>NC_092165.1:56183223-57435723 GCF_045791955.1 Oncorhynchus clarkii lewisi | reverse complement strand
TACTGCCTGCTTATATTATGATACTGGCTGGTTATGTTATGATACTGGCTGGTTATGATCCTGGCTGGTTATGTTATGATACTGGCTGGTTATGTTATGATACTGGCTGGTTATGTATTGATACTGGCTGGTCAGGTTATGATACTGGCTGGTTATGATACCGGCTGGTTATGTTATGATACTGGCTGGTTATGTTATGATACTGGCTGGTTATGTAATGATACTGGCTGGTTATGGTACTGGCTGGTTATGATACTGGCTGGTTATGTTATGATACTGGCAGATCAGGTTATGATACTGGCTGGTTATGATACTGGCTGATCATGCTATGATACTGGCTGATCATGTTATGATGCTGGCTGATCATGTTATGATGCTGGCTGATCAGGTTATGATGCTGGCTGGTCATGTTAAGATACTGGCTGGTTATGTTACGATACTGGCTGGTGATTTTAAGATACTGGTTGGTGGTGATACTGGCTGGTTATGTTATGATACTGGCTGGTTATCTATTGATACTGGCTGGTCATGTTATGATACTAGCTGGTTATGTTATGATACTGGCTGGTTATGTTATGATACTGGCTGGTTATTTTATGATACTGGCGGATCATGTTATGATGCTGGCTGATCATGTTATGATGCTGGCTGATCATGTTAGGATACTGGCTGATCGTGTTATGATGCTGGCTGATCATGTTATGATACTGGCTGGTCATGTTATGATGCTGGCTGATCATGTTATGAAACTGGCTGATCATGTTATGATACTGGCTGATCATGTTATGATGCTGGCTGATCATGTTAGGATACTGGCTGATCATGTTATGATGCTGGCTGATCATGTTATGAAACTGGCTGGTTATGTCATGATACTGGTTGGTTATGTTATGACACTGGCTGATCATGTTATGATGCTGGCTGATCATGTTATGATGCTGGCTGATCATGTTAGGATACTGGCTGATCATGTTATGATGCTGGCTGATCATGTTATGATGCTGGCTGATCATGTTACAACACTGGCTGATCGTGTTATGATGCTGGCTAATCATGTTAGGATACTGGCTGATCATGTTATGATGCTGGCTGATCATGTTATGATGCTGGCTGATCATGTTACAACACTGGCTGATCGTGTTATGATACTGGCTGATCAATTTCCTGGCTGGTTATGATGCTGGCTGGTTATGATGCTGGCTGGTTATGATGCTGGCTGGTTATGATCCTGGCTGGTTATGTTATGATACTTGCTGGTTATGTTATGATACTGCCTGGTTATATTATGATACTGGCTGGTTATGATACTGGCTGGTTATGATACTCGCTAGTTATGATACTGGCTGGTCATGTTATGATGCTGGCTGGTCAGGTTATGATACTGGCTAGTTATGTTATGAAACTGGCTGATCATGTTATGAAACTGGCTGGTTGTGATACTGGCTGGTTATGTTATGATACTGGCTGGTTATGATACTGGCTGGTTATGTTATGATACTGGCTGGTTATGTTATGATGCTGGCTGGTTATGTTAGGATACTGGCTGGTTATGTTATGATACTGGCTGGTTATGTTATGATACTGGCTGGTTATGATACTGGCTGGTTATGATACTGGCTGGTTATGATACTGGCTGGTTATGTTATGATACTGGCTGGTTATGTTATGATACTGGCTGGTTATGATACTGGCTGGTTATGTTATGATACTGGCTGGTTATGATACTGGCTGGTTATGATACTGGCTGGTTATGATACTGGCTGGTTATGTTATGATACTGGCTGGTTATGTTATGATACTGGCTGGTTATGATGCTGGCTGGTTATGATGCTGGCTGGTTATGTTGTGTGACAGTTTCACACCTATCCTATTATATTGAGGAAGGAATAAGGACATTGTACAATATAGTTTTTTTTACAACTGAAATATTGATTTGTGGATGGATGAACCCAACACATGAGTGACTGTACTGCTGATGAACATGAACAGTCCACCACATAGTGTAGCTTCTGGGTTTATAGGTCAAGATATTATTCCTGATGATATTCCGCACAAAAAGTGATGATTTTACTTGTATGGACAGTTTCTGTTGCTTGGTGAGACATACTGCAAACAGGGCTTTCCTGTGACGACGTTAGCTAAGAGCCAGTGGTGGTGAGAGTCAGGCAGGCTCAGGTTGTCATGTCAGAAAGAGACTGCATTTAGTAGAGGTCTGAACACAGGAGGAACACACACACACACGCACACACACGCTTACACACGCTTACACACACACACACACACACACACACACACACACACACACACACACACACACACACACACACACACACACACACACACACACACACACACACACACACACACACACTCACTCCACTGCTATTTCCACTCTCCCTTCCACAGATGGGAACATTAGTAGGAAAGGAGGTGATGACCTGCTGTCACCAGTCTTATTATGTTCACACTATCCGGCTCTCACAGCCAGATGAGCCAGTGTGAGATGGAATAGAGCTTCAGTCTGAGGCTCTGACAGTGTGCTGCCCAGACCGCTGATTACCCCTTCATGAACCTTGACCCTCATTACTCTGGCTCTCTCTCAGCCCATCAGACAGACTAAAACCATTTTGGTTCCTGTTTTAATTTGTGTCCTCAGATCTCCACTAGACACATTGGGGTTGACCTAGCCTAGGCTAGGGTTGGCCAAATAATTGACTATTAGGCAATTTGTGTGACACACCCCAGTAACACCGGAACACTTGGTGAAAAACCTTTACACAAAGACAGACGTTTTGGCTGCGATCCATTTAGAGCATATTGGGTGCCCTCAGATCTCTCCAAACGGGACAAATTGAGGTTGACTCCAATGTTTGACTAAGGCTAGGGGGACTTAGTTTTGGGACGCACCCTAGTAAAAACACATTGGGATCATCAGCCTCCAGGCAGATGGTAGGTACATCATAGAGAAAGGGATTAATCCTCTCGGACAGCCATCTACCTTTGATTGTGGCTTTAATCCTGGCCCACTGGCAGACTGGCAGGCCCTGTCTAATACTGCTCCAAAGCTGTGGGGGTAGGCAGGGTGTGTGAGGGGTTGGGGTGGGGGGACAGGGCGTGGGGCAGGATGAGGGGACAGGGCGGGGGGGCGGTGGGGATGGGGTGAGGGGGAGTAGATCCCTCCTCCAGGTGCCACCCGCGGGATAACCCTGCCTCACTTCCCCTCACCCAACCATTGTATTACCTCACCCTCTCCTTCCCTAATCTAGAACTGCCCTCATAAAGACTTGGGGAGCTACAATAGAATATACACTCTAATCTGACTGGATTCTAATTTAGCCACAGTAATGCTTTCCTCAGACAATATTGTGATTTTCAGTTGAGGACATCTAAAGGAAATACGCACCACTTTGTTTTATACATCGGCATATGTCTACATTCGTGTTCGTTGTTGTGTGTGTGTAAATTTGTATGACATACCACTATGCCAGGAGAAAAACAGATCAATATGAACTTGAACAGACAGATAAACATCTTTCAAAAGGGCCATCATTCACATTGTGATGCAGAAGGAAAAACATGGCCGAGTGAAGGCAACAACGTTTGTGATACAGACAGATCCAGTAGTGTCTCCAACATCCTTGATATACAAACTCTACACAGGGGAGCCTTGTTCGCTCCTGTAGGTTGCCAAAAAATAGAATTCTTAAGAGGGGCTTCATCCTGTTGTGTAGTAGACTAGCTAGGTGGAACAGAACAGAGTGCACAGTGCAATCCCTTGAGGGGAAATAGAAGAGAACGCTCCACCAGCAGTATCCACCAGAGATACCTAGCCCCGGTCTGTTCTAGGGTCAGTAGAAAAGCCCCTAACAAATCGCTAACGTGCTCCGAGACAAAGCAGTCCAGGTTGAAACAGATCTGAAATCTGTCTCTTCTTGCATCCATGTTTTTGGCCCTGTTTCCTATCATCAGTCAGAACAGTGCGAGGAGTGTTTGAGAAGTAAATATAGGTCACAGTCATCTTTATGTATATATTTTTCTTTCCATCCCACGCCAGGTGCATGAATAATTGAAAGAGGTTTTCCCCCGTGACGGCTGCAGTCAGGAGCCCCAGGTTAAAATGTAGAGACAGTTTTTCTCCTTCCCTCCCTCCCTCCCTCTCTCTCCTCCTTCCCTCCCTCCCTTTCCCTCCTTCTCATCCTCCCCTATCTCTTCTTTGACGGCTGCAGAAAATCCCCAGTCAAAATGAGGCAGTTTCCATCCCCCCTCCCTCCCTCCCTCGCTTCTTTCTCTCCACCTCTACATCTTCTTTGATGAATACACTGTCTGCTTTTAAAAGACAGAGAAGGCTGATAATAACAATGCTGATTGTATTCAACCACCTTCTTGTTTAGCTTCTTGGGAAAATGGAGTGGGAAGATGTGACTTCACATTGTTTTGTGACTTTGTGATCCAAATCCCTCTCTGACCCAGTCTGCCTCCAGAGCCAAATATTGTGGAACGTTGCAGATAGGAATGTCACAAATAGACCGGATGTGATTCCTTGTTCCGCTTGTCATCTATTTCTATCTACCCGTTGAACTCTGACCGGTAGACCGGGACACTCTTCTACAATAGAAGTCCCTATTCTTTGCTAGTCTCAGCGATTCTCCATCTCTTCTCTGTGTTACACTTCCATCTGTTTCTGGTCTTTTTCTCCTGAATGGACGGATCCCTCACTTCTCTTGGATTCTTCTCTTCTCTTGGATTCTTCTCTTCTCTTGGATCCCTCTCTTCTCTTGGATCCCTCTCTTCTCTTGGATTCTTCTCTTCTCTTGGATTCCTCTCTTCTCTTGGATTCCTCTCTTCTCTTGGATCCCTCTCTTCTCTTGGATTCTTCTCTTCTCTTGGATCCCTCTCTTCTCTTGGATCCCTCTCTTCTCTTGGATTCTTCTCTTCTCTTGGATCCCTCTCTTCTCTTGGATCCCTCTCTTCGCTTGGATTATTTTCTTCTCTTGGATTCCTCTCGTCTCTTGGATCCATCTCTTCTCTTGGATCCCTCTCTTCGCTTGGATTCTTTTCTTCCTATGGATTCCTCTCTTCGCTTGGATTCTTCTCTTCGCTTGGATTCTTCTCTTTGCTTGGATTCTTCTCTTTGAAACCGAGAAAGAGCTTTACTCTATATTTATTAATATCCATTCAGTTTCTCTCGTATCATTGACTCTTTTGGGATTATTATTCTGACAGGAAGGTTTCTAACAGCAGGCTAGAAGAGCTGAAAAATAACACAGCAACTCACTTACTATATCTCATTTCCTTCTACTAGCTGCCACCTAGCTTCTTCCTTGTTTCCCTTTATTCCCTTCCTTTCTGGTGATCATAGGCTGTCTCACTCTCCTTTCTCTTTCTCCTCTCTCTCTCACTCTCCTTTCTCTCTCTCCCTCTCTCTCACTCACTCTCTCACCTTACTCTCTCACTCTCTCCCTCCCTCCCTCTCCTTTCTCTCTCTCTCTCACTCTCCTTTCTCTCTCTCTCTCTCTCTCTGTCTCTCTCTCTCTCTCCTTTCTCTCTCTCTCTCTCTCTCTCTCTCTCTCCCTTCTCTCTCTCTCCTTTCTCTCTCTCTCTCTCGCTCTCTCTCTCTCTTGCTCTCTATCTCTCGCTCACTCTCTCTCGCTCACTCTCTGTGTCCTCTCTAGGCAAGAGGGAGGATCTGTGTTTTGAAAGAGGCCCAACCCCCTCTGCTCTCACTCGTCCACAGTCAGTGAAAGGCCGGGCCGGGGAACTCTGTCCAAGGCATTATCCAAACACTCACACGCACAAACACACACTCTCTCTCTCTCTCTCTCTCTCACACACACACACACACACACTCTCTCTCTCTCGCTCTCACACACACACACACACACACACACAGTTTCTCGCTCTCGCGCTCTCTCACACACACACACACACACACACACACACACACACACACACACACACACACACACACACACACACACACACACACACACACACACACACACACAGTCTCTGCTGCCAGAGCTCCACTTACAGCTCAAGCCTCTCAAATCTGTTTTTCTTGTTGAGATCAGCACACGGTTTAACGCCACACAGCTGCAACTGGAGAGAGGAGAAGAGGAGAGAGGAGAAGAGGAGAAGAGGAGCAAGAACCTGTGTTTTGAACTTCTCCCGGACGTTCACCCTCTAATCTTTTGGAGTTTGTCCTCAGGACCATTCAAAGAAAAGGAGGGTCTGAGTTCACGTGACATAATCATAGTGAATGGGCTGCCATGTTAACTGACACGGGTAGCCTGACCCGGGAAAACTGGATGTTGAATAGAGGAAGAGCCTCGGTGGTAGAAAGCAACCGAAAGTAACGGGAGGAGAGAGAGGGAACAAGAGAGGAGGGAGTGGAGGAGCACGGTGGAAGTCCAGAATGGAGGACGGGTTCTCCAGCTACAGCAGCCTCTATGACACCTCTTCGCTGCTGCAGTTCTGTAACGGTAAACTAACCTCCTTCTGTTCAACAATCTGTCTGTGTGTTTAACATGAGATGTCACCACTGCCTGTTTAAACTTAACCCCGAAGAGGCAGCCCCTGCCGGCAGGGCTGTTATTGCAGCCGTGAGGCTATTAATAGAGCTCCAACTTCACTTTAGGCTTCGACGAAAGAGAGTGTTTATCCTTGGTGCTGAGAAGAAGATGTCTTGTGTGGAAGACATAGATGGGATTGTAGGCTATAACATAGACCAAATTCAGACATAGCTTGGAACAATATTACAATTTAGAGTTTAACCATGCAGAGACGTAAAAAAAAATATATATATCATTCAAAACCTTCTGAGGAAATGTTTCTGCCAAGAATCTGGGTCGAAGGATTGTCAACACCCTCTGCAAAAATGTCAACCGACAGGGATAAAAAGCTAAACATATGGATGAGGAAAAGGATAAGGGATATAAACAAATGTCTGATCTTACACCGCTGGTTTCCATTTCAGTTTGGTCTGTGGCTCTTGTGTTCTTATAAAGCATTGTGATGTGCTGATTGTCATCAGCTCGTATACTGGACAGTTCAAGTGTGATGATGGCTGGAGACAGGAAGTGGAATTGGGGTTGCAGGTTATTAGTAGAGTGTGTGAAGGTGCATGACACATCACTTTGTCACAACCAATCAATCTCTCTTATCAACACAGCCTGACATCTGCCCAGATACAGGAGACACTGTCTGACATACTTACTTAGAGCTCTGCTGAGCCAAAGGGAGTAGATTGCCTCTAGACGCTGGTCTTGTTTTAATTTTGCATTTCGCCCACTAATGGCTAAGGTTAGGATTTGGTTGGGAAACTGATCCTAGATCTGAACCCTGGAGCAAAATAATCAGAATACTCAAACCTCATCTAAGGATGTGGTTGGTTAATGAGTTATAGAAGGTTGACATTATAGAACTGAATTACCATTGTTGGGAAATTATACTGATAGTGTGCTGTGTGGTGTGCAGGACTTGATCATGCCAAAGAGTAACTCAGGCATGCTGGGTAACCTGAAAAACAGGTGTCAAGCTGGATCAACAGAAGTAAAGCTTCCTCCTCCGAAGATGACGTTGACCTTTTACACTGTTAATAATGATCCTGTAATCTGACTGAAAGGAGAAAAGTTACTGCAATGTGACATACTGTTTACTTGCTGTTACTAATGGGTGTTTAATAATTAACACACATACAGAAGTATTGGGTCAAATAAGTACAAGAGTCAAGTCAAAATCATCTATAACGGTGTTGTCAAACACAAAAAATATTGACTAAAGTATCTGGGTTTTGAATGATCTCAAGTCTACCAATTGGCACAGAACCACACCCTAGTCTGACGTGGTTGTCATTTTCTAATTTTGTAGTGGGTCATGACACTGCTGTGTAAGTGAAAAGCTTGCGTGCTCTTCAAAACACTGCCTTACGCAGTTGGTAATTACTTCAGAAAGTCCTGTTCCCTCTTACAAGCCAGAAGACCAAACATGCCAAGCTGTTGTGAATCTGTTGCCAGGGATTTTCCAATGTTCTCTCACTGAGACTGTCATACTGACTGGGGGGCTTGGTTCATATCAGGCGAGAGGGCCTCATTGTTCCAACTACACACTCATTGGGTAAGTGTGTAGTCTGGAGGCTCTGAGATCACCTAATGGTGCGCTGGCCAGCTGTGGAACTGCCTGTAAAAGTGATGTCATTTTGTTCTTGAACGCTTCATGTGTTAGTGATCAGCCAACCAGAATAATGGCAGGGGGACTGGGTCAGCGACTCGGCAAACTACAAAAGTACGCTTTTGTCCTGAGGAGATGGGCTGCTAAGGGAAATTAGCCCCATTAGTAGTGCAGTAGTCCAATTATCAGGGAACTGTATTTCTAGAAGACGATCTACAGTATTGAATGTATCAAATCAAATCAAATGTATCCTCCACACCTCAGGAATGCCTTTAATGAAGATGGATTAAAGATGTTTTGTTGTTGTTGTTGTTGTTGCTGTTACTATCCCTTGGTGTCTGACTTAATACTGACAGTGGATGAGCTGGTCGTATTCACTTAGTGGTGTTATGAATGATCAGCCAATAGAAAACAAACTGGTAAATCCAGAGAATTCGCTGTCTTTCCCTGGCAACAAGATGGACGTTCCTTCAGATTTCACCAGACATCCTTGTCACTGCCCTACATCCCATCTCCTCTAGGGCCTGCAGTGCTGGCACTACCCACATCGTCACCAATGTCGCCAAGAGATCTGTACTTGGCACACCAACAGAGCGGCACAGTTCCCTCCCCCCTTTTGGTTTATGTAAAGCCATTAATGCAAGCACATGCAACGGGATTAGGGTTAGCAACAAACCAACAAAAACAGATAGACAGAAGGTAGAGGGCAGGTCGGGTTGAAGAAACCTGTTTGGGCTGTTAAGGCACCAACAGGATGTCCTAATTTAACCGCCCTTATTTTCCTCCTCTGCGGAGATGAGTTCACGGCTAATGTTCTGCGATGTCGCTTCTGTTGTACAATACGAAGCCATAAACTGCTCTGCTCCTCAGGTCTGTGGAGTGTCTTGTCTGAAGCTGTAGACTTGTGTTGCTGCTGAGTGGCTGTAGCTGCCCTCACTGTTGCCAGTTCAGAAATGATACTACCTATGTAATGGCAACCGTCTGATCGGCATGTGATGTATGAATCATCTGCTTTTATAAAACAATGTACGCTACCTAGCAGTGCTAATTTTGGCGCTCTTTAAAAAAAATGTAGTCTAGTCTTAGTAGTTTTGACAAAAATATTAAGTCTTAGTCACATTTTTGTCTTTTGAATAAGGATTTGATCTAGTCATTTTCAAAATGACGAAAGCAGTGGGCCATTTTAGTCAACTAAATGCCCTTTCATTTGAGAGAGAGAGAAGCAGTGGAGCAAAAGTATTGGCAAAGTGGTATGGGATGTACCTCCATCACTATGGGATGCACCTCCATCACTATGGTGCACCTCCATCACTATGGGATGCACCTCCATCACTATGGGATGCACCTCTGTCACCATGGGATGCACCTCCATCACTATGGGATGCACCTCCATCACTATGGGATGTACCTCCATCACTATGGTGCACCTCCATCACTATGGTGCACCTCCCTCACTATGGTGCACCTCCATCACTATGGGATGCACCTCCATCACTATGGGATGTACCTCCATCACTATGGGATGCACCTCCATCATTATGGGATGCACCTCCATCACTATGGGATGTACCTCCATCACTATGGGATGCACCTCCATCACTATGGGATGCACCTCCATCGCTATGGTGCACCTCCCTCACTATGGTGCACCTCCATCACTATGGTGCACCTCCATCACTATGGGATGCACCTCCATCACTATGGGATGCACCTCCATCATTATGGGATGCACCTCCATCACTATGGGATGCACCTCCATCACTATGGGATGTACCTCCATCACTATGGGATGCACCTCCATCACTATGGGATGCACCTCCATCACTATGGGATGCACCTCCATCACTATGTGATGCACCTCCATCACTATGGGATGTACCTCCATCACTATGGGATGCACCTCCATCACTATGGGATGCACCTCCATCACTATGTGATGCACCTCCATCACTATGGGATGCACCTCTATCACTATGGGATGCACCTCCATCACTATGGGATGCACCTCCATCACTATGGGATGCACCTCCATCACTATGGGATGCACCTCCATCACTATGGGATGCACCTCCTTCACGATGGGATGCACCTCCATCACTATGGTGCACCTCCATCACTATGGGATGCACCTCCATCACTATGGGATGTACCTCCATCACTATGGGATGCACCTCCGTCACTATGGGATGCACCTCCGTCACTATGGGATGCACCTCCGTCACTATGGGATGCACCTCTGTCACTATGGGATGCACCTCTGTCACTATGGGATGCACCTCCATCACTATGGGATGCACCTCCGTCACTATGGGATGCACCTCCGTCACTATGGGATGCACCTCCGCCACTATGGGATGCACCTCCGTCACTAGGGGATGCACCTCCGTCACTATGGGATGCACCTCCATCATTAACATTGTTATCACCGTTCCCCAGACACTGATGTCCAGAAGTAGAACTGGGGCTAAAGACTTTGAACGGGAGCTAATAACTGTTTCGCCCGGTGACGTCTAGTGACTCCTAGTCACTAAATCTCGAGTCCCAAGTCCCCTTGTGCTCGATGGCCGAGTCTCCGATGGTTGAGTCATGAGTTCCTATGGCTGGTCCAAGTCCCAGTGCTCGAAACCTGGTCCAAGTGTTCAAGTCTGAGTCATTAAATCAGAATAAAGTTATTTACCCAGTCAGATATAGTGTAGTGGAAATAAATAGTTTACTATCCTTTTTCCTTTCGTTCTGTTGCCACCAAATGTTTGCATATAGGCTACTGTTAATGTTACCATGGCTACGTTCAGTTGAAATACATTCTCAAATGTTGCAAATGGAAATTTCCTGAATAGAGCTGACGTTATTCCTTATTCGTCATGTCAGAGAGGCATGTTTCTTCTATCTGAACGTTCCAAAACATTGCGTCCTGCTGAACGCGTCCCCAGGTTGTTAGCTATAGCTAGCTAATGAGGTAACATGACAGAACAAGGTGTAGCCTGAACCAATGTTTAACGGTTCGGTCCCCAAGTAGCCTAGTTTTAGATCGGCCCGCGATATGCTTCCTGAATGTAAAATTGCACGATAGAAAGAAGAAAAAAAGTAGCAATGGTATTATAGGTCATATCTTTTGAACCGTAAGGGCTAGAATTAAGCCGAGGAAAAGAAGGAGACTTGGCTACATTGGTTACAGAATCTGTCTATGAAATGCAGTGGAGAAAGTGGGAGGGTTGAGTGACACTACAATTTAAAAAGACAGCCTACTTTTCCATGCTTGGGGAGAGAAAAACAGAGCTAGACTAATCGTTTTATTATTAAACTTAATGCTGCTATTGTTAATAATTTCGTAAAGCGGCTTGTGTTTCTTAACCAGGCAAAGAGTAGCTAACTAGAAGGCTGGTGGTGACTGGTTAGCTACAGAGAAGCAAGAGAGTCGCCTGCACCGATGTGTATAATTAGAGGCGGAGCCAGAGCGAAGCCTGTCTGCCCACACTCATTGCTTTGTCCCCCGCAGCTCACCAGCTGATGTAGGCTGTGTGTGACGGGTGTGGCATATCCTTCCCACTGCCTGTTAACAGAACAGCCCTGCTCGTCTGTGCTGCTAATATTAATGGTGCTTATCACTGAAAACCTCTGAATCTTTCCAAAAACCCTTGTCCAGTCCACTTCGTAGCCAGATTTTAGTCACAGTTTTAGTCAACATAAATGAAAAATCTATTTTGTTTAGTTACAGTTCATTTCTGGGTTTGTTTAGTCAGATATAGTTGTGTCAATTGCCCCAGAAAAATATGTTTTTGACGACAATTTTGGTCATTGTATTTGATGATGAAATTAACACAGCTACCTGTACCTTTATCCACGGTGTGATGATAATAGTCTCACTGAAAGGGCTTGGTTCATGGTAGTATGAAGCAGCACCGTGAATACATGTAGGGACTGGAAGGAAAAGTGAGATGTTTTCTGATTCAATCCATCAGATCTTTGCCTGCGTTATTGAAATGTAATAACAGTATAATTCATCAATGTGTAAGTGTCCAGTAAAACAGATACATTGGACAAGTTAACAGCTGTTTCATCAACCGTTGGGCAAGTCATTTCATGTTGTGTATCATACAGTACACACAGAGAGAGCATGGCCATGAGTTTCCTTTCGTCGTAGCATTCTGCCTTTTCTTCCATCGACCCACGATGACCCTTATTCACTATGGAACACAGTGTTATCAACCCACGACGACCCTTATTAACTATGGAACACAGTGTCATCAACCCATGACGACCCTTATTCACTATGGAACACAGTGTCATCAACCCACGACTACCCTTATTCACTATGGAACACAGTGTCATCAACACACGACGACCCTTATTCACTATGGAACACAGTGTCATCAACCCACGACGACCCTTATTCACTATGGACCACAGTGTCATCAACCTACGACGACCCTTATTCACTATGGAACACAGTGTCATCAACCCACGACGACCCTTATTCACTATGGAACACAGTGTCATCAACCCACGACGACCCTTATTCACTATGGAACACAGTGTCATCAACCCACGACGACCCTTATTCACTATGGAACACAGTGTCATCAACCCACGACGACCCTTATTCACTATGGAACACAGTGTCATCAACCTACGACGACCCTTATTAATTATGGAACACAGTGTCATCAACCTACGACGACCCTTATTCACTATGGAACACAGTGTCATCAACCCACTGCGACCCTTATTAACTATGGAACACACTGTCATCAACCCACGACGACCCTTATTCACTATGGAACACAGTGTCATCAACCCACGACGACCCTTATTCACTATGGAACACAGTGTCATCAACCCACGACGACCCTTATTCACTATGGACCACAGTGTTATCAACCTACGACGACCCTTATTAACTATGGAACACAGTGTCATCAACCCACGACGACCCTTATTCACTATGGAACACAGTGTCATCAACCCACGGCGACCCTTATTAACTATTGAACACACTGTCATCAACCCACGATGACCCTTATTCACTATGGAACACAGTGTCATCAACCCACGGCGACCCTTATTAACTATGGAACACACTGTCATCAACCCACGACGACCCTTATTCACTATGGAACACAGTGTCATCAACCCACGACGACCCTTATTCACTATGGAACACAGTGTCATCAACCCACGACGACCCTTATTCACTATGGACCACAGTGTTATCAACCTACGACGACCCTTATTAACTATGGAACACAGTGTCATCAACCCACGACGACCCTTATTCACTATGGAACACAGTGTCATCAACCCACGGCGACCCTTATTAACTATTGAACACACTGTCATCAACCCACGATGACCCTTATTCACTATGGAACACAGTGTCATCAACCCACGGCGACCCTTATTAACTATGGAACACACTGTCATCAACCCACGATGACGCTTATTCACTATGGAACACAGTGTCATCAACCCACGACAACCCTTATTCACTATGGAACACAGTGTCATCAACCCACGATGACCCTTATTCACTATGGAACACAGTGTCATCAACCCACGATGACCCTTATTCACTATGGAACACACTGTCATCAACCCACGATGACCCTTATTCACTATGGAACACACTGTCATCAACCCACGATGACCCTTATTCACTATGGAACACAGTATCATCAACCCACAACGACCCTTATTAACTATGGAACACAGTGTCATCAACCCACGGGGTGGAGCGGTAGGGTAGCCTAGTGGTTAGAGCGTTGGACTAGTAACCGGAAGGTTGCAAGCTCAAACCCCCGAGCTGACAAGGTACAAATCTGTCGTTCTACCCCTGAACAGGCAGTTAACCCACTGTTCCTAGGCCATCATTGAAAATTAGAATTTGTTCTTAACTGACTTGCCTTGTTAAATAAAGGTAAAAAAATATATATTTTAAACTATGGAACACACAGAGAACAGTGTCAGGCATGGGCTAAATATACAGTTGAAGTCGAAAGTTTACATACACTTAGGTTGGAGTGATTAAAACCTGTTTTTCAACCACTCCACAAATTTCTTGTTAACAAACTATAGTTTTGGCAAGTCGGTTAGGACATCTACTTTGTGCATGACACAAGTCATTTTTCCAACAATTGTTTACAGACAGATTATTCCACTTATAATTCACTGTATCACAATTCCAGTGGGTCAGAAGTTTACACACACTAATTTGACTGTGCCGTTAAACTTTAAAAATTCCAGAAAATGATGTCATGGTTTTAGAAGCTTCAGATAGGCTAATTGACATAATTTGAGTCAATTGGAGGTGTACCTGTGGATGTATTACAAGGTCTACCTTCAAACTCTGTGCCTCTTTGCTTGACATCATGGAAAAATCAAAATAAATCACCCAAGACCTCAGAAATTAAATTGTAGACCTCCACAAGTCTGGTTCATCCTTGGGAGCAATTTCCAAATGCCTAAAGGTACCACATTCATCTGTACAAACAATAGTACGCAAGTATAAACACCATGGGACCACGCAGCCGTCATTCCGCTCAGGAAGGAGATGCGTTCTGTCACCTAGAGATGAATGTACTTTGGTGCGAAACGTGCAATTCAATCCCAGGACCACAGCAAAGGACCTTGTGAAGATGCTGGAGGAAACAGGTACAGAAGTATCTATATCCACAGTAAAACGAGTCCTATATCGACATAACCTGAAAGGCCGCTCAGCAAGGAAGAAGCCACTGCTCCTAAACCGTCATAAAAAAGCCAGACTACAGTTTGCAACTGCACATGGGGACAAAGATTGTACTTTTTGGAGAAATGTCCTCTGGTCTGATAAAACAAAAATATAATTATTTGGCCATAATGACCATCATTATGTTTGGAGAAAAAAGGGGGAGGCTTGCAAGCCGAAGAACACCATCCCAACCGTGAAGCACGGGGGTGGCAGCATCATGTTGTGGGGGTGCTTTGCTGCAGGAGGGGCTGGTGCGATTCACAAAATAGATGGCATCATGAGGCAGGAAAAGTATGTGGTTATATCGAAGCAACATCTCAAGACATCAGTCAGGAAGTTAAAGCTTGGTCGCAAATGGGTCTTCCAAATGGACGGATGACCCCAAGCATACTTCCAAAGTTGTGGCAAAATGGCTTAAGGACAACAAAGTCAAGGTATTGGAGTGGCCATCACAAAGCCCTGACCTCAATCCCATAGAATATTTGTGTGCCGAACTGAAAAAGCATGTGTGAGTAAGCAGGCCTACAAACCTGACTCAGTTCTGTCAGGAGGAATGGGCCAAAATTCACCCAACTTATTGTGGGAAGCTTGTGGAAGGCTACCCGAAACGTTTGATCCAAGTAAAAAAATTTAAAGGCAATGCTACCAAATACTAATTGAGTGTATGTAAACTTCTGACCCTCTGGGAATGTGATGAAAGAAATCAAATCTGAAATACATTTCTGATCCTAACTGACCTAAGACAGGGATGTTTTTACAAGGATTACATGTCAGGAATTGTGAAAAAAAAGAGTTGAAATGTATTTGGCTAAGGTGTATGTAAACTTCCGACTTCATCTGTACGTCTGAAATACATAGTGTAAATAATGCTGCCACATTTTTTCCTCCTAATGTTCCCTTCTGTGGAAGGGAGAGTGGAAATAGCAGTGGAGTGAGTGAGTGAGTGTGTGTGTGTGTGTGGGGGGGGGGGGAGTATTAGCCTCTAGCACAGAGAATGTGTAAGTTACAGACAGATAACGAGGTCATGAAACACATGCAGGGGTAGACAACTCCTCCACACAAGCATTCCCTGAGCTGCATTTCATGCGTATGAATATCAGTGGAAGAACGTGATAGAAATGCTATTTTCTATTGGATGTGTAGCCCCACCTCTCGCACCAACATTTCCACACATCCAATAGAAAATAGCATTTCTATCGCGTTCTTCCACTGATATTCATACGCATGAAATGCAGCTCAGAGAATGCTTGTGTGGAGGAGTTGTCTACCCCTGCATTTGCAGTTCAGTACAGGGAGCAGGAGGGCTCATACTTCATCAAACCTCCAGAAGCAGGATTTTGGGGTAGAAGCTCTTTAGTGCTCTGGTTAACCTCGAGGAGGTATCTCCTCTTTCCTCATCAGGCACCAACAGAAAGACCAAGGACAAGGGATCATAAACTGACAGTGACTACCTGGACTAGAAAACTGTTTTAAAACCTTTTCTTTTCATGTAATAATGAACACAACCCTGATGTTAAAAGTATTCAGCACAAGTCTACGGGAAACAAAGGTGTGTTTATAACTAAAGCTGGAACTAACAGGATTATTCCAATCTGATATTTGGATTTAATATGCAAATAGTTAGACCAGTGAGTAACTGTTATGGTTGTGTTTCACTGAAACTATTATGACCGGTGGATGAATGAAATTAGTATGATCGGTGAGCACAATTATTTAATTCTCATGTAATTCTCTGTATTTGTGTACTACCCCACACCAAGGCCAGGGCCCCATCACATGTCCTGGCTTCACCTTCTAAATCAAAGCCATATTTTCATTGCCCGGTTCTAATCTTAACAGATATATTTAACCTTATGCTGGTGAGAGTATCTCCCAGAGCTGAGTGGTCTGATTGGTTGAGTGCTGTTATTATTATTTAACCCTAAACCTTAACTAAATCTTGTAATAAATAATGTGGAAATTGAGCAAGTTTAGATAACTAAACCGCTTGGAGTAACACTAGATTGTAAACTGTCATGGTCAAAGCATATTGATGCAGTGGTAGCTAAGATGGGGAGAAGTCTGTCTATAATAAAGCGATGCTCTGCCTTCTTAACAGCACTATCAACAAGGCAGGTCCTACAGGCCCTAGTTTCTACCTTCTTAACAGCACTATCAACAAGGCAGGTCCTACAGGCCCTAGTTTCTACCTTCTTAACAGCACTATCAACAAGGCAGGTCCTACAGGCCCTAGTTTCTACCTTCTTAACAACTCTATCAACAAGGCAGGTCCTACAGGCCCTAGTTTCTACCTTCTTAACAGCACTATCAACAAGGCAGGTCCTACAGGCCCTAGTTTCTACCTTCTTAACAACTCTATCAACAAGGCAGGTCCTACATGCCCTAGTTTCTACCTTCTTAACAGCACTATCAACAAGGCAGGTCCTACAGGCCCTAGTTTCTACCTTCTTAACAACACTATCAACAAGGCAGGTCCTACAGGCCCTAGTTTCTACCTTCTTAACAACACTATCAACAAGGCAGGTCCTACAGGCCCTAGTTTCTACCTTCTTAACAACACTATCAACAAGGCAGGTCCTACAGGCCCTAGTTTCTACCTTCTTAACAACACAATCAACAAGGCAGGTCATACAGGCCCTAGTTTTGTCGCACCTTGACTACTGTTCAGTCGTGGGGTCAGGTGCCACAAAAAAAGGACGTATAATTGCAATTGGCTCAGAACAGGACAGCACTTGGTTCTTGGATGTAGACAGAGAGCTAATTATATTAATAATATGCATGTCAATGTCTCCTGGCTGAAAGTTTTATTCATGTTGAATTCACCAAGCTGTCTGTCTAAACTACTAGCACACAGCTCGGACACCCATGCATACCCCACAAGACATGCCACAAGAGGTCTCTTCACAGTCCCCAAGTCCAGAACAGACTATGGGAGGCAAACAGTACTACATAGAGCCATGACAACATGGAATTCTTTCCACATCAAGTAACTGACACAAGCAGTAAAATTAGATTTTAAAAAACAGATAAAAAAAAAAACACCTTATGGAACAGCGGGGCCCGTTAAGCAACAGAAACATTGGCACATACACACACACACACACACACACACACACACACACACACACACACACACACACACACACACACACACACACACACACACACACACACACACACACACACACTTTGGCAGCAGCTAATGGGGATCCATAAAAAATACAAATAGAAATTACAAGGAGAAAGGGGAAATAAACCCAGTTTAGTAGATGGATGGCTATGAGATGTGATTCCCCTTAGCTTGTGGTTGTATACAGAGAAATATATCTAGAAAACATTCAATATCCCATCTAAGGGAATAAAGAGAATGAGATCAATAAAATTCATTGTCACCTATTTTTTTACCCCCCTCTTTTCCTCCCCAATTTCATGATTACAAACTTGTCTCATCACTACAAATCCCCAACGGGGTTGGGAGAGGCGAAGGTCAAGTCATGCGTCCTCCGAAACATGACCCTTCAAACCACGCTTCTTACAGTTTTTCTCAATTGCTCAAACACAATTTCTGAAACCTTGCTCCAAAACGTTAAACACAAAACCTCATCTTCAAGCACTATTTACATAAACTCTGACTCCTCTTGCAAAATTAAACATTCGCCTCAAAACAGTTTTACCTGTGTTCAAAATCATACACTGCTCTCAAATCATAAACAAAGTGATCAAAATGATATACACTCTCAAGCAGTCAGTAAACAATACACCGAAAAATAGAAAACACATTGTTCAAAACATACAATTCTCAGGGAGAAGTACATTTTTTATCTAAAAATTTTTTCATATCTTTCCGCCATTGTCTTTTTCATGAACGAAAACATGTTCTATGTGCCATGTTCTATGTGCCATGTTCTATGTGCCATGTTCTATGTGCCATGTTCTATGTGCCATGTTCTAACATGTTCATAGTAGCTCAAAATTGATCAGAAATTACTACTCTGCTTTGCTCTTTGCAATTTTGTTTTTTGTTCTTCCTCCTCCTTGACCCCTATTTTTACAGTACTGTACCCTGCATCTCACAAACTTGTCCTTTGTCTCTGTGATACTGTAATTCTTGTTCTTTGTTGATATGAACCTGCAACCAGTCAAAATCTATTGAGCAGTCAGTGCTAAATAAATGGAAAGCACAATTGTCACGTTCTGACCATAGTTCTGTTATTTTATTATTTGTTTTAGTATGGTCAGGGCGTGAGTTGGGGTGGGGAGTCTATGTTTGTTTTTCTGTGTTGGTTTTTGAGTTCGGCCTAGTATGGTTCTCAATCAGAGGCAGCTGACAATTGTTGTCCCTGATTGAGAATCATACTTAGGTAGCCTGGGTTTCAGTTTGGGTTGTGGGTGTTTGTCTTCCGTGTCAGTGTTTGTCGCCACACGGGACTGTTTCGTTAATTTCACCTTTATTGGTTTGTATTTCGTAGTGTTCAATTTATGTTTTAAAATAAACATTATGGACACTTACCACGCTGCGTTTTGTTCCTCCGATCCTTCTCACTTCTCCTCCTCAGAAGAGGAGGACGAGATCCCTTACAACAATGTTCAGGGCCATACAATTTGTCCATTGTACAGTATACAGCCTACAATGCACTGTGCTACAGTATACAATACTAAAAGGGACAAAAATCAAAGGAGTAAACATGTGATCAATGTGCTTCTTCTTGTCTTTGGGCTGGGTCAGGCCAGAGCACTTCGTCGACATCACAAGCAATATTGTCCCTCCTGAGTGTCACGAATATTACCGAAGGTGGCTCCCCTTCCTGTTCGGGTGGCGCTCGGCGGTCGTCGTAGCCGGTCTACTAGCTGCCACTGAAGGTGGCTCCCCTTCCTGTTCGGGTGGCGCTCGGCGGTCGTCGTCGCCGGTCTACTAGCTGCCACTGAAGGTGGCTCCCCTTCCTGTTCGGGTGGCGCTCGGCGGTCGTCGTCGCCGGTCTACTAGCTGCCACTGAAGGTGGCTACCCTTCCTGTTCGGGTGGCGCTCGGCGGTTGTCGTCGCCGGTCTACTAGCTACCACTGAAGGTGGCTCCTCTTCCTGTTCGGGTGGCGCTCGGCGGTCGTCGTCGCCGGTCTATTAGCTGCCACTGAAGGTGACTCCCCTTCCTGTTCGGGTGGCGCTCGGCGGTCGTCGTCGCCGGTCTACTAGCTGAAACTGAAGGTGGTTCCCCTTCCTGTTCGGGTGGCGCTCGGCGGTCGTCGTCGCCGGTCTACTAGCTGCCACTGAAGGTGGCTCCCCTTCCTGTTCGGGTGGCGCTCGGCGGTTGTCGTCGCCGGTCTACTAGCTACCACTGAAGGTGGCTCCTCTTCCTGTTCGGGTGGCGCTCGGCGGTCGTCGTCGCCGGTCTATTAGCTGCCACTGAAGGTGGCTCCCCTTCCTGTTCGGGTGGCGCTCGGCGGTCGTCATCGCTGGTCTACTAGCTGCCACTGAAGGTGGCTCCCCTTCCTGTTCGGGTGGCGCTCGGCGGTCGTCGTCGCCGGTCTACTAGCTGCCACCGAAGGTGACTCCCCTTCCTGTTCGGGTGGCGCTCGGCGGTCGTCGTCGCTGGTCTACTAGCTGCCACCGAAGGTGGCTCCCCTTCCTGTTCGGGTGGCGCTCGGTGGTCGTCGTCGCCGGTCTACTAGCTGCCACTGAAGGTGACTCCCCTTCCTGTTCGGGTGGCGCTCGGCGGTCGTCGTCGCCGGTCTACTAGCTGCCACTGATCCCTTTTTCCTTTTCGTTTGTTTCTGTCTAATTGTTTTCACCTGTTCCTAGTTGGGGTTTTGGGATGGGTGTTATTTAAGTTTGTTTAGCCCGCTGGTGTTTGTGCGGGCTTGTTGTTATTGTACGTTAGTGGTGTATTGTTGATTTTGGGTTTTCGCTGTCCGGTGTTTGTAACAGTGGTTTTGGGTTGTTGTTTGCGCCTGTGTTTTTGGGCTTCGCCCTATTTTGTACCTGTTCCTGTTACAGAGGACATTAAAGCATTTTTCCCGTTTATCTTCTGCTCTCTGCGTCTGACTCCACACCCATCACTCTCCCGGCGTTACACTGAGGCAACGTGGGAAGAAGCCTCTTGTGTGCCATATCCAGCCCTGACATGATTACTCACCTATATCACCACAGGCTAAATCCATGGCTTGCAGCAGATTTACTCTGGTGTAGGGTTGTCTATCATACACTTTCCATCTCCAAGAGGAGAAAAACTCCTCAATCGGGTTCAGGAAAGGTGAGTATGGAGGGAGGTACAAGTTCATAAACTGCCCATTGATGTTAAACCATTCCCTTACCTGAGCAGCTCGGTGGAAACTGACATTGTCCCACACTATCACATAGGTGGGAATGAGATTCTCATTTAGCTCTTGACCTTGCTGCTCTTGAACCTGCTGCTCAAATAAAATATATTTTAGATTGGCAATAAATCTTAGAAGGTGCTGGGTGTTATATGGCCAGAGTGTAACATGGTGATGTAGAACACCATGGTTGCTGATAGCAGCACAGATTGTGACATTGCCACCTCGTTGACCAGGGACTTCAACAATGGCCCGCTGTCCAATCATGTTTCGGCCTCTCCTTCTCCTCTTTGTTAGATTGAAGCCTGCTTCATCGACAAAGATGAACTCATGGGGTCTGTCCAAGGATTCCAAGTCAAATATTGTCTGTGTAGAAATACAATATACTGTATGTAGGATTTTGTAAGTCGTACAGAGACAGTGCTATACTGTAGAGAACAATTAGGCTTCTGATTCACATACATTGTATGTACTGAAGAGTAATGTTATTCACATAGTATGTGTTAGTACTGTAGACAATCTGGATTACAGTAAATGTTTCTGAATGTACACTTACTTGCACATACTGAGCTCGCAGTTCTTTCACCCCTGGTGAGTTGCACTCAAAAGGTACTCTGTATACTTGTTTCATTCTCATCCTGTTACGATGGAGGACACGGTCAATTGTGGAAATGCTCACACTGTCGATTACCTGGAAGTGTGTGTTGTCTTGTATCACTCGTTCCTGGATTTCTCTGAGTCGTATTGCATTATCTTGAAGGACCATGCCACCTATAACGGCCTCCCGAGTGAATACAGCTGTCCTTCCACCTGCATGTGGCAGCCTTGCAATTCTATAAAAAGTAGTAGTGCAGTTACAAAACATATTCATGCAGTACAATACATACAGTGATTAACTTTACAAATGTCTATTGAAACAGCTGCATATAGTGTAGTACAGTAAATTTGTCATTACAAAAATACAGTAGTATACTGTACCAGTTCTCTTCTCTGAATGTCCTTACTATGGTGAACACAGAACATCGGCTCAAATTGGGTTGCACTCTGAGTCCTGCTTCCCTCATTGTCAGTCCATGGACAAGAACATGGTCTATAACTTGCTCAAATTTCATCAGATATTTCCACTCTTTGTCTTCCTCTTCGTCCTCCTCTTCCTCTTTCTTGCCCTCCTCCTTCTCTTCCTCCTCGTCGCCCACCTCGCATACGCACTCGTCCTCGTCCTCTCACATTGTTTCTTCTATCCATTCTCAGGCTTTCTCCTTCCCACCTTCAACAACCTGTTTGCTCTCTGAACTGGTTTATATTGGTTGTGTCGCATCATTTGAAACAGGTTAAATCCATTTTGAGTGGTTGTGTTCAATCAATGACATATGTTCTCTATTTGTATTTGATTGTTGCCACTTGTGTTTACTAGTATGGATGACATGTGCATTAGAGTGCAGAATGTGTTTTGAGATTGAGAATGTGTTTAGAGTTTTGCTGAAAAGTCTAAGTGAGATCTGCAAATTGTGTTTTACCATGTGAAATGGTTTAAGGTATTGACAACAGACTGCATAATTAGCTAAATGAGTCCAGGCAACTGAGAACTTTGTTCAGCCGATGGGTTTTAGTGTTTTAGCAATTGAGAAAAACTGTAACACCCGCTCCCTTAACCCGGAAGCCAGCCGCACCAACGTGTAGGGGAAAACACTGTTCAACTGATGACCGAGGTCAGCCTGCAGGCACCTGGCCCGCCACAAGGAGTCGCTAGAGAGTGATGAGGCAAGTAAAGCCCCCCGCCCCCCCGGACGACGCTGGGCCAATTGTGCGCCGCCCTAAGGGACTCCTGGTCACGGCTGGTGACACAGCCTGGAATTGAACCAGGATCTGAAGTGATGCCGCAACACTGCAATGCTGCAACGCCCAATGAAATTAATTTTCAAAAGCATTCAAGTAGCTTTTGGCGGATCAGTCTTTCCCCTAAAATACTAGTTCAGTTTTACTATCTCAGTTTTACTTAGCTTTTATGCTGTTCTTGTTCCCCTATAAGGATAGTTTTGTCAACAAGGTTGCATTTCTGTGCCATTCTTCTAAGCCAACTGCTTGACATATGATCAGGCCCATGCACCGTATCTGGCCTGGAATGTCCAAGCACTGTCCAGTGTTTCTCTTCTCATTTGGTTTCCACACCATGTAAATCCCAACTCTTACAACAACACTGTCTGAATAAGCCCAATGTTCCCTGCCATTTGTCATTTGTACACAAAGCCTTTGTTTGTGGGAGAAAAGGTTGGCCAATCGGCCAACTGAAAAGAGCGTGTCAAAGGAGAGAGTAGAGCAAACCATGAGATGTAGTGCTAGAGGCGTCACTACAGACCCTGGTTCGATTCCAGGCTGTATCACAACCGGCCGTGATTGGGAGTTCCATAGGGCGCCGCACAATTGGCCCGAGCGTCGTTAGGGTTTGGCCGGGGGTAGACTGTCGTTGTAAATAAGAGTTTGTTCTTAACTGACTTGCCTTGTTAAATAAAGGTTAAATAAGCTGTTTGTGTGTGTGTGTGTGTGTGTGTCTTTAATTGCCATCAGGCCTCTGCTGTACCCTCCTCCCATATAGACTGGTGATGAGTCAGCAGAAAAAGGCTGCCTCGTTTTCTATGCAGCGTTCTATCTGTTTTTGTGTTTTTTTTTGTTGCTGTGTTCTATGAGGGAGTGAGTAACTTACCATAAGCTGGAGCCTGGGCGTGGCTTGGAGTGGGTGCTAGGGGATGCAGCGATGATGAATGTAGAGAGGGGGGAGGGAGTTCTTCATCTGGCTAGAGACAGGATCCCAATATCGTGCATTGTTACCGTCCCTGTGCGGCCATTGCAACACATGGTATTAGCTGTAGCTTTTCTTTGTTAGTGTCTAGATCTGAGCCCTGTTTAATTGGTTGGCATACAGATTAGTTTGTTTGCTTGTTGGCTTTTACACCAGTCTGATAAAGGTCTCTTCTCAGATGAGGCCAGATCGCTTTTACACACAGTGCCTATAAAACATGCATTTCCTGTTGAAATCTATCCCCACAACCCAACCCCCCCTTTGAGATCAGTATACCCCTCCTTAATCCTCTGCCTGCATTGTGACTGTTTGCTCTTTGACAGAAGTTCTGGAGAGGATTGCTATGGTCTCCTCTGTGTTCCTCCTCTGGACTTGTGCCACTGAGCCTGGTGGGGAATGGTGGGTTGGGAGGGGTGTGTGTGTGTGTGTGTGTGTGTGTGTGTGTGTGTGTGTGTGTGTGTGTGTGTGTGTGTGTGTGTGTGTGTGTGTGTGTGTGTGTGTGTGTGTGTGTGTGTGTGTGTGTGTGTGTGTGTGTGTGTGTGTGTGTGTGTGTGCGTGCGTGCGTGCGTGCGTGCGTGCGTGTGTGGACGTGTGGGGAAAAGGAGGCTGCTGTGGTGGGTTCTGCCTCAGATCGCACTGCCAGACTGACAGAACTCTGAGATCGGATGGTTAAACTATAGCCTACAGTAAAGGGCGGCAGGTAGCTTAGTGGTTAGAACACCTTCCAGTAACTGAAAGGTTAATAGATCAAATCCCCGAGCTGACAAGGTAAAAATATGTAATTCTGCTCCTGAACAAGTCAGTTAACCCACCGTTCCTAAGCTGTCATTGTAAATAAGAATATCTTCTTAACTGACTTGCCTAGTTAAATAAAATATTGAGAACAGCAGTCAGTCCACCCATCTCCCCAGTGTTTGCCTCTCTCCAGGGACCTTGTACAGACAGAGCAGAGGGGGTTTGACAGAATGGGTTGAGAAGGGGACAACCTATTGTGCTCCTAGCGCTGTCTTAATATATATGCACATGCACTTTGCATGCTAATGATGTTTCCTGGCTTTGGCCTTTCGGCTACAAACGGCAGGTGCTAAAATTTCCATGCCTGTCAGCCTCTCTCGGTTTTCAGGTATCCGTTAGTGCTGAGCGATTAACCGAAATGTCGGTTTTAAAAAAAACTACTAATTGACAGACAGTTAGATTATTTTAAATCCATTCGTTTTATTTGAATGACCATAATCCAATGTTCTTTCGCGCCTGCTACGTAGCTGAAAGAAGACCGGTCTGTGTTTCTTTCGCGCCTGCTACGTAGCTGAAAGAAGACCGGTCTGTGTTTCTTTCGCGCCTGCTACGTAGCTGAAAGAAGACCGGTCTGTGTTTCTTTCGCGCCTGCTACGTAGCTGAAAGAAGACCGGTCTGTGTTTCTTTCGCGCCTGCTACGTAGCTGAAAGAAGACCGGTCTGTGTTTCTTTCGCGCCTGCTACGTAGCTGAAAGAAGACCGGTCTGTGTTTCTTTCGCGCCTGCTACGTAGCTGAAAGAAGACCGGTCTGTGTTTCTTTCGCGCCTGCTACGTAGCTGAAAGAAGACCGGTCTGTGTTTCTTTCGCGCCTGCTACGTAGCTGAAAGAAGAACGGTCTGTGTTTCTTTCGCGCCTACTACGTAGCTGAAAGAAGAACGAGTGATCAAGAGGAGATACATAGAGAGAGGTTTCTTCACCAGGTATCTCTACCTGAAAATACATTATCCAAGTGATCGATAGTTGGTATTCAACAGTCATAAAAGTACTGTATGCCTTATTTACTTTGAAGAACTAATAAAATAGTGATTTTGTCAGACAGCGTAGTCAGCAGCTCTGTAGAGATCAGATGATGACTTGGAATGAAATAATAAAGTTATCGAATAAAACAAATGTAATATGCACAATAACTGAAATATTTTATTAAAGGAAAGTAATGTGAGTAAATTATGGTGAATAAGTGATCAGCAGTAATGGGCAGTCACTACCATCATGGGGCTTCTGTTAATAGTTTTATTCTGTGTTGATACAGCATTCAACCCACATAATGCATAGTGCATTTAATGTATAAAAAAATCTTCTAAATCGAAATCGTGATCATTTTTTATGATCGAACTGAAACCGAACCGACCTCAAAAAGCACTAATCGCTCAGCACTAGTATCACTTCAACCAGACCTCGTAAACACCACAAAATGCTTCACTTATCTCTTTCATCTCCCCAGATTCACCAAAGTCTATCACTGACGGTGACCTAGCCTTGATTTTCAAGGCTTCCTCACGTTTGTTTTGGGAGTATGGTAACGCGTGACTATGTCAGACCGACCGGCCCCTAATGAAACCCTAAGCCAGCAGGGTGTAAAACGGGGGGAGGGCGTGTGGGCTAGTGCTGTTACATGTTGACCGCTGTTTGACCTGAGGAAGGATGTGGCTGATGTCAGGAAGATTCTTCGGTATTCCTCCAAGGACATGCAGTGGTGTCCCAGGGGGGCAGTTGGGCCCCTGGATTAACTAGAATCTCTTCCTCTGGTCCTCCTTTCTTTCCTTCTGTCCTCTTTTACACAGGTCATCGAAAAATGTGAGCGGTCCCTCTCTGATCCACCCCGTACTATTTATAGGACCTAAGCGCCGTCTGTTCAAACAAGGGCGTTCGTTAGCCCCAATGGACAAACTGTAATCTGTCCAGCTCATTGGCTAATACACCTCTGTCAAATGGACAAACTGTAATCTGTCCAGCTCATTGGCTAATACACCTCTGTCAAATGGACAAACTGTCATCTGTCCAGCTCGAGAATCTGTGAATCCAATCGAGAATCTGTGGAAAGAACTGAAAACTGCTGTTCACAAATGCTCTCCATCCAAACTCACTGAGCTCGAGCTGTTTTGCAAGGAGGAATGGGAAAAAATGTCAGTCTCTCGATGTGCAAAACTGATAGAGACATACCCCAAGCGACTTACAGCTGTAATCGCAGCAAAAGGTGGCGCTACAAAGTATTAACTTAAGGGGGCTGAATAATTTTGCACGCCCAATTTTTCAGTTTTTGATTTGTTAAAAAAGTTTGAAATATCCAATAAATGTCGTTCCACTTCATGATTGTGTCCCACTTGTTGTTGATTCTTCACAAAAAAATACAGTTTTATATCTTTATGTTTGAAGCCTGAAATGTGGCAAAAGGTCGCAAAGTTCAAGGGGGCCGAATACATTCGCAAGGCACTGTATGTGCTGAAAGGTGATGCATGGTGTTACCCACTAGATCAGGGATGGGTAATTATGTTCTCTCTTGTTGTGTCAGTCACTGATAGTCACTCAATTAGCACATGTCATTTTTTATATTGGTTAGTTAGTCTATCGGCCAGTTATCTAAACTTAGTAATCATGGTCGACTTACTGGCTTACTGGGGGGGGGCATTGATTTCAGTCTCATTCAGATATCCTATTAAAACCTGTAAACATTTTCCTCCACCCTTTGGAAAAAATGTAGAATTGCAATAAATTAGCTGTAACACAGAAAATGTTCATCTCTGCCCTGTGGCAAAATGAGTAGAAATGCATTAAATTAGATTTAAACCAGCATCTTTTCCTCTCCGTCCCATGGCAAAATGTGTAGAATTGCACAAAATGAACTCTCAAACGTAAAAATGTTCTCTCCGCTGTCGGGGGGGTGGGGGAGTGCACATGTGGGTATGCAGACCAGTGAGCAACTGCGTCCCCCTCATGATGAGTTCTGATATTTTGTGGCCCCCACTCCCATCAAACTTCCCCATCCCTGCACCAGACCAACCCCAGGCCACCCTACAATATGTTTTTAACTCTATCTGACATGATTTACAGCTTCTCAAATCGGGGGATGACCATTCAGACAAATTGAATCTGGAGGATGATGAACTTTAGGTGTCGTCCTCCAAGCCAGTCAATGAATTGTGATCTTTGTTCATGGCCTTGAGGGGAAAAAAAGAGATTGCTTGAGAGAGTGAACGATTGTAGAGACAGACTCGTGTCAGCCCACGATTTGAGCATTTTACATTTGAGAGACAGAGTGTTTAGGTAATTAAACCTGC
The DNA here is from genome assembly GCF_045791955.1 of Oncorhynchus clarkii lewisi. Lineage (NCBI taxonomy): Eukaryota > Metazoa > Chordata > Actinopteri > Salmoniformes > Salmonidae > Oncorhynchus > Oncorhynchus clarkii. Next base: position 57,407,655 of record NC_092165.1, on the reverse strand, counting down.
CTTTTTGGAAAGCACTTTGTGCTAATCTGCTAGGCTAAGCTTTCAGTGAAGCCAGACCACCAGATGGATTTTGTGTGGAAATGGAGTCTATAGCGTGACTCACTGGTTCTGTGACCCCTGCTGCATGTCAGTGTTTACAGTCCCGTTTTTTCACAAGTCAATTGAGCTCTATTGTTTGGCCTCTCTGACATACTGATGGGAAATATAATGCATATCAATCACACAGCTAGGCCCGTTAATATTTTCTCCCAGAGAGGCAACAGTCTAGAAATATGACAACATTCTGAGATAATCTTATGAAGCAACAAAGATGAGTCCTCTGTGGCGATTCATTTCCATTTCTCTTTCATTTCTCGTTCATTTCTCATTCATTTCATCTCAGTCTCATCTCAGATGCCGCCATTCCGGGCTAATATAAAGTCAAGCAGAGTGAGTCATCATTGATAGATAGCTCAGGCAGGGGAGCTGTATTTTTAATGAGATTACACGGGGATACATAGACAGAAATAGAGTCCCTCTCTGCTTTGATCATGCACCATCCACAACAGACACTTTTTATTCCCTGTCTCCTCGATGCATCTTTAACTATACCTGTCAGAAAAATTAACTAAATAAATTAAACTATTACCTGTCAGAGGCTGACTGAAGGTGGTGAAATGGATAGGGGGGAAAGGAGGAGGTTAAGGTGCTATGTTGTTAATCATTAATGACATCACGGGCTTGGGAAAAAAAGCTACTCAGAAATGTCTGTGGTACAAAATAGAGTGCTTTACTTCCTCCTGGCTGCCTTAGGTCGAAACGCCAAGGCTCGGTTGATCATCGAGCACTAAAAGAAGTAGACATGTGGCCCTTCACCCGTCACGACATTGGTTATTTTTGGAGAAAGGTAATCGCAGTGAGGAATATCAAGAGCCATTTGGGGGAATGTAGATGGACAGGTGTTAGCAGAGAGGAGCGGTTGTATGGACGGTTCTCTAATTGAGTCTGACACTTCTTGGGACAGCATCTATCCTGAATGGATTGGTATTGACACTGAGGTTAACCAGATAGATACAAGCCACTACACAAACGTCTCAGCTTCGAGGCAAAACAAACAGAATGTTTTGTGCATTCTTTTTCTAAGTCCTATGACCTTCTGATCCAGTGTTTCTCAACCTTTTTGGTACCAGTCCCAGGCTCGGGCAAGCAATGGTCCTTCCTGTACCAGGGATTGACAACCAATGGCCCTTCCTATACCAGGGATTGACAACCAATGGCCCTTCCTATACTAGGGATTGACTACCAATGGCCCTTCCTATACCAGGGATTGACAACCAATGGCCCTTCCTATACCAGGGATTGACAACCAATGGCCCTTCCTATACCAGGGATTGACAACCAATGGCCCTTCCTATACCAGGGATTGACAACCAATGGCCCTTCCTATACCAGGGATTGACAACCAATGGCCCTTCCTATACCAGGGATGGACAAGCAATGGTCCTTCCTCCTTGTGGACAGCTAACAATGCAATTAGCACTTGAGAACCTTCTCAGGAACTGGTTGGCATCATCTCTGGAACTGGTTGGCATCATCTCTGGGACTGGTTGGCATCATCTCAGGAACTGGTTGGCATCATCTCTGGGACTGGTTGGCATCATCTCTGGGACTGGTTGGCATCATCTCTGGGACTGGTTGGCATCATCTCTGGGACTGGTTGGCATCATCTCTGGGACTGATTGGCATCATCTCTGGGACTGGTTGGCATCATCTCAGGAACTGGTTGGCATCATCTCTGGGACTGGTTGGCATCATTTCTGGGACTGGTTGGCATCATCTCTGGGACTGGTTGGCATCATCTGGGACTGGTTGGCATCATCTCAGGAACAGGTTGGCATCATCTCTGGGACTGATTGGCATCATCTATGGAATTGGTTGGCATCATCTCAGGAACTGGTTGGCATCATGTCAGGAACTGGTTGGCATCATCTCTGCGACTGGATGGCATCATCTCTGGGACTGGTTGGCATCATCTCTGGGACTGATTGGCATCATCTCAGGAACTGGTTGGCATCATGTCGGGAACTGGTTGGCATCATCTCAGGAACTGGTTGGCATCATCTCAGGAACTGGTTGGCATCATGTCAGGAACTGGTTGGCATCATCTCTGCGACTGGATGTCATCATCTCTGCGACTGGATGGCATCATCTCTGCGACTGGATGGCATCATCTCTGGGACTGGTTGGCATCATCTCTGGGACTGGTAGGCATCATCTCTGCGACTGGTTGGCATCATCTCTGGGACTGGTTGGCATCATCTCTGGGACTGGTTGGCATCATCTCTGGGACTGGTTGGCATCATCTCTGAGACCGGTATTGGTTCGGGGGCTGGTTGGCATCATCTCTGAGACTGGTATCGGTTCGGGGGCTGGTTGGCATCATCTCTGAGACCGGTATCAGTTCGGGGGCTGGTTGACATCATCTCTGAGACCAGTATCTGTTCGGGGGCTGGTTGACATCATCTCTGAGACTGGTATCGGTTCGGGGGCTGGTTGACATCATCTCTGAGACTGGTATCGGTTCGGGGGCTGGTTGACATCATCTCTGAGACCGGCATCATCTCTGTGACTGGTTGACATCATCTCTGAGACCGGTATCTGTTCGGGGGCCAGATATTGAGAAACAATTAAGGTACTGCCTCATGAAAGAGCATCTTCGGGGAGGAGAAGACTGATTTGTCTTAACTCTGATTCCATTGGCTGACTTATTTTCTCTGTTTATTGAGCAGTCTGCTGTGGGAGTAGTCAATTCCATTGAGAGCCCAGGTGACCTTAGTGAGCAGTACAATCGGCTAACCGATCGCAGGGGTATCAGGGCTGTGACAGGCAGTCGTTGTATCCGTGCTCGTACCATTGCCCCAAGCAGCTGCTACAGCACTGAGATGTGGGCTTTGTGTACTCTGCTTTAGAGAACATCCGCTGTCGTGGCAGATTTGGCTTTCCACCTGAATCTAAAGAAGGTCTCCATCAAAGGAATAATTTATAGTCTAATAAAAAAGCCATCACGTTGGGTTAGGTGGCCATTTTGTTTGAGGTATCGTATATTTAAAGGCCCAGTAAGTAAGTTAGACGTCTTCCTCATAATATATTTGTCATCGTGATTGATTTGGGTTATGCACCTTGAAATTCCCATCAAAGCCTATTTTCTAGAATCTACCGTCATGGTTGGTTTTCATTAACGGGAAATCAATCTAATGTGAGTTCAGATCATTTGTAGTGTAACCTGTTAAATTAACTTAACACTCCAATGATCCTAGAACCATGGAGCATGCACAACCTATCTAATCCTACTCAGATGATGACTGTAGTACATATCAAATTGAAAGGGACAAGCCATGAAAGAAGACCACACCACCTTGATCTTGATGTTAATTCCCAGATCTATCCATCTACCCATGCAGTCACAGTGTCCTTCCTATTATAGGCCTAAGTTGAAAGGCTAGTATGGGCCCAGTGGGAAGCGGTACTGAGACTTACCCTGGCCTATGTCTCCAATGGAGCATTAATCAACTGTAATCATTACTGCAGGGATGCCAAGTGAATTTAAAGTAGGAGCAGCTGGAGGCCACGAGGAGGGCTTTGGTTGTGTGGGGAGGGGGGGGGGGGTGATTGGTTACTGTGGTGGTGTCAACCTCATCTGAACGAACAGATGGATGGACAAACAGACAGACAAGACAGACAGGACAGACAAGACAGACAGGACAGACCGGACAGACAGACGGAAAGACAAGACAGCTCATGATTAAATCTGTCTTGTACAAAAGCCTTTGCCCTTTGTGATTCAGATCAACTCTTTCCAGGGGAAATTAATTTGGTCATGTGCTTAAAAATTAAAGTACATAAAACATGAAAACACAGAAACTACACAAAATAATTCATTCAAATTGCCATAGCAACACATTTAAAATGAAAGTGTAATATGCTGTATACTCGAGGGACCAACATACTATTTATTATACAGCCTGGTTGTTGGAATTAAAGAGTCTGTTTTAATTTTATTTTGAAGAAGTTTCTTTCCTTTTGTCCAGCTGCTGCTGTGACTGAATTTTGAGTGAAGGGGATGAGCACTGTCCTGTGAAATACTTTCAAGTTTTAGGAGGATGAGTTCTGAGTCAAGGGGATGAGCACTGTCCTGTGAAATACTTTCAAGTTTTAGGAGGATGAGTTCTGAGTGAAGGGGATGAGCACTGTCCTGTAAAATACTTTCACGTTTTAGGAGGATGAGTTCTGAGTGAAGGGGATGAGCACTGTCCTGTAAAATACTTTCACGTTTTAGGAGGATGAGTTCTGAGTGAAGGGGATGAGCACTGTCCTGTAAAATACTTTCACGTTTTAGAAGGATGAGTTCTGAGTGAAGGGGATGAGCACTGTCCTGTAAAATACTTTCACGTTTTAGGAGGATGAGTTCTGAGTGAAGGGGATGAGCACTGTCCTGTAAAATACTTTCACGTTTTAGGAGGATGAGTTCTGAGTGAAGGGGATGAGCACTGTCCTGTAAAATACTTTCACGTTTTAGGAGGATGAGTTCTGAGTGAAGGGGATGAGCACTGTCCTGTAAAATACTTTCACGTTTTAGGAGGATGAGTTCTGAGTGAAGGGGATGAGCACTGTCCTGTAAAATACTTTCACGTTTTAGGAGGATGAGTTCTGAGTGAAGGGGATGAGCACTGTCCTGTAAAATACTTTCACGTTTTAGGAGGATGAGTTCTGAGTGAAGGGGATGAGCACTGTCCTGTAAAATACTTTCACGTTTTAGGAGGATGAGTTCTGAGTGAAGGGGATGAGCACTGTCCTGTAAAATACTTTCACGTTTTAGGAGGATGAGTTCTGAGTGAAGGGGATGAGCACTGTCCTGTAAAATACTTTCACGTTTTAGGAGGATGAGTTCTGAGTGAAGGGGATGAGCACTGTCCTGTAAAATACTTTCACGTTTTAGGAGGATGAGTTCTGAGTGAAGGGGATGAGCACTGTCCTGTAAAATACTTTCACGTTTTAGAAGGATGAGTTCTGAGTGAAGGGGATGAGCACTGTCCTGTAAAATACTTTCACGTTTTAGGAGGATGAGTTCTGAGTGAAGGGGATGAGCACTGTCCTGTAAAATACTTTCACGTTTTAGGAGGATGAGTTCTGAGTGAAGGGGATGAGCACTGTCCTGTAAAATACTTTCACGTTTTAGGAGGATGAGTTCTGAGTGAAGGGGATGAGCACTGTCCTGTAAAATACTTTCACGTTTTAGGAGGATGAGTTCTGAGTGAAGGGGATGAGCACTGTCCTGTAAAATACTTTCACGTTTTAGGAGGATGAGTTCTGAGTGAAGGGGATGAGCACTGTCCTGTAAAATACTTTCACGTTTTAGGAGGATGAGTTCTGAGTGAAGGGGATGAGCACTGTCCTGTAAAATACTTTCACGTTTTAGGAGGATGAGTTCTGAGTGAAGGGGATGAGCACTGTCCTGTGAAATACTTTCACGTTTTAGGAGGATGAGTTCTGAGTGAAGGGGATGAGCACTGTCCTGTAAAATACTTTCACGTTTTAGGAGGATGAGTTCTGAGTGAAGGGGATGAGCACTGTCCTGTAAAATACTTTCACGTTTTAGGAGGATGAGTTCTGAGTGAAGGGGATGAGCACTGTCCTGTGAAATACTTTCACGTTTTAGGAGGATGAGTTCTGAGTGAAGGGGATGAGCACTGTCCTGTGAAATACTTTCACGTTTTAGGAGGATGAGTTTTAAGTGAAGGGGATGAGCACTGTCCTGTGAAATACTTTCACGGTTTATGAGGATGAATTTGGTGTACAGGTTGGCGGCTGATTCATGATCTATACCAATTATCCTTCCCGCCGTCTCAATCAAGCACTGAATCTTGACTTGGTCTGACACTCTCTTGTTTCCAAACATGCATATCAGATCAAAGGACAGCACACTGCAGGACAGATTTATAGAAAATGTGTAAGATATGGCGGTCGTCATTAAAATGGTTTAGTTTGCGTTAATGAAAACGTTCTCTGTTGCAATTTCACTCTATAGACAGATTCCCCATTAATCTTCGTAGTGAAATTCTGTTCCTTCTCAAATCGATATCCATCTCTTTTGTTTTATTAACGTTTTATTTCAAGGAAGTTATCTGAACACCACTGGACGAATTTTGCCGTTTCTCTGTCAAAACCTTGAAGAGAGGCTCGGTCTGGGTGGAGGAGACGTTTCCCTGTCATAACCTTGAAGAGAGGCTCGGTCTGGGTGGAGGAGACGTTTCCCTGTCAAAACCTTGAAGAGAGGCTTGGTCTGGGTGGAGGAGACATTTCCCTGTCAAAACCTTGAAGAGAGGCTCGGTCTGGGTGGAGGAGACGTTTCCCTGTCAAAACCTTGAAGAGAGGCTCGGTCTGGGTGGAGGAGACGTTTCCCTGTCAAAACCTTGAAGAGAGGCTTGGTCTGGGTGGAGGAGACGTTTCCCTGTCAAAACCTTGAAGAGAGGCTCGGTCTGGGTGGAGGAGACGTTTCCCTGTCAAAACCTTGAAGAGAGGCTTGGTCTGGGTGGAGGAGACGTTTCCCTGTCAAAACCTTGAAGAGAGGCTCGGTCTGGGTGGAGGAGACCCACGACAGCGGTGTCATCTGCATATTTAAAACACTTGTGGGCTGCGTCAGAGGCTTGACAATCGTTTGTGTACAGTACAGTGTGTACAGTTTCGTCGGCCGCTGGGTGGCTGGCTGGGGCTGTAATGGGGCTGTTGATTGGACGAATGGGGGCTGTAATGGGGCTGTTGATTGGACGAATGGGGACGGTGAGGGGCATCATGATACATTTGGCACCGCCATCACTGTTCTGTAGATTTATCAGATGCCGATGTTCCGCGGATGGTGCACAGATGTACTAATTACGCCACAACTAAAATACTTCAAGGACACAGAGATAATGCCATAATCAATACAGAAAGTACTGTAACAACACTCTAGGAGCCTGTGAGACGTGTGTGTGTGTGTGTGTGTGTGTGTGTGTGTGTGTGTGTGTGTGTGTGTGTGTGTGTGTGTGTGTGTGTGTGTGTGTGTGTGTGTGTGTGTGTGTGTGTGTGTGTGTGTGTGTGTGTGTGTGTGTGTGTGTGTGTGTGTGTGTGTGTGTGTGTATATATATAGATATGTCAGCCCATAATAAGTGTGTGTCTCTCTGCCGTCTCCAGATGACAGTGCGTCGGCAGCCAGCAGCATGGAGGTGACGGACCGCATCGCCTCCCTGGAGCAGCGCGTCCAGATGCAAGAGGATGAGATCCAGCTGCTCAAGTCAGCGCTGGCCGACGTGGTGCGCCGCCTCAGCATCTCTGAGGAGCAAAACGCCATGACCAATAGGAGGGGGCCCACCAAAGGTAACTGATGATTCACGCACATACAGGCACAGACGTAGACACGTACACACACCCACACGCACACCCACACGCACACACACACACACACACACACACACACACACATACAGGTAGATGCAAAACCTTAACCCCTTTCGGTGACAAACAGAAAGTCACCCATCCCAGTCCCACCTCTTCCTCTTCTTCATCCATCTTTTATCCTCCTCTTCTTCTCTCCTGGACTCTGTGTGTATCTACAGCTGTAGACCCAGCTGTGATGAAAATATCCCCCTCATCAGAAAGCAATGTTGGAAAGCCAGGTAGGATCTGTCCCCTCTAACAACCTTACCAAGCACTGCCATGTGTCTATGGAGTCTACTGTGTTTAATGTACGGTGTGCATTTCCAGACATCCCTTCTACCTATGACATAATGAAGTAGGGATGTCTGGAAATGTACATTATACTACTGAACACTGCTGTCTACTAAGCACCGGTGTCTACTGAGCACTGGTGTCTACTGAGCACTGGTGTCTACTGAGCACTGGTGTCTACTGAGCACTGGTGTCTACTGAGCACTGGTGTTTACTGAGCACTGGTGTCTACTGAGCACTGGTGTTTACTGGTCACTGGTGTCTACTGAGCACTGGTGTCCACTAAGCACTGGTGTCTACTGATCATTGGTGTCTACTGAGCACTGGTGTCTACTGAGCACTGATGTCTACTGAGCACTGGTGTCTACTGAGCACTGATGTCTACTGAGCACTGGTGTTTACTGATCACTGGTGTCTACTGTGACACAGTCAATGGAGAGCATTCTGATGTTGGTGGTGCTCCAGACTGCATGCCATTCCAGTCACACAGAGTGGGTGAGAGGTGGTATGCTGTGGAAACACTTGCATGGTTTTTCCTTAATTCTAGCATGTGCTGACACCCACACTAAATCATATTATGTGGCAACAATTCACAGACAACAACAGTGAGAACATCATAATTCGCAGTGCACCTAGTTTTGTAGCTGAATTTAGTCACATGATGCATATTTTGGCTGTGAGAGTATGAGTCATCTCTCTCTCTCTCTCTACTCTCTCTCTCTCTGCTCTCTCTCTCTCTCTCTTCTCTCTCTCTCTGTCTCCTCCTCTCTCTGTCTCTCTCTCGCTCTCTCTCTCTCTCTCTCTCTCGTCTCTCTCTCCCTCTGTCTCTCTCTGCTCTCTCTCTCTCTCTGCTCTCTCTCTCTCTGCACTCTCTCATTCTCTGCTCTCTCTCTCTCTGCTCTCTCTCTCTCTCTCTCTCTCTCTCTCTCTGCTCTCTCTCCTACTCTCTCTCTGTCTCTCTCTATCTCTGATGTCTCTCTCTCTGCTCTCTCTCTCTCTTTGCTCTCTCTCTCTCTCTGCCTGGTGTGTCTGTTTGGTCTAATTCTGCTATATCTTCTGCCAGTATGCCCTGCCAAGAGTGATTCTACTGCATACACACACACACACAAACACACACACACCCGCACACACCCACCCACGCACACACATGCAACCACGCATACACTTGCGTTCCAGCAGGGCCAAGCAAGCATATAACAAACCCCACCAGCTTTATCTGCAGTGATAAATATTTTATAGTCACTGTTCTGCCATCCATACAAATACAGGCCTGGCAACCCCTATCAGTGCTGTTAGCAATAATGCTGAGGGAGTTAAGTGGGCCCGTGATGATGTTAGAATGGAGTCACTCAAGGTGTGAGTGATGTTCTAGCAGAGTGACTGACTGCACATATAGAGGCAGGATTTCTAATAAAAGAACAGAAGTCTGCAGACCCCATATGCCGCTCCTGTTCTTTAATCCTGCGTCCACATACAATATACAGTACACAATGTTTCAGCTGCAGCAGACTAGTCAAGTTGGAGGCTGATGATGGAGGCTGTTGATGAAGGCTATTGATGAAGGCTGTTGATGAAGACTGATGATGAAGGCTATTGATGAAAGGTGTTGATGAAGGCTGTTGATGAAGGCTATTGATGAAGGCTGATGATGAAGGCTATTGATGAAGGCTGTTGATGAAGGCTATTGATGAAGGCTGATGATGAAGGCTGTTGATGAAGGCTGATGATGAAGGCTATTGATGAAGGCTATTGATGAAGGCTGATGATGAAGGCTATTGATGAAGGCTGATGATGAAGGCTGATGATGAAGGCTGATGATCAATGCTGATGATGAAGGCTGATGATCAATGCTGATGATGAAGGCTGATGATGAAGGCTGATGATCAATGCTGATGATGAAGGCTGATGATCAATGCTGATGATGAATGCTGATGATGAAGGCTGATGATGAAGGCTATTGATGAAGGCTATTGATGAAGGCTGATGATGAAGGCTATTGATGAAGGCTGATGATGAAGGCTGATGATGAAGGCTGATGATCAATGCTGATGATGAAGGCTGATGATCAATGCTGATGATGAAGGCTGATGATGAAGGATGATGATCAATGCTGATGATGAAGGCTGATGATCAATGCTGATGATGAAGGCTGATGATGAAGGCTGATGACCAATGCTGATGATGAAGGCTGATGATCAATGCTGATGATGAAGGCTGATGATGAAGGCTGATGATGAAGGCTGATGATGAAGGCTATTGATGAAGGCTATTGATGAAGGCTGATGATGAAGGCTATTGATGAAGGCTGATGATCAATGCTGATGATGAAGGCTGATGATCAATGCTGATGATGAAGGCTGATGATGAAGGCTGATGATGAAGGCTGATGATGAAGGCTGATGATCAATGCTGATGATGAAGGCTGATGATCAATGCTGATGATGAAGGCTGATGATGAAGGCTGATGATGAAGGCTGATGATGAAGGCTGATGAAGGCTGATGATGAAGGCTGATGATCAAATCACATTTTATTGGTCAAATATAAAAATGTAAATTTTTCAATAACACAAAAGGTTGATTGATTTTTGTTACACCTTACCGTGAAATGCTTACAAGCCCTAAACCAGCAATGCAGTTATAAGAAAATAGAGTTAATAAAATAATACAAGTAAAACAAGTAACCCAATACTGAGTCAATGTGTGGGGGTAGGAGTAAAGTGACTATTCATAGATAATAAACAGCGAGTAGCAGCAGGGGTGGGGGGGGGCACACAATGCAATTAGTCCGGGTAGCCATTTGATTACCTGTTCAGTAGTCTTATGGCTTGGGGGTAAAAACTGTTGAGAAGCCTCTTGGACCTAGACTTGGCACTCCGGTACCGCTTGCCATGCGGTAGCAGAGAGAACAGTCTATGACTGGGGTGGCTGGAGTCTTTGACAATTCTTAGGGCCTTCCTCTGACACCGCCTGGTGTAGAGGTCCTGGATGGCAGGAAGCTTAGCCCCAGTGATGTACTGGGCCGTACGCACTACCCTCTGTAGTGCCTTGCGGTCAGAGGCTGAGCAATTACTGTACCAGGCAGTGATGCAATCTCAGGACCCATGCCAAATCTTTTTAGTTTCCTGAGGGGGAATAGGCTTTGTCGTGCCCTCTTCACAAATGTCTTGGTGTGTTTGGAGAAGTATACTGTATATATTACATATAACCCTAACCCTGAGTGGGCTTTTCTTCCATCATCAGTATTTTTTGGGACTAGATCCGGTAAAGACATACTGACACCCTCTTCTGCTAAGTTCTAATCAGGTTCTAGAGTTAAACATATCTGTCACGTTCAGTACGTCATCCCACGACTCAGCTCAGTCCCATTTTCCATCAGTCTATTAGTGGTACATCTCTTGGTCGAGGGCCATTTATTGACTTCCAACTCCGTTCAAAACGACAGAGGTCAGAAGACCAGTGGAAGTGTCTTGTATTGGGTATGCTTCCATGTGATCAATTCCAGTGGGGCAAACTTGGCAAAACCGGTTAAACTGACGTTATAATTACATAATTTCTATCCGTTTCTGGTTATTATGCCATCGGATTTTAATGACAACGCTGGGATGTCTCCAAAGCATTGTATTCAACCTTTCCTATAAATTATTGCCTTTACATTTCTGGTTCGTTCACTTCACACCCGACTATGACAGTTCCCAACAGCTAGTCACCTTTGAGGAGTGGTTATTTTCTGTATGTTGAAGCTGGTTCAGGGCAGATCATCAGTTGCAGCTGGTTCAATGCAAAGCCCCACTTACTCTGTGCTACTGTGTGTGTTTGTTTTACAGCCAGACCCATGATGGCTGCCCTCCCTCTAAGGCCCATGGTCAACAACGGCACTGTCCTACCAAAGAAAAGTGGCGGCACGCTACCGTCCCTCTCCAGCTCCAGGAAGGATGCTGCTGCAACAGCAACCAAGAGGTAAACAGCTCAAATTGCTTCCATTACCTTTTGGTAGGCCTAAATCCAGGAGTTTTCCTGACCACGTGACCTGATAGAGGTTCAGTTTATGAGACATAGGGTCAGTTTATTTATTTATTTTTATTTCACCTTTATTTAACCAGGTAGGCTAGTTGAGAACAAATTCTCATTTACAACTGCGACCTGGCCAAGATAAAGCATAGCAGTGTGAACAGACAACAACACAGAGTTACACATGGAGTAAACAATAAACAATAAACAAGTCAATAACATAGTAGAAAAAAAAAATCTATATACATTGTGTGCAAAAGGCATGAGGAGGTAGGCATGAGGCATGAGGAGTGTTTATGAGACATATGGTCAGTTTATGAGACATGGGGTCAGTTTATGAGACATGGGGTCAGTTTATGAGACATGGGGTCAGTTTATGAGACATAGGGTCAGTTTATGAGACATGGGGTCAGTTTATGAGACATAGGGTCAGTTTATGAGACATGGGGTCAGTTTATGAGACATAGGGTCAGTTTATGAGACATAGTTTATGGTAGGGTCAGTTTATGAGACATAGGGTCAGTTTATGAGACATAGGGTCAGTTTATGAGACATAGGGTCAGTTTATGAGACATAGGGTCAGTTTATGAGACATAGGGTCAGTTTATGAGACATAGGGTCAGTTTATGAGACATAGGGTCAGTTTATGAGACATCTTTCACCAGTATTTTTTCTTGCTTTGAGTAAAACCAACCCTAGTGTTTTAGTGTTGACTAATTTATCCTTTAAAAACAGTAATGACTCTGTTCCAAGCAGACAACCACCATTTGTTCTTGTTTGCTGCCAGCTGGCAGTATGAATAGCTAAACGTAGTCAAAGTCAGCTATACCCTAAAGCTCAATACGTGGACACTATTGAAATACACAATTCTACCAGAACAAAAATATCATACAACGTAGGAAATCATCCCAAATGTGGTGTGTTTATTTGATTAGTCCACTAAGTCGACACATTGTCTCCTACAAATACACATTATGTCTCCTACAAACCCACATTATGTCTCCTACAAACCCACATTATGTCTCCTACAAATCCACATTATGTCTCCTACAAACCCACATTATGTCTCCTACAAAGCCACATTATGTCCCCTAAAAACCCACATTATAACTCCTAAAAATCCACATTATGTATCCTACAAACACACACTATGCCTCCTACTAACCCACATGATGTTTCCTACAAACCCACATTATGTCTCTTACAAACCCTCATTATGTCTCCTATAAACCCACATTATGGATCTTACAAACCCACATTATGTATCCTACAAACCCACATTATGTATCCTACAAACCCACATTATGTCTCCTACAAACCCACCCTGTTTTCTCTTCACTGCATTACTACTGTCTCCTGTTTGGCCTGTCTGTGCCACATCACATTTTTCCGCCCTGGCATAAATATCCCCTCCTCAGAAGGGAGAGCCACTGACATTTTACGTGGATGGTAAAACAAAGGGACAGTGCTGTCACGGCCATCCCCATACCCACCGCCGTGGCATTCAGAGACCAGGCCCCGATTAACTGACTGGGGCTGACTGGGGCAAGGGGAGCACAGGTAATCAATCACTACTGTCAGGGGAACAAAAGGCACTCCTCCACTGATGGTTCTGCCTGGAGTCAAATTATCATAATCCTGGACTGACGAATGGGATGGTGGATGGATGAGACTACAAGACTCTAGAGTAAATTGATGTAAAGAGGAGAAGAGGGAGGGTGGAAGAGTTCCTAATATCGATGCCGTATCAAAGAACCTTCTCCAGACTGAATCAATAGATCTAGAATGATATACACTGAGTCTGCAAAGCATTTAAGAACACCTTCCTAATATTGAGTTGCACCTCCTTTTGCCCTCAGAACAGCCTCCATTCGTCGGGTCATGGACAAATGTGTCAAAAGGGTTTCATGGGGATGCTGGCCCATGTTGACTCCAATGCTTCCCACAGTTGTGTCTAGTTGGCTGGTTGTGTCTAGTTGGCTGGATGTGTCTAGTTGGCTGGATGTGTCTAGTTGGCTGGATGTGTCTAGTTGGCTGGATGTGTCTAGTTGGCTGGATGGCTGGATGTGTCTAGTTGGCTGGATGTGTCTAGTTGGCTGGATGTGTCTAGTTGGCTGGATGTGTCTAGTTGGCTGGATGTGTCTAGTTGGCTGGATGTGTCTAGTTGCTGGTTGTGTCTAGTTGGCTGGATGTGTCTAGTTGGCTGGATGTGTCTAGTTGGCTGGATGTGTCTAGTTGGCTGGATGTGTCTAGTTGGCTGGATGTGTCTAGTTGGCTGGTTGTGTCTAGTTGGCTGGATGTGTCTAGTTGGCTGGATGTGTCTAGTTGGCTGGATGTGTCTAGTTGGCTGGATGTGTCTAGTTGGCTGGATGTGTCTAGTTGGCTGGATGTGTCTAGTTGGCTGGATGTGTCTAGTTGGCTGGATGTGTCTAGTTGGCTGGATGTGTCTAGTTGGCTGGATGTCTTTTGGGTGGTGAACCATTTTGATACACACAGGAAAATGTTGAGCGTGAAAAAACCCAGCAGCATTGCTGTTATTGACACAAACCAGTACACTTGGCACTTACTACCAGACCCCGTTCAAAAGCATTTAAATATTTTGTCTTTCCCATTCACCCTCTGAATGGCAACACGTGCACAATCCATGTCTCAATATTCTCAAGGCTTAAAAATCCTTCTTTAACCTGTCTTCATCCTTTCATCTAAACTGATTGAAGTGGATTTTACAGGTAACATCAATAAGGGATAAGCTTCACCTGGATTCACCTGGTCAGTCTATGTCATGGAAAGAGGAGGTGTTCCTAATGTTCTGTTTGGCCCTAACCCCCCAGACCCAGTCTCTCCATCTGTCTGGCCCTAACCCCCTCCAGACCCAGTCTCTCCATCTGTCTGGCCCTAACCCCCCAGACCCAGTCTCTCCATCTGTCTGGCCCTAACCCCCCAGGCCCAGTCTCTCCAGTCTGGCCCTAACCCCCCAGACCCAGTCTCTCCATCTGTCTGGCCCTAACCCCCCAGACCCAGTCTCTCCAGTCTGGCCCTAACCCCCCAGACCCAGTCTGTCTGTCTGGCCCTAACCCCCCAGGCCCAGTCTCTCCAGTCTGGCCCTAACCCCCCAGACCCAGTCTGTCTGGCCCTAACCCCCCAGACCCAGTCTCTCCATCTGTCTGGCCCTAACCCCCCAGACCCAGTCTCTCCATCTGTCTGGCCCTAACCCCCCAGACCCAGTCTCTCCAGGTCTGGCCCTAACCCCCCAGGCCCAGTCTCTCCATCTGTCTGGCCCTAACCCCCCAGACCCAGTCTCTCTATCTGTCTGGCCCTAACCCCCCAGACCCAGTCTCTCCATCTGTCTGGCCCTAACCCCCCAGACCCAGTCTCTCCAGTCTGTCTGGCCCTAACCCCCCAGACCCAGTCTCTCCAGTCTGTCTGGCCCTAACCCCTCAGACCCAGTCTCTCCAGTCTGTCTGGCCCTAACCCCCCAGACCCAGTCTCTCCAGTCTGGCTGGCCCTAACCCCCCAGACCCAGTCTCTCCAGTCTGGCTGGCCCTAACCCCCCAGACCCAGTCTCTCCAGTCTGGCTGGCCCTAACCCCCCCAGACCCAGTCTCTCCAGTCTGGCTGGCCCTAACCCCTCCTAGCAGGTTAGAGAGTGTCCAGACTGTTACGTTATCATCATCCTAAATGCTCATTATGTTACCTCAATGCTACCCATCCCCCATAGATGAATGAGTCATTTAATTAACAGATAATTTCCATGAACAATGAATAACACCATTCATTATAAAACATCTTTCCCCCTGGAAAGCAGTGGCTACAGTTTCTGATTGGACAATCCTGGTTAAATTAACTTTAAATGGAATGAATTATTTAATAAACAAATGAATGAATCTCTCTCCTTCCCTCTGTGCGTGTGTGTGTGTGTGTGTGTGTGTGTGTGTGTGTGTGTGTGTGTGTGTGTGTGTGTGTGTGTGTGTGTGTGTGTGTGTGTGTGTGTCGGGTCATGGACAAATGTGTCAAAAGTGTTCCACAGGGATGCCCCCCCAGACCCTGTCTCACCAGTCTGTCTGGCCCTAACCCCCCCAGACCCAGTCTCTCCATCTGTCTGGCCCTAACCCCCCAGACCCTGTGTGTGTGTATGTGTGTGTGTGTGTGTGTGTGTGTGTGTGTGTGTGTGTGTGTGTGTGTGTGTGTGTGTGTGTGTGTGTGTGTGAGTGTGTGTGCGCACGCGCGTCTGGCCCTAACCCAGTCTCACCAGTCTGTTTGGCCCTAACCCCCCAGACCCAGTCTCACCAGTCTGTCTGGCCCTAACCCCCCCAGACCCAGTCTCTCCATCTGTCTGGCCCTAACCCCCCCAGAACCAGTCTCACCAGTCTGTCTGGCCCTAACCCAGTCTCACCA
This sequence comes from Oncorhynchus clarkii lewisi, assembly GCF_045791955.1. Classification (NCBI taxonomy): domain Eukaryota; kingdom Metazoa; phylum Chordata; class Actinopteri; order Salmoniformes; family Salmonidae; genus Oncorhynchus; species Oncorhynchus clarkii. The sequence goes on along the minus strand of NC_092165.1, from coordinate 57,391,509 downwards.
GTCTGTCTGGCCCTAACCTCCCAAGACCCAGTCTCTCCATCTGTCTGGCCCTAACCCCCCCAGACCCAGTCTCACCAGTCTGTCTGGCCCTAACCCCCCCAGACCCAGTCTCTCCATCTGTCTGGCCCTAACCCCCCCCCCCCCCCCCCCCAGAACCAGTCTCACCAGTCTGTCTGGCCCTAACCTCCCCAGACCCAGTCTCTCCATCTGTCTGGCCCTAACCCCCCCAGACCCAGTCTCACCAGTCTGTCTGGCCCTAATCTCCCCAGACCCAGTCTCTCCATCTGTCTGGCCCTAACCCCCCCCAGACCCAGTCTCACCAGTCTGTCTGGCCCTAACCCCCCCAGACCCAGTCTTACCAGTCTGTCTGGCCCTCACCCCACCAGACCAGTCTCACCAGTCTGTCTGGCCCTAACCCCCCCCCCCCGCAGACCCAGTCTCAATAGTCTGTCTGGCCCTAACCCCCCCAGACCCAGTCTCACCAGTAACCGTGTGTGTGTTGATTAGATCAACTACATTAGGTGCTGCTCCCATGCCCACCAACGTTGGCAAAATATTTCAATAAAGCCCCCATGGCCTAATTAACTCCATTCCTGATCGAGGTGTGCCTGCTGCCTGACATACCTCAACTAACAAAGACCCCCTCCACCCCACACACACACAACACACACACACATCCCCGGACCCTGTTTCAGAGGGATAACATCAGCCCCAACGGCAGGAGTGAATGGACTTTGGTTTGGTATGCCGGATTAGACTTGAGCCTGGAAGCCATTCTAGCCAATGGACTGCTGATAAGGCCCTTCCTTTGTACAGGCATTTGAATGGGCAGCCCTTTGACATGTTTCAACCATCTCCTCTAATACCCTCACAAATGTGTCCACAGCGGAAAGAGAGGGAAAGGTCTCTCTCTGTCATGGATCAGTAATCTGGTTTCCTAGCATCAGTAATCTGGTTTCCTAGCATAGGGCCTTCCTTTGGTGTTCTATGATGGTCTGTACTTAACAAGGACATATGAGGGATCGTAACAGATACTGGTATTTATAGCTTGCTGGTATGGTCCATGCTTGTCCTTGTCGCTAAAAGGTCAAAATAAAGTTTGAAGTCTTCAATGTTTCAGATGATAGATTATGTTTTCCAGAAGGATTTGCATCTGAAAACCCTCTGAGGGGAAACAGCTAAATAACCACCTATTTTAATGGTATTCCCCAGACAGTTAATGTTGTTCTCTCTTTTAAACTATCACAATAAAGAGAGTCACACACTCCATAAGTCAACATCCAGTAATTTATTGGGTATTTACCAAATAAACACTAAATACATTACTGGGAGTTTATATATGGAGTGTGTGACTCTCTTTATTTTTGATAGATTATAGTTTATTCTCCGTTAGTCAGCACCACACAAAATCATTTTGGTGTGTGTACGCCCGCTCATGTTTTTTATCTTCTCTCTTTTTCCATTCAGTCAGGTTATCATCCATTTTACCATCTCTTCCCCAGACAGAGACATCTTGGGTGTTCATTTCAATAGTTTACAGACAAGTAAAGAAGTACTCCTTTATGCGCCTTAGAAACATAATTCCTTGGACAATATCTTTTAAGCAGCTGTAAAAGGCACCATCGGGTAGTTTTATCGTCCATTTTATCATCTCTCCTCAGCACTGTGAGGAGAACCAACTCCAACGAAACGATGAGCACGCTGACGCGCAAAGACAGCGGAGACTCCAAGAGCAACCGCACCCGTGCCGGCTCCACTGGGAGCAACTCCAGCGGCAAGAGAGCCAGCGAAAGGTACAGCTAGCATAACAACAATGACTGGTCCTTCACAGCCAGACCTGGGTAGTGTTCAGTAGGGCACACCGTAGTGAAATGTTTTGAAACATAAAACTAAAACAAGCAGTTCTTATTGGAAACATACCCGTTTCAGTCCGTTTCAAAACGTTTCACCCGACTGCACATGACCCAGTGTTCGAGTAGTGTTTGTTATCATTCAAAAACTTTATCTGCGCTTGATTGAACATACCTGGTCGCAGTGACGGAAAGTGTTGACACAGCTTTTTTTTTCATCCACCTTGCAGCAAACTGAAGGAGCCCGTTTTCAATACAGGTGAGAGCCAACTGTACTCTAATCATTGATGCCACTCATTGGCTCCCTGTGAGTTAGAAGGTTAATTAAATTTGTCAGCATTGTTTAAATTAACAGACGTGCAAAACAAATATAAGGCATGTTACTAGTTCTTTGCAGGTTAAAGTTAGCGCCTCCTCCCCATCAGGCCAAACTGTGACGTCATAGTGACGTGTTTGGTTGTAATGACGTTGTAACGACGTCATTTCGACCACTTTTGCTCACTTGGTTAATTCTCAGCTCCCAGACTACCACTCAAGGCTGTTCTGTGATGTGCTGTGGTGATGTTTCTGTTGTAACGTGTTGAAAACATTCATCCTCCAAACCATTAATTATCCAACCTTCCATAACCACTTCCATCCTCACATTAATTCCAATTAAGCATTTCAACCTCCATTGTTATCTGATTTCCTTTTTCCTGTTTCCTTACCTGGAGCTATATACCTGTACTACACGTTTTACTGTATGCGTCTGTATACAGTAGTAGTAACAGTAAACACCATGAGATCTCCAGAGTGGTATTGATCACTGGGGAAATTAGATTTGCTGTATCCCATTAGGCTGATTTATCTGGTGTAATTCTCCCTGATTGATCATCACCCCTCTGAACCTGTTGCTGGGGGTTGATTCTTGCTGAACCTTACTGTGGCTGAGGGTTGATTCTTGCTGAACCTTACTGTGGCTGAGGTTTGATTCTTGCTGAACCTTACTGTGGCTGAGGTTTGATTCCAGCAAGACAGTGGGTGGTGATCAGCAGAGAAAATGCACTGGCACCAACATTAACATATCCTTGTTGATGATTTGAATAAATTATTGTCTATAATAGCCTGATCAGACCAGCACAGTCCCAGGGTAGTGTCATAAACCTTCAACCTTAAGGAGAAGTCAACGAGTCAACGAGTCAATGAGGCAACGAGTCAACGAGTCAATGAGTCAATGCAAATAACTGATTACACATAACAGCTATCGAGATGATGCCTGAATAGTCCCAGTGGACACTGTGCCTTCGTATAATCTCAATAGTCCCAATGGACACTGTTCCTTTATATAATCTGAATAGTTCCAATGGACACTGTGCCTTCGTATAATCTGAATAGTCCCAATGGACACTGTTCCTTTATATAATCTGAATAGTCCCAATGGACATTGTGCCTTCGTATAATCTGAATAGTCCCAGTGGATACTGTGCCTTCGTATAATCTCAATAGTCCCAGTGGACATTGTTCCTTTATATAATCTGAATAGTCCCAATGGACACTGTGCCTTCGTATAATCTGAATAGTCCCAATGGACACTGTGCCTTCGTATAATCTGAATAGTCCCAATGGACACTGTGCCTTCGTATAATCTGAATAGTCCCGATTTGCTGTTGATTAGAATCTCTCTATAGTACATCTAATCTTCCACAAATCCATAAGGACCAAACAAGTAACAGAAACACTACATGCTTAGCCTGTGGCCTATGTGAAGTTGTCAGATGCTCCTGTTCAGACTGGTAGATCAGATGGATAGATGAATAGATGGATGGATGGATGATTTGCCTAGATTCAAACAGAAAATACCTCAAGCACAATAGAGTAAGTGTTGTCAAGGCTGAGGCAAGGCGCTTCCATAAAACGTAGGAAGTGGAAGAAGTCCCAATGATGAGCAAATCCAGGTCAGGAGCAGGAAGTCCAGGTCAGGAACAGGAAGTCCAGGTCAGGAACAGGAAGTCCAGGTCAGGAACAGGAAGTCCAGGTCAGGAACAGGAAGCAAAACCTCACCTGGTCCTTCTGTCCCCTTCTCTCTGAACACACAAGGGATGCGACGAGTGACACACTGCAAAGGTAGGTTTTGGTCCTCAAGCCCCCTTACGTTAGCAGCTCTCTGGACATTGTGTTCTCCTAAGGCTTTAGACAAATAGTTCATCTACACATAAAGGAGCTGTATGTGGCGTGGGGGGAGGCCGGGTTATCTGACACACTATGCCACCATCATGGGAATTGCACCCAAAGAAATAGTGTGGTAGCTAAGACCCCTCCATATCACAATATGGCGTAGTCGGCAGGATATTACGTTACACATACCGGGAGCTATTAGACTTAGACTACAGCAATTGTTCTTGTCTCGTGCGAGAACGTACAGTATAGGCTACTGTCTGACTCCTTTTGCCTGTGAGTCATAGGCCCAATGCACAGAGAGCAGCCCCGTGGCACGGGTGGGTTTGGGTTGAGTGAGTGTGATAGTTTCCCTCCCCAATATGTCAGCCAACTGTGGACTAATATACACACTCCTAACACAGGGTTTCCCAAACTTGGTTTTTGGGCCCCCTCTGGGTACACATTTTGGATTTTGGTCCCAGCACTACACAGCCGATTCAAATAATCAAAGCTTGATGATGAGATTATTATTTGAATCCGCTGTGTAGTTATAGTGCAGAGTTTGGGAAACCTGAGTCTGAACTGTGTCTGGTTGATTGCAGTGATGCTTTTAGACTAGCTGTTAAGCTTAGTGTGGAATTGCCACGTTGTAGATATGTTTGCTCACAGCCACACAGCTCTCTTTTGTCCTCGTCACCATAGGAACCCCACCAAATATTTCCTGCAATGCACCCTGATCTCCTAAGAGCCCCCTTTTCAGAGTGTTGGTATCACATATCCTGAAAAGGGCTGTTTGCATTACAATGTCTTCACTTTATGTCTTTTGAAGTCTTTTTGGAGTGGCCTTCTCTTGCATGGCCTTCAGTACGGAGTGTTTGATGGACAGCTTATGCCCAATTTCCACAAGTCTGGCTAAAGAAAGATGACAGAGACATGTTTGGAAGCAGACTCTCGTGAAACTCATGGTCCTCATGGACAAATTAAATGCTGTCAGTGGCAACAGCACAAAAAATTAAATATAAAAAAATACATAAGATAAGCATGGTAGGTCAAGTGAACATATTTAAAGATGAATGTTATTCACCCTGATGCCAGCTAAAGTAGATCAAAAAAGAGACGCTTTACTGTCTCATGTTTATCATAGACATTAGTTATATGTTGAGCCACTAATGCACTCTTTTAGTAAAAGTCTCAAGCGTAACTTGAAGAGCGAGCGCCCCAGTAGCTTAGCCCACCAACGGTTGTTAACCAGTAGATACGGTAGCTTGTCTAGTACCAGTCCCGTGTTTTGTGGTCGTCCATTGTAGCAGAACAGCAAGTTGTCGATCAAATCTAACTTCGATATATTCTACTGACCCCTCCTCCTCCTTCCCACTGGCCCCATTTCCAACTCTTCCACCTAACCTACCTAGTAACCGTGCAGATATACCTGTCCCGTCCATCGAAAAGGATTGGAACCGCCGAGGCGCCCAAACCAAGTGTAGCAGCCGTGTCTGGCCGCTCCTCCGCTCCCCACACGGCGCCTGACTCCAAGAATGCACCTGACAAGTCTGTCAGGTCCACTGGAGTCAGGAAGACCCCAACGTTCACTATCCCCCTGAAAAAGTCAGTTAGCCACACTCCTTTAGACACTCCGAACTACAGGAGCCCCGTCAAATCACCTAGCCAGTACTTCCAAATCTGTTACTAAGCTAGGTCTATACCTGCTCTTTGCATTAGATTGAAAAAATGGACTTGTCAAAGCATTCCTCTTCATGACCGTCATGTTTCATGTTTTTTTTTCTGTGTTTTGTTTCTTCTTGGTTGTTTTTGCTTCTCTTGCTGTGGCACCGTATGCATGTTGTCTTCTCTGTTCATTTTGCATCATTCGTTGTTATTATCTGAATAAAAGGAAAATGAAAGCCTATCTATCTCTGTGTTTTGCTGATCTATAATTTCCTTTACTAAATGCATTCACTCCTTTAAAACTTTTCATTTTTAAAATGTATATCAACATCTCATAACCATGACACCCCTCTAAACTATTGATCGTCTCTACACCCCTCTAAACTATTGATCGTCTCTACACGCCTCTAAACTATTGATCGTCTCTACACCCCTCTAAACTATTGATCGTCTCTACACCCCTCTAAACTATTGATCATCTCTACACCCCTCTAAACTATTGATTGTCTCTACACCCCTCTAAACTATTGATCGTCTCTACACGCCTCTAAACTATTGATCGTCTCTACACGCCTCTAAACTATTGATCGTCTCTACACCCCTCTAAACTATTGATCATCCCTACACCCCTCTTTCATTCTCATCGTCTCTACACGCCTCTAAACTATTGATCGTCTCTACACCCCTCTAAACTATTGATCATCTCTACACCCCTCTAAACTATTGATCATCTCTACACCCCTCTAAACTATTGATCGTCTCTACACGCCTCTAAACTATTGATCGTCTCTACACCCCTCTAAACTATTGATCATCTCTACACCCCTCTAAACTATTGATCATCTCTACACCCCTCTAAACTATTGATTGTCTCTACACCCCTCTAAACTATTGATCGTCTCTACACCCCTCTAAACTATTGATCGTCTCTACACCCCTCTAAACTATTGATCGTCTCTACACCCCTCTAAACTATTGATCATCCCTACACCCCTCTTTCATTCTCATCGTCTCTACACCCCTCTAAACTATTGATCGTCTCTACACCCCTCTAAACTATTGATCGTCTCTACACCCCTCTAAACTATTGATCATCTCTACACCCCTCTTTCATTCTCATCATCTCTACACCCCTCTAAACTATTGATCGTCTCTACACCCCTCTAAACTATTGATCATCTCTACACCCCTCTTTCATTCTCATCATCTCTACACCACGGGAAGTTGATGGCACCTTAATTGGGGAGGACAGGCTCGTGGTAGTGGATGGAGTGGAGTGAGTGGAATTTTTTCAAATACATCAAACACATCAAATACATGGGTTCCGTGGGTTCCGTGTGTTTGATGCCATTCCATTCACTCCTTTCCAGACAATATTATGAGCCGTCCTCCCTTCAACAGCCCCCACTGCTCTACACCCCTCTTTCATTCTGAAGAGTCTCTACACCCCTCTTTCGTTCTCAAGAGTCTCTACACCCCTCTTTCGTTCTCAAGAGTCTCTACACCCCTCTTTCATTCTCAAGAGTCTCTACACCCCTCTTTCATTCTCAAGAGTCTCTACACCCCTCTCATTCTCAAGAGTCTCTACACCCCTCTTTCATTCTCAAGAGTCTCTACACCCCCCTTTATTCTCAAGAGTCTCTACACCCCTCTTTCATTCTCAAGAATCTCTACACCCCTCTTTCATTCTCAAGAGTCTCTACACCCCTCTTTCATTCTCAAGAGTCTCTACACTCTACACCCCTCTCATTCTCAAGAGTCTCTACACCCCTCTTTCAGAGTCTCTACACCCCCCTTTATTCTCAAGCCCCCCTCTTTCATTCTCAAGAGTCTCTACACCCCTCTTTCATTCTCAAGAGTCTCTACACCCCTCTTTCATTCTCAAGTCTCTACACCCCTCTTTCATTCTCAAGAGTCTCTACACCCCTCTTTCGTTCTCAAGAGTCTCTACACCCCTCTTTCATTCTCAAGAGTCTCTACACCCCTCTTTCATTCTCAAGAGTCTCTACACCCCTCTTTATTCTCGCTCCTCTCACACACTGTTCTCACCATCACAAACACTCCTTCCTTGTTACCAATGAGTCATGACAAATTGTCCACTGAAAATGTCTGTTGCTTCTTTTAGAGGAAGGATATGTGAAAATGTATTTGAAGGGACGGCCCATCACCATGTACATGGCTAAAGACCTTGTTGAGACCTACTGCCTGGAAGCCAAATCGGACCTGCCAAACAAGAAGCTCAAGCTGGACTGGGTGTATCCTTTTTCAGGGCAGTGGGGTCATTTTCAAATATGGAAGGCCAATAGAAAATGTATATTTCAAAAGATAAGAAACTGATGAAGTGGCGTTACAACTCTCAACGTACACTACCGTTCAAAAGTTTGGGGTCACCTAGAAATGTCATTTTTTTGTCCATTAAAATAACATCAAATTGATCAGAAATAGACATTGTTAATGTTGTAAATGTACTACTCCCTTCACAGAACAGCGCAAACTGGCCCTAACCAGATTAGAAAGAGGAGTGGGAGGCCCCAGTGCACAACTGAGCAAGAGGACAAGTACATTAGTGTCTAATTGCCCAGTCTGAGAAATGGCTTTTTCTTTGTAACTCTGCCTAGAAGGCCAGCATCCTGGAGTTGCCTCTTCACTGTGCCAGTTTGCACTGTTCTGTGAAGGGAATTGTACACAGCGTTGTATGAGATCTTCAGTTTCTTGGCAATTTCTCGCATGGAATAGCCTTCATTTCTCAGAACAAGACTAGACTGACGAGTTTCAGAAGAATGTTATTTGTTTCTGGCCATTTTGAGCCTGTAATCGAACCCACAAATGCTGATGCTCCAGATACTCAACTAGTCTAAAGAAGGCCAGTTTTATTGCTTCTTTAATCAGAACAACAGTTTTCAGCTGTGTTATCATAATTGCAAAAGGGTTTTCTAATGATCAATTATCCTTTTAAAATGATAAACTTGGATTAGCTAACACAACGTGCCATTGGAACACAGGAGTTATGGTTGCTGATAATGGGCCTCTACGCCTATGTAGATATTCCATCAAAAAAATCTGCCTTTTCCAGCTACAATAGTCATTTACAACAGTAACAATGTCTACACTGTATTTCTGATCAATTTGATGTTATTTTAATGAACAAAAAAAATGTGCTTTTCTTTCGAAAACATTTCTATATGACCCCAAACTTTTGAACGGTAGTGTATATTCATAACAATCTAAGCTTTCAGACCAGAGATGTATTGTAAGATGTATCCCCCATGTATTGCTAAGTAACATTCAGATTGCACAGCTGTGAATGAAAAGTCACATCTCCTGGATGCTCCAAAATATATTTATTTCCTATTCATCTCTACTGCATTCTGAAATACAAACCCTGCTTTCTTGCATTCAGCAATTGCATAAACTCAGAAGTCAGCAGGCTGAGCTGAAAATGTAGTCAGCTCCCTCCTCTCTCCTCCTCTCTGTCCCTGAAGGTATCAACCCCCATTTCAGCAGAGAGAGAGAGCGAGAGAGAGAGAGAGAGAGAGAGAGAGAGAGAGAGAGAGAGAGAGAGAGAGAGAGAGAGAGAGAGAGAGAGAGAGAGAGAGAGAGAGAGAGAGAGAGAGAGATTATACTGGGTATAAAACAAGCCTATTTCTGGAAACACCAGCATCAGGATAAAACAATGAATGTTCTGTGTTCAGTCTAGTGTTTTGCCTGAAGGCGACTGTGAATTTTCCAACAAAGGAAAGGTGGCTAGAACTGACATTCTGTATCTTACTGAATTATCCATTTGGAATTCTGGAAGGTTGGGTGCATGCTGGTTGATTAGGTTGTAAATATAGACTACGGTGGCCCTAAGGAGCCCGAGAGCTTTTATTAACGTGCCTCGTTGAATTCAGACATTTTAGATTGGTTTATATGTAGGCTACATTTGATGTTCCGTTGTGTGGCTCTTGACCTAAATGTCCAGTTATGGGTACAGGGGGCGTGACTGTCGCTCTAACCTGTACCTGTTACCCACGGGAGAGACGGTGTACTTCATTGCTTCTGTGGTGGTTCTCTACAACGTGGACGAGCAGCTCCAGAGGCACTACACCGGCCACACGGACGACATCAAGTGGTGAGAGGAAACAGGATATGACACAACACTATATCTCTCCTGTATGCTGTGTTCTGTCACCTATCAGTGGACAGCATTTCAATCTGATGTGTGATGATGTTCTTATCTGGACACTTGTCAAACATCAAGTAGTAGGTCCTAAGATTCAGAGAGGGAAAGGGAAAGGGGGGATACCTAGTCAGCTTTACAACTGAATCAGAGAGGTGCGGGGGGCTGCCATAATTGACATACACGTCTTCGGCGCCCGGGGAACAGTGGGTTAACTGCCTTGCTCAGGGGCAGAACGACAGATTCTTACCTTGTCAGCTCGAGGATTAGATCCAGCAACCTTTCGGTTACTGGTCCAATGCTCTACCACTAGGTTACCCGCTGCGTCATGCCAAAAGAGACTACTTAACCCCTAAATCATTGTCACCATCTGCCGTGTATAGTATTCTCAGACCGACAGTATTCAACATTTATTAAGCAATGTACTGAAATAATTTGCTATCTTTCCGCTATCCAAAGAAACAGGCAACACAACTCCAAGTTGGAAGGGCTTAATTGATGAAAAAGCTGTGCTTTGTTATAGGTGCTTGTCGCCCACCTGCTTCGATCAGTATTCCTGTCTAATCCTATGGAATAACCCCTTCATAATGAGGCGGGCTAAAGTAAATGAGTGGCTGGTCTGCAGCTGCTTTTCCTCAGTTATAGTGTCCTGCAGGAGAAGAAAAATGACGGAGAAAAAAAATGCTGGTAGGAAATATAATGAGGTAAAAACTCACTGGCATATTAACAGACGAGGGGTCGGCCTGGGGTCACGCTGACAATGAACATCTAATTAATAAGAGTTGATTCGTGGCAGGGCACAGGGAGACGTTAGCTTTCTTCTCGCTCTGTAGTACAGGTGCCTCGGACATTCTCTTATATCTCTCTAAGGTGTAACGCCCTTCTGTAGTGTCCTTCTGTAGTGTCCTTCTTTAGTGTCCTTCTGTAGTGTCCTTCTGTAGTGTCCTTCTGTAGTGTCCTCCTGTAGTGTACTATCAGCCATCGGTAATAGAAGAGGGAGGAGTCTTGTCAACATCGGTAAGAATCAAATCAGACAGGACTTCCTGTAACGAAACCCCATGACCTTGAGTTTGACAGAACAACATAATATGATAGCAACTCACAGTTTCGTCGAAAAAATTTCTCTTTGATCTGCTTTGAGGTCTCTGTGTTTTTTCTTAATTGTTGATATCGGCCATTCAGATGTTCAAAGTGTTCGCCGTCTCTCTGTTCCTATAGCCTGGCTGTCCATCCTGATAAAATCACCATAGCAACGGGACAGGTGGCAGGCACCTCTTCCGATGGCAAAGTAAGGGACCTCTCATTGTCACATAACTTTAAATCTATGATCACTTCACTTATTTCATGATTAGAAATAATCTGTGTGTGTCTGTGTCTGTGTGCGTGTGTGCGTGTGTGTGTGTGCTGACAGCAGTTGGCTCCTCATGTGCGGGTTTGGGACTCAGTGAGTCTCAACACCCTCCACGTTCTGGGAACAGGCTTCTTTGACCGCGCCCTGGTTTGCCTCGCATTCTCAAAATCGGTAAGCTATGGACCCTTCATGAAAACAATCATAGCTAATATATGAACCAGATTTCGAGTGTGCTTTGACTGGTCAGAAAATCTTTATTAAATAACTGAGGACTGGGCTGATCCCTCTCTCTGTTGGTTGGTGCAGAACGGAGGCAACACACTGTGTGTAGTAGACGACTCCAACGACCATGTACTCTCCGTGTGGGACTGGCAGAGAGAGGAGAGACTGGCTGACGTCAAGGTGAGTGTGTGTGTGTGTGTGTGTGTGTGTGTGTGTGTGTGTGTGTGTGTGTGTGTGTGTGTGTGTGTGTGTGTGTGTGACCTGTGGTTTGAACATGTGTTAGCCCTTTGAGCTAAATTCTAGGCATTAGCTTGTGGATCCAACGCACAAGTCTTCAGGTCTCAGGAAAAGCTTACCTGAGTTGCTCTATATATCCTCATAGACATTTGAAATGCTCTGATGATTTGGAAGGTGAATGTTCAGTCATAGCCTCAGAATGTTCACATTGCTCCTGAAACAGATAAGAGTCAGAAGCACTCTGAAACACCAGTAACCATGGCTCTTTCTGTCCCCGGTACAGTGTTCCAACGAGGGAGTGTTCGCTGCCGACTTCCACCCCACCGACACCAACATCATAGTCACGTGTGGGAAGTCCCACCTCTACTTCTGGACTCTGGAAAGGGGCACCCTTGTCAAGAAGCAAGGCTTGTTTGAGGTACGACTTGAGATCTCTTATTTATACCGTCTTTATGTTCATCTGCTAGATAATCTTTAGTTTTAGGATCAAATGTATTTGTCAAAATCAATATGATTTACGCCAAGCTTTTTTTTGTTGCCAAAGCCGATGTAGCAAGGACTATCTGTGTTGCTTTAGTTCTTTACCACATGTAAGATAAGGTTCTGTAGTGTTTAGTGAAGCTACATGTCAGCAATTCAGTTCTATCTCTGCCCCCCAAGTAAATAAAGCCATATTTTTTTTTATTTCTTACAGAAACAAGAGAAGCCCAAGTTCGTCTTGAGTGTGACTTTTTCAGAAAATGGAGACACCATAACTGGGGACTCAAGTGGAAATATACTGGTGTGGGGGAAAGGTGAACCTGTTATTCAATAGATCGAAATGTAACGGCAACTCTTTACAACACTTTACTACACTTTACTACACTTTATGTCAGTTGTAAGGAAAGTGAAGTAATAAAGCAAAGCTCACATCCAACAAAATGCTGGGGTATTAACACCTCACAAGTTCCACGCATACATCTTTAAGAGAAAATACAATTCGGGAAAGTTTTAGTTTTTTTTCCCAAAGTGAAGCAAATGAAACAGACCTGCTGAGTATTTTATCCTACCCCAGATGCACGTCCTGTTGTTTTCAAAGTTTGTATCTCTTACGCATGGGCTTTGCTTTGCTTTGCTGCTGCTCAGACGTTTTGGCTCATCAAAGGCTCTTTATTATGAGAGAGTTGTCATATTGCTAGGGTCAGAACAGGGTCATGCCTAGAATAGAACAACAAGGCCTGTCTTGTGAGAGGAACATGTGTTGTGAGGTAGAACAAACCACTATCTTCTGCCTTCTCCAAGTGTGTTCTGTCTTTCTCTCTGTCATGCAGGCACTAATCGAATTAGCCACGCCATTCAGGGCGCACACGATGGGAGCATCTTTGCGCTGTGTATGTTGAGGAGTGGCACACTGGTGTCAGGAGGAAAAGATCGGAAACTCATCTCTTGGGATGGGAGCTACCAGCAGATACAATCGGTTGAGGTGAGATCAGTAGCAGCGTGTGGGTAAAATCACTTGGAAAGACAAGCCAGAAAAAAAGCGTGACAATTGTGTTGTTTTCTCTATAACCTGTTAGTTCATACGCCACCGAGACAACGAAAAGTCACACAGCGGCAGAATAAATTCAACCACACATTTGTTTCCTCACAAAACCAGAGTAAATATTGCATGTAACAAACAGTTATATGGCCTCCCGAGTGGCGCAGTGGTCTATGGCACTGCATCGCAGTGGTTTAAGGCATCGCAGTAGTCTAAGGCACTGCATTGTAGTGGTTTAAGGCATTGCAGTAGTCTAAGGCACTGCATCGTAGTGGTTTAAGGCATCGCAGTGGTCTAAGGCACTGCATCGCAGTGGTTTAAGGCATCGCAGAGGTCTAAGGCACTGCATCGTAGTGGTTTAAGGCATCGCAGTAGTCTAAGGCACTGCATCGCAGTGGTTTAAGGCATCGCAGTGGTCTAAGGCACTGCATCGTAGTGGTTTAAGGCATCGCAGTGGTCTAAGGCACTGCATCGTAGTGGTTTAAGGCATCGCAGTGGTCTAAGGCACTGCATCGTAGTGGTCTAAGGCACTGCATCGCAGTGGTCTAAGGCACTGCATCGTAGTGGTCTAAGGCACTGCATCGCAGTGGTCTAAGGCACTGCATCGCAGTGGTTTAAGGCATCGCAGTGGTCTAAGGCACTGCATCGTAGGGGTTTAAGGCATCGCAGTAGTCTAAGGCACTGCATCGCAGTGGTTTAAGGCATCGCAGTGGTCTAAGGCACTGCATCGTAGTGGTTTAAGGCATCGCAGTGGTCTAAGGCACTGCATCGTAGTGGTCTAAGGCACTGCATCGTAGTGGTCTAAGGCACTGCATCGCAGTGGTCTAAGGCACTGCATCGTAGTGGTCTAAGGCACTGCATCGCAGTGGTCTAAGGCACTGCATCGCAGTGGTTTAAGGCATCGCAGTGGTCTAAGGCACTGCATCGCAGTGGTTTAAGGCATCGCAGTGGTCTAAGGCACTGCATCGTAGTGGTCTAAGGCACTGCATCGTAGTGGTCTAAGGCACTGCATCGTAGTGGTTTAAGGCATCGCAGTGGTCTAAGGCACTGCATCGTAGTGGTTTAAGGCATCGCAGTGGTCTAAGGCACTGCATCGCAGTGGTTTAAGGCACCGCAGTGGTCTAAGGCACTGCATCGCAGTGGTTTAAGGCATCGCAGTGGTCTAAGGCACTGCATCGTAGTGGTTTAAGGCATCGCAGTGGTCTAAGGCACTGCATCGTAGTGGTTTAAGGCATCGCAGTGGTCTAAGGCACTGCATCGTAGTGGTTTAAGGCATCGTAGTGGTCTAAGGCACTGCATCGTAGTGGTCTAAGGCACTGCATCATAGTGGTCTTCCCCATGGGAAGGTGCACAATTGACCCAGCGTCATCTGCGTTAGGGGAGGGTTTGGCTGACAGGGATGTCCTAGTCACATCACGCACTAGTGACTCATGTGGCAGGCCTGGCCCAGTGCACACTGACATGGTCGCCAGGTGAACAGTGTTTCCTCCGACACATTGGTGCGGTTGGCTTCCGGGTTAAGTGGGCATTGTGTCAAGAAGTAGTGCGGCTTGGTTGGGTTGTGTTTCGGAGGCCTCGCGTCTCTCGACCTTCACCTCTCCCGAGTCCGTACCGGAGTTGCAGCGATAAGACAAGACTAACTACCAATTGGATACCACGAAATTGGGGTAAAATATAATTTACATGACCTACAGCATGGTCAAGCAAGTTAATGTTTCCAACATTTTCAGACCACTAACAACTATTGATTTAGAACCACGGAGAGTTGCTGCAAAGTCACAATGAAAACAGTTTCTGCCTCCAGCATTCCAGCACCATTTCAACTTCAACAATTCAACATCATCAAATCACCTCTGCTTAGTCTAATAAAGTGACAACTTAAAGATACCAAGAACGATTTAGTCCAATCAACGTAAGCTACATCCTTACATATGATGGGGCTGTCCATGTTGCTGATTTCTGTGTGTGTGCAAGTAGAAAAAACATGTTGACTCACCCTACTTGTAGAGAAACGCCAATGACATCCTTTCTCGCTTTCATGTTGCCGAAATGGTCTATCACTCTGTCATACAGTGCACACTTTTAGTTTTTGTTGTCCTAGACTACCTGGCTAAAAATGCTTACTCAATAGCCTAACTTCCTTTCATGGGCAATGATGAGCCAGCTAGTTAACATTAGCCAACTACATCTAGTTACATATTGAACTTCCATCCTCTCAGGCCAAGGGCACAATGTATGCATTAATGGGTGGATCAGAATCGCTGTTATAATCATTGTCCAGTACAGAGAATTAAGTATCACAAGTCCAAATACCTATCTCCATCCATAGCTAATTTAGGAAAGGGATGATTTTAGCTAGCTACAGAGGACAACGACACAGTGAGATACAAAAATTACATTTTTTCTGTCATCTTTTTGGTGCGCCAGGACCATTAACAGTCGACCTCATTTGGTTTAGCTCAACACTGATGGGCTATTATTATATATTTGTTATTATCAAGGGAGGCCAAATGCCTCACTGGCTTCCCTTGCTATTGTATTCAATGCTACGGGTGGCAATAATGCCATACACTTTTAGTGCAGACAGCATCAGATACATGGGCTACATATACTGAAACAGAGGGCCGCTGTTTAGCTCGCTCGGATGCTTTCTCTGGTGTGATACATTTAGCCTCTTGCGAATTGAAGGACATTTATGAAACACAGAGATGAAAGATAAATTATTTAATGTTATTTAGGGTGGTGGGGGTCAATTTTGGGGGGAAGCCTGGCTTCGCTTGGCTTTCACGAATACACATTTAGCAAAAAGATGATGCTAGCTTTTTCAGGAATATGTGGGTCTTGGTTGATGCATGTACCGTGCATTCGAAAAGTATTCACACCCATTCCCTTATTTCACATTTTGTTACGTTACAGCCTTATTCTAAAATGTATTAAATCCTTTTTTCCTACCCAATCTACATAAAATACCCCATAATGCCAAAGTGAAAACAGAAATTGATTGGACATGATTTGGAAAAGCACACACCTGTCTATATAAGGTCCCACAGTTAACAATGTATGTCAGAGTAAAAACCAAGCCATGAGGTTGAAAGGAGTTGCCCGTAGAGCTCAGAGACAGGATTGTGTCGAGGCACAGCTCTGGGAAAGGGTACCAAAAAATATCTGCAGCATTGAAGGTCCCCAAGAACACAGTGACCTCCATCATTCTTAAATAGAATAAGTTTGGAACCACCTAGACTCTTCCTAGAGCTGGCTGCCCGGCCAAACTGAGCAATTGGGGAGGTGACCAAGAACCCGATGGTCACTCTGATAGAGATCCAGAGGTTCTCTGTGGAGATGGGAGAACCGTCCAGAAGGACAACCATCTCTGCAGCACCCCACCAATCAGGCCTTTATGGTAGAGTGACTACACGGAAGCCACTCGTCAGTCAAAAGCACATGACAGCCCGCTTGGAGTTTGCGAAAAGGCACTTTAAGGACTCTCAGACCATGTGAAACAAGATTCTCTGGTCTGATGAAACCAAGATTGTACTCTTTGGCCTGAATGCCAAGCGTCACATCTGGAGGAAACCTGGCACTCTCCCTATGGTGAAGCATGGTGGTGGCAGCATCATGCTGTGGGGATGTTTTTCAGCAGCAGGGACTGGGAGACTAGTCAGGATCGAGGGAAAGATGAACAGAGCAAAGTACAGCGAGATCCTTAATGAAAACCTGCTCCAGAGTGCTCAGGACGTCAGACTGGGGCGAAGGTTCGCCTTCCAACAGGACAATGACCCTAAGCACACAGCCAAGACAACGCAATAGTAGCTTCGGGACAAGTCTCTAAATGTGAGCCTGAGCCACTCTCTGGAGAGAAATGAAAATATCTATGTAGCAATGCTCCCCATCCAACCTGACAGAGCTTGAGAGGATCTGCAGAGAAGAATGGGAGAAACTCCTCAAATACAGGTGTGCCAGGCTTGTTGCGTCATACCCAAGAAGACTTGAGGCTGTAATCGCCCCCCCAAGGTGCTTCAACAAAGTACTGAGTAAAGGGTCTGAATACTTATGTAAATGTGATATTTCAGTTTTTTTTTAATTTGTCTAAAACACGCTTTTTCTTTGTCATTATGGGGTATTGTGATGTCATTATGGGGTATTGTGATGTCATTATGGGGTATTGCGTGTAGATTGATGAGGGGGGGAACAATTAAATCCATTTTAGAATAAGGCTGTAACGTAACAACATGTGGAAAAAGTGAAGGGGTCTGAATACTTTCTGAATGCACTGTATATGTATTTTATATGATGGAAACAATAATACCAATGATTTTGACAATGCAAACACCACTCTGTTTTCCGGTGTCCATACCCCCCCCCCCCCCACACACACACACACACACACACACACACACTCAGTCAGCCATCTGTGATATGAAACAATGAAAAGACAGAGTAAACAGCCCTCACATCCACTGTGGCAGGAAGCTTACCGTTGATATGAATAATATTATTTATTTTCCCACCTTGTCCCAGGTTCCTGAATTATTTGGTCCTGTCCGGACTGTTGCCGAGGGAAAGGGGGAGAGTGTACTTATTGGGACCACCAGGAACTATGTTCTACAAGGCAGTTTATATGGCGAATTTACCCCCATCACTCAAGTGGGTACAATTATCTGACATTCTAGTTCATGCAGACATTAAACCTAAAATTTCGAAGAGATGTAGCTGTTAAATGATGATATGCTAACTGGCCTCCCTACCTTCTCCAGGGTCACACAGATGAGCTGTGGGGGTTGGCCGTGCACCCCTGGAAGCCCCACTTCCTCACCTGTGGTCACGACAAGCACGTCAGCCTGTGGGACTCCTCCTCACATCAGCCTGTCTGGACCAAGACTATGGAGGTAGACGGACAGACAGACAGCGCCCCCTGGGGACAACCCTGAACCTCACACATTACACTCAGATAACTGTATGAGTAGAAGGGTCACGAGCTTAGCTTGGTCACAGATCTGTTTGTGCTGTATAGCCAGCAATGACGGCACGCCAAATATATTGGGGGGTTGGCCTTATCTCACCACATGACCTGCTTCAGGAAAAACTCAGTCTGGGTTCTAAGATAGCGCAGGAAAGCGTAGGGTAATTATCTCAAGACTTTGTGTTTATACATCTCCAAAAAACTTCAGTCTCTTTGTGTTGTATTAGTTATTCACTGGGGCTGGTTATTGGGGTGTGGCAAAGGTTTCAGGATGCAGCATTGACGTGAAACTTCCTTTCGTTTTCTTTCACGGGTAGGACGCGGCCCAGTCTGCTGGATTCCATCCCTCTGGAGCAGTGGTTGCTATAGGAACGCAGACCGGCAGGTGACAGCATAGTGCTCGAAGGAGAATCGTACTATGCCAATTCCATCACAAAAGCCATAGAGATCTGCCCGTAATAATAATAACAACAACAACAACAACCACACATGTCATTTCTATAGTGTTTTTTCATTACGATAGGAGTCTCAAAGTGGGCTTTGTGAAATTACAGCAGATATGAGATGTGTTAGTATACTTTTGATAATGAGAAGATGGGTTTCTTTCGTCACACAGGTGGCTGGTGCTGGATACCGACTCTAAGGATCTAGTCACAGTGCACACAGATGGGAATGAACAGCTGTCTGTTATCCGCTTTGCACCGGGTATGGTAATAGGCTCTTATAATGCTTTATTAGGCTACTTGCTATAAGCATATGTGAGACTTTATTATGACTTATTATAAAGATGAATATTAATAGTACATATTTTAAATTAAAATGGTTGTTATTTAGTCAGGATCATTAAATGGTTGTTATTTAGTCAGGATCAGTAAATGGTTGTTATTTAGTCAGGATCAGTAAATGGTTGTTATTTAGTCAGGATCAATAAATGGCTGTTATTTAGTCAGGATCAGTAAATGGTTGTTATTTAGTCAGGATCAATAAATGGCTGTTATTTAGTCAGGATCAATAAATGGCTGTTATTTAGTCAGGATCATTAATAGATGGCTGTTATTTAGTCAGGATCAATAAATGGCTGTTATTTAGTCAGGATCGTTATCAGATGGTTGTAAGAAAATATAAGGGCGCCATACATGTAATGCTTCACAGCTGCATCATAATGCATTATAACCTGTCTGAAGTGAAACCATCATGTCGACAGTAGGCCTACTATGAGAACATCCTAACAGTTACAGGTTGACTGTGATACTGATACAGACCATGTTGTAATACTGATACAGACCATATTGTAATACTGATACAGACCATATTGTAATACTGATACAGACCATGTTGTGATACTGATACAGACCATGTTGTAATACTGATACAGACCATATTATAATACTGATACAGACCATGTTGTGATACTGATACAGACCATGTTGTAATACTGATACAGACCATATTGTGATACTGATACAGACCATATTGTAATACTGATACAGACCATATTGTGATACTGATACAGGCCATATTGTGATACTGATACAGACCATGTTGTAATACTGATACAGACCATATTGTGATACTGATACAGACCATGTTGTGATACTGATACAGACCATGTTGTAATACTGATACAGGCCATATTGTGATACTGATACAGGCCATATTGTGATACTGATGCAGACCATGTTGTGATACTGATACAGACCATGTTGTAATACTGATACAGACCATATTGTGATACTGATACAGGCCATATTGTGATACTGATACAGACCATGTTGTAATACTGATACAGGCCATATTGTGATACTGATACAGATCATGTTGTAATACTGATACAGACCATGTTGTAATACTGATACAGGCCATATTGTGATACTGATACAGGCCATATTGTGATACTGATGCAGACCATGTTGTGATACTGATACAGACCATGTTGTAATACTGATACAGACCATATTATAATACTGATGCAGACCATGTTGTAATACTGATACAGACCATATTGTAAAACTGATACAGGCCATATTGTGATACTGATACAGGCCATATTGTGATACTGATACAGGCCATATTGTGATACTGATACAGGCCATATTGTGATACTGATGCAGGCCATATTGTGATACTGATGCAGGCCATGTTGTAACCTAATCTCCTGTTCTTATTCCTAGATGGTAATTTCCTGGCGATCGGCTCTCACGATAACTACATCTATATCTACGTAGTGGGGGAGAGTGGCAGGAAGTACAGCAGATTGGGAAAGTGCTCGGTGAGCACCTTTTATATTTAGGACCTACCCCCTCTTCTCCTCGGCCTCAAACCAGGAGGACATGCTAAATTATGCGCACTTATGGCATAGTGCATAATGGTTTATAACAAGCTGAGTCATCCATCCGACTATAGCTGATTCTCATCTCTCTCTCTCTCTCTCTCTCTCTCTCTCAGGGTCACTCCAGCTTCATCACCCATCTAGACTGGTCAGTGGACTCTCAGTACCTGGTGTCCAACTCAGGAGACTATGAGATACTCTATTGTAAGTATTGTTTGGTTTATTGAAATGGAAAATTAAACTCTGTGTTCTTATTGGACACGTTCAGGTAGCACCTCCCCGTTTCAATCAGCTGTATGTCGTTCCAGGGATCCCGTCTGTGTGTAAACAGGTGGTGAGTGTGGAGACCACGCGGGACATCCCCTGGGCCACCTCCACCTGCACCCTGGGCTTCCAAGTCTTTGGTGAGCAATGTTGAAGAAGCATGAGAATCTATTTGTTGAAGATTCTATTTATTGAAGCAGCTGGAGAATCTATTAATTGAAGCAGCTGGAGAATCTATTAATTGAAGCAGCTGGAGAATCTATTTGTTGAAGCAGCTAGAGAATCTATTTGTTGAAGAAGCTGGACAATCTATTTGTTGAAGCAGCTGGAGAATCTATTTATTGAAGCAGCTGGAGAATCTATTTGTTGAAGCAGCTGGAGAATCTATTTGTTGAAGCAGCTGGAGAATCTATTTGTTGAAGCAGCTGGAGAATCTATTTGTTGAAGCAGCTGGAGAATCTATTTGTTGAAGCAGCTGGAGAATCTATTTACTGAAGCAGCATGAGAACCTATTTGAAGCAGCTGGAGAATCTATTTGTTGAAGCAGCTAGAGAATCTATTTGTTGAAGCAGCTGGAGAGTCTATTTGTTGAAGCAGCTGGAGAATCTATTTGTTGAAGCAGCTGGAGAGTCTATTTGTTGAAGCAGCTGGAGAATTGATTTGTTGAAGAAGCTGGAGAATCTATTTGTTGAAGCAGCTGGAGAATCTATTTGTTGAAGCAGCTAGAGAATCTATTTGTTGAAGCAGCTGGAGAATCTATTTGTTGAAGCAGCTGGAGAATCTATTTGTTGAAGCAGCTGGAGAATCTATTTGTTGAAGCAGCTGGAGAATCTATTTGTTGAAGCAGCTGGAGAATCTATTTGTTGAAGCAGCTAGAGAATCTATTTGTTGAAGCAGCTGGAGAATCTATTTGTTGAAGCAGCTGGAGAATCTATTTGTTGAAGCAGCTAGAGAATCTATTTGTTGAAGCAGCTGGAGAATCTATTTGTTGAAGCAGCTGGAATCTATTTGTTGAAGCAGCTGGAGAATCTATTTGTTGAAGCAGCTGGAATCTATTTGTTGAAGCAGCTGGAGAATCTATTTGTTGAAGCAGCTAGAGAATTTATTTGTTGAAGCAGCTGGAGAATCTATTTGTTGAAGCAGCTGGAGAATCTATTTGTTGAAGCAGCTGGAGAATCTATTTGTTGAAGCAGCTGGATAATCGATTTGTTGAAGCAGCTGGAGAATCTATTTGTTGAAGCAGCTAGAGAATTTATTTGTTGAAGCAGCTGGAGAATCTATTTGTTGAAGAATCTATTTGTTGAAGCAGCTGGAGAATCTATTTGTTGAAGCAGCTGGAGAATCTATTTGTTGAAGCAGCTGGAGAATCTATTTGTTGAAGCAGCTGGAGAATCTATTTGTTGAAGCAGCTGGAGAATCTATTTGTTGAAGCAGCTGGAGAATCTATTTGTTGAAGCAGCTAGAGAATTTATTTGTTGAAGCAGCTGGATAATTTATTTGTTGAAGCAGCTGGAGAATCTATTTGTTGAAGCAGCTGGAGAATCTATTTGTTGAAGCAGCTGGAGAATCGATTTGCTGGACACATAGGCTGCGTTTAAGCAGGCAACCCAATCTGATCTGTTCGCCACTAACTGGTCTTTTGACCAGTCAGATCAGCTTTTTTGCCAATAATTGGACTGGATGTGTGACCGTATGGCCATTCACATTGTGTGCAGAGTGCAGAGATAGGAGAATATAACATAATGGGACCAATACTATAACTCTGGTCCACAGGGTTATGGCCTGATGGCTCTGACGGGACTGACATCAACGCAGTCTCCAGATCTAATGAGAAGCAGCTACTTGTCACAGGAGACGACTTTGGAAAAGTCTGCCTTTTCTCATACCCCTGCTGTCAATTTCGGGTAAGATTTTTTTTAAATCTATTCAATATATACATTGAGAAGAGCCTGTGAAGATTACATGAGCCCATTGGTTGCATTTTTGTTTGATTGATTGAGGATTTTTTTCTCCTTTCAGGCTCCCAGTCATGTCTATGGCGGACACAGCAGTCATGTGACCAATGTGAACTTCCTGTTTGACGACAGTTGCCTGGTTTCCACCGGGGGCAAGGACATGAGCGTCATGCAGTGGCGAATAGTGTGAGGCAGACATTTTGGGGCAACAGACATGCAGTTTCTTTATGGATCTGGGTAGAGTGGGGAAGGGAAGGGATGCAGCCCCAGAGGCTTTCCTGTATATGGATCCCAATGAGCTTATTGGAGTAGGAGGAAGTTGCCCCTAGACCCGCACCTAGTTTTGCATTTCTCCCATTAATAGTTTAGGATAGGATTTGGGCAGGACAAGCTGATCCTAGGTTAGTTCATAGGATTGGATTGTTGGAGGGCGGGGCGGGTCATGGGTGGGTGGATGGGTTGGGGGGCGAAGATCATCGCAACAAAAGGAAGATACAACAGGCAGTACCTAATGTTTTGTTTTTTATCGTTCCGTCTTTCTCCTTTGCTTTGTATATTTCACAGCTCAGGAAACCAATAGAAAAGTAGGAGTTCAATGTCTTCCCTGTGTCATTATGGTAGCCTCTCTGGCCTACTACAGATACCACTCCGCCTTGGAAAGACAAAGAAAGATTTCTACTGATGATGGGCATTTGGTCTATACAGAAAGCACATACATATGGTTCAAACTGATGCTGATAGAGTAAAATAACAAATACTCCTATGATTACACAATATTTCATCACGTGATGTGTATTTTACAATGAATGCAGCAGGTTTACCACAGGCAGTTGGTTACTAGGCCAAGTGTGCAATGGAGAGACGAATTCTGAGACTACATAGAAATATGACGATGTTAAACTCTCTACTGCCATCGTTTGGCTTCCTGAGGTATTGCAACGACTTCGTTACTCTGCAAACTGTAATATGGTAAAGTATCCCACCGGCATTTCAAAGAGCCCTTTAAAAACAAATACATAATCAATTATTATTTACACCTGTTGAAAAGCATCATTTTTGGAGGATATTCTGTGCTTGACAGAGCTGAAGTTGAACTCTGTGTCAAGAGGCTGGTGGGAGGAGCTATAGGAGGACAGACACATTGTAATGGCTGGAATAGAGTTCATAGAATGGAGTCTAATGAGGATTCCATGTTTGTGGTTTCGATATGTTTTTGATACCATTCCATTAATTATATTCCAGTCTTTACATCCTATAGCTCCTCCCACCAGACTCCTCTGTTTCAAACCTATTTGGACTGCACTGTTATATATTGTCTGCTGCCGAGGTCACTTCCTTCCTGAGTCTCCCTTCTCTTCCTGTCTCAAACTAGATCTGTAAATAAAAGGTTTGTACTAAATCAGACCATTGCACTGTAATTGTTTCCTCTGCAATACCCTTGTCACACTATACTGCCGAACCAAACCGTACCGGGCTGGCTTGATATTATCTTTTCCCTGGGTCCTTTTCAGCATGGCTCCGACAACTATGGTGGAAGTGTAACCAGGCTAGCTCAGTACAGCTCGGTTCGGCTTGGTAATGCTACCATACGTTCTGCCACCTGCAAGGAATCACTACTCCAAAGCTTATTAAAAAGGTCCACTCTGTGATATTTACAGCTGTTTTTAATCACTCCAAGGCTTAAAGGAGAGATATCTCTCTTAAACCTGTGACTTAGCTACCATACTGACCTTGACTCCTGCTTCTTGGAATATTCATGAACAAAACATGTCATGCATATTGATATCTTTCTCACACCCGGGCAAAAGTAATCACAGCAAGAGTGATCTGTACCACACTGGTAATGTCTGGACTGAACTGTTCCTTCATCTGGGGTTTGTTTTCTAGTAATACAATGTCATGTTTAAACGTTTCCAGGGCATGCATGACATTGGTTATACCTGGGCTGCATTCAGCAGGGCTCAATATTGTGGAACGTTCAGAGAGAAATATACTATGTAGAGAACAATCAGACCTTTCTGACTGGTAGGATAAAGAATCGCATCAGCACTATTCATTACATTTCTATCAGCAACATTCTGAAACGTTTGCCTCCTGAATGTAGCCCTGTTTTTTCAGCACCAAACATAATGATTGGATATATGCAGATGTTTGACATGTGACCATAACAATGTAACCATGATGGAATAATTTTCTAATAAAAAATTATTAAATCAATAAGTTGTTGTCCTTGTTTGGGTCTTTGTTTGAGTATATGAAAACTGAGGCAGAACACAACCATTCAGAGGGAATGTAAAATGTTTTAGTTTTTCCACAGTACAGTATCCATTTGTTTGACAGTAAAGACTGAAATTCCTTCAGATCTTTGAGACTGACTTTTTTTGCCATCTTTTCTTGATTGACGTTTTGAAATTCCAGTTTATTTTGGGTGTGTTGAAATGATGTAATGATTGGGAAAGAAAATGTGTGATATAAATGCAATTTAGGCTTGGTAGACTATTATAAGTGACTTTCTTATATAATTCCATTGTTCTGATAGAGCGCGAGATGATGCAGTTATAGGCGTTCGTCTCAAGCGGGCAGCATTGGACCGGTTGCATGCTGTGGTCAACTATTTTATAAAATCTCCACCTTGCCAAAACACCACGAATACGGTGGAAATATGGCAACTCGGAGGCTGCTGTCAGCCACAATCCCCCGTCTTCTTGAGACAACCACGACCATCATTTGAACATGGAATTAAGGATGCAAGACAATAAACGGAGTGCAAAGCTTTTGAGAGAGAAAGGGAGAACGTTCGGTTCCTCGCATTGTATTTCAGAATCAGACTGACTGCATTGCCGACAGCCATACATAATTGGTGAACATTGGCGTATGATCTTTTAGTTATATTGAATTAGAACATTCTGCTTTACAAACGGTCTGAGAGGGAAAAACCGGTATATGTCAATTTCTTCATGTCATCGTCTAATTGAACAGGAGAAAAAAATGAGGTAAGCAATTGAGCATGTGTTGGGTTTGCAAAGCCGCGTCATTTGTCAGACCGTTGCCTTTATAATAATGTGGATGTGAATAAATTCACGATCTAGACGAAATATCTAGACGAAATCTGGACGAAATATTATAAATGAAAAGGCCTAATCACAGCATGGTATGTTACTTTAATAGAGTAATATCCATGTAAAATGCGTGTCCTCGTGTATGCATTATTGAATTTACACAATAGACAAATCAGTTATTTGTGACAGATCACAGCCACAATAAACCCGTAAACATTTCAATGGGTAGGGTATTCTATAGAATAATATAGAACTATAGAATCCATGTGTTTTTCCTTCTACTCTATTCTATTAATTATCATTCTGTACACACCTATCCATATCCTTTATTGGATGGCCTGCATTTAATAGCAATGTTGTCATGGAAACGAGACCCCCACCCCACACACACACACAAACACACAAACACACACATATTCCTGTACAGGCCATATACTTAGCCAGTTATTGACTGATCTAGCTGCATCATTATGGGAGATCAGTCAACAACAACAACACGCCTACAGAATAGCAAAGACAAAAGACTGGGAGCTCTGACACACAAATGACAGTTCTCAGCTCACAGTTCTTTCATGGGCGGAGGAGGAATATTGTAAGGTTATGGCCTTTGTGTGTTGAAAATGACCAGGCCTAAGTGTCACATAAATCCTGTGCCCTGCGGGTGAATTGTATTTTGGGACGGTTCTGTTGTTATTTAGCGTCCTATAGGCCTACACTAAGGCCTGAACAACCTACCTGAATACAAAGAACTACGGTAGGGAGTCTCTGCAGATTCTATTTGTGCATTCGCTGCCTCCGAGGAGCTGTCAAATCCAAAACAATCATTTGGTAGCTTAGTGGTTAAGAGACTTTAGGCAATAATTGGATGGTTGCTGGTTTGAATACCCAAGCTGACTAGGTGAAAAAATATTTTGATTTGTACTTGAGCAAGGTATCGAACCCTAATTGCTCTGGATAAAAGTGTCTGCAAAAATTTAAAGGAGTTTTGGGATTTTCTCTGACAGCTAGAATATAGGTGTAGGTCCTTGGTCTATACTCTTTGTTATTAGCTCATCAGCAGAGCGCTGTTTTGGGTGGGAACTATTTGTGGTTGCACATGTGATTGTCTACATGGGGACAGTGTTGCTATATGTCTGTGTATGAGCTGTATAGAGAGTAATGGCTTCATGTGCCCACACCATAATGTGGTATAGGGCTGTAATAGAGAGTAATGGCTTCATGTTCCCACACCATAATGTGGTATAGGGCTGTAATAGAGAGTAATGGCTTCATGTTCCCACACCATAATGTGGTATAGGGCTGTAATAGAGAGTAATGGCTTCATGTTCCCACACCATAACGTGGTATAGGGCTGTATAGAGAGTAATGGCTTCATGTGCCCACACCATAATGTGGTATAGGGCTGTAATAGAGAGTAATGGCTTCATGTTCCCACACCATAACGTGGTATAGGGCTGTATAGAGAGTAATGGCTTCATGTGCCCACACCATAATGTGGTATAGGGCTGTAATAGAGAGTAATGGCTTCATGTTCCCATGAAGGCCTAAGGCTAATTTTTCCATTTACCCCAAATTATGAAAGATAGAGAGATACAGATGGAGGATCTTAATTTGACCTATATTGTCACAGCAAAATAATCCTGCAGCAATAGGATTTCAATGTTTAGTCCATAACGTTGATCGGTGATTAGGCTGTTAGCTGGCCAAAAGTAGGCTACATAAAAGTGCAATACTCTTAATATAAACGTGTGTTAGTGTGTATTTTCATTAACGTGTGTTAGTGTGGGTTTTCATTAACGTGTGTTAATGTGGGTTTTCAGTAACGTCTGTTAGTGTGGGTTTTCAGTAACATGTTAGTGTGGGTTTTCAGTAACGTGTGTTAATGTGGGTTTTAAGTAACGTGTGTTAATGTGGGTTTTCAGTAACGTGTGTTAGTGTGGGTTTTCAGTAACGTGTGTTAATGTGGGTTTTCAGTAACGTGTTAGTGTGGGTTTTCAGTAACGTGTTAGTGTGGGTTTTCAGTAACGTGTGTTAGTGTGGGTTTTCAGTAACGTGTGTTAATGTGGGTTTTCAGTAACGTGTTAGTGTGGGTTTTCAGTAACGTGTGTGAATGTGGGTTTTCAGTAACGTGTGTTAGTGTGGGTTTTCAGTAACGTGTGTTAGTGTGGGTTTTCAGTAACGTGTGTTAATGTGGGTTTTCAGTAACGTGTTAGTGTGGGTTTTCAGTAACGTGTTAGTGTGGGTTTTCAGTAACGTGTGTTAGTGTGGGTTTTCAGTAACGTGTGTTAATGTGGGTTTTCAGTAACGTGTTAGTGTGGGTTTTCAGTAACGTGTGTGAATGTGGGTTTTCAGTAACGTGTGTTAGTGTGGGTTTTCAGTAATGTGTGTTAATGTGGGTTTCAGTAACGTGTTAGTGTGGGTTTTCAGTAACGTGTTAGTGTGGGTTTTTAGTAACGTGTGTTAGTGTGGGTTTTCAGTCATGTGTGTCAGTGTGGGTTTTCAGTAATGTGTGTTTTCAGTAACGTGTGTTAGTGTGGGTTTTCAGTAATGTGTGTTTTCAGTAACATGTGTGTCAGTGTGGGTTTTCAGTAACGTGTGTTAGTGTGGGTTTTCAGTCATGTGTGTCAGTGTGGGTTTTCAGTAATGTGTGTTTTCAGTAACGTGTGTTAGTGTGGGTTTTCAGTAATGTGTGTTAGTGTGGGTTTTCAATAACGTGTCTTAGTGTGGGTTTTCAGTAATGTGTGTTTTCAGCAACATGTGTTAGTGTGTATTTTTAGTAACGTGTGTTTTCAGTAACATGTGTTAGTGTGTGTTTTCAGTAACGTGTGTTTTCAGTAACATGTGTGTCAGTGTGGGTTTTCAGTAACGTGTGTTAGTGTGTGTTTTTAGTAACGTGTTAGTGCGTGTTTTCAGTAATGTGTTAGTGCGTGTTTTCAGTAACGTGTTTTTTCAGTAACGTGTTAGTGTGGGTTTTCAGTGAATTTATTTAAATCACAAAGCTCATCTACATGTCCTGTGGTGCAGGAAAATTCTCAGCAACAAAAGACTGATCAAATTAAGATCCTACATCTGTAGCTATATCTTGTATACACAATACACAGAACAGTTTTACACTGTGCCAAGGATATATCCCCATCTCATCAAAATGTGATTAAATCTCGTAGGTATTTTAGTCAAAAGACGACTAAGAGCTCTATTCAGTCTGTAAAGCTGAAGCGTTACAGATTCTGTGACATAAATGTAAAGGAGGGAGTGGAGGCAGCCTCATTAGGCGATCTATTCAAGTCTGTGAAGTGATAGAAAATTAAAGGTACTTTCCGATTGAGCCGACATATGCAGCATTTACCGTGAATGCTGTCTCTGGTAACGATGGAACATTACCTTTAAATTTCAGTCATCATGTGAAGCTGCACTTCCGGGATGCGTATTGAACCAAGCCCTTATCTAAAATATGTGAATGTGCGAGTGACCGTGTCGCCAAGAAACATTTTTACAAGTTCCCATCATGCTGTTCACCTGGTCCCAGATCTGCCTTTTACCTCTGTGCCAAGGATACGTCCCCATGTCATCAAAATCTGCTTGAGTGTAACGTCACTGAAACAAGGTTTTTACAGTTTGTACGTGCTTGACAAGTTGATGTGTTTCATATCACACCATAGTATACACTGACCAGGTGAATCCAGGCTATGATCCCTTATTGAAGTCACTTGTTAAATCCACTTCAATCAGTGTAGATGAAGGGGAGGAGACAGGTTAAAGAAGGATTGTTAAGCCTTGAGACAATGGAGACATGGATTGTGTGCATTCAGAGGATGAATGGGCAAGACAAGAGATTTAAGTGCCTTTGAACGGGGTATAGTAGTAGGTGTCAGGCGCACCAGTTTTAGTCTGTCAAGAAATGCAAAGCATTTCACACTCAACAGTTTCCCGTGTGTATCAAGAATGGTCCACCACCCAATGGACGTCCAGCCAACTTGAGGGGGCGGAACAACAGATTTTTACTTTGTCAGCTCGGGGATTCGATTAAGCAACCTTTTGGTTACAGGCCCAACGCTTTAACCACTAGCCTACCTGCTGGGATGAACGTTTGTGTGTCCTATATCTTGCTCTTAGAAGCACTCTGTGTGTCCTGTAGCCTGTGTCTGGCTGTTCTCTCAGTCAGGAAGCACTCTGTGTGTCCTGTAGCCTGTGTCTGGCTGTTCTCTCAGTCAGGAAGCACTCTGTGTGTCCTGTAGCCTGTGTCTGGCTGTTCTCTCAGTCAGGAAGCACTCTGTGTGTCCTGTAGCCTGTGTCTGGCTGTTCTCTCAGTCAGGAAGCGAAAAGGGAGTGTTAAAGGGAATCCTTAAATCATCAGATGGACGTAAGGTGACTGGGAACCGGGGAACGGATTCAATTCAATGATTTATTCAGCCTCAGTGCTTCGATTGCAGCCACTGCAATCCCACAACTTCCCTATGCAGGGCTATTTATAGCTTTAGCGTAAGTGTTTTTTATCATTGCTATGATTAATCTGTATTCTCCCTGCCAGCCGTACTCAGTCATTGCACAGGGAGAAGTCTCCTGGGAAACGTAAGCACGATTGCCGCAGTGACTCATCCACCGAAAGAAAAGGTAGAATACGCTATGAAAATCCTGAGTTCCGCGTTTTTTTCTACAGGCTTCTCAGATCGGTGGTGGTTTGTGTGATACAGCTCAACGAGCTCTAGCGCTATCATATTCATCACATTCTACTAAGATGTCGTCTGCAGTTTATTGATGAAGAGACTGCTTCTTGTATGCTCACTACGAAACCAGACCAACCAACTATGTAGTTTCAAATGACTAAATCTCAGCTCTAGAAAATAAAAGGAATCCTTATTTGGTATGTTCTTTGCAGTCTGTGTGTATGTGTGTGTATATACACTGAGTATAGAAAACATTAGGAACACCTTTCATTATATTGAGTTGCACCTCCCCCATTTCCCCCCCAGAACAGTCTCCATCCGTTGGGGCATGGACTCTACAAGGTGTTGAAAGCTTGGTACAGGGATACTGGCCCGTGTTGACTCCAATGCTTACCACAGCTGTGTCAAGTTGGCTGGATGTCCTTTGGGTGGTGGACCATTCTTGACACACACGGGAAACTGTTGAGCGTGAAAAACCCAGCAACGTTGCAGTTCTTGACACAAACCGGTGCGCCTGGCACCTACCACCATACCCCTTTCAAAGTAACTTAAATATTTGGTCTTGCTCATTCACCCTCTGAATGGCACACACACAATCCAATTCAATCAAATGTATTTATAAAGCCCCTTTTACATCAGCCAATGTCACAAAGTGCTGTACAGAAAGAGAGAAAGGAAGAGAATTAGAGAGAGCATACTTAAAATTCACACAAGATACCGGATAAGACAGGAGAAAATCTCCAGATATAACAGACTGACCCTAGTCCCCGACATATAAACTATTGCAGCATAAATACTGAAGGCTGAGACAGGAGGGGTCGGGAGACACGATACCCCCGGACAGGGCCAACCAGGCAGGATATAACCCCACCCACTTTGCCAAAGCACAGCCCCCACACCACTAGAGGGATATCTTCAACCACCAAATTACTAACCTGAGACAAGGCCGAGTATAGCCCATGAAGATCTCCCTCACGGCACAAACCCGAAGGGGGCGCCAACCCGGACAAGATTCAAAGCACTTCATGGCTACAGGCGTGAGTGCTACGGGTCGGGGGTCATTTAGGCAAGTTACCTTAGTGTTTTTGGGCACAGGCACTATGGTGGTCTGCTTAAAACATGTTGGTATTACAGATTTGTACAGGGAGAGATTGAATATGTCAGTGAAGACACTTGCCCATTGGTCAGTGCATGCTCGCAGTATACGTCCTGGTAATCCATCTGGCCCAGCGGCCTTGTGAATGTTGACCTGTTTAAAGGTCTTACTCACATCAGCTTGAGAGCGTGATCACACAGTCTTCCGGAACAGCTGGTGCTCTCATGCATGTTTCAGTGTTATTTGCCTCGAAGCGAGCATAGAAGTAGTTTAGCTCATCTGGTAGGCTCGTGTCACTGGGCAGCTCTCGTCTGTGCTTCCCTTTGTATTCTGTAGATTTTTGCCCATTCTTCAAGACAAAACTGCTCCAGCTCCTTCAAGTTGGATGGGTTCCGCTGGTGTACAGCAATCTTTAAGTCATACCACAGATTCTCAATTTAATTGAGGTCTGGGCTTTGATTAGGCCATTCCAAGATATTTAAATGTTTCCCCTTAAACCACTCGAGTGTTGCTTTAGCAGTATGCTCAGGGTCATTGTCCTGCTGGAAGGTGAACCTCCGTCCCAGTCTCAAATCTCTGGTCGACTGCAACAGGTTTCCCTCAAGACTTTCCCTGTATTTAGCGTTTTCCATCATTCCTTCAGTTCTGACTAGTTTCCCAGCCCCTGCCGATGAAAAACATCCCCACCACCACCATGCTTCACTGTGGGGATGGGGTGTTCTCAGGATGATGAGAGGTGTTGGGTTTGCGCCAGACATAGTGTTTTCTTTGATTGCCAAAAGCTCAGTTTTAGTCTCATCTGGGTGAGTACCTTCTTTCATTTGTTTGGGGAGTCTCCCACATCGCCAAACACGTTTGGACAGATACTCCAATCTCCGTTGTGGAGCTTTGCAACTCCTTCAGGGTTATCTTTGGTCTCTTTGTAGCCTCTCTGATTAATGTCCTCCTTGCCTGTTCTGTGAGTTTTGGTGGGCGGTCCTCTCTTGGCAGGATGGTTGTGGTGCCATATTCTTTCCATTTTTTAATAATGGATTTAATGGTGCTCTGTGGGATGTTCAAGATTTCTGATATTTTTTTATAACTCAACCCTGATCTAAACTTCTCCACGACTTTGTCCCTGACCTGTTTGGAGAGCTCCTTGGTCTTCATGGTGCTGCTTGCTTGGTGGTGCCCCTTGCTTAGTGGTGTTGCAGACACTGGTGGCTTTCAAAGCAGGTGTATATATACTGAGATCATGTGACAGACCATGTGACACTTAGATTGCACACAGTTGGACTTTATTTAACTAATTATGTGACTTCTGAAGGTAATTGGTTGCACCAGATCTTATTTAGAGGCTTCCTTACAAAGGGGGTGAATACATATGCACGCACCACTTTTCCTTTTTTTAAATTATTCTTTGAAACAAGTTACTTTTTTAATTTCACTTCACCGGTTAGGACTATTTTGTGTCCATTACATGAAATAAAAATAAAAATCAATTTAAATTACAGGTTGTAATGCAACAAAATAGGAAAAACACCAAGGGGGATGAATACTTTTGCAAGGTACTGTATTGATGAAGCCAATTACTGATATGGTGTACTCCTCAATGCCATCAGAGGAATTCTGGAACATATTCCAGTCTGTGCTAGCAAAACAGTCCTGCAGCTTAGCAGCTGCTCCATCTGACCACTTTTTAATCGATCGAGTCACTGGTGCTTCCTGCTTTAATTTTTGTTTGTAAGCAGGAATCAGCAGGATGGAATTATGGTCAGATTTGCCAAGTAGAGGGCGAGGGAGAGCTTTGTATGCGTCTCTGTGTGTGGAGGATAAGTGGTCCAGCGTTATTTTTCCTCTGGTTGCACATTTAACATTCTGATAGAAATTTGGTAAAACGGATTTAAGATTCCCTGCATTAAAGTCCCCGGCTACTAGGAGCGCCGCCTCTGGGTGAGCATTTTCTTGTTTGCTTATGGCGGAATACAGCTCATTCAATGCTGTCTTAGTGCCAGCCTCTGACTGTGGTGGTATGTAAACAGCTACAAAGAACACAGATAAAAACTCTCTAGGTAGATAGCGTGATCTACAGCTTATCATGAGAAACTCTACCTCGGGCGAGCAATAGCTCATGACTTCCTTAGATAGCGTGCACCAGCTGTTATTTACAAAAATACATAGTACGCCGCCCCTTGTCTTACCAGACGCCGCTGTTCTATCCTGCCGGTCCATCGTATAACCAGCCAGCTGTATGTTGACATTGTCGTCGTTCAGCCACGACTCCGTGAAGCATAAGATGTTACAGTTTTTAATATCCTGTTGGTGGTTTTATCTTACGCGTAACTCGTCGATTTTATTCTCCAAAGATTGCACGTTTTCTAGCAGAATGGAGGGAAGTGGCGGCTCATTCGTTCGCCTACGAATTCTCAGAAGGCAGCCCGACCTTCGCCCCCTTTTTTCTCCACCTCCTCTTCACGCAGAACACGGAGATCGGGGCCTGTTCCCCAGGAAGCAGTATATCCTTCACATCGGGCTCGTCAGAGTCGTGAAAGGGAAAAAAAGGATTCTGCCAGTCCGTGGTGAGTAATCGCAGTCCTGATGTCTAGAAGTTATTTTCGGTAGCGGCAACATTGTGTACAAAATACGTTAAAAAAAAAAAAGTTACAAACAATGCAAAAAATTTACAAAAAAACTGGAGGCACGTAGCATGTTTGCCATCTTCTCTGGCGCCATCTCTCTCTCTCTCTTGACAATGACTTTAGGAGTTGGTTATACAGCACAAACAAATCTGTGATCAGGCTATCATGCTGTGGTTATTCACTGATTACAGGGATCATGTGGCTCTTTCAGTAAATCCAATGGGCGAGACTACTCAGAGGCAGATAGGCTATACAGCCCTCCAATCCTCCGAGTGGATGTGAGTATGGGGCAAGGTGACTGCTGGTGTGATCACGTTCTCTGACTCTCTCTTTCCGCTCTCTCTTACTGACTCGCTCAGACTTTCTCTCTGACTCGCTCGCTGACTCGCTCTCCTCTCTCTCTTACTGACTCGCTCTGACTCTCTCTCTAACTCTCTCTTGCCTCTCTCTCTTACTGACTCGCTCTGACTCTCTATCTCTCTCTCTCGCTCTCCTACTCTCTCGCTCTGACTCTCTCTCTCTCCTACTCTCTTGCTCTGACTCTCTCTCTGACTCTCTCTCTCCTCCCTATCTCTCTCTCTCTTACTGACTCACTCTCTCTCTCACAAACACACTCTCACACTCCTTCCATCTCTCTTTCACTCACTCTCTAAGCTGTCTGTGCTCTTCTTCCTTCACATCAGTTCTGGTGAATGTGGATTATTGTGCTTCTAGAATGAGGGTTATTTGAACCTCCTCTGAGGAAGATAGAAGATGAGGTGTGAAGACCTCTCCACTCTGACCTCTCCACTCTGACTGATGCTTTCCTTTCCGTGTAACCTTCCCCACCTTTCGTCTTGTGCAAGACTATCTACTTCTACCTCTTCCATTGAAACCATCTGCCAGCCATGTATTCCTTTGACGATTTCGGGTAAGGATAATACCTTTCTCACTGTGTTGCTTTTGTCTTGTCCATTTTCCTCAGAACGTTCTGTTGATACAGTAGTATACTGTATGTTCAGGATAGTTGAGAAATGGTATTGGTAGATAGTTCTTTGATACAACTGATGTTGCCGTTGTTGGGAATTTGACTATTCAGGTGTGAAGTGTATAAATCAGAGATGTGATTGGACAATGATGATAAGACAATAATATAGTCAGGGTTAGGACTCCTACTACCAGCAGGCTGGGTGGATCTCTAGATACATGGACTGGGGAGATTACAGAGACTGGGACCAGGGTTGGGGTCAATTCCATTTCAATTCTGTAAATTCAGGAACTAAACTGAAATTCCACTTTCCAAAATGTTCTAATCAAGGAATAGTAGTAGTTTGTGAGGACTGGATTTTTAGGGTTGTGTTCATTAAGTGCCAAACGGAAGAAAACTGAGTTAATAAACAGGGAGTGAAAACCTGGACTTTTCTTTTTATGTTTTATGCTACGGTGTGCCCTAATGAACACAACCCAGGTGATGTTGTCACGCCCTGACCATAGAGAGCCCTTGGTTCTCTATGGTGTTGTAGGTCAGGGCGTGACTAGGGGGGGTGTTCTAGTTTTTCTATTTCTATGTTGGTGTGCTTGGTATGGTTCCCAATTAGAGGCAGCTGATTATCGTTGTCTCTAATTTGGGGATCATACTTAAGTTCTCCATTGTTCCCACCTGGGTTGTGGGATATTGTTTGTGTTATTGTGCACCACGGCTTTCACGGTTCGTTGTTCGTTTCTTGTTTCTTGTTTTGTTGAAGTTTCCAGGTTAATAAAGATGTGGAACTCTACGCACACTGCGCCTTGGTCCGTCTTTAATCACGACCGTGACAGATGTAGTCAGTATGAAGGAAGAATCACCTGAGGAAGCTCTGTGACATTGCTGGAATGGGGAATTTAGCTGTTTAATGACTCTCTAGCTAAGGGCCAATACCAGGATTCACTCACAGGACTGTGGACAAATGCTTTCTGTCAGTGTGTAGGGCATACATCTGACTGTATGCGCAATGATGACATAACTCATCTTTGGAGGGAGTGAGAGCTTTAGGAACATTGTCACTTGACAAACAAAATGCATTTACCCCCAAAGTGAACACAGTTGGAGACCACTCAACCGTTTAATGTTGAAATAACAAGCTTATAATATACTTATGAGCTTGTGAAAATCTAATTTAATAAAAGTCCTTATAGAATGACAAGCATATTGTTTCTACTCAGGTCAGGATTCTGTTTACCTTGGCAGCCATTTTCCTGTCTGCATTCTGGAGGCACAAGAGCGCCTGGTGTCCTTGGGGAGCTTTGCTGTTGCTGAACCTGCATTTATTGGCTTTAAAACTACCTCAGTCTCTCTCTCTTCCCTCTCTCTTTCAAACCCTCACTCAACCTGCCCTCTCTCTAACCCTCTCCCTCTCTCTAACCCCCCCTCTCTGTCTCCCTCTAACCCTCACTCCACCTGCCCTCTCTCAAACCCCCCCTCTCTCTTCCTCTCTCTAACCCTCTCTAGCTCTCTCTCGCTAACTCTCTCTCTCTCTCTCTCTACATCTGCTATTCTCCTTACCTTTCAGTTGATGACTGACCATTAACATCAAACAGAAATTGTGCTAGCTACCGTAACTCCCCGGTGAGAGTGCTTCCTCAGACCCTTAACTAGCCAGTTGCTACAGTACCAAAATTACTGCATTTCCCTTTAAGAATAAGGATTAGTGACAGATAGGGACCTGCCTGTACAGAGGGCTTGGGATGTAGGTGGGGGGAGGGACTGTAGCCATGTGTCTACTACTTACTTACCCCTTTCGTCGCCTTGGCGACCACAGACCACGTCATTACTGCAATTCCTTTCATTTTGGAAGACTTGTAGTCTACTGAGATCGTTCATCCATCTTTGATGTGTCTTGCTCCGATGTTTAATACCAACAACATCTTTTCCACAGGCTCTATGTTAGTTAGTGAGCACCGTGGATCTGTGTTGAAGTCCAGCTGGGTTTTTGGATTCCTGGAGTGACAGACAATGATAGTAATTCAGCTTGACAACGGCATGATGCAGCCTGGTGTGTCCCAAAGCTCTGTCCACCAATCCTAACAGAGGAGGACTTGTTTAACCAATCCTAACAGAGGAGGACTTGTTTAACCAATCCTAACAGAGGAGGACTTGTTTAACCAATCCTAACAGAGGAGGACTTGTTTAACCAATCCTAACTGAGGAGGACTTGTTTAACCAATCCTAACTGAGGATGACTTGTTTAACCAATCCTAACTGAGGAGGACTTGTTTAACCAATCCTAACCGAAGAGGACTTGTTTAACCAATCCTAACTGAGGAGGACTTGTTTAACCAATTGAAAACAGCGAATAAACCCATAGTGGTGCTCTTTCCTCAGTGATTCCATGTCAACCAATCAGAATGTAGTGTACTATAACTACCATAATGAGTATATCATACTGTAACTATCATAATGAGTATATCATACTGTAACTATCATAATGAGTATATCATACTGTAACTATCATAATGAGTATATCATAATGTAACTATCATAATGATTATAGCGTACTGTAACTATCATAATGAGTATAAGTATACTGTAACTATCATAATGAGTATATCATACTATAACTATCATAATGAGTATATCATACTGTAACTATCATAATGAGTATAGCGTACTGTAACTATCATAATGAGTATAAGTATACTGTAACTATCATAATGAGTATAGCGTACTGTAACTATCATAATGAGTATAAGTATACTGTAACTATCATAATGAGTATATCATACTGTAACTATCATAATGAGTATAGCGTGTGTGTGTGTGTGTGTGTGTGTGTGTGTGTGTGTGTGTGTGTGTGTGTGTGTGTGTGTGTGTACGTAGCCTCATAACTGACTTGAGTGCCAGAGACAGATCAACTATATGTTTTTGACCTTATTCAGACGGATCCCTTCCACAAGTTGACAAGAGCAAACACTCATGACCTCATTATTATCCAGAGCCACTGCTAGAGGACACATCACAGGGTATCCCAATCAATACGCTCTATAAGGACACGCCCCACATGTGCGGTCATGGCAACAGCTGGCTGATGGCTGGTTTAATGTAGGGGCTGTAGTAGACAGTAGGGTGGGGAAAGGGTGGGGATTGAGGGAGAGAGGGGCGTGCACCCACCCCCTGCCATAATCAGCAGGCATTATGGAATCAGCTAGGACCCTGTTTGTGTGTGTGTGTGTGTGTGTGTGTGTGTGTGTGTGTGTGTGTGTGTGTGTGTGTGTGTGTGTGTGTGTGTTCTATACGTTCTCAGTGTATGTGTGTTAGGTCTCCACCCTGTCACAGCTGGAGCTTGGGGTGGTATATGGGCTAATCTCCCAGGGTCAAACAGCAAGACAACAGCAGAACAACAGCAAGACAACAGCAGAACAACAGCAGAACAACAGCAGAACAACAGCAGAACAACAGCAAGACAACAGCAAGACAACAGCAAGACAACAGCAGAACAACAGCAAGACAACAGCAAGACAACTGCAGAACAACAGCAGAACAACAGCAGAACAACAGCAGAACAACAGCAGGACAACAGCAAGACAACAGCAAGACAACAGCAGAACAACAGCAAGACAACAGCAGAACAACAGCAGAACAACAGCAAGACAACAGCAAGACAACAGCAGAACAACAGCAGAACAACAGCAAGACAACAGCAGGACAACAGCAGAACAACAGCAGAACAACAGCAAGACAACAGCAGAACAACAGCAGAACAACAGCAAGACAGCAGCAGAACAACAGCAGAACAACAGCAGAACAACAGCAGAACAACAGCAGGACAACAGCAAGACAACAGCAGAACAACAGCAAGACAAGAGCAGGACAACAGCAGAACAACAGCAGGACAACAGCAGAACAACAGTGTTGTCCTGCTGTTGTTCTACAACAGGCCTTTCAGTATCACTCATCTCTTTGTTTCTGGACCTGTGTCTACTCTGCACTCAGACTAGTGGGATTTTATAATCAACTGTCAAGTTGTAGCCTGGTGGGTTTGTATAATCTACTGTCAAATTGTAGCCTGGTGTGGTGGGTTTGTATAATCTTTTGAGGTCATAGTAAGAGGATGATAAAAGATCTGAGCTGTAGACTTCCATTTCAGAGCTCCGTATGTCGTACTGGAATGAAACACATCCAGTAGTGTGAGACTGAGACCGTTTTGTAAATAGAAGTGTTTTGTTTTTTCTCCATCAATATGGATATCCACCACCTCTATGCACAATGCTTCTACAGGCCTCAGAGTGTCAGCGATTCTGGATGCTTCTACAACAACTACTCAGCCAGGTTGGTTGTACATTCATTTGTTAACAATTCATAATAAAACTTGAATGAATACGTATAAATAAATGTTTTCTAAACAGTTCACAATGCCATTTCATAAGCATTAATATGAATTTAAACACATGTATAAATCAAATCAAATGAGCAATTATAATGGCTTATTCATCAAATGCATAATGAAGTGTAACCCGTTTAGTTTACTGTGGCCAATTGGCAACTGTTAGGGAGATTAATGAGAGTGAGTTAGTTATTCAACGCAAAAAGATTGAACTGTATAAACCTTTAATGTTAATGGCACAGTAGCTTCTATTGCGGTGTGTTCCAACTCCAGTCCTTGAGTACCTACGACAGTACACATTTTCGTTGTAGCCCTGGACAAAAACTCCTCATTATTAAAAAGGTGTACACATTGGATGGACCAGGGTTGGACCAGGGTTGGACCAGGGATGGACCAGGGTTGGACCAGGGATGGACCAGGGTTGGACCAGGGATGGACCAGGGTTGGACCAGGGTTGGACCAGGGATGGACCAGGGATGGACCAGGGATGGACCAGGGTTGGACCAGGGATGGACCAGGGTTGGACCAGGGTTGGACCAGGGATGGACCAGGGATGGACCAGGGTTGGACCAGGGTCGGACCAGGGTCGGAACAGGGTTGGACCAGGGTTGGACCAGGGATGGACCAGGGTTGGACCAGGGTTGGACCAGGGATGGACCTGGGATGGACCAGGGTTGGACCAGGGATGGACCAGGGATGGACCTGGGATGGACCTGGGATGGACCAGGGTTGGACCAGGGATGGACGAGGGTTGGACCAGGGATGGACGAGGGTTGGACCAGGGATGGACCAGGGTTGGACCAGGGATGGACCAGGGATGGACCAGGGTTGGACCAGGGTTGGGAAACACTGTTCTAATGCATACAGCAGCAAATCCCCTAGTAAATTAAGCCTAAATAGTCTGAATTAATTTAGAATATTCTTGTTATTTAGTGAAAGGCATATTTGTACTGTCGTTAGTAGTTGGAGTGCTGACAGTCTGCATATGAGTGGTTTTTCAGAAATGTAGCACCTTTCTATGTTGTCCTACTGAGTACTCCCAGTGCCTTCAGAAAGTATTCACACCCCTTGAATTATTCCACGTTTGTGACCGGCCACCTCAATTCAGTTTTATGTAGCAAATTGTGAATTATTATTATTTTTTTTTACATTGGATAAAAGTAGAGCTACAACATTGTATATCATACACTACAGTTGAGAAACAATGGGAAAGTAATTCTGCTTTGAAAGTTGATAAACTTGTAAACTTGAGAAAATGCCCTTGAATATTTTGGTACACCTACTGGAGAGCTCTTCTTTGTTCTACACCCGTTCAGCATCGTTCACACCCTCTTAAGCCTTAGCCCCACCCATCTCTTTTAAGGATTCACATGTGAGGCCATGGGCTAAACAGAGTGAGTACGGTAGTGTGGTAAACAACCAAAGATTTCAAGACCAAAAGTGGTTTAAGTAGTTGCCTACAATAAGGAGTTTTTTTTCGGTACACACAGATGCATGAAAATAGAATGAACATGAATAGAAATGGAATGAACATTCTACATGCAAAAACGATTATCAGGCCGTTGGTTGAGAAAGCCTTCTGTGGAATTAAGTTGTTGGCACAGTAACTCTCCTCTCTGTAATTCTAATGTTGTTGAGAGCAGTAGCAACACTTTTGCAGTTCTCCATGGCTAATGTTATATCTTTAAAAAAAAGCTGTGGTAGCAAGGATACTGAGCAGCTCATGTTATAGACAG
This sequence comes from Oncorhynchus clarkii lewisi, assembly GCF_045791955.1. Taxonomy (NCBI): domain Eukaryota; kingdom Metazoa; phylum Chordata; class Actinopteri; order Salmoniformes; family Salmonidae; genus Oncorhynchus; species Oncorhynchus clarkii. The sequence goes on along the minus strand of NC_092165.1, from coordinate 57,350,350 downwards.
AAGCGTACTACATGGCAGACCAATCCGAACTCGTTTCTCGGCATGACCAGACCATCCATTATTTCAGCCAATCATGGCTAGCGGGAAGGTTCCTGTCTTTTTCCGTGGCTAAACCAACTAGGCTCGTTATTTAAATTGTATTAATATTTACAGATTAGAGGTCGACCCATTATGATTTTTCAACGCCGATACCGATACTGATTATTGGAGGACCAAAAAAAGCCGATACCAATTAATCGTACGATTTTTATATATATATATTTGTAAAAATGACAATTACAACAATACTGAATGAACAATATACACTTTTATTTTAACTTAATATAATACATTAATAAAATCAATTTTGTCTCAAATAAATAATGAAACATGTTCAATTTGGTTTAAATAATGCAAAAACAGTGCTGGAGAAGAAAGTAAAAGTGCAGTATGTGCCATCTAAAAAAACTAACGTTTAAGTTCCTTGCTCAGAACATGAGAATATATGAAATCTGGTGGTTATTTTTAATTCCCATATTCCCAGTTAAGAAGTTTTAGGTTGTAGTTATTATAGTAAATATAGGACTATTTCTCTCTATACCGTTTCTATTTCATATACAGCTGAAGTTGGAAGTTTACATACACTTAGGTTGGAGTCATTAAAACTCGTTTTTCAACCACTCCACAAATGTCTTGTTAACAAACTATAGTTTTGGCAAGTCGATTAGGACATCTACTGTGTGCATGACACAAGTCATTTTTCCAACAATTGTTTACAGACAGATTATTTCACTTACATACTCTAAGTTGACTGTGCCTTTAAACAGCTTGGAAAATTCCAGAAAATGTCATGGGTTTAGAAGCTTCTGTTAGGCTAATTGACATAATTTGAGTCAATTGGAGGTGTACTTGTGGATGTATTTCAAGGCCTACCTTCAAACGCAGTGCCTCTTTGCTTGACATCATGGGAAAATCAAAAGAAATCAGCCAAGACCTCAGAAAAAAAATTGTAGACCTCCACAAGTCTGGTTCATCATTGGGAGCAATTTCCAAAAGCCTGAAGGTACCACGTTCATCTGAACAAACAATAGTACGCAAGTATAAACACCATAGGACCATGCAGCCATTATACTCATCAGGAAGGAGAAGCATTCTGTCTCCTAGAGATGAACGTACTTCGTTGCGAAAAGTTCAAATCAATCTCAGAACAACAGCACAGGACCTTGTGAAGATGCTGGAGGAAACAGGTACAAAGGTATCTATATCCACAGTAAAACGAGTCCTATATCGACATAACCTGAAAGGCCGCTCAGCACCTGCTCCAAAACCGCCATAAAAAAGCCAAAAAGCCGATTGTACTTTTTGGAGAAATCAAATCAAATCAAATTTTATTTGTCACATACACATGGTTAGCAGATGTTAATGCGAGTGTAGCGAAATGCTTGTGAGTGCTTGCGAGTGTAGCGAAATGTCCTCTGGTCTGATGAAACAAAAATAGAACTGTTTGGCCATAATGACCATTGTTATGTATGGAGGAAAAAGGGGGACGCATGCAAGCCGAAGAACACCATCCCAACCGTGAAGCACGGGGTGGCAGCATTGTGTTGTGGGGGTGCTTTGCTGCAAGAGGGACTGGTGTACTTCCCAAAATAGATGGCATCATGAGGTAGAAAAATGATGTGGCTATATTGAAGCAACATCTTAAGACATCAGTCAGGAAGTCAAAGATTGGTCACAAATGGGTCTTCCAAATGGACAATGTCCCCAAGCATACTTCCAAAGTTGTGGCAAAATGGCTTAAGGACAACAAAGTCAAGGTATTGGAGTGGCATCACAAATCCCTGACCTCAATCCCATAGAACATTTGTGGGCAGAACTGAAAAAGCCTGTGCGAGCATGGAGGCATACAAACCTGATTCAGTTACACCAGCTCTATCAGGAGGAATGGGGTAAAATTCACCCAACTTATTGTGGGAAGCTTGTGGAAGGCTACCCAAAACGTTTGACCAAGTTAAACAATTTAAAGGCAATGCTACAAAATACTAATTGAGTGTATGTAAACTTCTGACCCACTGGGAATGTGATGAAATAAATAAAAGCTGAAATAAATAATTCTCTCTACTATTATTCTGACATTTCACATTCTTAAAATAAAGTGGTGATCCTAACTGACCTAAGACAGGGAATTTTTACTATGATTAAATGTCAGGAATTGTGAAAAACTGCTTTTAAATGTATTTGGCTCAGGTATATGTAAACTTCCGAATTCAACTGTACTTTTGACTATTGGATGTTCTTAAATGCACTATAGTTTTGCCAGCCTAATCTCGGGAGTTGATAGGCTTGAAGTCATAAACAGCGCTGTGCTTCAAGCATTGCTAAGAGCTGCTGGCAAACGCAGGAAAGTGTTGTTTGAATGAATGCTTGCAAGCCTACTGCTGCCTACCACCGCTCAGTCAGATCAAATCATAGACTTAATTATATTATAATAAACACACAAATACGAGCCTTAGGTCTTTAATATGGTAAAATCCGGAAACTATAATTTCGAAAACAAAATGTTTATTCTTTCAGTGAAATACAGAACCGTTCCGTATTTTATCGAATGGGTGGCAACCCTAAGTCTAAATATTGCTGTTACATTGCCCAACCTTCAATGTTATGTCATAATTATGTAAAATTCTGGCAAATTAATTAGTCTTTGTTAGGAAGAAATGGTCTTCACACAGTTCGCAACAAGCCAGGCGGCACAAACTGCTGCATATAACCTGACTCTGCTTGCACTGAACGCAAGAGATGTGACACAATTTCCCTAGTTAATATTGCCAGCTTACATGAATTTATTTTAACTAATTATGCAGGTTTAGAAACATATACTTGTGTATTGATATTAAGAAAGGCATTGATGTTTATGGTTAGGTACATTGGTGCAACGATTGTGCTTTTTTCGCGAATGCACTTTTGTTAAATCATCACCCCTGTCATGTCTTTGGCTATGCTGGATTAAGTGATATGACATGCTATTCTACAAAATAATTTCTCCGTAATTAACATTACCTGATTGAGCTAATCATGTAAATGTAATTAGAGTCGGGCACCACGAAATAATATTTATAGAGTTGTTATCTTCCGAATAAACTCTTAAAGACCTAGTAATATTTTACATCAATAGCAGTCAATATTAATCGTCATCTTAATTCAGTCTCATCTGAAAGTTGTAAATTCTTGGTTATCTGCACGAACCCTGGCTAACAAGTTGAACCAGCAATACAAAATTGGGTTTAATTATTTATTTACTAAATACCTAACTAATCACACAGAATTACACATACACATAATTAAATCATAACTTGATTACAAATTACGTCATAAAGGAAAACGTCCTTAGCGGGCCGGAACAGATATGACAGCTTGTTACACAAAAGAAAAGGGGCTGGGTTTGAGTGAAAGAGCGGGAAGACTGAGGAACAAAGGGCGAAGCTGTGCTATCGTAAATACAGTATCTTATGCATTCTAAATTACCACCCATTTGGGAAAGGAAAATGCAATAAATATTTACTCTGAGCTGCGCTTCGGTAGGTTGGTGGTAGATGGAAGGCCGTGTTGCCCAACCGAGTCCTTCGTCCTTTGAAGAATGTCTCTGCTGGTAAATTGAATACATTGTAGTAATGTCATTGTGTGGTAGACGGGATACTCTGTCTGTTCCTTCCTATCCCTCGTTTGCAGCTGCTGTTGCTAACTCAACAGCTAGGAGGTATCAATTCTGTAGTGAATAAGAGTTAAAAGTTCATACCATTCGCAACCAAAGCTCACACTGATGTTGGCTTCGTTCTGTAGTTATTATCTGAACCATTCTGACATCGGACCGTCGTCCTCACGTCCTCGGAACAGGAGGTTATATTGTCGTCAAGGCTTTATATAGGAAGGGAGAGGAGGGCGTGTTTGAAAAGTTTTATAGCCCATGTCCCTTCACAGGTGCGGGCCACCGATTGTGCAGAGCCCTGTCTTATGAAAACCCAAATCTCACATTTTAGAAGCTAAAATCACATTTCATCCCATCACGAATAATTTCATATTCCAACATTTAAATTGAACAACAATTCCATGTGAATCCGATAACTGGTGTAGACTTTCCACTGTAGAGTTTATGTCATCTTATCATTGATGAGAATGTCTCAGATGACGACCGAACTGACATCATATTCATTAAGTACCACCGTATATGTTCAATTGTTCAGATTACCAGAATATAGTTAATTTCCCCCCACCTTCTGATGTTCCCAGAATCTCTATGTTAACCAAGGGGTTTGCAAATGTAACCTCAGTAGGGTAGAGAGAGGAAAAAGGGGGGAAGAAGTATTTATGACTGTCATAAACCTACCCCCCAGGCCAACGTCATGACACCCCTAGGGCGAAGTTGAAGTAGGCTGTGATTCGATTATAAATTAACAGGCACCGCATTGATTATATGCAATGCAGGACAAGGTAGTTAAACTAAATCATCAACCATGTGTAGTTAACTAGTGATTATGTTAAGTTTGATTGTTTTTTATATGATAAGTTTAATGCTAGCTAGCAATTTACCATGGCTCCTTGCAGCCACCAGGTCCTTTTGATGCTGTACTTGCGTAACAAGTGGTCAGCCTGCCATGCAGTCTCCTCGTAGATTGCAATGTAATCGGCCATAGTTGGCGTCCAAAAATGCAGATTACTGATTGTTATGAATACATAAATATCGGCCATGCCGATTAATCGGTCGACCTCTATTACAGATGGCATACAAGTTTGTTATTAAGGCACATGAAAGTTTAAATATTCCAGAAGGCATTTCTGCCCAAAAAATTAATTTAGATTTGTTTTTTTATTCAATTGTTCAAATGCCTCTCCTGTGAAGTAGTGACGTGTGTCATACGCACAGCTTCTTCAAACGGGTTACATTTTGTTGTGTTACAGCCTGAATTCAAAATGGATTCAATATGTTTTTTCCTCTCACCCATCTACACACTATACTCCATAATGAAAACATGCTTTTAGAAATGTTTGCAAATATATTAAAAATTAAATACAGAATATCACATTTACATAAGTATTCACACACCCCTTTGGCAGCGATTACAGCTGTGAATCTTTCTGAGTAAGTCTCTAAGAGCTTTGCACACCTGGATTGTACAATATTTGTACATAATTATTTAAAAAACTTCTTCAAGATTTGTCAAGTTGTTTGTTAATCGTTGCTACACAGCCATTTTCAAGTCTTGCCATTGATTTTCAAGCCGATTTAAGTCAAAACTGTAACTAGGCCACTTAGGAACATTCAATATCTTCTTGATAAGCAACTCCAGTGTAGATTTGCCCTTGTGTTTTAGGTTACTGTCCTGCTGAAAGGTGAGTTTGTGTCCCAGTGTGTGTTGGATAGCAGACTGAACCATATTTTCCTCCAGGATTTTGCCTGTGTTTACCTCTATTCCGTTTACTTTTATCATCAAGAAACGTTCTAGTCCTTGCCGATGGGCCCCCGGGTGGAGCAGCGGTCTAAGGCACTGCATCTCAGTGCTAGAGGCATCACTACAGACACCCTGGTTTAAATCCAGGCTGTATCAGGTGGCTCACAATTGGCCCAGGTTGTCCGGGTTTGGCCAGTGTAGGCCGTCATTGTAAATAAGAATTTGTTCTTAACTGACTTGCCTAGTTAAATAAAGGTTAAATAACAAAATATACATTTTTAAATGTAATGACAAGCATACCCGTAACATGATGCAGCCACCACCATGCTTAAAAATATGAAGTGTTACTTAGTGATGTGTTGGATTTGCCCCAAACATAACACTTTGTATTCAGGACATAAAGTTACTTTCTTTACCAATCACTTCACCATGCTCAAAGGGATATTCTATGTCATTAAAAAAAAATAGGTGCCCTTCTTTGCATTGAAAAACCTCCTTGGTCTTTGGGGTTGAATATGCGTTTGAAATTCACTTCTCGACTGAAGGATCTTACAGATAATTAATTGTATGTGTGGGGTACAGAGATGACGTAGTCACTCAAAACAGTGTCCCGTGTGGCTCTGTTGGTAGAGCATGGTGTCTTTAGCTCAGTGCCGACGTTGCCTGTAATCCATGGCTTCTGGTTGGGATATGTACGTACGGTCACTGTGAGGATGACATTGTCGATGCACTTATTAATGAAGCCGGTGACTGATGTGGTAAACTCCTCAATGCCATCGGATGAATCCCGGAACATATTCCAGTCTGTGCTAGTGAAACAGTCCTGTCGCTTAGCATCCGCTTCATCGGACCACTTCAGAATTGAGCGTGCCACTAGTACTACTGTTTGAGTTTTTTTTTTTTTTGTAGGTAGGAATCAGGAGGATAGAGTTATGGTCAGATTAGCCAAATAGAAGGTGAGGGAGAGCTTTGTATGTGTCTCTGTGTGTGGAGTAAAGGTGATCTAGAGTTTGTATGTGCCTCTGTGTGTGCAGTAAAGTTGGTTTAAAGTAAATCGTTTTTTCTTCTAGTTGCACAGGTGACATGCTGGAAGAAATTAGGTAAAGGTGGCGGGTGAGTGAGTGCACGTGCTTGTATTAAATGCAGCATCACAAATGGTTAAAGTGTGTGTGTGTGTGTGTGTGTGTGTGTGTGTGTGTGTGTGTGTGTGTGTGTGTGTGTGTGTGTGTGTGTGTGTGTGTGTGTGTGTGTGCGCACGTGGACAAGTACACGTGCACGTGGTTGTATTCAATTTAGCATCCCTAATGGTTTTAATGCATGATACCTTTTTGCGGGGACATTTAGCTAACAACATGTGATCATTAATGGAGAAGCAGGAAAATACCATTAAGGGCCACATCCCTCTCTCCTGTTTGTGGCTTAATTCTCATTCAAGTGATTCCTAGGGATTGAAGTTGGAGCTTGCTGACATAGATTAGAGATTCTACGTCTTGTTGTGACATAAATTCGAGTCTCTACGTCTTGTTGTGACGTAGATTAGAGTTTCTACGTCTTGTTGTGACATAGATTAGAGTTTATACGTCTTGTTGTGACATAGATTCGAGTCTCTACGTCTTGTTGTGACATAGATTAGAGTTTCTACGTCTTGTTGTGACATAGATTAGAGATTCTACGTCTTGTTGTGACATAGATTAGAGATTCTACGTCTTGTTGTGACATAGATTCGAGTCTCTACGTCTTGTTGTGACATAGATTAGAGTTTCTACGTCTTGTTGTGACATAGATTAGAGTTTCTACGTCTTGTTGTGACGTAGATTAGAGTTTATACGTCTTGTTGTGACATAGATTAGAGATTCTACGTCTTGTTGTGACATAGATTAGAGTTTCTACGCCTTGTTGTGACATAGATTAGAGTTTCTACGTCTTGTTGTGACGTAGATTAGAGTTTATACGTCTTGTTGTGACATAGATTAGAGTTTATACGTCTTGTTGTGACATAGATTAGAGTTTCTACGTCTTGTTGTGACGTAGATTAGAGTTTATACGTCTTGTTGGCTGAATATGCATTGCATTCGCGAGCACACACTTCATTTGTTTATAATGCACAGTTTATAGTAGTGTAAATCCTCATGCTTTATGGCCATATTGGAAATAGACAAAAAAATGGTCTTGACAGTATGTCTGTCCATTTGTTTTATATAACCACACTGGCCACTCGGTCTTCCACCAAATAAAATGTTATTTGTCACATGTGCCGGACACAACAGGTGTAGACCATACAGCGATATGCTTACTTACAAGCCTTTAACAAACAATGTCGTTAAGAAAAATAAGTGTTCAAGCATTTACTAAAATTAACTGAAGTTTTAAAAAATTAAATACTGTAGTCCTCTGTCCTTACAGGACTCCCTTCCAGCTGGAATGTCTCTGTGCTGAGATTACAGCATTGTGCTTGTGTGAGAGTTAAAGCCTAGATTATTTAGCTCTAAGACGGGAGTGAGGTAACGATCTCCTCGGAAGTCGCCTGTAATCCTGCCACTGAGACGTTCTCTCACAGCTGGTGTGTGTGAGCGTGCGCGTGTGGTGGAGCCGCCCCAAAAGGATTATACTGCACTGCACTCTGGGGGGAAAAAACACTAGAGTGCATCACCCACTCTATCCCCTCCCTGCTGCCCTCTCTCTAATAACAGGGGAGGAACTAAACTTCAAATTGTTCAACTCATTCACCAAAATGTGCAGGGTGCCTCTCACAGCCATAAATATCCTCGTCGTTATTTTGAGTTCATGCCATACACCAGCTGTATGTTCAGGAGCTCAGTGTTTTACACCAATGCAACACGTGGAGATTCAGTTAGAAGCTTATGTTTTATTGCAATTTTGTAGGGAGCTTTATGGCAGAATGCACCATAACATTGACCATTGACTATACCAACATCTCTTGATAGCAACTCACAATTCCACACAAATGTACTTGTCCATTCATTAACAAAACAAAACGACCATAGAAAGGAACGTAATCTGTATAGTCAAAAGCACGTCACATGTCAAGGAGCGCTGGGCAGAAGGAAACTTGTATTATAAATGGAAATGGAGAAACTAGTTGGATGCAATCGTTAGCCTTGATCTATGTAACACATTGATGTCCGAGCCAGTCACTTGAGACAAGAATGAGAAGAGTCTGCCCTGTAGTGGCCATCTCTTCTCCACCATAGAGTCCTGTAGTGGCCATCTCTTATCCACCATAGAGTCCTGTAGTGGCCATCTGTTATCTACCATAGAGCTCTGTAGTGGCCATCTCTTATCCACCATAGAGCTCTGTAGTGGCCATCTCTTATCCACCATAGAGTCCTGTAGTGGCCATCTCTTCTCCACCATAGAGTCCTGTAGTGGCCATCTCTTATCCACCATAGAGCTCTGTAGTGGCCATTTCTTATCTACCATAGAGCTCTGTAGTGGCCATCTCTTATCCACCATAGAGCTCTGTAGTGGCCATTTCTTATCTACCATAGAGCTCTGTAGTGGCCATCTCTTATCCACCATAGAGCTCTGTAGTGGCCATTTCTTATCTACCATAGAGTCCTGTAGTGGCCATCTCTTCTCCACCATAGAGTCCTGTAGTGGCCATCTCTTATCAACCATAGAGCACTGTAGTGGCCATCTCTTATCTACCATAGAGCTCTGTAGTGGCCATCTCTTATCCACCATAGAGCTCTGTAGTGGCCATTTCTTATCTACCATAGAGTCCTGTAGTGGCCATCTCTTATCCACCATAGAGCTCTGTAGTGGCCATCTCTTATCTACCATAGAGTCCTGTAGTGGCCATCTCTTATCCACCATAGAGCTCTGTAGTGGCCATTTCTTATCCACCATAGAGCTCTGTACTGGCCATCTCTTATCCACCATAAAGCCTGTTAAGACATCTCTTATCCACCATAGAGCTCTGTAGTGGCCATCGCTTATCCACCATAGAGCTCTGTAGTGGCCACCTCTTATCCACCATAAAGCCTGTTAAGACATATCTTATCCACCATAGAGCCTGTTAAGACATCTCTTATCCACCATAGAGCCTGTTAAGACATATTTTATCCACCATAGAGCTCTGTAGTGGCCATCTCTTATCCACCATAAAGCCTGTTAAGACATCTCTTATCCACCATAAAGCCTGTTAAGACATCTCTTATCCACCATAAAGCCTGTTAAGACATCTCTTATCCACCATAGAGCTCTGTAGTGGCCATCGCTTATCCACCATAGAGCTCTGTAGTGGCCATTTCTTATCTACCATAGAGTCCTGTAGTGGCCATCTCTTATCCACCATAGAGCTCTGTAGTGGCCATCTCTTATCTACCATAGAGTCCTGTAGTGGCCATCTCTTATCCACCATAGAGCTCTGTAGTGGCCATTTCTTATCCACCATAGAGCTCTGTAGTGGCCATCTCTTATCCACCATAAAGCCTGTTAAGACATCTCTTATCCACCATAGAGCTCTGTAGTGGCCATCGCTTATCCACCATAGAGCTCTGTAGTGGCCACCTCTTATCCACCATAAAGCCTGTTAAGACATATCTTATCCACCATAGAGCCTGTTAAGACATCTCTTATCCACCATAGAGCTCTGTAGTGGCCATCTCTTATCCACCATAGAGCTCTGTAGAGACATCTCTTATCCACCATAGAGCCTGTTAAGACATATCTTATCCACCATAGAGCTCTGTAGAGACATCTCTTATCCACCATAGAGCTCTGGGATTGGGTTACAGACTCCTCTTTGTGATTGTTGGTGCGTGGAGAGAGGAGTGAGGAGGCAGGGGGGGTACAGACAGGGACTGAATGGGAGAGGAGTGAGGAGGCAGGGAGGGTACAGACAGGCTGAATGGGAGAGGAGTGAGGAGGCAGGGAGGGAGGGTACAGACAGGGACTGAATGGGAGAGGAGTGAAGAGGCAGGGAGGGAGGGTACAGACAGGGACTGAATTGGAGAGGAGTGAAGAGGCAGAGAGGGACTGAATGGGAGAGGAGTGAGGAGGCAGAGAGCGACTGAATGGGAGAGGAGTGAGGAGGCAGGGAGGGTACAGACAGGGACTGAATGGGAGAGGAGTGAGGAGGCAGGGAGGGTACAGACAGCGACTGAATGGGAGAGGAGTGAGGAGGCAGGGAGGGTACAGACAGAGACTGAATGGGAGAGGAGTGAGGAGGCAGGGAGGGTACAGACAGGGACTGAATGGGAGAGGAGTGAGGAGGCAGAGAGGATACAGACAGGGACTGAATGGGAGAGGAGTGAGGAGGCAGGGAGGGTACAGACAGGGACTGAATGGGAGAGGAGTGAGGAGGCAGGGAGGGACTGAATGGGAGAGGAGTGAGGAGGCAGGGAGGGTACAGACAGGGACTGAATGGGAGAGGAGCGAGGAGGCTGGGAGGGTACAGACAGGGACTGAATGGGAGAGTAGTGAGGAGGCAGAAAGGGTACAGACAGGGACTGAATGGGAGAGGAGTGAGGAGGCAGGGAGGGTACAGACAGGGACTGAATGGGAGAGGAGTGAGGAGGCAGGGAGGGTACAGACAGGGACTGAATGGGAGAGGAGCGAGGAGGCTGGGAGGGTACAGACAGGCTGAATGGTTAAACCTTGATGTCTAAAATGGTCACAGTCACAGTGTCCCTGGATCTTTACATTTATCATCTGCCTTACATGTTTTTCATTCAAGGTGTCGTATTCTATTTTGGACCTTGCAGTTCAAATGTAAATTAGAATTAGCAGACATATCATTGGTAGCCAGAAAGCAGGGAGTGAGAGAGAAAGGCCTTACCAATGATATAGCAGACAGTGTGTGATGCTCGGTTGTGGTCTATCATTCGGGTCTGTTCAGGTACGTTCCACTGAACCAGCAGCATTCAACAATTACCCTGCCCGGCAACAAAAGCTCTGCCTGCTGGCAAGCTGGGCATCACCCTCTCACTGCCTGACGCCTGCTCTGCCTCCAGGGTTCCCATGGAAACCCTGACTTTTCCCAGGCAAAATGTAATTTAGTTGTGTTGATGGGGAAATTAGGCCTATACAGCCTGCTTTTAGAAAAAGGCTGTCCCTAACCTAACTGTTTATTTACCAACGCACCCATTTTAGTAGTCCTAGACAGGGTCAGGAAACCAGGAGTGTGTCCATTAGTGCACATCATAGCTAAACGTTTTGCAACTAAAAACATAAAATCCCCCAGCAAATGTTTAGAAAGTTCAAGCTTTCTTACTGTATTTCTACACAATTTCAAAACTCTAAAAATGCTTTTTGGAGAACAGCAACAAAAAAAAAGCAAAAAAATGACCCCAGCCATTATCACATTGGTTTCTGTAGCTTCGTTCACCTCAGTCTATCTACAAACACATAGCCTATTAGCTATAATATTAACCGCTAAACATGAACTCTGCCCCTGGGATTTAAAACTATAATTTAATACGTACGGAGGGATCTGTTAGCAGAAAGAGTATTTTTATTAACAAATGGTTAACAAATAAATTCGCTTTTTTTTAAATTTGTTTTACAGCCATTTTTCTGCAGTTCTACACATTTTGCCATGACTTATGCCAGATTAATATATCAGTAGGTGACTAACAAAATCAAAATGGGGGAGACCTGGAGGTCAGGGTCCCTGGGCACTAACTCTACGGCCAAGTGTAGATAGCCAGCTAGACTAATTTAGTGAATGTCAGTGATTGACGTATAGGCTTGCTGAATTCAAAATGCTAGAAACGTGGTGGTATACTTTCTCTTAGTTCGCCCATGAGACTTCTTTTACATGGTTAAGCACTCAGTGTAACAGAAGCCTCCATCCAGCCTCTCAATCCCACTGGCAGTAGTCTAGCTAGAACACATTTACAGTGTGTCACCGGAGGCATTTGTCTCAACTCCTACTTCTATATCCTTCTAAGCCTGTAACGGATTGTGAACTAACTCTCTCTGTGTAATTATTGGGATTGTCCAATGAAACAGTCAGATGCAAGGAGAGCCGTGTGTGTGTGACATGAGTCATGAGAATTTCAAGGTATCCCCAAAGCAGAAGCTAATCCCGGATTAAAATGGTGATGTGTTTGAGCACTTCTGTCCAATCCCAGTGAGCAAAACTGTTTTTAAAGATGTCATTTCAAAAGCACAACTGGTTGAAATAACTCACACACACGTATAGGGGTGAGTAATGTTATTTAACTACTGGGTTATTGACTGGATATATTGAATGGATGTTCCTTAAAACTAAATAATTCAAACAAACGTCTCAAAGAGATATTACACACATAGCCTGTCCACGGCCATTGAATTATTCAGGGGTAATTTTATATCCTCTATGAAACAAAGACCCAGAATTAGTGTATATTTGTATCTATATTTCATATTTTATTGGCCATAAGAAAGTACTTATGCATTTTTTTTCAAGGTGTAGTCTTCCACATAAGGAAGACCAAACAGGGTTTAAACCCAGAGTGATTGGCGAGGAGAGTGATTGGCGAGGAGAGTGATTGGCGAGGAGAGTGATTGGCGAGGAGCGTGATTGGCGAGGAGAGTGATTGGCGAGGAGAGTGATTGGCGAGGAGAGTGATTGGCGAGGAGAGTGATTGGCGAGGAGAGGAACAGTCGCCCTCATGTCCTCAATTCAAGCATGTATCCCGTCAAATTGCCACGTACGTTTTGCGATATTACATTAACGAAAGAAGTTACATCAAACAACGAACACTGTCCCCCCCCCCCCCTGTAGCGCTGTTTCCCCCGACTACGGGTTCCATCTTTAACTACATGCTGTATCCTAATATTTGGATTGTTTGGACAGTGGTTCTAGGATCATCTCCCATGTATCATTGCATGAAAAACCCAGCAGAATTGCAGTTCTTGACAGACCTGTCACCCACTACCATACCCCATACAAAAGCACTTAAATATTTTGTCTTACCCGCCCTCTGAATGGCACACATACACAATCCACATCTGAAGTGTCTCAAGGCTTAACAATCCTTCTTTAACCTGTCTCCTCCCCTTCATCTACACTGATTTGAAGTGGATTTAACAGGGGACATCAATAAGGGATAATAGCTTTCACCTGGTCAGTCTATGTCATGGAAAGAGCAGGTGTTCCTAATTTTTTGTATACTCAGTGTAGAACGTTTTAAAGATGTGCTGCAGTTGTATGAGTAGGCCTTTTGTATGTGTCGCAGTTCACATGCTCGTACCATCACTCATAGGGGCAGTGCATGATTTCCAATCTGCATGATTTGACCCTTCGCATTGTGTCATGTAGGTCAAGACATTTCCCACTCTGTCACCCTGACTTGCTGTTCTGTCACCAGTTTTAGCTTAGTTGTGTTTGTCACGCCGCCCTTTTCTCAGAGTTATTTTTCCATCCCCAGCGATTGCGAAGCATTTGAATGAAACCCAATGCTTCACAGAGAAGGCATGTTAACCATCGACCCCAAAATGCCTCCAGAAATAGTTTGTTTTTGTAAGTGGATCTGTCACTAAGGAACTGAGTATCATCTCAGGGACATGGGGTGGTCTTTGTGCTGTGTAGAAGTGCCTGGGTAAATGAGTTAAATGTTTTTTTTTAAAGAAAATCCATCAATAGAAGTCGTAATATCCTTCATTGCTAAGTGATATCCTTCATTGCTAAGTACTACTTGACTGAGTAGCACACTGGTGAACTGTGCCTACAGTTTAGTCTAAAGTAAGATACCCGAGCTAGGTTTTCTGTCAGGTTTGGCTTATTGTGGTTTCATTTGAATGGCTTTTATTGATTCCATATCGATTGAGGTATTGACTTCCCAATTTGTAATGTGGTAGATTAAGATGCACTCACACCTTCTGCTTCATGTATCGCTGTTAGCCTTTAGCCGTTAGCCTTTAACTGTTAGCCGTTAGCCTTTAACCTTTAGCTGATAGCCTTTAACTGTTAGCCGATAGCCTTTAGCTTTTAGCTGATAGCCTTTAACTGTTAGCGTTTAGCTGTTAGCCGTTAGCTGTTAGCCTTTGCTTCCTTCTGCTGAGATACTATTTCACCTACTGTGTCAAACTACTCCTCACTCAAAGCCTCAAATGAAGCACAACACACACTGTCCTCTTCTTCCTAACTGGCTGAGCTGTGATGTAAAGGGTAGGCCTAAACCAAACTTGCTATATCCAACTGCATGTTCAGTGTCTCCTCAAGGGCTGACTGTACAATGATTGGATATTTTTTGTGTGTCTGTAATTGATTGATTTGGGCTTACAGATTTACTCTAAAACATACCAGACCGCACTTCAAGTGAATTTGAAAAGCACTTGCAAGGATAGTGATGTTGGCTGGTTCTGTGATGTTTGTGTGATGGATACTGAGGAGTCTTGAGAATGTGTCAGTCAGTGCCAGGCTTGTGAGGCTTACAGTCAAATCAAATCAAATCAAATTTTATTTGTCACATACACATGGTTAGCAGATGTTAATGCGAGTGTAGCGAAATGCTTGTGCTTCTAGTTCCGACAATGCAGTAATAACCAACAAGTAATCTAACTAACAATTCCAAAACTACTGTCTTGTACACAGTGTAAGGGGATAAAGAATATGTACATAAGGATATATGAATGAGTGATGGTACAGAGCAGCATAGGCAAGATACAGTAGATGGTATCGAGTACAGTATATACATATGAGATGAGTATGTAAACAAAGTGGCATAGTTAAAGTGGCTAGTGATACATGTATTACATAAGGATACAGTCGATGATATAGAGTACAGTATATACGTATGCATATGAGATGAATAATGTAGGGTAAGTAACATTATATAAGGTAGCATTGTTTAAAGTGGCTAGTGATATATTTACATCATTTCCCATCAATTCCCATTATTAAAGTGGCTGGAGTTGAGTCAGTGTCAGTGTGTTGGCAGCAGCCACTCAATGTTAGTGGTGGCTGTTTAACAGTCTGATGGCCTTGAGATAGAAGCTGTTTTTCAGTCTCTCGGTCCCAGCTTTGATGCACCTGTACTGACCTCGCCTTCTGGATGATAGCGGGGTGAACAGGCAGTGGCTCGGGTGGTTGATGTCCTTGATGAGGCTTGTGAGGCTTACAGTAGGGTAGTAATCGAGGAGGGACAGCTTTGGGTCCCGACATGCTTTCAAAGCCTCACCCTCTAACATTATTGTAGCATTGCACATCCACTTGTACACCATATGTTGATAGAGGACGTTCTGAGTCCTGCACTAATACAGCCTCAACCATACACGGTGTTGTGCTGAGACATGGCTGAAGTGTCAGCCTCCATTTTCTCTGTCTCGTAAGGAGGAAGGAAGCAGATCGAAGAGGAAGGTCACATGCTGGCATTTGAATGCTGGCGAGGCCCTAGGGGCCTTGGAGACAAGACAACCTGTCTCTGTGGTGGAATCTTTAATTTAGTTTGGGATATTAATATGGCTTTTTTGGGGGATATTGGAAAGACTTCCAGAAATATACTTATTTTGCTTTCCGTGGTGAGGCACCCACTTTGTAAAATATTTCCTTTAAGAATTGCTGTCTAGAAATGACAGCTGTGAATGCACAGTGCTAATTTGACAATAAAGACTGAGAATGTTGAGTAGCTGAGTATTTAAAGCCGTTAGAGCAGAACTGTCCCTGTGGTATTCACGGTGAACATTAAGAAACTTTTCGGCACTTCACAGTCCCCTGAGGGCGTAAGTCACTCTCACCTCTTAGACCTCTATGAGTGAAGCATCTATAGCCTGTCATGCTGTCAGGAATATTACACCACATTACACCATATTATACTGTAATGAAACAGGGAGGGAGCAGGTCTCGAACCCTCAACCTTCTAGCCCGAAGTCCAGCGCGTTATTGACTGTGCCGCAAAAGCATGCTCGAGCGGCAGAGTCGATATCCGCGCTTATAAACCCAGGGTCGTTACAATACTATATTACACCATGTTATACTATATTACACCATATTATACTATATTATACCATGTTATACTATATTACACCATGTTATACTATATTACACCATGTTATACTATATTACACCATATTATACTATATTACACCAGGTTATACTATATTACACCATGTTATACTATATTACACCATATTATACTATATTATACCATGTTATACTATATTACACCTTGTTATACTATATTACACCATATTATACTATATTATACCATGTTATACTATATTACACCTTGTTATACTATATTACACCATATTATACTATATTACACCATGTTATACTATATTACACCATGTTATACTATATTACACCATATTATACTATATTATACCATGTTATACTATATTACACCTTGTTATACTATATTACACCATATTATACTATATTATACCATGTTATACTATATTACACCTTGTTATACTATATTACACCATATTATACTATATTACACTATGTTATACTATATTACACCATGTTACACTATATTACACCATGTTATACTATATTACACCATGTTATACTATATTACACCATGTTATACTATATTACACCATGTTATACTATATTACACCATATTATACTATATTACACCATGTTATACTATATTACACCATGTTATACTATATTACACCATATTATACTATATTACACCATGTTATACTATATTACACCATGTTATACTATATTACACCATGTTGTACTATATTACACCATATTATACTATATTACACCATGTTATACTATATTACACCATGTTATACTATATTACACCATGTTATACTATATTACACCATATCACACCATTTCACACAATATCACACCATATCAGGGGCGGCAGCGTAGCCTAGTGGTTAGAGCGTTGGACTAGTAATCCCTGAGCTGACAAGGTACAAATCTGTTGTTCTGCCCCTGAACAAGGCAGTTCCTAGACCGTCATTGTAAATAAGTATTTGTTCTTTAACTGACTTGCCTAGTTAAATAAAGGTCCAAAAAAATAATCATACCATGTTGTTATTCATACCCTTTCATATCTTACCCCTTCGTCCATGTACTAAAAAAACATTTTGTCGATGTGGATTTTTCTTTATTATCAATTGAAAGAAGGACACCTACATGTATTGTAAAGCATGGAAGTTTCTCCACTTATGAGGAGTTGGCATTAGTGCTTTGAAATGTACTATACTGTAGATGTACTATGGCTGTACTTGTTCACCACAAAATACAATAGTTTAATTCTTGTTGTCGATAGGAATGGAGAGTTTGGAATCAAGCCAGTCTGTGCCTGGGCCAAAACCATGATGTGGATGCACATTCCCAATTTATCTGGTTTGACAGATAAATACCTCACATCTGGTGAACAGATAGTTAATTAGACGCTTCTGTTTTCTCTCACCGTGTTATTAGCATAGATCAACGACACACATGTTTCCTGCCCATGTCGCCGAACATTCTGAAATATGCAATTATGATACCACGACGCCACTGCAAAGCAAAAACACAGAAAGAGATTTTTTTTTCTCGGAGGGGTTGGGGTTGGTGTGCTTGTTTATAGGGTTTTAAATGGCTGTCCCTCCCTCTTTTTAGGGACATACTGTCAAATTTCAAACGGTACCATTAGATAGGCGTGGTTCCTTTGAGAGTTCTACTACTGAACAGGCTTGCTAACAGTACGGTACTACACAGCACCGCATCCACCAGTAGTAGGAGACACAGGGGTTAGAGGTCAACAATAAGGACATAGGGTGAATCTCAAACATATTTCCTCGATTCCTTGCTTCCTCTCTCCTCACCTCCTTCTCAAAACCCATTTGACATTCTCCTCCAATCCGTTTTGAGAAGAAGGGGAGGAGAGGATGCAAGAAATCAAGGAAATATGTTTGAGATTCACCCTATGTCCTTATTGTTGACCTCTAACCCCTGTGTCCTCCTCCACAGTGAACAGAGTATCTGCCAAGCCCGCGCCTCAGTCACGGTGACCTCTAACCCCTGTGTTCTCCTCCACAGTGAACAGAGTATCTGCCAAGCCCGCGCCTCAGTCACGGTGACCTCTAACCCCTGTGTTCTCCTCCACAGTGAACAGAGTATCTGCCAAGCCCACGCCTCAGTCACGGTGACCTCTAACCCCTGTGTTCTCCTCCACAGTGAACAGAGTATCTGCCAAGCCCGCGCCTCAGTCACGGTGACCTCTAACCCCTGTGTTCTCCTCCACAGTGAACAGAGTATTTGCCAAGCCCGCGCCTCAGTCATGGTGTACGACGACACCAGTAAGAAGTGGGTTCCAATCAAGCCGGGCCAGCAGGGCTTCAGCCGCATCAACATCTACCACAACACGGCCAACAACACCTTCCGCGTGGTCGGGGTCAAGCTACAGGACCAACAGGTAGAGGTACACATACGCACGCACCTGCACACGCAAACACACGCACACACACCAATTGCCATTGTCTGGGGGAATTTGTCTGTTCTAGTAATGTTATTCATTTCAATGGACATACAAATATTGATGTAGATCTGTTGGAAGACTTTTCACACCGCAAGCCTTTACAGACCTCCACCACACTGTCTTTAGTTATAGAGATCATCTCCACCACACTGTCTTTAGTTACAGAGATCATCTCCACCACACTGTCTTTAGTTATAGAGATCATCTCCACCACACTGTCTTTAGTTATAGAGATCATCTCCACCACACTGTCTTTAGTTATAGAGATCATCTCCACCACACTGTCTTTAGTTATAGAGATCATCTCCACCACACTGTCTTTAGTTACAGAGATCATCTCCACCACACTGTCTTAGTTATAGAGATCATCTCCACCACACTGTCTTTAGTTATAGAGATCATCTCCACCACACTGTCTTTAGTTATAGAGATCATCTCCACCACACTGTCTTTAGTTATAGAGATCATCTCCACCACACTGTCTTTAGTTACAGAGATCATCTCCACCACACTGTCTTTAGTTATAGAGATCATCTCCACCACACTGTCTTTAGTTATAGAGATCATCTCCACCACACAGTCTTTAGTTATAGAGATCATCTCCACCACACTGTCTTTAGTTATAGAGATCATCTCCACCACACTGTCTTTAGTTATAGAGATAATCTCCACCACACTGTCTTTAGTTATAGAGATCATCTCCACCACACTGTCTTAGTTATAGAGATCATCTCCACCACACTGTCTTAGTTATAGAGATCATCTCCACCACACTGTCTTAGTTATAGAGATCATCTCCACCACACTGTCTTTAGTTATAGAGATCATCTCCACCACACTGTCTTAGTTATAGAGATCATCTCCACCACACTGTCTTTAGTTATAGAGATCATCTCCACCACACTGTCTTTAGTTATAGAGATCATCTCCACCACACTGTCTTTAGTTACAGAGATCATCTCCACCACACTGTCTTTAGTTACAGAGATCATCTCCACCACACTGTCTTTAGTTATAGAGATCATCTCCACCACACTGTCTTTAGTTATAGAGATCATCTCCACCACACTGTCTTTAGTTATAGA
Organism: Oncorhynchus clarkii lewisi; assembly: GCF_045791955.1. NCBI lineage: Eukaryota > Metazoa > Chordata > Actinopteri > Salmoniformes > Salmonidae > Oncorhynchus > Oncorhynchus clarkii. The sequence continues at coordinate 57,330,451 of NC_092165.1, read as the reverse complement.
GATCATCTCCACCACACTGTCTTTAGTTATAGAGATCATCTCCACCACACTGTCTTTAGTTATAGAGATCATCTCCACCACACTGTCTTTAGTTATAGAGATCATCTCCACCACACTGTCTTTAGTTACAGAGATCATCTCCACCACACTGTCTTTAGTTATAGAGATCATCTCCACCACACTGTCTTTAGTTATAGAGATCATCTCCACCACACTGTCTTTAGTTATAGAGATCATCTCCACCACACTGTCTTTAGTTATAGAGATCATCTCCACCACACTGTCTTTAGTTACAGAGATCATCTCCACCACACTGTCTTTAGTTATAGAGATCATCTCCACCACACTGTCTTAGTTATAGAGATCATCTCCACCACACACATTCGTTACTAGTTATCTCTATAGTTATGTAAGACATATTTATCTCTATAGTTAAGGTACATTGAACTAAGCTGACCATAGTAATTGGTGAATAATTAATGAATGAGTAATTGGCTGTCTGTCTCTCAGGTGGTGATCAACTACTCCATAGTGAAGGGGCTGAAGTATAACCAGGCCACGCCCACCTTTCACCAGTGGCGCGATGCCAGGCAGGTTTACGGCCTCAACTTCGCCAGCAAAGAGGAGGCCACCACCTTCTCCACCGCCATGATGTTCGCCCTCAACACGCTCAGCTCGCAAGATGGAGGTGGGACCCTTTCCCGTGTGGAAGTAATCATTCTGTCCATCTGTCTGCCTGTCTGTCCACCCGTTCGTTCGTCCACCTGTCTGTTTATGTCACAGTCAGGTTTAGATGGACTGTAGCTAAAACTGATGTGTACTAATTAGCAGTTAATCCTGGCACGTCAGCTACTAATTATCGGTCGAAGTGCAAATCTTTTTATACAGTAATTTCAAGCCTGTATAGCTCCCCTATAATTTAAGGATTGTTGGATTAACATAATATTAGGTTGAACATGTTTAGGTTGTAACAAGAATAATCTATTTTCAGAAACGCTCTCAACCTGTTCAGTTTACACTTGGTCCAGCCAATGACATTGGGGCTGCAGGTGCCAGTCAGTCTGGTTGCTGGGTCGATCTCCACTGAGTTTTACCTCCCTCTGCTGGACATCAAGCTCTAGAGCGAAAACAAGGCCAGACATATTGTATCTCTATGGCTCTGGGTGAAAGCTTTCAGCAGCGTGTGTGGCAATGGAAAGCAAACCATAGAACCCATAGAACCATAGAACCCTGCCAGACTATAAACTCTGTTTAAAGTTGTGTTCAGTAGGGCACATTGTAACAAAACATTTAAAATTGATATGAAACGGAAAATGTAAAAAAGCATTTCTTAATAGTTCAAATATAGCCTACCTATTTCATTATTTATTTGTTAACTATCTACTGAACACAACCCAGGCTAGAGCCCAGGGTGCCACACTTGGATACGTGGCCTGGCAATATAGATGACCGATTGCAGACACTTGTGATAATACTGTATGCCTGAAAGCGACACTATCAAAAACAACCATTACAGTTAACCCTTACAACCATTAACATTACACCGCCAGGACAGACACTTGCACACATCAATGTAAAGAACTGTGGTTAGATTAGATGGATGGTGCAGTCTAGTTTATGGCGACATAACTAGACTGTATACGAAGCCTTACTCTTAAGAAATAACACATGGGCCTCTCCTGTTACACGTTGCTGCTACTTATAAGCTGTTGGGATGGGGAGTCCGGTGGCGGCCCCATTCCGTCCCCTAGCCTTCCTATTGGTGCACAGTCTGGCTAAAATACCCATGGAGCCAAACTGTTTTAGACCGCCAAATCTCACATGGCACTCTCATTTTTTTGGTAAACCTTTTGGGGAACAAGAGGGGGCCATGTTGGAGGTGAGCTGAGCTATGGGGCTCCACACGCAAACCTAAGGTGCTCCCTTCTGTCCAGGGAATGCAGTCGCAGGCATTTTACTGCTTTATACCTGCTACTGGGGTCCCATCTTGGATCACCCGGTTCGTGGCTAATGCTATTCCAGTAGCCTGGACAGCTGCCTAACTAGAAGCCATAGTTAGTACCACACAGTAATAGCTTGCTAAAGACACTGTAAGAACTGCGGAGAGGGTCTCACGATGAGTCTTACTCCAGAGATGTCACCAGCCACTGTCAGAAGGTGCACTTCTGCGAAGATCACCCTCAGTAAGTACTGTTCCCGTGATGACAGTTGATGCAGGGTAGGTGATAGAGGGAGGGGCTGGATCAGGGCTATTTACTGCATGATGCTGCGGCAGACAATGTGAGGCTGGTGGTATTTGGCAACACCTCTCTCACCTCTTTCATTGTAGGGCTAAAATAGGGAAGTGATGTTCTGGAAATCCCTATGTTGATGTTTAAGCTTAAGCTGTATGCGTTTCTGTTGACTGCCAATTAAAGTTTTCCATTCAACACAAATGTGGACTTAAGGCGCCCTAATGGGTCAAAGTAGCTTTTATATTTCATATTTTGGTAGCCACAGCCCCACGGGGTGTTAAGCTGTGGCTCCTGAGGTTTGAAATACTCTTTAATAGCATCATATTTAGCTCAAGAAATCCCAATTAGGCAATTAGGTAATCACCATCTGAGTTAGAGAGTGAGAGAGAGAAAGTAGGCCTTGTTTTGTTCCTTGAGGGCTTCTGTGCACAGGCCTGATCAAGCCCAAGCACTCCCCTGGGGCACTACGTCTCTCACCTCACCATGGCAACAGCCAGGACCCCCTTATGTCAGACCTCTGTGCTTCATCATGCACTAACCCAAAGTCATTTGACACGTACACAACCTTCCTGTTAACATCTGTAGATGTGTTGTGTTGATAATAACCCTTGATAGTGTTAATGGTGTTAGCTCTTATGTCACTAAAATAAAAGCCTTTAATTGTGCAGTCAACTAGGATGTGAGGCTGCAGTTGGCAAGTGGTATTGACTAGAGTGGCCCACGTTGTTGTATTTTAATAGTTCCTTTAAAATATTAGGAAATACTTGACCAGCCCAATACCAACCTATACCCTACCTAACGTTTAGTTACTTTACCAGCCCAACACCAACCACCAATCTAGCGTTTAGTTACTTTACCAGGCCAACACCAACAACCAATCTAGCGTTTAGTTACTTTACCAGCCCAACACCAAACACCAATCTAACGTTTAGTTACTTTACCAGCCCAACACCAACCACCAATCTAACATTTAGTTACTTTACCAGCCCAACACCAACCTAGACCCAATCTAACTTTTAGTTACTTTACCAGCCCAACACCAACCACCAATCTAATGTTTAGTTACTTTACCAGCCCAACACCAACCACCAATCTAACATTTAGTTACTTTACCAGCCCAACACCAACCACCAATCTAACATTTAGTTACTTTACCAGCCCAACACCAACCTAGACCCAATCTAACGTTTAGTTACTTTACCAGCCCAACACCAACCACCAATCTAACATTTAGTTACTTTACCAGCCCAACACCAACCACCAATCTAACGTTTAGTTACTTTACCAGCCCAACACCAACCACCAATCTAACGTTTAGTTACTTTACCAGCCCAACACCAACCACCAAAGTTTAGTTACTTTATTGTGTCTGGATCTAGAGGTATGGTATGTCTACCAAAAGAAAGCATCACATTGTATATTAGCTTTGCAGTGGTTTAATTTGATGGCAAATGGCATATATTATACATGTTCTTAGCTTCGTGTATTCCAAACTAAACCCTGAAAAGATAAAAAATCAAGATCAGGTTGGACTAATTGGCTCATAGAAACCATCATAGATGGACACCAACTGATTCTGGTGAGTATTTTGGCTGTTGTTATGCATTAGCTGTAGCTCTGTGCTCCACTATTAGTATTCATCTTGACGCCTCATCTGGATATGTGCTCAAATGAATTGCATAGCCGTGCAGATAACCATCAGCTGCTAAGAAGGGGAGTTTAGAGGAGCCGTGCAGAAAACCATCAGCTGCTAAGAAGGGGAGTTTAGAGGAGCCGTTCAGATAACCATCAGCTGCTAAGAAGGGGAGTTTAGAGGAGCCGTGCAGATAACCATCAGCTGCTAAGAAGGGGAGTTTAGAGGAGCCGTGCAGAAAACCATCAGCTGCTAAGAAGGGGAGTTTAGAGGAGCCGTTCAGATAACCATCAGCTGCTAAGAAGGGGAGTTTAGAGGAGCCGTGCAGATAACCATCAGCTGCTAAGAAGGGGAGTTTAGAGGAGCCGTGCAGAAAACCATCAGCTGCTAAGAAGGGGAGTTTAGAGGAGCCGTTCAGATAACCATCAGCTGCTAAGAAGGGGAGTTTAGAGGAGCCGTGCAGATAACCATCAGCTGCTACGAAGGGAGTTTAGAGGAGCCGTTCAGATAACCATCAGCTGCTAAGGAGGGGAGTTTAGAGGAGCTGTGCAGATAACCATCAGCTGCTAAGAAGGGGAGTTTAGAGGAGCCGTTCAGATAACCATCAGCTGCTAAGAAGGGAGTTTAGAGGAGCTGTGCAGATAACCATCAGCTGCTAAGAAGGGAGTTTAGAGGAGCTGTGCAGATAACCATCAGCTGCTAAGAAGGGAGTTTAGAGGAGCTGTGCAGATAACCATCAGCTGCTAAGAAGGGAGTTTAGAGGAGCTGTGCAGATAACCATCAGCTGCTAAGAAGGGAGTTTAGAGGAGCTGTGCAGATAACCATCAGCTGCTAAGAAGGGAGTTTAGAGGAGCTGTGCAGATAACCATCAGCTGCTAAGAAGGGAGTTTAGAGGAGTGTCAAAAAGAATGAAAACAAGGCATCCCAAGTCATCTTCTATCAGAGAGCTGCAGGCTGAGAGAACAAAGGAGAGGAGACAATACACACACACACAAAATCACAGTCACAATCACACACACAATTACACACACACACACACACATACACACAAAATGTCACACACACACTAAATAACAAACTAAATAACTCCTGCTAGGCTGTGTATTGATAAAGCACTATACACATACATTGCAGTAGTAGGACATGATTTATATTCATATACTGTGTTCAAAAACAGGGGGCAGAAATGTGGTGGGGATGGTTGGCTCTGTTTGATGATGGGATATTAAAATATTCCCCCTTCATGAGATGATGACTGTGGGAGATGAAACGGTTTGAGGTTGGGAATGAATCATGTTTTAGAAAGCGTTTACAGCACTTTATTCCAAAACCGCAGTATTTTATTCCAAAACAACTCAGCCAACATCCTCGCCTTAGTTGCTCATTGAGAATGAGGTGAATTCATTATGATGTCAGTAATGTCAACCCGAAAGCCGAAAACAAAAACATAATTAGACACTTCAGATGGTTGGATATGGTAGGACAGAGGAATCCTCTCTGTTTCAGAGGCAGAACTCCAGGTACCCTATGAGCAAAAGACATTGAAAATACTTGGGGTGGCAAGTAGCCTAGTGGTTAGAGCGTTGGACTAGTATGTGAAAGGTTGCAAGTTCAAATCCCCAAGGTACAAATCTGTCGTTCTGCCCCTGAACAGGCAGTTAACCCACTGTTCCTAGGCCGTCATTGAAAATAAGAATTTGTTCTTAACTGACTTGCCAAGTTAAATAAATTGAAAATATAGTATTTTTGGTTGAAAGGATATTGAAAAGATGTATTTGCAATGCCTTGTGCTCACTGGGTAAGCAGTATCCATATAAAGATGTTCCACGTGTCCCTCATGCCGAAACACACCCAGCGGAAATGACACCCAACGGCAATCTAGTGTTGCAAAGGGGCGTCAAGGGTTTATTGGTTGGTATTCCTGATATGCAGTAAGTGATCTCCCCTTTTATAATAGGCCTCTCTCAGAATAGGCTCTCCTCCTCAGTTAGCTGAGGAAGTAGAGTATGTCTCACAGTCACCCCTTCACACACACACACACCTCTATGCACAGTCACCCCTTCACACACACACACCTCTATGCACAGTCACCCCTTCACACACCTCTATGCACAGTCACCCCAGTGAGTATGCAGCACCCCAATGACGTTCAAGGTACGTCATAAAGACATCAAGTAAAGACCTCATATATTGGTTGTTATGCGGTCAGTTAAAAAAAATATATGTTAAAAAACATCTAGTATACCTCACCACAAAGTCATAATGACAGTCTGCTGGGTTGGGGGTTTCTGCACCGGGCGATTGTCTCTATGCTGGGTTGGGGGTTTCTTGTCTCTATGTAGTTAATTTATTGATCCTGGTGTTGGGTCTCTTGACAAAGACTGGTGAAGTTAGACGTTGATCCAATGGAAATTAAGAATATTACATTCCATCCAATCATGTTTGCCCTTGAATCTGGTTTGGGATTGGCGATCAAGGATTGGCTGGGTTCATGCATATGTTGTGTTGAATGCAAAATGCACTGTATAAGCTGTACACAGATGTGGGAAGGAGGGGAGGGCAGGTCAGCTCTATTCTGGTCTACCGTCCTGCTGGGCCTGTTTTGTTGAGGTTTCCTGTGGAAAGGCCTGTGGTTTGCATCAATCATGCTGTAGGAAAAAACACAGTATCTCACTAGTACACAATGACAACATCAAGCTTGTGACTACCAATTTGTTGGAAGCATTTGCTGTTTGTTTTGGGTTTTTTTCAGATTATTTTGTGCTCAATAGATGGTAAATTAATGGTAAATAATGTATTGTGTCACTTTTATAATGTAAATAAGAATAGAATATGCTTCTAAACACTTCTACAATAATGTAACAACAGCAAATTCATCCAACAAATGTGTAGTCACAAGCTTAATGTAGTTGTTGCGTTCTATAAATATGGATACTAATCTTTTTACTACTTTAATACACATACTGTATAAGTGAATTTGTCCCAATACTTTTGACCCCCTAAAATCGGGAGACTATGTACAATTTTTTTTTGTCATTTCTGAATGGTTCACCCGATATGGATGAAAATACTTTAACCTCATAGTCATTGTTTGATTTAAAAATCCAAACTTTTGGAGTATAGAGCCAAAATAAGAAAAAATGCTTCACTGTCCCAATAATTACAGAGGCCACTGGTATTGTTATACTGTGTGTAACCTCAGTCATATTTATCCTGTTGAATGTACCTCTACTACTACAGGGGAGGGTGTGGCATGTCAAAAAAAGTTGGGAGTTTACATACACTTAGGTTGGAGTCATTAAAACGTGTTTTTTTCAACCACTCCACAAATTTCTTGTTAACAAACTATCGTTTTGGCAAGTCGATTAGGACATCTACTTTGTGCATGACACGTCATTTTTCCAACAATTGTTTATAGACAGATTATTTCACTTATAATTAACACCTGAAGGTACCACGTTCATCTGTACAAACAATAGTACGCAAGTATAAACACCATGGGACCACGCAGCTGTCATACCGCTCAGGAAGGAGACGTGTTCTGTCTCCTAGAGATGAACGTACTTTGGTGCGAAAAGTGCAAATCAATCCCAGAACAACAGCAAAGGACCTTGTAAAGATGCTGGAGGAAACGGGTACAAAAGTATCTATATCCACAGTAAAACAAGTCCTATATATCGACATAACCTGTAAGGTCGCTCAGCAAGGAAGAAACCACTGCTCCAAAACTGCCATAAAAAAAGCCAGACTATGGTTTGCAACTGCACATGGGAACAAAGATTGTACTTTTTGGAGAAATGTCCTCTGGTCTGATGAAACAAAAATAGAGCTGTTTAGCCGTAATGACCATCGTTATGTTTGGAGGAAAAAGAGGGACGCTTGCAAGCCGAAGAACACCATCCCAACCGTGAAGCATGGGCGTGGCAGCATCATGTTGTGGGGGTGCTTTGCTGCAGGAGGGACTGGTGCACTTCACAAAATAGATGGCAACATGAGGCAGGAAAATGATGTGGATATATTGAAGCAACATCTCAAGGAAGTCAGGAAGTTAAAGCTTGGTCACAAATGGGTCTTCAAGCATACTTCCAAAGTTGTGGCAAAATGGCTTAAGGACAACAAAGTCAAGGTATTGGAGTGGCCATCACAAAGCCTTGACCTCAATCCTATAGAACATTTGTGGGCAGAACTGAAAAAGCTTGTGCAAGCAAGGAGGCCTACAAACCTGACTCAGTTACACCAGCTCTGTCAGGAGGAACTTATTGTGTTTAAATTTAAAGGCAATGCTACTAAATACTAATTGAGTGTATGTATACTTCTGACCCACTGGGAATGTGATGAAAGAAATAAAAGCTGAAATAAATAATTCTCTCTACTATTATTCTGATTTTTCACATTCTTAAAATAAAGTGGTGATCCTAACTGACCTAAGACAGGGCATTTTTACTATGATTAAATGTCAGGAATTGTGAAAAACTGAGTTTAAATGTATTTGGCTAAGGTGTATGTAAACTTCCGACTTCAACTGTAGGTCCTTTCATACCTAGCTAGAAATATTCCCCTGTTTCTGTTCCCCACCACAGGCCCTGCTGTCCAACGCCAAAATGGGCCCTCCTCAGAGGACCCCGATGTACAGAGGAGGTAAGAACCTCCAACCTTCAGAAAGACACCAAATCAAGCTCAGTGTACAGTAGAACACACAGTAGAACACACAGTAGAACACACAGTAGAACACACAGTAGAAAACACAGTAGAACACACAGTAGAACACACAGTAGAACACACACAGTAGAACACACAGTAGAACACACAGTAGAACACACAGTAGAACACACAGTAGAACTAAGACATTGAAAAAAGGAACTGGTTTGTAAAAGGGCATCCAAAGCATCTCAATCCAGGGACTTCAAGTCTGGTAAAAACTTACTAGAATTCATCATCGAACGTGTTTTCTTATTTCATTTGTCCGAAAGTAGTTTGTTTGAGGGTACAAAACACATCCGGCCTACCACATAACCCTACCACATAACCCCTACCACATCAGGCCTACCACATCAGGCCTTCCACACATCCCCTACCACATCAGGCCTTCCACACACCCCTACCACATCAGGCCTACCACATCAGGCCTATCACATATCCTCTACCACATCATGCCTACCACTTCAGGCTACCCCATATCCCCTACCACATCAGGCCTACCAAATACCCCCTACCACATCAGGCCTACCACATCAAGCATACCACATAATCCCTACCACATCACGCCTACCACATATCCCTACCACATCAGGCCTACCACATCAGGCCTAACACATATCTTTTATCATATCAGGCCTACCACATCAGGCCTACCACATCAGATCTACCACATATTCCCTACCACATCACACCTACCACATAGCCCCTACTACATACCCCCTACCACATAGCCCCAACTACATACCCCCTACCACATAGCCCCTACCACATATCCCCTCCCACATCAGGCCAACCACATTTCCCCTACCACATCAGGCCTACCACATAGCCCCTACCACATAGTCCCTACAACATCAGGCCTACCACATAGCCCCTACCACATCAGGCCTACCACATAGCCCCTACCACATAGGCCCTACCACATCAGGCCTACCACATAGTCCCTACAACATCAGGCCTACCACATAGCCCCTACCACATCAGGCCTACCACATAACCCCTACCACATCAGGCCTACCTCATATCCCCTACCACATCAGGCCTACCACATAACCCCTACCACATAACCCCTACCACATAGCCCCAGCTTGAGGTACTAGACTCCTGTACATTCAAGCAGCTTGAGGTACTAGACTCCTGTACAGTCAAGCAGCTTGAGGTACTAGACTCCTGTACAGTCAAGCAGCTTGAGGTTGAATGAAAGAAACTGATGATGCTGGTACTGACTGTAATTTAACCACACCAGAGCAGTATACTACAAAGCAGGATCAATGAGTTAGCCAGCTAACTTTGATAAACAACCAGAAAAAAATGAACCTAGACTTGAATGTGGGTTGTTGGTTGAAACAATTTAAATCAATCCATGTCCATTGTAGACATATATTTCTAAAATATTTGAAGTTATTTCTGAACAATGAAGTATGTTAGCTGGCTAACAATTAATTTTTTATTATTATTATTTTATTTAACTAGGCAAGTCAGTTATGAACAAATTATTATTTACAATGATGGCCTACCATGGAACAGTGAGTTAACTGCCTTGTTCAGGGACAGAACGGCAGATTTTTACCTTGCCAGCTCGGGTATTCGATCGAACAACCTATCAGTTCCTGGCCCAACCGCTCTAACCACTAGGCTACCTGCCGCCTCTACATTATAACCAATAGGCTACCTGCCGCCTCCACATTCTAACCCCTAGGCTACCTGCCGCCTCTACATTCTAACCACTAGGTTACCTGCCGCCTCTACATTCTAACCACTAGGCTACCTGCCGCCTCTACATTCTAACCACTAGGCTACCTGCCGCCTCTACATTCTAACCACTAGGCTACCTGCCTCCTCTTTGATCTTGCCTTGGGATCTTTTTTTATAAGTGGTGCCGGTACTCAAGCAGTAGAAAATTAGAGGTAATGTCAATCAGAAATGTATTAAATAGGCACAGATTGAAAGGCTGTCTATAGGGAGAGGCTATAGGGAGGGGCTATAGGGAGGGGCTACAGGGAAAGGCTACAGGGAGGGGCTACAGGGAAAGGCTACAGGGAAAGGCTACAGGGAAAGGCTACAGGGAGGGGCTACAGGGAGAGGCTACAGGGAGAGGCTATAGGGAGGGGCTACAGGGAAAGGCTACAGGGAGAGGCTACAGGGAGGGGCTACAGGGAAAGGCTACAGGGAAAGGCTACAGGGAAAGGCTACAGGGAGGGGCTACAGGGAAAGGCTACAGGGAGAGGCTACAGGGAAAGGCTACAGGGAGAGGCTACAGGGAGGGGCTACAGGGAGAGGCTACAGGGAGAGGCTACAGGGAGGGGCTACAGGGAGGGGCTACAGGGAGGGGCTACAGGGAGAGGCTACAGGGAAAGGCTACAGGGAGGGGCTACAGGGAGGGGCTATATAGAGAGTCTACAGGGAAAGGCTACAGGGAGAGGCTACAGGGAGGGGCTACAGGGAGAGGCTACAGGGAGGGGCTACAGAGAGAGGCTACAGTGAGAGGCTACAGGGAGAGGCTACAGGGAGAGGCTACAGGGAGAGGCTATATAGAGAGTCTACAGGGGGAGGCTACAGGGAGAGTCTACAGGGAGGGGCTACAGGGAGAGGCTACAGGGAAAGGCTATAGGGAGGGGCTACAGGGAGGGGCTACAGGGAGAGGCTACAGGGAGGGGCTACAGGGAAAGGCTACAGGGAGGGGCTACAGGGAGAGGCTATAGGGAGAGGCTACAGGGAGGGGCTACAGGGAGAGGCTACAAGGAGGGGCTACAGGGAGGGGCTATAGGGAGAGGCTATATAGAGAGTCTACAGGGAGGGGCTACAGGGATGGGCTATATAGAGAGTCTACAGGGAGAGGCTATAACATGTGTCTGTGCCTTCTGTATATCTGCAGGCAAATGATGGAGCCGCATCAGATGCAGGGAGTGGTCCACAAAGAGAGGGAGCGACGGACGTCTGGCTCAGGTAAGGCCTGCAGACGTACTGTGGACAGACACTACTACCATGTCAAGACAATGCCGGGTCTGTCAAAACACAAGCCAAAATACGTTTCGTCCATGTCAATACACCATCTCACAGATAACGTCTCAGGATACTATTCTCTCCATGGGGATAGCATGGCAATCATGGTAACCAAACAACCCAGTGTAGCACATGTTGGTTGTGTTCATTAGGGACCAAATGGAAGGAAACTGACTGAAACAAGGAGGGACTACCTGAACTTGGCCAATAAGATATGCTCTTTATTGTTTTCGGTTGCAAAACGTTTTGCTACAGTGTGCTCTAGTGACCACAACCAAAGCTAAAGCGCTAGCTCGGACACATCTGTGTTTGTGTTGAATCCCCCTCCCTCCTCCCCTCCGTTTACTCATGCTTATCCATATACAAACATTCCCCAGCGCCATAGAGACACTCATTCTGCAAGCGTGCTACTGGCAGCTGGGTGACAATGGGACATGCTGCTTTCCTGAGAGTTTGGTCATGTTGGATTCGGCTTCTTTTTATTCTCTGTGATTTTGTTCTCAGTTTCTGATTTATCATCTTTGTTCTCAGTTTCTGATTTATCATCTTTGTTCTCAGTTTCTGATTTATCATCTTTGTTCTCAGTTTCTGATTTATCATCTTTGTTCTCAGTTTCTGATATATCATTTTTGTTCTCAGTTTCTGATATATCATTTTTGCTTGGTTTCTCATTATTCTCTCTCTCTTTTTTTGTGTGTGTTGTGTCCCACCCTCCTCTGTGGCGTCCCCTCCTCCTCTGTCGTGTCCCCCCCTTCTCCTCTGTCATGTCCCCCCCCTCCTCTGTCGTGTCCCCCCCTCTCTGTCGTGTCCCCTCCCCCCTCCTCTGTGGTGCCCCCCCTCCTCTGTCCCCTCCCCCCTCCTCTCCCCCCTCCTCTCTGGTGTCCCCCCCACCCCCTCCTCCTCTGTGGTGTCCCCCCCTACTCTGTGGTGTCCCCTCCTCCTCTTTGGTGTCCCCTCTTCCTCTTTGGTGTCCCCTCCTCCTCTGTGGTGCCCCCCACCCCCTCCTCCTCTGTGGTGTGTCCCCCTACTCTGTGGTGTCCCCTCCTCCTCTTTGGTGTCCCCTCCTCCTCTTTGGTGTCCCCTCCCCTCTGGGGTGTCCCCCCCTCCTCTGTGGTGTCCCCTCCTCCTCCTCTGTGGTGTCTCCCCCCTGTGGCGTCTCCCCCCCTCCTCCTCTGTGGTGCCCCCCACCCCCTCCTCCTCTGTGGTGTCTCCCCCCTGTGGCGTCTCCCCCCTCCCCCTCTGTGGTGCCCCCCACCCCCTCCTCCTCTGTGGTGTCCCCTCCTCCTCTGTGGTGTCCCCCCTCTCCTCCTCTGTGGTGCCCCCCCTCCTCTGTGGTGTCCCCCCTCACCTCCTCTGTGGTGTCCCCTCCTCCTCTGTGGTGCCCCCCCTCCTCTGTGGGGCCCCCCCTCCTCTGTCATGTCTCGTGGTTTCTCCCCCCTCCTCTGTGGTGTCTCCCCCCTCTGTGGTGCCTCCCACCCCCCCCCCCCCCTCCTCTGTGGTATCCCCCCTCCTCTGTGGTATCCCCCCCTCCTCTGTGGTGCCCCCCCTCCTCTGTGGTGTCCCCCCTCACCTCCTCTGTGGTGTCCCCTCCTCCTCTGTGGTGCCCCCCCTCCTCTGTGCCCCCCCCCTCCTCTGTCATGTCTCGTGGTTTCTCCCCCCCTCCTCTGTGGTGTCTCCCCCCTCTGTGGTGCCCCCCACCCCCCCCTCCTCTGTGGTATCCCCCCCTCCTCTGTGGTGTCCCCCCCTCCTCTGTGGTGTCCCCCCCTCCTCTGTGGTGTCCCCCCCTCCTCTGTGGTATCCCCCCCTCCTCTGTGGTATTCCCCCCTCCTCTGTGGTATCCCCCCCTCCTCTGTGGTATCCCCCCCTCCTCTGTGGTGTCCCCCCCTCCTCTGTGGTATCCCCCCCTCCTCTGTGGTATGCCCCCCTCCTCTGTGGTGTCCCCCCCTCCTCTGTGGTATCCCCCCCTCCTCTGTGGTATCCCCCCCTCCTCTGTGGTGTGTTATAGTTGTTTCCACCCTCCAATATAAGGTGTCCTCCCCTCCCTCTCACCCCTCCAACACCCCTCTTGAGTATAGACACTATCGGGCCGCCACACTGCCGCCCTCCTATGCCCAAGTGGCCTCCAACTCCTCCCCTTCCTCCTCTTCCTCTTCCTCCTCTCAGGAGAGAGAGGTGGCGGGTGGACGGGCTGGCGACAACTCTCCCCATCTCTCCCAGCTCTCCACCTCCCTGGTCTCGGCCTTCTCCCCCGTGCAGCCAGGGGTGCCCACGGCCCTGACCCGGCAGGTGCGCCAGATCCCCCTCTCTCCCCCCTCGGTGCGGGCTCTCCACCACACCAAGTCCCTCCACCAGGGTGACCCCCAGCAGGACCCTGTGCTGCTCCCCAAACACGGCACCTGGTCCACCTCCCACACCCACATATACGGCCCCGTGCACATGCCCCCCGTGCCCCAGCCTGTCCTCCCAGTGGCCCTCCCTCTGCCGAACCGCCACAGCCGGGTCAAGCCCCACCCCCTGGACCAGGCCGGCCAACCCCATATCCCGCCCCACCTCCCCCATGCCAATGGCCAATCAGAGGACTATTATAACCTCGCTCAGCAGCAACAGCAGCAGCAAGGTTACTGCGAGGCTACCTCCTTGCCCCCTCTGATTGGTCAGTCTGCGCAGGGCCCCGTCCCAGTCTCCTCCAACCAACCCCAGTACCCCTCCTCATTCCACCCCCAGCCACAGATGTCCCAGGCCACACCCCCACCACCACCAGCAACCCAGAAATTCTCTCCCCCCTCATACACCCCAGCCCCATCAGAGTGGGGTTCACCCAACCAGACACCCTCTCCCGTCTCTCAGGCTGCCACGGCAACCTGCAGTAAGTACATGCAGAGCTCAAAGAGCAAGGCACTTGGACAACAATGGGGGGACTCCACTGGCTAATGTGGATGGAAGTATATACCTATTATGAATCCAATAACAGTCCCCATATTCAGCCATCAGCTACACTAACAGTCCCCATATTCAGCCATCTGCTACAATAACAGTCCCCATATTCAGCCATCTGCTATAATAACAGTCCCCATATTCAGCCATCAGCTACAATAACAGTCCCCATATTCAGCCATCAGCTACACTAACAGTCCCCATATTCAGCCATCAGCTACAATAACAGTCCCCATATTCAGCCATCAGCTACAATAACAGTCCCCATATTCAGCCATCAGCTACAATAACAGTCCCCATATTCAGCCATCAGCTACAATAACAGTCCCCATATTCAGCCATCAGCTACAATAACAGTCCCCATATTCAGCCATCAGCTACACTAACAGTCCCCATATTCAGCCATCAGCTACAATAACAGTCCCCATATTCAGCCATCAGCTACAATAACAGTCCCCATATTCAGCCATCAGCTACACTAACAGTCCCCATATTCAGCCATCAGCTACAATAACAGTCCCCATATTCAGCCATCAGCTACACTAACAGTCCCCATATTCAGCCATCAGCTACAATAACAGTCCCCATATTCAGCCATCTGCTACACTAACAGTCCCCATATTCAGCCATCAGCTACAATAACAGTCCCCATATTCAGCCATCAGCTACAATAACAGTCCCCATATTCAGCCATCAGCTACAATAACAGTCCCCATATTCAGCCATCAGCTACAATAACAGTCCCCATATTCAGCCATCAGCTACAATAACAGTCCCCATATTCAGCCATCAGCTACAATAACAGTCCCCATATTCAGCCATCAGCTACAATAACAGTCCCCATATTCAGCCATCAGCTACAATAACAGTCCCCATAACTGCTACTGTAGTTTGCTTTTTGATTCATTTTAAATCCAATGGCTCTTATCTGAGGACTATTTATCCAGTAAGTGCTTGCCAGCAGTGTTAGCCAAGGAGGAGTCTGAACCTATGCTGTCTATTGGTTTCTTCCCAGGTCCGGTTTCTCTCCCCGCCGTGCTCGCTGTGGCCCCACCGGTGGCTCCCCCTGCCCCTATGGCACCTATGGCCCCCCCTCCTCCACCGGGCCCCCCGCCTCCGGCCACAGTGCCACCGCCCATGCCCCCCCCACTACCGGTTGGTGGAGGGCACGGAGGGCCTCATTTAGAGGGGGCAGGGAATGAGCTGGCACAGCCACTCTCAGGTCTGGCTGCTGCCCTGGCTGGAGCCAAACTCCGCAAAGTTGCAAGGGTTAGTATCTCAGCTTAGACTCGGACTCGGTGAGTAGAAATAAAACATGTTGAAACAGGGAGGTACTACCTGAACATGTCCGATAAGAAACATTCATTTTTGCTTTCCACATTTTTTTTTTAATTTTACCCCTTTTTCTCCCCAATTTCGTGGTATCCAATTGTTTAGCAGCTAATATCTTGTCTCATTGCTACAACTCCCGTATGGGCTCGGGAGAGACGAAGGTTGAAAGTCATGCGTCCTCCAATACACAACCCAACCAAGCCGCACTGCTTCTTAACACAGCGCGCATCCAACCCGGAAGCCAGCCGCACCTGGCGACCTTGGTTAGTGCGCACTGCGCCCGGCCCGCCACAGGAGTCGCTGGTGCGCAATGAGACAAGGATATCCCTACCGGCCAAACCCTCCCTAACCCGGACAATGCTAGGCCAATTGTGCGTCGCCCCACGGACCTCCCGGTTACGACAGGGCCTGGGCGCGAACCCAGGGTCGCTGCAGTACAGCGCCCTTAACCACTGCGCCACCCAGGAGGCCCCTTTCCAATACATTTTTAAATGTTTTTATTATGGTCTACCCCACTGAACAAGACCACTCATATCTATGTGAAAACTGCTTGGACATTCAAACCATTACATATACACATTACCTGTTGGTTGGCTTCTATAAAGAGGGAACTTATATGGTGGCCATTGTTGTGTCTTCAGGATGAGAACAGTCCACCAGGAACAAGTGTAGCCAAGAACGATGGCAACCGCTCCAGTGGAGGGGAGGGGCTAATGCAGGAAATGAACGCCCTTCTAGCACGCAGGTGAGAGGAACACAACTGTGTGTGAAGGAACGGATGAAATTGAATTGAACGGAAAATCCATATGCTAACGATCACAGCACAAGACCTGTGTATCATTTTGATAAAGAATATTCTGGAGTTGAGGATTTTAATTGAAGATTATCACAAAGATGGTATAACTTGATGTGATAGTCTACTAGCCTGTGAAATACACTAGTGATTTGCAACATGACTGGAGTTGTCTTCTCCATTAGCTTTGTATCATCTCTAACTGCCTGAATTTGCTTTTCCTGCAGACGGAAAGCCTCAGAGAAACCTGAAGAGGTAATTCACTTGATCATATTTGATAAATATCAATTATAAAGTTTAACTGGGTGGTTCTATCCAGCTACAATAATTGCATTCAATCAATATAAAGATGATTGCACACACACACACACACACACACACACACACACACACACACACACACACACACACACACACACACACACACACACACACACACACACACACACACACACACACACACACACACACCCCAACCATCCATTTTGATTTTCCATTACAGGAGGATCCCAAGCCAGGGCAGAACTCCACAGGTAAACACACTCTTGCCTCCACATTTTTCTGACCATTATCTTTGTTACTGGCTGCATTGAGCCGGGGTGCTTTATAAAGTGAGTCTCTTATAATTGTGATGCTCTCGCTTGCTTTTTCTCTATCACTTTCTCTCTAGATGCGGGGAAGAATCCATGGGACCGAGCCAACTCTGTAGACAAGGCCTCACTGGTATCAAGGTGAACATCATCTGTTTTTGTATTTGTTATGGATCCCCATTAGCTACCCTTCCTAGATGCTACCAAACTTTAAAAATAAAGATTTAGGCCTGGATTCAATCCGATTGGCCCTTTTCGGTTGTTGCAGTTGTCACAGAGATCGTAAACAATTCAAATGTCGGCTCAATTTAACATGACCTTTATTAAGGCCTTGATTCTTTCACTGTCTGGATTGAAACCTGGCCATTAGTGGCCATTGAGAAGGGATGTAAGGGGTATATGGGATATATATTTACTAATCTGAGGTATGGTAACTGTTTATCCTGGTTCTAGATCCGTTTGTGTAGTTTAGCCAACTCCTATAGCAGTGGTTTGCTAAAAAGCACAAACTGATCTGGGACCAGGCTAACACTACTATTAAATATTGGGGATATATTGAGAGGTTCATATTACATATCATAGTACAAAGCATTCTGTTCTCTGAGATGAGGAAATATATTTTCTAGAAGTAAAGTCATGACTGTTTGGCTTATCAACCCTGTTGTCATTGATGATTGTTATTCAACTACCAGCTGGGTCGTTCCACCACGAGTGCCTTCTGCATCCCTTTTGGTATTTAAAGTACAAATTGTGCACCAATATTGAATTGTAAAAGCCTTTTATATTAAATGAATTCCTAATGGTGAGCTGCTTCTACTCTTTTTGGACATTTTCTGGTGGAAAACTGAGCGGGTCGAGCATAACCCAAAGATAGACAGGCTAGAAATGTTTACCTAAACAAATCATTTTGGGGGTGAAGCTTGCGTTCAATTGCCTTTCCCTGTTGCACACAAGCTTCCATTCCCCCCTGTCAAAAAGGGGATTTATGGAGGATTTAAGAAATATTCCATCCTGTTACTTTATTTGGCACTAGTCATTTATTTTTACTTTGAGATGGGGAAAACTTGTTTTTAGGAAGTTGGACCATGTCCTCTTTATGACATAATGTTAAAATAAATAGTTTTTCCTTCACCAAATTACACTACCCAAAAGGCGCTCAATTGGTTGGGAAACCAGAAATAGCAATGACCATTTGGTGAGAAGATAAAGGCTTGGCAAATGAATCATGGACATAGTTAAATACAGAGATAAAGCACACCCCACATATATATATTTTAGTGTATCAGCCTAATCAGGGGAAAACAAACCGTGGGAGTGTTTGCTTATGGCATTGAGGAAGCTTGTGATACAGTAAATTTAACAGCTTAATGGCAGTATTAAACAGTGAATGGATGGCTGCCTGACATTGTGAACCACACCATGTAATATAGATAAGATACTGTCCATCTAATTGTCACGGGCGTCGTAAGAAGTGGACCAAGGTGCAGCGTAGTGAGAGTACATATTCCATTTTAATTAGAATGTCGCCAACAAAAACAATACAAAACGACCGTGGCGCTTAACAGGGCAATGATGCCTCTAACAAAGTTAACTACCCACACTGAAAGGAGGGAAAAAGCTGTCCCTGATTGAGAACCATACCCGGCCAAAACATAGAAATAAAGTAACATAGAAAACAAAACATAGAATGCCCACATCACATCACACCCTGACCTAACCAAATAGAGAAATAAAACGTCTCTAAGGTCAGAGCGTGACAGTACCCCCCCCCCCCCCCCCAAAGGTGCGGACTCCGGCCACAAAACCTGAACCTATAGGGGGGGGGGGGGGGGGGGGGTGGCTCTGGTGCGGGACGTAGACCCCGCTCCACCTCTGGCTCACCCCACTTTGGTGGCGCCTCTGGTGCGGGCACCCTCGCTGCGGGCCCCGGACTGGGCACCCTCGCTGCGGGCCCCGGACTCACCAGGCTGGGGAGAGACCTACTGGAGGCCTGGTCCGTGGAGGAGGCACAGGATGAACCAGGCTGGGGAGACCTACTGGAGGCCTGGTCCATGGAGGAGGCACAGAATGCACCAGGCTGGGGAGACCTACTGGAGGCCTGATCCGTGGAGGAGGCACAGGATGAACCAGGCTGGGGAGACCTACAGGAGGCCTGGTCCATGGAGGAGGCACAGAATGAACCAGGCTGGGAAGACCTACTGGTGGCCCGGTCCGTGGAGGAGGCACAGGATAGACCGGGCTGTGGGGGAGCACTGGAGAGCTGGTGCGTAGCCTTGGCACCACTCTTCCAGGCTGAATGCCCACTCTAGCCCGGCACGTGCGGGGAGCTGGAAGGCACAGGATGAACCAGGCTGGGGAGACCTACAGGAGGCCTGGTCCATGGAGGAGGCACAGAATGAACCAGGCTGGGAAGACCTACTGGTGGCCCGGTCCGTGGAGGAGGCACAGGATAGACCGGGCTGTGGGGGAGCACTGGAGAGCTGGTGCGTAGCCTTGGCACCACTCTTCCAGGCTGAATGCCCACTCTAGCCCGGCACGTGCGGGGAGCTGGAACAGGCCGCACTGGGTTTTCCTGGCGAACTGGGAAAAACGTGCGTAGAGCCGGCGCAGGATTCACCGGGCTGTGGAGGCGCACTGGAGGTCTGGAGCGCCAAGCTGGCACAAGACGTGCAGGGCTGGGGAGGCACACAGGAGGCCTGGTGCGTGGGGCTGGCACAGTCTTTACCAGATGGCTAGCACACACCTCATTACAAGTATGGAGAGCTGACTGAGGTGACATCAAACCGAGGACCGAGGTGCCTCATGCACCAACACAGCAGCTCTCTCATAGCTCTCTCCATCAACTCCTTCACTGTCTCTGCTTCGCTCCCTTCCAATTTCACCCCAACTGGCTATGGTTCCATCCTCGGCTTCGCCTACAGTCGCGTGTGCCTCCCCCCCAAAGCCTCTCCTGGCCACACTGCTTGGTCCTTTGGTGGTGGGTAGTTCTGTCACGGGCGTCGTAAAAAGTGGACCAAGGTGCAGCGTAGTGAGCGTACATATTCCTTTTAATTAGAATGTCGCCAACAAAAACAATACAAAACGACCGTGGCGCTTAACAGGGCAATGATGCCTCTAACAAAGTTAACTACCCACACTGAAAGGAGGGAAAAAGCTGTCCCTGATTGAGAACCATACCCGGCCAAAACATAGAAATAAAGTAACATAGAAAACAAAACATAGAATGCCCACATCACATCACACCCTGACCTAACCAAATAGAGAAATAAAACGGCTCTCTAAGGTCAGGGCGTGACACTAATAATCAATCATGAAGGTTGATGTGACTGTCATTAGCTGGAGAAAACATAACTATCTACTGTATATTTTATATATAAAAACATATATACTTTATGTACTGTATATTATATATAAAATATATATATACTTTATGTACTGTATATTTTGGGTAATTTACTCTGAAAGTTCTAACTAATTTCTATTTATCGATCATTTAAAATCATCCCTGTTGTTTATGTGGTTTTGCAGGGTGCGACCCGTGGGCAGCACTAGTGAGGGAGACCTAGACTTCGACAGGATGAAACAGGTATGAAACTGTTCTTCAATTGTTCATGGAAGAAAAGTATTCTGAAAGAAACAGAACATGTAAAAAAGTTTTTTTTTTTTTACCCCCACAGGAAATCTTGGATGAAGTTGTACGTGAATTGCAGAAGGTGAAAGATGAGATCATTAATGGTAGGCGACAGAGTGTTAACGCATTGGGTTATGTTACTCAAAAAAGGCACATACTGCTTCAGTGTGAAATTAACCTGCAAACCAACTAAGGTCATTCTTATTCATTTTTTATACAGTTTCCATAGTCAAATTTAGTTTCAGTTAGGTCAAACAAAGGTATCCTAATTAACAAAGCTATCCTAATTAACAAAGCTATCCTAATGAACAAAGCTATCCTAATGAACAAAGCTATCCTAATGAACAAATGTATCCTAATTAACAAAGCTATCCTAATTAACAAAGCTATCCTAATTAACAAAGCTATCCTAATTAACAAAGCTATCCTAATTAACAAAGGTATCCTAATTAACAAAGCTATCCTAATTAACAAAGCTATCCTAATTAACAAAGCTATCCTAATTAACAAAGATATCCTAATTAACAAAGATATCCTAATTAACAAAGGTATCCTAATGAACAAAGATATCCTAATGAACAAAGATATCCTAATTAACAAAGATATCCTAATGAACAAAGATATCCTAATTAACAAAGATATCCTAATTAAGTATGTCCTAAGAGTATGGTAGGCATGCAGTTGATGTGTTTACTAATTCATAGTAATCCCCATTCCTTTTGAAATAGACAAAGGTTCAGTGATAATCCATCCCCCCATCCTCTGTCTACCCAACACCTGCACACGCACACACACAATAACAAGGCACTATTTTCTCCATTTTGTCTCCTCTTTCAGCCATTAGACAAGAAATTGGTCGAATCCATACATGTTAATCAGTGGACAAGAGGATGTGCTGGAGTATGAAGGATTAGAAGGTGTGCTGGAAAGGAATGTTCTCAACATTTCTGTGACGCTGTGAAAATATTGCTGTGACGCTGCAGAAAGGTTGAGCCAACATTGAGTCTGCTGTGCAGAACAGAAAGGCGAAGAAGAAGAAAAAGTTGGAGAAGGAAAGTGAATGAGAGAGAAAAGAATGGTTACATGAACAAAGGATGTGCGGACGGAAGGATGGATAGACGCTTGCACCTTTTTCACCCCCCCCCCCCCCCCCCATTTCGAGACAGTCCTGTTTGCAGCTCTCAGTCTGTTCTAAGTCTTACAATAGAAAATATTTTTGTTTTCTTAAGTTTTTACTGTTTTATTATTATTGTTTTTTTAAACTGTGATTATTTTATTATTCATACCATCATATATATATATAGAGAGAGAGAGAGAGAGAGAGAGACAAAAGACAAACTGTTGTTCTTCATTGGTGGGTTCTAGAGGAAACGTGCACACCAATTACATCAGACTTTTATATTTTATATGATTTACTTTATCCTTGGGTGTTTGACCAGCACGTATGGCACATACTATGCTTTAGTCACCTGACCTCAGTTTTTAAAAAGCTTTTTATCTATTTACCAGTAACAGGGCAGTGTTCATTGGGCCTCAAATGGAAGAAAACTGACAACCGGGGAGGGAGTACCGTTCTCCATTGTAAAACGTTTTAAAAATACGTTCCATTTTGTGCCCTAATAAACACAACTCCGGTGTATAAAAAATCACTGTAATTTTGGGATCATTCAAAAAACGTACCAACAACTGTAAATTCACCATCTACGTATTCCCAAAATAGATCAAATGATCCCTAGGCTGCCCCTACGAAACCCATACAGTAGTCTATATCAGAGGTGTCAAACGCGGTCTTCAACAAGGTCCGGAGGGCCGCAATGAAAATGAGTTACATTTCCTTGCTGTCAAAATTTCGCCCCCCCCCCCCCCCCCCCCCCAACAAAAATGGGCTTCAATGCTGCCATATTGTCTAGCTTTCATTTTGGTGATTATTAGCGAGTTGGACACAGTCAAGAAACAGTATGAATGTAGGTCCATAATCATTTATACACAGTTTTGACTTGGTTTTAGTCATTTTTGTATATTGAGTTCCCCCCCCCACCTAAAAAAATAAAAAAATATGCAAAAAAAATATTTTTTGTTTTTACTCAAACCACCCCTCACGGACCGGAACCCCTCAGCCCTCACGGACAGGAACCCCTCTCCCCTCACGGTATTGGAACCCCTCACCCCTCACGGGCCGGAACCCCTCTCCCCCTGTTTGACACCCCTGGTCTATATGGTTTAGTCCGGTGTATTAACCATGCATTTTGTTTTTAAATTGGGTTTTCAAAATGGTGGTACATTTACAATGGTGGTTTGTTTTTTGTGAATATCCTCCTTGCTATTTAAAGTAACTGTCCAGTTTTCAATGAAACATGACCTATAATTACAATATGAATGAAATACTTAAATTACAAAACGCATGTTAAAAAGCACCTTTTCTGTGTTGGAATGGTGTGGGCGTATCTTAACAACAGATTGGTGTGGGTGTATGCCGATCATTAAAAATATTCACACGAGTAAACCGCTGATTGGCCAGCTCAGCCAATGAGGCAAGATGACATCATTCTCTATGAGGAAATAGCATTTTTTTATTCGATCTGTTTGAGATACAAGTTTGAGGTGGGGTTTTTTTTTATGGTTTTTTTTCTCTCCAATTTATGCTTTGGCCACATACGAGTGTAGGATGAGTCATCAACATTATTTGGATATGATTTAACAGAATATGGACATTTAAAAGTGAGATTTTCACTGGACAGTTACTTTAAGGTTGAACTTGAATTTGATATGTGAAAATGGAGCCAGTTGCAAAATAAATTAAAAGTATACATAAATCAATTCAAACGTTTTTTGTGATGAAAGGAGAAAAAAAATATTGGGGGAAAATATGATTTAATATCGGCTGTGACATATTCACTTTGACTAAGTTCTGAATTAAATTTCAAAAAATCGGAAAGTAAATGAATTTAAACCAAACCATAGACCTGTCTCCTGTCTACAGTATGGAGTGGTGTGTTTCATTCTTCAATTATTATGACAATAAAAAATTAAAAACATTTTCCATCAGATGTTACAATAGTAAAAATATACAATGTACACGTACAGGCTATACAAAACCTGATATAGAAGTTGTGCTTTTGTTCTTAAAATAGCTCTTGTAAAGAAATACCTGTTACATAGTTCTAGCATTACAGATTTATATTCACACACAGAAACCTCACACATGTAATAACATAACTTTTTATTCAATTACATTTCTGTTAGAAACATTGTTAGCAATATTATCTATTTATTTTCTTGATTAAAAACAACTTGTGTGGTGAGCATCAAACAGAGCTTCACTGAAATACAGCTCCTCTTACTGCAAAGTAAGTTTTAATGTTTCATTCTCTGCACTGTTCTGCACACTCACAGTATGGTAAACCTAATGATTGACATTGCGTCTTTTGCCTGCCCACGTGTGCTATTGTCAAGTAAATCACATGATAAAACGAGGTGAAAAGGAGCCTGGAGTGCCACTGTCTGAAACCAATGTTTCACTGTGACAATCAGTACCACTGAATATTGGGGAAAGTGTTTTGATGTGGCACCTACTCCTGCTTGACCAGCTTATATTCCCGCTTGATCCTGGTGTAGGGGCCGATGCTGTCATCAAAGACAAAGTCCCACAACACCCGGGTCCAGGAAGTGTGCTGTGGTAGGGAGTCGTAGTACTCTGCTGCCATCTTCTTCACCTGGCACAGATAACATATCAGAGGGGACTCTGTCAGCACGAGGAGCCAACATAAGTCATGTCAGACTGCAACATGTCAGTTTATTATTTGAGGTTGATAATGAATTGTAATTCCTAGGTAACAGCAAATATCACTAGGGCTTGTCATTTAGGAGTATAATCATCTTTCCCACAACTGACAAAAATGTATAGGAGGTGCACACATTTTCTGGAATTTTCTGAGGACAAAGAAAAACATCCACAACAGTTGACTTTAGAGTGCTTGTTTGTAGAGGATAGAAAGTGTAAAAAGATCCTATTTGTCTCAGGCATTACACCAATAGTTAATGAGTTATAAATTCAGGCCAGTCTTTTAAGCAATACTTCCAGTTGAAACCAGTGGAGGCTGCTGAGGGGAGGACGACTCATAATAATGGCTGGAACGGAGAGAATGGAATGGCCTCAAACTATGTGTTTGATACTATTCTACTAATTCCGTCGCCGGGCATTACCACGAGCCCATCCTCTCCAATTAAGGTGCCACCAACCTCCTGCGGTTGACATGCCTCTCTCATCTACTATCTGATGACTCTCTCATTGGGGATATTGTTTAGAGCATTATCTTGAGACAGACATCTGAAACCAGTGATAATTTTTTTTTTTTGGGGGGGGGGGGTTGGTTGACCTAAAATCATGGTACATTATTGAGATTTAATATCAGACCTAAAATCATGGTAGTCCATTGAGATTTGAGATTGGATTTACCTAAAATCATAGTTGACCTAAAAATGGTGGTCCGCTATCAACACTGTGTTTGAGATTTCAACTCACCTGAGGCAGCTTACTGCCAGGTATACTGGGGAAGTCATGGTGCTCCATGTGGTAACCCACGTTGAAGGTGATCCGGTTCAGTGAGCCGTAGTAGGAGTATGTCTCGTGTCCCTTCAAGAACATGTAGTGCTCCGCTATGAAGTGTCCAGAGATGGGATGTAGACCCATGCATAAAATGGACCCGGCTATGAGGTAAACAATTGGCTTCAGCCCCCATAGGTAGAATATCACAAAGTTCACTGCAAATTGAACAGCGGCATTCATCATCTCTAGTCTGGAGACTGGCTTGGGGTTCACCACTAGAGGGCGCAGTGCGTAGAACAATGGCTGGAGGAAGAGCCACAGGACCTTCCGCAGGGGTGTGCAAAAGAACCAGCCCTCCGCGTCCGTGGGGATGTCCACATCTAGGCCATCGCCACCCAGGTAGCGGTGGTGGTCGATGTGGTACTTCTTGAACGAGGCCGAGTAGGGCAGTCCAATGGGGAGGTTGGCCCATATGGCGAACCAGCGGTTGAGGCGTGCCAGCTTGTTGCCGAACGCAACGTTGTGGGAGATATCGTGAATGGCGAGGGTCAGCGAGTGGTTGATGCAGCCGCCGAAGCCGTATGACCAGAAGAACACCCACTTCCAGGGGAGGTCGTGGACCATGTAGCAGGCCAGAAGCTGGGTGAGGACCATCCCTGTCACCACCCACTTCAACTGGGGGTCAGGCCCCATCAGGGACTTGATCTCTGGGTATTTTGCTTAGGAGGACACAAAAAAAATAAAAATAAGTCACAAGATTTTATTTTACCTTTATTTAGGCAAGTCAGTTAAGAACAAATTCTTATTTTCAATGACAGCCTAGGAACAGTGGCTGTCGTTCTGAACAACAGATTAGGGGGTTTGAACTTGAAACCTTCCGGTTATTAGTCCAACACTCTAACCACTAGGCTACCCTGCCGCCCCAAGATGAGACACATTCTGACCCTGGTCAGTTTCGCTGCATTGTAACGGTTTCTATGTCGGGTTTTTTTCTCTCACACAAGTTGATTCGAGGTTAGACATCAGATTGGTTCGTGCACTTATTTTCTTTCTCCTGTTCAGAATTGGACGAGCCCATTGGCTAATGCAAATTTGGTCTGCCGCATTGCTTTCACATCATTTGCATAACATCAGCATGCAAACTGTTCTGAATCAAATTTTATTAGTCACATGCACCGAATACAACACGTGTAGAACTTACAGTGAAATGCTTACTTATGAGACCCTAACCAACAATGCAGTTTAAAATAAATACGGATAAGAATAAGAAATAAAAGTAGCAAGTAATTAAAGAACA
The DNA here is from genome assembly GCF_045791955.1 of Oncorhynchus clarkii lewisi. NCBI lineage: Eukaryota > Metazoa > Chordata > Actinopteri > Salmoniformes > Salmonidae > Oncorhynchus > Oncorhynchus clarkii. Next base: position 57,303,760 of record NC_092165.1, on the reverse strand, counting down.
GCAGTAAAATAACAATAGCAAGACTATATACAGGGGGGCACAGAGTCAATGTGCGGGGGCACCAGTTTGTTGAGGTAATATGTACATGAAGGTAGAGTTATTAAAGTGACTATGCATAGATGATAACAGAGAGTAGCAGTGGTGTAAAAGAGTGGGGGGGGGGGCAACGTAAATAGTCTGGGTAGCTATTTGACTAGATGTTCAGGGATCATATGGCTTGGGGGTAGAAGCTGTTTAGAAGCCTCTTGGACCTAGACTTGGTGGTCCGGTACCGCTTGCCGTGCGGTAGCAGAGAGGACAGTATATGACTAGGTTGGCTGGAGTCTTTGACCACTTTTAGGGCCTTCCTCTGACACCGTCTGGTATAGAGGTCCTGGATGGCAGGAAGCTTGACCTCAGTGATGTTCTGGGCCGTACACACTACCCTCTGTAGTGCCTTGTGGTCAGAGGCTGAGCAGTTGCCATACCAGGTAGTGATGCAACCAGTCAGGATGCGAAGAGTAAGGAAACTCTGGAAAACAATATTGTATAGTGCCTTCAGAAAGTATTTAAACCCCCTGACTTTTTTTTTCCACAGTTGTGTAACAAAGTGGGATTAAAATTAATTGTCTTTTTTTTTCCAAAGATCTACACAAAATACTTAAAAGTCAAATTGGTAGAAAAAGTATATATTTTTATTAATTGAAAATGAAACACTATTATAGTTTGGTTAGATACAGTTGAAGTCTGAAGTTTACATAAACTGAGTTTAAATGCATTTGGCTAAGGTGTTTCACAATTCTTGTCATTTAATCCTAGTAAAAATTCACCGTCTTAGGTCAGTTAGGATCCCCACTTTATTTTAAGAATGTGAAATGTCAGAATAATAGCAGAGAAAATGAATTATTTCAGCTTTTATTTCTTTCATCACATTCCCAGAGGGTCAGAAGTTTACATACACTCAATTAGTATTTGGTAGCATTGCCTTTAAATTGTTTAACTTGGGTCAAACGTTTCAGGTAGTCTTCCACAACCTTCCCACAATAAGTTGGGTGAATTTTAGCCCATTCCTCCTGACAGAGCTGGTGTAACTGAGTCAGGTTTGTAGGCCTCCACGCTCGCACACACTTTTTCAGTTCTGCCCACAAATGTTCTATAGGATTGAGGTCAGGGCTTTGTGATGGCCACTCCAATACCTTGACTTTCTTGTCCTTAAGCCATTTTGCCACAACTTTGGAAGTATGCTTGGGGTCATTATCCATTTGGAAGACCCATTTGCAACCAAGCTTTAACTTCTTGACTGATGTCTTGAGATGTTGCTTCAATATATCTACATAATTTTCCTCCCTCATGATGCCATCTATTTTGTGAAGTGCACCAGTCCCTCCTGCAGCAAAGCACCCCCACAACATGATGTTGCCACCGACGTGCTACACGGTTGGGATGGTGTTCTTCGGCTTACAAGCCTCCCCCTTTTTCCTCCAAACATAATGATAGTCATTATGGCCAAACAGTTCTATTTTTGTTTCATCAGACCAGAGGACATTTCTCCAAAAAGTACAATCTTTGTCCCCATGTGCAGTTGCAAACCGTAGTCTCGATTTTTTTATGGAGGTTTCGGAACAGTGGCTTCTTCCTTGCTGAGAGGCCTTTCAGGTTATGTCGATATAGGATTTGTTTTACTGAGGATAAAGATACTTCTGTACCTGTTTCCTCCAGCATCTTCACAGGGTCCTTTGCTGTTGTTCTGGGACTGATTTGCACTTTTCGCACCAAAGTACGTTCATCTCTAGGAGACAGAACGCGTCTCCTTCCTGAGCGGTATGACGGCTGCGTGGTCCCATGGTTTTTATACTTGCATACTATTGTTTGTACAGATGAACGTGGTACCTTCAGGCATTTGGAAATTGCTCCCAAGGATGAACCAGACTTGTGGAGGTCTACAATCTCTTTCTGAGGTCCTGGCTGATTTCTTTTGATTTTTCATGATGTCAAGCAAAGAGGCACTGAGTTTGAAGGTAGGCCTTAAAATACATCCACAGGTACACCTCCAATTGACTCAAATGATGTCAATTAGCTTATCAGAAGCTTCTAAAGCCATGACATTTTCTGGAATTTTCCAAGCTGTTTAAATGCACAGTCATCTTAGTGTATGTAAACTTCTGACCCACTGGAATTGTGATAAGTGAAATAATCTGTCTGTAAACAATTGTTGGAAAAATGACTTGTGTCATGCAAAGTAGATGTCCTAACCGACTTGCCAAAACGATAGTTCGTTAACAAGAAATGTGTGGAATGGTTGAAAAACACGTTTTAATGACTCCAACCTAAGTGTATGTTAACTTCTGACTTCAACTGTAAGTATTCACCCCCCTGAGTCAATACATGATACAATCACATTTGGCAGTAACCACAGCTATGTCTGCTTTTTTTTTAAATTAACCTATCTACCAATAGGTGCCCTTCTTTGCGAGGCATTGGAAAATCTCCCTGGTCTTTGTGATTGAATCTGTGCTTGAAATTCACTGCTCGACTGAGGAACATTACAGATAATTGTATGTGTGGGGTACAGAGATGGGGTAGTCATTCAAAAATTATTATAACATTTGTAAAAAATATCTAAAAACATGATTCCACTTTGACATTATTGTGTGTAGATCAGTGACACAAAATCTACATTGAATCCATTTTAAATTCAGGATGTGATCCAACAAAATGTGACCCAACAAAATGTGACAAAAGTCAAGGGGTGTGAATACTTTCTGAAGACACTGTACATGTCATAGTAAACCCATAGTCTCACCTACCTACAGTTCTCCCTTCCATTTGCCAACTTACAATTTATATTATTTGTCCACTATTTCATGCCTGGGATATCAAATCATTCACAACTTTTGAGTGAGAAGCCCTTTTGATGTGATGTGACGGCAACTTTTAAATTTCCTGCATTCATTGGTCCAATGACCCTTCAACTAACCACCTGTGATGTGTTTTAAATGCAAAATACACCCTTTACCACTGTCTAGCTGAGCTGTTCTCTAAAAGTGTATTACAGAATATGGGAATTCATAATGTTGGGGCAAAACTAATGTGTTTCCCTACTGCAATACAATTGTAAAAAAGTTTGCACTCCTTTCGCCCTCAGAACAGCCTCAATACGTTGGGGCATGGACTCAAGGTGTCAAAAGCATTCCACAGGGATGCTGGCCCATGTCAACTCCAATGCTTCCCACAGTTGTGTGAAGTTGGCTGGATGCCCTTTGGGTTGTGGACCAAACTGTTGAGCATGAAAAACCCAACAGCGTTGCAGTTCTTGCCAGACACAAACCAGTGCACCTGGCACCTACTACCATACCCTGTTCAAAGGCACAATTCTGCTGTTATCCATCCACCCTCTGAATGGCACACATACACAATCTATGTCTCAATTGTCTGAAGGCTTAAAAATCCTTCTTTAACCTGTCTCTTCCCCTTCATCTACACTGATTGAAGTGGATTTAACAGGGGACATCAGGGGATCATAGCTTTCACCTGGTCAGTCTGTCATGGAGAGAGCAGGTGTTCTTAATGTTTTGTACACTCAGTGCATATACAGTATATGGGTAATATTGATAAACAAGCAACAAATAAAAATATGATTAAAATGAAAACCGAGATGGCTGCATTAAAATATAAACCGTAGGCTATATAGGCCTATTTTAATCATATTTAAAAATATTTCATGTTCAATCAATTGAGTTCTATTTTGCTACTTTTAGGCTATAATTTGTCATAATGTGTAGCCAAACATGATGTGCTAAATCGGTGATTTTAGGCATTTTGTTGGGTAAGCATTAGAATATGCCTTGTCAATATTTGCAGCCGTTGGTGGTAATATTTGTCTAGGAGCATATCTGTAGTCATTGTAGTATTGTGAAAGAATTCTAATGTTGAGGTAAGATTTGAATGAAGAAAGCTTATCCGAGAGCAAAGTTCCCTTTCTTTCGATCCTATCAGTATCACACGCTTCAACGAACCGTTCTCTGCGTAGTGTATTTGGAAACGCATGTTACATCGTCGACCATTGCAGGAAAGACGCATTGTTAAAAAAAACACTCTTAAGCCTTAAATCACTATTGGGAAACCGGGCCCAGATTTGGAAGTAAACTTAATTGATCAAATTTAAAAACATGACTTCTCAAAATACTTGAAAGCATTAGACAAGCAACATTTCAATAAATAGAGAGAGGTTGATCGATAAACAAAATAATTTAATGAAACAGAAAAGTACGTCTATGTACGTAACAGTATGGTGTGAAGGAGCCAAAACACCCTGGCTAAGATACAATACCACCACCAGCCGGCTGGCCACCTCTCTCATTGTGAGCCTAATTTCCTCAGTCTCCAGTCCTGCTGGACAGCACAGGGTATCATAAAAACAAAAGCTTTTAATAATTTAGGAACCAAGCAACGGATCACGATTTGGTATTTTCATTCACGCCAATGGAACGATAAAGGGGAACACGCCCCTATAAATACACATATGAATCATTGAAAAAAAACATGTGTTTAAGTTAGATGACTTCAAGGATGAGCTCGAGAAAATGTTGATTGCTCAGATATTAGACCAATAAGACACTAGAACAAAAATATGTATTGGGTATCGTTCCACCTCAAAAAGCACAAGAAAGAGAATTGACACCCGCCATCTCAGATTGTACTGAAATCATGTATGTTGTTAGAAACAGATAATATTAGTATCCCCCCTCTGACAAGGAGTATGGATAATGTATTCCCAGTGGGTATTGGGTGATGTTTTTCTCTCTGTTCAAAGAAGTGAGTCATTGAGGTTAAGTCCCATCCTGTATCCAGATTCCAACCAATAGACAGTTCTGTTCCTGCTATTAGGTGCAAAAAGTTTTAAGAGATAGTTGACCTAAATTACAAAATTGCGGTTGGTTTCCTTACCTTGTAGTCTATCGACTTGGTATGATAACAACATATGCTTTGGTTCTTGGCCACTGTTTCAAATGCTAACTTTTACAATTTATTTGAATTACTCACGTCTCGTCTTACTCATTGTTAGAAAATAAGTTTGATCCAAATCGGATGTAAGGTATATTGATATATTGATTGATATATTATATAAATCATAGAAGTAAAAAATTGCTAATTTGGGTGGAATCAATTACCTTAATTTCTTAGATATCAAATTATATTTCAACTAAATAATGTTGCAGGAATGCTAATCCTATCTCTTTCTAAATACAGAAACGATTTCAGAACAATCTGAGATGTGGGATGTCATGGCTTGCTCAAATGACATGGAATGACCCTCTTGAAAAGCCAGATTTGTGGTGCCTTCAACATTACCACAGTGTGGGCATTACAGCTGTTGTATAATGATAGAGCATACCATCTGAATTCTGGATTGAACGAATATAAATATAATGACTAATTATTCTATTTATGGCTCGTATGAGGGTCTGACCATGTGACTTAATGGTTGGTGACTATCATGCTATCCTTTGCATCAGTCTTTGACATTGGGCCATTAGGAATGGGAATGTGTCTTGTTACCTAGCAAAGTCAATGGGCTTAGTCAGCTGCACCTGTTATTATCACCATGTTGCCCATTGTTCTACATGTCAAAAAGATAAAACGGAGGATCAGTTTACGTCACAGGAGGTTAGTTGCATCTTAATTGGGCAAAACGGCTTGTATTAATGGCTGGAGCAGACTAGTATCAAATACATCAAACATGATTTCCATGTGTTTGATGCCATTCCATTTTATATAACTTTATTTATTTAGGGTCTTAAGAAAGAGATCCACTGTTGATCACTGTCAGCTTCGATGTTTCAAGTATCATAATGACAATACTGGCATTCACTTGGTTTCATTGTGCTTGTATTCACAAACACCTCTACTGTGTAAGCTGTTTTTATTACACAAGATAATATTACAATATGAAAACATAAGAAACTAAAAGTAGGACAGGTGGTTTTGTTTTGCAAATCTAGTAGGCTGCTTTGTCTTGTGAAAACAAATAGGAGTCCATATTCCCTTAAGTTTCAGCATTGGCAAATAGCCTAAAGTACTAGGCTATCTCTGCAGTACATCATGGTGAATGAGTTGGGCTACTCCAATAAATCATATGCTGCTAGGGTGTTAAACTCCAGTTTCACTGCATGGGTGGTTGTGTAACCTTTATTTAACTAGGCAAGTCAGTTAAGATCAAATTCTTATGTACAATGACGGCATACACCGGCCAAACCCAGACGACGCTGGGCCAATTGTGCGCCGCCCTATGGGACTCCCAATCATGGCCGGTTGTTATACAGCCTGGAATCAAACCAGGATGTCTGTAGAAATGGTTGCGACATTTGACAGGGAAGACGTAAGCTATTCATTTGAAAACAGGTAAAACCGGATACGATTTTAAAAGAAGACAAGAACGTTGTATTAGCAGTACAACTTTACTTTAAACCGTAGTTATTTCGTTTACGTTTTAAGGCAACAGCTTACCTAATATTTCTTTTCTTCGTGAAGTATGAGGCTGATCATTGTAGACCCATTCAAAGTCTCCCCGTTCACCTGTCTTATCCATTTCGATGCTCTTGATGCCCGCGGGAGCGCAGTGGTAATGCGTGCCTCACCTACACACACTACTTTACAAACACACCCGTAAAGGTGAAAGGTGTGCGACCAAAAAAGCTCCTCCCCAGCCGATAGTAATTATTGGGTGTTTCAAGTTGAAATAATTATAGATATAACAGAATATTGTTGCATAACTTACACTTTGTAAATGAATCTCAACAAGATGCATGAGTTGATTATACACGTGGATTGTAATACATTTTCACGAATCCTTTATTGCACAAACACATAAACAACCCCAATTCATCAAATCAAATCAAACTTTATTTGTCACATTTTTTTATTTTACCTTTATTTAACTAGGCAAGTCAGTTAAGAACAAATTCTTATTTTCGATGACGGAACAGTGGGTTAACTGCCTGTTCAGGGGCAGAACGACAGATTTGTACCTTGTCAGCTCGGGGTTTGAACTTGCAACCTTCCGGTTACTAGTCCGGTTACATGCGCCGAATACATGTGTAGACCTCACCGTGAAATGCTTTCGAACAAGCCCTTAACCAACAGTACAGTTCAATAAAGAGTTAAGAAAATATTCACCAAATAAACTAAAGTTAAAAAATGATATAAAGTAACACAATAAAATAACGATATACAGTGGGTACCGGTATCGAGTCAATGTGGGGTAGGGGGGGGGGGGGGGGGCGTACAGGTAGGGGTGAAGTGACTATGCATAGATAATAAACATCGAGTAGCAGCAGTGTAGAAAACAAATGGCGGGGGGGGGGTTGTCAATGTAAATAGTCCGTTTGATTAATTGTTCAGCAGTCTTATGGCTTGGGGGTAGAAGCTGTTAAGGAGCCTTATTGATATTGTGACAATAAATTAAACTATATTCAATGTCAATTTGTTTGTGTATATGATGCATAGTGGATAAATGTTGAATGACTGACTGAACTACAAATAATAGTAGTTATTTATGATGCAAGGTACAAGTACATCAGTCAATCGGCATTCACCTGCACTGATCATCTGCAATGTCGTACAAGCTGCAAATGGGCGTGCTCCTCTGCCCAGGAGTTGCTGATGCTTGCCAGATCTTGCAACGCCTGGATAGGTATTTTAAATATCAGCTAACCACATATGTTATAGCAATCTGTCAATCGATGACGTCGCACGCAACAATTGGTTGACGATGCATGCAACGTCTGAGCAGGGGAACCCGATCTAATGCAGCGTTCCCTTCATGTCAGATACTTGGGACCCTTAAGTTCAAATGAACCTAAGTCATTTGCGTAGTCATATTGATTGATTCTGTTACCTCCCAATTTAGAAACTCGAGATCCGACCCTACCTCCTAAGTTAGCCAGTCATAAATTCCGAGTTTTCGACATGATAAGAACGCGGGTCTGTAACCGATGAAGTCTCGCGAGACTATGTAGCCAAAGCGTAGTGGCGACGGGAGTAGAACAGAGTGGAGTTTGTTGTCGAAGAAGGAGGAAGGCAGTGTAGAGGGGGGGAACTGCTATAGAAAACATAACTGTGAGGAGTTTAGGGTTTTCAATATGGCATCAGGTGATACCCTGTACATCGAAACGGACGGCTCGGAGATGCCGTCAGAAATAGTGGAACTCCATGAAATCGAAGTGGAGACAATCGAGACAACAGTTGTTGGAGAGGACGACGATGAACAGCCTATGATCGCTTTACAGCCCCTCGACTCAGATGATCCACACTCAATGCATCACCATCACCAGGAGGTAATATTGGTGCAAACTCGAGAAGAGGTGGTTGGTGAAGATGATTCGGACATGCACGGGGACGATGATTACGAGGACCAAATTCTTATACCTGTCCCAGTCCCTGCCGCCGAAGAGGAATACATCGAACAGACTCTGGTGACTGTCGCTGGGAAGAGCTCGGGGCGGACGAAGAAGGGGGGAAGCGGGAAGAGAAATAAAAAGAACTACTTGGGTGCACCGGAGTCCAGTGGTAGAAAATGGGAACAGAAACAAGTCCAGATAAAGACTTTGGAAGGAGAGTTTTCGGTGACGATGTGGGCATCGGGTAAGTTTCGAGTTCTGTCGAAAGTGTGTTCTTGCAAGCTTGCCACCTGCATTGTTCTCACTGTGCATTCCCTGGTACAAGGCCTCGTACGGACGCTGGCCTCTGGCTAATTTCAGTAGAATTCTGCACAGTTTTTCACGTCCGAATTGCGTACGGTGTATTTGAAATGTATTTTTTTGTTTTTATGGGAAGCCATGTTTTATGTGTTGATGGGCGCCGCCATGTTCCCCTGGACCAGTATGGCGGACCGAAAAAATGGCGTTGATTTGTCCGGGGAAAGATGGCGGCGGGTGGGAACGAGTGCGCTGCTGCTGGCCCGGGAGTAGGCCGCTGTGGCGCAGTTCAGCACAGGGCCTCGGCTCGAAGCTCCTCGTCAAGAGCTGGGGGGGGAAGGAGGGTAGCGACTAGCAAGCTATCACACAAGACTGTGTGGGATGTGCTACTGCCAGTTAGCTTTCTAATCGTGGGGAAGAGTTACAAGAATGGCATCTAAATAGTTTGATATTTTAATCATTACATTTTTTTAAGCACATTTTACATTGGTGCATTTTTGATACACCCTTAGATTGGCTTTCGTCAGACAGTAAACGTTAGCTAGCTTGCTAATTTGTTTAGCTATACCGACAGTCTGTAGCCGACTAAACTCAACAATTTACTATGGCGTTGAGTGGCGACTAGTCTTTAAATTTAGCGACTAGAATTGGTATTAAATGGTTACTACGTTTGTTGACCTGTTATTTAGCTAGTTTACTAAATTAGCCAACTCAACGATTAACGATGGATTTCAGTAACAACTAGAGTGGGTGGACTGGAGTACCAAGATCACATAAAAACATTTTTTTCAATAAAGATCTACGGCTATTCCACACATTCTTTAAAACATAGGGCCCTTCAAATGGAACTAGCCTAAATGTACATTCACTTTATGTTCAGCTGTTCACCAACAGCATTAACACAATTAAGTGTCACAGCCTTCATATATTTTCCTGGTGGATGTGCAGCGTGGTTGAAATGGTGTCATATTCTTTGTTGATTGGTAATTCTAATGGCAAATTTGGGTCAGACATCACAAAACATATACCTGTGCGTCTGTTTTAACTCTGCTCCTGTCCTCCGTCTCAGATGACAAGAAGGATGTTGACCATGACACTATGGTAGAGGAGCATGTCATTGGGGATAATTCTCCTCCCGATTACTCGGAGTACATGACAGGGAAGAAGCTCCCGCCCGGAGGCATTCCAGGCATCGACCTGTCAGACCCCAAACAGCTGGCAGAGTTCGCTAGGTGAGTTACAGAAATGTTCATTAGTCAGTCACTCCAGGATTCAGCCATCTCAAAAAATGTAGCAACGTCGACTATTCCCAGCATATAATGAAAAGGCTTGCAAATTTGACCAATCGCTGCACTATTTTTTAGCATAAAACTGTCGGATAATCTCAATATTATTGCAGAAAACTGTCCCATGTGTGTTTGTGTGATATTACAAATCCCTGTATCGTAATAATACTTTTTATGAGTGTTTGTCCGCTTGTTCTCATATTGTCTTTTTGGTCTCATCTCCTTCACTTTGTCTGTACTGTGTGCACCTTCCTATTTACACCAGAGATCTGTGTATGTCAAGGTGCTCATGTCTCCTCCTTAACAATGGGAGTCGTTGTCCCAAAGGCGAGAAGGCAAGCAACAAGCTTAGGTCCATAATAAGTCCATAGAAATTTTGGCAAGAGTGAAACCTCTGTCTTGGCCTCCTCTCTGTTTAAACACACACACACCAAACCCCTCCCCCAACCTCTAAGCCCCTCCCCCTGCCACTCACAACAAAGATGAGAGATCACATCTTCCTCTCCGACAAGTGGTTTCAACTCGCTGTTTGCATTTGAGGTTTGGTCCAACAAAATCAGACGTATATGGACATTGAAACACATTGAGACATGATTTTACTGTAATAGAGAAGTTACCTTTTCTACCTATATCCTTTTCATGAATTGTCTGCTCTGTGCACAATTTGATCTGTTATTTCTAAAACGGCAGTATCAATTAACATTGATTCTGGAAAATGTGTGCTCAGTTTGTCGTGCGTGGCATTGGGGTTACCGCTAGCAGCATTTTAGCCACATAAATGTGCAGTAAGCAGAAAACACCATTTTATATAAGGAATTGGCAACTCATTCTCATTCAGAGAATTGATCTTAACAAAGTGGACAGGCTAACATGCTGTTCAAACAGTTGGAGATGGATAGAAGGGTGTGTTCATAACAATTCAACTGTTCTGCCTTGTTAGCAAATAGATCCAAGTTGGCTAAATTTGAAATATAAAACATTAGCTGGCTAATCACTAGCACATGGGCTTGTGGTTAAATTTGTAACAAAAATGTGGTTTTCATAGACAGAAAGCAGGATCAGTAATTATTGCAAAAATAATTATTTAGGTAATATAATTAAATGATTAGTGGGTCTTATGGTTGTGGAAGGCATATATTTAAATGTTTTCTTTCTGTTGCGTCCCGATGTACTATTAGAACTGTTTGCCGTTGAACTCTGCAGGTATGGAAAGAATGCGTTCCCAAATGCGCTTTAATACAGCTTGAAAGTCCCCCAAAAACATTCCTTACTCCAGGACACTTCACTTCAAACTAGGACAATAAAGTAAAAGGAGTACTCCGTCTGCATTGATATGAGACATACAGACGCACGTTTTCACTATATACAATTGTATGTGGACCCCCCTTCAAATTAGTGGATTTCAGCCAAACGTTTGTATATGGAGGTTGCATGCCTGCGTGCTCGATTTTATACATAGTGTATAATTTATGCCATTTAGCAGACACTTTTATCCAAAGCGACTTAGTCATGCATACATTTTACGTAAGGGTGGTCCCGGGAATCAAACCCACTATCCTGGTGTTACAAGTGCCATACTCATCCAACTGATCTACAGTGGACCACGATCTGTCATCTCTTGCAGGATGAAGCCACGGAAAATCAAGGAGGACGACTCTCCCAGGACGATAGCTTGCCCTCACAAAGTATGTGTGCTCTACTAGTCTAACTGGTATTAGAGAGAGAATGGCAAGACAGCCACTAGAACACAATGGTATGACTAGCACAGGTGTTTGGGTGAATAATGGTAGTCAACTAACCGCTATGCTCTGTGGTTGGCTATAGCTTATTATATTTTTAGATGCTCTGATGTGGACCAATTTGGTTTTGTTATTTCTGAAGTTACCCTGTGATTAATTGCTACCTTTTGCCCCTGCAGGGATGCAGTAAAATGTTTAGGGATAACTCTGCAATGAGGAAGCACCTGCACACCCACGGACCACGTGTTCACGTCTGCGCTGAATGTGGAAAGGCCTTTGTCGAAAGCTCCAAACTGAAGAGGCATCAACTTGTTCATACCGGCGAGAAGCCTTTCCAAGTATGTTTCCCCCAGCTCCTTCAAAATGGCTTCTTAATGAGAGATCGACTTCTACAATTTCACTGTATACGTTTAGTTTGAATCACAACACTTCCAGCTTAACGGCCTACGTGGCACGTATATGACCATACACCCATAGGGGCCCAGATTGTCAGTCAGCAATGCAGCCTTGTAATAAAGTCTACTCTCTCTCTTCCAGTGCACATTTGAGGGCTGCGGAAAGCGGTTCTCCCTGGACTTTAACTTACGCACACACGTGCGGATTCACACTGGAGACCGACCCTACGTCTGTCCGTTTGACGGCTGCAACAAGAAGTTTGCCCAATCCACCAACCTCAAGTCTCACATCCTCACACACGCGAAAGCTAAAAACAATCAGTGACTGTGAACCAACCAACTACCCCCCCTCCCCCCATATCTTCACCACGGCAGAATCGTCACATCCCCTAAGAGATATGAAATCCCCTTTGTATTGTTTCTAGGGAAATGTTTTGAGAGAATGCCCTTACTGACTTTTTGATATGTACAGAGATGAAAACGACGAACTCTAAAGACTAAACGACGAACCCCCCCCCCCCCCCCCCCACTACCACTTTCATCTTGGCACGATCCCCAAGGAAAAGCATCAAGTTTCTCCTTGTGAAGATGTTGATTTTTTTTTGGACCTGCACTTGAAAAGAAAAGTTATTTATACTGCAGCACCCAAAGACAAAGAATTGACATTTAAAGTTATTCTCCATCAGCATAGCGAAGTAAATGCTTTTTAATTTTGTACCTTTTTCTAAGTGTGCATGTTGTACACTTTTTTTTTTTTTTTTTTTTTTTCTGGCTGAGCTGTTTTATGTGTTTTCCCTGAGAAATCTGTGGTAACCCTTCTTGGAGAATTTGCTGTTTATTATACCTCTCTGCTTTTCCCCTTGTAAAATGTTTCTTTGGGGGGGGGGGGGTATTCTTTAGATTAATTTTGTATAATTGAAACGTACAGCTATATTGGAATTGTGTAGATAATAGCAATGTGATTTAAGTAGTGTTAACTGATTCAAACCATTTTCTACTCCCCACCCCTCCCTGCACGGCCAGAGAGCAACACATCGTGTCATGTCCATCAAGTCCTTTGTTTAGTTGAACACACAATACAACCAGAAGTGGTGCTCAGTTGCATCATTAGAATGTATTGTACAGGCTGCATTACCTTTTGCTAAAATGTACCTCCCCCAATAAGTTGCCAATACAAAACCTGCCCATTAGCAAGCACTTAGAATTTTGTTTCAGAATTCCTATTTTATGTAGTGTTAACGGTTGTAAAGGATAAATTTTTGAATGTGACATTTACCATTGGTAGGGACTGTTCAAAATTGGTACCAACATTTTTAATAAAATGGTTGATAGGAACTTGTAACATGTTTAAAATATATGACCGGTATTTACAGGTAAATGGTCCGTGTGGATTTTTGCTCGTTATTCCGATGTCCATCCCTTTGTGCTTGGTCATGTCATTCAAGTAGTTTAATGGAAATTCTGTACAGCAGATATGGAAAATAAATCAAATATCCCCACCAGTATATATTAATTTCCTAAAGACAATCAAGTTAACAAGTATTGACAGGAAGACTGGACCCTATATTTCAAAATAAAAATCCAACTCTATTCAATGTTTACAATCAATGCAGAGTTTTTTTTCAGTCTATTACAATGGATAATTTCCCTAAAATCTATTCAAGTAAAACAAGTGCAACAATGCTGGTTGGTAGAGATTTGCCGAATCAATTTACTCAATGAGCACATCACGATGAGTTGGTAAGTATTTGGCCTTTGTGCAACCACAGCAGAACACTGGAACACGATTACACCATGGGAACTGTTTCTTCTCTCATGCAAAACTCTTTGTCCAAGATTCAGATAAGAAATGTAGAGGACAGGCCTAACTTTACCACCCTTTGAGCAGAAATATTTATCAGAACATGCATGCAAAAATGAGATAAATGTTAATCCCTGTTTGACCAACATAACTTGCCAGTGATTACCCCCCCCCAGAGTATCTTGCCATTGATTACCCCACCCAAGTACCTTGTCATTGATTACCCCACCAGAGTACATTGCCATTGATTACCCCACCAGAGTACCTTGCCAGTGATTACCCCCCCAGAGTATCTTGCCATTGATTACCCCACCCAAGTACCTTGTCATTGATTACCCCACCCAAGTACCTTGTCATTGATTAACCCCCCCCCCCCCAGAGTACCTTGTCATTGATTACCCCACCAGAGTACCTTGCCATTGATTACCTGACCAGAGTACCTTGCCATTGATTACCTGACCAGAGTACCTTGCCATTGATTACCCCACCAGAGTACCTTGCCATTGATTAACCCCCCCCAGAGTACCTTGCCATTGATTACCTGACCAGAGTACCTTGCCATTGATTAACCCCCCCCCCCCCCCCCCCCCCCCCCCCAGAGTACCTTGCCAGTGATTACCCCACCAGAGCTAGTTACGATCATATGGCTGAATGATTAACTTGTAAATGGAAATTAACGTACATTTTAAATAATTGACCAAACAACCTGAGACGAAGGATTGCATGGTTTGAAATTACATCTTTAAAAAAATAAAAATAATCTGTCCCTTGTAATTTACAATGGGAGAAAGGGGACTTCGCTTGCACCATATCAGCAGGCAGCTGCAAATGTGTGTTCAGAACGTTGCAGATAGACAATATTCGCTACACTTCTGACACTATATTTCTATCTGAACAATGCTCTGTTTGTCGAAACAGAGCCCTAGGTGTTATTTTCTCCACTAACAGCGCAGCCAGCAGACCAGGGAAGTTAGGCGTTCCCAATCTGGTGACAGGGTGCCGCGCAGAAACCTTCCTCTGGACCTGCTCACTCCGAGTATGGGTAACTGTTTCCTTGGCATGTCTGAAAGTTGGCGTATCAATAGCGATGGTGTAACACCAGTGCTCCATTACTGGTTAGATAGGCCATAGCCAGGTGCACCGCGGGTCAGCTTAATGTTTACATAGCAGGTTAAGAGAACCAATGTAGCAGGTTAGAGAACCAATGTAGCAGGTTAGAGAACGAGGTTAAGGTTAGGAAAAGGGTTAGACTTAGCTAAAATGGTACAGTTGTCAACAATCGACTTGTCGTGCAGCCCAATCAGCAACGCAATACAGTCTTAAGTGGCAACAAATCTGCCCAATTAGCAGATTTGCTTTCCATACACCCACTTCTGTTACCTGGTAAAATAAGGGTTAAATAAATAAAAAAATAAAAAGACACCCATGACTTGCTTGTCCAGATAGCTCAGGTGACAACCATCAAATCAAATTTTATTTGTCTCAATATTCATAAACAACAGCTGTAGACTAACAGGCCCTTCCCACCAACACAAGGAATAAATACACAATGATTAATGATAACTTGGGCTCCTAGTACTGAGTTGATGTGCAGGAGTACGAGGTAAATGAGGTAGTTATGTACATATGGGCAGGGATAAAGTTACTAGTCAAAAGGATAGATAAAACAGTAACAGCAGCATATGTGATGAATCAATAGAGTTAGTGCAAAAGGTTTCAATGCAGATAGTTGAATAGTTAACCAGGCATCAGTACCGCTTGCCGTGCGGTAGCAGAGAGAAAGGGTGGCTGGAGTTGTATTGGGCTGTACGCAGAACCCTCTGTAGCGCCTTGCGGTCGGATGCCAAGCAGTTGCCATACCAAGTGGTGATGTAGCCAGTCAAGATGCTCTCAATGGTGCAGCTGTATAACTTTTTGACAAACTGATGGCGCATGTCAAATCTTTTCAGCCTCCTGGGGGGGGGGAAATGCCTTGTCAAGTGCTACAGGGCGATAGTAATTTAGACAGGTTACCTTGGCGTTCCTGTGCACAGGGACTATGGTCATCCAGGACAACTGGTGCTGGAAAATAATAATAATAAATAATATAATATATATAATATATATTTTTTAAAAAATTAATTACTATACATTTTACATGGTTCAGTGTTGCTAGCCTCGATGCGAACATAGAAGGTATTTAGCTCGTCCGGTAGGCTCGCGCTACTGGACAGTTCGCTGTTGGGTTTACCTCGGATGAATCTCGGAACATATTCCAGTCTGTGCTAGCAAAACAGTCCAGTAGCTTAGCATCCACTTCATCAGACCACTTCTGTATTAAGCGCCTCCCTGGTACTTCCTGTGAGTTTTTGCTTGTAAGCAGGAATCAGGAGGATAGAGTTTTAGTATTTTTATCCCGAATGTCGTGATATCCAATTGGTAGTTACAGTCTTGAACCATGTCGGCAAAAGCCGTACGGACTCGGGAGAGGCGAAAGTCAAGAGCAGTCAACACTAGGAGCACCACCTATGGGTGAGCATATGTTGTTTGCTCATGGCTCTATACAGCTCGTTGGGCGGTCTTAGTGCCAGCATTGGTTTGTGGTGTTAAATAGACAGCTACGAAAAATATAGATCTAGACTCTCTTAGTAAATAGTATGGTCTACCACCCCTTATCATGCGGTATTCTAACAGGCTAGAAGAACCTTGAGAGTTCCTTAACATTAGAGATCACGCATCAGCTGTTGTTAACAAAGAGACACACCACCTCCCCTGAGCTTCCTGACTCCACCGCTCTGTCCTGCCGCCGATGTATAGAAAAAAACAGCTAGATTTATATTTACCGTCCTTGTTCAGCCATGACTCGGAGAAACATAGGATGTTACAGTTTTTAAGATTAGTTAATCAACTAATAGTCTCGAATGGAGCTCATCCAGTTTATTCTCACAGACGTAGTCTCGTCCAGAATCCCGCACGCCGGCCTCTATAGTGCTGTCTATAGCACCGTCTCCTCCTCCTTACTCACCTTGATGCAGGGACGCTTGGTCAGAAAGAGTTCTTCTTTAGTCAGGTGTCTGCAGCCCGTTCCACTATCACATGAGGTGATACAGTTCAAGTATGAAAACAGACTTCATGGAATTTCTCATTTTACCCAAGATGACTAGTATGGATTGCAAAAAAAACAGTTGTCCACAATTTAAGTAAGTCATTTAAATCAATGTTTCATAGGCCTGCCTAACTCAAAAAACTAATATTTTATCTTTATTTAACTAGGCAAGTCAGTTAAGAACAAATTCTTATATGATACTACACACACGTTACCAGAGTAACAATGACATCACCACAGACACCTCACCTCTTACAACATCCACACCTGCTTGGGTTTACACTATTCAAGTAGTCTAGATAGGGTTACAAAGGGAGGGTATATTACTGGTCACATTTGCCCCACTGTATTTTCTTTCAACTGGCAGGTGTGTTCCCAAGATGGAACTTTGCTCCAGACAGTCTCCTCTTTGTAAACACTTCATTGAGGTCCTGCCCATTGAGTGGAAAGCATTATCACATCCATAACATTGTTTGTCACAACCTTAACTGCTTGTTAAACTGTTACCGTACTAGCTACCTACAGCTACCTACCTATAACCATACTAGCCACCTACCTATTACTGTACTAGCAACCTACCTATAACCGTACTAGCTACCTACAGCTACCTACCTATAACCATACTAGCTACCTACCTATTACTGTACTGGCTACCTACAGCTATCTACCTATAACTGTACTAGCTACCTACAGCTATCTACCTATAACTGTTCTAGCTACCTACCCATTACCGTACTAGCTACCTACAGCTACCTACCAATTACTGTACTGGCTACCTACCTATAACGATACTAGCTACTGACCCATAACTATACTAGCTACCTACAGCTACCTCTTATTACCGTACTAGCTACCTACAGATTACTGTACTAGCTACCTACCGATTACTGTACTAGCTACCTACCTATAACCATACTAGCTACCTACCTATAACCATACTAGCTACCTACCTATAAGCGTACTAGCTACCTACCTATAACCGTACTAGCTACCTACCTATAACCGTACTAGCTACCTACCTATAACCGTACTAGCTACCTACCTATAACTGTACTAGCTTCCTGCAGCTACCCACCTTTAACCGTACTAGCTACCTACCTACCTTTAACCGTACTAGCTACCTACAGCTTCACTCACAAGACTATAGCTATCATCAGATGTCAGTTGTATTTCTTTCACAACCTCAGACATGGTGATGATGAACTAGGTGTTCACTGAAGCCAAGATGCTGGAGAACATCCTTGCGCACTGGGTATGCAGACGATCACCTCCCTAGGGGAGTGGCCATTTCTCACGAAGCGGTGAAACTCGCTGCCTGGAAGCAGGGGCCTGTGCCACTCTTGAAACAGGAGACGAAGAAAGCCTCACTCTCGGTGGCAGCTGTATGGAGTTCAGGGTCTGTGTTCATAAAGAATCGCAGAGAAGGAATGCTGATCTAGGATTAGTTTTGCTTGGGCCCAGACATGGGTGGTTAAATATAGCCCATCGGTGAATAGCGTTGAGGAACGTTCAGATGTAAATATATTATGTAGAACAAACATGTCTATTCATGATATTTCAATCAATTGGGCTGGGTTTATTTTTTATTTTACCTTTATTTAACTAGGCAAGTCAGTTAAGAACAAATTCTTATTTTCAATGACGGCCTAGGAACAGTGGGTTAACTGCCTGTTCAGGGGCAGAACGACAGATTTGTACCTTGTCAGCTCGGGGGTTTGAACTTGCAACCTTCCGGTTACTAGTCCAATTCTCTAACCACTAGGCGACCCTGCCGCCCCATATTTAAATGAAAGACGTTACATGTTGGGAAGTCCTGGAGTAAGGATGGTCACAGATTATCCATTAAATTAACCTGATACTCTAGTAGCCACTAACAATGAAAATAAATGTTTTCAAAAAATGCAAGGCAGTCAGGAGGAGCGGCACAATCAGGTGGGATTATTCTAGCCAATTGCCATTTTAAGCATGACAACGATTTCTACCATATTGTGCAGACTCTGGCTCCAGCAACAGGTCTTCCAGTTTGTCCACATTCTGCTGCCTCAAAGCAAATGTTCGCTCCAACCTCTCTGTGGGGCCAATCGTGCCTACCTGAGCCCTGTCTTCTGGTGTCCTGAAAATAGATTATGTGATGAGCTGTTTCATGATGGAAATACTCTATAATTTGTAATATACCAACATTATATGTTGTTCAGTAATATGTAAAAGGTGATATAGTTGACAATATATATTGTGTGTAGAAAAAACATTTTTCTCATTGGTTCTGCAACAATTGGATTGTTTGCTCACAAAATGTCTTGATCAGTCTGAGCTGCATATCAGGACACAGGGGCCATAGCTGTGGGAAGTTGGGGTACTGCAGCACCCCCTGAAAAAAAATCTTTATAATAATATATTTTTTAAAGAATCATAAAAGTAGTGCACTGGTCCTTTGCTAGTCCTGTACTAGCAGACTGATATAGCAGACTGTAGCAAGGGCAAAAATGTTCTGCCCGCAACCCCCCTCAACCAAAAAATTCTCAACACCAAACAAATACCTCTAAAATAGTTTTGCTAACAAGTAAAAAGAAGTCCAAATTTATTGGAGTCGTGCAAAGAACTAGAGTTAACATTTATTGTAAAAAGCCTCTGCATTTAGTGGCACAATATATAAACAAAACATTTTAAACACATTTTAAAACAGCAATGGGGTTTGAATCACAGAACGTAATTGACAACTATACAGTGTATGTATAACTTCTGACAATGTTACAGCATTTAATTTCCTGTTTTAAAATAATAATAATAATCCAAACAGGGTGTATTCATTAGTACAAACGATAGCTAAACGTTTTGCAAGGAAAACTAGCATTTCTTATTAGATAAACTCAGGTAGGTCCCTCCCCTTTTCGGCCTGCTTGGAGTCTAGTGAAGAGACCCATGGTGAATCTGCAGCTCAGTCATCATCCATAAAATAATAATCCTCTTCTTCCCCACTTTCCCCTGAATGGTCCTCCTTGTCAGGGAACATTTCCCACACCACAAAAGAATCATTCTCCGCTGAAACACAAGTAAAACATTATTGAGTGAATAAAGTTTCCAAATTCTCAAGTTATGCAAGTATAAAAATACACCAAGACAAAATCTTCCTTCAAAAGAACACTTACCGGTATTGCATCTCTTCAAAACACGTTTGGCTGATGGAGTTGGCATGTACTAGATGGAAAATGCAGAAAAACATTGAATAAAATTCTGTCTGTCTGTATATTATATATAAGTGGAGACTGCGCAGGGGAGGACGGCTCATAATAACAGCTAGAACGGAGCGAATTGAATGGAAACCATGTGTTTGATATCATTCAAATCATTCCGCTCCAGCCATCACCATGAGCCCGTCCTTCCCAATTAAGGTGCCACCAACCTCCTGTGGTATATACATCCTGTTTAACAATAAGAACTCTATTGGCATATTCTTATGACTGAATGACTTTAAAAAGGTCTCCTCTCCCGACTCACATTTTCCCCATAGCAATACACTAGACCGTTGTTCCCGTCATCCTTGAGACGAGTTCATTTTCAAAATGGCCCCAGAAATACAGTGTTTGTGTGTGTGTGTGTGTGTGTGTATATATGGCCCTTCTTTGGTCAATAAGCTCCTCAGAAATATTCCTTTCAAAACAGCCTACCTTTGAAGCAGCCCCCAATTTGTGCAGCTTCACTTGGCCTTTTTTCATTCTTTTTTGAAGTTGGTAGATATACCTGTCATCGTTGTCTCTGAAAAAATTTGATGAAAAGTTTCTGATTTTACAAATGGTGAGAAAACCAACAATCATTCATTTATTTACTGGTAGTATCACCTCTCTTGTAATAACAGGCTACTACTATGAGTGACTGATTTAAAAACAAAAACATGTCAATGAGTATGTTTACATGCACACTAATAATTCAACATTAACTGATTATGGTAGAAGACCTTGTATGGGAAAATGTAATCACCTTATTCTACTTATCTTAAAATTGGCGAAAAGTCAAAATCGAAGTGAGCATGCGCAGATTAAAACATCTGTTTCTCTGATCAATCTATCAAACTATTAAGACATGTAAACAGCTTAAAACGGCGTTCCAGCAGTGTATTTGATCAGCACTGAGTGTACAAAACATCAATAACACCTTCCTAATATTGAGTTGCGCACCCCCGCCCAAATTCATCAGGGCATGGACTCTACAAGGATCCTGGCCCATGTTGACTCCAATGCTTCCCACAGCCAAAGTTGGCTAGATGTCTTTGGGGTGGTGGACCATTCTTGATACACATGGGGAAACTGTTGAGCGTGAAAAACCCAGCAGCGTTGCCGTTCTTGACACAAACCGGTGCACCTGGCACCTACTACGATACATCATTCAAAAGCACATAGTTTTTCTTTCCCATTCACTCTGAATGGCACACGTACACAATCCATGTCTCAAGACTTAATCCTTCTTTAACCTGTCTCCTCCCCTTCATCTACACTGATTGAAGTGGATTTAACAAGTGATATCAATAAGGAATCATTGTTTTCAGCGAGTCAGTCTCATGGAAAGAGCAGGTGTTTCTAATGTTTTGTACACTCTGTGTTTATGCGCAAGTGAAGTGAGTTCGGAAAAACAAAGTGCGCATCTTAGAAATAGTTTTCACATAAACGTAAAGAATCAAATAGGCTTCGCAAAAATAACATGGTCATTGTGGTAAAACGTTTATTTTGATTGCCGATTTTCTGCATTTATCAAAAGTCCCATCAGGTAGCCTGATTTCAGATGTATCGAACCCACTACCCTGGCATTGCAAGGGCCATGCTCTACCAGATGAGCACCACCGTGTCACCACTGTGTTCACCGAGCCCATCAGGCCAAGGTCACCATGCTATACCAACTGAGCGTTTACCTGTTCACAGAGCCCATCATGCCGGGGGTGATGTGGAGACACTGAGGAGTTTTTACTGATGGGAATCTTGATGAGCTGGGGGTTTGTGGGTCATGCTCAGAGTCCATGAACACATCTTCTTTTCCATTGGGAGACACTGTGGGCAACTAATTCACAAGAGGGCACATTCAGTTCTGGCACTCCATTTCTGACTGCTACAAGACTTCTTTTAAGCTGTCGGCTGTCTTGAAATATCAATTTGGTACACAAGCAATCTATCAGCTGCTGTTAAATATACATTTTACACATGAAAGCAACATGACAATCTCTCTACACTACCAGTAAAAGGTTTTATAACACCTACTTGTTCAAGGGTTTTTCTTTATTTTTACTATTTTCTACATTGTAGAATAATAGTGAAGACATCAAAACTATGAAAAAACACATATGGAATCATGTAGTAACCCCAAAAATGCGTTAAACAAATCAAAATATATTTTAGATTCTTCAAAGTAGCCACCCTTTGCCTTGATGACAGCTTTGCAGACTCTTAGCATTCTCTCAACCAGCTTCACGTGGAATGCTTTTCCAACAGTCTTGAAGGAGTTCCCACATATGCAGAGCACTTGTTGGCTGCTTCATGTAGTAACCCCAAAAAAAGTGTTAAACAAATCAAAATATATATTATATTTGAGAATGAAATAGCCACCCTTTGCCTTGACAGCTTTGTACACTTGACATTCTCTCAACCAGCTTCACGAGGTAGTCACCTGGAATGCATTTAAATTAACAGGTGTGCCTTGTTAAAATTCAATTTGTGGAATTTTATTCCTTCTTTATGTGTTGTGACAATCAGTTGTGTTGTGACAAGGTAGGGGTGGTATACAAAAGATATCCCTATTTGGTAAAAGACCAAGTCCATATTAAATCGCAAGAACAGCTCAAATAAGCAAAGAGAAACGACAGTTGATCATTACTTTAGTAAAAGACATGAAGGTCAGTCAATACGGAAAATGTCAAGAACTTTGAACATTTCTTCAAATGTAGTCTCAAAAACCATCAAGCGCAATGATGAAACTGGCTCTCATGAGGACTGCCACAGGAATGGCAGACCCAGAGTTACCTCTGCTGCAGAGGATACGTTCACTAGTTACCAGCCTCAGAAATTGCAGCCCAAATAAATGCTTCAGAGTTCAAGTAACGGATACATCTCATGCTCAGACGAGACTGCGTGAATCAGGCCTTCATGGTTGAATTGCTGCCAAGAAACCACTACTAAAGGACACCAATAAGAAGAGACTTGCTTGTGCCAAGAAACATGAGCAATGTACATTAGACCAGTGGTAATTTGTCCTTTGGTCTGATGAGTCCAAATTGGAGATTTTTGGTTCCAACCGCCGTGTTTTTGTGATGATCTCCGCATGTGTATTTCCCACCGTATAGCAAGGAGGAGGTGGTGTTATGGTGTGGGAGTGCTTTGCGGGTGACACAGATTTATTTAGAATGCAACGCAGACTGAACCAGCATGGCTACCACAGCAATACGCCAACCCATCTGGTTTGGGCTTAGTGGGACTATAATTTGTTTATCAACAGGACAATGACCCAACACACCTCCAGGCTGTGCTATTTTACCAAAAATGAGAGTGATGGAGTGCTGCATCAGATGACCAAGCCTCCACAATCCCCCGACTGAGATGGTTTGGGATGAGTCGGACTGTAGAGTGAAGGAAAAGCAGCCAACAAGTGCTCAGCATATGTGGGAACTCCTTCAAGACTGTTGGAAAAGTATTCCAGGTGAAGCTGGTTGAGAGAATGTCAAGAGTGTGCAAAGTGGTCATCAAGGCAAAGGCTATTTGAATCTCAAATATATGTTTTATTTGTTTAATACTTTTTTTGGTTACTACATGATTCCATGTGTTATTTCATAGTTTTGATGTCTTCACTATTATTCTACAATGTGTGCAGAGACTTCTTTGAATTTTGCTGAATGTATTCTTTGACCTCCAGCACCACATTATGTGCATATAAGCAATATTTTCCAAAAGAACTTAAAAAAAACTAAACACTGCTGAGTGGTTGAAATAGTGCACCCCAGGCGGAAACACACCTTCACCCGCTTGTTCTGCATGGGCGAGCTGTTGAAGATGTCATCGTGGTCGTCTTTGGGCATGTGGTCCAGGAGGTTTCGCACCTGCTGCTTCCGCTTCAGCGTGCCCTTCCTTGCAGTTATCCGGGGTGGTTCCACCACTACAGTTCAAATATAATATATGACATTGTCACAGCGGGGACTGTGAAGCAACAAACATTGGCACATGCATACAAACACAAAATAACATCAGCACTATACACAGATTTTGTGTTGTAGATATGTGGTAGTAGAATAGGGGTCTGAAAACACACACATTTAATGTTGTTGTAAAATCTGTTGTGAATGTATTCTAACGTTTTAAAATGGTATAACTGCCTTAATTATGCTGGACCCCAGGAAGAGTGGGGATCCGTAATAAATACAAATACATAGATTCTCTGTAAATCTTATTAAATGGACAGATTGTATAGATTGTGATTTTAACATTTAAAAGTAAATGTGTAAATCACAGAAGCTAAGCAGGGACTGTCTTGGTTAGAGCTTGGATGCGAAACCTACAGGAATACATGCCTTGATGGATTTATTAAGGATAAAAATGCTAGACAAGGTAACTTACATGGCTCCTTCTTCTGCAGGTTTCTTTTCTTGGTGGCCTTGGAAGGTGCCAAGAAAGTGGGGGCCTGGGCATTGTACTGCTTCTGGCAGTCCTCAGCTGAATGGCTGCCCACCTCCATGGCAACGTTCACCCAGAAGTCAGAAGTGTGTTTAGGAAGTGACGTCACAGCCCTGAAAGCCAAACGTACACACAGGAAGTTGACATACTGTTTCTGTATAAACAAGGCACGTTGCACACTTTTTTTTTAATATAATTTTTTTAATTTAAATTTCCCCCTTTTTCTCTTCAATTTCGTGGTATCCAATTGTTTAGTAGCTACTATCTTGTCTCATCGCTACAAGTCCCGTACGGGCTCGGGAGAGACAAAGGTTGAAAGTCATGCGTCCTCCGATACACAACCCAACCAAGCCGCACTGCTTCTTATCACAGCGCCATCCAACCCGGAAGCCAGCCGCACCAATGTGTCAGAGGACCTGCACCTGGCAACCTTGGTTAGCGCGCACTGCGCCCGGCCCGTCACAGGAGTCGCTGGTGCGCGATGAGACAAGGATATCCCTACCGGCCAAGCCCTCCCTAACCTGGACGACGCTAGACCAATTGTGCGTCGCCCCACGGACCTCCCGGTCGCGGCCGGTTGCAAACCCAGAGTCTCTGGTGGCACAGCTGCAGTACAGCGCCCTTAACCACTGCGCCACTCGGGAGGCCCTACGTTGCACACATTTTAAGCATGCTAGCTAATTTGAAACTTTTCTTCAACATTGTACATTATATAAGGAGACTATTGTTTAACCAGAGTTGAGTAAACCGAGTGATGACATACTTTCTCGTCTACTATATTATAGTCATTTGGCTGCTCACTGCCATGTTTGTACATAATACCACTATGAAGACAACTGTAGCAAACTTACTCATGTAGTCTCAACAGTTCTGCCTCTGTCCACTGATCTCCATTTTCTTCCTTTTCTCTCTGCTGAACCCTGAGGAACTTGCTGCCTTTTCCTCTCAGTGTCAGTGGACTGTCCCTTTTACTCAATTTCTTCTTACAGTTGTCCTGGGAAGTCGACGAACCACCCGATGATGTCTGAGAATCTTCCAGAACCCTTCCACGTGTTATCGTACCCCGTGACTTTATGGGTCCCGTTTTGACTGCCTTGGTCTTTTTCTTCTGTGTGAAGTCGTCATCAGACTGGGACTCTGTGTCAGTACTGTGACTAAAATAATGAACGTTCCTATTCCGCGTCAGCTTCCGTGGGTAGGTCGTTGTGGTCGCAGGTTTCCCCGTATCTTTCACAATGTCATCCAGGAGTTTCGCTGGGAGCATCTGACGACTGACCTTCTTCTTTGGCAAATCAAGCACTCTCGGAGGGTCTACTTTTTCTGAATGATTGACTTGTTTCACTGGTAACAGCTCTGAGGATGTATTGGCGTTGTCCGAGTCATCGCTGTGCTGTTCGTTAGCACCCCGGAGATAGAGACGTGGAGGGGATTGTGGGGCACGGTCTGCATACGCGGCAGGCGCCGTTGCACTCCAAGATCTTTGGCCGGTCTTCCTGGGCCGACCCCGGAGCTTGGGAGAGAGGATCACTTCAGACTTGGACCTCTGAGATGCTGGGCTGACCCTCTTGGGCCTGCCCGGACCCTTGGTGGAGGGGTTCTCAGGCTTAGACCACTGAGAGTTTGGACTTGCTTCATTGGGTCTTCCTCGGTACCTGTGAGAGGGGTTCTCCAAAGACATGGACCTGTGAGGCTCTCGGCTGGCGTTCTTGGGCCTTTTGGGGACCCTGGAAAGGACGTTGTCTTCAGCCTTACACCGCCGAGACACGTGGGCCATGTGAGGTGACTTATCCTCTGGCTTTGACCTCGAAGGCCGGGGATAAGCCTTCACCTTTCTCAGAGGCATAGTCTCCTCTTCACTAGTGTCACCTCGCAGCCGCTCTGTAGAACACAACATAACACTGTCAAATACAATGTAGTCCCCATTTTTGTTGCAGCTAGAATATGAGGATAAATGCATTCCAAGGCTTATGTATATATATTTTTAAACATACCTTCCGCTGGAGGTAAGAAAACCTTGGCCGGTTTTGGTGGTCCGTCTAACAGTACTCTGGCTACAGGTGTGCTGACTTGCTGAGAAGGTAGGGAAATAGCATAGCAATTAATTATTTTTACAAGGTAAGTTGACTGAGAACACATTCTCATGTAAAGCAACGACATAGGGAATAGTTACAGGGGAGAGGGAGATGAATGAGCCAATTGGAAGCTGGGGATGATTACGTAACCGTGATGGTATGAGAGCCAGATTGGGAATTTAGCCAGAACACCGGGGTTAACACCCCTACTCTTACGATAAGTGCCAGGACACCAGTTTAACGTCCCATCCGAAAGACGGCACCCTACACAGGGCAATGTCCCCAATCACTGCCCTGGGGCATTGGGATATTTGTTTTTTATACCAGAGGAAAGAGTTCCTCCTACTGGCCCTCATCCAGGAACCGACCAGGACCAACCCTGCTTAGATTCAGAGGCAAACAGCAGTGGGATGCAGTGTGTCCCAAACCTCTGATTACACCCAGCCGTTCCACGTGTTGACTGTATTCCACAACTAGAGCACCTGATTCAACTAATGAAGGGGCTTGGTGATTAGTGGACTCAGATGTGTTAGAACAATATATAGAATAGGTAGAATGGCTGGGGAGAATACGGTGCTCTACAACAGAAGACTAATTGAAGCAGAGGTCCATGGAACAGCTTACAGAGTAAAGCATAGACGAATCGTCATAACCCCCATGAATGGTGACGTTCATGTCGGAATCCAAGATGACTCTGGCCCCTTTCCAGTACTCCAGAGGAGGTTTGATAAGGCGGCCACTCCGGGAAACATTAGCACTGTTCACCGCACTGGTGGCACAGCAACGAGCAGCTGCAGGACAAGGAAGATTAAACATAAACAGGAAGATTAAACAAACAGGAAGAAAGTCTCTACAGAGAAATAGCAATGAATCGAATCTTGATGAAAACAACAGACATGTAACTGCCAGTATAAATACAGTGAGCATTTGTGATGCCAACTTTTGGACTCACATCCCCTAGTGGCATTTGGCTTTTGGAATGTGTTGTCCTGCGTCTTGGTGGAGAGGTGGTTTTGGTTCCAGGGTGTTATCAGGCCCTTGCTCCCCTTTTCACCTTCTGAACTACATTCGAAGACCCAACAGAAAGACTGAATGTTAACCGATATGACTACAGGGTTCAACCTGAGTAGCCCAAAGGGAGAAGATTTTCTTTTCAAATAAAATGGAGAACAAGCTATGAAAGAAAAATAAGGAGCTTTCAAATTAAATTAAATGTATTTGTCACATGGGCGGAATACAATAGGTGTAGACCTTCCCGTGAAATGCTTCCTTACAAGACCTTAAACAATGTAGAGTTTTTTTTTAAAGTATGAAAAATGTGTTAAATTAAATAAACTAAAAGGAAAAATAGTAACACAATAAAATAACAAGGCTATATATAAGGGGTACCAGTACCGAGTCAATGTGCAGGGGCACCGGTTAGTCGAGGTAATATGTACATGTAGGTCGAGGTAAAATGACTATGCATAGTAGCAGCAGAGTATGAAGAGTGTGAAGCAATGTGAATGTGTGTTTTGTGTGTGTCCATGTGTGTGTTGGAGTATCAGTGAGTGTGTAGTTAGAATCCAGTGTGTACATCGAGCCTGTGCAAAAAATAATAAAATAATGGGGTCGAAGTAAATAGTCTGGGTGGTCATTTGATTAACTGTTCAGCAGTCTTATGGCTTAGGGGTAGAAGCTGTTCAGGAGCCTGTTGGTCCCAGACTTGACGCTCTGGTACCGCTTGCCGTGCGGAAGCAGAGAGAACAGTCTATGACTTGGATGGCTGGAATTTGATAATTTTGCAGAGCAATTGCCATATCAGGCTGTGATGCAACGAGTCAGGATGTTCGATGGTGCAGCTGTAGAACCTTTTGAGAATCTGAGGTCCCATGACAAATCTTTTCAGCCTCCTGAGGGGAAATAGGCATTGCCATGCCCTCTTCATGACTGTTGGTGTGTTTGGACCATGATAGGGCCTCAGTGATGTGGACACCAAGGAACTTGAAGCTCCCGTGGTAAGGGTAGGTAACACCACATCACAACGGTCCTCCGTTTCCTGTAGTCCATAATCAGCTCCTTTGTCTTGCTAATATTGAGTGGGGGGGGGGGGGGGGGGGGGGGGTTGTTGTCCTGGCGTCTCTCACCTCCACCCTATAGGCGGTCTCATTGCCGTTGGTGATCAGGCCTACCACCGTAATGTCTGCAAACTTACAGTGCCTTGCGAAAGTATTCGGCCCCCTTGAACTTTGCGACCTTTTGCCACATTTCAGGCTTCAAACATGAAGATATAAAACTGTATTTTTTTGTGAAGAATCAACAACAAGTGGGACACAATCATGAAGTGGAACGACATTTATTGGATATTTCAAACTTTTTTAACAAATCAAAAACTGAAAAATTGGGCGTGCAAAATTATTCAGCCCCTTTACTTTCAGTGCAGCAAACTCTCTCCAGAAGTTCAGTGAGGATCTCTGAATGATCCAATGTTGACCTAAATGACTAATGATGATAAATACAATCCACCTGTGTGTAATCAAGTCTCCGTATAAATGCACCTGCACTGTGATAGTCTCAGAGGTCCGTTAAAAGCGCAGAGAGCATCATGAAGAACAAGGAACACACCAGGCAGGTCCGAGATACTGTTGTGAAGAAGTTTAAAGCCGGTTTTGGATACAAAAAGATTTCCCAAGCTTTAAACATCCCAAGGAGCACTGTGCAAGCGATAATATTGAAATGGAAGGAGTATCAGACCACTGCAAATCTACCAAGACCTGGCCGTCCCTCTAAACTTTCAGCTCATACAAGGTGAAGACTGATCAGAGATGCAGCCAAGAGGCCCATGATCACTCTGGATGAACTGCAGAGATCTACAGCTGAGGTGGGAGACTCTGTCCATAGGACAACAATCAGTCGTATATTGCACAAATCTGGCCTTTATGGAAGAGTGGCAAGAAGAAAGCCATTTCTTAAAGATATCCATGAAAAGTGTCGTTTAAAGTTTGCCACAAGCCACCTGGGAGACACACCAAACATGTGGAAAAAGGTGCTCTGGTCAGATGAAACCAAAATTGAACTTTTTGGCAACAATGCAAAACGTTATGTTTGGCGTAAAAGCAACACAGCTGAACACACCATCCCCACTGTCAAACATGGTGGTGGCAGCATCATGGTTTGGGCCAGGGACAGGGAAGATGGTTAAAATTGATGGGAAGATGGATGGAGCCAAATACAGGACCATTCTGGAAGAATACCTGATGGAGTCTGCAACAGACCTGAGACTGGGACAGAGATTTGTCTTCCAACAAGACAATGATCCAAAACATAAAGCAAAATCTACAATGGAATGGTTCAAAAATAAACATATCCAAGTGTTAGAATGGCCAAGTCAAAGTCCAGACCTGAATCCAATCGAGAATCTGTGGAAAGAACTGAAAACTGCTGTTTACAAATGCTCTCCATCCAACCTCACTGAGCTCGAGCTGTTTTGCAAGGAGGAATGGGAAAAAAATTCAGTCTCTCGATGTGCAAAACTGATAGAGACATACCCCAAGCGACTTACAGCTGTAATCGCAGCAAAAGGTGGCGCTACAAAGTATTAACATAAGGGGGCTGAATAATTTTGCACGCCCAATTTTTCAGTTTTTGATTTGTTAAAAAAGTTTGAAATGTCGTTCCACTTCATGATTGTGTCCCACTTGTTGTTGAGTCTTCACAAAAAAATACAGTTTTATATCTTTATGTTTGAAGCCTGAAATGTGGCAAAAGGTCGCAAAGTTCAAGGGGGCCGAATACTTTCGCAAGGCACTGTAATGATGGTGTGAGTCGTGCGTGGCCGTGCAGTCGTGGGTGAACAGGGAGTACAGGAGGGGACTGAGCACGCAACCCTGGATGGTGGATGTGTTGTTACCTACCCTTACCACCTGGGGGCGGCCCGTCAGAAAGTACAGGGTCCAGTTGCAGAGGGAGGTGTTTAGTCCCAGGGTCCAAAGCTTAGAGATGAGCTTTGAGGGAATTATGGTGTTGAACACTGAGCTGTAGTCAATGAACATCATTCTCACATAGGTGTTCCTTTTGTCCAGGTGTGAAAGGGCAGTGTGGAGTGCAATAGAGATTGCGTCATCTGTGGATCTTTTGGTGCGGTATCTGAATTTGAGTGGGTCCATGGTCTCTGGGATGGTGTTGAGGTGAGCCATGACAAGTCTTTCAAAGCATTTCATGGCTACAGATGTGAGTGCCACGGGGCGATAGTGATTTAGACAGGTTACCTTGGCGTTCCTGGGCACAGGAACTATGGTTGTCTGCTTGAAACAACAAGGTTTTAAAGACTGGCTCAGGGAGAGCTTGAAAATGGTCAGCTCATGCTCGGAGTACACATCCTGGTAATTCGTCTGGTCCTGTGGCTTTGTGAATGTTGACATGTTTAAAGGTCAGACTACATGCTCCGAGTACACATTCTGGTAATCTGTCTGGTCCTGGGATTTGTGAATGTTGACCTATTTAAAGGTCTTACTCACAGTTTTGGTGCAGGTACAGCTGACTAGCGCAAAAATAATAGTGGATACGAGTTGAAAACAATATCATAAGTAACTTACTGATCCCCCCCCATCATTAGCCATTTGTATAAAGTGTCTCAGAGGAGGAGTGTTCTAGGTTCAGTTTTACATTTCGGTCACAGGGGGACCAGATCCTAGATCGGCACTCCTCCTCTGAGACGCTTGATACAAACGGTTCGGACCACAGTGACACAACGTACCCTTTCGGCTCTGACAAAAATAACTCAAGGTATTTCTTCCAATCCGTTGGGAAGCCAAAGAGAAACTTCTGCAACAGCCATTTTGGGAGTTCTGGTCAAGGAGAAAGGCACAAAAAAAACAAGAAAGCATTTATGCAGATTGACAGTTCTCATTTTCGGGTTCATTGAAAATGAAACCTTGTTTAAAGTATCTCTTTCTGAAACAGGCAATACAGAGCTGGGTACAATTAAAATGTCATCACCCAGAGAAAAACGAATATTATGGTTGAACCCAAATGTAGTGTTTGATGAAATACCTGTATTTATGGAAAATATGTTTGAGAAGGATACTTCGTTTTTAAAATGAAAATTGTAAATTGGAATGGTAGTGTCATGTCTTACATGGAGTTATCGGAAATGTTTGGGAAGGTCTGCTCAATCCAAGATAACAACCAATTGGTTACAGCACTACCCCCAAAATGGAGGCGGCAGGTGGCAGTGGGAGGAGGCTGGGAACTGGCCTGTCTGCCCAATATAAAGGATCAAAACTGGCTGAGGAATAAAAAATACCATAAATAGAAAGTATACCAGTTTCCTTTGAGGACCAGGATGTTGACAGCTGCGCCACACTGATTGCAAAAAAATAGATTTTTGATATACCGATTCCATGGCACAGTGTATACAGTGCCTAAAGAAAGTATTCATACCCCTCGACTTTTTCAAAAGGGGTAAAAAGTAGGAGCAAAACAAACATGGCCAACAATGTAATGATCTAATAAACTGGTTCAAACAGGAGTCACTGTCAGTCTGTCCTCACAATTCACTACAACGCTCTGCTGCGTAGCCTAGACGAACACCTTCCAAAAAATATGTGCATAATGGGAATTCTCTTGGCACCCTGGAGACCATGTGTACAGTTGATGTCGGAAGTTTGCATACACTTAGGATGGAGTCATTAAAACTCGTTATTCGACCACTCAACACAATTCTTGTTAACAAACTATAGTTTTGGCAAGTGGGTTAGGACATCGACTTTGTGCATGACAAGTAATTTTTCAAACAATTGTTTACAGACAGATTATTTCACCTGTATCACAATTCCAGTGGGTGTGAAGTTTACACACACTAAGTTGACTGTGCCTTTACACAGCTTGTAAAACTCCAGAAAACTATGTAATTGCTTTAAAAGCTTCCGATAGGCTAATTGACATCATTTGAGTCAATTTGAGGTGTATTTCAAGGCCTAGCTTCAAACTCAGTGCCTCTTTGCATGACATCATGGGAAAATCAAAAGAAATCAGCCAAGAGCCCAGGAAAAAAAATGGAGACCTCCACAAGTCTGGTTCATCCTTGGGAGCAATTTCCAAACACCTGACGGTGCCACGTTCATCTGTACAAACAATAGTACGCAAGTATAAACACCTCAAGGACCACTCCTGCATGCGCAAACCCGCTAATCTGAGGCGCTATTGTGTGTAGATGAGCGAGATTTCTTTTGTTGATTTAGTCCATTTTGATATAAGACTAATGCAACAACGGGCTCCCAGGTGGCGCAGCGATCTAAGGCACAGTCCCAAAGGGCGGCGCATAATTGGCCCAGCGTCGTCCATCATTGTAAATAAGAATTTGTTCTTAACTGACTTGCCTAGTTAAATAAAAATTATTTAAAAAAAACATTTGGTAAAAGTCAAGGGGGTATGAATAATGTATCTGCTGATATATAAAACGACGCAAGATTTCACACTATGCTTTTCAGCTCAAATACAAACATCACAGCTTTTGTTGTGAGGATACAGAATCAATAGACCATTTGTTGTGGTATTGCCCTCAGGTAGCCTGCTTCTGGTCTCAGGTTCAGGTTCAGGAATGGTTGAAAAAGCATTACATTCAAATAAAAATGAACCCTCGAAATAGCATCGATGGGAGATTTGGGGAGACTGGTCAGTAAATCGATAATATATTAATAGTCTTAGCAAAATTATTTATCTTCAATTCAGAATCAGTGGATTCTATTCGATTAGACAGATTCGAATTTGGGACTATGTATAAAAAGTGCTGTAATTTCAAAACAGTTCACCCGAGATGGACGAAAATTTACCTCAAATGAAAGCTGACAGTCTGCACTTTAACCTCTTAGTCATTGTATCATTTCAAATCCAAAGAACTGGAGCACAGAGCCAAAACAACAACAAACGTGTCACTGTCCCAATACTTTGAGCTCACTGTATTGTCCCCCTCCGAAGCAACATCACTGCCCAAACAAACTACCCACCTGATGTGCCAACCACCAGTAAAAGAGAGAGAGAGAAAAAGAGGCAAGAACAAAATAACAATGTAAAACAAAAGCCATCAAAGATAAATCAAATTAAAAGAGCAAGGCTAACTGTGTGTGCCACTATTTTTACATGTGTGTGTGTGTGTGAGCGCCTCCGTGGCATCAGCATATGGGGCATCGACACAAAATACCCCAAACAGGCATTGAATGTAACACCCTTCCTTTTTAGTTTTAGAATTCATTTCTTTTTTCTTTTTTTTTTGAATTTGACCCCTTTTTCTCCCCAATTTCGTGGTATCCAATATTGTAGTAGCTACTATCTTGTCTCATTGCTACAACTCCCGTACGGGCTCAGGAGAGACGAAGGTTGAAAGTCATGCGTCCTCCAATACACAACCCAACCAGCCGTACTGCTTCCAACCCGGAAGCCAGCCGCACCAATGTGTCGGAGGAAACACCGTTCACCTGGCAACCTTGGCTAGCGCGCACTGCGCCCGGCCCGCCACAGGAGTCGCTGGTGCGCGATGAGACAAGGAGATCCCTACCGACCAATCCCTCCCTAACCCGGACGGCGCTAGGCCAATTGTGCGTCGCCCCACGGACCTCCCGGTCGCGGCCGGTTACGACAGAGCCTGGGCGCGAACCCAGGGACTCAGATGGCACAGCTGGCGCTGCAGTAAAGCGCCCGTAACCACTGCGCCAATTCATTTTTTTCCCAATGTTTATTTTTGATTGTCCTTTTATCCCCCGGTTCATCCCACCTATTTCTTCTGGACACCATTTTAGGATTTCAATGCCTCATCTTTCAACTATGCTGGAACATTTCTGGGGATCTTTCATTTCAGCTCATGAAACATGGGAGCAACACTTTACATATTGTTTATATTTTTGTTCGGTATACAATAAAAGTGACTCCAAAATGACACAATATATTATTTACCATTAATTTCTATTGGGCACAAAATAACATGAAACACAACCAAAACAAACAGCAAATGCATCCAACAGGTTTGTAGAGTCACAAGCTTGATGTAGTTGCCTGATAGGAATATGGGACCAAATAGTAAACTTTTTACTACTTTAATACACATAAGTGAATTTGTCCCAATACTTTTGGTCTCCTAAAAGTGGGAGACTATGTACAAAAATTGCTATAATTTCTAAACGGTTCATCCAATATGGATGAGAATACCCCAAAATGAAAGCGGAGCTTGCACTTTAACCTCATAGTCACTATCTCACTTCAAATCCAAAGTGCTGGAGTACAGAACCAAAACAACAAAATGTGTCACTATCCCAATATTTCTGGAGTCTCACTTTCCCAATATTCCAAAATGGCTGATTATTTCTGACTTACGAGTTCCGCTGAAATCCGGGGCCATCTTTCCCACCAGGATGTAAATGCTGCCAGAAGCAGTCTTCAGGTGTGTGGTTGAGATTCTCTTTGCGATGAGGTTGCTGTGCCAAGGCATCTTGTTATCCCTTGGTGGAAAGCAGAGGCAGACTAAGTAAGTGAATCAATGTTTGCTTTTACAAAAATAATGTGTTAGTTAACTTCATATGATTCCGAGAAACAAATTCTACTTACTCACGGACACCATCCACATAAAACCTGTCGTTCCTACTCTTCAAGACCCAGTGTCTAAGGTGAATCCCTGTAACCTATCAAGCAATAGACATTAAATAGTTACAGTGGGGCAAAAAAGTATTTAGTCAGCCACCAATTGTGCAAGTTCTCCCACTTAAAAAGATGAGAGAGGCCTGTAATTTTCATCATAGGTACACTTCAACTATGACAGACAAAATGAGAAAAAGAAATCCAGAAAATCCCATTGTAGGATTTTTTATGAATTTATTTGCAAATTATGGTGGAAAAAAAGTATTTGGTCAATAACAAAAGTTTCTCAATACTTTGTTATATACCCTTTGTTGGCAATGACAAAGGTCAAATGTTTTCTGTAAGTCTTCACAAAGTTTTCACACACTGTTGCTGGTATTTTGGCCTATTCCTCCATGCAGATCTCCTCTAGAGCAGTGATGTTTGGGGGCTGTTGCTGGGCAACATGGACTTTCAACTCCCTCCAAAGATTTTCTATGGGGTTGAGATCTGGAGACTGGCTAGGCCACTCCAGAACCTTGAAATGCTTCTTACGAAGCCACTCCTTCGTTGCCCGGGCGGTGTGTTTGGGATCATTGTCATGCTGAAAGACCCAGCCACGTTTCATCTTCAATGCCCTTGCTGATGGAAGGAGGTTTTCACCCCCATGCTTCACAGTAGGTATGGTGTTCTTTGGATGCAACTCAGCATTCTTTGTCCTCCAAACACGACGAGTTGAGTTTTTACCAAAAAGTTATATTTTGGTTTCATCTGACCATATGACATTCTCCCAATCTTCTTCTGGATCATCCAAATGCTCTCTAGCAAACTTCAGACGGGCCTGGACATGTACTGGCTTAAGCAGGGGGACACGTCTGGCACTGCAGGATTTGAGTCCTTGGCGGCATAGCGTGTTACTGATGGTAGACTTCGTTACTTTGGTCCCAGCTCTCTGCAGGTCATTCACTAGGTCCCACCGTGTGGTTCGGGGATTTTTGCTCACCGTTCTTGTGATCATTTTGACCCCACGGGCTGAGATCTTGCGTGGAGCCCCAGATCGAGGGAGATTATCAGTGGTCTTGTATGTCTTCCATTTCCTAATAATTGCTCCCACAGTTGATTTCTTTAAACCAAGCTGCTTACCTATTGCAGATTCAGTCTTCCCAGCCTGGTGCAGGTCTACAATTTTGTTCCTGGTGTCCTTTGACAGCTCTTTGGTCTTGACCATAGTGGAGTTTGGAGTGTGACTGTTTGAGGTTGTGGACAGGTGTCTTTTATACTGACAACAAGTTCAAACAGGTGCCATTAATACAGGTAACGAGTGGAGGACAGAGAAGCCTCTTAAAGAAGAAGTACAGGCCTGTGAGAGCCAGAAATCTTGCTTGTTTGTAGGTGACCAAATACTTATTTTCCACCATAATTTGCAAATAAATTCATAAAAAATCCTACAGTGTGATTTTCTGGATTTGTTTTCCTCATTTTGTCTGTCATAGTTGAAGTGTACCTATGATGAAAATTACAGGCCTCTCTCACCTTTTTAAGTAGGAGAACTTGCACAATTGGTGGCTGACTAAATACTTTTTTGCCCCACTGTATATAAGTATACATCTATGGTTATGCAAGTCCTGATAGAAAACGTAAGTGCCACACAAGAAAACATTACCTCCCAGCAAAAATAAGAAGCTAAAAGCAATGAACTCAGAGGAAACAGCACCAGTCATCAGCCTACAAATCCAAATGAAGCAGCATCATCAAGACCACCTACTTACATTGGATCCAGTGGACTCTGCTATGTGCTTGGCTCGGAATACAGCCCCCTGCTTCTTTGGGATGGAGATCTTCGGTGAGACCTGCAGGAGGGGGTCGTGCACCAGGTCTGGGAAGGGCCTGGGGGGAGGCTCGTCATGGTAAAACTCACACTGACTAAGGCCGGCATCTGGCCTCGACGGAATGCTGGTCTCTGATAGACCTGTGGGCACACTACTGGTCACGTTCACACTGGCTTCCTCTCCGGTGCCCACTGTGGGTTGTGCACGGGTCGACACGCTGCGCTCACATCCTGTAAAGAGAAAGCGGTTGATGGGTTTGTTTGTTGAGTCGACATCACAGGTTGATAACAGTTCACGTATGGCGTTTGAGTCATTAGAATCAGAAGAACAGTCACTACTCGACATTTCTAGATGTCACCTGTCATGTGATCCTGCCGGCTGCTCTCTTGATAACAGTCTTGTTGGTCCCTTTTTCGTCTTCTCTCTTTCAGAAGAGCAAACGTATTTGCTCTAGAATCCAGGCATGGCAGTCCATCCAAAACAACTTTGGACCCTGTGCAGAAAACAAAAACAAATCATTTTACTTCTCAAAGTCATAAATTAAAGTATTCTGACAACCGAGCAACCTTGATTGACACAATAATTGAGGATAATTGAAACAACTTACTGAAAACTGATTCATCGTGTGCAATGTTGTGTGCCCCAAATTTAAATTTTCCATTGCAATCTTCCATTGACTTTAACCTTTTCACTGGTGTAGTTATGTTGGTTGTCTGGGAGGCACTTTTGAAGTCTTTGAGGGGTGCTGGTCGTTGGGTGTCATTTGAGCTGAGCAGAGTGTGCGGGTATGACAAAGCTTTCCTTTGGGACTTTGTTGAGAAAGCATCCAGAGCTGGGCCTTGCTTTTGTGCATTTATGTTGGTTGGCTTGAACGCACTACTACCCATGTCTTTCAACGGTGACTGTCGTTGAAGGTCTTGTGGGTGGACCATAAAGTGTGAATGTGTCAAATCCTGGCTTGGCGATTGAAAAGGTGAAAGGGTCAGAGGCTCTGCATCATAAGTGAATTCAAGGTCCTCGGTTTCCTTTTGTTCATAGTTCACCAAATGCTGATGTCGTTTTCTAGGCGAGCTCATTACTCCACCATGTTCTTCTTGGATTCGCTTTTCTCTCACGGGGTTAGGCGTTTTGGTCCTCTCGTTCTCAACCTGTACTCTAGCTTTCATCCTCGCAAATACCTTGGCTGGGCTTTCGAGTTCCCTGGATATCACCTCGCTTGTCCTAAAAGCCTTCAATGCAGGGAAAATAATTCGGTCTCTACCAACTGGGTCTTCTTCATGAAAATAAGTTGATTCTCTGTTGTATCTTGACGGGGTAAACATGTTTTTTCACGATCGTTTTTTTACGATATGTAGAGGAATGTCAACTGGAGCCACTGAAGTAAACTAGCTAGGTATATGCAACCACGATCTGATCATTTCAAAATGCTCCATTGATTGCTGGTTTCTATGGGGGGGGAAACAGAATATAATTATTTATTTGCTGGAATCTGGTTATACTAGGCTAGCTGGCTGCTATAGCTTACATCGTACTGTCGTTGAATTACGAGGTAGTAACAAAGTGACCAGCAGCTAGTTGACCCAGCAAGCTACTAACTAGCTAGCTAACGTTAGCTAAAAACTGAAAGCCTACGAATGGATAACCAGCTAACAACTTTAACCAGCTTGCTGCTAAAATGACATATGCCGTTTCAAAAGTAAATTATTTGATTGGCATTTACTCAATATGTATTCTATATTACATACTATTTGTGAATGTATGCATTGATTATAAACTGTAAAATAGCGAACTAACGTTACTCACCGCAGAGATCCATAATTTGAACTTCCCTCGAATGTCGCGTGATTGGACGGCGATCTCAAATGCGTCACTTCCGCAAACAACTTCCGTTCACCGAGATGGCCTTGGAAGGTGCTGCCAAAAAGAAAAACAAAATTTGCGTATATAGTCGCATAATGTTGTGGGATGTTTACTGTTAAACCATTTTTTTCCTGAGAATGCCTGCAGGATAAAAGAACAACATTGCAGCAATTGCTTAGATATGGCATTTTGTACGGTGGGAGCTGCACAACTACCATCGGAGGTATGGGTCCACGTGTTTGGATATCTATCAACAACAGACAAACTAAACATTAGATCATGCTGCAAATATTTCAAAAAAATGGTTGACCACTGGTCCCTTTGGAAAGGCAACACAGTGGTGCTTAAAAAGCTGTGTGCCTACACCTCGCAGTTCTGGACAACTCTTCGCCGCAGGAAAATCAGCTCAGTTGTTGTACAGAAGGCAAGTTTGAAAGAATGGAAACAGCTTGCCCTATCCCTCCCTTGGCTCACCACAATAGCCGTGGAGAATTGTTTCGACGTGAAAGCCTTTGAAATTCTCAAGCAATTTCATAATTTGAAGAGGCTGGCTATTCGCAGGTGTCGCTGTGGCCAGGGACTGTCTGATGCAATTGTGCCTCTGCAGCAAGTGACTCATTTTAGTGTGTGCGAGATGCACTGTGCTCCAAGATCAGATATTGTTAGTGCTGTCTCAAAGCTCTCCCACCTGACGTCTCTACTCTATCACGAAGGCAATCATCCTATCCCAAGACAGATATTCCACCTAATGCTTAACCGCTTGCCACATCTGAAGCATCTGTCTTTGAAAATGGGAACACAACATGGCTCTCTCCCAGATGATTATTTTAATATTTATAAAACAAATGGCTTTCCAGGTGAGGACCTTTGCAAAGTTACAACGCAAGACAACAGCTATTGATTGTACAGTACCAGAGTTTCTTTTTTACTACTCATACAAAACATTGGTGAAACAGTGAATGATTAGCTAAGCAGAGCCTACCACATGGTTTTCACGAGCAGATTAGGCTACTCCATAGGCCTATGTTCTAGCTAGTGTGTGAAGTCCATGTTGATATATGGTTATATGCCTGTACTAGCCTATATCATCATACATTTTAAGTTATTCAATTCAGCAATGACAAAATCTGTCTTTAGATGATCCACAGGTCGGCCAACCTGGCTTGACCAGTCTGGAGCTGCTTGACTACATGGACCCCACCTTACCTGAAGAGGCGCTGAAGTGCCTCCCCTCCCTGCAGAGTCTAGCTGTGGACTACAGAGACAGGGACGTGGATCCCAGCAGGTGCCACCTGAAAACATGGCTGAGGGAACTCCCTCAACTGGCAGTTCTCAACATTGCAAGTATGTGCCAGCTGCCAAACTAGCATTTTCCATGTCATGCACAGTTGGTGGGGTTACGAGGCAGCAAAATGGAGTCTGACAGTTGGTGGGGTTACGGGTCAGCACTATGGAGTCTGACAGTTAGTGGGGTTACGGGTCTGACTGTTGGTGGGGTTACGGGTCAGCACAATGGAGTCTGACAGTTGGTGGGGTTACGGGTCAGCACTATGGAGTGTGACAGTTAGTGGGGTTACGAGTCTGACCGTTGGTGGGGTTACGGGTCAGCACTGTGGAGTCTGACAGTTAGTGGGGTTACGAGTCTGACAGTTGGTGGGGTTACGGGTCAGCACAATGGAGTCTGACAGTTGGTGGGGTTACGGGTCAGCACAATGGAGTCTGACAGTTGGTGGGGTTACGGGTCAGCACAATGGAGTCTGACAGTTGGTGGGGTTACGAGTCTGACAGTTTGTGGGGTTACGAGTCTGACAGTTGGTGGGGTTACGGGTCAGCACTATGGAGTCTGACAGTTGGTGGGGTTACGAGTGACAGTTTGTAGGGTTTTGAGTCTGACAGTTGGTGGGGTTACGGGTCAGCACTATGGAGTCTGACAGTTGGTGGGGTTACGAGTCTGACAGTTGGTGGGGTTACGAGTCTGACAGTTGGTGGGGTTACGGGTCTGACAGTTGGTGGGGTTACGAGTCTGACAGTTGGTGGGGTTACGAGTCTGACAGTTGGTGGGGTTACGAGTCTGACAGTTGGTGGGGTTACGAGTCTGACAGTTGGTGGGGTTACGAGTCTGACAGTTGGTGGGGTTACGAGGCTGACAGTTGGTGGGGTTACGAGTCTGACAGTTGGTGGGGTTACGAGTCTGACAGTTGGTGGGGTTACGAGTCTGACAGTTGGTGGGGTTACGAGTCTGGCGGTGGGGTTACGAGTCTGACAGTTGGTGGGGTTACGAGTCTGACAGTTGGTGGGGTTACGGGTCAGCACTATGGAGTCTGACAGTTGGTGGGGTTACGGCTCTGACAGTTGGTGGGGTTACGAGTCTGACAGTTGGTGGGGTTACGAGTCTGACAGTTGGTGGGGTTATGAGTCTGACAGTTGGTGGGGTTACGGGTCAGCACTATGGAGTCTGACAGTTGGTGGGGTTACAAGTGTGACAGTTGGTGGGGTTACGAGTGTGACAGTTGGTGGGGTTACGAGTGTGACAGTTGGTGGGGTTACGAGTCTGACAGTTGGTGGGGTTACGAGTCTGACAGTTGGTGGGGTTACGAGTCAGCACTATGGAGTCTGACAGTTGGTGGGGTTACGAGTCTGACAGTTTGTGGGGTTACGAGTGTGACAGTTGGTGGGGTTGCGAGTGTGACAGTTGGTGGGGTTACGAGTGTGACAGTTGGTGGGGTTACGAGTCTGACAGTTGGTGGGGTTACGAGTCTGACAGTTGGTGGGGTTACGAGTCAGCACTATGGAGTCTGACAGTTGGTGGGGTTACGAGTCTGACAGTTGGTGGGGTTACGAGTCTGACAGTTGGTGGGGTTACGAGTCTGACAGTTGGTGGGGTTACGAGTCTGACAGTTGGTGGGGTTACGGGTCAGCACTGTGGAGTCTGACAGTTAGTGGGGTTACGAGTCTGACAGTTGGTGGGGTTACGGGTCAGCACAATGGAGTCTGACAGTTGGTGGGGTTACGGGTCAGCACAATGGAGTCTGACAGTTGGTGGGGTTACGTGTCAGCACTATGGAGTGTGACAGTTAGTGGGGTTACGAGTCTGACCGTTGGTGGGGTTACGGGTCAGCACTGTGGAGTCTGACAGTTAGTGGGGTTACGAGTCTGACAGTTGGTGGGGTTACGGGTCAGCACAATGGAGTCTGACAGTTGGTGGGGTTACGGGTCAGCACAATGGAGTCTGACAGTTGGTGGGGTTACGGGTCAGCACAATGGAGTCTGACAGTTGGTGGGGTTACGGGTCAGCACAATGGAGTCTGACAGTTGGTGGGGTTACGAGTGACAGTTTGTAGGGTTACGAGTCTGACAGTTGGTGGGGTTACGGGTCAGCACTATGGAGTCTGACAGTTGGTGGGGTTACGAGTGACAGTTTGTAGGGTTTTGAGTCTGACAGTTGGTGGGGTTACGGGTCAGCACTATGGAGTCTGACAGTTGGTGGGGTTACGAGTCTGACAGTTGGTGGGGTTACGAGTCTGACAGTTGGTGGGGTTACGGGTCTGACAGTTGGTGGGGTTACGAGTCTGACAGTTGGTGGGGTTACGAGTCTGACAGTTGGTGGGGTTACGAGTCTGACAGTTGGTGGGGTTACGAGTCTGACAGTTGGTGGGGTTACGAGTCTGACAGTTGGTGGGGTTACGAGGCTGACAGTTGGTGGGGTTACGAGTCTGACAGTTGGTGGGGTTACGAGTCTGACAGTTGGTGGGGTTACGAGTCTGACAGTTGGTGGGGTTACGAGTCTGACGGTGGGGTTACGAGTCTGACAGTTGGTGGGGTTACGAGTCTGACAGTTGGTGGGGTTACGGCTCTGACAGTTGGTGGGGTTACGGCTCTGACAGTTGGTGGGGTTACGAGTCTGACAGTTGGTGGGGTTACGAGTCTGACAGTTGGTGGGGTTATGAGTCTGACAGTTGGTGGGGTTACGGGTCAGCACTATGGAGTCTGACAGTTGGTGGGGTTACGAGTGTGACAGTTGGTGGGGTTACGAGTGTGACAGTTGGTGGGGTTACGAGTGTGACAGTTGGTGGGGTTACGAGTCTGACAGTTGGTGGGGTTACGAGTCTGACAGTTGGTGGGGTTACGAGTGTGACAGTTGGTGGGGTTACGAGTGTGACAGTTGGTGGGGTTACGAGTCTGACAGTTGGTGGGGTTACGAGTCTGACAGTTGGTGGGGTTACGAGTCTGACAGTTGGTGGGGTTACGAGTCTGACAGTTGGTGGGGTTACGAGTCTGACAGTTGGTGGGGTTACGAGTCTGACAGTTGGTGGGGTTACGGGTCAGCACTGTGGAGTCTGACAGTTAGTGGGGTTACGAGTCTGACAGTTGGTGGGGTTACGGGTCAGCACAATGGAGTCTGACAGTTGGTGGGGTTACGGGTCAGCACAATGGAGTCTGACAGTTGGTGGGGTTACGGGTCAGCACTATGGATTCTGACAGTTAGTGGGGTTACGAGTCTGACAGTTGGTGGGGTTACGGGTCAGCACTATGGAGTCTGACAGTTAGTGGGGTTACGAGTCTGACAGTTGGTGTGGTTACGGGTCAGCACTGTGGAGTCTGACAGTTAGTGGGGTTACGAGTCTGACAGTTGGTGGGGTTACGGGTCAGCACAATGGAGTCTGACAGTTGGTGGGGTTACGGGTCAGCACTATGGAGTCTTGACAGTTGGTGGGGTTACGGGTCAGCACAATGGAGTCTGACAGTTGGTGGGGTTACGGGTCAGCACAATGGAGTCTGACAGTTGGTGGGGTTACGGGTCAGCACAATGGAGTCTGACAGTTGGTGGGGTTACGAGTCTGACAGTTTGTAGGGTTTTGAGTCTGACAGTTGGTGGGGTTACGGGTCAGCACTATGGAGTCTGACAGTTGGTGGGGTTACGAGTGACAGTTTGTAGGGTTTTGAGTCTGACAGTTGGTGGGGTTACGAGTCTGACAGTTGGTGGGGTTACGGGTCTGACAGTTGGTGGGGTTACGGGTCTGACAGTTGGTGGGGTTACGAGTCTGACAGTTGGTGGGGTTACGAGTCTGACAGTTGGTGGGGTTACGAGTCTGACAGTTGGTGGGGTTATGAGTCTGACAGTTGGTGGGGTTACGAGTCTGACAGTTGGTGGGG
Source organism: Oncorhynchus clarkii lewisi (assembly GCF_045791955.1). Classification (NCBI taxonomy): domain Eukaryota; kingdom Metazoa; phylum Chordata; class Actinopteri; order Salmoniformes; family Salmonidae; genus Oncorhynchus; species Oncorhynchus clarkii. Next base: position 57,259,635 of record NC_092165.1, on the reverse strand, counting down.
TTACGAGTCTGACAGTTGGTGGGGTTACGAGTCTGACAGTTGGTGGGGTTACGAGTCTGACAGTTGGTGGGGTTACGGATCAGCACTATGGAGTCTGACAGTTGGTGGGGTTACGAGTCTGACAGTTGGTGGGGTTACGGGTCTGACAGTTGGTGGGGTTACAGTTGGTGGGGTTACTGACAGTTGGTGGGGTTACGAGTCTGACAGTTGGTGGGGTTACGAGTCTGACAGTTGGTGGGGTTACGAGTCTGACAGTTGGTGGGGTTACGAGTCTGACAGTTGGTGGGGTTACGAGTCTGACAGTTGGTGGGGTTACGAGTCTGACAGTTGGTGGGGTTACGGGTCTGACAGTTGGTGGGGTTACGCGTCTGACAGTTGGTGGGGTTACGGGTCTGACAGTTGGTGGGGTTACGAGTCTGACAGTTGGTGGGGTTACGAGTCTGACAGTTGGTGGGGTTACGAGTCTGACAGTTGGTGGGGTTACGAGTCTGACAGTTGGTGGGGTTACGGGTCTGACAGTTGGTGGGGTTACGGGTCTGACAGTTGGTGGGGTTACGAGTCTGACAGTTGGTGGGGTTACGAGTCTGACAGTTGGTGGGGTTACGAGTCAGCACTATGGAGTCTGACAGTTGGTGGGGTTACGAGTCTGACAGTTGGTGGGGTTACGAGTCTGACAGTTGGTGGGGTTACGAGTCAGCACTATGGAGTCTGACAGTTGGTGGGGTTACGAGTCTGACAGTTGGTGGGGTTACGAGTCAGCACTATGGAGTCTGACAGTTGGTGGGGTTACGAGTCTGACAGTTGGTGGGGTTACGAGTCTGACAGTTGGTGGGGTTACGAGTGTGACAGTTGGTGGGGTTACGAGTGTGACAGTTGGTGGGGTTACGAGTCTGACAGTTGGTGGGGTTACGAGTCTGACAGTTGGTGGGGTTACGAGTCAGCACTATGGAGTCTGACAGTTGGTGGGGTTACGAGTCTGACAGTTGGTGGGGTTACGAGTCTGACAGTTGGTGGGGTTACGAGTCTGACAGTTGGTGGGGTTACGAGTCTGACAGTTGGTGGGGTTACGGGTCTGACAGTTGGTGGGGTTACGGGTCTGACAGTTGGTGGGGTTACGGGTCTGACAGTTGGTGGGGTTACGGGTCTGACAGTTGGTGGGGTTACGAGTCTGACAGTTGGTGGGGTTACGAGTGTGACAGTTGGTGGGGTTACGAGTCTGACAGTTGGTGGGGTTACGAGTCTGACAGTTGGTGGGGTTACGAGTCAGCACTATGGAGTCTGACAGTTGGTGGGGTTACGAGTCTGACAGTTGGTGGGGTTACGAGTGTGACAGTTGGTGGGGTTACGAGTGTGACAGTTGGTGGGGTTACGAGTGTGACAGTTGGTGGGGTTACGAGTCTGACAGTTGGTGGGGTTACGAGTCTGACAGTTGGTGGGGTTACGAGTCACAGTTGGTGGGGTTACACTATGGAGTCTGACAGTTGGTGGGGTTACGAGTGTGACAGTTGGTGGGGTTACGAGTCTGACAGTTGGTGGGGTTACGAGTCTGACAGTTGGTGGGGTTACGAGTCTGACAGTTGGTGGGGTTACGGGTCAGCACTGTGGAGTCTGACAGTTAGTGGGGTTACGAGTCTGACAGTTGGTGGGGTTACGGGTCAGCACAATGGAGTCTGACAGTTGGTGGGGTTACGGGTCAGCACAATGGAGTCTGACAGTTGGTGGGGTTACGGGTCAGCACTATGGAGTGTGACAGTTAGTGGGGTTACGAGTCTGACCGTTGGTGGGGTTACGGGTCAGCACTGTGGAGTCTGACAGTTAGTGGGGTTACGAGTCTGACAGTTGGTGGGGTTACGGGTCAGCACAATGGCGTCTGACAGTTGGTGGGGTTACGGGTCAGCACAATGGAGTCTGACAGTTGGTGGGGTTACGAGTCTGACAGTTTGTGGGGTTACGAGTCTGACAGTTGGTGGGGTTACGGGTCAGCACTATGGAGTCTGACAGTTGGTGGGGTTACGAGTGACAGTTTGTAGGGTTTTGAGTCTGACAGTTGGTGGGGTTACGGGTCAGCACTATGGAGTCTGACAGTTGGTGGGGTTACGAGTCTGACAGTTGGTGGGGTTACGAGTCTGACAGTTGGTGGGGTTACGGGTCTGACAGTTGGTGGGGTTACGAGTCTGACAGTTGGTGGGGTTACGAGTCTGACAGTTGGTGGGGTTACGAGTCTGACAGTTGGTGGGGTTACGAGTCTGACAGTTGGTGGGGTTACGAGTCTGACAGTTGGTGGGGTTACGAGTCTGACAGTTGGTGGGGTTACGAGGCTGACAGTTGGTGGGGTTACGAGTCTGACAGTTGGTGGGGTTACGAGTCTGACAGTTGGTGGGGTTACGAGTCTGACAGTTGGTGGGGTTACGAGTCTGACGGTGGGGTTACGAGTCTGACAGTTGGTGGGGTTACGAGTCTGACAGTTGGTGGGGTTACGGCTCTGACAGTTGGTGGGGTTACGAGTCTGACAGTTGGTGGGGTTACGAGTCTGACAGTTGGTGGGGTTATGAGTCTGACAGTTGGTGGGGTTACGGGTCAGCACTATGGAGTCTGACAGTTGGTGGGGTTACGAGTGTGACAGTTGGTGGGGTTACGAGTGTGACAGTTGGTGGGGTTACGAGTCTGACAGTTGGTGGGGTTACGAGTCTGACAGTTGGTGGGGTTACGAGTCAGCACTATGGAGTCTGACAGTTGGTGGGGTTACGAGTCTGACAGTTGGTGGGGTTACGAGTGTGACAGTTGGTGGGGTTACGAGTCTGACAGTTGGTGGGGTTACGAGTCTGACAGTTGGTGGGGTTACGAGTCTGACAGTTGGTGGGGTTACGAGTCTGACAGTTGGTGGGGTTACGAGTCTGACAGTTGGTGGGGTTACGGGTCAGCACTGTGGAGTCTGACAGTTAGTGGGGTTACGAGTCTGACAGTTGGTGGGGTTACGGGTCAGCACAATGGAGTCTGACAGTTGGTGGGGTTACGGGTCAGCACAATGGAGTCTGACAGTTGGTGGGGTTACGGGTCAGCACTATGGAGTCTGACAGTTAGTGGGGTTACGAGTCTGACAGTTGGTGGGGTTACGGGTCAGCACTATGGAGTCTGACAGTTAGTGGGGTTACGAGTCTGACAGTTGGTGGGGTTACGGGTCAGCACTGTGGAGTCTGACAGTTAGTGGGGTTACGAGTCTGACAGTTGGTGGGGTTACGGGTCAGCACAATGGAGTCTGACAGTTGGTGGGGTTACGGGTCAGCACAATGGAGTCTGACAGTTGGTGGGGTTACGGGTCAGCACAATGGAGTCTGACAGTTGGTGGGGTTACGGGTCAGCACAATGGAGTCTGACAGTTGGTGGGGTTACGAGTCTGACAGTTTGTGGGGTTACGAGTCTGACAGTTGGTGGGGTTACGGGTCAGCACTATGGAGTCTGACAGTTGGTGGGGTTACGAGTGACAGTTTGTAGGGTTTTGAGTCTGACAGTTGGTGGGGTTACGGGTCAGCACTATGGAGTCTGACAGTTGGTGGGGTTACGAGTGACAGTTTGTAGGGTTTTGAGTCTGACAGTTGGTGGGGTTACGAGTCTGACAGTTGGTGGGGTTACAGGTCAGCACTATGGAGTCTGACAGTTGGTGGGGTTACGGGTCTGACAGTTGGTGGGGTTACGGGTCTGACAGTTGGTGGGGTTACGGGTCTGACAGTTGGTGGGGTTACGAGTCTGACAGTTGGTGGGGTTACGAGTCTGACAGTTGGTGGGGTTACGAGTCTGACAGTTGGTGGGGTTACGAGTCTGACAGTTGGTGGGGTTACGGGTCAGCACTATGGAGTCTGACAGTTGGTGGGGTTACGAGTCTGACAGTTGGTGGGGTTACGGGTCTGACAGTTGGTGGGGTTACGAGTCTGACAGTTGGTGGGGTTACGAGTCTGACAGTTGGTGGGGTTACGAGTCTGACAGTTGGTGGGGTTACGAGTCTGACAGTTGGTGGGGTTACGAGTCTGACAGTTGGTGGGGTTACGAGTCTGACAGTTGGTGGGGTTACGAGTCTGACAGTTGGTGGGGTTACGGGTCTGACAGTTGGTGGGGTTACGGGTCTGACAGTTGGTGGGGTTACGAGTCTGTCAGTTGGTGGGGTTACGAGTCTGACAGTTGGTGGGGTTACGAGTCTGACAGTTGGTGGGGTTACGAGTCTGACAGTTGGTGGGGTTACGGGTCTGACAGTTGGTGGGGTTACGAGTCTGACAGTTGGTGGGGTTACGAGTCTGACAGTTGGTGGGGTTACGAGTCAGCACTATGGAGTCTGACAGTTGGTGGGGTTACGAGTCTGACAGTTGGTGGGGTTACGAGTCAGCACTATGGAGTCTGACAGTTGGTGGGGTTACGAGTCTGACAGTTGGTGGGGTTACGAGTCAGCACTATGGAGTCTGACAGTTGGTGGGGTTACGAGTGTGACAGTTGGTGGGGTTACGAGTGTGACAGTTGGTGGGGTTACGAGTCTGACAGTTGGTGGGGTTACGAGTCAGCACTATGGAGTCTGACAGTTGGTGGGGTTACGAGTCTGACAGTTGGTGGGGTTACGAGTCTGACAGTTGGTGGGGTTACGAGTCTGACAGTTGGTGGGGTTACGAGTCTGACAGTTGGTGGGGTTACGGGTCTGACAGTTGGTGGGGTTACGGGTCTGACAGTTGGTGGGGTTACGGGTCTGACAGTTGGTGGGGTTACGAGTCTGACAGTTGGTGGGGTTACGAGTCTGACAGTTGGTGGGGTTACGAGTCTGACAGTTGGTGGGGTTACGAGTCTGACAGTTGGTGGGGTTACGAGTTTGACAGTTGGTGGGGTTACGGGTCTGACAGTTGGTGGGTTACGGGTCTGACAGTTGCTGGGGTTACGGGTCTGACAGTTGGTGGGGTTACGGGTCAGCACTATGGAGTCTGACAGTTGGTGGGGTACGGGGCAGCAGTATGGAGTCCTGACTGTCCTGTGGCTTCATTTGGAGATGTTTGACTGTCCTATGTTTTGTTTTCCAGAAGGGCATCCCGTCAGTGCTTATGCTCACTCCATTCCCAACACAGTGACCAGTTTAACTCTGCAGCGGGTGATGGTGGAGCAGAAGGACATGAAGGCTCTAGGGAAACAGGCTTCAGGCCTCTTGTATCTGCACTTTGATCCATGCAGCTATAACAGCAGCAGCAGCATCGGAGAGATCCCCAAACGATTCCCCCAGCTCATGACCCTTAAAATGCGGTGAGATATTAACATCTGACTTCTGTGTTGTGGTACGAACCCAGATGTAGTAATAAGTTACTGGTGAACTCCTAATTAAGTGTCTACATGTTAAGTGACTAATGTGCGCATTTTCCAAAGGTTTGACTCATTAATTTAAGCCAAGCAGATATTCTGACTCACTTTTCTATTCTACTCTTTCAGACACTACAATGTATCAGAGAAGGAGTTCTTGAGCCTCCAACAGTTGAAGCATTTGGAGCAGTTGGAGATCCTTGATGCACACAGTCCTAGTCCTCACCTTCTGCAGCTGATCCACAAGCTGCAGGTCCTGACCAACCACAGAACCCAAATCATCCATTCTCTGGGCCCGAGAGATCCCACAACCTGCTACTGTACTCACTACTAACATTAAGACTAAAAGGAAGTGAACACTGGTAGACTGTAGCCCATGTTTTCAACAGCACATGTTTAACATGTGAAATTATACAAAACTGCTTGTTCATCATTTTAGGTACGTTTGCGATGCCAACTTGGCTGATGCCAAAAAAGGAAACAGCTGAAATTATGAGGACGTTTAGTAAGTCAGTACCTCTGAGGTCAGTAGTCAACAGACTCTTTGTATAGAGCAAAACAACAAACGGTTCATAACACAGGAACAGCCATTTTATGCAATACTTTTTGTTTGAATCTGTTGTGTACCCTTGATTGGGTTAAACAGAATAAATGATTGTGCACAAAAACAACTTTTTTGATGAAAGAAAATACAATTGACAATACAATTAGCTTATCAGTTCTAAGATTGATTAAAGACACATGTTACAGTTGAAATACTGAAAGCTCTCTTGTTGAACACAACTACTATTGAATCGATGTGTTGAGTCTCCAGTGATTGTGCACCTCATCCCGTCTTCTACTATGTTGCCTCAAGAGGGCAGTAAACACACATGGCAAAGAGTCGGTCTGTCAATAACTTCCTGTTGCCTGTTGGAGCACATTGCATTGTTAACTTTCTGATGGTCCAGAGAGTTGCATTTCAAAAGCTGCATACCCCTCCACATATCCCACCTGTGTTGAATTAAATTAGGAAGTGCCTTGGCAAGTGAAATGAAGGACAAATGTATGCACACTTCTCATTTGATACTTTTGTCACCCACAGATGTGTAGTTTATCGGGTAGTTCACCCTCCCACAATGTGCCATTGTGATCAGAAGTTGGGATGTATTTACCTGTAGCGTGCACTCGTCATTCTGACTATTTGGTCATAAAGGACTGACACTCTTTTAGAATGTAATGTTGCTCTCGGGCTGTTTAGAATCATCTGATAGCACAAATAGTGCATACATCTTTAGTATGTGTCTGATCCCTGTGGGTATTCAGCCCATAACCTTGAATTGCACCTACAATCTTGTCTGAAACGTGTAGTTCCACTCAGTTTGATAGAAGGAAACAAGCACCGTGCTGTTAAATGCATACTCAGAAGATGAACGCCCTCTTCAGAAGTGCTTCTACTCTCCACGTTTTTGTTTAAAAAAGGTTAGTTAGTTTCTGTTTCACAGGGGTTGAATGTAATGTGGCACAATCCCCTCTGAGTTTCACGGTTTATTGAAGCTCTGAAATATCTAGCATTCAGCAAGGTCAAACCATCCATCACACTGTGGGGTAGTCACCTAGACAAAATGTCTTCACAACATGAGGCACACGACAGAACAGAAATTACTTGTTGTTCAGATAAGCCCACACATCTGATTTATCAGTTCATTTTATTGGCCTTTTCTGCAATTTGTTTTACATTTTGAGCTTTTTAAAAGACAACATTAACACAGACATAAATATTTTCAACAGGGTCACAGATCATTTGCAGCACAAGCTGGAAAATCTGACAATATGGGCATCATTAATACATTCTAAAATGCGAAATGTATAGCTCAAATATAAGTGAAGAACTTGGCACAAACAATTTGTTCAATCATCTTCACAGCGTGGCAACTTCCTACTTATAGAAATCAACAAAAGAAAAATTCAAATCTGCAAATAGTTCCATTATTGGCAACAAAGGACTGCACATCAACTAAATTAACTGCTTATCAATTTCCGTTTTCTTCAGTCACTAAATATGTTCATCCTTCACAAGGATGTGCATATATGGGAGAAACCTTTATTTGTGAGGGTCATTCGTTTTTTTCTTCAAATCTTTTCATCCACTTTATTCTGGCCACCTGTGGTGTGGATGCATAGCTGGGTTTAACAATCCCAGAGGGACTATGTACACAATAACGTGGTGCTAAACCAAACTGGTGCCAAACCAAACAAATACAGACTGCAAACAATCCCAGAATGACTGATTTCTAAAGCTTTAGATAAAATACAAAATGTTCTCCCATATATACACAAATAGAACGTGCTAGTATGTCATATTCATCTGTGGTGGATACTTCCCAATCAAACGTTAATGTTTTCACATGAAAGTTTGTTCGAAGTGTTAACAGAAGTAGGCCTATGGAAAAAGAGGCTTCTGGACATTGTTGGGCGATTTACCAGTCAAGAGCATTAAAGTGGCAAAATGGCCCTTTTCCGTTAGGCAATTAATGATTCCTTTTGGACCGCCAATTTATTTGAACATAAATAATATATCGGACAAGTTAAGGCATAAAAGTTTGATATATTCAGCATTTAACTATAGCATCGCTATCCTATGTGCCTGTACCATAGTGTATTTAATGTTTTTTTGGAGTTCAGACTGAGAAGTATTGCACAACCACTAAAATGCTAACACAAACATGCAACGGAATACAAATGCAAAGTGGCAGAGTGCTTTGTGTGAGGATAGCTTCCAATGTACTTTACAAATATGATGCATTACTTACATTTGTAATTCAGAACACTATAAATAAGGCTTAAATAATCTATGAGCCTTGATGGTATGAACGCGGATGGCTCGCTAAAGGCTGTGCACACACAGGCCTACTGACAGTATCCATTCTTATTTTGATTATGGAGTGCTGGAGACTCATGATAACATAGAAATGGCATTTCATTGGTTTATCCATTTATTTGTCTTTGTAATGGATACTGTTGGTCATGTTATCATTGTCGTACCCAATTTGTTCTTAGTTGTAGCCTACTCGTTGAATGAACTGCGAAAGATAGCTTGGCAGAGTTGAGCGATAATGAGCATGCCTACCTGTGCGGACCACATGCCTCTTTTCCCTTTCACTCGCCACGTGCCCTTTTGGGCTTGGGTGGTGTTATTATAAAAACAAAATTGTATACAGTTTTTGTCGTTGTTCTGAAACCGCAAGTCGTTGTGACTTTGTCAAGTTCTCAACCCTCCCCGTCCGTTGGTTGCAGCTGTTGGTCTGCCCTGTACGGTGCTCACGTGCGCCCGGTTGTGCCTTTTATCCAGTCTGCCCTGTATAGAGATTGCGCGCGCCCGGTATCCAAACACGCATGGCTTGAAATGCGGTCACAGGTCGAGTGTGTGTATCAAGCTAACTATTTTCAATATCAACAGTACAGCAATACATTTTACACATCTACCCCCTGAACGGTCTGTGCACAGCCCTGGAGTAGGGCACCCCACTCTTAGAAAAAAGGGTTTGAAAAGGGTTCTTCAACTGTCTCCATAGGATAACCCTTTTTTGTTCTAGGATGTTTGGGTTTCATGTAGAACTCTCTGTGGAAAGGGTTCTTCACCTTGAACCAGCTGAAAACCCCTTTTAGGTTGTATAAAGCACTTTTTTTCCTAAGCCTGTACTGGAGGATAGGAATGTTGGGGTAAAGACCCTTGAATACAAAGAGAGAGCATTCCTATACTCACTCAAAGCGTGGAGAAATACAATTAATAAATTATAATTCATCTGATTTTAGGTTCTAATAGTAGCCTCCTCTGGGAGATGACAGAACAGAAAGACATATTTATGATGGACTTCTTTATAAATAAAATAACACCTTTTGCTCCAACAAATGTTTGTGATCATATTTGACGTGATACATTATTCATTTTGTGTAATTTAAAAAAAGAAAGAAAGTACTTTCAAGATGGGGCAGTAATAATCATTCAGAGTGCTCAGATCAAACATCAGACATCATTAGAAAGTAAGAACGCATGACCGAGAAACAAATGCTTTATTTGTTTTCTGGTGTGAATGCTACACTAGCTTCTTGTGTTGATGAAGCCTCACGACTTCTGCTATTCATTTTTCATACAACATGATTGTAAAAAAAAAAATAAAAAAAAAAAACATTGGATATCCAGCTGTGGACTGAGAGATTAATGAAAGGGGTTACTCTGTGAGTGACCTGTGTCCCCAAAATGGCAGTATTCCTGTTGCACAGTCAAAGTTCAGTAGGTTACATATTGTACGAACCAGTGAAATGGAAGAGGAGTTGTGTCAAAAGAAATCTCTCGAAGATGTGTCCTCCCCAAAGTCACTGTAAACTGGTGTGTTCAACATGGGCGGTGAGAACTTAAAAAGATCAGCTGGTTGTTGATTTATCAGCCTATGAAGGTGGAATGTTTCAACTTTTTTCATTCATTTCCTATTGCACAAGAAACTAGTAAAATACTTGTAAGCCCTGTGCCCTGTGCTCATCTGATCTTGTCTAGATTCTGATGGTACTCACATTTTTAGACCAGTCTGGTGTAGACGTTTAAAAAGACACATTTTGATCAGATTTTCCTGACCACCTCCGGAGGAAGTCAGGTACGCAATGTGTCTGGATATCAATCAAGGGCTCGAATTCAATCTGTATCACTGAAGCGTTTCCGTTTGAGCCGACATATGCAGCGTTTACCGTGAGTGCAGTCTCCTCTATTGCGGGAACATTTCCATTACATTTCAATCACGCTGCAACGCTGAACTTCTGCGGTACAGATTGAATCCCGATCCAAGTATAAACAGATCTGGATTGGATCTGATTGTTTAAATCATCATTATACTGGCCTATAAAATCATTGACAGGTAGCACCATTGACTTATGGCATCAGTAATTGTCATAAAATAAATACATATTATTGTGCAACACTCTGATGAAATGAAGCTTTAAAAAAATGGTTGGACAACAACTTTTAGCACTACCAAGGGACTCATGACTCGACTTGTGACTCAAGTATAAAGGACTCTGACTTGGACTCAGACTCGAACACTAGGGACTTGGGACTTGACTCAAGGTTTAGTGACTTGTCTACATCAGTGCAGGGAGGCACCAACTTATCAGGTCACGATGTTGACACAGTGGATGGATAAGAGACACATTTTAAAAAAAAAAACAAACCTTGATCAGATAGGGATTGTATCATATTGATCAGATCAGGAAACGCATGTTAGCCCATGGTGTAAATGTGTCTCTAGAGAGGATGGTGTGAGATTTTTATGCCATAGTCCAGGTGGGGTATACCTACCAGTTAAGCTCCTGATTGAAGTCCAACCATAACCACAAACTTGGCAACATGACTGCAATCCATATGTTAACATTCATTCAATAAATGTCCTTTCATGGTAAATTACTCATGAGTAGTAAGTAATGCAGTCATAGCTTCTTAAATACCTTATTAGTATTGGCTAACACAATAAATAAAAGTATCCTTGGAAATCACCACCAACCACTTAATTTGCATGACCTAAACCGATGTCACATTCAAATTAACAAAATAACCTTCAAAATAAAATGAATCGGACAACAGACATGGCAGTTAATCAGTACATGAATAGTCGAGAAACACAGAGATGTTATCAATTAAACCTGTCAATCAATTGCGAAACACGTGCCACGGGATATAAACGAAACCACCCTGGTATGAAAAAATGTAACAGTCTATTTTTAAAAAAAAACGTCACTTCATTCATCGTAGGCTCTGGGGCTGTATGGTGGAGCTGTTTGCTAAAAGACTGATCCCCGAAGGTGGTTATTTTAAATCAAGGGTGGACATAGATGTCTCTCTCCCTGCCTCGTTCTCTCTCTAGGGGTAGGTAGATCCCCATTCCCTAGGCTATTTGTCAGTGGGCGTCTGTCTGATAGCAGCACCCCATTTGGTTTTCATGCATAGCAGCACTGTGGATCAGGATTAGAGACATCAGCTATCAGTCACTGCTGTTTCCAGGTCCTGAGAGATAGAGCAGCCAGAACAGGAGAGTGCTAACTCACTACAGACAAATGGTATTGTCAGGGAGGGAACAATCTGCGTTATTCATTTCTTATCTGCTGGCCACTGGTGCTGATATTGGGGGATGTACCTCTGCCTGCTCTTGTAGGTTCAAGGACTATGTGATTGAGTTGGAGCTGTTGAACCCCTGCTCTTTAAACACACACATACATGTCAGCGCGCGCACACACACACACACACACACACACACACACACACACACACACACACACACACACACACACACACACACACACACACACACACACACACACACACACACACACACACACACACACACACACACACACACACACACACAAAGCTCTTGCAGGCCATGTACAGTGCAGTAGGGTCCTACATCCAGGGCATGTGTGTTCAGAATAAAGGATGTGATCTTGCCACATCATAAAGTATCTTTTAGCAAATTATTTATACATACACATGCCCTAGATTCAAGCCACCGCGCCTCCATCTTGGCACTTATTTTGGTAGCTATAGAAACGCATTCATTAATGTCTACATTTTTATGACCGGTACCTTAATGCATACGTTTAAATTAAATTATGTGAGCTAAACATACAAATAAAGTAAAACAATTGAAGATGACTAATGTTACTGTCCCCACTACAACAACAACATACTTAAATAAGTGATTTTTTTTCTCCCTTTAAATATTTATTTTGGAATACTGTACAATTCCATTCATTCCTATGGAGGACTGCTCCTACTGGGGAGTACCAATATGGCCGACCAGTGGTTTCAAAGCCTCTCAATGGCCAATACACAGCTTCAGCAATCCAGGGTTTACAGTTCCTTTAGAAAGTATTCACACCCCTTTACTTTTTCCACATTTTGCTGTGTCACAGCCTGCATTTAAAATGTATTAAATGGAGATTTTGTTTCACTGATCTACACACAACACCCCATAATGTAAAAATGTAATTTTGTTTGTAGAGAATTTTTATGTCTTAATTCAAGAAGTATTCAACCCCTTTGTTATGGTAAGCCTAATTAAGTTCAAGACAAAAACATGTGCTCAACAAATTGCGTAATAAGTTCCGTGTTCAATTCCGTGTTCAATTACAGTGGTTAACATGATTTTTGAATGTCTACCCCACAGAAGGTCCCTCAATCAAGTAGTGAATTTCAAGCATAGATTCAACCACAAAGACCAGGGAGGTTTTCCGATGCCTCGCAAAGAAAGGCACTGATTGGAAGATGTGTAAAAATGTGATTTTGGATGGTGTACCAATACACCCAGTTGCTACTAAGATACAGTCGTCCTTCCTAACTCAGCTTCCAAGAGAAAGAAAACTGCTCAGGGATTTCACCGTGAGGCCGAAGTTGATTTTAAAACAGTTACAGAGTTTAATGGTTGTGATATGAGAAAACTGAGGATGGATCAACAACATTATAGTTATTCCAGTATACTAACCTAAATGACAGAGGGAAAAGAACAAAGCCTGAACAGAATAAAAAATATTCCAAAACATGCATCCTGTTTACAACAAGGCACTTAAGTAATACTGCAGAAAAAATGTGTCAAAGCAATTCACTTTTTGTCCTGAATACAAAGCGTTATGTTTGGGGAAAATCCAACACAACACATCACTGAGTACCACTCTTCATATTTTCAAGCATGGTAGTGGCTGCATCATGTTATGGGTATGCTTGTCATCGGCAAGAACTAGGGAGTTTTTTAGGATAAAAAGAAACAGAATACAACTATAAGCACAAGCAACATCCTAGAGGAAAACCTGGTTCAGTCTGCTTTTTTATTTATTTATTTTATTTCACCTTTATTTAACCAGGTAGGCTAGTTGAGAACACCTTTATTTAACCAGGTAGGCTAGTTGAACACCTTCATTTAACCAGGTAGGCTAGTTGAGAACACCTTTATTTAACCAGGTAGGCCAGTTGAGAACAAGTTCTCATTTACAAACTGCGACCTGGCCAAGATAAAGCATATCAGTGTGAACAGACAACAACACAGAGTTACACATGGAGTAAACAATAAACAAGTCAATAGCACAGAAGAAGAAAAAAAAGAGAAAAAAAAGAAAAAAAAAAGAGTCTATATACATTGTGTGCAAAAGGCTTGAGGAGGTAGGCGAATAATTACAATTTAGCAGATTAACACTGGAGTGATAAATGATCAGATGATCATGTGCAGGTAGAGATACTGGTGTGCAAAAGAGCAGAAAAGTAAATACATAAAAACAGTATGGGGATGAGGTAGGTAAATTGGGTGGGCTATTTACCGATGGACTATGTACAGCTGCAGCGATCGGCTTGAACATCTATAGAAAGACTGGAAATGGCTTTCTGGCAATGACCAACAATCAATTTGACAGAGATTGAAGAATTTAAAAAAGAATAATCCAGTTTTGCAAAGTTCTTAGAGATTTATCCAAAAAGACTCACAGCTGTAATCGGCATCAAAGGTGCTTCTACAAAGTATTGACTCAGGGGTGTGAATACTTATGTAGAATCGAAATATTTCTGTATTTCATTTTCAATAAACATGCAAACATCTCTAAAAACATGCTTTCCTTTGTCATTATGGGGTAGAGGGGTGAGAGAAAAAAAAAACAATTGAATCCATTTTGAATTCAGGCTGTAAGACAACAAATTGTGGAACAAGTCAAGGGATGTGAATACTTTCTATAGGCACGTCATTGGTTTTAGCTCTGTCGTTTGTTTACATTTGGGGATAACCTGAGTCACTCTCTTCTCTGCCCAGGTAGTTCCGGAAACGACTGCCACTGTAAGATAACACCATTTTACTCAACAAGATTATCTTTGACCCACGTTTTCGGTCAGGGTCGAGTACGTCCCAAATGGCACCCTATCCTCTATATAGTGCACTACTTCTGATCAGAGCCCTATCCATAGTGCACTACTTCTGATCAGAGGCCTATGGGTAGTGCACTACTTCTGATCAGAGCCCTATGAGTAGTGCACTATTTCTGATCAGAGCCCTATGAGTAGTGCACTACTTCTGATCAGAGCCCTATGAGTAGTGCACTAAAAGGAATAGGGTGCCATTTGAGAAACAACCCAAGTCTGTTGTCCAGACTAATGAATGGCAATGTATGCAACACTGTGGATTACCAAAGTGGGTCAAATATGTCTGCACAGTGAACGGCGTTGCACAGACTATATATTCTGCCCATCGTAAAATGCAACTGAGCATAGCCAATGACTATGCTTGCACTATGACTTGCTTAATGACACACCGTTAACATGTGTAAGTGAGTGAACCATTGTTTGGCCATCGTTTTGATGTCGACCCTGTTGAGGTTGGCTGAGATCCTTCTCCCTTTCATAACAATGGAGGACGTTTTAATTAAATCAGAACAGGCTGGTTATCATAGAGTTCTGGAACAGGACATTTAAGTTATCTTATTAAAGTCTATCACGCCAAACAACACATTATAGAGGCTTTATAGGGAATTCATGCTAAACAATTATAATGGCTTTATAGGGGATTCATGCTAAACACATTTTATTAATGGCTTTATAGGGCATTCATGCTAAACACATTACAATGGCTTTATAGGGGATTCATGCTAAACATATTACAATGGCTTTATAGGGCATTCATGCTAAACACATTATAATGACTTTCTAGGGGATTTATGCTAAACACATTATAATGACTTTATAGGGCATTCATGCTAAACACATTACAATGGCTTTATAGGGGATTCATGCTAAACATATTACAATGGCTTTATAGGGCATTCATGCTAAACACATTACAATGGCTTTATAGGGGATTCATGCTAAACACATTATAATGACTTTATAGGGGATTCATGCTAAACACATTATAATGACTTTATAGGGGATTCATGCTAAACACATTATAATGGCTTTATAGGGGATTCATGCTAAACACATTATAATGACTTTATAGGGGATTCATGCTAAACACATTATAATGACTTTATAGGGCATTCATGCTAAACACATTTTAATGACTTTATAGGGCATTCATGCTAAACACATTATAATGACTTTATAGGGCATTCATGAAGAACACATCTGTCACGTATGACTCTACAAGCTTGGCACACCTGTATTTGGTGAGTTTCTCCCATTCTTCTCCGCAGATCCTCTCAAGCTCTGTCACAGCTATTTTCAGGTCTCCAGAGATGTTTGATCGGGTTCAAGTCTGGGCTCTGGCTGGGCCACTCAAGGACCTTCAGAGACTTGTCCCGAAGCCACTCCTACGTTGTCTTGGCTGTGTGCTTAGGGTTGTTGTCCTTTTGGAAGGTGAAACGCGCTCTGGAGCAGGTTTTCATCAAGGATCTCTCTATACTTTGCTCTGTTCATCTTTCCCTCGATCCTGACTAGTCTCCCAGTCCCTGCCGCTGAAAAACATCACCACAGCATGATGCTCCCCCCACCATGCTTCACCGTAGGGATGGTGCCAGGTTTCCTCCAGACATGATGCTAAGCATTCAGGCCAAAGAGTTCAATCTTGGTTTCATCAGACCAGAGAACATTGTTTCTCATGGTCTGAGAGTCTTTAGGTGCCGTTTGGCAAACTCCAAGTGGGCTGTCATGTGCTTTTTACTGAGGAGTCGCTTCCGTCTGGCCACTCTACTGTAAAGGCCTGATTGGTAGAGTGCTGCAGAGATGGTTGTCCTTCTGGAAGGTTTTCCCATCTCCACAAAGGAACTCTGGTGCTCTGTCAGATTGACCTTCAGGTTCTTTGTCACCTCCCTGACCAAGGCCATTCTCCTCTGATTTCTCAGTTTGGCCGGTGGCCAGCTCTAGGAATAGTTTTGGTGGTCCCAAACTTCTTCCATTTAAGAATGACGGAGGCTACTGTGTTCTTGGGTACCTTCAATGCAGCAGACATGTTGTGGTACCCTTCCCCAGATCTGTGCATTTGCACCATCCTGTCTCAGACCTCTACAGTACAGATGACTCGTTCGACCTCAAAGCTTGGTTTTTGCTCTGACATAACTATGGGACCTTATATAGACAGCCTTTCCAAATCATGTCCAAACAATTTAATTTACCACAGGTGTACCCCAATCACGTTGTAGAAACATCTCAAGGATGATCAATGGAAACAGGATGTACCTGAGGCCAATTTTGATTCTCATAGCGAAGGGTCTGAATACTTATGTAAATAAGGTATTTCTGTTTTAATTTTAAATAAATTAGCAGCAATTTCTAAAAAACTATTTTTGCTTCGTCATTATGGGGTATTCTGTGTAGATTGCTGAGGATTAGTATGTATTTAATCAATTTTAGAATAAGTGTATCATTTGTCGTCGGAAGGAGACCAAGGTGCAGCGTGGTAATCGTACATTCTTTTATTTAAATGCTCCACCAAGAAAAACAATAAACAATACAATGAACGAAAAGCTTCGTCGTGCAAACTACATGCACTCAAACAAAGACAAGATCCCACACTGAAGGAGGGAAAAGGGGATGCCTAAGTATGATCCCCAATCAGAGACAATGAAAGACAGCTGCCTCTGATTGGGAACCACACTTGGCCAAACACAAAGAAATAGAGAACATAGAATGCCCACCCAAATCACACCCTGACCTAACCAAACATAGAGAATAACAAGGGTCTCTCAGGTCAGGGCGTGACAATAAGGCTGTAACGTAGCAAAAATGTTGAAAGGGGTCTGAATACTTTCCGAAGGCACTGTATTTATACAGAGATTTATAAAGGCATTTATTGTCACGGTTGTCGAAATAACATTTGGATCAAGGTGCAATGTGATATGGGTTCTTTTTACTCGTGAAACGCAAAAAAACAATAAAGAGCAAACGACACGTGAAGCTATGGAGTGCTCACAGGCAACTACACATAAACAAGATCCCACAAACACAGGTGGGAAATGGCAGCCTAAATATGATCCCCAATCAAAAACAACGCTAAACAGCTGCCTCTGATTGGGAACCATACCAGGCCAGCATAGAAATAAAACAACCTAGATTATCCACCCTAGTCACACCCCTCCCTAACCAAAATAGAGAATAAAAAGGCTCTCTATGGTCAGGGCGTGACAGTACCCGGGACTTTGCCCCCGCCCAGACCACGGCCATGGAGCCGGGTAGAACGCCGTGCCCGGACTGGACCCCGGTGCAGAAGAAGGCTCCGGCCGTGGAGCAGGACTGGATGTCATGCCTGGACTGGACATCAGCGCAGAGTAAGGTTCCGGCCTTGGAGTGGGACTGGACATCGGCGCCGAAGAAGGCTCCCGGCCTTGGAGCTGGACTGGACGCCGTGCCTGGACTGGGCACCGACACAGAAGAAGGCTCCGGCCATTGAGCAGGACTGGACGCCGTGTCTGGACTGGACATCGGCACAGAGGAAGGCTCCTGCCATGGAGCGGGACTGGACACCGGACCTGACCTGGACTTCGGTGCAGAGGAAGGCTCCGGCCTAGGAGCTGAACTGGACGCCGTGCCTGGACTAGGCACCAGCGCAGAGGAAGGCTCTGGCCATGGAGCTGGACTGGACACCGTACCCGGACTGGGTATCGGCGCAGAGGAAGGCTCTGGCCTTCGAGCTGGACTGGACGCCGTGCCTGGACTGGATACCGGCGCAGAGGAAGGCTCCGGCCTTGGAGCGGGACTGGACACCGTGCCTGGACCTGACATCGGAGCAGAGGAAGACTCTTGCCATGGAGCGGGACTGGACGCCGTGCCTGGACGCTCCGGACCGTGGACCGTCGCAGGAGGTTCCGGAACGTGGACCGTCGCAGGAGATTCCGGTCTGTGGACCGTCGCAGGAGGTTCCAGACTGTGGACCATCGCAGGAGGTTCCGGTCTGTGGACCGTCGCAGGAGGTTCCGGACTGTGGACCGTCGCAGGAGGTTCCGTACTGTGAACCGTCGATTGAAGCTCCGGACTGGGTTCCGTCGCCGGAAGCTCTGGACTGGGGACCGTCGCCGGAATCTTTGGACTGGGGACCGTCGCCGGAAGCTCTGGACTGGTGACACGCACTTCAGGGCGCGTGCGAGGAGGAGACACAGGACGTACCGGAGTGGGGAGGCGCACTGGAGGCCAGATACGTGGAGCCGACCCAGGTTTCACCAGACTGATGACACGTTCCTCCAAACGCCTGCGTTGGCGCATACTCCTATCCAGCTCCATTCTCCGGTATCCCTCCTCACACTGTTCCAACGAATCCCTGGCGGGCTCTGGTACTCTCCTTGGGTCAACTGACCACCTCTCTATCTCCTCCCAGGTGGTATCTGGCTCTCTCCGTTCACTCTCTTCCAATTTCTCCATCTTCTCCCAGATGGGCTCTGGTTCTCTCCTCGGCTCCGCCGACCACCCCGTGTGCCCACCCCCAAAAATGTTTTGGGGCTGTTCTTTGTGGCTTCCGTTGTGGCCGCGAACCCCGGCTTCGGCGCTGTCCTTCCTTCTCTCCTTGCGTCTGCCGCCAAGGAAGGCGATCCTGTCCTGCCAGGATTTCCTGCCAAGTCCAGGATCCCTTCCCATCCAAGATCTCCTCCCAAGTCCAGGATACCTTCTCCTCCTGGGCATGCTGCTTGGTCCTGGTGTGGTGGGATCTTCTGTCACGATTGTCGTAATAACATTCGGACCAAGGCGCAGCGTGATATGGGTTCCACATCTTTTTATTTGTGAAACGCACAAAAAAATAAAGAGCAAACGACACGTGAAGCTATAGAGTGCTCACAGGCTCACACATAAACAAGATCCCACAAAAAAACAGTGGGGAAATGGCTGCCTAAATATGATCCCCAATCAGAAACAATGCTAAACAGCTGCCTCCATACCAGACCAAAATAGAAATAAAATAACCTAGATTACCCACCTTAGTCACACCCCTACCTAACCAAAATAGAGAATAAAAAGTCTCTCTATGGTCAGGGCGTGACATTTATACAGGCATATCTGAACAAGAGAGATTAAAGAGACGCCAGATTATAGGAAGGCAGTTCAACTTCCTAATAACAAGGTTGTGGGAGAGGAGTTTGATGTTAAAGAATAATTAATCTGGATAAACAGTCAGTGGCAGGAACATTGTTATCTCCTGTGTTCAGGTGCAAGGAAGGCAACCCTCACACATCACTCACACATAGGATTTAATTTGTTTTATGGAGACTCCAGAATCCTGTTTTATGGAGACTCCAGAATCCTGTTTAATGGAGACTCCAGAATCCTGTTTAAAGGAGACTCCAGAATCGTGTTTTATGGAGACTCCAGAATCCTGTTTTATGGAGACTCCAGAATCCTGTTTTATGGAGACTCCAGAATCATGTTTAATGGAGACTCCAGAATCCTGTCTTATGGAGACTCCAGAATCGTGTTTAATGGAGACTCCAGAATCCTGTTTAATGGAGACTCCAGAATCCTGTTTAATGGAGACTCCAGAATCCTGTTTTATGGAGACTCCTGAATCCTGTTTTATGGAGACTCCAGAATCCTGTTTTATGGAGACTCCAGAATCCTGTTTAATGGAGTCTCCAGAATCCTGTTTAATGGAGACTCCAGAATCCTGTTTAATGGAGACTGCAGAATCCTGTTTAATGGAGACTCCAGATCCTGTTTTATGAAGATTTGCATCACATGCAGGTCTGTATTTTTTAAATTCCTGCCACATCCCAGCTCTTGGGGAAAACTCAGCGGCGCAAATTTCACTGGGGAAGGGGGGACATGTCCGAAGGTACTGTATATAGGCATTTATAGAGGCGTTTAGATAGGCATTTCTATATTCTGAAATAGCATTTTTGTACCCCCCAATTTTATCATTGGAATGTGAAACAAAACAAGGCAAACGGTGTGCTTTATGACCATGCAGACTCCTCCAAGCTGTCGGGTAGGCTGTTTAGAGTGTTTATCCCTACGTTAAAAAATAATTGTATGTCCCCCACTTCTAAAACCAAAGTTGCGCCCCTGGAAAATCTCATGCCTAAATAGCTAAATATAAGTGTTGCATTTTTGTCATTGCATTTACCTACCTGCTTCATCACTCATATAGAAATCAACTACAATAATGAAGTTGTGACAACAGAGTAATTTGGTTATTAGCATCCTTTTAGGGCGTCTAAATAGTTTCACACTATCCCCCAACCAAAATGGATAATTTAGGTAACAAATTAATTAGTTATAATATGCAAATGAAATCACTGAGTGTAAAGTCATATGCAAATAGAATTAGGATGTGGGGAATGGCTCTCTCTCTGGTGACATCTGGGTAAAATTGCATAACGATGACTTTGGTTTGCTCGAGTGAATGGCTCGTGCCCTCCAGCAGTATCTTCTGCTGCTGTAAGGAAAGATGAGCAGCACTCGATGGTTTAGAACAGAGCAAGGCTGGATTGAGCTCCTTTAATTAGCTTGGCTGCAGATAGGGAGGGGGGGGCGCTTACACACACACACACACACACACACACACAGATACACACACAGATACACACACAGATACACACACACACACACAGAGAGTTTACGGATTCCCATTCCACGCCTCATTTACATTATATTGCCTCATGTGTGGGCTGTCAAAACAACCTCCTCCCCTGACCCATTATAGAACTCCTTGACCTTAACCCATTATAGAACTCCTTGACCCTAACCCATTACAGAACTCCTTGACCTTGACCCATTACAAAACTCCTTGACCCTGACCCATTATAGAACTCCTTGACCCTGATCCATTATAGAACTCCACGAGAGGAGATGGAATGATTGAATAGGGAATCTGATCACAGATGAAATACGATAGAGACCCAAAAGCTTTTCTTTATTCAACGGTGCTGAGGGGAGGTGCTGAGGAGAGATGCTGAGGGGAGGTGCTGAGGAGAGATGCTGAGGGGAGGTGCTGAGGAGAGATGCTGAGGGGAGGTGCTGAGGAGAGAAGCTGAGGGGAGGTGCTGAGGTGAGATGCTGAGGGGAGGTGCTGAGGAGAGATGCTGAGGGGGGTGGGGGGTGGGGGGGGGGGGAGAAACACATTCTGATATTGAATTCCTTCCACGACTAGCTCTCTCGTCAACGCAGGACAGATTCATATGCATGTCACCAAGTCAGCGTAACGGCCCCTCATAACGTCCACAAACAAAAACATATTTCCATGAAGGTCCTCTGTGTGTCCCTCTCTAAATCATGTTGGAGATGGAAGTGAATACTTTAAAAGAGAAAGAAGGTGATTACTCCGAGAAAAAGGCCGATGGGCCATTAGGAGACGAATGGCGGGACCCAAACAATGACTGGCCTTTGATGAAGTGCCATACCACATTCTGCTTCAAGTGTGATGTGGTGCAATGCACTGTACAAGATTATCGAAGTACTAGCTATGTCCTTTCATTTTAAATAGATGATCTTTTTCATGTTACATTGATTGGTGCAGCTAATGAACCACCATTGGTACGAATTATGAACATGGATAATAACAGCACGGCTGGATGATATTATTGAGCGAGGTGTGCAGTGTGCATATGACAATATTAGTCTCCATTAATAAACAGTGCCTCAGCAAATCAGTTGTCTTCTGTTATCTGGGCCTTGCTAATTTTCACCCATGATGCTTTGTGTAAATGAACATTATCAAACTAGCCTTGTGACAGATCATTGTGCTGTATTGACAACTCGTATGGTCCTTGCGAGACAGCACAAACACATCTGGGACCAGGCTACGTCAAAACTAAGATCACTTTATTGGTCAATTACTCACAAGGTCCAACTGAAATTTGACTTCCGCTTTTGACCCAACGAAAGACGCACACACAGAATTTGGAGAGGTGCCACACTGGGCCGCCCTTGGGAGCTGTTGTTGTGTGTGTGTGTGTGTGGGGGGGGGGGGGGGTTGAGTGCCTTGCTCAAGGTCACAACAGCAGGCAATGGCATTCAAGACTTGATACCAGCAACCCTCTGGTTGCCAGTTCACTTCCCCCCCAGATTGTTTCCCGCTGACCAAGGATTTGAACTGGCAAACCTCTGGCTGTTGACTCACCTTTCTAACCGCTAGGCTACCTGCCCTAAAGCTACATTTGATGAGTTTTCCACAAGGTTCCTAACAATGCTCCATTAGATTTAATTTGACCCACGGTTACCGTTAGCAACGGCAAATGAGGAACTACCTCTATAGTCCGCTCCATTGGTCACATTCCACACACCACAGGTCACCTTAAAATGTAACTTGATCTGATTTAAAATGACTGTATAGAGGCATGAGTGTGTATCTCGGAGAATGACTCCCAGGATGTCAAAGATAAATATTTTTGGGGTTAAAAGACCAACGCTGTCTCTCAAAGGTCAGGAGGCAGAATGTCCTTTTCACCTACAGGCCTATATATGTCCTTGGCCTTCCTGATGAATTCAGTAGTTCACAGGTAATGGGATGTATGATCCATATGGCTGTAGTTTGAGACTGTGCCGTTGAAAAAGGGAACTTTTAGCACCGTTGCATCGGAGAGATAATGAATGTGTCCCACATCCGCCAGTCTGTTTTGCGTGTGTGTGTGTGTGTGTGTGTCTCACACCTCCTCCTCCTGGTGATATTTTCTAGTGTTTGAAGGCCACACCCCCCATTGACATTCCATTTTACTCACCCATACCCAAAGTGACAGTGTGGTAGGGTCACAGTCGAGCAAACCTCATACCCCAAAGTGACAGTGGGGTAGAGTCACAGTCAAACAAACCCCATTGACATTTTAGAGATTTTACGCAGGTTAACCCAGAGCCAGACGAAAGAGAAGACCAGAGGAGCCAATTCCCTGCTGTTGGTCTCTCCGTAGGTCAGACACCAAAGCAACAGATAGCAGAATCACCCCGTACTGAGACCACAGCCCATGTTTTTTTTCCATATGTTTCAAACACTGCTTTTGTGTTTTTCATTTTGATATTTTTTTCCAAAGCAATTGGGAGTTTTGTTCCAGTGGGAGTTTTGCTCCCGTACATGACACAGTAGGGATTAAACACAGTGCCTACATTTTCAGTATGTATTTCTGCTAGGTGATGACCTACTGAAGGATAAAACAAAACAGGGTTGGTTAGTGGTAGAAGCTTGCTAAAGGGAGAAATTGGGACTACACAGAGACCACAGGGAACATGCATCAGAAGACTACTTAACACAGACTCAGTCAGAGTTTGGACAGTAATAGTCATGTTGTATTTTGCATCTGAAAAGGCAACCTATTCCCTATAACAAGGCACCCTATTCCCTATAACAAGGCACCCTATTCCCTATAACATGGCACCCTATTCCCTATAACAAGGCACCCTATTCACTATAACAAGGCACCCTATTCCCTATAACATGGCACCCTATTCCCTATAACATGGCACCCTATTCCCTATAACATGGCACCCTATTCCCTATAACAAGGCACCCTATTCCCTATAACATGGCACCCTATTCCCTATAACATGGCACCCTATTCCCTATAACAAGGCACCCTATTCCCTATAACATGGCACCCTATTCCCTATAACATGGCACCCTATTCCCTATAACAAGGCACCCTATTCCCTATAACAAGGCACCCTATTCCCTATAACATGGCACCCTATTCCCTATAACAAGGCACCCTATTCCCTATAACAAGGCACCCTATTCCCTATAACATGGCACCCTATTCCCTATAACAAGGCACCCTATTCCCTATAACATGGCACCCTATTCCCTATAACAAGGCACCCTATTCCCTATAACATGGCACCATATTCCCTATAACAAGGCACCCTATTCCCTATAACATGGCACCCTATTCCCTATAACAAGGCACCCTATTCCCTATAACAAGGCACCCTATTCCCTATAACGCGGCACCCTATTCCCTATAACATGGCACCATGGTCAAAAGTACTGCGCTGTAGAGGGAATCGGGTGTCATTTCAGATTGACATTCTGAGAGACTTTAATTGCGTGTGCTTCCCATCAACATACATTTTTAGGGAAAAAAAGGACAACAGCGCCTAATACAATTTAAGATCTCTTCTTGTATAAAGGTATTACAGAGCAATCTGTTTAATCGTGCCTAGTGGGTATGTTTGCTTGTATTTTGTCGCTCATGTATTATCCCCCTCATTCAATAGCAGACCATTGCTGCTGCATTGACCCACGTCTAAATGTACCTCACGGAACAGACTACATCACCGCCAGGTATGGAGTGATGTCATCCATACAAATCTAAACAGAGTTCTATGGAAGACGTCGCTTGGCCAAGTACACAAGCCAGAGTTCTGATTTGAGGTAAGTGCACAGCATCATTTTATTTAACGAGAACACGTGTACAATAACAACCAGAACCAGAAATGAGAAAATGTCCTTGCGTTGTTACTACCCAGTCTATAATCACAAGGATTTCCTAGAACTGAGCAACCCACTTATGGCTAATAGGCAAGTGAATTTCCAGACAGTATAGTGGTCTATCTTTGATCCACTTAACACACTCAGACCAAATTGAAAATCCATTTAAAGATGATGTATCGTAGCTACGCAGTCCAAGTTCCCAGTGCTTTTACATGGTAAATAAAAGAGTCAACAAGGTAGCTGTCTGACTGTAATTATATTCCAGTTTTTGGAAAGAGACTTGCCCTTTCAATTTTCACATTGAGATGTACATTTGCCTGGTGGGGTTGTCACAGGTGATACATGGCCTTGCTTGTTGGGTGGGGCCTTCAGACCATAAATTACACTTTAGACATAACCTAATGGAAAGGCCTCAAATCATCACCGACTAGGCCAGGGGTAGACAACCCTGTTCCTGGATTGCCGCAAGTACTGCAGGACTTTGCACCAATTAGACGCCACACTGAGCTACTTAGCTAATTGATCAGCTCAGTGATTTCCTGAATTCACCACACCTGGTATTCCTGATGGACTCTGCCATCAGGCTAAGGGCAAAGGGTGGAAAATCATTGAGTTCAATTCACTTTTTGGAAAATATGAAGGAAACATACGGGGTGTTTACATGCTATCAAAGTTATCGGAAGTTTGTAGTTCAGACTGGGAAGCTTCACTTGAACAACCCCCAAGTCGTAATTACCAGTTGTAAACTTGCAGAAAAGTTTCTTACCCGAGTTGCTGAGTTGTGATGTTTCACCACTGACCACTGACCTTTAACCTTTAAACCAAACGATGACCACAAATACATTTTTTGAGAATTACAAACACATTAATATAGATAATGTAGCAAGTTTGACCATATTGTCAATTCTAAAGATGGAATCCACAGTAGGGGGAAACAGAACCAAAGGAACTTTAGCTAACTTGATTAGTAGTAATGTTAGCTAGCTTACCTAAAATCTTATTGGTTGAATAATTTTTTCCCGACTTTAAAAGCACTTGAACACAGTCATGTCGACTACAACTTCCTACTTCACAGTTTCCCACTTCCCAATCATAAATATTATAATATAATATAGCATTGTCCATGATGTGGTGTATTTCAGAGAAGCAAAGCTGCGAGATACTTTTGGAGGGAATCAGTCACAAAAAAGGGTGGTTGACACTCAAATTAATATTAACAATTGAAAATAACAACCAATAATTTACTGGGTGCTTATATTTGTCCTATATCACACATGTGCAAGCGTGTATTTATACGCATGTGTGAATTGTAAATGTGTTTTTTTGCATATCCCATCTCTCCCTGAGATACACTGGGAAAGTGGTATGTAATATCTTGAGTAACAATAGCTAATAAATTAAATAAAAGCAGTATGTCATTACACCAACCACATACAATAGTTATGGAGATTGTTTTCTATTCAAATATGGGATCCTAAGCGCTCTGATAAGTGGTCTGAATAGCCAATAGACTCCATATTGTTTTCTCCATATAGTGATGTAACAGAACCCAGACTATAGATGGTGACTTCAATCTGTGGAAAGCAAGGACATCCAACCTCCTCTTTCCAAAGGTACTCCAGAGTTATTTTAGAACATGAACAAGAGAAGGATCAAATGAGGATCACCGGGTTCAAAGCCTTCTAATTTTCTTTTGATGTGTCCTCGTCTCAAAGGTTCCCTGAGGATGTTCATATCGGAGACGCGGGAGGGAATCTGTATGACATTAGAAGTAACTATCTTCTTTCTTATCCCAATCTGACCACAAC
The DNA here is from genome assembly GCF_045791955.1 of Oncorhynchus clarkii lewisi. Taxonomy (NCBI): domain Eukaryota; kingdom Metazoa; phylum Chordata; class Actinopteri; order Salmoniformes; family Salmonidae; genus Oncorhynchus; species Oncorhynchus clarkii. The sequence continues at coordinate 57,233,168 of NC_092165.1, read as the reverse complement.
AGGAGCAAAATACAAGGCAACAATAATTTTTAATTTAATCTTTATTTAACTAGGCAAGTCAGTTAACAAGTCAGTTAACTTGTGACCAAAATAATCACACCTGTTCAAGGGGTACCTTGTCAGCTCAGGGATTTGAACTTGCATCCTTTCGGTTACTAATCCAACACTCTAACCACTAGGCTACCCTGCCGCCCCAAGGAAGCTGTAGGCCATAGAAGGATATTTTCCAACATTTGGGGGCTCATCCGGGATCAAACATTAACAGTATTCCTTTGTGAAAATGTTAAACTATGAATGCTTAGGGTAATGTTAAAGTCAGAAGAAAGCCAAATGCTGGAAATACATATTGATCTATTGCAGTGTTTTGTTGACTGTATGATTAGCATATTTATCTCTTGATTTGTGACAAACTTAAATGAATTCAATTTAATGCTGGAGGAGATTTATAATCTGACGGCGCATACAACACAGCACATTCTACCATTGTCACAGTATTTAAATAATGTGTTTTCGCAAATATACAGTGCCTTCAGAAAGTATTCACACCCCTTGACTTTTTTCCACATTTTTTGTGTGCGAGTGGGATTTAAATGGATTTAATACTCTGTAATTGTTACAGTTTTCTTCCGTCGAAGGAGAGGCGGACCAAAATGCAGCGTGGTTATTTCGATTAATGTTTAATAAAAGATTAACACGAACAAAACAATTAAACGTACCGTGAAAACCTAAACAGCCTATTCTGGTGCAAACTAACACAGAGACAGAAACAATCACCCACGACACACTCAAATAATATGGCTGCCTAAATATGGTTCCCAATCAGAGACAACGATAAACACCTGCCTCTGATTGAGAACCACTTCAGGCAACCATAGACTTTTCTAGACAACCCAACTATACCACAATCCCAATACCTACAAAAACCCCAAGACAAAACACACCACATTGCCAGGTCGCAATTGTAAATGAGAACTTGTTCTCAACTTGCCTACCTGGTTAAATAAAGGTGAAATAAAATAAATAAAAAATTAAGAAACCCATGTCACACCCTGGCCTGACCAAAATAATAAAGAAAACACAAAATACTAAGACCAGGGTGTGACAGTAATGTCAAAGTGGATGAAAAATTTGACCATTTTATAAATAATTATGGAAAATAAAAGACTGATATATCTTGATAAGTATTCTACCACCTGAGTCAATACATGTTAGAATCACCTTTTGCAGCGATAACAGCCGTGAGTCTTTCTGGGTAAGTCTCTAAGAACTTTGCACACCTGTACAATATTTGCACATAATTCTTTCAAAATTTAATCAAGCTCTGTCATGTTGGTGGTTGATCATCGCTAGACTGTTGGGTTACAGACAGAATTTTAAATTATTTTGTGTTACTGGCCTACACACAATACCCCATAATGTGAAAGTGGAATTATGTTTAGAGAAATATTTTCCTTGAGTCAATAAGTTGTCAACCCCCAAGCCTAAATAGGTTCAGGAGAATTGTTTTTGCAATTTTATTATTACACATTTCATCATAGGATGGATATAAATGTTAGCAGTTTTTAATATGATATCTGATTTAGACTGACTAACAAAATCAACGCCCCCCCCCCCCCCCCCCCGGGCCGGTATCTGATTTAGACTGACTAACAAAATCAACGGGCCCCCCCGGGCCGGTGTCTGATTTAGAGTGACTAACAAAATCAACAGGCCCCCCCGGCCGGTATCTGATTTAGAGTGACTAACAAAATCAACAGGCCCCCCCGGCCGGTATCTGATTTAGAGTGACTAACAAAATCAACGGGGGCCCCCCGGCTGGTATCTGATGTAGACTGACCATCAAAATCAACGGGGCCCCCCGGCCAGTAATTCGTCCATGATTTAACAAGTTCAGATAGCTGGCTGCTAAACTAACTTAGCAATCTAAAAAATGTTAGCTGACATGGAATAATTGACTGACTATCAGTGACTGGATATAACAAGAGAAAAACTGCTGATGCATAACCACATTTCGGGGGGATGAGGGCATTTGCGGGCCGCCAGTTGCCCTGCAGTACATAGACAAACAAACAGAAGTACGTAAAATATTATCCAATGGCCTTGGAGAATACCATCTATAGCGGAATACAAAATGTCAATGTCAGCTTAGAAGGCAGTTGGGAAATGTACGTGTCTCCACAGCCTCCATATCTTTCATCACCGTGCCATGTTACTTGGCTATCACTCTTCCACCCTAGCGTTAATGAAGGTGACACTGCCTCCGTGCCAGGCCACACAATTACAGCATCAGCCTGTGATACTGATGACAGGATGCCATAATAGGATCTGGTAAAAGTGTACTGTACTCACCTGGATTATGCAACATAACTTGTGTGATAACCAATCAGCTTGTTCGTTGTAATAACTTCTGTGTTTTCTTTTCATACAAGAAAATAACCCTTAATATCAATAAACATCCTCAACGGATGGGTTTAGATGGTATTAAAATACTTTGAGCATTTGCTTGAGCCTGGTTGGCGTGCCAGATGGGCAAAGTTTGCACTTTTAGGACTATTACATTGGTTCCATTGCCACTGGCAAGCTTAATCGAGCACAAAAGGATTTCAAATACTATTTGAAGTACCCAGGTCTGCTCCAACGTATATAGTGTCAGATACAGACCCCCAGGATACTGTGCTGTCGTTTCACTGTGATCATGGCTAGCTATGAAAACTACACTGAACAAAAATAAACGCAACATGTAAAGTGTTGGTCCCATGTTTCATGAGCTTTTGCTGGGGATAATAAATGGCCACTTTAAAGTGTGCAGTTTTGTCACAGAACACAGCGCCACAGATGTCTCAAGTTCGAGGGAGTGTGCAATTGCTGACTGCAGGAATGTCCATCAGAGATGTTGCCAGATCATTTAATGTTAATTTCTCTACCATAAGCTGCCTCCAACGTTGTTTTAGATCATTTGGCAGTACGTCCAACCGTCCTCACAACCACAGACCAAGTTTAACTACGCCAGCCCAGGACCTCCACATCTAGCTTCATCACCGGCGGAATCATCTGAGAGGGGTGGGGGGGTGCTGAGGAGTATTTCTGTCTCTAACATACCCTTTTTGTGGGGAAAAAATCTCATTCTGAATGGCTGGGCCTGGCTCCCCAGTGGGTGGGCCTGGCTCCCCAGTGGGTGGGCCTGGCTCCCCGGTGGGTGGGCCTTGCTGCCAAGTGGGTGGGCCTGGCTGCCAAGTGGGTGGGCCTGTACTCTCCAAGGCTCACCCATCGCTACATCTCTGCCAAGTCATGTGAAATCCATAAATTAGGGTCTAATTAATTTATTTCAATTGACTGATTTCCTTATATTAACTTTAACTCAGTAAAATCTTTGAAATTGTTGCATGTTGCGTTTATATTATTTGTTCAGTATATATAAATCCTGCAAAACCCTTAAGGCTCAAGAGTAATCTTCATACTGTATAACACGTGAGGTAAAAGTTCCGGATTAGGAAGGAAGAAACCCATCTGACACCTACTGTGTTGACACGTTAAGAACATTCAGATTAACTTTAAATTAGCATCAACGGTGCCAAATGTTGCCGGCTAATATGCATGAGGGAGTCTTTGTACTCCACCTGGGAGCAGATGGGGGCCCTCCCGGCCAGATGCAAACCGGGTCCAGCATCTCATCTGCACTGAGAGAAGATGCTTTTCCTGGTGGCTCTGGAAAGAGCGTTTACTTACTGAATACATAAACAATGCATTAATGGTGAGAACACAAGCTGGATACACATTGCATTTCAACTCAAGGTAAGGTTGGTAAAGGCATCCCAAGGGATTACAGTGTGTGAAATACATATTGAGTTGTTTAGCAGGGACTAAACGAAGGCCAAGGGACAGTAAACACCAATAATGAAAGTTAACAGAAGTTGCAATGGTGCTCTGTGGTTAGAATACAGATATCAAGTGTTTGTGGCTTTCTTGGAATCAAAGAAGTCTAAATAAAAAATCTACTGAAAAGGAACTATTTGCTCCAATTCAGAAGTTTTATAGATCACTGTAAATCTCTCTCATCATCACATCATACAGACACATTCTTCAAAGACCTATTTTCTGGTGACGAGTAACAACATGATGAAATATATTGTTGTCCTAATAAACAGATGACACAGGATGAAGACATTTGAAGGGTATTTATTCATAATAATGCAAAGCAATCATCTGGGAAATCAAATCCAAATAATGACTGGAAGTCTGTTGCAGATAATATAAGTTATAAAATATTTTTTTTCTGATACAGTTAGATAAACTTCTGTTCTGGGGTGTTGTTGTCAAGAGAATGATTACCCCAAATAATACATTTATTTTGTCCCCATTTGAGCAAATGCATTATTGAGTTAAAGTGCCAGTTGAAATCTGCTGTACAATATAATATATGGGTTTACTTTGAGGGTAGAATTGAAACACTCACTTGGCTCAAGATGGTAGGCTAGGAGAGAATTTGTTTTGTCGACACACATTAAAAAGCAATGAAATGAATCAAATAAAATGAGTTTGCTTGCGGTACTTACAGTTGAAGTCGGAAGTTTACATACATTTAGGTTGGAGTCTTTAAAACTCGTTTTTCAACCACTCCACAAATCTCTTGTTAACAAACTATAGTTCTGGCAAGACAGTTAGGACATCTACTTTGTACGTGACACAAGTCATTTTCCAACAATTGTTCACAGACAGATTATTTCACTTATAATTCACTGTATCACAATTCCAGGGGGTCAGAAGTTTACATACACTAAGTTGACTGTGCCTTTAAACAGCTTGGAAAATTCCAGAAAATGATGTCATGGCTTTAGAAGCTGGTAGGCTAATTGACATCATTTGAGTCAATTGGAGGTGTTCCTGTGGATGTATTTCAAGGTCTACCTTCAAACTCAGTGCCTCTTTGCTTGACATCATAGGAAAATCAAAAGAAATCAGTCAAGACCTCAGAAAAAAAATTGTAGACCTCCACAAGTCTGGTTCATCCTTGGGAGCAATTTCCAAATGCCTGAAAGTACCACGTTCATCTGTACAAACAATAGTACACAAGTATAAACACCATGGGACCACGCAGCCATCACACCACTCAGGAAGGAGGCGCGTTCTGTCTCCTAGAGATGAACGTACTTTGATGTGAAAAGTGCAAATCAATCCCAGAACAACAGCAAAGGACCTTGTGAAGATGCTGGAGGAAACAGGTACAAAAGTATCTATATCCACAGTAAAACAAGTCCTATATCGACATAACCTGAAAGGCCGTTCAGCAAGGAAGAAGCCACAGCTCCAAAACCGCCATAAAAAAGCCAGACTACGGTTTGCAACTGTCCTCTGGTCTGATGAAACAAAAATAGAACTGTTTGGCCATAATGACCATCGTTATGTTTGGAGGAAAAAAGGGGGAGGCTTGCAAGCCGAAGAACAACATCCCAACCGTGAAGCACAGGGGTGGCAGCATCATGTTGTGGGGGTGCTTTGCTGCAGGAGGGACTGGTGCACTTCACAAAATAGATGGCACCATGAGGAAGGAAAATTATGTGGATATATTCAAGCAACATCTCAAAACATCAGTCAGGAAGTTAAAGCTTGGTCGCAAATGGGTCTTGCAAATGGACAATGACCCCAAGCACACTTCCAAAGTTGTGGCAAAATGGCTTAAGGACAACAAAGTCAAGGTATTGGAGTGGGAAGAACTGAAAAAGCGTGTGTGAGCAAAGAGGCCTACAAACCTGACTCAGTTACACCAGCGCTGTCAGGAGGAATGGGCCAAAATTCACCCAACTTATTGTGGGAAGCTTGTGGAAGGCTATCTGAAACGTTTGACCCAAGTTAAACAATTTAAAGGAAATGCTACCAAATACTAATTGAGTGTATGTAAACATCTGACCCACTGGGAATGTGATGAAAGAAATAAAAGCTGAAACAAATAATTATCTCTACTATTATTCTGACATTTCACATTCTTAAAATAAAATGGGGATCCTAACTGACCTAAAACAGGGAACTTTTACCAGGATTAAATGTCAGGAATTGTGGAAAACTGACTTTAAATGCATTTGGCTAAGGTGTATGTAAACTTCTGATTTCAACTGTATGTTTTTACTGAACAAAAATATAAATGCAACATGCAACACTTTCAAATATTTTACTGAGATGCAGTTCATAAAAGGAAATCACTCAATTGAAATCAATTCATTAGGCCCTAATCTATGGATTTCACATGACTGGGTGCAGCCATGGATGGGTCTGGGGGGGCATGGGCCCACCTACCTGCGAGCCAGATCCAGCCAATCGGAAATAGTTTTTACCCACAAAAGGGCTTTATTAAAAACAGAAATACTCCTCAGCACCCCCAAATATGTGCACAAACTTTGAGAGAAATAAGCTTTTTATGCATATGGTAACTTTCTGGGATTTTTTATTTTAGCTCATGAAACATGGGACCAACACTTTACATGTTGTGTTTATATTTTAGTTCAGTAGTTTAGAATGACAGAGCAAACCAGAAGCAATGGAAAGGAGAGTTGAAAAATGTATCTGCTGTATCTGTATCCATTACTTTGAAATAATAAAACACAAGTAGTCATGAGGGAAAATCCAGCCAAAAACGTATCTTTTGGTATATTTTTCATTAGTCCACTGTTGATACAGTCCTAAAATGTTTTACATGTCAGCAAGTGAAGTTTTAAAGATATCGGACTTTCAAGAATGAAAGTGTCATCGGCTACATCATATGATGCATTTTGCATCGTCATGATGATGCGGCCAGGAACACTTTGCCTCTTGAAATGACGTTTCAAAACAACTGGGAACTCATTAAGAAACAAGGTCAAATCATGATGTCAATGATCTTCTGGTCAGAAAGTCGGAGCTTGAAATGACGAGTTGGATTGACCGTCCAAAACGATTTTTCCCAGTCTGAGCTCATTTGTTTTCCCGAGTTCCTAGTTGTTTTGAACATACTGACGTCTGAGATTTCCGAGGTCCGAAGCTCCTAGTTGTTTTGAATGCATCATGACTAATGAAAAAAAGACCAAAATATAGTTTGACTGGATTTTCCCTTTAGCGTCTGCAGATAAACAACGCAATCAGATATTGAATTGAGAGACATGGGAGAATGGAAGTTTTAAAGCGAACTGTTCAATTAAATTTTATATTTTCCATTATTAAAAGTGACCACACATGCTATGATTTACATTAATAATTTCATTGAACAGAGAAGTACACATTTTCTTCTGTTTTAACAGGTTGCTGAGAGGAACTGTCTCGGCCTAAATCTGTGTGAGAAATGTACTAAATTTTTGTCAAAATCTGTTTTGTGTCATTTTGTGCTTCTTGAATGACAAATGGTTTCTTATAGAATATTTTATAATGTGGTGTTCACCATATGCATTTGCTTAGGGCCCGATTCCGACCTGAGTTAAGCATGGGTTAATGGAACGTAATTCCCTTTTTTACACACTTTTCTCTCTATGCGTATTCTGACCTTGAATATAAACATGAGAATAGCATGCTATTCACCTGCTATTCGTTTTGGGTGGAGATCGAGTAAATGAATGAGTGGCGGAGGTGTGTCTGCAGATACGCCATAATCTCACCTAATTCCCTAATATTTCCACCACCTTTACGTGAGAATAAACCATGAATAAGGTCTAGCAAACGTACCGGCTCCAAGTGGGAAAAGCATCTACTTTATTCTGCACTGCTATTTACAGCTGGATAAGAGCTATTAAGAAGAGCTGGGTGAATGAGTAATCCGTTTGGATAAAGGAATTATAAATATAAATGACACTTGTTTTTAGATATATTTTACCTCAATATCACTGGAGACGAATGTGAAACCATTCATATGGCAGCAAACTGAAGCATATCAACATATCAACTTTCCCACAGTAAAGTTTATGAAATGAAATATGCAGAATTTAAATTGTACTGCCTTTAAATTTGCAGAGATGGGCACTCTCTAATGTCTGAATTATATGCTACCCCGACTGTCTCCGTTTCCTATTTTTATCATGTTAAATATTAGTCACTATCAGTATCGACCGCCAGTAGGCCTAACAACTACACATATTCAACAGCCAATTTACTGTTACTCCCCTTCAGTTGACATAGCCTACATTATCATTCCATTTAAGTACATTGTTTCGTTTACCTTCATTTGCTTCCTCTGTAAACACTGTCGCGGCCTACTGAGAGGTGCGTAGGAAAGGTGTGCGTAAGAAAGGCGTAATTTCCTAAGTCGGAATAGGGCCCTCATTGCCTATTTCTGATTATTCTGTAAAAAAAAAAAAAAGGATTCAGAAAATAAAAAGGGAAATCTACATTTTCTCCCAAAACGTTTTTTTTTACGAACAATAGTAGAGTAATTTTACAATACAGTTTTTTTTTTTTTCAAAAACCAGCTGGTTAAGGTAACTCATGGTCTCAGGTAGTTCCAAGGTCTTTACAGTTTCTGTAAAAGTAGAGTTACACTCTCATTTGAGTACTAAAATAGGTCTGTGAGAACCACACAGCCTGATCTAGTGGACTGACAGACACCCAGGTAAGCCAAGGCCATTATCAGCCGTAAGAGTCACACTTGAGAGGTCTTCCTCTCACAGTCCTTGGACGAAGTCACAATAATGTCTTTCTCAGCGGGTCCAGCTGAAATGAATTGGTAGACTTCAAAAGCATCCCTCCCTACAAGTCGATTTTTTGTCAGAGCCCATTGCTTATTTCTAAGAGCTCCCCGTTCTCGCTCAGTCACTCTGACAAAGCTTGGCCACCATCCTTTCTCTGCTTGAGCACAAGTCCCACTCCAAAAGCCTAGACTGTCAAGGGCAGTAAGTCATTCTCCTAGGTCAAAATAAAGAGAGCTGTGTAGATATCCATAATTTGACACTGTGCCACCACATGCAGAGTTGACCCTTGATACTAGAGTTAGCTGCAGATTACAGCATGATTGATTCTTTCTCTATAAAATGTGCCTAAGGGGCAAATGCTTGGATGGTACACTAGCCAATGTCGGTTTTTCCATTCACGTAATCTTCCACTAAGTCTGAAGGCACTTGATTTCATGGCACACAGCAGCGTCTTATCTTATCCCGAGACGACTAGCAAAAGATGCAAAAACAGCTGTTCATAAAGTAACCTTCCAAAGACTGCCACAAGCATGCATGGGCATGTATCATGATCAATGAGTACAACTCATGCAGGAAGAGAAAGATAGCATCGACATTTAAGGTTTTTCTTTTTTTGGAGTACATATTTTTGTGTGCTTTATGGAGCCATGCTGAAATCAAAGGTCAGGACAATGACTTGTATTGAAAACAGATGTTAATCTTGGCAGTTGCAAGAGAGAAACTACTATAACATGAAATAAAATAACATGAGCTTGAATTTCCTCCAGTAATATTTTTAGTAATTTTTTTCTTGACATTTAGCAGACACTCTTTTCCAGAGTGACTTACTAGGGTTAAGTGCCTTGCTCAAGGGCATAATCGACAGATTTTTCCCCCCTAGTCGGCTCAGTGATTCGAAACAGCGACATTTCGGTCTTAACCGCTAGTCTACCTGATGACCACTTGTCCTTAAAGTAAGGTAAATTAGGAGAGGATGATTTGAGTGTTATAACAAAGCTAATATTTCTCTATGAGCTGATCCATCATCAGTATTGTGGAATAATTATAACTTTAAGGTAAGATTTTAATGGAGAAAGCTGATCCGAGAGCAGCTGTGCATTACCTTCGATCCTGTCAGTCTCGACACAATGGCGCTCTTGGCGAATGTTCTCTCTAGGTGCTTGTTTGGGAAACACTTAAAAAGTTGACTGGTAAAAACGATGCACCTGGGCCCAGTTTCCTGATAGCGATGTAATTTAGGCTTAAGAGTGTTTTAACAATGCATCTTTCCTGCAACGGTCGAAGATGTAACATGCGTGTCCCAAAACACCATGCAGAAAGAACATTCGCTAACACGGAACCCAAACTGTCTGCGCGCGTGTGCCATCGTGCATAAATGTATTTTGTCCCCCTACACCAAACGCGATCACGACCGCAGGTTAAAATATCAAAACAAACTCTGAACCAATTACATTAATTTGGGGTCACGTCGAAAAGCATTAAATATGTATGGCAATTTAGCTAGCTAGCTTGCACATGCTAGCTAATTTATCCTATTTAGCTAGCTTGCTGTTGCTAGCTAATTTGTCCTAGGATATAAACATTGAGTTGTTATTTTACCTGAAATGCACAAGGTCCTCTACTCTGACAATTAATCCACACATAAAACGGTCAACCGAATCGTTTCTAGTCATCTCTCCTCCTTCCCGGCTTTTTCATCTTTGAACTTATATGGTGATCGGCATCTAAATTTTCATAGTATTACCACGACGACCGGCAAAACAGGTCATCTTTCAATCACCCACGTGGGTATAACCAATGAGGAGATGGCATATGGGTACCTGCTTCTATAAACCACTGATGAGATGGGAGAGGCAGGACTTGCAGCGCGATCTGCGTCAGAAATAGGAATTACTTCTATTTTAGCCCTTGGCAATGCAGATGCTCGTTGGCGCACGCGAGCAGTGTGGGTGCAAAAATTGAATAACATGGATTTCTACATTTATTTTGCAACGCTCGCACATGCGACGTGTCTGGTCTGGTCAGCATGTTAGTGCATCGTTGAGACAGACGTGTCAACACTGATAGGATAGAATAGAAAGATAGGCAGCGCTGCTCTCTGATCAGTTTTACCCATTAAAATCTTACCTTAACATTAGAATTATTCATCAATACTGACGATGGATCAGCTCCTAGAAAGATATTAGCACCTATGGCTTCAAATATTGAGGCGGTTTGTTCTAATGCTTACCCTATAATAATGCGCTAAATCAAGATTTAGCACATCATGCCACATGTTAGGCTACGCATTATGAAATATATTGAGACAAAATAGACAGTAGCCTACAAGCAGCAAGATAGAACTCAATTGATTGAACATGAAATATATAGTATTTCAAAGTGATTGAAATAGACCTATAGCCTACTGTATTTATATTTGAATGCAGTCATCTCAGTTTTTATTTCAAGCATCTTGAAAATGTATCAATTGAAAAGACATTGGCAACTTTGTATTTGTAGTCAACTTTATCGGCGCAGATAACCATGTGATTCTATGTTAAGCAGAGATTTTCTGATTATAGAGTGACGCAGGAGGGCAAAAAAAGCATCTAACGACACACATGTACTACGAGTGGTCCGAGGCAAGTTCATTTTACCTTTATTTAACTAGGCAAGTCAGTTAAGAACAAATTCTTATTTTCAATGACGGCCTAGGAACAATGGGTTAACTGCGTGTTCAGTGGCAGAACGACAGATTTGTACCTTGTCAGCTCGGGGGTTTGAACTTACAACCTTGCGGTTACTAGTCCAACGATTTCAAGTATTTTCAAGTGCAATGTTAAGAACGTTGGTTTTGGGAAACAGCTCAGAGATTTAACCATGCTCTTAAGAAGTTTCTAACGATGAATTTAGCCTTAAGATGCTTTTGGGAAACCGGGCCCTGGTCTTTAAGCACTACATGTGACCTGACCGATTAGTGATTGGTCAGGAGGTGAAAGGAGAAGCTAGGTAATAGAAAGTGAAATAAAGAGATGCTAACCTTTCATACAAATGCCTGGATTGCAACAACCATTGTTAATATAAGCAAGACTACTTCAGCTTTAAAAATCCTCATCAATCCCATTTAGATAATGAAAGAGAGATATTTCATGTGCATCTGGGACACAGAGAAGCCCCTACAGTAGGTCGAAAGGATCTAATAGAGTTGACTGTGAGGAGGAGTGCAAAGGTCCAGAGGTTGATTACACCAGGCACACCATAGTTCAGCCACTACATAGTAGAGTAACCAGTGTATGCACTTTTTAATGAAACCAACATTTTAAGCAACCTCAAAAAAAAAAACAGAGGAATAATTGTGATGAATTGACTTACAGATATGCATATAATGCACTAAGCAGTCGAAGTTTAGCCTCTGGGTAGAAGGTATGCACGTGTTTGTTTATACATATTTTGATGAAACCGACCCTAGGCAGCCTCTGAGTTTTAAAAGGGGTTAAAGCGACAACACAAAGAGGAATAGCAGTCTCTAACATATTCATGAGAAAATAGCTTCGGGTCAATGTGGGTTATTGAGTGAATTTCGTACATTTACACTCTTAACATAAAATCAACCTCTTCAACACCCATCTCATTAAGCAATGAATTATAGTTATTCCTTGGCCTTGACAAGCAGCAAACAAATAACATATGGAAAATGGAAAGAAAAAAATGGGACCACATCATGTGTCCTTGTGCTTTACAGAAATGTACCATTCCGTTCCGATCCTTGAGCCAATATACACAATGATGGCACCCACACTCTGCTTCGACTGGCTTCACCTTGGGGGGAAAAAATTAGGTGTAGCCCCTACTACTGGAGCGTCTACTATGGAGAACCCGGCTCTCCATCCTGACCCTGGAGTCCTGACCTTGGAATGCTCTCTGTGCATATTTCAGAAAAAAAAACAAGATTGACTGAGTTTTTTATTTTATTCCTGCATGCTCCACCCTGGACCAGCGCTGGACTGCTGCTGCTCTCCTGAAGACTGGAGAGGAGTGAATCTTTGGTAGTTTTGGGGGTTTAGACAGTCAAAGTCTGCAGATTCTTCCACAGGGGTGGGGCCGGCATCAGGTTGCTCCTCCTGAGAGAGAGGGGTCACCTCGGATGACCCACAAACACCAGGGTCAGTGTGACCAAGAACTGACATATATGGTGCGCGGTGGGAGGAGACAGTGATCTCAGATCTGTAGGGATAGAGAAAGATAGAGAGAGATAGAAAGAGAAAGTAGAGAAAGAAAGAGATAAAGTTGGTGATGTAGATAAGGATGATGTATGAAAATAATTTCAAAACGATTTAATTGAGCTACGTGACGTGTGGGTAACATGTACAATTCCGTATTTGATTTAAGGAAGACTAGAATACATGTGATTGTTTTTAGTTGTTCTGAGGAGGACCGTACTCTTCTTCTCTGGAGGAGTCTCCTCTGGTATATAGAGATGCATTGTGATTTCTCTCAATGTAGACTCACAATACTTCAGTGGCAGCTCAGCATCAAGCATTAATAATGCTTATTGACGAAATACATCAAGTACTATATGAGCAAATTCAGTTAAGAGGTTCTTAAAAACATTCCCATTAGTAGTATTTGTACTGAACCTTGTTAATCAGCAAAGAGACCCAGCCGACAGTCTCCAGTGTACAAGCGACAGAGCAGCTAAAGCCTAATATTTTAATGTAAGACGCTGAAATCTGCCATTTGGGAGGATAGTTAACATAATTTTAAAAGGCATTACCAATTGAAGTAATGTAAGTAATGAGGGAATAAAAATTAGCTATTTTATTTTTAGGCCAATCATCAGATAGTACAATTTTCTGGCATGCATAATATTTTTGAAGCAGACGTTTCTTCATAACCTCTAAAATGTATTTTCACTGACGATGCCTGAAACAAAAATACAGTGGCTTATACTCTCGGCGAGTAAACCTGTTTTTCGAAGAACTAACAATACCGGATTCAGTCCTTGATTTATAGTTCCTGAAGAGGAATGATATAAACGTACGTTACAAGGCTGGCCTCTTCCTGATTGATTGGTTCTGGTTGACGTATAGGTCATGCCCCCCCTCCCCCTCCCCCTCCCCAAGAAAAGCACTTACTGTTGTGTGGAGGGTCTTTACATTCTCCTTCCTCAATGGTGACATCATCAATGGCGATATCCCCTTCTATCCCAGGACCCCGAATTCCTTCCAGAACCAACTACCAAAACAGGATAAGTGAGACAAAGACAAAACAAGTTAAAACCAACTGCTTAAATGTCTTCCTGCTACAAATGGGCTCCCGAGTGGTACAGCGGTCTAAGGCACTGCGTCTCAGTGCTAGAGGCGTAACTACAGACCCTGGTTCGATTCTAGGCTGTATCACAACCGGATGTGATTGGGAGTCCCATAGGGTAGCGCACAATTGGCCCAGCATCGTTAGGGTTTGGCCGGGGTAGGCTGTCATTGTAAATAACAATTTGTTCTTAACTGACTTGTCGAGTTAAATAAAGATTAAATACAATTTAAAAAAATAATACAAATAATGACTCATTCTGTGAAGCATATAGCAAAAATATATAAGACAAATGCTTATATAAGACATCGGAATAAGAGAGGAAGCACATATGAAGGCAGTTTTGTACTTTGCACCTTAGGGCCACCGTAGTTCTGCATTGGTGACCCACTGCTCCTCCCATAGAGTTGTACCCACCTGGAAAGAGGCTGTTGGGTGAATGTTGACTTTGGCTTGCTTCCATCGGTCTCCTTGGTTCCCGACCAGGGTCCACACGGAACTGTCTGCGCCCGACTGGCCCTTCTGTCGTAAGTAAGCATTTAACGCTCCTAGAGGAGAAAACATCAAGCTCTTTAAGGACAACATTGTGCCAGGGAAGCTCAGTCAAGCACAGCTTATGTATTTGAAAGATTTCAAGTCCAATTTGAGCCCAAGTCTGATATCATCTATGGCCTCGTCACAGTAGCACATCTCCTTTATTTATAGATTATACTTATTTAATTATTAATAATTGACCTGATAAAAATAAAACACATAACAGCTCATTACGGCAAATACTAAATGATTCAAGGGGTCTACACATTAACCTCCCCTTATTGAGTGGTGGCTTTTACTGAAAGAGTGGATTGTATCACAATGGATTCATTTGACAATATAATTCACTTGTCAAGTGATGATCATGAAAGTCAAATCTTGTATGTTTCTTTTCAGTGCAAACGAGGTGATGCCAAATAGTGTGCTCTGATGTGTAGACCCACATGAAAAAATACTACAGTTTATTATAGAATACTACAGTACTCTATAGAAGTACTCTATAGTAGTACTCTATAGAAAGCCCCTGATTCTAGGGAATTCTGTAGTAAACTTGAGTAAACTGTAGTCCTTAGACGTAGTATATTGGCCATTTACCACAAGCCCCTTATGTGCCTTATTGCTATTATAAACTGGTTACCAATGTAATCAGAGCAATAAAAATACATGTTTTTGTCCTACCACTGACATACCACGGCTTTCAGCCAATCAGCTTTCAGGGCTCAAACCACCCGGTTGATAAGTTAGAATACTTTACTCCACACTGTAGTATCCCTCAATCTTGTAGTGCTTACAATAGAATGTTGCAGTAAACTGTAGAATACACTACACAAACATTTTGGGGGTGATTTTAGTTTTTGGTAAAAAAAAAACAATAAAAGAATTCAGCTAAAAATGAGTTTACTTTAGGAAATCTATTCCCGAGTATTCTCACACAAGAGAGAAGACATACGTGATTGTGTCTCAGGTATGAAATGATTGTTGGGCTTTCTTTTTGGGCTTAGTTGTGGTTAATATGCAGTGTACAAATAATTTTCCGGCCTCCAGACAAACTCTGTATAATGTTTTAGTATAGTATATTGTATAATACTTTAGTAAATACAACAGTATTATCCACATATTTCTCCACATATTTCTTCCTCAAGAGAAAGAGAAAGCCCCCAGTTCTATGTGAAAGATAATCTAACAAAAACACGATAGTAAATACTACAGTAATGTCTGCAAAAACATGACAATAACTACTATACTATACTACAGTAATGTCTGCATAAACACTACAATAAATACTATAGTATAGTACAGTCATGTCTCCAAAAACATGACAATAACTACTATACTATACTACAGTAATGTCTGCATAAACACTACAATAAATACTATAGTATAGTACAGTCATGTCTCCAAAAACATGACAATAACTACTATACTATACTACAGTAATGTCTGCATAAACACTACAATAAATACTATAGTATAGTACAGTCATGTCTGCAAAAACATGACAATAACTACTATACTATACTACAGTAATGTCTGCATAAACACTACAATAAATACTATAGTATAGTACAGTCATGTCTGCAAAAACATGACAATAACTACTATAGTATACTACAGTAATGTCTGCATAAACACTACAATAAATACTATAGTATACTACAGTAATGTCTCCAAAAACACTACAGTAAATACTGTAGTATAGTACAATCATGTCTCCAAAAACACTACAGTAAATACTATAGTATACCACAGTAATGTCTGCAAAAACACTACAATAAATACTATAGTATACTACAGTCATGTCTCCAAAAACACTACAGTAAATACTATAGTATACTACAGTAATGTCTGCATAAACACTACAATAAATACTATAGTATAGTACAATCATGTCTCCAAAAACACTACTGTAAATACTATAGTATACCACAGTAATGTCTGCAAAAACACTACAATAAATACTATAGTATACTACAGTCATGTCTCCAAAAACACTACAGTAAATACTATAGTATACCACAGTAATGTCTGCAAAAACACTACAATAAATACTATAGTATAGTACAATCATGTCTCCAAAAACACTACAGTAAATACTATAGTATACCACAGTAATGTCTGCAAAAACACTACAATGAATACTATAGTATACTACAGTCATGTCCACAAAAACACTACAGTAAATACTTTAGTACACTATAGTCACATCTGCAAAAACAATACAATGAATACTACAGTAAAGTCCGCAAAAATGTAGAGGCCAAACTAGACATGCCACTCCCCTGTGATGGGAGACTTAAGTGGATCTTACTGGATGATCCAATGACACCAACAACAGACTCCTGCAAAATGCCCTCTACTTCAAATGAGAACTCAGTCTCTCCACCACCCACTCACTCACATTCTGCACAGAATCAAAAAAAGGCTCTGAATGCAGGTTACCTTTCTTTCTCTAACAGAAACCAGTGAAAGGAAACAGACAGGTTAGGACACAAGCCGTCAGCCCTTTCTGGCTCTGGCTGCTGGTTGCTGAGGCTGAGAGAGCAGAGAGAGAGAGAGGGCCCATTGAGACCTGAATGGACTAGGTTGACACGTCCTATTCAGAATCGCGACAGCTTTGTGGAGCAGAAAATTGTGGTTACAAGCGTGTCTTGCAGGTCAGGGGTTACACCCATCGCTCAAGTGCAACTGTCTGTCTGATTAAGACACTGCGCCAACAGGAGAGCAGGGGTGTGAGACGACAACCTTCAGGGGAGCCTGAAAAGAATCTGACGGAGGACAAAGTTATTAATACTCAAATAGAATGGTCGTAAAAAAAACTGAAATAGTGTGCTCAATTTCCATTTTTCACCAACGCTCAGGGTGCTTCGGATATTCTGGCATTGAAGTGTTATTGAGTGGTTGTCAAATTAAAAAAGAAAGGTGTGTGTACAACTTGAGTGGTAAGCAAACCCTTTTATCTAATCATCAGGGAGGTAGCGAACAGGGAAGTGGTGGATAGGTGAGGGAAGCACAGCCAAGAGCTGCCCAGTGACACAAGCCTACCAGACGAGCTAAACTACTTCTATGCTCGCTTCGAGGCAAATATCACTGAAACATGCATGAGAGCACCAGCTGTTCCGGAAGACTGTGTGATCACGCTCTCCGCAGCTGATGTGAGTAAGACCTTTAACAGGTCAACATTCACAAGGCCGCAGGGCCAGATGGATTACCAGGATGTGTACTGCGAGCATGCGCTGACCAACTGGCAAGTGACATTTACAACCTCTCCCTGTCCGAGTCTGTAATACCTACATGTTTTAAGCAGAGCACCATAGTGCCTGTGCCCAAGAACACTAAGGAAACCTGCCTAAATGACCGACCCGTAGCACTCACATCTGTAGCCATGAAGTGCTTTGAAAGGTTGCTCATGGCTCATATCAACACCATTATCCAAGAAACCATAGACCCACTCCAATTTGTATACCGCCCAAACAGATCCACAGATGATGCAATCTCTATTGTGCTCCAAACTTCCCTTTCCCACCTAGGCAAAAATAACACCTATGTGAGAATGCTATTCATTGACGACAGCTCAGGATTCAACACCATAGTGCCCTCAAATTTCATCAATAAGCTAAGGACCCTGGGACTAAACACCTCCCTCTGCAACTGGATCCTGGACTTCCTGACAAGCTGCCCCCAGGTGGTAAGGGTAAGTAACAACACATCCGCCACGCTGATCCTCAACACAGGGGCCCCTCAGGGGTGCATGCTCAGTCCCCTCCTGTACTCCCTGTTCACACATGACTGCATGGCCAGGCACGGCTCCAACACCATTATTAAGTTTGCTGACGACACAACAGTGGAAGGCCTGATCACTGAAAACGACGATACAGCCTATAGGGAGGAAGTCAGAGACCTGGCCGTGTGGTGCCAGGACAACAACCTCTCCCTCAACGTGATCGAGACAAAGGAGATGATTGTGGACTACAGAAAAAAGAGGCCTGAGCACACCCCCATTCTCATCGATGGGGTTGCAGTGGAGCAGGTTGAGAGCTTCAAGTTCCTTGGTGTCCACATCACCAAAAAACTAACATGGTCCAAGCACACCAAGGCAGTCGTGAAGAGGGCACAACAAAACCTATTCCCTCTCAGCAGACTGAAAATATTTTGCAGGGGTCCTCAGGTCCTCAAAAGGTTCTACAGCTGCACCATCGAGAACATTTTGCATCACAGCCTGGTATGGCAACACCTCAGCCTCCGACTGCAAGGCACTACAGAGAGTAGTGCGAATGGCCCAGTACATCACTGGGGCCAGCTTCCGGCCAACCAGGACCTCTATACCAGACGGTGTCAGAGGAAGGCCCTAACAATGGTCTAAGAGTCCAGCCACCCTAGTAATAGACTGTTCTCTCTGCTACTGGATGGGAAGCAGTACCAGAGCGCCAAGTCTACTGTAGGTCCAAGAGGCTTCTAAACAGCTTCTACCCGAAACCATAAGACTCCTGAACATCTAATCAAATATCTACCCAGACTATTTGCATTGCCCCCCCCCCTCTTTTACACCGCTATTACTCTCTGTTGTTATCATCTATGCATAGTCACTTTAATAACTCCTACACCTACATGTTCATATTACCTCAACTAACCCGTGCCCCCGCACATTGACTCTGTACCGATACCCCCCTGTATATAGTCTCGCTATTGTTATTTTACTGCTGCTCTTTAATTATTTGTTACTTTAATTTCTTATTCTTATCCATATTTTTTTCAACTGCATTGTTGGTTAGGGGCTCGTAGGTAAGCATTTCACTGTAAGGTCTACACCTGTTGTATTCGTCCCATGTGACTAATACAATTTGATTTGATATGCTTGCAAGTGGATTCTGATTGAAAGCTAGCAGGTATATATTTAAGAGGTCAAACACACTCCCTCTAAGCTGAAATAGACTGGCCCGATAAAAGAGCTACAGTGCACCATTTGCATTCATCCTTATACCATACATGCCATGTGTGCTGGCACCCAGGCATCTCACCTATGTGTTTCCCATACATATGGTAGTAGAAACCAAAGCAGTAGGTTGGAGAGGACGTCACAGTCCCATAGGGGCTTTTGGGGGCGACGTTGAAAGTGGGGGTCAACAGTCGAGCCTTTTCTCCCTCCAGGCGTGGTCGAGACGTCTCGATATACATGTAGAAACCTGTATGATGGTAAAACAATGACAGTCAATGTAGAAACCTGTATGATGGTAAAACAATGACACTGACCGAACAACACAACATATTGTATGTAAAACCCCCAAAAGTAACCTTCACTGTCCTGCCATGGTAACCTTCTCTGTCCTGCCATGGTAACCTTCTCTGTCCTGCCATGGTAACCCACTCTGTCCTGCCATGGTAACCCTCTCTGTCCTGCCATGGTAACTTTCTCTGTTCTGCCATGGTAACCCTCTCTGTCCTGCCATGGTGAGCCTCACCATCCTGCCATGGTGACACTCTCTGTCCTGCCATGGTGACCCTCACCATCCTGCCATGGTGACACTCTGTCCTGCCATGGCAACCCTCTCTATCCTGCCATGGTGACCCTCTCTATCCTGCCATGGTGACCCTCTCTATCCTGCCATGGTGACCCTCACCGTCCTGCCATGGTAACCCTCTCTGTCCTGCCATGGTATTGTGATTCTGACCTGGGTTCCATTAATATTTATCTACTTTCAAATACGTTGATCATTTCATTAAGTCTGCCTCGAATGCCAGAAGGGCTGGCTTTGCACTTTTTGAATGATTGGTTTCATTGCGCCAGGCAAGCACAGCTAAAAGTAAAAGTATTTGAATGACAACAAATACTATTTGAACCCAGGTCGGATGTGCTGGTGTTTCACTGCAATGGAGAGAACATCAGAATTCTAAACCAAACGGCAGAGTTCATCTCTCTATAATAACTGCTACAAGTTTGCAGCTTAGGCACTGCCGTTAGCAGGCCATAAACTCTTCTGGTATCAGGAAAGGTTTCTGCACTGCAATTCTCTGTCTGACCTTGTATACAGTGCAATCCATAATTACAAGCCTTCTCCGTGGATACCAATCAGATAAAAAAAGATCAAGGAATGTTGGGAAACTGTGAGCCGCATGTGTTTCATCGTAATGCCTTGGATAATTAAAAGCAATGCATTATTTCTGACATAATCCATCGTAACATGCTCTAAAACACTTAAACAAATGTATCACCGATTAATTGGTTTATTTTAACGGCTGGGGCTTTTGACATTTAACGAGTGGATAGCATTGCGGGAGATTGTACATTGGGGGAATGGTTACTGCTAGTTCCCTTAAGGCATACGTCGATGGGCAGGTAGTGACAGACACTCATATTTCATAATGCTGCCCGCTCTCTAAAGGAAATGTCACAGCCATCCCCGCAGCACTGCAGATGTCCATCATGGCTACTACACCCCATAGAGACACAGGCAGAGAGGAGGGGGAGGAGAAGGGGCAGAGATGGGGGTGGAGGAGTAGATGGGGCAGAGGAGGAGGCGATGGGGTCGAGGTGGAGGAGGAGGAGAAGATGGGGCGGAGGAGGCAATGGGGCGGAGAAGGAGGAGGAGATTGGGCGGAGGAGATGAGGCAGAGGTTGAGGAGGAATAAATTAGGAAAAGGAGACGGGGTGGAGGAGGAGGAAATGGGGTGGAGGAGGAGGAGGAGATGGGGCGGAGGAAGAGGAGATGGGGCGGAGGAGAAGGAGATGGGGCGGAGGAGGAGGATGAGATGGGGCGGAGGAGGAGATGGGGCGGAGGAGATGGGGCGGAGGAGGAGGCGGCCATGGGGCGGAGGAGGAGGAGATGGGGCGGAGGAGGAGGATGAGATGGGGCGGAGGAGGAGATGGGGGGTGGAGGAGGAGATGGGGCGGAGGAGGAGGATGAGATGGGGAGGAGGAGATGGGGCGGAGGAGGAGGATGAGATGGGGAGGAGGAGATGGGGCAGAGGAGGAGGATGAGATGGGGCGGAGGAGGAGATGGGGTGGAGGAGGAGGAGGAAATGGGGTGGAGGAGGAGGAGGAGATGGGGCGGAGGAGGAGGAGGAGATGGGGCGGAGGAGGAGGAGGAGGAGATGGGGCGGAGGAGGAGGATGAGATGGGGAGGAGGAGATGGGGCGGAGGATGAGATGGGGCGGAGGAGGAGGAGGAGGCCAAGGGGCGGAGGAGGAAGAGGAGATGGGGCGGAGGAGGAGGATGAGATGGGGCGGAGGAGGAGATGGGGCGGAGGAGGAGGATGAGATGGGGCGGAGGAGGAGGAGATGGGGCGGAGGAGGGGAATGAGATGGGGCGGAGGAGGAGGATGAGATGGGGTGGAGGAGGAGGAGGATGAGGTGTTATGGTGATTTTCTGGTGACACTGTCTGTGATTTATTTAGAATTCAAGGCACACTTAACCAGTATGGCTACCACAGCATTCTGCAGCGATACGCCATCTCATCCGGTTTGTGCTTAGTGGGCTATCATTTGTTTTTCAATAGGACAATGACCCAACACACCTCCAGGCTGTGTAAGGCTATTTGACCAAGAAGGAGAGTGATGGAGTGCTGCCTCAGATGACCTGGCCTCCACAGTCAAACCGATCTCAACCCAATTGAGATGGTTTGGGATGAGTTGGATCACAGAGTGAAGGAAAAGCTGCCAACAAGTGCTCAGCATATGTGGGAACTCCTTCAAGACTGTTGGAAAAGCATTCCAGGTGAAGCTAGCTGAGAGAATGCCAAGAGTGTGCAAAGCTGTCATTAAGGCAAAGGGTGGCTATTTGAAGAATCTCAAATCTCAAATTAATTTTGATTTGTTTAACACTTTTTGGTTACTTCATGATTCCATGTGTTATTTCGTAGTTTTGATGTCTTCAATATTATTCTACAATGTAGAAAATAGTAAAAATAAAGAAAAACCCTTGAATGAGTAGCTGTTCTAAAACTTTTGACAGTAGCGAAGATACATAGCTCTGAGACTACCGTCCGCTGTGGACACACAGCCTGACCGCCCACCTCCCCATAATTCCCAGCCTTCAGCTAAACTGGCTGTATTTATTAGCCTTCAGCTAAACTGGCTGTATTTATTAGCCTTCAGCTAAACTGGCTGTATTTATTAGCCTTCAGCTAAACTGGCTGTATTTATTAGCCTTCAGCTAAACTGGCTGTATTTACAAGCCTTCAGCTAAACTGGCTGTATTTATTAGCCTTCAGCTAAACTGGCTGTATTTATTAGCCTTCAGCTAAACTGGCTGTATTTATTATCCTTCAGCTAAACTGGCTGTATTTATTAGCCTTCAGCTAAACTGGCTGTATTTATTAGCCTTCAGCTAGACTGGCTGTATTTATTAGCCTTCAGCTAGACTGGCTGTATTTATTAGCCTTCAGCTAAACTGTCTGTATTTATTAGCCTTCAGCTAGACTGGCTGTATTTATTAGCCTTCAGCTAAACTGGCTGTATTTATTAGCCTTCAGCACTTCAATCCGTTTGTGTGCCTTCTTGCATTATATGTTTTGCAAATTGTTTATCCTTTTTTCATTCATTGAGCTTTTAATTCCTCTTTTAATTCACTTATTGTTGTTGCATTATTGAGAGGTAAACCTGTAAGTCAGCATTTCATTGCACTGTGTGCTCACGTAGATCATGTGTACATGACGATTTAACAAAACCTGAACACTGTCCTTGACCTCCCGGCCCTGCTGGAGGCTCACCACCAGAAACAATCTATCAGAACCACCCTCCCTCCTCACCATGGCAACACTGTACACAGCAAGAACCATGAACACTTCCCAGAAGTGGCCTTCTCAGAGTTACAGAACGCATTGTATTGTACTCCTTATGTTGACTTCTGTGTTGCTTTGTGAAAATACTGTTTTAAGAAAGAGATCTATTGATTCTTTTCGGGAATGCATCCCATGTCTCACATCCCATAGCATTGTATGCATGGTTATCAGTACTGTAGGTAACATGGAGAGAATAGGAAGTACATTTCAAACAAAGTTTAAAACATGGTTTCCATTCATCAATGCAGTTGCACAAATGTCCTTGAAATGTTTTCCACATAAACACCCAGGTATACTGGCCTGGCTAAAGCTACTGTCACGTTCTGACCTCTATTTCCGTTGTTTTGTATTTATTTAGTATGGTCAGGGCGTGAGTTGGGTGGGCAGTCTATGTTTGTTTTTCTATGTTTGGGGCATTTCTATGTTTTCGGCCTAGTATGGTTCTCAATCAGAGGCAGGTGTCATTAGTTGTCTCTGATTGAGAATCATACTTAGGTAGCCTGGGTTTCACTGTGTGTTTGTGGGTGATTGTTCCTGTCACTGTGTTTGTTGTCACAGGATAGGCTGTATAGGTTTTCACGTTCCGTTTGTTGTTTTGTAGATTTGAGTTATTTCATGTATCGTTCAGTTGTCCATTAAAGAACATGAATAACCACCACGCTGCTTTTTGGTCCGCTTCTCCTCCTACAGACGAACGTCGTTACAGCTACAGACTGAGGTCGTCCTTTTGTCATTTCAGTGTCAAACAAAAAATGATTCTATGTTTTTCTGTCAGGCCGTCACTAACAAACAATTCTAATTGTGACCTAACAACTAGAAATCAGTCATTTTCAATGGAATTAGACACGAGTAGAAATTCATTAATTTGACAACTATAGATTTGGCGACCAGAGTTGAGAAAGTACCAACGTTATGAAAATAATCAGTGACTTGATTTAGCGACATGACTATTTACTATAGTTGGACCTCATCATCATCTCATTGTACACCATCATGATCAATGTCAACTACATGTCAACTACATTGACCATGATGTGAGTAAGGCCTGTTTTCTCATCAATAACTAGTGTACAGGTGGGGCCTGTTTTCTCATCAATAACTAGGGAAGGAGAAGGGCCTGTTTTCTCATCAGTAACTAGGGAAGGAGAAGGGCTGAGGTATCACTAAAACAAGAGCAGCCTATGTGGAGCCGTTGCTATGGATACTCACAGACTCAGAGCCACCATGAGCAGAGCGCATGTAGAGTGAGCTGCACGCAGGGAGTGAGTGACAGACAGAGAGGAGCAGCTAATGGATTTACTAATGGAGGAAGATAATTCTGAATTGGGGTTTTGGGCAGGTCAGGACCTTAAATTTGGCCGAAGAAATCAGGCCTAGGGTAGGGCCTGAACGTTGCGTCGCGGGCATGGGTAGGGCTTGGGCTTAAAATTCAGACCTGTGCAGTGCTCTACAACTACTTGAGAGCAGAACAGAATGGAGAAATTGGTTGAAAGATAGAGAGCACAGTGTTGTGTTGTGTTGGTGAGAGTGTGCATGCATGTAAAGGTACATTGGTGTGTGTGCTAACCTTGCTTGGAGCCCACTCGGTCACTGCTGGGCCCTGTGTTGGGCGTATACTTGGTGTCTCTGGTGGCGGCACTGTGTCGGGTCCAGTCAAAGTCATCCCTCTTGTCCTGGGTGAACATACACACGGCCTCGTCCTCAAAGCTGCACTGGAACTCTCCTGATGGGGAGGACACGCAGAGAAGACATAGAAATCTAATTATTATTCTACCTTTATTTCAACAAAGAACAGACTGAGACCAAGGTCTCTTTTACAGCTGGGCCCTGCATATACATGTTTACACATACAGTTCAGGTACAATGATTAAGAAACTACACAAGACAAACAAAACAATCACAGATAACACAAAAAATACAGCAGCAGATTGTTACATTTACACACAGGTTATTCCCCTAACAGGTTATTCCCCTAACAGGTTATTCCTCTAACAGGTTATTCCCCTAACATGTTATTCCCCTAACAGGTTATTCCCCTAACAGCACAAGAACTTGCATTACCCGAAACAGTTACAAGAAATAGAAAAATACAAATCCTCCAATAAATGTTTAATGGGCGACAGGGGGACAAGAGTCTCAAATGTAAGTTTAGTCTGCAGGCTATTCCATAGGCAAGGAGCATAACAGGAAAAGACAGCCATACCCAACTCTGTGGAAATCGCATGGGCCTCAAGTGTAATCCATGTTTGAGACCTGGTTTTAGGAATTATAATTATAAGTCCAACCCACATTTTGATATAAAACACAGTGGTGAGTTCTGTAGCTAGCGCCCGTAATAAACCTAAGTGCGCAATGATAAGTAGCATCAGCGATTTAAGTGTTGATGCTGTAGCATGCATGTAGATAATATCCACATAATCTAGAACAGAAATAAAAGTGGCTTGCACAATTTGTCTTCTTTGTAGAGGACAAACATGTCCTGTTTCTATAGAGGAAGCCTAGCTTGATTTTTAGCCATTTACGAAGTTCATCAACATGCATTTTAAAAGACAGTTTATCAGCCAACCATATCCCTAAGTATTTATATGCAGAGACCTGATTAATTCGATCTAATCTAAACCCGTAATCGCAAGTGTATTTTCAACCAACTTTTTGAACCTATTAAAAATGATAAAATGTGTTTTCTTTGCATTTAAAACAAGTTTCAGCTGTATAAAAGACCCTTGTAATATCTTAAAATCTGTCTCCAATTGTGATAATGCTTGGTCAGCCGTTGAATCGATAGAGTACATGACAGTGTCATCAGCATATAATGGAATTTGACACTTTCTTATCTCATCACCGATATTGTTTATGTAGAGAGTGAACAGTAATGGACCAAGTATAGAACCTTGTGGGACCCCTTTAACCAACTCCAATGGCTCCGACTAGATGCCGTCAACTCTAACAGCCTGACTTCTATCCTTAGTCCTATTAACGACAGCTTACCAAAAGGTATTGCATTGTCTACAGTGTCAAAAGCTTTAGACAAATCTATGAACAAGGCGGCACAGTACTTTCTATTATCTAGGGCATTAGTAATGTCATTTACAACACGTACAGTGGCCGTAGTGGTACTGTGTTTAGGTCTGAAGCCAGATTGATTTCTAGAAAGAGTTTTGTTAACAGTTAAAAAAAGATTGTAGTTGCCTATTCACCAATGACTCTAGAAGTTTAGCCAAACAGGAGATCTTAGAGATGGGCTGATAATTATCCAATTCACTACCATCGCCTCCCTTGAGGAGTGGTAAAACAAAAGCTGTTTTCCAAGATTTAGGAATCTTTCCTACGATTAATGTTTGATTAAAGATATGCGTCACTACACCAGCAATGATAGGTGCCGCACACTTGAGTAAATATGGATCCAGATTGTCAGCGCCTAACGATTTCTTAGAATCTATAGCAGATAGTGCGTATAAGACCCCGAGGGGCTGAAACAATAGACCGGTCAGGATCATGTTGGCCATATTTTCTTTCAAAAAGAAAACCAGCAGAAATAAAGTGCTTATTAAAAACATCACAAATTTCCGTTCGGTCACTGATGATCCCAGATTCCGATGTAATTTGTTTCAGCAGGGAAGTCGAGGAGTTTCCTGGTTTAAGTGAGTTAACAGTTTTCCAGAATTTAGCGGGATCACCAGCAGACTCTGTCAGAGCATCAAGAAAATACTGAGATTTTGCCTTTTTATTCTTCCGGTCCATTTATTTCTCAATTGCCTAAAAAGCAGCCAATCAGCTGTTTCACCACTTTTCCTCGTCAAGGCCCATGCTTGATTCTTTTGCAGGAAAAGGATTTTCAAATCGCTGGAGAACCAAGGATTAGTTAGATTTTTTACCCTAAGTCGCTTTAACGGGGGCGTATTTATCAGCCATGAAGGTAAAACATTTATGAAAAGAAAGAGAACGCTAAAACTGGGTCCATTATGCAGTTTACGGATAAAAGCTCTGAGTAATAAAGGTCATGGATAAAGGCTTGCTCTGAGAAGTGTTTATAGTTTCTCTTTAGAATTATACGGGAGTCAGGTTTTTTTAAGCCTAGTATTTTTGATAAATGCAATAGGGCAGTAGTCACTGATTTGCAAATAACCCACTAGATATATATTTGTGAGGTGTATTTGTTAAGACAAGGCCTATTAATGTAGATTTTTGGGGGGTCTTTTGGATTAAAACAGGTAGGTATAGTTATTAGTTGAGTAAGATTTAGTTCGTTACAAATGTCTTTTAATTTAAACGATGCTACTAGCATCAGCCAGTCCAAATCAAATTTTGATTTGTCACATCAGCCGAATACAACAGGTAGACCATACAGTGAAATGCTTACCTACAAGCCCGTAACCAACAACACTTTAAGAATTTTTACAAAAAAAAAAGTGTTACGTAAAAAATAGATAAGTAAGAAAATAATTTAAAACAAAAGTAACAAATAATTAAACAGAAGCAGTAAAATAACAATAGAGAGACTATATACAGAGGATACCGGTACAGAGTCAATGTGGAGGCTATATACAGAGGATACCGGTACAGAGTCAATGTGGAGGCTATATACAGAGGATACCGGTACAGGGTCAATGTGGAGGCTATATACAGAGGGTACCGGTACAGAGTCAATGTGGAGGCTATATACAGAGGATACCGGTACAGAGTCAATGTGGAGGCTATATACAGAGGATACCGGTACAGAGTCAATGTGGAGACTATATACAGGGAGTACCGGTACAGAGTCAATGTGGAGGCTATATACAGAGGATACCGGTACAGAGTCAATGTGGAGACTATATACAGGGAGTACCGGTACAGAGTCAATGTGGAGGCTATATACAGAGGATACCGGTACAGAGTCAATGTGGAGGCTATATACAGAGGATACCGGTACAGGGTCAATGTGGAGGCTATATACAGAGGATACCGGTACAGAGTCAATGTGGAGGCTATATACAGAGGATACCGGTACAGAGTCAATGTGCGGGGGCACCGGTTAGTCGAGGTAATTGAGGTAATATGTACATGTAGGTAGAGTTAAGGTGACTATGCATAGATAATAAACAGAGAGTAGCAACAGCGTAAAAGAGGGGTCTTGGTAGCCCTTTGATTAGCTGTTCAGGAGTCTTATAGCTTAGATACTACTGAGATAGACTTTATGTATTTTCAAACATCTTATTGACGGTTATGAAATGTGCTCATATTGTATTAGGAACACGGTATTAATAGGAAATATTTAATTTTTGACATTATTAAGGACCTGTGTATTGCGATGGATAATTCATATGAATAAACTGTGTATACCATAAAAAAAGGTGTATAACATAAAAACCCTACCTTTTATTCATCTCTGGTCACTGCTAATTAAAACATTATGGTTGGCTTGTCTTATTAAATATCAAACTGCCATGGGTTAGGGAGTCCATTTCATAGGACGGATACTTACTCAAGTGAGGATTGACTGGAGCTGAAAGAGAAAACAAAAAGACACTTGAATCATTTAGGAGTTCAAACTTATGAAAGGAATGCCTGCGTCTAAGATTTCATCTCTACTCTGTATAAAAGAGCCGTGGGGAAATCTAAAAAGGAAGAACTACTTTGTTTGTCCCTGCAGTCTAATTTGAGGCGGAGTACTAGGGAGTAGTGAGGCCATGCCATCAACCCCTCTTATCATCCGGAGGGAGAGAGGGTTAGGGTTAGGTTACTCCGGAGAGAGAGAGGGCTTATGGGCTGCAGAGGGCTAATGGAAGAGAGGAAGCACAAGACTCAGGTAAACTATACAGACCTGCATCTTTCTTAATTTAATTCACCACCTTCCCTATCTGTGCTCGCCAGGAACTGTGGCTGAGTCCTTTCCTAATCCCAATGAGGGCAGAACTGCATGCTGGGTAGAGATTTTCAAACAATTTGCAGTGGAGATAGCTGACGTGAAATGTATCCCAATTTCAACCAATAAACTTCCAGAGCCTAACCTGTAGAGAGAGTATTCTTCAAGCAAAGTAGGAGTTTGGGAGATGTATTCAGGCTGTAAATTTCACGGTGAGATGTTTTGAACTAGAGTAAACCGTGTGTCCCATTTGACGGTGTAACAGATCAGCCCGGTCCAACAAAGGTGCAGCCAGAGGCATCCGTCCCATTGGCTAACGATAAATGGTCAGATATGAACAGAATGCAAATGAAGAAAAAAAAAACATCAGAAAACACAACAACAGCAGATGTTTAAGAGAAAAGGCTACTATTATCGAAGAGAGATCTGTCAAAAAAAATGTAAATGCAGAGAAATGATCCCATTTAGCAATTGTATAGAGAACCACCAATTGATTCATTGATGATTCAATTGAGGATTAAAATCTGAAAATGCCTGCGACTGCATCAAATTATTGTAATTTGGGAAACTGTATAATACGAAGGAGTGGGCTGGTGGTTTGTGGCGAATCGCATCAGATGTTCATTATGGGCCCTTTTCTCCATAGTTTCCCCTATTCTGAGCCGCAATTATGCATCGGGAGGTTCCATTTCCCCCACTACTAAACCACCCAGCTGTTCCCAACTTCAGTGAGGAGAAGGAGGTCGCCTTGGTGGAGAGGAGCAGATGCTGCTAGCTTGGAAACATGCTCTTCATTAGTACTGACTCTAATTGATAGGGTCTCTGTGCACTCAGTGCCTAGATAGACCACAAGCACTGCGCAGGCAGGGAAGCAGTAGGCAGGGAGGCACAACATTTAGTCAACATCGTTGAATACACATTCGAATTGCCGCATGTCTCTTTTGCTCGTTGTGTACGGTAGCGTGCATATCTGGAGGACTTAGTTGCACGGACACCGTTTTCCTAAGCCTACATCAGAAAACGTATTTACACAAACATGTTTTCGTACATTCTCCTTTTCTCCTGTAGGCGTCACTTCGGTAATATCCTTGTTTTCTTTCTCAAAAAGCTGCCGTACAATATTTATGGAGAAGAGAACACGATTCTTGAGACCAAACATCTACTGTAACTAACTCTTAACACCAACATGAAACCCAATCCAGTGTGTCAAACTGAAGTGGCTGGCATGTCCTCAGCCACAGCTGTTATCCAGAGGACAGTTGTACGCCGTGCCACTGCTCGTTAGAATCAGCAAGTGCACTGCTAGTATTTAAAAGGCTTGGGCTGCATACCGTATTCCCGGGGTATGTAGATACACACAGGTATTAAGTGTAACCAAAAATTCTTCAAGGCACTCAGATGTCAAACAGGAGTGATTATACACTATCATGATTCTGGTTTATAAAATGA
Source organism: Oncorhynchus clarkii lewisi (assembly GCF_045791955.1). Taxonomy (NCBI): domain Eukaryota; kingdom Metazoa; phylum Chordata; class Actinopteri; order Salmoniformes; family Salmonidae; genus Oncorhynchus; species Oncorhynchus clarkii. The sequence continues at coordinate 57,202,635 of NC_092165.1, read as the reverse complement.
ACAAATACACACACAAAAAAAAGATGTTGTCTGAGGTAACTTTGGCAATCTTGACACAACTCATGCAGAGGGAGATGAAACATTTCAGGTCATAGATAGATTTGCAGGAATCATCAGTTGTCCGATACATTATTTATATACAATGTTGTATCACTGGGGGGTTAAAATACATATGTAAATATTTGAGGTCACGGTGTCATTTTACGTGAATGTGTAAAAATGTTTTCTCTCATATCTATCCACTTGCAGTGTGCGTCCGGGTGTGTATGTTGCGAGTGTTTGGGGTTGACTGTGTGTGTGTGTGTGTGTGTGTGTGTGTGTGTGCGTGATTGAGTGTTGAGCATCTCTTTTATTGTATAATATGAGACCACTGAGCAATTAACATTTGAGAACAGGTGTTATCTTTTACCATACACAGTTGAAGTCGGAAGTTTACATACACTTTAGTCAAATGCATTTAAACTCAGTTTTTCACCATTCCTGACATTTAATCCTAGTAAAAAGTCTTAGGTCAGTTAGGATCACCACTTTATTTTAAGAATGTGAAATGTCAGAATAATAGTAGAGAAAATTATTTATTTCAGCTTTTATTATCACATTCCCAGTGGGTCAGAAGTTTACATACACTCAATTAGTATTTGGTAGCATTGCCTTTAAATTGTTTAACTTGGGTCAAACATTTCGGGTAGCATTCCACAAGCTTCCTACAGTAAGTTGGGTGAATTTTGGCCCATTCCTCCTGACAGAGCTGGTGTAACTGAGTCAGGTAGGTAGGCCTCCTTGCTTGCACACGCTTTTTCAGTTCTGCCCACAAATTTTCTATAGAAATGAGATCAGGGCTTTGTGATGGCCACTCCAATACCTTGACTTTGTTGTCCTTAAGCCATTTTGCCACAACTTTGGAATTATGCTTTGGGTCATTGTCCATTTGGAAGACCTATTTGCGACCAAGCTTTAACTGATGTCTCGAGATGTTGCTTCAATATATCCACATCATTTTCCTCCTCATGATGCCATCTATTTTGTGAAGTTCACCAGTACCTCCTGCAGCAAAGTGCACCCACAACATGATGCTGCCACCCCCATGCTTCACGGTTGGGATGGTGTTCTTCGGCTTGCAAGCCTCCCCCTTTTTCCTCCAAACATAACGATGGTCATTATGGCCAAACTGTTCTATTTTTGTTTCATCAGACCAGAGGACATTTCCCCAAAAAGTACGATCGTTGTCCCCATGTGCAGTTGCAAACCGTAGTCTGGCTTTTTTATGGCGGTTTTGGAGCAGTGGCTTCTTCCTTGCTGAGCGGCCTTTCAGGTTATGTCGACATAGGACTCGTTGTACTGTGGATATAGATACTTTTGTACCTGTTTCCTCCAGCATCTTCGCAAGGTCCTTTGCTGTTGTTCTGGGATTGATTTGCACTTTTCGCACCAAAGTATGTTCATCTCTAGGAGACGCTCTCCTTCCTGAGCGGTATGACGGCTGCGTGGTCCCATGGTGTTTATACTTACTATTGTTTGTACAGAAGAACGTGGTACCTTCAGGTATTTGGAAATTGCTCCCAAGGATGAACCAGACTTGTGGAGGTTTACAATTGTTTTTCTGCAGTCTTGGTTGATTTCTTTTGATTTTCCCATGATGTCAAGCAAAGAGGCACTAAGTTTGAAGGTAGACCTTGAAATACATCCACAGGTACACCTCCAATTGACTCAAATGATGTAAATTAGCTTATCGGAAGCTTCTAAAGCCATGACATAATTTTCTGGAATTTTCCAAGCTGTTTAAAGGCACAGTCAACTTAGTGTATGTAAACTTCTAACCCACTGGAATTGTGATACAGCGAATTACAAGTGAAATAATCTGTCTGTAAACAATTGTTGGATAACTGACTCATGTCATGTACAAATCAGATGTCCTAACCGACTCGCCAAACTATAGTTTGTTAACAAGAGATTTGTGGAGTGGTTGAAAAACAAGTTTTAATGACTCCAACCTAAGTGTTTGTGAACTTCCGACTCTAACTTTATTTTACCACAATGTCCTCAGTGATTGTATAAATTGTAATTAGAGAGTTTAATAATGTTATGACAAGTATAAGGGTCTCATACATGTCATTACATATACACAGTATAAATATTCCTGAACACAGTAAAATACACTTTCCAATGGACTTTACACTGATAGGCTAAGTGTGTCACTGCATCAACGGTGACTTTTTCGAGGTGAGTCTTTATGTTGTTGTTACAGCACAACCGATGGTCACATGGGACCTTAAACACTGTCAAGGGGGAGACCGGACCGTAGAGGTTGAAATGTCAGGTCAGGCATGTCGTCAATCTGTACTGTATGAGCAACCACCATAACATGGATACAGCATAGGCTCAAATTCCAGGCCTGTGGGCCACAAATAGGCCTAATGTGGCACGAGGGCAGGGAGTTTCAGACCTCTGACATGGAATATATAGAATACTCCTAAAAACAAGATAATAGGTGGAAAGCACTCTAGTGCTGCTATTTCCTCATCTCACCTGGGTGCAGAGGAAAACATGATTAGAGAATATAGGCTGGAAGCATCTAATTAGTGCAGAAGGTCAGTGAACTGCTGTGTTTGTTTGCTAGTCAGAGCAGCTCACCACCAGATTGTGTTCTGTTGTGTTTGTATGGGGGGGGTTGGCTGGCTGCGTGCGTGCAGACTTCACAGGCTAGGGCTGAGAGCTGACGGTTTGTAGCAGACGTGTATTTCAAAGGCTGGAACTAGAATAGACCCAGGCTAGGCTATTCAAGTTTGGAAGAGAGAGGACTCAAAACCTGGACAGTATCGTGTCTTGTGTTGCAGTGCTGCACTACAAGGACTTCCAACTGTGTTGAAGCTGAAGCAAAGCTCAGGCTGTAATTCTAATTCTGCAGCCTGTTGAACGGAGTAGATTTGTTTGAACAGGTGTTTGCGGAGGACATTTTCAGGGCCTCTTTTCACTCCCTTCATAAGAAAGTACCCAAAAAAAGGACGTATTGATACAAAAAAAAGTAAATGATAGTGAAGGATAAAGAAATAAAGTAGACATTAGACAATGATTGTGGAACCTTGTCTACAGAAACACCAGTGGTAACAGACAGGGAATTAAAGTCCACCCCTCCAACTACATACAAATTGCATTTCATTCAAAATCCTTTCCGTTTGTATTCTTAGCCGAAATCCTTGCTGGATGGCTCTTGATACTGTCTGCCGCCTCCCCCTCGGTGACAATGGCACTTTTTGATGACTAAGTAGAGGAGCTGAATGTTTTCTCATGTAATTATGCCTGGATCTCTGAATGTGTAATCATCACTGGTACAAATTCATCTCTCTCTTTGCTTTAATTCCTCCTTGTAAATAAGAATGCTCTGTCAAATGTACTGACAGTGACCTATCTCATGATTCAGTATTTTCCTAACCAGTAGGGGTCCCTATTACCATATAAATATGTCAACATCTGGGAGGCCCTTACTGTGATACATTACATGATCAAAAGTATGTTGACGTCGAACAACTCATTCCAAAATCATGGGCGTTGAAAATGTAGAATTTGTTCTAAACTGACATGCCTAGTTAAAAAATGGTTCGATTAAAAAATGTCAACATTTAAAATATGGAGTTGTTCCCCCCTTTGCTGCCATAACAGCCTCCACTCTTCTGGAAAGGCTTCCCACTAGATGTTGGAACATTGCTGAGGGGACATTCAGCCACAAGAGCATTAGTGAGGTCGGGCACTGATATTAGGCGATTAGGCCTGGCTCGCAGTCTGATTTCAAATACATCCCAAAGGTCTTCGATGGGGTTCAGGTCAGGGCTCTATGCATGCCAGTGAAGTTCTTCCACACCAATTTCGACAAACAATTTCTGCATGGACCTCGCTTTGTGCACCCCCGGGGGCATTGTTATGCTGAAACAGGAAAGGGGCTTCCCCAACTGTGACAAAGTTGGAAGCACAGAATCATCTAGAATGTCATTAAATGCCGAAGCGTTAAGGTTTCCATTCACTGGAACTAAGGACCATAGCCCAAACCATGATAAACAGCCCCAGACCAAAATTCCTCCACCACCAAACTTTACAGTTTGCACTATGCATTGGGGCAGGTAGCGTTCTCCTAAATAAAATCAAATGTATTTATATAGCCCTTCTTACATCAGCTGATATCTCAAAGTGCTGTACAGAAACCCAGCCTAAAACCCCAAACAGCAAGCAATGCAGGTGTAGAAACACCCAGATTTGTCTGTCGGACTGCCAGAAGGTGAAGCGTAATTCATCACCAGAGAACGCATTTCCACTGCTCCAGAGTCCAATGGCTTTACACCACTCCAGTCGACATTGCATGCTCTCTTGGCATTGCGCATGGTGATCTTAGGCTTGTGTGCAGCTGCTCGACAAAGGGAACCCATTTCATGAAGTTCCCGACAAACAGTTCTTGTGCTGACGTTGCTTCCAGAGGCAGCTTGGAACTCAGTAGTCAGTGTTGCAACCAAGGACAGCCTCTTTGCTTGACATCATGGGAAAATCAAAAGAAATCAACCAAGACTGCAGAAAAAAAATTGTAGACCTCCACAAGTCTGGTTCATCCTTGGCAGCAATTTCCAAATGCCTGAAGGTACCACGTTCGTCTGTACAAACAATAGTTGCTCAAGTATAAACACCATGGGACCACGTAGCCATCATACCGCTCAGGAAGGAGACGCGTTCTGTCTCCTAGAGATGAATGTACTTTGGTGCGAAAAGTACAAATCAATCCCAGAACAACAGCAAAGAACCTTGTGAAGATGCTGGAGGAAACAGGTACAAAAGTATCTATATCCACAGTAAAATGAGTCCCATATGGACATAACCCGAAAGGCTGCTCAGTAAGGTAGAAGCCACTGCTCCAAAACCGCCATAAAAAAGCCAGACTACGGTTTGCAACTGCACATGGGGACAAACATCGTACTTTTTGGAGAAATGTCCTCTGGTCTGATGAAACAACAATATAACTGTTTTGCTATAATGACCATCGATATGTTTGGAGGAAAAAGGGGGAGGCTTGCAAGTCGAAGAACACCATCCCAACCGTGAAGCACGGGGGTGGCAGCATCATGTTGTGGGGGTGCTTTGCTGCAGGAGGGACTGGTGAACTTCACAAAATAGATGGCGTCATGAGGAGGAAAATTATGTGGATATATTGAAGCAACATCTCAAGACATCAGTCGGGAAGTTAAAGCTTGGTCGCAAATGGGTCTTCCAAATGGACAATGACCCCAAGCATACTTCCAAAGGTGTGGCAAAATGGCTTAAGGACAACAAAGTCAAGGTATTGGAGTGGCCATCTCAAAGCACTGACCTCAATCCAATAGAAAATTTGTGGGCAGAACTGAAAAAGCGTGTGTGAGCAAGGAGGCCTACAAACCTGACTCAGTTACACCAGCTCAGTTAGAAGGAACGGACCAAAATTCACCCAACTTATTGTGGGAAGCTTGTGGAAGGCTACCCAAAAACGTTTGACCCAAGTTAAACAATTTAAAGGCAATGCTACCAAATACTAATTGAGTGTATGTAAACTTCTGACCCACTGGGAATGTGATGAAAGAAAATCTGAAATAAATCACTCTGTCTACTATTATTCTGACATTTCACATTCTTAAAATAAAGTGGTGATCCTAACTGAGCTAAGACAGGGGATTTTTACTATGATTAAATGTCAGGAATTGTGAAAAACTGCGTTTAAATGTATTTGACTAAGGTGTATGTAAACTTCCGACTTCAACTGCACATCCTTATTGAAGAAAATGATTTCTCTACTGTACAATGCTGAGGGGGATTCTGTACACTATACAACAAAATACAACACAATATGCAACAATATACATTAACACCATATAGAACTGTGAGCATACAAGGCCATGCAAGACCCTACTGAAGAATATACAGTGCTGAAGGCCAAGTAGATTTTGTACAGTACAATTAACTCCAAATAGAGCATTGTCCAGGCCGCCCAACTAGACAAGGAATGATTTCTGCTCACCACTGTATCTGATGGTTCTGTCTGTGGAGTCTCCTTCCCCGAAGCGTGTGATGGGGGTGAGGCGCACCAGGTAGGCCTCTGGCTTGATGAGCTCCGTCAGGTTGTGGGTGATCAGCTCGCCCTTGGCGATCGCTCCCTCCATGGGGATCTCTTGCTCCCACCACCTCGATTGGCCCGTCTAGACAACACATAGGAATATTTTATTGGAAAATCATTATAATCAATTCCAATGCTTATTTTTACAAGTGCACATAGGCCAAACTCAAAACATTATAATCACTTCCTACTGGTCCACGTTCTGAACTCAAGGTGAAAGGAAACTAATAAGATACATTTGAATGGATTCCGTATTTTGCAAGGAAGGGCAACCATCACTACAGCCTCCACTTGGTTATATGATCTTCGTCCCATCTACCATAAAGTTAGCCGACTAAACAATGTCCTGTGTAATTGTGTGCTATTCTTTTGGTGCTGAAATCACTAGGTTTTTATAAAAACCCCAGAGCTCCAGTCGCCGCTCAACTCCATCGTGTAATGTGGAGTTGAGTTTCGCCGGCTACCATAAAGTTAGATCTGATTTAACCATAGACATTACAACCAGTAGAAAGTGATATCTACTGACGTCATCCACGTATTCCTATGAAAAACCCCCGATGGCACTTGAAGTATTTGAATTTGAAGCGAGACATATTGCTGAATGGGGCTGAAAGGCACCCGAGAGGAAGAGGAAGAGAGAGGCCCAACTCGATGGAAAATCTGTTTCCCTCCAGTAGGTGGTGTTTTTGTTGTTGTTTCGCCCACCATGCAAGGAGTTGTTGTATGGAGGTCAATGAGTGTCGAATTTGGTCCCAAAAAAATGAGTGGCTTGTTTGATACTCGAGGTCGGAGTTGTCTCGGGATGGATATAGGGGCAGCAGGTAGCCTAGTGGTTAGAGTGTTGGGCCAGTAACCAGCAGGTAGCCTAGTGGTTAGAGTGTTGGGCCAGTAACCAGCAGGTAGCCTAGTGGTTAGAGTGTTGGGCCAGTAACCAGCAGGTAGCCTAGTGGTTAGAGTGTTGGGCCAGTAACCAGCAGGTAGCCTAGTGGTTAGAGTGTTGGGCCAGTAACCAGCAGGTAGCCTAGTGGTTAGAGTGTTGGGCCAGTAACCAGCAGGTAGCCTAGTGGTTAGAGTGTTGGGCCAGTAACCAGCAGGTAGTCTAGTGGTTAGAGTGTTGGGCCAGTAACCGAAAGGTTGGTGGATTGAATCCCTGAGCTGACAAGGTAAAAATGTGTTGCTCTGCCCCTGAACAAGACAGTTAACCCACCGTTCCTAGGCCGTCATTGTAAATAAGAATTTGTTCTTCATTGACTTGCCTAGTTAAATAAAAAAAATACATTAATGAAATGAGGCTAGTAGCATAGCATCTCTCTCTATTGAATACAGTTGGTTGATGTCAAACCCTAATTGAATATTCAAAATATTATTACAATAATGAGATGTATCCACCAATCCAAAGAAAGGATAGGTGGGAGCTAGATGGCCCGTTGTGTCGCTTTGTGGACAACGACTCCCATTGTTTGGGTGGAGAGACAGGTATCTTGTCAGTATATCCATAATCCTTGACGGCCTAAGGATTATGATGAAAGTGGCCATAAGGATCACGGTCAATGTAGTTGTTTTTATTGTGCCTGAGAGTCTCCTAGTAGCTTGCTGGCCCGTGATCGATCTATGTCAGCACATGGTCCTGTGTGACGACAAATGTAACTTTAAACTAATTCACAGTGGGGATCGAACTTGATCATAATAAACACATTTTAAAACCCAAAACGGACACTAATTATATACTGATCAAAAATATAAATGTAACATGCAACAATTTCAATGATTTTACTGAGTTACAGTTCATATAAGGAAACTAGTCACCTTAAATAAATAAATTAGGCCCCAATCTATGGATTGATCTATCTATCTAGATCTATCTATCTATCTATTTCACATGACTGGGCAGGGGCACAGCCATGGGTGGGACAGGGCGGGAATAGTCCCACCCACTTCAGAGCGAGGTCCAGCCAATCAGAATTCGTTTTCCCCACAAAAGGGCTTTATACTCATCAGTGAAGAAGCCGGATGTAGAGTTCCTGGGCTGGCGTGGTTACATGTGGTGTGCGGTTCTGAGGCCGGTTAGACGTACTAGAAAATTCTTTAAAACGACATTTGAGGCAGCTTATGGTAGAGAAATTAACATTAAATTCTCTGGCAACTTGAGACATCTGTGGCATTGTGTTGTGTGACAAAACGGCACCATTTTAGAGTGGCCTTATATTGTCCCCAGCACTGTGTAATAATCATGCTGCGTAATCAGCTTCTTCTTTCAGCAACTTACCTGGTAAAATAAGGGGAAAAAATATACATATATTCACCGGTCAGTTGGAGGGATTATCCTGGCTCTCACTTAGCTATATGCTAGTTGGCTCTCACTTAGCTGGATGCTAGTTTGCTCTCACTTAGCTGGATGCTAGTTTGCCCTCAATTAGCTGAATGCTAGTTTGCCCTCACTTAGCTGGAAGCTAGTTTTCCCTCAATTAGCTGGATGCTAATTTGCTCTCACTTAGCTGGATGCTAGTTTGCCCTCACTTGGCTGGATGCTAGTTTGCCCTCACTTGGCTGGATGCTAGTTTGCCCTCACTTGGCTGGATGCTAGTTTGCCTTCAATTAGCTGGATGCTAGTTTGCCCTCACTTATTTGGATTCTAGTTTGTGTGATTCTGGAGTAATGACAGATGAAGGCAACCCCTAGAGAGATTGGGGCTACGTCCTGATTATCCACTATTCTCCCTAAGTATGCACTTGTTCACTTCCAGTCATGGATTGACAAAATGGTGGAAAATCCCCCAATATTTACACCAATCTAATATTTTTTAATTCATGACTGGATGTGGACATTTAGGGAGAAGGGTGGAGAATCAGGAGGCAGCCTGGGAGTCCTCACAAGGCCTCTTTCCCTCCTTTAAACACCCCATCCAGCCCAGGTTTACAATGTCTCAGAGTAGTGAACTCCCCATCCAGCCCAGGTTTACAATGTCTCAGAGTAGTGAACTCCCCATCCAGCCCAGGTTTACAATGTCTCAGAGTAGTGAACTCCCCATCCAGCCCAGGTTTACAATGTCTCACAGTAGTGAACACCCCATCCAGCCCAGGTTTACAATGTCTCACAGTAGTGAACACCCCATCCAGCCCAGGTTTACAATGTCTCACAGTAGTGAACACCCCATCCATTTCTGATTTACAATGTAGTGAATCACCGCATGGTGAAGGGGTTACACATTTTACACTAAGCACCAACATCCACCAGAACAGCTGTCTCTGTTGTCGCGGGGAACACATCTTTATGGAAGACGTTACGAGTTCCATCAACCTGACTGACAGTCCGTAAGTGGCATCGTGACATTTCTTTGAGCAGTTGTAAACTGTGGCTTTTAACAGATAGATTTACTTCATTGGGCTGGAAGGAAGTTAACTGAATTGAAGTGTCCACTTCAATTTATGGCAATTTTTCTTGTCTTTCATATTTTGTTGTTATAGTAACAGACAGGTTAAATTTTGAGGGTGGGACAGAGGTAGGGGAGTGCAGACAGAAAAGACATGACTGGGGATCAAATCCCCGCCTGCAAGGCATCATGGGTAGCGCAGAGCTGGCAGTCGCTAGACCAGACCAATGCTGTGTGAGCAGATTCTGTCATACCTGTACACTCTGTTGTACAGTACCGTCTATCACTACGGCTTTTCATTTCAGTCTTTCTTACAAATAAAACAGCCTGCCAAGAAATCTATTGTGAAACTTCATAATGAATTGTCTCTTTCATTGTGACCTACTGTTTTCGATCAATCACAAATGACACCTTCTCAACATAATGAATAGTACTTTGGGCAGACATAAACAAAGACATTAACAAATGCATTTGAATACCGCAAGCACAGACGTGTGTGTGGATGCACACACACACACACACACACACACACACACACACACACACACACACACACACACACACACACACACACACACACACACACACACACACACACACACACACACACACACACACACACACACACACACACACACACACACACACACAAACTAGAGCTGCTATGACAATAGACTAGAAGATAGGCAATCTGTTCATGAATAGGTGACAGTTATGAAGTTGTCATACATGCGGAAGAGCAGACACCTTGTTGGAGCTGAGGTGCCACCGTGCTGGAAGCATTGAGATGAGATAAGATGCTCTAGCTCTTTGAATCTCCCAATTAACTTCTCACATGCATAGCAAACAGGTTGAAGACAGAGACATGCATCTTCAAATCAAATATTAAAGGAATCATTTCAAGCGTGTATGTTTTAATGTAAATATTAAAGGAATCATTTAAAGAGTATATGTTTTAATGCAATTATTAAAGGAATCATTTCAAGCGTGTATGTTTTAATGCAATTATTAAAGGAATCATTTAAGCCATGTGTATTTGAATGTAAATATTAAAGGAATAATTTAAAGCATGTATGTTTTAATGTAAAAAGCTTTCTTAATTCCCTTGTTGGTTTCTTAGTCACACGGTTCCTCTAGAACCAGCTAAGCATGTCAAATTAAACGCACCACCACATAACTCCCTCAGTCTTCAGGTACTTAGAAAAATAAACACCAGTGCACTTGTTAAAAGGGATTAGCCTCAAAATATAACAATAGGCTGAATATGAGTACAATACAATATCTAGCTTTTAGTGAGGCCCACTGTTTTCAAGTATAAAGCAATGAACTGTACTATTGCCTTGCTTGCCAGATGTATTGTGTTAGAGACAGTTGAGGACAAACACTATAAATTAACATCAAACACAACTATATTATATCACAAAAATAATCAACCGTCCTGCTGTTCACATCATTTTTAGTTCTATGAACTGTACATTAGGTCAAACAAACTGTGAACGGCTCAAAAATAAAATAATTTCAGTTTTCATTCTTTATTGAACATCTATATTCATATCCCGTCACTCAAAATTACAAAGAGTGACTATTTTTCAATGTATTACCAGTAATAACTCATAACACCATCTCAATGAATTGTCTTTCCATGCCAGAGATGCAACAAAACTTGGTTATGTGGCCAACCTCCGAGCAATGTTGTGCGGCTAATCACTGTTGATCTTGGCTACGACAATTGGCACGCTCGCCATTTTCCCAGGGTGCCAAGGCCCACGTTGTCTCGTGTGACAGCTGAGTGAGTCACAGTGGGCCTGGCAGCCGACAAATAGAAGATGACTGGTCAAACCCAGAATTCAACCAATGGAGAGTGGAGCTGGTGGGAAGTGAGCGGGGGAACCTGTGAGGCCCACTTTCTCTCCTGCACGTCCCTGCTACCCAGCTAATGACATCTACATCTATTGGCTCGGCTAGCTTCCTAATTCCACATCTGCAGTTCTTACAAGGACATATTTTTCTTAAAGGGACATCTTTTTCTTAAAGGGACATATTTTTCTTACCAGGACATCTTTTTCTTAAAGGGACATCTTTTTCTTAAAGGGACATCTTTTTCTTACCAGGACATCTTTTTCTTAAAGGGACATATTTTTCTTACCAGGACATGTTTTTCTTAAAGGGACATATTTTTTTTGTTGCCTGCTCTTTTATCCACACGGAGTTTGAGCCGTAGAGATGTACAATACTACAGTATGTGTTCTAAGAATGTATCTATGGTTTCAGCATGAAACCAAGGCTGGATTGTTATAGAGAAAGGATGTATGATCATTATGAGAGGATAACCAGACATTATAAGGGTCATACAGTACATGCGTGTCACAAGTCTTATAACAACATTATAACAGCATCCCAATGCATTATACCTGCAGGAAAGTAAAGGGTTACCAATTATGCATACATATACTGTAGGCATAGTCCTGTGTCACTCAAGAGACAAAACTCATGTGTAGTGTAAATGGCATTAGCATGTACTTTACTAACACCCCTAACATCTAAAAGAGCACTACACTGCTCTTCCGCTCCAGTTTAGGTCCCATGTCGCTGAGTTGTTAGGAAGTTATCAGCTCAGTCTGCCGTTCAAACACTTCACCCCCAGAAGCACAAGGGACCGTCGACCTAATCTGAGACAGCACTTGACTTTTAACACATCCTCCAGCATGAGCACGACCCTTGGCATCCTCCTTCTGATACCTCCTCCTCACTCCTCTAGCCTCCTCCTGCCTGCTCCTGCCTCCTCCAGTCTCTTCCTGCCTCCAATTTCCACCTCCTGTCTCCTCCTGCCTCCTCCAGCTTCCTCCTTCCTGCCACCTCCTACCCCACCTTCTCCTCGTGCCTCCTCCTGTCTACCCCTACTTCCAACAGCATCTTCCTGTCTCCTCCTGCCTCTTCCAACCTCCTCCAGCCTCTTCCAACCTCCTCGTCTCCTCCATTTCCCCCCTGCTTCCAACAGCCTCCTCCTGTCTCTTCCAACCTCCTCTAGCCTCATCCAGCCTCCTCCAGTCTCCTCCTATCCCACCAGCCTCCTCCTGCCTCCTCCAGCCTCCTCCTATCCCACCAGCCTCCTCCTGCCTCCTCCAGCCTCCTCCTATCCCACCAGCCTCCTCCTGCCTCCTCCAGCCTCCTCCTATCCCACCAGCCTCCTCCTGCCTCCTCCAGTCTCCTCCTATCCCACCAGCCTCCTCCTGCCTCCTCCAGCCTCCTCCTATCCCACCAGCCTCCTCCTCCTGCCTCCTCCAGTCTCCTCCTATCCCACCAGCCTCCTCCTCCTGCCTCCACCAGCCTGACATTTCATTTCCTACAACGCTGACCTTTATATTCAAACATCAGCAGCGAGGGAATACATATGCCTGTTTTGTTCATCCTCTCCAGTGTGTATGGCAGAGACTCAGACACAGCCATAAAATTGGGCGAATTAAATTGTAAAAGCGCAGATGTTATTTGGCTTGTTTTGAAGATTTACCTGCAATGTGGGCAGAGGTAGAGAAGGTAACAGCCATTCATTTTCCATGTCATGTTCATTCACACTGTTATGTTATGATGGTCATATCATGATCATAATCGGACTCGATGCCTATGTCCTCAATACAAATGCACCCACCTTTCCCCATTTATTGCTTAGAGATGCTGAGAGAGAGTAGATCATACTGACCATGTCATGTATGGTTATATACACAGTCAGACAAAATGCCATGTCATCCACCAAACAGTACCAGTCAAACGTTTGAACACACCTACTGTACTCATTCAAGGGTTTTTCTTTATTTGTACTATTTTCTACATTGTAGAATAATAGTGAAGACATTCAAACTATGAAATAACACATATGGAATCATGTAGTAACCAAAAAAGTATTTAAAAAATGTCAAATATATTTTATATCCTTCAAAGTAGCCACCCTTTGCAGTTCAGTTGTGTTGTGACAAGGTAGAGGTGGTATACAGAAGATAGCCCTATTTGGGAAAATACCAAGTCCATAGTATGGGAGAGAACTTTAACATTACTTTAAGACATGAAGGTCAGTCAATCCAGAAAATGTCAAGAACTTTGAAAGTTTCTTCAAGTGCAGTCTCAAAAACCATCAAGCGCTATGATGAAACTGTCTATCATGAGGACCGACCGCAGGAAAGGAAGACCCAGAGTTCCCTCTGATGCAGAGGATAAGTTCATTAGAGTTAACTTCACCTCAGATTGCAGCCCAATAAATGCTTCACAGAGTTCAAGTAACAGACACATCTCAACATCAACTGTTCAGAGGAGACTGCGTAAATCAGGCTTTCATGGTCGAATTACTGCAAAGAAACCACTAAGGATGCCAATAAGAAGAAGACTTGATTGGGCCAAGAAACATTAGCAATGGACATTAAACTGGTGGAAATCTGTCCTTTGGTCTGATGATTTTAGATTTTTGGTTCCAACCGCCGTGTCTTTGTGAGACGCAGAGTGGATGAACGGATAATCTCCACATGTGTGGTTTCCACTGTGAAGCATGGAGGAGGAGGTGTGATGGTGTGGGGGTGCTTTGCTAGTGACACTGTCAGTGATTTATTTAGAATTCAAGGCACACTTAACCAGCATGGCTACCACATCATTCTGCAGGGATACACAATCCCATCTGGTTTGTGCTTAGTGGGACTATCATTTGATTTTCAACAGAAAAATTTCCCAACACACCTCCAGGCTGTGTAAGAAGAAGGAGAGTGATGGAGTGCTGCATCAGATGACCTGGCCTTCACAATCACCTGACCTCAACCCAATTGAGATGGTTTGGGATGAGTTGGATCGTAGAGTGAATGAAAAGCAGCCAACAAGCTCTCAGCAAATGCGGGAACTCTTTCAAGACTGTTGGAAAAGCATTCCAGGTGAAGCTGTTTGAGAGAATGCCAAGAGTGTGCAGAGCTGTCATCAAGGCAAAGGATGGCTACTTTGAAGAATCTAACATATAAAATAGATTTTGATTTGTTTAACACTTTGTTATTTCATAGTTTTGATGCCTTCACTATTATCCTACAATGTAGAAAATGGTAATTTTTTTTAAAGAAAAACACTTGAATAAATAATGTGTGTCCAAACTTTTAACTGACACGGAGATTAGGTAGCCTCATGGTTAGAGCATTGGGCCAGTAACCAAAAGGTTGCTTGATCGCATCCCGGGGCTGACAGGGTAAAAATCTGCTCCTGAGCCAGGCAGTATTCCCCGGGTGCCGTGGATGTCAACTAAGGTAGAATTTCAGAGGGGTTGCTTTAAATGCGGAAGACACATTTCAGTTGAATACATTCATTTGGACAACTGACTAGGGATCCCCCTTTTATTGTACATGTATGTCTTTTTCTATTTTTATGTGTGCTTGTTTTAAAATAGTCAAATTAATAAGCTAAACTATTCCCTCACATTCTGCTCTGTCCCTTTTGTATTCTGCTAAGCAATGTATGTTGCCTGTTGGAGGTAAAACGGTGTTGCCATGGCAACGAGCCTCACTTCTCATTCATGCCATCATCATGCCAAATCCTGTTGTAGAAAGGAGGAGAGAGGGAGAGAATAGAAGAGAGAAAGAGACAGAGGAAGAAAGAGAGGGAAGAGAGAGAGAATGAGAGAAATAGAGAGAGCGAGAAAGAGAAAGAAAGAGAGAAGAACAGATAAAAGGGTAGAGAACCAGAACAAGAATGAGAGAGAAAGACAGAAGAGAGAAAGCGGGAGAGAGAGAAGAGACGAGAGAAAGAGAGAAAAACAGATAGAAAGGGAGAGGGAGATAGAGAAGGAGAGAGAGAAGAGAGAGAAGAGAGATTCCTTCTCATGGATTCCTCCTCATCCTCATCCTCTTGTCTCTCACTTTCCTCCTCTGCGATTCATCAGGATACAGCAGCTCATCCTCAAATCCACCGGAGACCAGGGGGAAATCATTTACTCTGAGTAAATAATAATCTGGGGAGAATTCAATCCAAGGCCTCTCTCTCGGACGCAGCAAACACACCACTAAATAATTCAAACAGCACCAATTAGCCTTGAGTTAGTTCTAATCTGTTTGACCAATACTCAATTTTTTTCCTCCTTCACGCGAATACTGACATGACGGCGAACGTACAGTCAATCTGTGATGATGAAACAGAATGTATAGTCAAGTCTGTGATGATGATGAAGGCTGATAATGGCGAGGCTGACGACTAAGCTATGAGCACTCGAAGGCCAAGGCGGGGAAACACCGGGCGACTTGGCCGTTGCATTTCTCCTCGATGCTGTGTCAGGACGTATAGACACAGAGTCCTCCTTTCTTTTATGCCGAAAGCCTGTTGCGGTAGTAGGGTTGTCGGTAGCAGGGTTGTCGGTAGCAGGGTTGACGGTAGCAGGGTAGTAAGGTTGTCAGAAGTAGGGTTGTCGGCAGTAGAGTTGTCGGCAGTAGGGTTGTCAATATTAGGGTTGTCGGCAGTAGGGTTGTTGGGCAGCAGGGTTGTTGGGCAGCAGGGTTGTCGGGCAGCAGGGTTGTCGGCAGCAGGGTTGTCGGGCAGCAGGGTTGTCGGGCAGCAGGGTTGTCGGCAGTAGGGTTTTGTCGGCAGTAGGGTTTTGTCGGCAGTAGGGTTTTGTCGGCAGCAGAGTTGTCGGGCAACAGGGTTGTCGGGCAGCAGGGTTGTCGGCAGTAGGGTTTTGTCGGCAGTAGGGTTTTGTCGGCAGTAGGGTTTTGTCGGGAGTAGGGTTTTGTCTGCAGTAGAGTTGTCGGCAGTAGGGTTTTGTTGGCAGCAGGGTTGTCGGGCAGCAGGGTTGTCGGGCAGTAGGGTTTTGTCGGCAGTAGGGTTTTGTCGGCAGTAGGGTTGTGATTTTCCTGTGTTTTATACATATTTCCACACCATGAGGTTGGAATAATACTGTGAAATGTTGAAAATGATGATAACACCCTTTTAGTGTAAGAGCTGTTTGAAAAGACGGCCTGAAATGTCAACTTGTTTTGGGGTTTTCTGCCAATAACAGCTCGTTTTCAGGTTACATATCCCTCTCATTAGGCTCCTACAATTAGGCCCCTCACTCAGACCACTACTAGACAGTCTTATCAAAATTCTTGCTTAAGTATATATATTTAGCTAATAAGCTATTCTTGACCATTTTAATAGAAAACAATCACAGTAAGGTACTTAAGGAAAAGCAGCCAACAAGTGCTCAGCATATGTGGGAACTCCTTTAAGATAGTTGGAAAAGCATTCCAGGTGAAGCTGGTTGAGAGAATGCCAAGAGCTTGCAAAGGCAAAGGGTGGCTACTTTGAAGAATCTCAAAGATGAAATATATTTTGATTTGTTTAAAACTTTTTGGGTTATTACATGATTCCATATGTGTTATTTCATAGTTTTGATGTCTTCACTATTCTACAATGTAAATACTTATGTGAACATATTGTAATAGGCAATGTAACCCTATTATGTACGGCAAGGACAAGAAAAGCGGTTTGTGGCATTACGAGTACTTCTAACTCTAACAGGGGGAGTGAATGTTGTAAAGGGGAGTGTGAATTAGTTGTCACACATTGCCTTGTTAACATGCTAGATGAATTGCAGGTACTTAACGAGAGAACGACCGCCTCGACTATTATACTTAGCAAGACGTCACGATGTGTGAAGTCGAGGCGAAGTCCGCTGAGCTGTCAAGAGTTTAATACGCTGTTAGCAGCCATGTGTCAAATATCAGCCTGGGTGAGATTCTGAGAATGGGGTGTTGGGAAGGAGAGAAATAGGGAGAGAGGAGAGAGGTGGAGAGAGAGAGAGAGATGGAAGAGAAGTCACCATTGATGAAATTAAGCGGATAAACAGTATGGGGGCCCGGGAATCAGAGGCGTATGCGGGGTGCACGATTAGATAAGGGCATCCTGCTTGGTCACCCGATCGGAAACAGCCAACATTAGGACACCGCGGGGGCTCCCATCCTATCATCAGCAGGAGTGAGGGGCGGAACGAGGCTACACCTCTGGGCCCCCTAACTAAAAGAGAGGGACCATGGAGAGAGAGCGTGACGGAGGAAGTAATCCCTTTACCTCCTTCCTCCTCACCGTCTCTCCCTCCCTTTCTTCCTCAGAATGACTGAACGGGATGCTACTTCCTACTTGCTGTAACACTGGGGCCATTTAATTGCAACCCTTCTAGGTAGCCTGGGATGATCCCCGAACCCCCAAATGGCTTGACCCATCTGGTATCTGATCAGCTTCTGTTATCAACGATGAGAACAGAAGATAGAGATACATAGGCTTAGTTAGCCCGGTCTCTGCCAACGCCAAATCCCCCCCAGCTGAAGTGACTCTGTTATTGGTCAGCTAATAACTAGAAGAATGAATCAGCATGTCCTTGGACCACTGCGTATAATAATGGCAGCGTCTCATCATCGAGGTAGCTATACTGTATGATTTCCTCACTACGTAAAGTGTGTCCGTGATGCCAAAGCCATGACGTTGGAATGATGGAAGTGATTAAAAAGTGAAAGGAGAGTTTCATTATTCATCAAAACAACGATATTAAACGACACACAATACAGACAGAATAACAGCAGACCGATTCTGCTCAAACAATAGGACTTGTTATCTGTCATTTTGGCAAATTATTGGATTTACACAAACACACGCGCGCACACACACACACGCACACACACACACACACACACACACTACACACACACACACACACACACACACACACACACACACACACACACACACACACACACACACACACACACACACACACACACACACTACACACACTACACACACTACACACACCACCCACTAGGAGAGTGAACTTAACTCTGCAGTCAGTCCAGTCTGCCCTTAGGTGGGTTAAGTTAAACCCCATGCAGGCTGGTGTCCTGGAAATGTCATGTGTGAGCCACTAAACAGAAAAGAGAGAGAGAGCTATAGCAGAGAGAGTGAGAGAGGTAGAGGGGAATCAGAGAGAGAGAGCAATAGTAGAGAGAGAGAGAGAGAGATAATGAGGGATCGGAGAGAGAAGAGAGAGAAAGAGTGAGAGAGAGAAGAGAGAGAGGAGAGAGAGAGAGAAAAAAAGAGAGTGCGAGAGCAGAGGGGAGGATTGACCAGCCAGGCAGAAAGGAGGAGAGGAGGGAAGGGGAACAGGGGAACAGCAGGTACCAAATCCAGGCAGAGAGGAGAGAGCAGAGACCAGCCATGCCTCCATGATGGATGGGCCTCATCCAGGAAACCACTGTACTGAACCTGGCAAAGAAAAGCACAATAAAAGCTCTAGATAATGTGCTACCATCGCCAAAGACAGCCGGTTAGAGAGCGTTATCCATTAAACAAGAAAGGGGCTGACAGGGACAGTGACAACCGGGCACCTGCAATGTGATGAGTCTGAAAGAGTCCATCAAGGCTCGTCCTCTTTTTACCCAGCAGCCACCTCTCCTCCCCCACTGACAGATGCTGGTTGTGTGGTTTTCAGACGCGTCTCACGCACATGTAATCACGGCCCACACAGCTAACCTCTGTTCCAGCGAATTCCATCACTGGTTCCTCACTGAACACCTTATCTTATTTGGGCAGCTCTTCCCCTCTGGGTGAAGTTGTTAATTAGTTTCTTGCCCTCACTCCTTTCCTGTTCTTTCTTCCCCCCTCCCATCCTCCTCCTCTCCTTCACCTCCTGCTCTTAGCCAGGTGTCTGCTATGTTGCTGACTCTTATATAGCAACGACTGTCAAGTCCCTTTCCCTATGCAGACCTAGCAAGAAGAAGGAACTGAGAAACAATAGCTAGCTGCTTTTCACAATGCTTTGTGGCGAATGAACACAAGTGGTTCACTCAGAACGGAGCTGATACAGATATGGATGCACCACCTCCCAGGTGAAAAGACACCCGGCTCGAGTGTTTTATAAACAGTCCTGCGAGTCTGAAAGAATCTGTGCAGCCAGTGAAAATGTGCTTCACTGTGCTGAAAATATCGCTGAGCGTGTCGTGTGAGAGAAAGTCGACCCCAATATGTGGAGCCACTGGGCAGAACACCTGACGTGTATACAGAACCTAAATAAATAAATGAAATAAAAGTCTAAATGTCCTCAGTGCCCTGCAGTGATGACTAACAGCATGCAAGACTGGGAAGTTTGTTTTGAAATAAATAAGGAAAAAATTAGTTGAATGTTTTTATTTGACTTAGTGTTGACTTTGAGCGCCGGTGGGTGGCGACCAGGCAATGACAAACCTGACGGGGAATAAATCATGCCGTGTGACGCCATTAGAAGTGGCGGAGGACTCTGTCATTCCAGCTGTGCGCTGACAGTGCTGAAGGTGAGGGAGAAGTAATGGTGAACGGAGAAGACGGCATTGACAACCGGAATGCCATCCCTAACCGGAACACCACAGACAAGGAGGAGGGTGGGGGTTTGCTTAAAATAAATTAAATGCTTTCAGCTAGTTTCCTCTGGTCGTCTATAAGGGGGGGGGGGGGGACCCCCAACAGCAGAATGCCACACACAGTCAGAAAGGACAAATTCGAATGTCTTCACAAGTACATCATGCACAGGCATTTAGCAGGGTTGAATATGTTAGATCTCAGGATCATATTTCTGCAATGACTACAGTATCTTCTTGGTGTTTAGCTCTTTCTGCAAAAAAAAATTAAATAATGCAAAATAAGGACATTTGCTGCAATGAATACTGTCAAAGTCACTACTTGGCTAGAATGACAAAACCTCATTCACTCTCATGGGTGACAACAGAAGGAGGAAGTACTGTGTGCTACAGACAATTGCTCTCGCCTTTGAGACAAAAGTAGACCTTAAAAAGGTGAAACTTTGACAAAACCTAGAGCATGAAATGTCCAGGTGAAGATCTAACTGGCCCTGCTCACCTGTTTGATCCCCAGTCGGTAGGCCACGATGCGGTCCACAGACAGCGGGTTCTGCTGGGTCCACTGTAGCTTGAAGCCGTAGACCCTGGGCCGGTTCTGCCACAACGCACTGTACGTGTCATAGTAGAACTCTGGGGCATAGGCCCTCCCTGCAACAGAAAACAAAAGCTGGTTTTAGCATGGGCGCTTGTATTTGTCCTATTGTAGACAGTGTACACAGAGTAAACTAAAACGTAAAGGACACCTTCCTAATATCGAGTTGCACCACCCCCCATATGCCCTCAGAACAGCCTCCATTTGTTGGTGCACTGTCGCTGTAGCCACTGAAGCTTTACTTTTCCCAATGATGCCCACAAATAGAACATGCAGAAAGAAAGCCAGTGGTTCAAAGAATGCACTGACACAAAACTACGCAGTAAAGAAGAAGAGGGCTAAAAAGCTGACAAGCCATGGAAAACAGCTTAGCGAAAAAAGACCTGTCTGTTTCTTGAAAACCTAACTTGTAACTAGAGAGGCAGGAAGAGGTGCACAGGAGCTTTAGAGTGTGACTATTAACACACAGCGTAATGGATTAGACGTTAATGTGACATTGAGGAGCTGTCTATCTATCACACGTATTTGATGTTACAGGGAGTCGTGATACAACAACCTATCAGCGTCTCACATTCCAGCTTTGTGAGTTAGATGAATCACTGTAGCTATGTGAGTTAGATGAATCATTATAGCTATGTGAGTTAGATGAATCATTATAGCTTTGTGAGTTAGATGAATCACTGTAGCTATGTGAGTTAGATGAATCACTGTAGCTATGTGAGTTAGATGAATCACTGTAGCTATGTGAGTTAGATGAATCACTGTAGCTATGTGAGTTAGATTAATCATTATAGCTATGTGAATTAAAATAATCATTATAGCTATGTGAATTAAATATATAATTATAGCTGTGCATTAGATTCATCATTATACTGTAGCTATCTGAGATAGATAAATCATTAGAGCTATGTGAGATAGATAAATCATTAGAGCTATGTGAGATAGATAAATCATTACAGCTATCTGAGATAGATAAATCATTAGAGCTATGTGAGATAGATAAATCATTACAGCTATCTGAGATAGATAAATCATTAGAGCTATGTGAGATAGATAAATCATTAGAGCTATGTGAGATAGATAAATCATTAGAGCTATGTGAGATAGATAAATCATTACAGCTATCTGAGATAGATAAATCATTAGAGCTATGTGAGATAGATAAATCATTAGAGCTATGTGAGATAGATAAATCATTACAGCTATGTGAGATAGATAAATCATTAGAGCTATGTGAGATAGATAAATCATTACAGCTATGTGAGATAGATAAATCATTAGAGCTATGTGAGATAGATTAATCATTACAGCTATGTGAGATATATAAATCATTAGAGCTATGTGAGATAGATAAATCATTAGAGCTATGTGAGATAGATAAATCAAATCAAATTGTATTAGTCACATGCGCCGAATACAACCTTACAGTGAAATGCTTACTTACAAGCCCCTAACCAACAATGCAGTTTTAAAAAATACAGATAAGTATAAGAAATAAAAGTAACAATTAATTAAAGAGCAGCAGTAAAATAACAATAGCAAGAATATATACAGGGGAGTTCCGGTAGAGAGTCAATGTGCGGGGGCACCGGTTAGTTGAGGTAATATGTACATGTAGGTAGAGTTATTAAAGTGACTATGCATAGATGATAACAACAGAGAGTAGCAGCGGGTAGCAGCGGTGTAAAGGTGGGGGGCAATGCAAATAGTAATCATTCTAATGTGGCTATGTGAGTTAGCTGAATCATTCTAGCTATGTGAGTTAGATGAATCATTCTACTGTAGCTATGTGAGTTAGCTGAATCATTCTAGCTATGTGAGTTAGATTAATCATTCTACTGTAGCTATGTGAGTTAGCTGAAATAATTCTAGCTATGTGAATTAGATTAATCATTCTAGCTATGCGTGTTAGATGAATCATTCTAGCTATGTGAGTTAGATTAATCATTCTACTGTAGCTATGTGAGTTAGCTAAATCATTCTAGCTATGTGAATTAGATTAATCATTCTAGCTATGCAAGTTAGATGAATCATTCTAGCTATGTGAGTTAGATGAATCCGTTTCATATCTTGACATGAATGTGACATTAATATCTAATATCTCATATATTGGCAGGTAGCCTAGTGGTTAGAGCGTTGGGCCAGTAACTGAAAGATTGCTAAATCAAATCCCCGAGCTGACAAGGTAAAAATTTGTCGTTCTGCCCCTGAACAAGGCAGTTAACCCACTGTTCCTAGGCCGCCATTGTAAATAAGAATTTGTTCGTAATCCTTATTTACAATGACGGCCTACCAAAAGGCCTCCTGTGGGGACGGGGGCAAGGATTAGAAATACAAAATAAATGAAATAAAAATATAGGACAAAACAGACATCACGACAAGAGAGACAACAGACCACTACATAAAGAGAGACCTAAAGACAACAACACTGCATTGCACCAACACATGACAACACAGCAAAGTAGCAACACAACATGACAACGACAACATGGTAGCAGCACAAAACATGGTACAAACATTATTGGTCACAGACAACAGTACAAAGGGCAAGAAGGTAGAGACAACAATACATCATGCAAAGCAGCCACAACTGTCAGTAAGAGTGTCCATGATTGAGTCTATGAATGAA
Source organism: Oncorhynchus clarkii lewisi (assembly GCF_045791955.1). Classification (NCBI taxonomy): domain Eukaryota; kingdom Metazoa; phylum Chordata; class Actinopteri; order Salmoniformes; family Salmonidae; genus Oncorhynchus; species Oncorhynchus clarkii. Next base: position 57,179,550 of record NC_092165.1, on the reverse strand, counting down.
GAGATTTGAGATAAAACTGCCCAGTTTTATAAACTACAAGATTAGACTCAGCAGGGACTGGACCCAGAGTGATCTCTCCTATCTGACCCCTCCCATCTGACCCCTCCTTTAGCCACACAGTCGAAGGGTCACCAGGTGGTGGGTAGCTTACACACTCCAGTCTAATCTTACCTGTCACACACACACACACACACACACACACACACACACACACACACACACACACACACACACACACACACACACACACACACACACACACACACACACACACACACACACACACACACACACACACACACACACACACACACACACACACACACACGCACAGTCCCTGTCCAAACAGAGGTACTACACACTCTGAACTCTACACGGTTATCCAGTGGGTGTTACAAAATAACTTAACGTATGGTGAAACAGACGATATCTGATATCTTTACATTTTAGTCGTTTAGCCTATTAGGTAAGGCTGATATGAGGGATGAGAACCATGGTTTTTAAGTAAGGCTTTGGTCTTTGGTAACTGGGACGTGAAGCCACATTTCTCCGTGGGCGGAGAGCTGAGCTGCAGCTACAGCAGAGTCCAGCCTCACAGTTAAACCCTGTCATCAATATTTCACAACCAACTCCTCAGAAATGTGAAGCTGTCATCTTGTCAAGCATTCATTACCAGCCACTACCGCAGCAATGTTACTGCTATGCTAGAGATTCATTACCAGCCACTACCGTAGCAATGTTACTGCTATGCTAGAGATTCATAACCAGCCACTACCGCAGCAATGTTACTGCTATGCTAGAGATTCATTACCAGCCACTACCGTAGCAATGTTACTGCTATGCTAGAGATTCATTACCAACCACTACCGTAGCAATGTTACTGCTATGGTAGAGATTCATTACCAGCCACTACCGCAGCAATGTTACTGCTATGCTAGAGATTCATTACCAACCACTACCGTAGCAATGTTACTGCTATGGTAGAGATTCATTACCAGCCACTACCGCAGCAATGTTACTGCTATGCTAGAGATTCATTACCAGCCACTACTGTAGCAATGTTACTGCTATGCCGCAGATTCTGCTATCATGCAATCAGAAGGCACCCAGAACGTGTGCACATTGTAACGTCTGTCACGAGACACACACACACACGCTAGCAGATAGCAAAAGACTTCCATTCTTTGTGCTAACGCTAGTTAGAATTGGCTCACGAAACTACCTCTAACTTCCTTCATACTGGACACAGAGACATAAAAATAGTACCCACAAGTTCATGTAATATTGGGGAAGTAGATAAAGGGACCTCCTTGCCACAATCCTGAAGTATCTCTTTATGGTTTGTCAACAACTTGCTTTCATGTGACTGAACTCCTCAAAAGAAAAGCACAGAAATATCAAACATTAGGCTTTTATAAAAGCAACAGGAGTGTTGTCTGGAGATGAACGCTCCATATGAAAGATTCAAACAACTGTCAGGATCAAGAGAGGTAGTCTTTGAGCCACACACTTATTATCAGGAAGACCAGACAGGGTTTCTTGCTTTCCTTAATGTTGGACAGTCAAATAGTTTCAGGAATGCCGTACAGGAAGACAAGGTGACTTTCTAATATAACAAGTGGACTTTCGGGTTCCCTAAATTGCTGACATTTTCTTTTGGGTGGAGGGCAAGATAGGGAGTGCAGTAATCCTCTCTCCTTGTGGCTGCTGTGCAGGAGAGAACATTGACAATGTAAATCCGAGTTGGGGCAAATATAGCTCTGGAAAGACTTGAGCAGTGATATGGCTGTACTTCTTGATCTGCAGACTCTGAACGCTTATCAACAGTAAAACGTTGTGGCCATTTCTCCCATCCACTGAGCGTCTAATGTTGAAAAAGCTTGAAAGCAAAAGGGCAAAATATCACAGTGACAACTTCTCCCTGCTGATTCTGCTCTATGTCGACATATGAAGTTGTCACCCGGGAACAATAAAGTTACTAGAATTTGAATGTAATATGACATTTCATTGAAAGACAAGTGTTTTCCTGTGTCAAGACTTCTGAGGAATACAGTGTGTTTTTACATACCACTGTGTCAACACTTCTGAGGAATACAGTGTGTTTTTACATACCACTGTGTCAACACTTCTGAGGAATACAGTGTGTTTTTACATACCACTGTGTCAACACTTCTGAGGAATACAGTGTGTTTTTACATACCACTGTGTCAACACTTCTGAGGAATACAGTGTGTTTTTACATACCACTGTGTCAACACTTCTGAGGAATACAGTGTGTTTTTACATACCACTGTGTCAACACTTCTGAGGAATACAGTGTGTTTTTACATACCACTGGGTCAACACTTCTGAGGAATACAGTGTTTTTACATACCACTGGGTCAACACTTCTGAGGAATACAGTGTGTTTTTACATACCACTGGGTCAACACTTCTAAGGAATACAGTGTGTTTTTACATACCACTGGGTCAACACTTCTGAGGAATACAGTGTGTTTTTACATACCACTGGGTCAACACTTCTGAGGAATACAGTGTGTTTTTACATATCACTGGGTCAACACGTCTGAGGAATACAGTGTGTTTTTACATACCACTGGGTCAACACTTCTGAGGAATACAGTGTGTTTTTACATACCACTGGGTCAACACTTCTGAGGAATACCGTGTGTTTTTACATACCACTGTGACAAAATTTCTGAGGAATACACTAATACCAAAACGCTGAAAGCTAAAAACACTAAAACAAAAATATTGAGATCTAAGAACACTAAAACCAAAACACTGAAAGCTAAGAACACTAATACCAAAACACTGAAAGCAAAGAACACCAAAACCAACACACTGAAAGCTAAGAACACTAATACCAAAACACTGAAAGCAAAGAACACTAAAACCAACACACTGACAGCTAAGAACACTGATACAAAAACACAAAGCTAAGAACACTGATACTAAAACACTGAGCGCTGAGAATACTAATACCAAAACGGTGACAGCTAAGAAGACTGATACCAAAATGCTGAAAACTAAGAAGACTAATACCAAAACACTGAGAGCTAAGAACACTAAAACCAAAACACTGAGAGCTAAGAACACTAATATCAAAACACTGAGAGATAAGAACACTAAAACCAAAACACTGAGAGCTAAGAACACTAAAACCAAAACACTGAGAGCTAAGAACACTAATATCAAAACACTGAGAGATAAGAACACTAATACCAAAACACTGAGAGCTAAGAACACTAATATCAAAACACTGAGAGATAAGAACACTAATACCAAAACACTGACAGCTAAGAACACTAATATCAAAACACTGAGAGATAAGAACACTAATACCAAAACGCTGAGAACTAAGAACACTAATACCAAAACACTGAGAGCTAAGAACACTAAAACCAAAACACTGAGAGCTAAGAACACTAATATCAAAACACTGAGAACACTCATACCAAAATGCAGAGAACACTAATACCAAAACACTAAGAACACTAATACCAAAACACTGAGAACACTAATACCAAAACACTGAGAGCTAAGGACACTAATACCAAAACACTGAGAGCAAAGAACACTAATACAAAAACATTGAGAGCTAAGAAACCTAATACCAATACACCTAGCGCTAAGAACACTAATACCAAAACACCAAGCGCTAAGAACACTAATACCAAAACGCTGAGCGCTAAAAACACTAATACTAAAAAGCTGAGCGCTAAGAAAACTAATATCAAAATGCTGTGTGCTCAGAAAACTAATACCAAAACACTGAGAACTAAAAACACTAAAATCAAAAAGCTAAGAACACTAATATCAAAATGCTGTGTGCTCAGAAAACTAATACCAAAACACTGAGAACTAAGAACACTAATACCAAAACACTGAGAGCTAAGAACACTAATACCAAAACTCTGAGAACACTAATACCAAAACACTGAGAACTAAGAACACTAATACCAAAACACTGAGAGCTAAGAACACTAAAATCAAAAAGCTAAGAACACTAATATCAAAACACTGGGCGTTAAGAACACTAATACAAAAACACTGAGAGCTAAGAACACTAATACCAAAACACTGAGAGCTAAGAACACTAATACCAAAACATTGAGAGCTAAGAACACTAATACCAAAATGCTGAGAGCTAAGAACACTAAAATCAAAAAGCTAAGAACACTAATATCAAAACACTGGGCGTTAAGAACACTAATACAAAAACACTGAGAGCTAAGAACACTAATACCAAAACACTGAGAGCTAAGAACACTAATACCAAAACACTGACAGCTAAGAACACTAATACCAAAACACTGAGAACACTCATACCAAAACACTGAGAACTAAGAACACTAATATCAAAACACTGAGAGATAAGAACACTAATACCAAAACACTGAGAGCTAAGAACACTAATATCAAAACACTGAGAACTAAGAACACTAATACCAAAACACTGAGAGCTAAGGACACTAATACCAAAACACTAAGAACACTAATACCAAAACACTGAGAGCAAAGAACACTAATACAAAAACATTGAGAGCTAAGAAACCTAATACCAATACACCTAGCGCTAAGAACCCTAATACCAAAACACCAAGCGCTAAGAACACTAATACCAAAACGCTGAGCGCTAAAAACACTAATACTAAAAAGCTGAGCGCTAAGAAAACTAATACCAAAACAATGAGAGATAAGAACACTAATACCAAAACAATGAGAAAACTAATCCCAAAACAATGAGAACACTAATACCAAAACAATGAGAACACTAATACCAAAACGCTGAGAGCTAAAAACACTCAAATCAAAAAGCTAAGAACACTAATATCAAAATGCTGTGTGCTCAGAAAACTAATACCAAAACACTGAGAACTAAGAACACTAATACCAAAACACTGAGAGCTAAGAACACTAATACCAAAACTCTGAGAACACTAATACCAAAACACTGAGAACACTAATACCAAAACTCTGAGAGCTAAGAACACTAATACCAAAACACTGAGAGCTAAGAACACTAATACCAAAACACTGAGCGTTAAAAACACTAATACAAAAACACTGAGAGCTAAGAACACTAATACCAAAACACTGAGAGCTAAGAACACTAATATCAAAACACTGAGCGTTAAGAACACTAATACAAAAACACTGAGAGCTAAGAACACTAATACCAAAACACTGAGAGCTAAGAACACTAATACCAAAACACTGAGCGTTAAGAACACTAATATCAAAACACTGAGAACTAAGAACACTAATACCAAAACACTGAGAGCTAAGGACACTAATACCAAAACACTAAGAACACTAATACCAAAACACTGAGAGCAAAGAACACTAATACAAAAACATTGAGAGCTAAGAAACCTAATACCAATACACCTAGCGCTAAGAACCCTAATACCAAAACACCAAGCGCTAAGAACACTAATACCAAAACGCTGAGCGCTAAAAACACTAATACTAAAAAGCTGAGCGCTAAGAAAACTAATACCAAAACAATGAGAGATAAGAACACTAATACCAAAACAATGAGAAAACTAATACCAAAACAATGAGAACACTAATACCAAAACAATGAGAACACTAATACCAAAACTCTGAGAGCTAAGAACACTAATACCAAAACACTGAGAGCTAAGAACACTAATACCAAAACACTGAGCGTTAAGAACACTAATACAAAAACACTGAGAGCTAAGAACACTAATACCAAAACACTGAGAGCTAAAAACACTCAAATCAAAAAGCTAAGAACACTAATATCAAAATGCTGTGTGCTCAGAAAACTAATACCAAAACACTGAGAACTAAGAACACTAATACCAAAACACTGAGAGCTAAGAACACTAATACCAAAACTCTGAGAACACTAATACCAAAACACTGAGAACACTAATACCAAAACTCTGAGAGCTAAGAACACTAATACCAAAACACTGAGAGCTAAGAACACTAATACCAAAACACTGAGCGTTAAGAACACTAATACAAAAACACTGAGAGCTAAGAACACTAATACCAAAACACTGAGAGATAAGAGCACTAATACCAAAACACTGAGAGCTAAGAACACTAATATCAAAACACTGAGAGATAAGAACACTAATACCAAAACACTGAGAACTAAGAACACTAATATCAAAACACTGAGAGATAAGAACACTAATACCAAAACACTGAGAACTAAGAACACTAATACCAAAACCCTAATGCACCGCATTTTTATTTCCAGAGGTGTTAATCATTACAATGACATCTTGCATGTTCAAACATATATCAATTATTATGAATGCATCATCAGCCTGTCATCTATTCAATAAATCATTGAAATTCGGTGCAAACTTCCTTGCTTATGTCTGCTGCTAGCAGTGAAAACAAGCAACTGTTTGTCGTGTCGCAGATAAGCAGCTTATTAGGTTTTTATAAATGTTTTTTATAAGGGCTAACAAGGCCATCTCCATGGGATACATTTGATTAGAATAGACAGAGAGTGGATTCTACTTGTCTCCGGGTATTGACAATGGGGTATTGACAATGAGAGTATCGCTGCAACCAACAGCAATCACAGAAAGTGAACGTGAATCGAATCAATAAGCTGTGTGCATCCCAAATGGCACCCTATTCCCTATGGGCCCTGGTCAAAAGTAGTGCATTAAGTAGGGAGTAGGGTGCCTTTTGGGATTAAGCCGTTGTGTCCAGGAGTAGTGAGGAAAGTGAAGGGGCAGCTCTCCATTGATGCACAATTCTCGGTTAGCCACTGCTTGTTACTATTTACAGGTCTGACTGCTACATTGGAAAGTATTCAGACCCCTTGACATTTTCCACATTTTTGCTAAGTTACAGCCTTATTCTAAAATGGATTAAATAAATGTTTCCTCATCAATCTACACACAATACCCCATAATGACAAACCAAAAACGGTTTAAAAAATGTAAATTTAAAAAAAGAAATACCTTATTGACATAAGTATTCAGACCCTTTGCTATGAGACTCGAAATTGAGCTCAGGTGCATCCTGTTTCCATTGATCATCCTTGAGATGTTTCAACAACTTGATGGGAGTCCACCTGTGGTAAATTCAATTGATTGGACATGATTTGGAAAGGCACACACCTGTCTATATAAGGTCCCACAGTTGACAGTGCATGTCAGAGCAAAAACCAAGCCATAAGGTCAAAGGAATTGTCCATAGAGCTCAGAGACAGGATTGTGTCAAGGCACAGATCTCGGAAAGGGTACCAACAAATTTCTGCTCGGCTTAACTGAGCAATCGGGGGAGAATAGCCTTGGTCAGGGAGGTGACCAAGAACTCGATGGTCACTCTGAGAGAGAGCTCCTGAGTGCCTCTGTGGAGATGGGAGAACAGTCCAGAAGGACAACCATCTCTGTAGCACTCCACCAATCAGGCCTTTATCATAGAATAGCCAGACAGAAGCCACTCCTCAGTAAAAGGCACATAACTAGGAATTTGCCAAAAGGCACCCAAAGGACAATGAGAAAAAAGATTTTCTGGTACCATCCCTACGGTGAAGCATGGTGGTGGGGATGTTTTTCAGGGGCAGGGACTGGGAGACTAGTCAGGATCAAGGAAAAGATAAATGGCGCAAAGTACAGAGAGATCCTTGATGAAAACCTGCTCCAGAGCGTTCAAGACCTCAGACTGGGGCGAAGGTTCACCTTTCAACAGGACAATGACTCTAAGCACATAGCGAAGACAACGTAGGAATGGCTTCAGGACAAGTCTCAGAATGTCCTTGAGTGGCCCAGCCAGAGCCCGGACTTGAACCCGATCGAACATCACTGGAGAGACCTGACAATAGCTTTACAGCGACGCTCCCCATTCAACCTGACAGAGCTTGAGAGGATTTGCAGAGAAGAATGGGAGAAACTGCCCAAATACAGGTGTGCCAAGCTTGTAGCGTCATACCCAAGAAGACTCAAGGCTGTAATCGCTGCCAAAGATGCTTCAGTGAAGGGTCTGAATACTTATGTAAATTACAGTTTAAAAATTTTTTTTTTTATACATTTGCAGAAAAATCAAAAAACTGTTTTTTCTTTGTCATTATGAGGTATTGTGGTAGCTTTTTTTAGAATAAGGCTGTAATGTAACAAAATTTGGAAAAAGTCAAGGGTCCTGAATACTTTCCGAATGCACCGCAACCTAAAGCAGTGAATTACACACATTACAGTAGAGTGTACTAACGTCTGATTCTCTTTCGAGGTAAGACATTGGACATGTATGGAGACAATAGAGGAGAATATGATTAGAAATTGATCAGTATTGGTCTCAATACCAACACTAGCAGACCACTTAGTATCAAACAATCTACTCAGCGCAAAGCAAATATAGAAACTGGAATGGCCAACGACGTCTGTCATACACACCTGTGACTAAGAACCTGCAGGCACCCGCCCCGGCCTCATTGGTCACTTCACAGGTATACTCCCCGTAGCCCTCCCTGTTGAGGGCTCTGACGTGGTAGTCAGTCTCGTCGCGCTGATCCAACTGGCCCATGGTCAGCAGCCGGGTGCCCAGCTTCCACTCGTACTTGAGCACCTTGGAAGGGTGGGCCCGCAGCATGCGGCAGTTGAGGGTGAAGGCGCGACCCAAACCCTGGCGGATCTCTGTGAACAGTGGCTCCACCGCCGGCGGATCTATGGAGAGGAAGACAGAAGGCCATAGTCAGACAGGCAGGGAGGGAGACAAAGGCTGGATCCCAAATCAATCACTATCCCTTGTACTATATCAGTCAGGCACAGAGTAGCAATGGACCTGTCCTAAAATAACCCCTAGGCCCTATGGATATCTGATTTTGGTAGGTGCAAGCAATATGGTAATTGCTTCCCCATATTGTTTACACCTATCAACTCCTCTCAGATCTACAGGAGCTCCTCGGGAGTAGGGGTGTATAGAGGACTAGCAGGCGATTTGGAATTCAGCAAAACTGTCCTCCACACACAGGCAGCATCCCAAGCCTTGCTCCGTACATCAACCCAAACAAAATCCATTCCTCTGCATCCAGAAGTTCTCCACTCACGGGACTTTAAAGTTCCCTTATTTATCCAGCCTTTACATTATCTACTGCAGTAATGATTCCTAACGCACCAGTAATGAGATGCGTGGCTTTATCAATTATCCGCTACGACTTCACTGGAAAGTAATCTAAACACAGCTCTAAAATGTTCCTGTCGCTCTTTGGTGCACACCTAGCAAACCTGGTTACGCCGCGGGAGTCAGAGTCCAGTATATGGGCAAAACAGGCTACAGGCTAACATGAGAAGGCTAACATGAGAAGGCTAACATGAAAAGGCTAACATGAGAAGGCTAACATGAGAAGGCTAACATGAAAAGGCTAACATGAGAAGGCTAAAATGAGAAGGCTAACATGAGAAGGCTAACATGAGAAGGCTAACATGAAAAGGCTAACATAGGAACTCAGAAGTCACAAGTCTAGGGTACCAGAGCTTCTTGTCTGCAACTTAACAACCTTTGACTGACTGGCATTCAACTACTTTGAATTAGTTGTTGTATTGTTGTTTTACGCAAGGCTCTTTAGCGGGAGATATTTTGAGGGCCTCTGAGATATTTTTCCTGTTTCATGTCTAATTTTGAGAACTCTCAGAGGAACTGTCCTCTATTAACTCGACTGAGCTTACTGCTTGAATACACAGAATGGCTGGGTGAATCCATAGGGACCATCTTCCGCTTACGAGCGTGATTCACAGAATTTCTGAGTGGCACCATACGAGATAATGCTGCAGAAACACTTAAAAGAAAGATTTCTCCGGAATTGCAAATATACTTAATCTTATGGATACCTAGAAAGTAGTCTGTAGAGCCTGAAGGTCAGTGACCCAAGACGTTTGATTCCAGCTTAGCAACAGCATATTAGAGTGCAAAGACGTGGAAGTGGTAGGATCCCTGTTAGCATGCTTACAGCCCAGCTAGCACCTAACCACCACTATCCACAACGAGGCTTCAGGCAAGCCTCTCTTAGGCCACCGTCTGAAAGTTAATATTACTACAACTAAATGAACTAACTTCGAAAATGTTCTAGTCACATACAATACGCGTGGAATTTTGGAGCAGCAATCCCTTTTGATTGTAAAAGTAGCTAAATACTGTCCTCTGACAAGCCTATACAATTCAAACATCCTCACAATGCAAAATACAACTGTCTCCAGAGAATAACATAACATGACATTTAAATCCAAACAAGGAAGTGAACTTTAGAACAACAAAGCTTAGTATTTTCCTCCTGAAAGTCACCCACGTTACACTTTTAGAATTAAATGGTACTACCTAGAACCTAAAAGACTGTCCTCACAGGAGAACCCTTTGTAGAATCCTTTTTGGTACTAAGTAGAACCCTTTGGGTTCCATGTAGAAGCGTTTCCACAGAGGGTTCTACATGAAACCCAAAAGGGTTCTACCTGGAACCAAAAAATATTTATCTTATGGGGACAACCGAAGAGTTTATTCATTATTGGTGTAAGGTTAGTACTTGTTATTATTTACTGCAGGGATTAAAACATACGAAGTAGAACAAAAAGGCCTAAACAAAAGCTAAAAAAAAAAAAAAGGAAAAAGAAAACCTTAAAGGCATAATCTGTTATTTCAACAGCCTGATCATGACCCTGTTTTGGTAAACTGAGGAACGGGGCTTAGCTACGGATGCAAGGACTGACAGTCCATAAACGGGCAAAGGGACAAGGCCAAGAGATTCAATAGAGGATCCCACACACAATCTTAACCAATGTTTTGAACTGCTGCGCTCTGGAAAGAGATACAAGGTACCACTGTTCAGCAAGAATAGGAGCAGGAGCACGTTCCATTCCGATGGCCATCAGGCTGCTGAACAGTGGTACAGCTGTAGGATGCTGAACAGTGGTACAGCTGTAGGATGCTGAACAGTGGTACAGCTGTAGGATGCTGAACAGTGGGCCATAGGACAGCTGTAGGATGCTAAACAATGGGCCATAGGACAGATGTAGGATGCTGAACAGTGGGCCATGGGACAGATATAGGATGCTGAACAGTGGGCCATGGGACAGATGTAGGATGCTGAACAGTGGGCCATGGGACAGATATAGGATGCTGAACAGTGGGCCATGGGACAGATATAGGATGCTGAACAGTGGGCCATGGGACAGATATAGGATGCTGAACAATGGGCCATAGGACAGATGTAGGATGCTGAACAGTGGGCCATGGGACAGATATAGGATGCTGAACAGTGGGCCATGGGACAGATGTAGGATGCTGAACAGTGGGCCATGGGCCAGATATAGGATGCTGAACAGTGGGCCATGGGACAAATATAGGATGCTGAACAGTGGGCTATGGGACAGATTTAGGATGCTGAACAGTGGGCCATAGGACAGATATAGGATGCTGAACAGTGGGCCATGGTACAGATGTAGGATGCTGAACAGTGGGCCATGGGACAGATGTAGGATGCTGAACAGTGGGCCATGGGACAGATGTAGTATGCTGAACAGTGGGCCATGGGACAGATATAAGATGCTGAACAGTGGGCCATGGGACAGATATAGGATGCTGAACAGTGGGCCATGGGACAGATATAGGATGCTGAACAGTGGGCCATGGGACAGATGTAGGATGCTGAACAGTAGGCCATAGGACAGATGTAGGATGCTGAACAGTGGGCCATAGGACAGATATAGGATGCTGAACAGTGGGCCATGGGACAGATGTAGGATGCTGAACAGTAGGCCATGGGACAGATATAGGATGCTGAACAGTGGGCCATAGGACAGATGTAGGATGCTGAACAGTGGGCCATAGGACAGATATAGGATGCTGAACAGTGGGCCATGGGACAGATGTAGGATGCTGAACAATGGGCCATAGGACAGGTGTAGGATGCTGAACAGTGGGCCATAGGACAGATATAGGATGCTGAACAGTGGGCCATGGGACAGATGTAGGATGCTGAACAGTAGGCCATGGGACAGATATAGGATGCTGAACAGTGGGCCATGGACACAGATATAGGATGCTGAACAGTGGGCCATGGGACAGATATAGGATGCTGAACAGTGGGCCATAGGACAGATGTAGGATGCTGAACAGTGGGCCATAGGACAGATATAGGATGCTGAACAGTGGGCCATGGGACAGATATAGGATGCCGAACAGTGGGCCATGGACACAGATATAGGATGCTGAACAGTGGGCCATGGGACAGATATAGGATGCTGAACAGTGGGTCATGGGACAGATATAGGATGCTGAACAGTGGGCCATGGGACAGATGTAGGATGCTGAACAGTGGGCCATAGGACACATATAGGATGCTGAACAGTGGGCCATGGGACAGATGTAGGATGCTGAACAGTGGGCCATAGGACAGATATAGGATGCTGAAGAGTGGGCCATGGGACAGATATAGGATGCCGAACAGTGGGCCATGGACACAGATATAGGATGCTGAACAGTGGGCCATGGGACAGATATAGGATGCTGAACAGTGGGCCATAGGACAGATGTAGGATGCTGAACAGTGGGCCATGGGACAGATGTAGGATGCTGAACAGTGGGCCATAGGACAGATATAGGATGCTGAACAGTGGGCCATGGGACAGATGTAGGATGCTGAACAGTGGGCCATAGGACAGATATAGGATGCTGAACAGTGGGCCATGGGACAGATGTACGATGCTGAACAGTGGGCCATAGGACAGATGTAGGATATTGAACAGTGGGCCATAGGACAGATATAGGATGCTGAACAGTGGGCCATAGGACAGATGTAGGATGTTGAACAGTGGGCCATGGGACAGATGTAGGATGCTGAACAGTAGGCCATGGGACAGATATAGGATGCTGAACAGTGGGCCATGGACACAGATATAGGATGCTGAACAGTGGGCCATGGGACAGATATAGGATGCTGAACAGTGGGCCATAGGACAGATATAGGATGTTGAACAGTGGGCCATAGGACAGATATAGGATGATGAACAGTGGGCCATGGGACAGATATAGGATGCTAAACAGTGGGCCATGGGACAGATGTAGGATGCTGAACAGTGGGCCTTAGGACAGATATAGGACGCTGAACAGTGGGCCATGGGACAGATATAGGATGCTGAACAATAGGCCACAGGACAGACGCGGGCTCAATACACTGACGGACAGTAGACAGCAGAGAATTTGAATATGTGAAAATGTAAATGTGTGACTTGTGTACCTTCTATTTTTCCGTACTGCATGTGATATACTGTGTTGTGTTTGTGTATTTGTATGCTGATGTCACAAAATGAATTTCCATGTAAATGGACAATAAAGTACATTGTATTGTATCGTTAAAACTCACAGACCATGTTCCATTGTTCCACTGAACATTATTATGCTAAAACAATGTTGTTACCAGGGTAGTCTCCTTTTAACTACACACGTAGGCCTAAAAGAGCAAATTCCTGTAAGGTGTTATGCAAGTGCTTAAAATGTTCCTGGGATGTTTCTGGAAGACACTACAAAACCCTTCTGCGAACCCAAAAAAGCACTGTTGACATTATAATGGGACTGTCTTTATCTCTATTTCTATGCAATGTTACTTGTGACTGTTTATTTTTTTCTCTCCCCAAAATAAATATTAATGATGACAATCTCTTTTAACGTGGAAAATGGCAGCAAAACTGCAGTGTGAATGGCTCCATCGGTGCTACATTTCATGCTCGTTCCAACTGGGGATTTCCCCGTATACTAACGCTGCATGACTGGGTGATAATAGCACTTTCACAATTTCAAGTGTCGTAGCTTTTTTTTTTTTTTTTGTAGCTCCAAAATGTATTCTCTCTTTTTTTTTATAAATGAAAACTGGAGGGGATAAATGAACGCTTCGCTAATTAGGCTGGAAGCCAGCTTTAATGCCATACTTAACGAACGGCCCAGGATTAAACACAGACAGAGCCTTGGTCATAGAAGGAATAGCCATCCTCGGTAGACCACATTTATATCACTTTATAAACCGTGTTTCCATTCACAGTCATATGGTATAAAATAATTATCACGACGGCTGTGATGGAAACAGGAGGTTTCGGGGTACAAGTTGTATAAATGCCTATAGATCATTTGTTTGTTCAACACGGTGGGATCTTTTTTGTGTCGGTAAAATTAATTATACGAGAAATGGCGGTGGAAACACCTTTTATGTACATATATTGATATAATAACCATCATACCGATGTAAACTTGGAGTCATTCTATTATACGGTGTGCAGTCCTCCCACAACAACTCGGGGAAACCATGCAGTTTATTAGGCTACAAATGAAAAAAAATGATGATGAACGTTGATGAGCTTGATGTTCCTTTCCAATAAATATTGAGGGTATTATTATTCTGTTGACATGATGATCGATGCATGACTGCTGACAAATACAAATGTTCCTTTTTCGCTCCTTTTCGTCATGTTGACTAGCCTACCCACACTTTATGGGTTGTTGGCTAGCGAGCACGTGCCAACACCAGAGTAGGCACATTTGCTATTCTGTGACAAAACTATCCGTAGCTCAGTAGCTGTGCGTGGGTCAAATCAAAGGGGAAGCCAGGACAAATAAGCTGTATTACAACCTATGTGTTGTGATAATTGCGTTGTTTTGCTCTATAAACTGTTAGTTCATATGCCTTGCCCCCGTGATATATAGGCCTAAAGGCCGAGACAATAAGAAGACACTGTGGCAGAATACATTCAACCACACCGTTGTTTCATCCCAAAGCATATTGCATGTAACAAACATGACCTACAGCACAGTCAAGTAAGTTAATGTTTCCGACATTTTAGGACCACATCAAATCACCTATGCTTAGTCTAATACAGTGACAACTAAAAGATACCAAAAATGATTTAGTCCACTCAATGTAAGCTAAATACGATGTGGCTGTCCATGGTTCTTATTTATGTGTGGGTGTGCGCGCGCGCGCATTCGTGCAAGTAGAAAATTAAAATGTTGACTCGCCCTACTTGTAGAGAAACGCCAATGCCATCCTCCTCTTTCATATTGATGAAACGATCTATAACTCTGTCACACAGTACGTACACGCTTTTATGCTTGCTCCTAGCCTTCAATTGTCAACAATGAGCCAGTTAGTTAACATTAGCCTACTACATCTAGCTACATGTTGAACTTCCATCCTCTCAGGCCAGGGGCACAATGTATGAATTAATGGTTGAATCAGAATCGCCATTATAATCATTGGCTAGTACGGACAATTAAGTAAAATCACGTCCAAATCCCTATCTCCATCTGTGACTCTTTTATGAAAGGGACAATTTTAACTAGCTAGCCAGCCACCGGATGACAACAACACAATGAGATGCAACAATTCAAGTTGTTTCTGTCAATGACGTATGCTCCGATGCGATTTGATAGGAGTGATGCCAAATCCAAACGCAGCTTCCCTTGACGATTTTCTTTGGTGCGCCAGGACCATTCACAGTTGAGCTCACTCAGTTTAGCTCAACGCTGATTGGCTATTATTTTATACTTTTTTTCATCAAGGGAAGACAAATGCTCACTAACATTCAATGCTACAGGCGGCAATAATGTCATACTATTTTTGACCAGACGGCATTTAAAAATGACCTACACATACAGAGACAGAGGGGCACTGTTTCGTTCGCCCGGATGCTTTCTCCGGTGAGATACATTCAGCCTCTTCTGAACTGAAGGAACATTTTGACACACAGAGAGACGAAATATACAACATTTTATGTTTTTTTCTTGGAAACCTAGCTACAGACAGGGGGCGAGACTAGGATTTATAGCCTCATAGTCAGGGGGATTGACTAGGATTCATCCCCCCATAATCAGGGGGCTTGACTAGGATTCAACACCTCATAGTCAGGGGCTTGACTAGGATTTATCCCCTCATAGTCAGGGGGCTTGACTAGGATTTATCACCTCATAGTCAGGGGGCTTGACTAGATTTATCCCCTCATAGTCAGGGGGCTTGACTAGGATTCATCCCCTCATAGTCAGGGGGCTTGACTAGGATTTATAGCCTCATAGTCATGGGGCTTGACTAGGATTCATCCCCTCATAGTCAGGGGGCTTGACTAGGATTCATCCCCTCATAGTCATGGGGCTTGACTAGGATTCAACCCCTCATAGTCAGGGGGCTTGACTAGGATTCATCCCCTCATAGTCAGGGGGCTTGACTAGGATTTATCCCCTCATAGTCAGGGGGCTTGACTAGGATTCATCCCCTCATAGTCAGGGGGCTTGACTAGGATTCATCCCCTCATAGTCAGGGGGCTTGACTAGGATTCATCCCCTCATAGTCAGGGGGCTTGACTAGAAACGTGTCGTTAATCTTATAGAACTCATTCTTTACATGCTGTTTTCTCTCCTCCTCCTCTTGCCTCCCAACTGGTGGCCATTTCAAGCCCTCGTTTTTAAGAGACTATGATGTAATGGCAGAGCAGCTTACATCAATATGCTTCCATTAAATATATTATAACCAGGGGAAATAAATAAATAGTGGGCTGTAGATGAAATGCCTAAACTAACAATAATTGGGGCTTTTCAGAGGCAGATGGATCTTCGCTGTTTGAGGGTTTTTCTTTTTTGTACATTTAATCGTGTGAAGGGGAGGAATATGCAGAGAGGGTTGTGAAATGTCAGAGTACCACTGCAATTATCTCTTTATTACATTTTAAATAGCGCCATTAATAATAATCAGGGGCATCAGAATTTCGAGACACTTCATTATGAATTTTGGGGGAAAATTACTGTAGAACTGTGCCTCTATACAGCCTGTGCTTTTATTAAGGATAGGCCCATCATTATATAATTCTCACAATATGGCTGACAACTTTATCTTAACATACAAACCAACTTTTTAACCTGAATTTGAGAACCTCGCCCCCATACCTCCCGCTAATTGGGTAACCTTTTTGTTTTCCGAGTGAGGCAAATGTTGTACATTAAGAGGACTATGTATTTTGAAAGATGAGACATTGAGGATTATAATAAATACCACTTTGATGTCATACAAGCAAGCCAAACACCCGTCCAAATTTGCACTTCACATTTCCATATCATAAAACTCATATTTATGTGTCAGCTTTTACAATCACTATGTTTGATATACAGTTACAAGATGACATAGTGTCCTACTGTCACGGATCCTTCCGGGAGTTATGTCATTACGCACACCTGGTCCCCATTACCACTGATTGTGTATCGTATAAATGTGCCCTCTGTTCTCCATTTCGTTGGTCGATTACTGTTCCAATGTCCGTTAGTCGTGTGAGTACCTATACCTTGTTGCTTTGGCTTTCGTACTGCTTGTATCGCGCACAGATGATTACGGGTCTCATCCAGTGTGGTATCATTGTGTGCGTGTCTGTTACGGGTCTCATCCAGTGTGGTATCATTGTGTGCGTGTCTGTTACGGGTCTCATCCAGTGTGGTATCATTGTGTGCGTGTCTGTTACGGGTCTCATTAGGTGTGGTATCATTGTGTGCGTGTCTGTTACGGGTCTCGCCCCGGTGTGTTTATTTCAACCCTGTGTTTTTATACGTGTTTGGTCTTCGTCCCCGTGCCTTTACATGGCACGCTGTAATTTGAGAAAATAACAAACCCTATTACGCATCCCTGTGCCTGTCTCCTGATCCCTTTATACCAACGTGACAGAATAATCAACCATTAACCTCTTGGATTTAGGGGGCGCTATTTTAATTTTTTGGATGAAAAACGTTCCCGTTTTAAACCAGATATTTTGTCCCGAAAAGATGCTCGACTATGCATATAATTGACAAAGAAGACACTCTGACATTTCCAAAACTGCAAAGATATTGTCTGTGAGTGCCACAGAACTGATGTTACAGGCGAAACCCAGATAAAAATCCAACCAGGAAGTGCCGCATTTTTTGAAACCGCCTCATGCCAATGACTCCTTATATGGCTGTGAATGAGCTACGAATGAGCTTACGTTTTCCACGTATTGCCCAAGGTGTCTACATAATTGTGACGTCTTTTTAGGCATTTCCATTGAAGAATGGCTGTAAGGGACCATATATAGCATGTGGTCACATGGTGTCTCCCGCAGAAAATCTCGCGTAAAATACTGAGGTAGCCATTTTTCCAATCGCTTCTTATGAGACACCAATTGCCTCGACGGATATATTATCGAATATATATGTTAAAAACACCTTGAGGATGGATCCTAAACAACGTTTGCTGTGTTTCTGTCGATATTATGGAGCACATTTTGAAAAAAGTTTGGCGTTATAGTTGCAGCATTTTCCGGTCGATTTCTCAGCCAAGCATGATGAAGAAACGGGAGCTATTTCGCCTACAAAAATAATATTTTTGGAAAAAAGGAACATTTGCTATCTAACTGGGAGTCTCCTGAGTGAAAGCATCTGAAGTTCTTCAAAGGTAAATTATTTATTTTGGTTGCTTTTCTTATTTTTGTGAAAATGTTGCCTGCTGCCAGCAGAGCCTAGCATAGCATTATGCCATGATAAACTTACACAAATGCTTGTCTAGCGTTGGCTGTAACGCATATTTTGAAAATCTGAGATGACAGTGTTATTAACAAAAGGCTAAGCTTGTTAATCCGTCCGATGCCGCCACATCTGGTCCGTCCGATGCCGCCACAACTGGCCCGTTCGATGCCGCCACAACTGGTCCGTCCGATGCCGCCACATCTGGTCCGTCCGATGCCGCCACATCTGGTCCGTCCGATGCCGCCACAACCGGTCCGTCCGACGCCGTTGCAACTGTTCCGTCCGACGATGATGCAACTTCGGCAGCTGCATCAGGTCCTGATCGACCCTCACTGTGTTCTTGTGATCGTCATTTGGGCTGGTGTTGTCCCGTTGGGGGGGGGGGGGGGGGGGGGGGGGGTGGACAGTGTCACGGATCGCTCCGGAACTGTGTCATTACGCACACCTAGTCCCCATTCCGGCTAATTGTAACTGTATAAATGTGCCCTTTGGTTTCCATTGTTCTGTCGATTATTGTTCCAATGTCCGTTGGTCGTGTGAGTGAGTACCTGTGCTGTGTTCTGGCTTTCGTGCCACTTGTAGGGTGCAGATGATTTCGGGTTTCGTCCCAGTGTGTTTATTCGAGGTACTCGTCGCTCTTTTGTTTGGGTTTCAACCCTGTGTTTTGTAGACGTGTTTGTTTGGGTTTCAACCCTGTGTTTTGTAGACGTGTTTGTTTGGGTTCAACCCTGTGTTTTGTATACGTATTTGTTTGGTCTTCGTCCCCGTGCCTTTACATGGCGCGCTGTAATTTGGGTCAATAAAAAAAAACTTTTACGCATTCCTGCACCTGTCTCCTGATCCCTTTATACCAACGTGACAGATACCCTGGGTTGTTCTGAACAGATTGAGCCTGTTTGTCTGTTGTAAAGAAACACACCTTAAATGCACTCATGACTCATTTCTATGAGCAACAAAATGATCTGTTTCCATGAATTGCATTGTAAAAGCCTAACACTGTAATATCGTATTTTATAACTTAGCTAGTCATGTTGACAATAGACAGGGTAATGTTCAGTCTTGTGTCAGATGAACTGTTGTCGTCACCTTTGGTCTAATAATTTCCCCATAATCTCAAAACTGTTCCCTTTCAATTGACCCTTCGCTAAACCCGGCCCCAATGGATAACAACTGTCATTGAGCAACCCCTCGGACAAGCTCACGTTTAAATCGCATGAAAGCCAGTGAGGGCTATGCAAAAACAGCTTTTATTTAAAAATATATATGGTTAAATAGCTCAATTTAACAGTGCACCAGGAGTACCAGCTACTATGATTTCAGAAATATGTTGATTAAGCATTTTTCGAAACTGAAATGATACCGTTGTTACATTGTTTGCTAGCTCAGCTGGTTAGATAGCTCTCGGACTCATTGACCACCAAATGTTGCTAACGCTAGCTAGCCACTTAATATAACTTGTTTTCTCAAAATGTATGTTAGCTAGCTAACTTAGCAATGTTATGAATACAACCCCCATCTACTGCCGACATATGGATTTGATTTGAGAGCACTTGACTGCATGCTGACAGTGAATTCAGAGCCATTCGGGGACTAGCTACACTACAAACATAATTTTACCAGGTTCCAGTGAAGAAATTGTAATGACAGTCCACCACAACATACCCAAATGTTTCCTGATTAGCAAGGGTTAGTCTGTGTTCAATTTCATTGTGTATTAGGAACACAGTTTGAGATCATTGTGAGGGGATTTCGCCAGTGGTTGAATGGGGAATTGGGCTCCCCGAACAAATGTTGTCCGAGGTCTTTGGCTCGGCAGGCTAACACAGTCATTGTGCGCTGGAAACCCGGGTCTGCAAAGCACAATCACAGTGCTAACAGCCTGTTTCTGTCCAGTCTGTGGCACGTCTGTGATTTAATAACCAGACACTGAATGACTGTGCTGTTCCTAAGAACAGTGCTCCAGAGCAAATGACGGCATCTCCCTTTCCCTGTTACTGTTCCTGCCCGCGAAAAACTCAAAGTGGATTGAAAAGGTGACAAGTATGGGCATTGATCTTTCCAGTCAGCGGAGTGTAACCCCCTTTGGCCAGAGATCCTCCAACAAAAGCCAACCAGGCCTTCTGTGATCCGACTCAACGGCTCGGGAGACCGGCTGTTGATCCAGCACTGAAACATGCCTGGCCAATGAAGTAGATTAACCCTTGGAGGGAAAAGGTCTGGAGACAGACTGGCTGCTGTTGAGGCACCCATACTGTTATGGTGAGACGGGAGTTAACCGGGTTCAAGTACATTACCTGAGAGCTTTCAATTACCTGGGTGACGGGGCTGTGGTCTCTACATTGTTTGCCGGTCCCCGTTTTCATCAGGTACATATCAGTGAATGATTCCTAATACACCTGGTCTTCCATAGAAATTGACCAATGGTTCTTTATGGTGGCATCTTTATGGTGGCATAGATGCAGCGTGAAGTCAAAGAAATCAGTCTTGCGGCTATTATCATTAGATACCGTTCCGATATTTCTGGTGAACTAAAGCCTGAAATATTTCAGATGGACATTGTACAGTGCCATTGAACTAAATTGAAGTCTCCAAATCAGAGCTGCACAGTATTGCACATCAATAGTTTCACTGGGGTAGGCTTTTAAAGTGAGATGTAAATCCTTCTGGGGCTTTCTGAGAAGTTGCAGTGGAGTCAACCCGAGATCTTCTTCCAAGTATCCAAAGTTAGCCCAGGTCTTTTGTCTTAATATGTCTTCAAGAACAGCCATCACAATGGCTTCTATGCATATTAAAACACAATTAAAACTGAGTGCTATTGTTGCAGCCGTTCATCGCTAGCCTAAGCATACAAGCAAGGCAAAGCACTTTGCTGAAATACATGTACTAGCTGGTCTCCGGTGGCCCTGACATGTAGAACAGAGTGGTAATAAAGATTACACAGTTACGACAGAGGAATTTATTAAAAACATGCATGCACTTACGCTAGGGCTAAATACAAGGGGCTGCCTTAACAGATGGCCCCCAGGTCTTAATGGCTTCACTTTGGGTAGAGTGTGACGTGGGGCGGAAGCGGGAGAGAGCGAGAGAGAGATGGAAAGAGAAGGAAAGAGATAGAGAGAGATGGAAAGGGAAGGAAAGAGAGAGAGAGAGAGATGGAAAGAGAAGGAAAGAGAGATAGAAAAGAGGGAGAGAGAGAGAGAGCGATGGAAAGAGAAGGAAAGAGATAGAAAAGAGGGAGAGAGAGAGAGATGGAAAGAGAAGGAAAGAGATAGAAAAGAGGGAGAGAGAGAGATGGAAAGAGAAGGAAAGAGAGATAGAAAAGAGGGAGAGAGAGAGCTATTTTCATTACCAATATAACAGAGTAATGCTGATCTGGAGGCTTAAAACCTAGGGAAATCTCTCTCGTATCTCTCTCTCTTTCACTCTGCTCTGTTTTTCTTTCTCTCTCGTATCTCTCTCTCGTATCTCCCTCTCTCATGTGTATCTCTCTCTCTCTCTCTCCTCTGTCATCTCTCCTCTCAATCCCCCACAAACTCTGCTACCTCTGCTGCAAGAGACTGCTCAGCTGTCACAGATATAAGTCCACATTATCCAGTAGCATACACGGGTGCCCAGACCTACAGCCAGTAATGAGTCCTGTGCCAGGGATTATCTTCCTAGCTACCCTTCTCTCTTCCCTGCCCTAGTTCCCTTCCCTGTAATCACAATCTCTGCAGGAAGAGGAGGAAGAGGAGGAGGACGGATTTGTGAAATGGAGGATACATGACATGCACATATAGAGAGATGTTGTATGAGTCATCACTAACAGGCATCTCCTAAACACAGGCACGCACACCCGCAGGCAGGCAAGCAGACACACAGGCACGCATGTAACACACACACAGCCCCGGTGCCTCTTCCAGGGAAGAGGGAACAACACACAGCCTAGAGCTGGCGGCTGAAGATGTAAACCTACGGGACAGGCCGAAGTCGATACACTACGGGACACGCCGAAGACGTTACCCCACGGGACACGCCGGAGACGTTACCCCACGGGACACGCCGGAGACGTTACCCCACGGGACACGCCGGAGACGTTACCCCACGGGA
Organism: Oncorhynchus clarkii lewisi; assembly: GCF_045791955.1. Taxonomy (NCBI): domain Eukaryota; kingdom Metazoa; phylum Chordata; class Actinopteri; order Salmoniformes; family Salmonidae; genus Oncorhynchus; species Oncorhynchus clarkii. The sequence continues at coordinate 57,156,960 of NC_092165.1, read as the reverse complement.
CACGCCGGAGACGTTACCCCACGGGACACGCCGGAGACGTTACCCCACGGGACACGCCGGAGACGTTACCCCACGGGACACGCCGGAGACGTTACCCCACGGGACACGCCGGAGACGTTACCCCACGGGACACGCCGGAGACGTTACCCCACGGGACACGCCGGAGACGTTACCCCACCGGACACGCCGGAGACGTGACCCCACGGGACACGCCGGAGACGTGACCCCACGGGACACGCCGGAGACGTGACTCCACGGGACACGCCGGAGACGTGACCCCACGGGACACGCCGGAGACGTTACCCCACGGGACACGCCGGAGACGTTACCCCACGGGACACGCCGGAGACGTTACCCCACGGGACACGCCGGAGACGTTACCCCACGGGACACGCCGAAGACGTTACCCCACGGGACGGACTGAAGACGTTACCCCACGGGACGGACTGAAGACGTTACCCTACGGGACGGACTGAAGACGTTACCCTACGGGACAGACTGAAGACGTTACCCTACGGGAAGGACTGAAGACGTTACCCTACAGGACGGACTGAAGACGTTACCCTACAGGACGGACTGAAGACGTTACCCTACAGGACGGACTGAAGACGTTACCCTACAGGACGGACTGAAGACGTTACCCTACATGACGGACTGAAGACGTTACCCTACAGGACGGACTGAAGACGTAACCCTACAGCACGGACTGAAGACGTTACCCTACAGGACGGACTGAAGACGTTACCCTACAGGACGGACTGAAGACGTTACCCTACAGGACGGACTGAAGACGATACCCTACGGGACGGACTGAAGACGTTACCCTACGGGACGGACTGAAGACGTTACCCTACGGGACGGACTGAAGACGTTACCCTACGGGACGGACTGAAGACGTTACCCTACAGGACGGACTGAAGACGTTACCCTACAGGACGGACTGAAGACGTTACCCTACTGGACGGACTGAAGACGTTACCCTACAGGACGGACTGAAGACGTTACCCTACAGGACGGACTGAAGACGTTACCCTACAGGACGGACTGAAGACGTTACCCTACATGACGGACTGAAGACGTAACCCTACAGCACGGACTGAAGACATTACCCTACAGGAGAGACTGAAGACGTTACCCTACAGGACAGACTGAAAAAAAATTATGTGATCGTTGCCTCCTTATAGATATCTGTCACGCACAGTTTCTCTCACTACAGTAACACCATATTATGTTTTACAATTGAATCCTTCATAACTTCAGCTACATTTAATTGTTGTTCTGAACAGCTGTACAGGTATGAAATAATTAATAATAGTAATTAATTTAATAATTTAGACTTTCTTTGCCGCCAAGTAAAGAAATGATTGGCTGTGGATTTTGGCACTCAGTCAATTTTAATGTCCCATTTTTGATGACTGTCACGACTTCTGCCAAAGCCGATGCCTCTCCTTGTTCGGGCGGTGCTCGGCGGTCGACGTCTCTGGTCTTCGAGCCATCGCCGATCCATTTTTCATTTTCCATTTGTTTTGTCTTGTTTTTCCACACACCTGGTTCTCATTTCCCTCATTATGTGTTGTATATTTAAGCTTCTGTTTCCCCCATGTCTTTGTGTGGTATTGTTTATTCTGTTTCATGTATTGCGCACGTTAGTCTGTTGCGCTGGGTTATGTTAACCCGTATTGTTATTCCGTGTTCACTTTGCCGTGTGTTTTTGGTTCGCCAAAATAAAAGGCTCCGTTGGCTACACCATATCTGCTCTCCTGCACCTCAGTCCTTTACAATCATTTACGCATACCTGACAATGACATGTTCTCTGAGAGTTTATATTTTTTGAGAGCCGGAACTCATTTGAACACATCATTGAAAATATTAAAATAAATAAAAAGGCAACAACCCCAGACTAGCAAACCATGAAAGAAATATTTATATATTTTTAATTCCATTCCTTTACTTTAGATTTGTGTGTATTGTTGTGAAATTGTTAGATATTACTTGCATTTCACTACACCCGCAATAACAGCTGCTAAACATGTGTGACAAATGAAATTTGATTTGAATTCGTCACCAATATATATAATTCGTTCCCTATATAGTGCACTACTTCTACCAGTGCCACACACAGCCCCCGTGCTATTGGTGCTATTTAGCAAAACAACTAAACAGGTTAAAAAGACTAAATCGATTGATAAAGAATATTCAGTTTCCACATAGGCCTGTCGGTCGATAACAAGTCCTCAATCATTGAATATGAATGTCCTCATTTATCATGTCCATGACATGGCAAGAACAGGATTCTCTCTGACAATGTTTATTAGAGAGCAGAAAGAGGTTTTATTAGAGCGCAGAAAGAGGTTTAATTAGAGAGCAGAAAGACGTTTCATTAGAGCGAAGAAAGAGGTTTTAATAGAGAGCAGAAAGAGGTTCGATTAGAGAGCAGAAAGAGGTTTATTAGAGAGCAGAAAGAGGTTTCAAAAGAGAGCATAATTAAGTTTAATTAGAGCGCAGAAAGATGGTTTCATTAGAGCAGAAATAGGCTTTATTAGAGTGCAGAAATATAGTTTTATTAGAGTGCAGAAATATGTTTTTTAGAGAGCAGAAAGAGAGCAGAAAGAGGGATTTAATTAGAGAGCAGAAAGGTTTTATTAGAGAGCAGAAAGAGGTTTCATTAGAGCACAGAAAGAGGGTTTATTAGAGAGCAGAAAGAGATTTCATTAGTGAGCAGAAAGAGGGTTTCATTAGAGAGCAGAAAGAGGTTTCATTAGAGAGCAGAACAAGGTTTTATTAGAGAGCAGAAAGAGGTTTCATTAGAGAGCAGAAAGAGGTTTTATTGGAGCACAAAAATAGGTTTTAATAGAGAGCATAATTAAGTATTATTGGAGAGCAGAAATATGGATTTATTAGAGACCAGAAAGAGGTTCAATTAGAGCAGAAAGAGGTTTTATTAGAGAACAGAACAAGGTTTTATTAGAGAGCAGAGGTTATATTAGAGAGCAGAAAGAGGTTTCATTAATGCAGAAAGAGGTTTTATTAGAGAGCAGAAAGAGGGCTTATTAGAGAGCAGAAATAGGGTTTTAGTAGAGAGCAGAAAGAGGGTTTTATTAGAGAGCAGAAAGAGGTTTTAGTAGAGAGCAGAAAGAGGGCTTATTAGAGAGCAGAAATAGAGTTTTAGTAGAGAGCAGAAAGAGGGTTTCAGCACGGAGCAGATCTAGGTTTAATTAGAGAGCAGTAAGAGGTTTTAGTAGAGAGCAGAAAGAGGGCTTATTAGAGAGCAGAAATAGGGTTTTATTAGAGAGCAGAAAGAGGGTTTCAGCACGGAGCAGATATAGGTTTAATTAGAGAGCAGTAAGAAAGTTTTGTTAGAGTGCAGAAATAGGTTTTTTTAAAGGGCAGAAAGAGGGTTTCATTAGAGAGCAGATAGAGGCTTTTATTAAAGAGCAGAAAGAGGCTTTTATTAAAGAGCAGAAAGAGGTTCAATTAAAGCAGAAAGAGGGTTTTATTAGAGAGCAGAAAGAGGTTTTAGTAGAGAGCAGAAAGAGGGTTTATTAGAGAGCAGAAAGAGGGTTTTATTAGAGAGCAGAAAGAGGTTTCAATAGAGAGCAGAAAAATAGGTCTACAAATGCAAGTAAATGTTGGTGTTTGCTAAAGAACATGGTACATCCTCGTGCTGTACGCACAACCCTACAGAATGTACAGACCCCACGGCTAGCAGGCACACTTCTGTGCAACATCACATTCAGTGGCGTGCTGTATTTATAGTGAATTAACCTTAGCCCTCGTGCTCAAGGACATGGCTGCATGGGAGTTACATAATGAGTGGAGAGCTGTTAAACTGGCTAGCAACAACAAACAACATCTGTGAGTCACACACACACATAATGATGTTCACAATCACCCTTGAGTGTGAAACTCAAACTATGAGTGGAGCCATTGTGGATCTGTTAGACTAGAGTATCACCCATAGAGATGTAACTACATACAGTGGGGAGAACAAGTATTTGATACACTGCCGATTTTGCAGGTTTTCCTACTTACAAAGCATGTAGAGGTCTGTCATTTTTATCATAGGTACACTTCGACTGTGAGAGACGGAATCTAAAACAAAAATCCAGAAAATCACATTGTATGATTTTTAAGTAATTCATTTGGATTTTATTGCATGACATAAGTATTTGATACATCAGAAAAGCAGAACTTAATATTTGGTACAGAAACCTTTGTTTGCAATTACAGAGATGATACGTTTCCTGTAGTTCTTGACCAGGTTTGCACACACTGCAGCAGGGATTTTGGCCCACTCCTCCATACAGACCTTCCCCAGATCCTTCAGGTTTTGGGGCTGTCGCTGGGCAATATGGACTTTCAGCTCCCTCCAAAGATGTTCTATTGGGTTCAGGTCTGGAGACTGGCTAGGCCACTCCAGGACCTTGAGATGCTTCTTACGGAGCCACTCCTTAGTTGCCCTGGCTGTGTGTTTCGGGACGCTGTCATGCTGGAAGGGAAGGAGGTTGTTGGCCAAGATCTCGCGATACATGGCCCCATCCATCCTCCCCTCAATACGGTGCAGTCGTCCTGGGCTCATGAAGGTATTGTGTTTGGGGGAAAACGTGGAGTTTGTTTGAGAACTCTGTAGGTGTGCTGTTTGCATCTTTTGTTACAGTTTGTTTGAGTTGTAATGTTTGGTGCCCAGTATTGGTTGCCTTTGTTTGTTTGGTAAACTTGCCACTGCGTGGATAGTTGGTGTGCTGCGTTGGAGAGTACATAGATTAGTTTCCAAGCCTTTTGCCCAGGCTGGAGACTCTTGTTCTACTCGCTGTTGGGACATCGGTCCGAGGAGGTGAGTACAGTCGGCTGTGTACCTCAGTAGGAGATTTGGGTAGGGTAGTGACACTAGCTACCCGGAGCTATAGCCTTTATTTTCCCCCTGTTGGGCTTAGCGACGTGTTTCACTTTGGAATACGTTGGGCATGGTTATTTTGTTTGTTATTTTTGTGTGGTGTCTGTGGACTGAGCAATTGTCCTGGGGGGCAATTTCTTACATTGTTACCCCAGGAAATCTTAAGTTTTATTACATACAGCCAGGAGGAACTATTGAACATAAGAGCAACGGATCCTTTGTTTGGTCCACCACCCAGGACATTAGATCGGATCCCAGCCGGCAACCCAAAACAATGGCGCCGCAGAAGGGTCAGACGGAGCGGTCTTCTGGTCAGGCTCCGTAGACCGGCACATCGCGCACCGCTCCTGAGTATACTACTCCCCAATGTCCAGTCTCTTGACAACAAGGCAGAGCAAGGGTTGCCTTCCAGAGAGACATCAGAGATTGTAACGTTCTTTGTTTCACTCGGGATACGTTATCAGAGTCAGCCACCTCGATTATAATCACAGTCGTGTATATCCCACCCCTAAGCAGACGCATCGACGGCCCTGAAAGAACTTCATTGGACTCTATGTAAACTGGAAACCACATATCCTGAGGCTGCATTTATTGTAGCTGGGGATTTTAAAAAGGCTAATCTGAAAACAAGGCTCCCTAAATTTTATCAGCATATCGAATGCGCAAACCAGGCTGGCAAAACCCTGGATCATTGTTATTCTAACTTCCGCGACGCATACAAAGCCCTCCCCCGCCCTCCTTTAGGAAAATCTGACCACGACTCCATTTTGTTGCTCCCAGCCTATAGACAGAAACTAAAACAGGAAACGGATCCTTTGTTTGGTCCACCACCCAGGACATTAGATCGGATCCCAGCCGGCAACCCAAAACAATGGCGCCGCAGAAGGGTCAGACGGAGCGGTCTTCTGGTCAGGCTCCGTAGACCGGCACATCGCGCACCGCTCCTGAGTATACTACTCCCCAGACAGAGAGCCCGTGCTCTCTGTCTGTCCGACCAATCGGATTCCACGCTTCAAGATTTCTTCGATCACGTGGACTGGGATATGTTCCGCATAGCGTCGGACAATAACATTGATGAATACGCTGATCCGGTGAGCGAGTTTATTAGTAAGGGCATCGGTGATGTCGTACTCACAGCGACTATTAAAACCTTCCCCATGGCAGCATTCGCGCAAAACTGAAAGCGCGAACGACTGCTTTTAATCAGGGCAAGGCAACTGGAAACATGACCGAATATAGTGTAGCTATTCCATCCGCAAGGCAATCAAACAAGCAAAGTGTCAGTATAGGGACAAAGCAGAGTCGCAATTCAACGGTTCAGACACGAGAGGTATGTGGCAGGGTCTACAGTCAATCACGGACTACAAAAAGAAAACCAGCCCTGTCGCAGACCACGATGTCTTGCTCCCAGACAAACTAAATAACTTCTTTGCTCGCTTTGAGGACAATACAGTGCTACCAACATGGCCGCTAACAAAACCTGCGGGCTCTCCACTGCAGCCAACGTGAGTAAAACATTTAAACGTGTTAACCCTCGCAAGGCTGCCAGCCCAGACGGCATTCCTAGCCGCGTCCTCAGAGCATGTGTAGACCAGCTGGCTGGTGTGTTTATGGACATATTCAATCAATCCTTATCCCAGTCTGCTATTACCACATGCTTCAAGAGGGCCACCATTATTCCGGTTCCCAAGAAAGCTAAGGTAACTGAGCTAAATGACTATCGCCCCGTAGCACTCACTTCCGTCATCATGAAGTGCTGTGAGATTAGTCAAGGACCATATCACCTCCACCCTACCTGACACACTAGACCCACTCCAATTTGTTTACCACCCCAATAGGTCCACAGACAACACAATCGCAATCACACGGCACACTGCCCTAACCCATCTGGACAAGAGGAATACCTATGTAAGAATGCTGTTCATCGACTACAGCTCAACATTTAACACCATAGTACCCTCCAAACTCGTCATCAAGCTCGAGACCCTGGGTCTTGACCCCGCCCCAACTGGGTCCTGGATATCCTGACGGGCCGCCCCCAGGTGGTGAGGATAGGAAACAACATCTCCACCCCGCTGAACATCAACACTGGGGCCCCACAAGGGTAGGTTCTCAGCCCTCTCCTGTACTCCCTGTTCACCTATGACTGCATGGCCATGCACGCCTACAACTCAATCATCAAGTTTGCAGACGACACTACAGTGGTAGGCTTGATTAGCAACAACGACCAGACGGCCTACAGGAAGGAGGTGAGGGCCCTCGGAGTGTTATGTCAGGAAAATAACCTCACACTCACATGTCAACAAAACAAAGGAGATGATGGTGGACTTCAGGAAACAGCAGAGGGAGCAGCAAGTTTTAAGTTCCTCGGCGTCCACATCACGGACAATCTGAAATGGTCCACCCACGCAGACAGCGTGGTGAAGAAGGCGCAGCAGCGCCTCTTCAACCTCAGGAGGCTGAAGAAATTGGGCATGTCACCAAAAACACTCACAAACTTCTACAGAAGCACAATCGAGAGCATCCTGTCGAGCTGTATCACCGCCTGGTACGGCAACTGCTCCGCCCACAACTGTAAGGCTCTCCAGAGGGTGGTGGGGTCTGCACAAAGCATCACCGGGGGCAAACTACCTGCCCTTCCTGACACCTACACCACCCGATTTCACAGGAAGACCAAAAAGATCATAAAGGACAACAACCACCCGAGCCACTGCCTGTTCACCCCGCTATCATCCAGAAAGCAGGGTCAGTACAGGTGCATCAAAGCTGGGACCGAGAGACTGAAAAACAGCTTCTATCTCAAGGCCATCAGACTGTTAAACAGCCATCACTAACATTGACTGGATGCTGCCAACATACTGACTCATCTCTAGCCACTTTAATAATAAAAAATTGGATGTAAGAAATGTATCACTAGCCACTTTAAACAATGCCTCTTTATATAATGTTTACATACCCTACATTACTCATCTCATATGTATATACTGTACTCTAAACCATCTACTGCATCTTGCCTATGCCGATTGGCATCGCTCATCCATATATTTTTATGTACATATTCTTATTAATTCCTTTACACTTGTGTGTTGTTGTGAAATTGTTAGATATTACTGCAACGTCAGAACTAGAAGCACAAGCATTTCGCTACACTCGCATTAACATCTGCTAACCATGTGTATGTGACAAATAAAATTGATTTTGATTTTTGATAATGAGAAGCTAGAGCATGATCGTGAGAAGCTAGAGCATGATTGTGTAAAGTATGAAAAGGTATTGGAATTTAAACAAGATTTGGAGCGTGCTAAAGCCTGATGAGAAAGTGGGTGTCTCATGGTAGTTGTTTTCTGGGGGAAGCGATTAGTCAGGTTGTTGTACCAGTTAACCTCTCTGGTGGGTGTGGGACGCTATCGTCCCACCAGGCCAACATACAGTGAAATTGCAGAGCTCCAAATTCAAAAACAGAAATACTCATAATAAAAATTCAGAAAACATACAAGTGTTAACAATCGGCTTAAAGATGAACTTCTTGTTAATCCAACCGCGGTGTCAGATTTCAAAAAGGCTTTACGGCGAAAGCATACCATGCGATTATCTGAGGACAGCGCCCAGCACACAAAACATTACATACAGTTACCAGCCAAGAAGATTAGTCATAAAAGTCAGAAATAGCAACAAGATTAATCACTTACCTTTGATGATCTTTGTATGGTTGCACTCACAAGACTCCCAGATACACAATTAATGTTCAATTTGTTCGATAAAGTCCATCTTTATATCCAAATACCTCCGTTTGTTGGCGCGTTTTGTTCAGTAATCCAATGGCTCAAAGGCAGTCACAACAGGCAGACGAAAAATCCAAATACTATCAGTAAAATTCGTAGAAACATGTCAAATGATGTTTAAAATCAATCCTCAGGTTGTTTTTAGTCATAATAATCGATAATATTTCAACCGGACAATAGCTTCGTCAATATAAAAGAAAAACAAGAAAGGCGCTCTCTCGGTCGTGCGCAGTGGGGACTTCCCACTATCCACTGACTCAAAGTGGTCTTACTCCCTAATTTTTCAGAACACAAGCCTGAAACAATTTCTAAAGACTGTTGACATCTAGTGGAAGCCATAGGAACGGCAATCTAGGTACTAAACATTGACATACTGTATAGGCAGTCAAGAGAAAAGCACCCACATCAAAAATGTCCCACTTCCTGCCATATCAGTTCTGTTATACTCACAGACATTATTTGAACAGTTTTGAAAACTTTGGAGCGGTTTCTATCCAAATCTACTAATTATATGCATATCCTAGCTACTGGGCCTGAGTAAAAGGCAGTTTACTTTTGGCACGCTTTTCATCCGTAGGTGACAATAGTCCCCCATACCATAGTGAGGTTAAGATTCGTGAGTTGGTGTTGACAACTTCCCACAATGACATTGCTGGACATATGGGTGTGAGGAAAACCTACAATCACATATTAAGACATTTCTTTTGGCCTCGGTTAAAGAGGGATGTTTCTGAGTTCATCAAAACTTGTCACACCTGTCAATTAACTGGTAAACCTAATCAAACTATTAAGCCGGTACCACTGTTTCTTATTCCTGTACTCAGCCAACCTTTTTGAGTATCTGATTATTGACTGTGTAGGTCCTTTGACCCGTTTTAAAAAGGGTAGTAGTTACCTGTTCACTGTGATGTGTCAGACCACTAGGTTTCCGGCTGCCTATCCTCTCCGGTCTATCACGACTAAGTCTGTGCTAAACGCTTTGACTCTGTTTATCTCACTGTTTGGAATCCCTAAGGTAATTCAGAGTGATCAAGGACCTAATTTGACCTCTAATCTGTTTGGTCAGGTCCTTCAACAGCTCCATATTAAACACAATTTGTCTAGCGCCTATCACGCGCAAAGTCAAGGAGCGCTGGAAAGTTTCCATCAAACACTTTGTTAAGAGCTTATTGTACTGAGATGGATAAGGATTGGGAGGAGGGGTTGCCTTGGTTACTGTTAGCCGCTAGGGAGGTTACACAGGAGAGCACGGGTTTCAGTCCAAATTACCTTGTGTTTGGACATAGGGTGCATTGACTTCTATCTGTTCTCCAGGATGACAGGAAGTCTCCCGAGCCCCCTCAGTCCCTGTTATCTTATGTGTTTGATTTCCGGCGACACCTGTACGCCGCCGGTAAAATGGCTAAAGAGAAGCTACCCTCTTCACAGGAGAGGATGAAGGGCATATTTGATCGGCAAACTGAGCCTCGTCACTTTAGTCCAGGTGAACGGGTTCTTGCTCTGTTGCCAATTGGTGGTTCTCCTTTTCAAGCCAAGTTTCAAGGTTCATATACGTTTGTGCGCCAGTGCACTGAGAAAAACTATCTAGTTGCCACTCCAGAACGAAGAAAAGCACACCAACGGTGCCATGTAAATTTATTGAAACCCAATTATGCACTTTCCTCTGAGACTGAAGATGCTAGGTCCGTGCATGGGGAGGAAGATGTTCCTGGACCCGACAATTGCATACTGCAGGGTAGATTGACAAATTCAGAGACACTGGATGTTTTAGACCGCCTTCTCGCTTATCTCCCTGTTGATGGGTGGGAAGAGATGGTCGGTCTGATTCTGAGATTTCCTGGTTTGTTTTCTGATACACCTACACGTACAAACTTAATAGAACACGATATTGACGTTGGAGATGCTGACCCCATTCGTCAGCGGTTTTATAGAGTTTCTTCAGAGAAACGGCGTTGTCTGGATGCTGAGGTCAGGTCATGCTGAAGAGTGACATAGCAGAGCCTTCTTTCTCCAGTTGGGCTTCTCCTTGTATCTTGGTCAGTAAACCGGATGGGACAAACACATTTTGTAGGGACTACCGTAAGGTAAACAGTGTAAACAGTGTCACTAAACCAGATTAATTTCCTCTTCCTCGGATGGAGGACTGTGTTGATAAAGTCGGAGCAGCTAAGTTTATGCGCAAATTCGACCTGTTAAAGGGCTATTGGCAGGTGCCACTGACGAGTAGGGCACGTGAAATCTCTGCCTATATTATACCCTCTGGTCTGTACTCCTATTCCGTTATGAGTTTTGGCCTGCCACACTACCTGAATACCCCCCCCACTCTGTCTGCCGAATTCATTCGATTTGCTCTTGTTTTCCTTAATAGGTTGTCAGTGGGCGGAGCCGGGAGGGTCGTTAGCGAATTTTTGACCCTGGCCTGTTTCTGTACCTGCCTGCCTGACCATTCTGCCTGCCTACAACTCTGTACCTCCTGGACACTGATCTTCACCTTTTTGCCTGTCCACAACCATTCTCTTGCCTACCCCTTTTGCATTATTAAACATTGTAAGACTCCAACCATCTGCCTCCTGTGTCTGCATCTGAGTCTCACCTTGTGCTTTGATACAACTCTGCATTTCAATAACCCAGCCCAAGGCACCTTCCCTCTCCAATATTAGGTATAGCACAAACACTATTAATTAGATGGATGTTTCTCATAGTTTGTGTCCCAAATGGCTCCCTATATATTGCACCACTATGGTCAAAAGTAGTGCACTACATAGGGAATAGGGTGCCACTTGAAGACTCTTTGGCCTCTTAACAGTGTCTTCCTCCATATCACCAGCTAATTTCCTCTGGTTGCATGCATCATTATTGACACCTGTGATAAAGATGAGCAAAAAAGACTATGAAAATATATAATAAAAAAATACTGAACTGTATGCTCACAACATCTGAAAATTATATAGAGAATCCTTCCAGATCCTTGATATTCTTCGTCTTATGGACTGCCCTATTCAATTAAAACCACAGGGTTGTAATGGGGTTCAAGTCTGGAGATTGGCCATTGCAAAATGTTGATTTTTGTGGTCAATAAACCATTTCTTTGTGGATTTTGCTTGGGGTTATTGTCTTGCTGGAAAAGGTCCACTTGTGACCAAGTTTCAGCCTCCTGGCAGAGGCAACCAGGTTTTCGGCTAAAGTTGAGCCATTTTATTTTTTTACATTCAGCATCACTACATCAAGGGAAAAATTGTATTCTATCTAACAAAGATATCCACATATATTTCAGGATGTTGTGTATCCCTGGGAAAAATCTGAATTAATGTAAACATAACAGTTTTGAAAACATAACTTGTCCAAAAAAAAGTGGTCTCTTGAGGCAAATTACCCTGGGTATTTCTTTGTTGTTGAAAAAAACAGAAGCACATTCAGAAAATAACCTCGTACAAACTGTAGAATATAGTGGTGCATCTTTTGATGTTATGGGGCTGTTTTGCTTCCACTGGTACTGGGGCCAAAGGCATCATGGACTTTATCAAGTAGCAGGACATTTTAGCCAAAAACCTCGTTGCCTTGTCCAGGAGGCTGACACTTGGCCGCAAAGTGGACCTTCCAGCAAGACAATAACAGCAAGCACACTTTCAAATCCACAAAGAAAATGTTCATTGACCACAAAATCCACATTTTGCAATGGCCAGTCTCCGGACTTAAATCCCATTAAAACCCTGTGGTTTGAATTGAAGAGGGCCGTCCATTAGCGCAGTTTAATGATATCAAGGATCTGGAAAAATCTGTATGGAACAATGGTGTAAGGTCCCTCCCAATGTGTTCTCCAATCTGATAAAACATATTAGAAAAAGGCTCAGGGTCGTTATCCTTCCAACGGTAGGGTGCTGGGAACAGGGTTGCCAATTATTTTGACCTCAATCTTTTTGAGGTTTATCAAAAATTATTTGTTAAACAAAATCTCTTTCTCTGAGAAATTGTATTAGTATAAAATATATGTTTAAAAATAATTCTACAATATATTTCAGTATTTCTACATATATTTGTTTATTACTCATCTTTATCAAGGGTGCCAATAATTATGGACACCACTGTCTGTTCAACAAGGTTAATAAACGTAATGGATTATGCGATTACAAAACGCCTCTCGTTTCTCTAAAGTGTAGGCCGCTAATGGTCATTAACACTGACACACAACCCTTTTCCATAACATTTTTAGTGACTGAGTTAAAGTTGTGTTGAACCATTTCTTTGAACATGGAACATTAACCTTTCCATGTTACATTAACCTTTCTACCTGGAGAAATGTAATTCTGACACTTTAATGATTAACCGATGGGACGTGTTGGATCTTACGATTTTCCTTCATCTACAGCCACGTTACTATACAGTATGTCAAGAACATTAAATACCATAGCAACATAGGTGACCCCCCCCACACATTTAACTTAAACCCCTTAAAACGTATGTATAGTCAATTCCTGATGAGTGCCGATCAGATTGCACGTCACAATTTAAATATATAATTTTGAATATTGCACAGTTTACCCACCTTTCCTGACTCCCTCCTCCTTACAGAGACGTATCCAGGTCACGGCACCAATGTAACCAACTGTAATTTGAAGCAGTTATATTTATCAGGAGTGGATGGTCGTCCAAAAATACAGTACATCCATCCATTACTCACACTGCACGATGAGCTCCATGATGAGACCTATCTGGGTCACGGCACCAACGTAAACCAACCGTGGTTCAAACCAATTGCATTTCACAGAAGTGTACTGTAAAAACACTGTACATCCAGAATACTCACACTGCACAGTGAGCTCCACCAGTGCTTCCCGGGGTTTGACGTTGAAGCCGTTGTACTGGCTGGTGGCGCAGCGGTAGGTTCCCGTCATCTCGCGGGACACATTCACGATGCGCAGTGCGCCGTCGTAGCTCTCTGTCTGAAGGCCGCCGTCGGGCATGGGCACCTCTTTGTCGGCCCTCGACCAGAGGATGATGGGCTTAGGCTTCCCGGAGACCAAGCACTGGAGTTCCACCGTGTCACCCTCCTGGACCACCAAGGGGGATTTGTCCCGCGGCACCGTTAATTCCGGGGGGACTGGTAGAGAAAGGGAGAGAGAAACTTTACATTACTTTCAGGGATGTTACTTTATCATGTGATATGTAACGTGATGTTACTTTATCATGTGATATGTAACGTGATGTTACTTTATCATGTGATGTGTAACGTGATGTTACTTTATCATGTGATGTGTAACGTGATGTTACTTTACGTAACTTTACTTCATGGCAGTGGTTATCAAACTCTGATACAGGAGAGCTAGGTTTTATTTCAACCCAGCGTTAACACCTGATTCAACTAATCAATTAATCACCTAGACCTTGATTATCTGAATCTGGTGGGCAAGAACCAAAGCCTGCACACCCTGTAGTTCTCCAACCAAGATCAGGGTGTTGATAGACAGAATGAGTAGGAGTCTCCACTTTCTTCATCACAACCACCCTGTGGGAGGATGGGAGCGCTGTGCAATCTGACCATCCAACCCTCAGAACCACCTCCTCGCCCGTCCGTCCCCCCCCCACCTCAAACAGTGCTTTGACTGTGACATCCTTGTTTGAATGTATCGTCTGGTGCTACACAAAATGAAAAAGCTATGAATAGAAAATAGCTACAAATATGTAGTAGAGTGAGCGAACACGGAGCAGAGAGGCGAAGAGACAGGTCTCCTGGGCATTGCCAGGTCATTCATTTGGTGCATTTGGAGGGGTAGCTATCCCCCCTGAGCTTTCACCTCCTCTCAACCACAGCGGTTCTCTGCCAAAGGCATATACCATCATCCCAACCCGGTCCAATCATTCTGGACGGGCTTTACTTTGCTCTTAGCCCAAATGGATTTTAGTAATGCATGTTGGAGGTTGCTACTCTGCTCCATTGGATATAATATACTGGCCGTGACAATAAAGGCAAAACACAGGGACTAAAAATGGGAATGTGATTAACCACTCAAGACGGCTAGATAAGAAGGAAGGAGAGAGGGAGAGGGAAGAAGAGAGAGAGGGAAGGAGAGGAGGAGAGGGGGGAGGAGAGCGAGGGAAGGAGAGAGCGAGGGAAGAAGCAAGAGAGAGGGAAGAAAAAAGAGAGGGAAGGAGAGGAGAGAGAGGGAAGAAGAGAGGAGAGGGGGAGGAGAGAGAGAGAGGGAAGGAGAGAGAGAGGGAGGAGAGAGAGAGGGAAGGAGAGGAAAAGGGAAGGAGAGAGAGAGAGAGAGAGAGAGAGAGAGAGAGTGAGAGAGAGAGAGAGAGAGAGAGAGAGAGAGAGAGAGAGAGAGAGGAGAGAAAGAGGGAAGGAGAGAGGAGGGAGTGAAGAAGAGCGGGAGGGAAGGAGAGAGAGAGGGAAGGAGAGGGAGCGAGAGGAGGGAAGGAGAGGGAGCGAGAGGAGGGAAGGAGAGAGTGAAGGAGAGGGAGAGGGAAGGAGAGAGAGGAGAGAGAGGAAGGGAAGGAGAGAGGGAGTGAGGGAAGGAGAGTGGAGGGAGAGAGTGAAGGAGAGGGAAGGAGAGCGGGAGGGAAGGAGAGAGAGAGGGAAGGAGAGAGAGAGGGAGAGGAGGGAAGGAGAGAGGAGGGAGAGAGTGAAGGAGAGGGAGAGGGAAGGAGAGAGAGGAGAGAGAGGAAGGGAGGGAGAGAGGGAAGGAAGGAGAGGGAGGGAGAGGGAAGGAGAGAGAGGGAAGGAGAAAGAGGAGAGAGAGGAAGGGAAGGAGAGAGAGAGGGAAGGAGAGAGAGAGGGAAGGAGAGGGAGAAAGAGGAGGGAAGGAGAGAGGAGGGAGAGAGTGAAGGAGAGGGAGAGAAGAAAGGAATAAACGAACACACACCAGCTGAGACCTTTGCCAGGGAGGGAAGTGTGTGTGTGTGTGTGTGTGTGTGTGTGTGTGTGTGTGTGTGTGTGTGTGTGTGTGTGTGTGTGTGTGTGTGTGTGTGTGTGTGTGCATGTATGTATGCATTTCCAGGTTGACTCACATTAGCATGTTCTACAAAGGCTCCCCACTGCAAATAGACTCAACTACAGTATTTCTGGGTTTGAATTGTTTATGCGTTGTAGCTACTCACCATGATCCTAATGGCCAGCACCTTCATGTTTATAAGTTCTCCCTTCCATTTCATTGTCAATTTACCAATCCTCCCTCCCACACGAGGATAATCATGCCAATGGAGCCCGTCATCAAACATTTGATGTTCCGTTCCAGCTTTACAAACGTATTATCAGAAAAAAACACACCTAAATATCTTTCGTATCAGTTCGGACGCCAACAAACCAAAGGCAACATACAGAGGAAGGAGCTAATTAGGAGAAAATAACACAGGTGACCCTCGACTAGCAGGCTGTAAATAATCATTAGGTTTGGAAGTAGGAACGCGCCACAAACATTAGCCGCACATCCACATCAATTAGTGACTGATTTAGGCCTGGTTGAATGGACCGATCCCAATAACAATCTGGCCCGAAAACATTCCCATTAGAATGCAGACTTCACTGGAAACTCCATCCTTCTGCTGTACCATCCTTCCTATCAAAGTACACATACTGTACTGTAGTTATGTACTGAATATGAAGAGGGGTAGGGGAGTCCATCATCTCATCCTTCATAACCACTGAAAGATCTTGATGACTTTCCATATCCCTGTAACCTATGACCTTTAAACTATGACTTCCTGTAAATGTAATGACTTCCTGTACCTACTTTATGCTACTTAGACTTGTGACAAAGCCAGCCTAGCTCTGTGTAGTTAAAGAGGTTATTTCAGTCCACTGTGCCACACAGCTATTACAAAGACTAGAAGGACAACAGTAGAGTAGAGACCATTGCTCACCTGTGGTCGAAGAGATATTGACGTCGATGCTGATCTCGGGGATGCCGCCGTTCTTCAGCACTGCCACACAGGTGTAGGTGCCGAAGTCGGTGAACTTGAGGTCGATGATGTCCAGGTTGGTGGTGCCTGGCTGGACTTCCGGGTCAGTGTGGGTGATGACCATGCGCTCTGAGCTGCGCAGCGGCCGTCCGTTCTTCAGCCAGCTGAACAGAAGCTCCTCTGGGGGCGTGGCCTCCACCTGGCATGAAATCTTAACCTCACGGCCAATCTGGATGTTGTCGTCGTTGTGGTACGGGTCGGGCGTGATCCAGAACCGCCCCTTCTTTAGCCCTGCAGAGAGAGAGAGAGAGAGAGAGAGAGAGCGAGAGAGAGGGAGAGAGGGAGAGAGGGAGAGAGGGGGGGAGAGAGAGAGGGGAAGAGAGAGGAGAGAAAGGGGGAGAGAGAGAGGGGAAGAGAGAGGAGAGAAAAGGAGAGAGAGAGAGGGGAAGAGAGAGAGAGGGGAAGAGAGAGAGAGGGGAAGAGAGAGAGAGGGGAAGAGAGAGGAGAGAAAAGGAGGGAGAGAGAGAGAGGGGAGAGAGAGGGAGAGGAGAAAGAGAGGGAGAGAGGGAGAGAGAGAGAAGGGGGGAGAGAGAGGGGAAGAGAGAGAGAGGGGAAGAGAGAGAGAGGGGAAGAGAGAGGAGAGAAAAGGAGAGAGAGAGAGGGAGAGAGAGAGAGAGGGGAGAGAGAGGGAGAGGAAAAAGAGAGGGAGAGAGGGAGAGAGAGAGAGAAGGGGGGAGAGAGAGGGGAAGAGAGAGAGAGGGGAAGAGAGAGAGAGGGGAAGAGAGAGGAGAGAAAATGAGAGAGAGAGAGGGAGAGAGAGAGAGAGAGAGGGGAGAGAGAGGGAGAGGAGAAAGAGAGGGAGAGAAGGAGAGAGAGAGAAGGGGGGAGAGAGAGGGGAAGAGAGAGAGAGAGAGGGGGAGAGAGAGGGGGAAGAGAGAGGAGAGAAAAGGAGAGGGAGAGAGAGAGAGAGAGAGAGAGAGAGAGAGAGAGAGAGAGAAGGGGGAGAGAGAGGGAGAGAGAGAAGGGGGGAGAGAGAGAGGGGAAGAGAGAGAGAGAGAGGGGGGAGAGAGAGCGGGAGGGAGAGAGAAGGGGGGAGAGAGAAGGGGGGAGAGAGAGGGGGAAGAGAGAGGAGAGAAAAGGAGAGGGAGAGAGAGAGAGAAGGGGGAGAGAGAGAGGGAGAGAGAGAGAGAGAGAGAGAGAGAGAGAGAGAGAGAAGGGGGAGAGAGAGAGGGAGAGAGAGAGAGAAGGGGGAGAGAGAGAGGGGAAGAGAGAGGAGAGAGAGGACAGAAAGGGAAAGAGAGGGAGGGAGAGAGACAGGGGGAGAGAAAGAGAGAGAGATGGGAGAGAAAGAGAGAGAGGGGAGAGAAAGAGAGAGAGGGGAGAGAGAGAGAGAGAGGGGGGGGGGATAAAAAGAGAGAGAGATCGTCACGATCAGTGCTAATGCTAATAATTGGGGCCCAGAGTTTGTTTGTTTTATCCCCTTTAATATAATATATTATACAACAATGACTTACACTCTGCCTTTTATCTTAGTCACTGAAGGAAAAGGTGTCTTTGCCTGTAATATAACATACTGTATAATATAACATATAATATATAACCAAGGGACCTTCCTGTATTGATATAGAAAACAATATGGCTGCCACCTGGGGGCACAAAAACATCCAGTTTCAAATAAAGATGGCTGAATGAATGAATGCTTATTCATTGCACACCTAAGCTAGCTAGGCATAATATTAGTGTCAGAAGTTGGATCCAAAGACAAGTCTCCCTTTAGTGACCCCCCCCCCCCCAAAAAAAGAGTGGGTGTAAGTAATTGTCTACTATAAATAGGTCCCAGAGTTTTTCCTGGTTAGGTGACATGCTCAAAACAAACCAAGGACAAAGTTATTATCGACAGCTAATAATAGCAGGAGCAACAAAAAAAACGAAAGAAGCCGCAGTCCCAGAAACTCCAAGACAGGTTACATTTCAGTTGGGCCTGAATGAACAAAGACTTGAGGTTCATTTTAACTGTCTCTCATTTTTCCGACAGCGGTACATGTTTCACGACAAGCGGCTCATTACACTTTTTTTTTTTACCACAGTGTTTTCCATAAACATATATTCTCCATTTACATCAGAGTTGAAATGCATCTTTGCAGGACAATAAAAGCATAAAGTTGCAAAAGTATTTTCAATATACCAGTTAATAGTAAATGTAAATAAAAAAAAACTGAAATAGTAATGTAAAAAAAAAAACTGATATAGTAATGTAAATGTAAAAAACTGATATAGTAATGTAAATGTACAAAACTGAAATAGTAATGTAAATGTAAAAAACTGATATAGTAATGTAAATGCAAAAAACTGATATAGTAATGTAAATGTAAAAAACTGATATAGTAATGTAAATGTAAAAAACTGAAATAGTAATGTAAATGTAAAAAACTGATAGTAATGTAAATGTAAAAAACTGATAGTAATGTAAATGTAAAAAACTGATATAGTAATGTAAATGTACAAAACTGAAATAGTAATGTAAATGTAAAAAACTGATATAGTAATGCAAATGTAAAAAACTGATAGTAATGTAAATGTAAAAAACTGATATAGTAATGTAAATGTAAAAAACGGATATAGTAATGTAAATGTAAAAAACTGAAATAGTAATGTAAATGCAAAAAACTTATATAGTAATGTAAATGTAAAAAAAAAAATAGTAATATAAATGTAAAAAACTGATATAGTAATGTAAATGTAAAAAACTGATATGGTAATGTGAATGTAAAAAACTGATATAGTAATGTAAATGTAAAAAACTGAAATAGTAATGTAAATGTAAAAAACTGATATAGTAATGTAAATGTAAAAAACTGATATGGTAATGTGAATGTAAAAAACTGATATAGTAATGTAAATGTAAAAAACTGAAATAGTAATGTAAATGTAAAAAACTGATATAGTAATGTAAATGTAAAAAACTGAAATAGTAATGCAAATGTAAAAAACTGATATAGTAATGTAAATGTAAAAAACTGATAGTAATGTAAATGTAAAAAACTGATATAGTAATGTAAATGTAAAAAAACTGATATGGTAATGTAAATGTAAAAAAACTGATATAGTAATGTAAATGCAAAAAACTGAAATAGTAATGTAAATGTAAAAAACTGATATAGTAATGTAAATGTAAAAAACTGATATAGTAATGTAAATGTAAAAAGCTGATATAGTAATGTAAATAAAACAACTGATATAGTAATGTAATTTAAAAACAACTGATATAGTAATGTAAATAAAACAACTGATATAGTAATGTAATTTAAAAACAACTGATATAGTAACGTAAATAAATATCAGATTTAGCCGGGGCCTCTCGTTCCCCTTTACACTTACTACCTGTTTGGCATCCAATACTATGAATCAGCGGTCAAATAGTTATACCTTCAGTTTGAATTCAAATGTTTTGAGCATGCACCTTAAAAGGCAACAGCCATAATTGCAGTGAAATGTCAACCCCACCCACGTCCAACAGAAAAATATCTGTTTCCACACTATGAAAACAATGCCTATGACATAAAACATAAAACATGAACCACAACAGAAATCTCTCCAGTCTCTTGGCATCACAAAGAGTTGCTAACTACCCAGCACCTAAAAATAGCCCAGGCGAGTGCGTGAGTGAAGCATGGTATTGTTGTCACTATTAATCAAGATGAAAAGTAAATCCCTCCAAGACACGGACTTCAAGCCAACCGCAGCACCATGGGATCAAGCTAGTGAATGATGAATGTGAAGTCACTCACTCATACAGTATGGTTACTGTAGTACTGAGTAACTACAGATGGGGTCATGATGTGAATCAGCCTGCTGCATTCGATGGTATTTACATTGGTAAGAAATGTAATCCACCTCGTGCTCCGGTAGTTACGTAAGCCGTTTTACTTACATGTAAGAAAAAAAATTAAGGATATTTCACACTAAATTAAATTAGTCACATGTTTCGTAAACAACAGGTGTATACTAACAGTGAAAGGCTTTCTTATGGGCCCTTCCCAACAATGCAGAGAGAGAAAAAAATGAAACATTTAAATAATCGAAAAAATAATAATCACCAGGAATAAATACACAATAAGTAACAATAACTCAGCCTGGTCTCATAGACTGGACGTAACATAGTACACGTAAATCGGGGACACACAAATTAGTATGATAAGTTATGTTCGGTATGGTTACATAAGACAGAAGAAGGTTACTTAAGGCAAAAATTAACGGAGGGTAGTTGGTCGGCTTATAACGTGAACGTCTAGCAACCCAAAGGTTGCGTGTTCGAATCTCATCACGGACAATTTAAGCATTTTATCTTATTAGCAACTTTGCAAATAGTTACTACATTTGAGCTACTTTGCAACTACTACTAGAATGTTAGCTAACCCTTTCCCTAACCCTTTCCCTAACCTTAACCCTTTAACCTAAATCCTGACCTTAACCCTTAGCCTTAACCCTAATCCTAACCCCTAGCCTAGCTAGAGTTAGTTTATTGTCAGGATAAACAGCTCTGTTGAGATTACCAAATTCAAATTAAATTAAACCTAGGACTTGCCGTAACTTGACTCTCTGCCTCACAAGTTACTTTCCTAGACTGTCTGTGTGAAGATTACCGTCTAACCTCGTTTCATGCCATCTCATAAGTAGTCATATAAAAGCTCTTTTGATAATGGCTGTATTCATGCGAGGGCATCAGATTCCCAATCTCACCTCAGAGGCTTTATGTGCTCATGCAAGGAGACTCCAGCCATTCAGGCTCAATTACGCTATTGATTAAGTTGCAAATTCTCCGATGAAAGGTGAGTCAAGCTGACCCACTGCATGCATGCAGTGATCCGCCTGAGACACTGCTACGTTTTTACTGGGGGGGGGGGGGGCAGAGAGGGTATTATTTATACAGCTTCCCCCTAATGCTGTCACTTCGCTGCTCAGTTACATTTGCTGCCCTGCATGTAAATCAACATGTTAATCAGATCTTCATCAAATTTGTTCCTAAATCATTTATTTGGCTCGCATCCTATTTCCTTTAATGACTTGTAAATGAGGGCTGTGGGTGAGAGTGGAGCTATAGCTGGCCCAGGACCCTAGAGTGAAGACGGGGCCCAGTGGACACTGATGGGCTGACGGGGCCAGCTGCAGAAGTTCTCTAGGGGAGAGAGAAAAGGAAAGGAAGAGAGAGCAGAGCAGAGGACGGGAGAGGAAGAGGGCGGAGGGGAGAGGGCGGAGGGGAGAGGAAGAGGGCGGAGGGGAGAGGAAGAGGGCAGAGGGGAGAGGGCGGAGGGGAGTTTAAGAGGGCGGACGGGAGAGGAAGAGGGATAAAGGGAGAGGATGAGGGAGGAGGGGAGAGGAAGAAGGAGGAGGCGAGGAGAAGAGAGGAGTGAAGAAGAGGGAGGAGGGGAAGGAGGGGAGAGAGGAAGAAAGGAAAGAAGAGGGTGAGGTGATGGGAAGGAGGAGAGGAGAGAGAAGATGGGAGGAGAAGGCAGAGAAGAGAGCGGAACAGAGCAGGGGAAAGGCGAGGACGGGAGGGGAGAAAAGGGGAGGAGAGGAAGAGCAGAGAAGGGATGGGTGGCGGGGAGAGCAGAGCAGAGGAAAAGGGATGGGAGGAGGGGAGATCAGAGGAGAATGGATGGGTGGAGGGGAGATCAGAGCAGAGGAAAAGGGATGGGAGGAGGGGAGATCAGAGGAGAATGGATGGGTGGAGGGGAGATCAGAGCAGAGGAAAAGGGATGGGAGGAGGGGAGATCAGAGGAGAAGGGATGGGTGGAGGGGAGATCAGAGCAGAGGAAAGGGGATGGGAGGAGGGGAGATCAGAGGAGAAGGGATGGGTGGAGGGGAGATCAGAGCAGAGGAAAGGGGATGGGAGGAGGGGAGATCAGAGGAGAAGGGATGGGTGGAGGGGAGATCAGAGCAGAGGAAAGGGGATGGGAGGAGGGGAGATCAGAGCAGAGGAAAGGGGATGGGAGGAGGGGAGATCAGAGGAGAATGGATGGGTGGAGGGGAGAGCAGAGGAGAGGAAAAGGGATGGGAGGAGGGGAGATCAGAGAAGAATGGATGGGTGGAGGGGAGAGCAGAGGAGAGGAAAAGGGATGGGAGGAGGGGAGATCAGAGGAGAGAGCATCAGAAACAGCGTGTCTATCTCTCCAAATGGTAATCACGGTCCCACAGTGCTTTCCTTCCTGCCACTGAAGCGCCTGCAGTGTACTCTGTGCTCATCAGGTATGAGTATAGGAGAGATGGAATGGCAGGGTTACACAATTCATTCAGTGGGAGAGATAATGTGTGTGACACAGGGATTGGCAGGCACGGCTTTAAAAAAGGGAATTCACAACATACACTACCGTTCAAAAGTTTGGGGTCACTTTGAGATGTCCTTGTTTTTGAAAGAAAAGCTACTTTTTTTGTCCATTAAAATAACATCAAATTGATCCGAAATACAGTGTAGACATTGCTAATGAACAGTCCTGTGTTCCAATGGCACGTTGTGTTAGCTAATCCAAGTTTATCATTTTAAAGGGCTAATTGATCAATAGAAAACCCTTTTGTAATTATGTTTGTAATTATGTTAGTACAGCTGAAAACTGTTGTTCTGATTAAAGAAGCAATAATACTGGCCTTCTTTAGACTAGTTCAGTATCTGGAGCACCAGCATTGTGGGTTCGATTGCAGGCTCAAAATGGCCAAAAAAGAACTTTCTTCTGAAACTTGTCAGCCTATTCTTGTTCTGAGAAATGAAGGATATTCCATTTGAGAAATAGCCAAGAAACTGAAGATCTCATACAATGCTGTGTACTAGTACTCCCTTTACAGAACAGCGCAAACTGGCACTAACCAGAATAGAAAGAGGAGTGGGAGGCCCCGGTACACAACTGAGGGAGAGGACAAGTACATTAAGAGTGTCTAGTTTGAGAAACAGACGCCTCACAAGTCCTCAACTGGCAGCTTCATTAAATAGTATCCGCAAAACACCAGTCTCAAAGTCAACAGTGAAGAGGCGACTCCGGGATGCTGTCCTTCTAGGCAGAGTTCCTCTGTCCAGTGTCTGTGTTCTTTTGCCCATCTTAATCTCTTCTTTATTATTATTAAATATATATGTATATATATTTTTTACATATTTTTTTGTTTGTTCTTGATACAACCCAATAGGTCGTTATCGATAAAACATCACAATAAGGTGCAGTGCGTTCGATTTTCCTGCTGGGGGGCGAGAAGGTTCCTTCTCGAAATGCAACAATAAGATATAATAAAATAGAAGAATATGAATATAAAGTAAATGGCTCAGTAGAATAGAATAAACATTTTAGCATCAGTATAATAGAGGAAGGTACAATTTACAGAATTATTATTTACACGTGTATAAACGGGGGGCAGTGTATAAACTGGACAGCAATGTGAATGTTACATCACGATTGCTGCTGACAGACATGAATAGGCTACATTGATTGATGGACCAAATCAAATTGGCTAGCTAGCTAATAACAGATCAGGTCAAGATGGCTAGTTAAAAAGCTAATAAAAGATCATGTCAATATGGCTAGTTAACAAGCCAACTTCCAGGGGATAAACTAGATGGCTAGTTAGCAAGCTAACTTCCAGGGGATAAACTAGATGGCTAGTTAACAAGCTAACTTCCAGGGGATAAACTAGATGGCTAGTTAACAAGCTAACTTCCAGGGGATAAACTAGATGGCTAGTTCACAAGCTAATAACAGATCATGTCAATATGGCTAGTTAACAAGCTAATAACAGATCATGTCAATATGGCTAGTTAACAAGCTAACTTCCAGGGGATAAACTAGATGGCTAGTTAACAAGCTAACTTCCAGGGGATAAACTAGATGGCTAGTTAACAAGCTAACTTCCAGGGGATAAACTAGATGGCTAGTTAACAAGCTAACTTCCAGGGGATAAACTAGATGGCTAGTTAGCAAGCTAACTTCCAGGGTATAAACTAGATGGCTAGTTAACAAGCTAACTTCCAGGGTATAAACTAGATGGCTAGTTAGCAAGCTAACTTCCAGGGGATAAACTAGATGGCTAGTTAACAAGCTAACTTCCAGGGGATAAACTAGATGGCTAGTTAACAAGCTAACTTCCAGGGGATAAACTAGATGGCTAGTTAACAAGCTAACTTCCAGGGGATAAACTAGATGGTTAGTTAGCAAGCTAATAACAGATCATGTCAATATGGCTAGTTAACAAGCTAACTTTCAAGGGATGAACTAGATGGCTACATTATCTTGTCATCTATAGTGGTGATGACGGTAGTCCAACAAACAACTTTACCAGGACGTGCCGTTGTCAGGCTTTGTCCAAAAGCCTAATCACTGAGGAAGCAAGCTAAATGACATATGTTGTTAGTTTAGCTAGCTAACTAGCTACATGCCATATGGATAGGCTACCCTCACGGACTGTATCTGAAATGACATGATCAGTTGATGTTTACTAATCATGAAAAGCATGCAGTTACTTCCCGTATAACTCTGATGATAGAGCTAAACGTGGAATAATCTGAAATGTGTAGGTGTGACTCTGCTCTTTAAGAGGTGATGGTATTAAAACCAAATAGTTATAACATTCATTTAACAATCCCTGAAAAAACAGCACGCAGTTGTCAATGGTTTAAGTGGAGCTGGGGGGGGGGGGGGGGGGTCTTCGTGCCCCCCAGCAGCCATATCGAACGGTCTGCACCATATTGTGACATTTTATAGATAACAACCTATTTGCCAGGAAATGCCCCATTGTGGCGTTTTATTGATACCCCTCCCCCCCACACCTCCAGTAGATCCCAGAGAGAGTGAGAGAAATACAGTACAGAAACACTATTGACTTGAACCCCGCAAACATATGACATAACCAGAGAGCACTTTGACTGATCCTCCACCTGCTTTTAAATGAGGACAGTTTCTTCGATAGCAACCCACTCAGCAATAACACCTGACTGACAGCCAGAGAAGACCATTGACGGGCGCCCTTTTCTGCTGAGGCAAACCCCAGCGCTGCCGCCAACCCAGGACTCACATCATAATAAGGAAGCTATGCCGTATAACTGGACTGTTTGCCCCCCCCCCCAAAAAGAAACAAAATATATCTCAACTGCCTATTCTGTTTGCCTCATGGAGAAACAGACCAAGTGGAGATGATGTGTAAATAAATAAAACGTGGGTTTCATGGCAGTGTGCATGGTCAGCAAGCCCAGCTCACCTCCAGTCTGGCTCTGCTTGCCTGCCTGCCCCCTCAACTGCTAAATAAGTTATAAACCACAGAGTCAGGTAAATTTCCTCCTGCACCGTCGTCTGCTGAACGCCTTTAATAGCACCAAAGTACTGAACGGCCCCCTCTCTCTCAAGATATATGATGCGTTTTGCAGTCCGGTTGTATTACGCTAGCTAAAGTTATTGATGATGTTGTCAGATCAACGTGTCATCATGGCTGAGGGATTACCTGACAGTTTACTCCAAACAGGATGCTGGATTTACAACATCCACCCTCCACTCTCGGAAACACTCAACAGTTTGTCTCTTTTTCACAGTGCAGGCATCTTTCAGTGACTGCCTCGTTTGTCTTTTTTCAGAGTATCAGTACTTTCGTCTCCTCAGTCCTATTCACCAATACCAAGGAAACCAAAATGGCACACCTGAATCGCATTCTGTAACTATTATTTTTAAACAACATCAGTAACTCTCCCACAATACAATCGTCCAATGTTTGTCTTTCCTGGTGTTTTCCCAGCGCACAATGACAGGTCACTACTGAAATGACCATTGAGGCCCAAACGTAAGTGGGCCCAGAGTAAAGTGGCAGGCAGGAGGACAGTGAGATTACTTGAAGTGCAATCCCCCTCTGCAGCTGTAATATTGCCTATTCAGTTGGGCCTATCCTCCATCCTCCCCCCCCCCCCACCAACCCCCCCACTCAAATGAGATTCAGCCATCTGTGCGTGGCAGCGGGGCAGTGTGGCAGAGCTTGTAAACGTCTCTCCATGTCACTGGAGGCTGGATATCTTATCTGGGAGAAGCAGTTTGAATGAACCACCCCTCTTCCATCAGAGCAGCTGCACAGAGCGTATCAAGGCTATTGTCTGAGCAGTTCTCTGTTATTTTTGTCATCCTTGAAAGCCGTGTAAAAAGAACTCTGATAAAGGATCAGGGAGACAGCTGTCTTCTATTCAACCATTATAACAAGAGTCTACAAAAATCGCAGAAAAACACGGCTGTGGTGACATTGTAATCTTCTTGGTTGGTGAATAACAACAACATGAGTTATGTCTGTCTGTCTTATGTTGACATATCATGGGGTTACACTGGCACACCAGTTGTGTGATGTAATGATCATGCAGTACGTTGAGCACTAATACAAAGTGTATCATATTTTAACAGTTACTAGACATCCCACTACAGTATTCAACATTGCTTGAGGTTTTTACAGACTAAGAGTCGCAATCTTGCCACAAAGAACCAAAACAATACTTAGAATGGAATGGATGGATGGGTTTTTCTTTGTAGGGAACCAAAAAATGCTGAGTGTGTGGTGTCAGTATTGCCTTTCCCTTTGTGTATTCTACCACCCTGGTCTCTAGCTGAGTAAAGCCTGACCTGGGTCTTCTACCACCCTGGTCTCTAGCTGAGTAAAGCCTGACCTGGTTCTTCTACCACCCTGGTCTCTAGCTGAGTAAAGCCTGACCTGGGTCTTCTACCACCCTGGAGTGAGCTGAGTAAAGCCTGACCTGGGTCTTCTACCACCCTGGCGTGAGCTGAGTAAAGCCTGACCTGGGTCTTCTACCACCCTGGCGTGAGCTGAGTAAAGCCTGGCCTGGGTCTTCTACCACCCTGGCGTGAGCTGAGTAATGCCTGACCTGGGTCTTCTACCCACCTTGGAGTGAGCTGAGTAAAGCCTGACCTGGGTCTTCTACCACCCTGGCGTGAGCTGAGTAAAGCCTGACCTGGGTCTTCTACCACCCTGGCGTGAGCTGAGTAAAGCCTGACCTGGGTATTCTACCACCCTGGCGTGAGCTGAGTAAAGCCTGACCTGGGTATTCTACCACCCTGGTGTGAGCTGCCTCTAGTCCTTCTCTCAACAGACTGATCTCCTGCCTTGGTAAAACATCTGACTCCCCTTAACTAACCACCGCTCCTTTCTCTCTCTCTCTCTCACTCACACACACACACACACACACACACACACACACACACACACACACACACACACACACACACACACACACACACACACACACACACACACACACACACACACACACACACACACACACACACACACACACACACACACACACACACACACACACACACACACACACACACACACACACACACACTCTTCCTTCCCAATGCAAATGTGGAGCTTTCAGTTATCCGACTTAGTGTGCTGTCAGAGCCCAAGACTGACTCCACTGACTCCACAGACATTAATGGATCCCCTCTCAAAACCTGCAGCTTATATCCGTCCCGAGGTGCCAGCAGATTTCTGCACACAGACGATCCGCTTTGGAGAGGGCGTGACTGTGAAATAAGATGCTACAGCTGCAGCAGCAGTGGCCCCGGCAAGTTACAGGTTCATCTGAGCCTCACATGGAATGAAAATGACTTTTTTGGGGGGTCAGTTACCCACAATTCTGTTAGCTGGCTGTCTAGAAACGTTTCTTGATGACTGACATTTGTGACAGAAAGATGATTAAAGGCGCATGAAGCCAAATTAACTTCAGATCGTACTAATGACCGTACAAACATATTAACGTAAACCATTAACGTAGCGAGCCATGATAGATCACATATGGTCCAGCCCCGTTAGAATAGGACTCACAGCTTCTTCCTAGATGGAGTCTGAGTGGGTGCTTGTCCGAGGCAAGAGAAAGGGGTGGGTGGGTTTATAAACTAGATTGTTTGCTCTTCTCTGTCGAAGACAGAGTCTTCTAGTCCATTTGAGGAGGTAAAGTAGCATCACAAACATCCAAGAGTATATGACAGGAGCCTGGGTAAAAAAACATAATTACATAGGAATCAATAAAAGAGGCGTGCTGGTAGACATGTTGTCTTTTCCTTTTTCCCCGCAAAAAAAGATCACTACAGGGAACACTACAGGGAACACTACAGGGAACACTACAGGGAACACTACAGGGAGCACTAGTGGGAACACTACTGGGAACACTACAGGGAGCACTACTGGGAACACTACAGGGAGCACTAGTGGGAACACTACAGGGAACACTAGTGGGAACACTAGAAGGGAGCACTAGTGGGAACACTAGTGGGAACACTACTGAGAACACTAGTGGGAACACTAGTGGGAGCACTACTGAGAACACTAGTGGGAGCACTACTGGGAGCACTACTGAGAACACTAGTGGGAGCACTACTGAGAACACTAGTGGGAGCACTACTGAGAACACTAGTGGGAACACTAGTGGGAGCACTACTGAGAACACTAGTGGGAGCACTACTGAGAACACTAGTGGGAGCACTACTGAGAACACTAGTGGGAACACTAGTGGGAGCACTACTGAGAACACTAGTGGGAGCACTACAGGGAGCACTACAGGGAGCACTAGTGGGAGCACTACTGAGAACACTAGTGGGAGCACTACAGGGAGCACTAGTGGGAGCACTACTGGGAGCACTACTGGGAGCACCAAACAGTAAGCCTGTGTTTCTTTTCTTTCATTTTCCTCATTGTCCCCCGAGGGTCGAGGGTCGTTATATCCCTGTACCAGATAGTCCTTCACTGATTACACACACAGCCCAGCGGCAAGGCTATTAGTGGGGAATCAAACACACACTGGTGATATTTGGTCTGAATACACCAGTTTACAAGCATTCTTCACACATTCAATTCAACAATAAACATCTGATATGACCTTTTAGAATGGATACTACCTTGGGTAATTTATTAGGCCTGAATTCTAACTTGAGATATGTGTGAATGTAACTTCAGTGTTTGTGCTAATCTTCCATTGACCTCAATGTGTGAATGATGTGAAAGTTTGGCCCTTGGATCATCGTAGCTAGGCTTTTCCTTAGACTACCTAAGGAATATTTTGGGAGCTTATCCGGTATAAATGGCAATAATTGAGGGCTTATCTGAGATCAACCTATTACCCTACACCTCCAAGGCTTTACCTCGGACCACAATGGTGGTAGACTTCTTAGCCGGGTTGCCCACGTTGTTGCTGGCCACACAGCTGTAAACGCCTGCTTCTTCTATGGAGATGGCGGGCAACGTGAGGGTCCCTCCGTTAAGGACGCTCTTCTTGGGCAGCTCGTCTGCGCTGTGCACCCAGGTAAGTGTGGGTGTGGGATCACCCCCGGAGGTCACACACACCAGGGTCACGGTCTGCCCGGGGTTCACCACGATGGGGTCCTCCACCAGCAGCTTAATGGTGGGGGATGCTGAAAACACAAGATTAAAATTGAATGCATTATATTTGTATTTATTAGGGATCCTCATTAGCTGTTGCCAAGGCAGCAGCTACTCTTCCCGGGGTCCAAACACATTAAGGCACTTACATTACATATAAAACAAAAGATAAACAGGGTAATCAGGGTAATCAGGGTCAGGGTAACAGTATTACACCACTACATATCTACAATACAAAATGTACAATACCACCATAAAACAATATTATAATGTACGTGTGTGTAGAGTGTGTGTGCTAGTGCTTATGCGTGTGTCTGTACCTGTATGTGTGTCTCTTCATGGTCCTTCCATAAGGTGTATTTGTACCAGTTTCGTTTTCTAAATCAGATTTTTTAACATTTTTTATGTCTGTGTCAATGTTAATAAGTTATCTTGGGAAAAAAACGTAATTAAAATCACCCGCCAGCAACTCAATTAGGTTCTTTAGATGACAGGTATGAAAAGTGAAACTAGAATTAGTGGCGGAAGCAGGGAAATAGCTCCACCCTCTCTCTCTCTTTGCGTGTTTCGGCCA
The DNA here is from genome assembly GCF_045791955.1 of Oncorhynchus clarkii lewisi. Lineage (NCBI taxonomy): Eukaryota > Metazoa > Chordata > Actinopteri > Salmoniformes > Salmonidae > Oncorhynchus > Oncorhynchus clarkii. The sequence continues at coordinate 57,126,410 of NC_092165.1, read as the reverse complement.
AATGTCCCCTCCATTTTGAAATTCAAATGCGCACAACTGTGAAATCTGTACAAATAATCAGCATGTTTCAGCCAAGTCTATGGGCCAAATGTCCCCTCCACTTCGAAATTCAAATGCGCACAACTGTGAAATCTGTACAAATAATCAGGGACGATAAATCAGCGGAACAATTGTTCCTCGTTATTTGTCACATCCCACATTACAATACCATTTACTGTATGTTACGTACCTCTGTCCCTGGGAAATGTGTCAATAGTCAACAAACAAGTCAATAGGTACTGTAACTGCTGAACACTGAGTAGTATTTACCTCTTAGTGATGCTCTGAAATGGTACCTTTGTCACAACGTCCAATCTGATAGAAAGTCAATCATGATTTTTCTGTTTCCTGAAAACCAATATCCTAGTTGACATTTGGTTCTATAGTGTAGCTATATAGTTGGTATTAGGGTGTGAGCTCATAACCCAGCTAACACATAATGTTCTTAGAACCATATGTTTTTTAGAGCTTGGTGTGAGCATGGTTGTCTAATGGTTATTTTGCATCTAAACCTTCCCACAGGGGTCTGGGAATGGTTTCTTAACGTATAACGTATCATACAGGTTTCCTCATGTTCACAGAATGTTCAGAGAACCTTAAGAAACATTGTTCTTTTGTGGGAATTTCAGTACTTCAGCATAACGTTTCCTAAAAAGTAATGTTCTCAGAACATTCAGAGAACTTTCTTCATTTGCAATTTAAAAAAAACTTTAGTAACATTCAGAGAATGTTCTAAGAATGTTCCTTCCATTCTCAGCGTCAACAAAACTCTCTATTCTACATCCTGTTAAGTGTGTTCAGGTGTGTTCACTTGATTTAATGAGTGCTCGTTTCCTTTAAAATGGGGTCTGTTTGAATAGACTACAATGAACAGCTTTGTATGAGTAAAAAAAAGGATTGCTAGCTCCATCCTTGTGGCGCAGTGGACTAATTCCACGGATATAGAACAGAAGATCATAAGTTTAAAACTCACTGATGCTGTGTCACAATAAAATGCCTCAGAAATATATTTCCACGTGTCCCATCTATGCTTGGAGTTCAAACGAGTTAAACTAAGCTAGCAGTCTTATTGAAACATTGAGTGAACATTTTTAAGGAAGTTATTCAAAAACCTCCAAAAAGCCTTTACATTTCATTTAAAACATTCACAACATTTAGAGAATGTTCTCAGAATTTCCGTTCTCAGAATGTAAATAAAATCTCCTAGGAAAACTTTCAGTGAACCATAGTAAAACGTTCTCGGAACCTTTTCTGTTACGTTGTCAGAATGTTTAAAAAACATTCAGTTTTACCGGTCAGGAAACATATGGCCCTAGGGGTGCCAAGCTTGTAGCGTCATACCCAAGATGACTCAAGGCTGTAATCACTGTCAAATATGCTTCAACAAAGTACTGAGTAAAGGGTATGAATAGTTATGTAAATGTAATAATTTGAAAAAATTTCTCAAAACTTGTTTTTGCTTTGTTATGGGGTATTGTGTGTAGATTGATGAGGGGAGAAAAAATGATTTCATAAATTTTAGAATGAATCTGTAACGTAACGAAATGTGGACAAAGTCAAGGGGTCTGAATACTTTCCGAATGCACTGTATAACCCCTGAACATGAATGGAGGTGTCCCCTAGGGGAACTTGGAGAGCAATCAGCAGTTAAAGTGGAGACATCTGGCCAACAGAGAGGACAACTGCTACTACGCAACCAAATCTAAATCTCAGCTAAATCTTCCCACCTCAGGAGAAGGTAAGGAAGGATGGGGCCTAATCTAGTGGCCCCAAACCTCTTAAAAGTCACAAATTGTGTTTCTAGTGTCAAGTACCTGCAGTCCTTTTTAAATTACAGTCACTTAATTTGGTTGTAAATTGAGACACCTGTCTCCTTGCTGCAGATCTACTTGCTGTAATGGAGAGGTTTTGGACAAAGCCGGGATGAATTGACTATAATTAAGAGAGACAACGGGTGCTTATTGCTATTCATGGCGGAACTAGTGGATCGTTGAAGTTTGAGTGCTAAACAATACGAAGCAGGGTTCTCAGCCGCCCCAAAGCTTTACCTGTTTTGTTGGAGAGTTTGAAGAGGACATTCTTGTTGGTGATACCACACACATTCCGGACCGAGGCGATGCAGCTGTAGTTGGCGTAATCCTGAGGTCGAAGGTTCTTCAGCTTTAGAATCTTGGTCTCCCCCTGCAACTCAGAAAGAAACACAGTGTTGCACCACCTTGTGCTGCACCGCCTTGCCCAGGCCTCTCGCTCTTAATGTGTCTTACAAAAGGGTAAGATAGCAGTGGTATTGACCTCGTCTCTTCATCTCACACACATCAAAGAGCTTCCTTGGCAGCGTTTCAACAATGAGCTCATTCCCCGTCTTCAAACGAGGAGTAGTATCTTTATACCAAGCTTTCCAATTTATTAAGTTCATTAGCTGTCTATTTGGATGTGCTTGAAACGGTGTGCTTGGAACAAATGTCAAGATGCATACATGTGCTATTAATACACACATCAATTATTTTACCAACAACAGCTGTTTTGTCTGCCCTCGTGTATACCTCCATCTTTGTGGCACTGGCAACATACTTCCAATATGCTACTTGTGCTACTTATGTTACTTGTGTTCTTAAAGGCATGCTCCAGTACTTGGGCGACTAGTAAGTATTTTTTTAACCCTTTACCCCATACCCATATACTGGTTGAAAATGGCATATTCAGGCACTGATAAACGCCTATAATGGAATACAGTGGCTGAACACCAACATGCTATACATAACGTCAGAGCTCTGGCGATGTACGGGTTTTGACTGACAGCCGTTCTGAGCCGTTCCCTCTTCCCAACTTTCGCAAATGTTTTGCTGTCTGAGTGAGGGAAATGCTGTAACTTAAGAGGACTCAATGTATTTAGAAAATTAGACATTGAGTATTATAATAAATACCGCTTTGATGTCATACAAGTCAGCCAAACACACGTGAGTCCAAATGTGCACATCACTGTTTACATATCATAATACTTCTCATATACAGTGTCAACATTTACGATCACTATGTTTGATGTAAAGTTCCAAGATGACATGGAGTCATACCCTGGGTTGTTCTGAACACAATGAGCCTGTTTGTCCATTGTGGAGAACATTTGCCGCGGCACACGTACCTGAATGCACTCATAACTGAACTACGCGCACCAGAATTATGATCGGTTTCCCTGAATTGCATTGTAAAAGCCTAACACTGCAATATCATATTTTATAACTTAGTTGATCGTGTTGGCAATAGAACAGGCGTGCAAAATATGTTCACCCAGATTGTTATTTATAATGGACCGTTTTTGGATTCAGTAAACAACAGTAATTGTGTGATGGCGGGGATGCAGGGTTGTGTTCCAAACAAAACAGCTACAAGCGTGCTTGGTCTAGTTCCTCAACGGCACAGCTAGGAGAGCTCAAAAAAAGCACCTTATATGTAGTTGAAGACTCTTCTTTGAGTCATAAAAGTGCATTGAAATTACAGTGCATTGGAGACACCAGTTATTTCTCTAACTCAATTCTGTGTATTTTTTTTGTTTTATGTCGCACCTAACCCACATTTTCCAGGAATATTTTTTGTTGTTGTTGGTATTTTACCCAGTTTTTTCTCCCAATTTAAATTACTATCTTGTCTCATTGCTGAAACTCCCCAACAGGCTCAGTAGAGGCAAAGGTCAAGTCATGCGTCCTCCGAAACATGGCCTGCCAAACCGCACTCCTTAACACTCACCCGCTTAACCCGGAAGCCAGCTGCACCAATGTGTCGGACGAAACACCGTTCAACTGACAACCCATGTCAGCCTGCAGGCACCCGGCCCGCCACAAGGAGTCGCTAGAATGCAATGAACCCCCCCCCCCGTCCGAACCCTCCCCTAACCCAGACGACGCTGGGCCAATTGTGCTTCTATTCCCGGTCATGGCCGGTTGTGACATAGCCTGGGATCGAACCCGAGTCTGTAGTGACACCTCAAGCACTGCGATGCAGTACCTTAGACTGATGTGCCACTCGGGAGGCCCCCAGGAATGTCAGACATACGACTCATTGTCAAAATGCTCTTATCTCTCCTGTCAACGAAGATTACTTTGCAAAAAGAGAAGAGATTAGATGACATGTTTTGAAAAGGCAGATGCCATTTTCCAACCTTTCACAGAAATTGCCCTCACGAAACATCATCCCATTTGGGATTCAAGGGTTCCAATGGGAGACGTTCCAAATGCTGTGAAGGAGGTAAACACACTTAGTCTGATCTAAAAAATATGCATGAAAAGTAATGACTTAGGAGTTCCTTAATAGCTAAAATGCTGATCAGAGGGATGGGTTGTTTGATCTAGCTCAGGGGTCTCAAACTCAAATGACCTAAAGTCCTCCTGAGGCCCCGATTCCAATAGGTCTGTTGGACATAGGGCTGTTACGGTGACCATATTACCGCCTCATCGGCGGTCACGAGTCATGGAGGCAGTCAAATTCCACATGACTGTTTGGTCACGGTAATTAGGCTTCTCTTCTCCAAGCTGTGATGTTGCTCACGGTCATTAGTAGCCTACCAAACTTGCTAACTACCTGGTACTCAGCACTCTATTGTCCCTCTAATCACTCTGACATCAATGCAAATCTAATCAAAAATCTAATCAAACACTTCATGAGAGCCCATGAGCTCATGTTGCACATTTCTATAGGCTATGCAATTGTGCGAGAAAACAGAGTGATGGCCTCTACTAAAAAAAGGAGGAACCCATCAGCTTACCATATTTATTTCTCAACTTTCCTAATATTACGCACATTGTTTATCTTTACAACAGGAGCACAGCCTACCTGGCTGGCATGAACATTAACCACAGGACAAGTGCTCTCCATTCGCTATTTAAGTTCATAGATGACAAAAGGCTACCCATTTCAAGACAGGTGCATGATGATGGTCCATTCTAAATCCAAACTAATTTCACACCTACAGTACAAGTCAAAGGTTTTGGCCCACCGACTCATTGAAGGGTTTTTCTTTGTCTTGATGACAGCTTTAAACATCAAGGCAAAGGGTGGCTACTTCAAAAGTTTGGGGTCACTTAGAAATGTCCTTGATTTGGAAAGAAAAGCTATTTTTTTGTCCATTAAAATAACATAAAATTGATCAGAAATACAGTGTAGACATTGTTAATGTTGTAAATGACTATTGTAGCTGGAAATGCTGTTTTTTTTAATGGAATATCTACATAGGTGTACAGAGAACCATTATCAGCAACCATCACTCCTGTGTTCCAATGGCACGTTGTGTTAGCTAATACAAGTTTATCATTTTAAAAGGCTAATTGATCATTATAAAACCCTTTTGCAATTATGTTAGCACAGCTGAAAACTGTTGTTCTGATTAAAGAAGCAATTAAACTAGCCTTCTTTAGACTACTTGAGAATCTGGAGCATCAGCATTTGTGGGTTCGATTACGGGCTCAAAATGGCCAGAAACAATGAACCTTCTTTTTTTTTCTTTTTTTGAGTTTTACCCCCTTTTCTCCCCAATTTTGTGGTATCCAATTGTTAATAGCTACTATCTTGTCTCATCACTACAACTCCCGTACGGGCTCGGGAGAGACGAAGGTTGAAAGTCATGCGTCCTACACAACCCAACCAAGCCGCACTGCTTCTTAACACAGCGCGCATCCAACCCGGAAGCCAGCCGCACCAATGTGTCGGAGGAAACACCGTGTACCTGGCAACCTGGCACTGCGCCCGGCCCGCCACAGGAGTCGCTGGTGCGCGATGAGACAAGGATATCCCTACCGGCCATGCCCTCCCTAACCCGGACGACGCTATGCCAATTGTGCGTCGCCCCACGGACCTCCCGGTCGCGGCCGGTTACGACAGAGCCTGGGCGCGAACCCAGAGTCTCTGGTGGCACAGCTGGCACTGCAGAACAGCGCCATTAACCACTGCGCCACCCGGGAGGCAAAACAATGACCTTTCTTCTGAAATTTGTCATTCTATTCTTGTTCTGAGAAACTAAGGCTATTCCATGCGAGAAATTGCCAAGAAACTCAAGATCTCGTACAACACTGTGTATTACTCCCTTCACAGAACAGCGCAAACTGGCCCTAACCAGAATAGAAAGACCCTTGCACCCTTCGGTCTCAATGTAGACTTTGATCAGCAGCCATTCTTATGATTATTGTGACTTTGTCATTGTAATTGTTTGTAGGCTTATGTAGTTTAAATTGAATCTATGATCGTATGCTATCCATTTGTTTTTTGTATGTTGTTCTTTGCATGTCATTTTAATATTTGAGAATTAACCAATGATATTAGGCCATACTTGGCCATGATTACAGAAACCTGTGTATGTCTTTTGGCACTATATAAACGAGTCACCCTGCAGTGTTTGTGATTATACCCTGATGAAGACAGCTTGCCTGTCGAAACGTTGGACATTACATTTTTGCACCTGAGCTCTTAGAGTGTGTGGCTCTCCTTTATTTTCAAACACTCCCTAAAACAATTCTGCGAGCAGGCTTTTCTAATCAACCTGGTCCGGGTATACTGGAAGGATATTGACCTCATCCCGTCGGTAGAGGATTCCTGGTTGTTCTTTAAAAGTGCTTTCCTCACCATCTTAAATAAGCATGCCCCTTTCAAAAAATGTAGAACTAAAAACAGATATAGCCCTTGGTTCACTCCAGACCTGACTGCCCTCGACCAGCACAAACACATCCTGTGGTGAACTGCACTAGCATCGTATAGTCCCAGCGATATGCAACTTTTCAGGGAAGTCATGCTGGCCATGCTTTCCTCCTGGCTACCCAAACCCCGGCCAACAGCTCCGCACCCCCCGCAGCTACTTGCCCAAGCCTCCCAGCTTCTCCTTCACCCAAATCCAGATAGCAGATGTTCTAAAAGAACTGCAAAACCTGGACTCGTACAAATCCGGTGGGCTAGACAATCTGGACCCTCTTTCTAAAATGATCCATTAGCCATTGTTGCAACCCCTATTAACAGTCTGTTCAACCTCTCTTTCGTATCGTTTGAGATCCCTAAAGATTGGAAAGCTGCTGTGGTCATCCCCCTCTTCAAAGGGGGTGACACTCTAGACCCAAACTGTTACAGATCTATATCCATCCTGCCCTGCCTTTCAAAACTCTTTCTAAACTCTTCGAAAACCAAGTTAATAAACAGATCACTGACCATTTCGAATCCCACCGTACCTTCTCCGCTGTGCAATCCGGTTTCCGAGCTGGTCATGTGTGCACCTCAGCCACGCTCAAGAAATTAAACGATATCATAACCGCCATCGATAAAAGACAGTACTGTGCAGCCGTCTTCATCGACCTGGCCAAGGCTTTCGACTCTGTCAATCACCGCATTCTTATCGGCAGACTCAACAGCCTTGGAATCTCAAATGACTGCCTCGCCTGGTTCACCAACTACTTCTCAGATGGAGTTCAGTGTGTCAAATCGGAGGGCCTGTTGTCCGGACCTCTGGGAGTCTCTATGGGGGTGCCACAGGGTTCAATTTTCAGGCCGACTCTTTCTCTGTATATATCAACAATGTCGCTATTGCTGCTGGTGATTCTCTGATCCACCTCTACGCAGACAACACCATTCTGTATACATCTGTCCCTTCTCTGGACACTGTGTTAACAAACCTCCAAACAAGCTTCAATGCCATACAACACACCTTCCGTGGCCTCCAACTGCTCTTAAACGCTAGTAAAACTAAATGCATGCTTTTCAACCGATCGCTTCCCGCACCCGCCCGCCCGACTAGCATCACTACTCTGGACAGTTCTGACTTAGAATATGTGGACAACTACAAATACCTAATGACTAAACTGTCATTCCAGACTCATATTAAACATCTCCAATCCAAAATTACATCTAGAATCGGCTTCCTATTTCGCAACAAAGTCTCATTCACTCACGCCGCCAAACATACCCTCGTAAAACTGACTATCCTACCGATCCTTGACTTCGGCGATGTCATTTACAAAATAGCCTCCAACACTCTACTCAGCAAACTGGATGCAGTCTATCAAAGTGGCATGCGTTTTGTCACCAAAGCCCCATATACCACCCACCACTGCGACCTGTATGCTCACGTCGGCTGGCCCTCACTACATATTCGTTGCCAGACCCACTGGCTCCAGGTCATCTATAAGTCTCTGCTAGGTAAAGCTCCACCTTAGCTCACTGGTCACGATAACAACACGCACCCGTAGCACACGCTCCAGCAGGTATATCTCACTGGTCATCCCCAAAGCCAACACGTCCTTTGGCCGCCTTTCCTTCCAGTTCTCTGCTGCCAATGACTGGAACGAATTGCAAAAATCGCTGAAGTTGGAGACTTATATCTCCCTCACTAACTTTAAGCATCAGCTATCTGAGTAGCTAACCGATCACTGCAGCTGTACACAGTCCATCTGTAAATAGCCCATCTACCTACCTCATCCCCATTTTATTTTTATTTACTTTTTTGCACACCAGTATTTCTACTTGCACATCATCATTTGCACATCCATCACTCCAGTGTTAATTTGCTCAATTCGAATTACTTCGCTACTACGGCCTATTTATTGCCTTACCTCCTCACGCCATTTGCACACACTGTATATAGACTTTTTTCTATTGTGTTATTGACTGTACGTTTGTCTATTCCATGTGTAACTCTGTTGTTTGTGTTGCACTGCTTTGCTTTATCTTGGCCAGGTCACAGTTGTAAATGAGAACTTGTTCTCAACTGGCCTACCTGGTTAAATAAAGGTGAAATAAAAAATAATAATAATAAATGTGCAACATTAACATCTACACTGTATTTCAGATACATTTTATGTTATTTTATTGGACCTAAAATGTTTATTTATTTATTTATTTTTAAACAATGACATTTCTAAGTGACCCCAAACTTTTGAAAGGTAGTGTATTTTGATTTGTTTAGCACTTTTTTGGTTACTACCTGATTCCATGTGTTATTTCATAGTGTTGATGTCTTCACTATTATTCTACAATGTAGAAAATAGTAAAAATAAAGAAAAACCATGGAATGAATAGGTGTCCAAACTTTTGACTGGTACTGTATATTATTAAGTATATGTAAAGACAAGATTAAATCAAGAATTGTGTGATGGGTGACAATATTAGCCTATCACTTGTGAATTATATATTATCACTTGTGAATGACGCCCAGCATAAGAAACAAAGCCTTTCTTTTGCAACTTTTTATAATTATAGTCACACACCTCATGTAGCCTAGCCCATAGGCCTATATGTTTTGATGTTTGTATCACAACTAAAGTGGCCAAATAACTTCTTAAAATTATGCACATTAATCCGCTTTATAAGGGGGGGTAGAGCCTAACTGACATACATAAAGCAGCATGTGAGTTTCAAGTTTGGGGAAGTTAATTTTCACCATATAAATGCACCTTTATAATAAAAGCATCACATGCATAATCACATTTGCAGTCACTTTCGATAATGGTGTTTTCCCACTAACGGAACACTTGCGCTTATAGCCTACTACCATGTGTGTATTGCTGTGCTTATAATATGAAGAAATAGCCTAATAGTTTTTCAACATTTTAAGCTAAACATTTATTTTCTTAATGCTAGTGTTTGTATTCATTTGGGATCTACTGCATCCCACAACTGTCCCAGACTATGTTTGGAAAAGGTATTTCTCGCACAGAATAGAATAAGTCGACTTTTGTACTATGGAGGACAGTAGTTTAACATAGGCTAGTGCTTTTGCTGTTTGTTAGGCCTACTGTTAGGCCTACTCTTCTTGTTGGCTGACGAAAAGTAAATGTGGACAGTTCTTCCAATATCTTCAATATGCACCTCGGAAATGGATAAAGACATGTGCAGTTGCATCCCCGATATGTCTGTCTTCACTTGTAGCCTGTGAGAAAGACCCGATCACGTGATGGAGTGCCATGTGAGTGAGAGGTGCTTCAGAGCGTTCAGCACTCAGGGAAAAGGGCACAACGCAGCACTACGGGCCAAGGAAACAACGGCCACTGGCCACAAAAGGCATAGATTTATTGCGGGTGCATTAAGGCCACAAAGGATGCCGCAGTGAAGTTCGAGGCATTATCAAGTGCTTGTCAAATTGTGAATGAGAGACTAATGAAGTGTGTACGGCCTGCGCAAAAAAACTAAGCAGAGCTCATGCCTTTCAAGCTACTTTTTAAAAATCATCTTTAGAGTCGCATCATGCAGCCTTAGAATGTATTGAAAATTCAAACATATAGCCCAACGTTTGTAGAACAACTACAAGTTACATTAATAACCCTAAATTAAGAATATAGGAGTACCTATTTATTTGTTAACCGCTCAACACAGAATAGCCGCATGTGCGCACTCCCTCAGATCGTTTATTCAGCTTTGTTCAATTGTATTCTTCATACTATAAAATAATATAAAATAATGCAATGGAATTCTAAGCAAATATTGTCTGCTAAATGAACTACCGTAGCCCACAGACATTTTGGCATAGCCACATCAGGACCTAACAGGAGGACAACTCAGAGTATGCTATTCTGAAATATACTACATTTTCTTCATATCATGCTTCTTTAGATCTGTCTAAAATAAATAATGTATTTATTGTGAAGATCTAGGCTATATTACATGGATTTATTAGACTTTTTAAAATGTAGATGTTCCAAAGATCTGCATCAGTGGCTTGTAGGCTGTATATGGAAGCCAGGAGATGCTAAATGTGTTTATATTAATTAACGGTCAACCGTGAGACCCGACAGTAATTTGCTTGATAATCACTGGCTGACGAAATTTCGTGACAGCCACAGCCCTAGTGGGACCACAAGAAAGCAGCTCTCGGGACGGATTTGGCCCCCAGGCCACGAGTTGCAGACCCCTGATCTAGCTGTTGCAGCATGTGTGGACTCTGGGCTTACTTGTGTGAAGAAGGGCTCGTAGATCTCCACGCCCTTATCCGAGCCTTGGGACAGGAATTCTTGGCCACGCCTCCAGCTGTAGCGCACCGGGGGATTGGAGTTAGCCATGCAGCGCAGGAACACCGTCCTCTCATAGTAGAACTGTTCCTTAGCCTCCCCGATGCTCTGGTGGACAGTTACAATGGGATCATCCAAATCTAGAGCAAGAACATAGAAACAATGGCATCAAGGTGCCGCCAAGCAGTCTTTGTTTGCCACACACTTGTGAAGGTCAAAGCATGAAGTGCAATTACATGATCTACTTAGTCCCAGGGACCTATTTATGTACAGTGGCTGGGATTTAATGAACTGTGCTGGTTCAAGTGGTTGTTGTCATCTGTTGCGATCAAATGTTCCCCCTTAAGCTCATCAATGGAGCCTGTGATGCACTCACGCTAAAAGTGCATGAGAAGAAGGAAAAAACGTGTTTTTATGCCAGATGTAATTCCCTTATAAATACCATATCAATCATATAAATACAGGGTGAAATATAATATAAATACATACAGTGGGGAGAAGAAGTATTTGATACACTGCCGATTTGGCAGGTTTTCCTACTTTTCCTACATGTAGAGGTCTGTATTTTTTTTTATCATAGGTACACTTCAACTGTGAGAGATGGAATCTAAAACAAAAATCCATAAAATCACATTGTATGATTTTTAAGTAATTAATTTGCATTTTATTGCATGACATAAGTACATCAGAAAAGCAGAACTTAATATTTGGTACAGAAACCTTTGTTTGCAATTACAGAGATGATACATTTCCTGTAGTTCTTGACCAGGTTTGCACACACTGCAGCAGGGAATTTGGCCCACTCCTCCATACAGACCTTCTCCAAATCCTTCAGGTTTCGGGGCTGTCGCTGGGCAATACGGACTTTCAGCTCCCTCCAAAGATTGTCTATTGGGTTCAGGTCTGGAGTCTAGCTAGGCCTCTCCAGGACCTTGAGATGCTTCTTACGGAGCCACTCCTTAGTTGCCCTGGCTGTGCGTTTCGGGTCATTGTCATGCTGGAAGACCCAGCCACGACCCATCTTCAATGCTCTTACTGAGGGAAGGAGGTTGTTGGCCAAGATCTCACGATACATGGCCCCATCCATCCTCCCCTCAATATGGTGCAGTCGTCCTGTCCCCTTTGCAGAAAAGCATCCCCAAAGAATGTTGTTTCCACCTCCATGCTTCACGGTTGGGATGGTGTTCTTGGGGTTGTACTCATCCTTCTTCTTCCTCCAAACACTGCGAGTGGAGTTTAGACCAAAAAGCTCTATTTTTGTCTCATCAGACCACATGACCTTCTCCCATTCCTCCTCTGGATCATCCAGATGGTCATTGGCAAACTTCAGACGGGCCTGGACATGCGCTGGCTTGAGCAGGGGGACCTTGCGTGCACTGCAGGATTTTAATCCATGACGACGTAGTGTGTTACTAATGGTTTTCTTTGAGACTGTGGTCCCAGCACTCTTCAGGTCATTGACCAGGTCCTGCCGTGTAGTTCTGGGCTGATCCCTCACCTTCCTCATGATCATTGATGCCCCACGAGGTGAGTTCTTGCATGGAGCCCCAAGCTGCTTGCCTATTGTCCTGTAGCCCATCCCAGCCTTGTGCAGGTCTACAATTGTATCCCTGATGTCCTTACACAGCTCTCTGATCTTGGCCATTGTGGAGAGGTTGGAGTATGTTTGATTGAGTGTGTGGACAGGTGTCTTTTATACAGGTAACGAGTTCAAACAGGTGCAGTTAATACAGGTAATGAGTGGATAACAGGAGGGCGTCTTAAAGAAAAACTAACAGGTCTGTGAGAGCCGGAATTCTTACTGGTTGGTAGGTGATTAAAAATCATACAATGTGATTTTCTGGATTTTTGTTTTAGATTCCGTCTCTCACAGTGTACCTATGATAAAAATTACAGACCTCTACATGCTTTGTAAGTAGGAAAACCTGCAAAATCGGCAGTGTATCAAATACTTGTTCTCCCCAGTGTATATATCTTTATATTTTTCAGGTGAGCATCAAAAATTCTACAGTCTACAACCACATAAAAATGACACTTTTGTACTCTCTGTTATACGTCCGAAATGCCAGGAATCCTCAACCCCATTCACTAGTGTCAATTAAACACACACACACACACACACACACACACACACACACACACACACACACACACACACACACACACACACACACACACACACACACACACACACACACACACACACACACACACACACACACACACACACACTGCACTAAGGTGCTTAGATTTTTTGGGGGGAGGGCGGCAAATTTCAGTGAAAAGGACCACTTAGACTCCAAAGCTCCCGCTCCAATCAAGAGGGAGCTTTTTAAAAAATTGATTTTGATAAGAGCTCTCTAATGACAAAAAAGTGCTCCACGGAAGAGCCACCTAGTATGGGTTACTTTGGGATGCAAACAAGCACCTTGAAAAAGCTGTTTTCCACTAGCCGACTAACTACTGCCACGTGCATTCCAGAGACTACTCATTTCCTATACAAACCATTATAACATCTTTGCCTTTTTTTTTTATAATAAAAAATGGCTTTGTAGATTAGTCCGCGTCAGTTAGTCTGTACAGTTTCTAATTTGATGTCAGACACCCTCAATCAGGGTCATCCGTGTGCTTTATCACCAACCAGCAAGGATTCCAACACGGCATCTCTGAATGGCAGCGAAACAGCTACACGTGTCATTGCTTTGATCAGCTGGTGTAGCAAAGAGGGCAGGATGGATTAAAGACTCCCCCAGTGGAGCACACATGAGACAATAAGCAAGGGTTCTGATCTCCGAGTCAGGGGTAATGGCTCTGTGGCTCATTGTCTCCCCCTGGCAATGTTGTCTGCCACTGTCCATCTCCTCCTCTTATTTATCTTGTATCTCAGCAGTAACACATCTATCCTTTCCTTCTCTCCTTTCTCTCAGAAGAACAGAGTGCAGACGCACCACATTTGTCTTGTTTTTGTCTTTTTCAGCTCCCGGCTACCGGGGCACACTGGATTTTCAAACATGGAGACGCTGACTCGATCAACCTAATTTGTTGGGGTTGAGGAATTTGTAGCTGACTCTTTTGAAGGAGAAGGGGGAGATTGCAGCGTAAAGCTTCTAGGGGTTAGGGTTAGTTCAGATACAACTCATCCACAGAGGGTAAGTATATCCATCTAGCCTGCCACAGTAAACCCATACATTATGTCTGTCCTCTGACATTTGGAAATTGAATCGCTGCTTTGGAGAGAGTGAGGTGTGCAAACACCAGTAATGTGATGGACTAAAACTAGCAGTATCTGCATAATGCTTCATTTCAGTCAATTTGCAATTATCAGCCCTGATAAACAGAGCAATTAGAACGATTAATGAATTCACCATCTAAATGCTGAACCCAATCCGTCTCTCAAGACCTAAAACGGCTGCACAAATGAAACACTATAAAGTACTACTTGAGAATTCAAAGTGAACACCAATGTGTGGCTATCTCTCTGGGTCCACAAGCTATTTTCTATAGCCATAAAATTAGATTTGCAATTTGGGTGAACTCTCCCCCCACTGGGCACAGACGTCAGTTCAACGTCTAGTTTTTATTTACATTTGGTTGAGTTGCCAACTAATGTGAATTCAACGTGAAATCAACCATGATGTTGGATTTAGGTTAAAGGTTGGGTGAAAGAAAGATGAAATCCTATGACATTGATTACTTTTTGCCTATCCAATCAGTTATCCACATTGACTCAACATCATCACATATATGTTTTTTTTGTTGGTTGAAATGGCGTGGAAACAATGTTGATTCAACCAGTTTTTTTTCCCAGTGGGTATTTAATACACACTTCCTGAGGTGTGGTTGCTGCTTTTCCACATTTGCAATGTAGGAATCGGCAGCAGGACTTCAAGCGTCTAATTGTGCATTCCAAATGGCATCCGATTCCCTATATAGTGCACTACTTTGGACCAGAGCCCTATGGACCGTGGCCAAAGGTAGTGCACAATGTAGGGAATAGGGTGCCATTTGGAAATCACAATCCCCTTCTGTTTCAGAGCTATCCTTTTCTTCAGCTATGTGTACTGTCAGGACTTCACACAGCTGGGGGGGGGGGGGGGGCAGTTCCATTACTGAGTGAATAAAAACAGCAATGTCACTTATATGATGGCAGCATCCGCAGAGAAATGGCTGCTGTTGTCTGCAATTAACACCTGGGTTGTCCTGAGTAAGGTAGATTTAGTTATTTACTGGGGGGGGGGCACATTTCTTTCACTGCAATGTCCTACCTGTGGTGGTTTTCTTTTTTAGACCTTAATGTATTTCAAAAAGCCACGTTGCGTTAACCTGCTTTAAAATGACTTTCATTCAGCCACAACGTCATGTTGCCTGGGAGGGTAAGGACTAGGAGAGAGTGAGTGAATACCTGTCCTTCAGTAGTGTAAACGCAAGGCATGGTTAAGTGGACACAGGCAATCTTCAGGGGGGGGGGGGGGGGAAGGACAGGTCTGATGATGTGTGCTGCGAACACCGGGGGAGAGCAGTGGAAGAAAAGGGCAGGCAGGCGACCGAGGCCTGTCCACTCACAGTAGACGTCCACTCGGATGGACTTGATGGCCGGGGAGCCCAGGCCGTTCTCAGCCTTGCAGTAGTAACGTCCTCCCTGGAGTCTCTGGATGCGGGTGATGCGCAGGGTCTCGTTGAACACACTGGAGTCCTGGAAGCGGTCCGAGGCGCTACCGGCTGTTTTGGTCCATCGGATCTGGTGTGGGAAAGAGATAAGAGGTCAGAGGTGACATCTGCTGACCGAGGACTAATGCTATGGACAACAGGCTGGACTGATGGTAAATTGGGTCAGCCATGGGATAAATGATATTGCAAAACACACCTGTTATTCTGGATTCAAATGAGCCAATGTAGTGCATGTTTTAGAAGAGGTCAAATAATGGACTAATAATGTTTATTTTTTCAAATATGGGCTTTATTCAGCCTGTGAATAAACAACAATCAATAAAAATCAATAGTACCACACATTTTCTTTATTTGTCAATAATATTCTCTCTTTTAAGAACAGCAACAACATATCATACTGTAATAGATACATACAGAATAGGTGGACAACTACAAATACCTAGGTGTCTGGCTAGACTGTAAACTCTCCTTCCAGACTCATATTAAGCATCTCCAATCCAATCCATTAAATCTAGAATCAGCTTCCTATTTCGAAAACAAAGCCTCCTTCATTCATGCCGCCAAACATACCCTCGTAAAACTGACTATCCTACCGATCCTCGACTTCGGCGATGTCATTTACAAAATAGCCCCCAACACTCTACTCAGCAAACTGGATGCAGTCTATCACAATGCCATCAGTTTTGTAATCAAAGCCCCATATACCACCCACCACTGCGACCTGTATGCACACTGTATGCACACTGGCCCTCGCTGCATATTCGTCGCCAGACCCACTGGCTCCAGGTCATCTATAAGTCTTTGCTAGGTAAAGCTCCGCCTTATCTCAGCTCACTGGTCACGATAGCAACACCCACCAGTAGCATGCGCTCCAGCAGGTATATTATTTCACTGGTCATCCCCAAAGCCAACACTTACTTTGGCCGCCTTTCCTTCCAGTTCTCTGCTGCCAATGGCTGGAACGAAATCGCTGAAGTTGGAGACTTATATCTTCATCACTAACTTTAAATATCAGCTATCTGAGCAGCTTACCGATCGCTGCAGCTGTACACAGCCCATCTGTAAATAGCCCATCCAAATACCTTACTCATCCCCATATTGTTTTTATTTACTTTTTTGCTCTTTTGCACACCAGTATTTCTAATTGCACATCATCACCTGCACATCTATCACTCCAGTGTTAATTTGCTAAATTGTAATTACTTCGCTACTATGGCCTATTTATTGCCTTACCTCCTTACTCCATTTGCACACACTGTATATAGATGTTTATATTGCTATTGACTGTACTTATGTTTATCCCATGTGTAACTCTGTGTTGTTGTTTTTTGTCGCACTGCTTTGCTTTATCTTGGCCAGGTCGCAGTTATAAATGAGAACTTGTTCTCAACTGGCCTACCTGGTTTAATAATAAAGGGGAAATAAATAAAACATCAAAAATATTGATGGTAAAACTGAGTGAAATGTATATCTGTGGCGCTACTCAAAAGCCATTAAAAGGACAAAGCGCATCAAATATTTACAAGGTGGCTTGTGTCGGAGTGGTTCTTGTGAGACAGCGACGTGTCTTACAGTCCAACGCCGTCCAGTGAGTCTGGATTCCATACAGCATGAGAACTCTGAGAACACCAGAACTATAACTGAACCACAGAAAAACAGCTCTGACAATTCCATGCAACTCTTTGAGGTATTTTCGGCACTAAACCTGTGCAATAAGCAGTCTCAATTTTTTTTAAATAATAGGTTCAGTGAAATGTGTTGTTTTACAGGGTCAGCCATGGTGTCCTGGGGGCAAAATAGGGTTAAGTGCCTTGCTCAAGGGAACACTGCCAGATTCTTCTAGCCAGCAAACATTTGGTTACTGGCCCAATGCTCTAACCGCTAGGCTACCTGCCGCCCACATTAAGTATTTCATGTATTTGAGTGTTTGGAGGAGAAATGCATCTGAAACAAGGCAACAAGAAACTAGGCATCCCTGGCATTAGTGATCTGAGAAGGGCGGAGGATGAGAACACCAGTCTCCTGCCACCTGGCTATCCATCTGAATGGATGTTTCATATACAGATACAGTATATACCATCAGCTTAATTTACATATATCTTATATACAATCAGTATAATTTACATATACATTCAGCTTCATTTACATATACAGTATACACAATTAGCTTAATTTACATATACAGTATATACAATCAGTATAATTGACATATACAATCCGCCTCATTTACATATACAGTATATACGATTAGCTTAATTTACATATATAGTATATAAGATTAGTTTCATTTACATATACAGTACAGTATATATGATCAGTTTAATTTACATATACAGTATATAGAATCAGTATAATTGACATATACAATCAGCCTCATTTACATATACAGTATATACTGTATATGGGGGTGGCAGGTAGCCTAGTGGTTAGAGCGTTGGACTAGTAACCGAAAGGTTGCAAGATAGAATCCCCGAGCTGACAAGGTAAAAATATGTCATTCTGACCCTGAGGAAGACAGTTAATCCACTGTTCCCCGGGCGCCATGGATGTTGATTAAGGCAGACCCCCGCACCTCTCTGATTCAGAGGGGTAAAATGAGGAAGACACATTTCAGTTGAAGGCTTTCTCTTTCCCCACTACACTCACCTCCACCACACTAGACTACAGTCGTGGCCAAAAGTTTTGAGAATGACACAAATATTAATTTTCAAAGTCTGCTGCCTCAGTGTTTATAGATATTGTCAGATGTTACTATCGAATACTGAAGTATAATTACAAGCATTTCATAAGTGTCAAAGGCTTTTATTGACAATTACATGAGGTTGATGCAAAGAGTCAATATTTGCAGTGTTGACACGTCTTTTTCAAGACCTCTGCAATCCGCCCTGGCATGCTGTCAATTAACTTCTGGGCCACATCCTGACTGATGGCAGCCCATTCTTGCATAATCAATGCTTGGAGTTTGTCAGACTCTGTGGGTTTTTGTTTGTCCACCCACCTCTTGAGGATTGAACACAAGTTCTCAATGGGATTAAGGTCTGGGGAGTTTCCTTGTCATGTTCTGACCTTGATTTCCTTTGTTTTGTCTTTATTTAGTATGGTCATGGCGTGAGTTGGGGTGGGCAGTCTATGTTTGTGTTTCTATGTTTTTCTATTTCTGTGTTTGGCCTGACATGGTTCTCAATCAGAGGCAGCTGTTTGTGAGTGAGCAAAATTGTGAGTGAGCCCACTCCCTTGGCTGAGAAGCAAGCTCACATATGAATGGTCTCAGGATGCTTTACTGTTGGCATGACACAGGAATGATGGTAACGCTCACCGGACAAGCTTTTGTGTTTTTCCTGGAGAGAAGTGGCTTCTTTGCTGCCCTTCTTGACACCAGGCCATCCTCCAAAAGTCTTCACCTCACTGTGCGTGCAGATGCACTCACACCTGCCTGCTGCCATTCCTGAGCAAGCTCTGTACTGGTGGTGCCCCGATCCCGCAGCTGAATCAAATTTAGGAGATGGTCCTGGCACTTGCTGGACTTTCTTGGGTGCCCTGAAGCCTCCACAACAATTGAACCACTCTCCTTGAAGTTCTTGATGATCCGATAAATGGTTGATTTAGGTGCAATCTTACTGGCAGCAATATCCTTGCCTGTGAAGCCCTTCTTGTGCAAAGCAATGATGACGGCACGTGTTTCCTTGCAGATAACCATGGTTGACTGAGGAAGAACAATGATTCCAAGCACCACCCTCCTTTTGAAGCTTCCAGTCTGTTATTCGAACTCAATCAGCATGACAGGGTGATCTCCAGCCTTGTCCTCGTCAACACTCACACCTGTGTTAACGAGAGAATCACTGACATGATGTCAGCCGGTCCTTTTGTGGCAGTAGAAATGTTTTTTGGGATTCAGTTAATTTGCATGGCAAATAGGGACTTTGCAATTAATTGCAATTCATCTGATCACTCTTCATAACATTCTGGAGTATATGCAAATTGCCATCATACAAAGTGAGACAGCAGACTTTGTGAAAATGTATATTTGTGTCATTCTCAAAACCTTTGGCCACGACTGTACACTCCACTCCCACTATACTACAATCCCTCTGGCAGTCATGCAGACAATTAGAGAAAATTGTCCATTCAGCCCTGGAATTGACCTGGCTGGGGCCCGTGTGAGCCTTCCTGTACGGGCTACTTATGAGCGGGGAAGGCGGGATCTGCAGTCCACGGAGCTGAAGCAGAGATCCATTCAAGAAGGTTACGTGTGGGGCGGGCATTGTGCAGCCACCCCCACCCCACCCTCCACCACCTCCACCCTCCACCACCTCCACCCTGCACCACCTCCACCCTGCACCACCTCCACCCTCCACCACCTCCACCCTCCACCACCTCCACCCTGCACCACCTCCACCCTGCACCACCTCCAACCTGCACCACCTCCAACCTGCACCACCTCCACCCTGCACCACCTCCACCCTGCACCACCTCCACCCTGCACCACCTCCACCCTCCACCACCTCCACCCTGCACCACCTCCACCCTGCACCACCTCCACCCTCCACCCCCTCCAACCTCCACCACCTCCACCCTGCACCACCTCCACCCTGCACCACCTCCACCCTCCACCCCCTCCAACCTGCAAATCATCCCCTCTCACTGGCTAATTTGAAACATTTCACACCCCCATATTCCAAGACAGATAACTTTTGGTCTGGTGATCTACTTTTCTCACGGCACCACGGGTGTGGAGGGAAGAATAAATAATAATAATACCACTGGTTGTTGAGGCACGTTCTGAGGCCGAACAGAGTCACAACCTAGCTTTGGGTGGCGATCAGGGGGATAAAATACATTTCATGCTTTGCTCAAGATGGTTGGTTGCATGGATTTGTTTACACACATATTGGTGTTGGTTAAGGAACAGCTTTGGAATTCATGGGGCTTAACTACACACGGCTTTCTTTTCGGTGGGGGGGTTAATAGGATGTCCTCTCTCTCTCTCTCTCAGCAACTTGAACCTCAAAGTTTGGATTGAAGTAAAACCGCTGTAGCTTTTTACTCAGTAAATAGAGAGAAAGCAGCTTTAAAACTTCCTGGCCCCCAAACACTGCCCCCCCCCCCCAAAAAAAAACAATGGCATTCAGAATTCCAATTTGACTCAGTTCTACTGAACAGACTAGGACAATGAAAGACAATGGACAATGCTGCAGATATTATCATTGTCAACTATGCTATCTGACTTGGTTGAGTCCTAGCGGCTGTTAATGACAAAACAAACAAAGATTTTCCTGATGGACCACTGTATAGTCAGGTCTCATAGGTACCCCTTACGAAAAAAGATTGCAGTCAGACTGCAGTATAACTGCAGTTACGCCTCGATCACAGCGACAGTGTCATTGCATTTTGGTACACCAGAAGTACATTCATTTCCAATGGCAGTTGCAGGGTGTTCTGTGTGGTACATAGGTTGGATTTATCGAACGTGTGCATCAAACTATATCTGGAGACGGCTTGACGGAAATGGTAGCAGAACTTTGAACTTTTGTTGCACACATATCCAGATGATGCTGAGTAACATTTTGCGGAATGACGCTGTCATTGTGATCGAGGTGTTAGAGTGCAGTATATTCCGCAGTTACCTGCATCCAAAATACCACAGTTGACTGCAGTTACTGCATCCAAAATACCACAGTTGACTGCAGTTACTGCGCTTTTGCTGCAGTTTCAAAACTGCATTATTTTTCTGTAAAGGATTACTTTGAACTTGATCTACACAATCGTTCAAAAGTTTGGGGCCTTGTTTTTGAAAGTTTGGGGCCTTGTTTTTGAATTAAAATAACATACAATTGATCAGAAATACAGTATAGACATTGTTAATGTTGTAAATGACTATTGTAGCTGGAAACAGCTGATTTTTGATGGAATATCTACATGGGCGTACAGAGGCCCATTATCAGCAACCATCACTCCTGTGTTCCAGTGGCACGTTGTGTTAGCTAATCCAAGTTTATCACTTTAAAAGGCTAATCTCAATCTCACCAGTCTCAACGCCAATAAGGCATAATTGCAAAGAAAAAGCCAATTAAAAAAAAAAGATTAAGATGGGCAAAAGAACACAGACACTGGACAGAGGAACTCTGCCTAGAAGGACAGCATCCCAGAGTCACTGTTGACGTTGTGAGGCGTTTCTCAAACCAGACACTCTAATATACTTGTCCTCTTGCTCAGTTGTGTACCGGGGCCTCCCACTCCTCTTTCTATTCTGGTTATAGCCAGATTGTGCTCTTCTGTGAAGGGAGAGTACACAGCATTGTATGAGATCTTCAGATTCTTGGCAATTTCTCAGTTGTATTGCTTCTTTAATTAGCACAACAGTTTTCAGCTGTGCTAACATAATTGAAAAAGGGTTTTCTAGTGATCAAGTAGCCTTTTAAAATGATAAACTTGGATTAGCTAACACAACGTGCTATTGAAACACAGGAGTGATGGTTGCTGATGATGGGCCTCTGTACGCCTATGTAGATATTCCATCAAAAATCTGACGTTTCCAGCTACAATAGTCATTTACAACATTAACAATGCCTTCACTGTATTTCTGATCAATTTTATGTTATTTTAATGGACAGAAAATGTGTTTTTCTTTCAAAAACAAGGACATTTCTAAGTGACCCCAAACATTTGAACGGTAGTATATGTAGCTATAATGTCACATTTACAATATGCTTAGAGATGCGTTATACTGTATAGGCTTCAATATACACAATATGATGTACAAAAAATACAGTATACACAAAATACAGTAATGCATGTATTTGTAATGTGGCTTCATAGTCAGCATGTGCTAATCATGTATTCCATCCAGTCTATCAAAGCCACTGGATGTAGCCTATAATACGATGATGAAGCACGTCACAGAATGTTCGGAAAGAGGAGAAGAAGAATCTGTTCTTAGCCTTGTTTGTCGTTCACACATGCAGCAGGGCTATGATGCGGTTGATGGTTTTGCCTGCATGTAGCTAGTCAGCTGCAGCAACAGCAGATGACTGGCATATGAGAGGAGCGACTCAGCCCCCGATCAGCACACTGCAGTGACGTAGTCTCCAGTGTGGGAAAAGACAGGCCAGCGTCCCCATTCACCAGGCTATTTATAGCACGCAATGCCTCAGCGGTCTGTCATAAGCAGCAGCCTAGGGGATCTGCCAGTCAGCAACACTTGTCTGTGGGATCTGCCAGTCAGCAACACTTGTTGTCTGTGGGATCTGCCAGTCAGCAACACTTGTTGTCTGTGGGATCTGCCAGTCAGCAACACTTGTTGTCTGTGGGATCTGCCAGTCAGCAACACTTGTTGTCTGTGGGATCTGCCAGTCAGCCACACTTGTTGTCTGTGGGATCTGCCAGTCAGCAACATTTGTTGTCTGTGGGATCTGCCAGTCAGCCACACTTGTTGTCTGTGGGATCTGCCAGTCAGCAACACTTGTTGTCTGTGGGATCTGCCAGTCATCAACACTTGTTGTCTGTGGGATCTGCCAGTCAGCAACATTTGTTGTCTGTGGGATCTGCCAGTCAGAAACATTTGTTGTCTGTGGGATCTGCCAGTCAGAAACATTTGTTGTCTGTGGGATCTGCCAGTCAGCCAGCCACACTTGTTGTCTGTGGGATCTGCCAGTCAGTCAGCAACACTTGTTGTCTATGGGATCATAGAGTCAGGTGGACACCAGGTTAACATTCCCCTACACAGGGCAAATGACCCTAATCACTGCCCTGTGATATTTTTCCCTGGTAAATAGTGCCTCCTACTGGCACTCCAACACCACTTCCAGTAGCATCTGGTCTCCTATCCAGGGACCGACCAGGACCATCCCTGCTTAGTTTCAGAGGCATGCCAGCAGTGGTATGCTGCTGGTTGGTCTGTGACAGCGGCACAATTGATCTTGGACTCTGACTGTGTGTGTGTGTGTGTGTGTGTGTGTGTGTGTGTGTGTGTGTGTGTGTGTGTGTGTGTGTGTGTGTGTGTGTGTGTGTGTGTGTGTGTGTGTGTGTGTGTGTGTCTGAGGAGAGAGGAAGGAAGGTGCATCAGTGTGTAATTAACTAACTAACTTACTAACTTAATGTACCGAAGCAAGGGATGATATAACAAGGTTCTGTCTGCTACACCCTTTCGCTCCCCTCTCACTCTCCCTCCCTCCTGTCCTTTCCATATCAAAATAAGGGAGAGTGGAGGAGGATGAGAGGAAGAGACAGGGTGGAGGAGGAAGACAGGAAGAGACAGGGTGGAGGAGGAAGACAGGAAAAGACAGTGCAGTGCTGCTTAAACTGGGAGGATATGGCAGAGGAAGGGCTAAAGTCAGAGACTCCACTTGAGCTTCCTGCACAAAAGGGTAATCCTCCCCATAATATGGGGTGTCTTTTGAACTGTCGAACACTTTGGAGTTTCAAACGGCTTCTTGAAAAGAATGTTAACATGTATTACTTCCTTGTCACTGCAGACTTCACACACCCACTCAAACATTAGCACCTTCAGAATACTAAACCCCACTGCTCTAGAGAGACAGGATATCTTGGTGGGGAGTGACTGACTACATACCAATTCCCAATCCATTACTGCACTGTCAGTAGTACGCTGGTGTTGAACTTTGTTCTGTCTGAGACGTGTAACGCTTTAGTTTACATCGCAAACGCCACTCCACAAAAAGCCATACTCAATAGGAAATGGTAGAATCTGGTGTGGATAGACAAAATGTCTATCTCAACCAGTTCCAGGTCCGTGAAAGGAGTATGCTGGTGTGGACATTGAAACAGAGCCCATGTCCATGTTCCAATCAGAGCCCATGTCCATGTTCCAATCAGAGTCCATGTTCCAATCAGAGTCCATGTTCCAATCAGAGTCCGTGTTCCAATCAGAGCCCATGTTCCAATAAGAGCCCATGTCCATGTTCCAATCAGAGCCCATGTCTGTTCCAATCAGAGCCCATGTCTATGTTCCAATCAGAGCCCATATCTGTTCCAATCAGAGCCCATGTCTATGTTCCAATCAGAGCCCATGTCTGTTCCAATCAGAGCCCATGTCTATGTTCCAAACAGAGCCCATGTTCCAATCAGAGCCCATGTCTGTTCCAATCAGAGCACATGTCTATGTTCCAATCAGAGCCCATGTCTATGTTCCAATCAGAGCCCATATCTATGTTCCAATCAGAGCCCATGTCTGTTCCAATCAGAGCCCATGTCTATGTTCCAATCAGAGCCCATGTCTATGTTCCAATCAGAGCACATGTCTATGTTCCAATCAGAGCCCATGTCCATGTTCCAATCAGAGCCCATGTTCCAATCAGAGCCCATGTCTATGTTCCAATCAAAGCCCATGTCTATGTTCCAATCAGAGCCCATGTCTATGTTCCAATCAGAGCCAATGTCCATGTTCCAATCAGAGCCATGTCCATGTTCCAATCAGAGCCCAT
Source organism: Oncorhynchus clarkii lewisi (assembly GCF_045791955.1). Taxonomy (NCBI): domain Eukaryota; kingdom Metazoa; phylum Chordata; class Actinopteri; order Salmoniformes; family Salmonidae; genus Oncorhynchus; species Oncorhynchus clarkii. The sequence goes on along the minus strand of NC_092165.1, from coordinate 57,101,296 downwards.
GTTCCAATCAGAGCCCATGTACTTCGTACATACCATACAGTACTTCGTACAGTAGAATGTATGCCCAATACATTACCTCATTCTACGCAGCATGCTAGTGTGGACAATGAAACAGAGCCAGTGTTCGGCTATGTCCGAATACCCGTATTTCGTAACCATTTTGGATATGCGTAAATAGAACGTTTTACAGTATGTGAAATTTTTTAAAATGTAGTGATGTCATATCTGCTTATCTGTCCCTTATCTGCTTGTCATCTGTCAGAATTCGCAGCATGCTATTGAGGAAAGGAATTGGCTTTTAAGACCCACGTGTGTTTTACTACAGCTGATAATCAGATAAGAGGAATGAAGGAATGGAGGGAAACAATGCAATTGCGCATTAGATTAAGAATGATCAGTATGGGTGAGTCTACTATGTTGATATTTGTTTATTACCACATACCTTTTTTGTAAACAGTGTGTTAAAAATGGTATGTAGTATGATTAGTAATTAGTATAGGCAAGACTGACATGGCCTCTATGTTCCAAAGTCCATACCAGCATATACTTAGAATGCATATTTTACATAGTATGCTGAAACAGAACAGCGCGCTACATTCAAATCAAAATTAAATAAAATGTTATTTGTCACATGCGCCGAATATAACAGATGTAGACCTTACAGTGAAATGCTTACTTACAAGCCCTAAACAACAATGCAGTTTAAGAAAATACCCACACAAAAAAGAGATAGATTAACAAGTAATTAAAGAGCAGCAGTAAATAGCAATAGCGGGGCTACATACAGGGGGGCAACGGTACAGAGTCAATGTACGGGGGCATCGGTGTCAAGGTAATATGTACATGTAGGTAGAGTTATTCAAGTGACTATGCATAGACAATAACAGAGAATAGCAGCAGCGTAGAAGAGGGTGGGGGCAATGAAAATAGTCTGGGTTGCCATTTGATTAGCTGCTTGGGAGTCTCATGGATGGGAGGTAGAAGCTGTTAAGAAGCATCTTGTACCTAGATTTGGCGCTCCGGCACCTGTTGCCGTGCGGTAGCAGAGAGAACAGTCTATGACTAGGGTGGCTGGAGTCTTTGACAATCTTTAGGGCCTTCCTCTGACACTGCCTGGTATAGAGGTCCTGGATGGCAGGAAACTTGGCCCCAGTGATGTACTGGACCATGTGCACTACTCACTGCCATACCAGACAGTGATGCAACCAGTCATGATGCTATCGATGGTGCAGCTTTAGAACCTTTTGAGGATCTGAGGACCCATGCCAAATCTTTTCAGTCTCCTGAGGGGGAATAGCTTTTGTTGTGCCCTCTTCACAACAGTCTTGGTGTGTTTGGACCATGTTACTTTGTTGGTGATGTGGACACCAAGGAACTTGAAGCTCTCAACCTGCTCCACTACAGCCGCGTCAATGATAATGGGGGCGTGCTCGGTCCTCCTTTTCCTGTAGTCCAGGATCATCTCCTTTGCCTTGATCACGTTGAGGGAGAGGTTGTTGTCCTGCCACCACACGGCCAGGTCAAGACTTGAAAAGTAGCTTGGTTTGTTGTCTTCCTGTATTGAACACAGATAGACCTGTCTTCAATTTGATCGATTATTAACGTTTAAAAATACCTAAAGTTGTATTACAAAAGTAGTTTGAAATATTTTGGCAAAGTTTACAGGCAATTTTTGAAATATTTTGTAGTGACGTTGCGCAATTTGGAAGCTGTTTTTTTTTCTGGATCAAACCAGCGCGCCAAATAAATGGACATTTTGGATATATATGGACGGAATTAATCGAACAAAAGGACCAATTGTGATGTTTATGGGACATATTGGAGTGCCAACAAAAGAAGCTCGTCAAAGGTAAGGCATGTTTTAAATTTCATTTCTGCATTTTGTGTAGCGCCTGCAGGGTTGAAATATTCTACCCTCTTTGTTTACTGTTGTGCTATCATCAGATAATAGCTTCTTATACTTTCGCCGAAAAGCCTTTTTAAAATCTGACATGTTGGCTGGATTCACAATGAGTGTAGCTTTAATTTAGTATCTTACATGTGTGATTTAATGAAAGTTAAATTTTTATATAATTTATTTGAATTTGCCGCGCTGCATTTTCCCTGGCTTTTGGCAGAGTGGGATGCAAGCGTCCCCTATACCATAAGAAGTTAACTGACTTGCATACTTAAATAAAGGTAAAATAGCGCGATTTCTTATAAGCTTCCAGGTTAGAGTCCCGCTCCTTGAAAGCGGCAGCTCTACCCTTTAGCTCAGTGTGAATGTTGCCTGTAATCCATGGCTTCTGGTTGGGGTATGTACGTACAGTCACTGTGGAGATGACGTTCTCGATGCACTTATTGATAAAGCCAGTGACTGATGTGGTGTACTCCTCAATGCCATCAGAAGAATCCAGGAACATATTCCAGTGTGTGCTATCAAAACAGTCCTGTAGTTTAGCATCCGTTTCGTCTGACCACTTTTTTATAGACCGAGTCACTGCTGCTTCCTGCTTGAATTTTTGCTTGTAAACTGGAATTAGGAGGATAGAATTATGGTCAGATTTGACAAATGGAGGGTGAGGGAGAGCTTGTACGTGTCTCTGTGTGTGGAGTAAAGGTGGTCTAGAATTGTTTTCCCTCTGGTTGCACATGTAACATGCTGATGATAGAAATGAGGTAAAACTGATTTAAATTTCGCTGCATTATAGTCCCCGGCCACTAGGAGCGCCGCCTCTGGATGAGAGTTTTCCTTTGCTTATGGTGGTATCCAGGTCATTGAGTGCTGTTTTAGTGCCAGCATCGATCTGTGGTGGTAAAAAGACAGCTACAAAAAAATACAGATGAAAACTCTCTAGGTAGATAGTGTGGTCTACAGCTTATCATGAGATACTCTACATCAGGCGAGCAAAACCTTGAGACTTCCTTAAATATTGTGCACCAGTTGTTGTTTACATATATGCATAGGCCCCCGCCCCGTTTCTTACCAGAGGCTGCTGTGTAACCCACCAGCTGTATGTTCTTAATGTTGTCGTTCAGCCACAACTCGGTGAAACATAAGATATTACAGTTTTTACTGTTCCGTTGGTAGGATATACGTGCTTCCAGTTCATCCCATGTATTTTCCAGTGATGGAATGTTAGCTACCAGATCTTTTCCCGCGAAATCTCAGTTTCCTTCTCCAGCGAATGACGGGGATCTGTTCCTGCTCGTGCGTCTGGAGTATATCCCTCCCATCCGACTCATTGAAGAAAAACTCTGTGTCTAATCTGTGGTGAGTAATCGCAGTACCTGATGTCCAGAAGTTTTTTTTTCAGTCACAAGAGACGGTAGCTGCAACATTATGTACAAAACAAGTTAAAAACAACCCGGGGAAAAAAAATTGCATGGTTGGTTAAGAGCCGATAAGAGGGCAGCCATCCCCTCCAGCGTCAGACTGGGCAAGAAGTGCGCTTCCCAGTAGTATGCTAGTGAGGACATTGAAACAGAAAAGCATGCTACATTCCCAGTAGTAGTATGCTACTGACTCCTGGAGGAAATATACAACAACTATCCATAACATTATTCCCAATAGTATTTGGCCTTTTAAAAAGTATCCTCCAGAGCCCATTTAGACTGGCACACCAATTAACGGGATAAAACATGAAGGGCCATTAGCGCTCATTAGTCTGACGATGTGTCAGCGGCTGGAACAGATACCACCGACAGATCAATAGAGCCACCACTACCAGTCATGGCATGTGTCACTTTGATTATGTCCCCGATCTGAACACAGCTGAACACAGAGTCCTGGGCTGCAATCGTCTAGTTTTGTCTGAATGAAAGTAAATCTTTCACTGGCCACGACTTCATGGCGTTATACTGTACTTATGATCGTGTCCTGAGCTAAACACAGTCATGGGTTGCAATCGTCTAGTTTTGTCTGAATGACAGTAAATTGTTGGGGCGGATTTAGCACCAAAACCCACATGGTCTAACACTGCACTTTGGAGGAGGTCAAAACATTTGGGGCTCCATTTTACACATGCATGGAGCCAGGCTCATCCAAAGACCCCTCCTAAAACTATATTATCTGTTGTCTCTCTGGAACATCCTAGAAAAACCTCCCTATGTTGAAGTTCCATTCAAACAAATAGACAAAAGCCTAATCATATATTTAAATATATTGCAACAGTACAAAAATGCAACCTAGTACAAAATGTCTTGAAGCAAATGTCGATGGAACCTACTCTTCTGGAAAAGGGAGATTATAATGCTCATCGCTGAGGGTAAAAAAAAAAGCATTCTCAATCTCACGTCTGTAGCAAAAAAGTGTGGAAAATGTGGAATGAACATATAATTTGACCTAGCTAGAACAGCAGAGTCTTCAACAGCAGTCTACAACAGCAGAGTCTTCAACAGCAGAGTCTACAACAGCAGTCTACAACAGTAGAGTATACAACAGCAGAGAAGAACAATATTCTTGGCATTATGGCTCTGTGCCTCTGGCTGGCACACCCCTGGTTTTAGCAGGCTAACACTTCTGTCAGTTGGGGGACAAGGCAGTCGATGCCAGGGCTGGATGGTGCCCCGTTGCTCCATCAGTGACGAGCCCCAGAAGCCAAGCTCTGGAAATCTACAGCGTGTTTGAAGTCCATCCACCCAATGAAATGGTGTTATAGTATAGTACCCGGCTTCATTGTAAGCCGCCATGGTGCCATCTCTCTGTGGTCGCATAGGTTGGACAATTGGACCTCAGTCAATTCATTACTGTGGAACTGTACTGTAATATAGTGGAGATGAATGAAACCATCTGTCATCAGGGTCCAAGCACATCACATACCCAATCCTACAATAAAACATTCCACCCTCAGTGACCCTACCCCCCCCATCTTCATCATCCATTGTGTCAACTCCATGTATGCCTTTACCATTCATTCACTTAACTATGCTGAGTAATAAAAGATGACTATCACACGCATTCATGAGGACTCCATGAGAAATGTAGTATGCACACGTTTTTTTTTCCAGCTCTCTCTCGCTTTTAGTGTAAATGTTTTATTCCCTGGGTAGTTCTGTAGTAGAGAACATCTGATGATTTCTCCTGTGGCCGTTTCCCCACCAATGGGGAGCTCCTCTTCACTCGGTCTGATTGCACTCATTTGCACATGGAAAGACCTGGACGGAACAGCGTGCCGCGACTTAAAGAGGCCTTGCGACTGAGAGTGCTTGACGACGCCCTGCCACTCAGCTCCGGCAAATTTATGGCAGTGGAGTGGAAGTCTAAGAGGTGGAGAATTTACAGGAGCCGTACAAATAGAAATGCTAGTTACCATGGCAACTTGACGGGTACACCCTTCAAGCAACGTTGACTTAAATTAGTGTCTGATCTAGTAATTCTAATTCTATTTTTTTTATTTTTTTTTACCCCTTTTTCTCCCCCCATTTTGTGATATCCAATTGCTAGTTACTGTCTTGTCTCATTGCTTTCTCACTCAAGTACGGACTCGAGAGAGGCGAATGTCGAGAGCCATGCACAACCCAACCAAGCGCACTGCTACTTGTCACAATGCCCACATAATCCAGAAGCCAGCCTCACCAATGTGTCGGAGGAAACGGCGTACACCAGGCAACCGTGTCAGCATGCACTGCGCCCGGCCCGCCACAGGAGTCGCTAGTGTGCAATGGGACAAGGATATCCCTGCCGGCCAAACCCGGACAACGCTGGGCCAATTGTGCGCTGCCCCATGCGTCTCTCGGTCGCTGCCAGCTGCGACAGAGCCTGGACTCAAATCCAGAATCTCTAGTGGCAAAGCTAGCACTTAGACCACTGTGTCACTCGGGAGGCCAAGTAACTCAAATTCTATGCTCAGACCACGGCAACTTGACTGGTACAGTCATGGGTAAACTCAATATTGTCGCTGGTCCATCCATCACAAAAAGTTGACTTGAATGGTAATGTCCGTTCCAGTCATTCTAGTGATATGGCACAGACAAGGCTGTCAGTCAACTGGATCTGGGGATAGTGCAGTGAGGATCTCACCTGAGGTCGAGGGTGGCCCGAGACCAGACAGGCTAGCTCCAGGGTCTCTCCCTCCCGGATGGTGTAGACGCGTTCGGTATAGCGCTCCTCCTCGACGTTGCATGCATGGCCAGAATGGATGATTCGGACTGTAGGAGGTGCTGTTGACGAAGAAAATATCAAATAAATTAATGTCAGGTTCAATGAGAAACACAGATGTAACTGGTCATATCAATACTTTTCAATGAGGTGGAAAAGTGGTTTATATGACAATCGATGAAATATAAACACATCTGGAGACCTTTTTTTGGTGACAGGCTTTTGACACGACAGCGTCACGGTGGCTAATTATCTGTGAACAACTTCAACTAGCTAGCTAACAAACTAACTGTGGGGTAACAATTCAGATATGTAAAGTTAATTAGCTACTGCAATGCTCTTTGATAGCAAATGTAAATCTGGCTAGTCTTTTCACTAATGTTTACATTTCGATGTTTGTAATGTCTCCAATTTCCAAGTGTGTAGAAGGGGCACAATGTGTTGTGTGCGTCACAGTTTTCCATCTGGGTAGTTGTTGTTGCCAATGCTAGTTTCAAGTGCTAGTTCTGTTCAGGGGCAGAACGACAGATTTGTACCTTGTCAGCTCGGGGGTTTGAACTTGCAACCTTCCAGTTACTAGTCCAACGCTCTAACCACTAGGCTACCCTGCCGCCCCTGCCTACCCCAGCCGCCCCTGCCTACCCCAGCCAAACCCGGCCGATGCTGGGCCAATTGTGCTTCCGCCATCTGGGAGTCCCAATCAGGGCGATACAGCTTGGATTTAAACCAGGTACTGTAATGATGCCTCTTGCACTGAGATGCAGTGCCTTAGACCGCTGCGCCACTCGGGAGCTAAATCACTTTTATTCCAGCCTAGCAATAACACACCTGATTCAACTTATCAAACTAAATGAGTTGATAATCAAGTGTGCTATTGCTGGGTTGGTATAGAAGTCTGCTCACCCAGTAGATCAGGGATCAGTGGAGCAAGGTTGGCCACCGCTGGTATGGATTTCTTAATGTTCACCTGAAATTATGCTTTAGTAATAATAACCTACTTGTTACCACTCAGTTATCTATTTTTGTTTAGAGTAACATGTCTAATCTTTAAATACCAGTTAGCTTATTTGTACATTTTGAAGTGATGAAGTATTGATTCTTTGAAGTGAAGTCTTTAAAACTGTTTTTAATTGTTAAAATATTATGCAAAATGAAGTGTTGACTTGTGTCAATGTTGATTAATCACAATCCTGCAACAAAGAGGAGAAGGGGTTATGTCTGTAATGTGCCTTTGTGTTGTGTTCTCAAATCAACATTTCCTTTTTGTTGCAAGATCACCAATCTGTTTGATTTGATTGTCACTCTCTCTCAGTATATCAACTGTGGGAATCCATTTTTGCAGCTTATCATATGTCATGCATCTCCAATACAGTATGATGGAATTACTGGCCTTATGGGCATCTGTCATCTGAAGCAGAGCATGGCTAAACTCACACATTGAGAACATACAGCTCAACATGTAAACAATTTAAAATTATACCAGTAGACAACGTATATGAGGCAAACTATATACCACATTTTGTACATGCCTTTTAAGTGCTGACATAAAAAAAAAATGTGCAAATCCAACCCTTGTAATTTCGGTACAGTATGAAAATAAGGAGACGAGCATTACAGGTAACATTTTATGAGATTCATTTAATTTCATTAATTTTGGCAATGTTGCTAGCAAAATGATTGAAGTTCCCATAGACAGTACATGGTTGCTCTATGCATCACTAGATAAAACTAGAGACTGGGCTAACACAGCTAAACTTTTAGGTCAATAATATGCGTTTTTTCTTTTTTTTAATGTTGGCTTCAGAATCGTGAGAGAAATAGGAATTAGCTAGTTAGTTATACCTAGGTAGCTTACAAGGTTAGCTGACTTTTCTTAAAACCAACCTCATTGTGGAAAGCTACATGTCCCTCATGCTAGCCTTTACAGACAAATATCACTTCAGAAAAATATTAATATGGCCAGCATTGTAGTCCATTTCTGCTTTAGATCATCGTGAAATAACAGCGAAATGCTGTGAAAACCAACGCGCTGAGTTTTGTTGAAATGTTTTGCCCTCACGCACTGTTTACTCCTACCGCACTAATCTGCTGAGCACCTTTTGGAGCTCCGCCCTAGCAAGGCATTTGATTGGTTTGACGTGTTGAGAGGCGTCACTGATTTACACTGGGTTCTGACCCATCTTTAGATGATTTCTGACATGGAACTTCCTAGTTCGTGACGAGGCTACAGTCCATAAAACTAGCATGTAGAAACAGTGAAAGAAACAGAGGTATGGCTAAAGTCACAGTCCATATAACTAGGGCTATTAATTTATTTTTCTCCTGTTCAGGAAAAACGTCTGCCTCTGCTGATTCACACAATGTTACCCGGGTGCAGTTCCCTGCATCTCCCCGGCTGATGTAAAGCACAGACGATTTGAGAGGAGCAAGATATATACAATAAACCAAGGATATTATTCATCTTTAGAAACGAGAGATAAAAAAAAAAAAACGTATCTTATTAGACTTCACAAAGTTGTGCACGGGAGACCGATGAGCCGGGATGTTTCCAATATTGATCCCCCCCATATGAACAGCCAGAACTGAAGCCTTCAGTATCACAGAGCTGGAGCTTCAATGATATACTCATGAGTCATTCCCCCAAGTAGCTCTGAAATTAATGTAATTTTCTACTATTCTTATTGAGGTAGCCTCCTATCGTGCAGAGTAGAGTAGTTCATTGCAATGTGTTTGAAATGTGCTGTTTGAAATTAAAATAATGGATTTAATGTTGAGAATGTGTATTGGGAGGCCATAACGCAACATAAGAAAACTTTTTGAGCCGGGAAAATATGTTTCTACTGATATTGGGGGGGGGGGGGGGGGGGGGTTATGGTAATTAAAAAGCACAGGCCCAAAATAGCTAACGAGCTAAAGGTTAAGGCTGTTCCATCGGATTGCACAACAAAGGGAAAAACTTAAAGTATTGTACTTCCTGTGTGCCAGCTGCCTGCAATGTACCCTGACCTACTTTTCTATTGTCTATTTTTAGAGAATGAGTCTCTTCCCCCCTCCCCCACCCTCACATGACTCTGCTAATGTGGCCGTCCTGTGATGTCAGTCTTCTCTGTAGCATGCCTCACCAAAATATGGCCCCATAGGATGACAATGACGTGGGTACCCATTTTCTTGGTTCAGTGAGTAGCATATGTTCAGGGTTTAACATATGGAAACATGTCTCGTGTGGATTTGAATAGAATAAAACAACCTCGGAGAAAAGAGAGGCAAACAATTTGGACGTGTGTTCATGTAGCCTGCGTTCGCCCACATAAAAAAATTCTACAGATTACTATAGTACTTACTATAAAATTCTACAGAATGCTGTTGTAAACGTTAGTATACTGTAGAATACTATACTCCACACTGAAGTATCCCTCAATCGTGTAGTGCTTACTAAATAATTTTTATATCGATTGGCTGCTAGCTAGCTTTACTGCTAGCTGCTAGCTTCGTCAATGCTGTTTTGATTTGAGCTGTCCTTGGGGAGCTCATGCCGGGGATTTCCTCTGAGGTTCTCCCTCGATTGTGTAGTGCTTACTATATAATTGTGTAGTATGCTATACTCCACACTGTAGTATCCCTTGATTTATTTGACTAAAAACACAATACAACCACAAATGTGGATACAACGCATTTAGAGATTTGTTCGAGAATAACAAACAAACAAAAAATGTATTTAAAATGTATTTCCATTGTGGCCCAACAGCTAACCCACATGAAAAAAAATACTAGAGTTTACTATGGTCTAATTACTGTAGTATTACTAGATACTATAGTTTTCACTGTAGTGTTTTCGCAGACATGACTGAAGTATACTACAGTTTTTACTGTAGTGTTTTTGACGACTTGACTAGTATCCTGCATTATTTACTGTAATGTTTTTGCGGACATGACTGTAGTAACGTCTGCCGACTAGGGTTAACTAAAATGGCAAAACTACCACACTACACCAGTTACTGTTTACTGAGGAGAACACCTCAGTAGGAGAACACCTCAACCAGAACACAAGATACAACAGTTCCTGTTAAATGAGGAGAACACCTCAACCAGAACACAAGATACAACAGTTACTGTTTACTGAGGAGAACACCTCAACCAGAACATAAGACTCTACACCAGTTACTGTTTAATGAGGAGAACACCTCAACCAGAACACAATATACAACAGTTACTGTTTACTGAGGAGAACACCTCAACCAGAACATAAGACTCTACACCAGTTACTGTTTAATGAGGAGAACACCTCAACCAGAACATAAGACTCTACACCAGTTACTGTTTAATTAATGAAGGAGAACACCTCAACCCGAACATAAGACTCTACACCAATTACTGTTTAATGAGGAGAACACCTCAAACAGAACATAAGACTCTACACCAATTACTGTTAAATGAAGGAGAACACCTCAACCAGAACATAAGACTCTACAACAGTTACTGTTAAATGAAGGAGAACACCTCAACCAGAACGAACGTAAGATACAACAGTTACTGTTAAATGAAGGAGAACACCTCAACCAGAACATAAGACTCTACAACAGTTACTGTTAAATGAAGGAGAACACCTCAACCAGAACGAACGTAAGATACAACAGTTACTGTTTAATGAAGGAGAACACCTCAACCAGAACATAAGACTCTACACCAGTTCTAATCAAAATAAAATAGTATTTGTCACATGCACTGAATACAACAGGTTACAGTGAAATGCTTACTTACAAATCCTTAACCAACAATGCAGTTAAGAAAAATAAGTGTTAAGAAAGGATTTACTAAAATAAACTGAGGTAAAAAAATATGTAATTTAAAAACAAATAATTAAAGAGCACCAATAAAATAACAGTAGTGAGGCTATATACAGGAGGTACCGGTACAGAGTCAATGTGCGGGGGCACCGGTTAGTTGAGGTAATTGAGGCATGTACCGTACAAGTCAAAGGTTTGTACACACCTACTCATTCAAGGGTTTTTCTTTATTTTTACTATTTTCTAAATGTTATAATAATAGTAAATACATCAAAACTATTAAATAACACATATGGAATCATGTAGTGACCAAAAAAAGTTTTAAAAAATCAAAATATATTTTATATTTGAGATTCTTCAAAGTAGCCACCGTTTGCTTGATGACAGTTTTGCACACTCTCGGCATTCTCTCAACCAGAACATAAGACACACAGGTTTGTGACAGGCCACCCATTGAGTTGGGTCAACAGTTCTGAGCAATGCAACGGAGCCGACAACACACCTTCGCAAAAAATAAACAAAAATGCATTGCATCTAAACGTTAGTGATTCTAGGCCCATTAAAGGGAAACTGTACAAAGGCAGACATTTTTGTAATTTATTTATTTTTTACCCCTTTTTTCCTCCCAAATGTTGTGGTATCCAATTGGTAGTTACAGTCTTGTCTCATCGCTGCAACTCCCGTACAGACTCGGGAGAGGTGAAGGTCGAGAGCCGTGTGTACTCCGAAACGCAACCCAACCAACGTGCACTGCTTCTTGACAATGCCCACTTAACCCAGAAGCCAGCTGCACCAACGTGTAGGAGGAAAACACTGTACACCTGGCGACCGTGTCAGCGTGCATTGCGCTTGAACCGCCACAGGATTCACTAGTGCGCGATGGGACAAGGACATCCCTGCCGGGCCAAACCCTCCCCAAACCCTCCCCTAACCCGGACGACGCTGGGCCAATTGTGCCGCCCCATGGGTCTCCCGGTCGTGACAGAGCCTGGACTCGAACCCAGAATCTCTAGTGGACCACAGCGCCACTCAGGAGGCCCAAGAAAAAACAATGTTGTTTAAACCTTATAGGATTAGCTTGTTTGACAGAAATAACGCACATTAACAAGAGTACACCAAAATGGCTTTGATCTGTTACTTCCGCTATATAGCTTTCTGAAATACAACAGTGTTCAGCTGACCAAGTTCACAAGAGGACTAAGAACAAACAATAATGTTCTTCTGATGGTAGAAAATAAATAACAGTTAACCACTGCATTTACATAAACAGTATTTTTTAGAAATACAAATTACTTTACTTAATAAAGGGTCACTATTGGAGGGCACTGCCAATAAACTGCCTGGACCTCAAACCAGCAAAGCCTCTCCAAACAAACCAACTGAAAACAGAAGGACATTATTGCAGTGGTTTTACATAATGAACATCTTGAATATTGTCACGTGAATAAACTCAGTGATGGTCAAACTGAACACATACAATTCAGAACAGTCGACCACACTCCAAACATTTCTTCATGGACAGCATGGTCACAAAATGGTTAATCACAGAAATCAACCAACAGTAATGACTTACAGTCTATACACACAAAGGACCTTCCAGGTACAAAGCTCTCACGTGAGCATGACCAAGGGGTGCTTTCATACGTTTCTCTCCTCTTCTTCTTTGTGGTTTAACAGTGGTTGGCATCCAATATGCTGCATTACCACCCACAACTGGACTATAATATAAATCCATTATATTTGGTGATACAATCCATTCATTAAAAACCTACTCCCCCCTTCCACTACTTTGACCCCATCTGCTCCTGCACCATGCCAACAGCCTGGGAGAAGAGGACACCAACACCCAACACACCCTGTAAACCTTCTGAAGTCAAATCTTGTATACCCAAATACTTCTCTGCAGCTGCCACCACAACATCTATTTTCTGTGATTTGTGTTTCATCTCTGTGGGACAGTTGATAACCATTGCTATGAACACTAACAAGCCAACCTTACTGAAGCATAAAGTATATCACTCGTTGGCCTATCCCTCTGTTCTGGCACAGATCTACTACTCACAGGGATCCTCTCAGAATCCCAAACCATTGACCCATCCTCCTCTACTTTCTTCACTGCTTCAGCATATGACATCTTCTGCAGTCAATACTGCCATATCTTGGTAAATATACCAGGTTACTACAAAATACATTTGATTGATAGATAATCCATACTCCATGCAAAGCCAACCAAGTCTCCATTCAAGACAAGCCTCATGTCAACAACTGTCAATAATTTCCTGCCATGTATCATCTCCAGTACCTGAATCTAGAAAGACTCTTCGACTGAAGTGCATCTCTGCCTCCGCCTGCTCTTCACCCAGAGTTGCACAGTAGATAGGTATCACCATCACCATAACCTCAATCAGTCTTGTAACTGAAGAATGTGTGACAGACTAGGAACCAAAGTTTTGGTTAGTTTCCGTGGGCCCCCATTTTAGGGGAGGACATGCAGAAAATGTATAGAAGCACCCCTTGGTGTTCCGGCTTTGTACCTGGAAGATCATTTGTGTGTTTCGAATATAAGTTGTTGGGTTGTTTCTGTGAGCAACCATTTTGTGACCATGCTGTCTTGATTATTTGTATTTTATTTAACCTTTATTTAACTAGGCAAGTCAGTTAAGAACAAATTCTTATTAACAATGATGGCTTACCAGGGAACCGTGAATGAGCTTCCTTGTTCAGGGGCAGAACGACAGATCACCTTGTCAGCTCGGGGATTCAATCCAGCAACCTCTCAGCTACTGGCCCAACGATCTAACCACTAGGCTACCTGTCAAACAAGCAAACCTAATCCTCTAAGCTTTAAAAAATATTGTTTCTTTATATCTGCCTCTACTGTTTCCCTTTAATGGGCCTAGAACCTCTCTAAGTTTAGATGTTACAATTGTCATAAACATTTTTGCTATGTTGAGTTGTCTGGTCTGTTGCATTGCTCAGAACTGTTGAGCCAACTCAATAGGTGGCCTGTCACAAACCTGTGTGTCTCATGTTCTGGTTGAGGTGTTCTCCTCATTAAACAGTAACTATCGTAGTCTGGTAGTTTTAGCTAACCCTAGTCGGCAGGTGTTACTACATTATAAACTGGGTTGTTCAAGCCCCGAATGCTGTTTGGCTGAAAGCTATGGTATATCAGACTGTATACCACGTGTATGACAAAACATTTTTACTGCTCTAATTGCAGAGGTAACCAGTTTATAATAGCAATAAGGCACCTCAGGGGTTTGTGGTTTATTACCAATATACCACAGCTAAGGGCTGTATCCAGGCACTCCGTGTTGCATCTTGCATAAGAACAACACCTTAGGCGTGGCATATTGGCCATATACCACACCCTTACATTTACTACAGTCATGTTCGCAAATACACTACAGAACACTACCATCATATCTGCAAAAATACTACAATGAATACTATAGTATACTACAGTCATGTCTGCAAAAATACTACAGTAAATACTATAGTATACTACAGTCATGTCTCCAAAAACACTACAGTAAATACTATAGTATACCACAGTAATGTCTGCAAAAACACTACAATAAATACTATAGTATACTACAGTCATGTCTGCAAAAACACTACAGTAAATACTATAGTATACCACAGTAATGTCTGCAAAAACACTACAATAAATACTATAGTATAGTACAGTCATGTCTGCAAAAACACTACAGTAAATACTATAGTATACCACAGTAATGTCTGCAAAAACACTACAGTAAATACTATGCTAGGTTAAAAGACACATTTCAGTTGAATGCATTCAGTTGTGCAACTGACTAGGTATCCCCACTTTCCTTTTCCTTTATAGTACACTACAGTCATGTCCACAAAAACACTACAGTGTATATAAATATAGTAATACTACAGTATTTAGACCATAGTATTTTTTCATGTGGATCCAAATTGAATAACTTGGATTTAAAGGCTAGTGTTTTGAGCCAGCTCAAATGTTTTTCTTCTTTCCAAGTCTGACATTCTATCAGTGCCAAGCCGTCTGTGTGGGGTTCTGGGAAGGTTCAATCATTCAAGCAGCCAGAACATGATTGGCAGTTCACTTTTGGTGCAGTCATCATGGTATAAGACTTGCTGTCTATCTCACTATCTCTTGACTACAACCCATCTCTCTACCTCTGGCTACAACCCATCTCTCTACCTCTGGCTACAACCCATCTCTCTACCTCTGGCTACAACCCATCTCTCTACCTCTGGCTACAACCCATCTCTCTACCTCTGGCTACAACCCATCTCTCTACCTCTGACTACAACCCATCTCTCTACCTCTGGCTACAACCCATCTCTCTACCTCTGGCTACAACCCATCTCTCTACCTCTGACTACAACCCATCTCTCTACCTCTGACTACAACCCATCCCTCTACCTCTGACTACAACCCATCTCTCTACCTCTGACTGCAACCCATCATGGATACAGGAGAAGTTAAAAATATTTGAGGTCAAGGGATCCATGCGATGTCTTATTCATGAAGCTAGATCTGCATATGTCACTGAAACTTCAATACAGTAGCTAGATGAACTCTGCAGTAAATTGAAATTGAATGTCTGGACGAACAGCAACATCATCGCTGAACTGAATTGTGTTCATTTGCATATCAAATTCAGCTTTCAAAAGGATTTGTTTTCATTTAATTAAACACTGTCATTCGCATCTGTCATATTTTTGGTGGCGTAATTGTTGGACTCACTTCTCTGACATGAAGTGAACAGACATCTGAGTGTTTCAGAAGCAGCGGAGGGAGTGACAAACCAAGTACCAGAAGAATAATAGGGATAAACACAGTCACTCTACTCTAACTCTGCACAGTGGCAACCGAGTTGGCTAATGGTTATCACTTTGAGCTAGCTAGACCCAGGATGGCAGAAGTGGGACAGTACTACTGCTTCTCTAAAAAAATAACTAATACAGAAACCATTAACCAACGACAAACTTGTATGAGCAACAACCAGAAATACATGGGGATGGGAAATAGATCTACATATTTACAATGAATGACACAAATCACAGCTTTGTCAAAGCTAGCGAGTGTTTTAGCTGGACTGGGTCACAATGGGTCCACACACACACACGCACACACACACACACACACACACACACACACACACACACACACACACACACACACACACACACACACACACACACACACACACACACACACACACACACACACACACACACACACACACACACACACACACACACACACACACACACACACCTGAGCCACAGCCCCATTTGGACCTGCAATCCCCTTTTTACAGTGAGCTCCTCTCTATCTTCTCAATCACTCTAATCAACAGTGGGGCCAGGAGGATAATAGCCCTGATTGGATGAAGCGGCCCGCTGCCATTCCTGATAATCACTTAGATACACATGACAGGACAACTGCTTGGGGACTACGCCACATCCACCGGCTGCTCCTGCCACATGGGCCGACTGCGGTTCGGCTTAGCCTGCCAACCTGGCCTGTACTCCCTGGATCTCCTTCACCCACCACCCCCTAAACCAATCCATTACAACAGCATTCTGGGAGGAAGGGCAGAGTAGCAGAGCACAGATCCATATTATATCCCCTTTCCCTTAATGCTTTAATCTCTCCCACCCCCAGCTTTGGGAAAAGCTCCTGACCGTTTACCCAACAGCACATGGAGATGCTAAGTACGGAGAGGCGGGCCCACACGCTTGGTTTGCTCCTCGGGTTCCGGCACCATCGCTGGCTGGACAAGCCAAAGATGATTAGGAGGTATAGCTGGACCCGGCAGGCGGTGGCTGGGAGAGACCGTCTCTGAGTCTCATGATGTGTAATGGGAGAAAATGTGGTTGGGGAATGTGTGTACTGCTTGGAGGAGGCACCGCGGGGGAACCGCCTGATGGAATTCCCCCTCGTGCTTTGAAGTGGCAATTGAATAAGAGCAGCAAAATGACTCATTACGTTTCATTACAGAGCCGTTAATTCCATAGGGGTCATTACAGAGCCGTTAATTCCATAGGGGTTATTGTGCGGCTGAATGGAAGCTTGGCAAATCTTGTTTCCAGGGCCTGCATTATCTTCGCTGCTGGTCAATATGAGAGAGTCTTAATAAGCAAATCCATTGTAAAATAGGCTTAATGTCACAAGCAATTCATAACCCAGGGAAGTTTTATTTGAAATTCAAAATGCATCCAAGATCTCGGTAAGGAGGCAGGCAAGGTTGTTTTCCATTTGTCCCGTGCCTTGAACTTTGAGGAATGGAGAGGCTGAGCCAAATGAATGTAATATCCTGTCAAGCATACTGATGACAAAGCAGAACCTCCAGGGCTTTACTGTGTGACACAGAGTTCTCTCCCTTTTCTACATGCAAATACAAGCAGGTGAACGAACCGACGATAAGCTCCAGTGCATTCTTCAACCGCAATCACTCATTCTGAATCGACTCGTCCACTTTTGGCCCTGATTCAGAGAACTGTGCACTTCTCTCCTTGCACAATCCGCACCACAACTCATGTCTCCTTAGCTCCAGTAAGTTCAGATTCAGTCGGTGTAGAGTCGCCATCAGTCTACATGTGGATGTATGACCTAGCTCCAGGGGTGACAAGACTCCAGATGTTCTGAGAGCAGATTTTTATGTAACAGTCCAGAGGTTTTGGAGCCTTTACTGTAAGAGCACATTGTGATGATAAACATTTACCGGTCAAATGATGTCATCAACATGCAGTACTGTAGTGTAGACTAGAGGTCGATTATGATTTTTCAACGCCGATATCGATTATTGGAGGACCAACGGGCCGATACCGATTTTTTTATTTTTTTATTTGTAATAATGACAATTACAACAATACTGAATGAACACTTATTTTAAATTAATATAATACATCAATAAAATCAATTTAGCCTCAAGTAAATAATGAAACATGTTCAATATGGTTTAAATAATGCAAAAACAAAGTGTTGGAGAAGAAAGTAAAAGTGCAATATGTGCTATGTAAGAAAGCTAACGTTTCAGTTCCTTGCTCAGAACATGAGAACGTATGAAAGCTGGTGATTCCTTTTAACATGAGTCTTCAATATTCCCAGGTAAAAAGTTTTAGGTTGTAGTTATTATAGGAATTATAGGACTATTTCCCTCTATACCATTTGTATTCCATAAACTTTTGACTATTGGATGTTCTTATAGCCACTTTAGTATTGCCAGTGAAACAGTATAGCTTCCGTCCCTCTAGTTAGCGCGCGCTAACTAGCTAGCCATTTCACTTCGGTTACACCAGCCTCATCTCGGGAGTTGATAGGCTTGAAGTCATAAACAGCGCAATGTTTGACGCACAACGAAGAGCTGCTGGCAAAACGAAGGAAAGTGCTGTTTGAATGAATGTTTACGCGCCTGCTTCTGCCTACCACCGCTCAGTCAGATACTTGTATGCTTGTATGCTCAGTCGGATTATATGCAACGCAGGACATGATAGATAATATCTAGTAATATCATCAATCATGTGTAGTTAACTAGTGATTATGATTGATTGTTTTTTATAAGATAAGTTTAATGCTAGCTAGAAACTTACCTTGGCTTACTGCATTTGCGTAACAGGCAGTCTCCTTGTGGAGTGCAATGAGAGAGAGGCAGGTCGCTATTGCGTTGGACAAGTTAACTGTAAGATTGCAAGATTGGATCCCCCGAGCTGACAAAGTGAAAATCTGTCGTTCTGCCCCTGAACAAGGCAGTTAACCCACCGTTCCTAGCCCGTCATTGAAAATAAGAATGTGTTGTTAGCTGACTTGCCTAGTTAAATAAAGGTATTACAAATAAAAATAAATTAAAAAATTGGCAAATCGGCACCCAAAAATACAGATTTCCGATTGTTATGAAAACTTGAAATCGGCCCTAATTAATCGGCCATTCCGATTAATCGGTCGACCTCTAGTGTAGACTAATGATGTTATCAACAAGCAGTACTGTAGTGTAGACTAATGATGTTATCAATACGCAGTACTGTACTGTAGACTAATGATGTTATCAATACGCAGTACTGTAGTGTAGACTAATGATGTTATCAATATGCAGTACTGTAGTGTAGACTAATGATGTTATCAATATGCAGTACTGTAGTGTAGACTAATGATGTTATCAACATGCAGTACTGTAGTGTAGACTAATGATGTTATCAATATGCAGTACTGTAGTGTAGACTAATGATGTTATCAACATACTACAGTACTGTAGTGTAGACTAATGATGTTATCAACATACAGTACTGTAGTGTAGGCTACCTGATCCTTTCTCCCCAAGCGGCTGGAGCTTTCTATCCATTGCCACCTTGCTGGGAAATACATTTCTTTATTCGTGGTGCATCCAAGCTTTAAGCTGCCTTAGATGAGAAAATGGAGACATATTTACGTGGGGAAAGTTAAGAGTATAACATGACGACAGCAGGAATGATACTGCTTGGTGGTGCTAAGCAAGTATTTCCTGGAATGCACTGACAATAATCCATTCATAGTTTTTGAAGCACCATAAAGAGATTTAACCCAGTAGGAGTGTTGCAGTAGAATGTGTTTACTTGTCACACCGGTGGTTTTGTTGTTTATCCAACAGATTTCCGTTACTTCCATTAGTGTTTTGGAGACAAATACCAATACATTGGCCTTCTCTGACCTCGGTGGTTCAAATGATATCTATCGACAGCAACAAAAAAAACAGACACCCAGCATTAGCAATCTAACCACGCGCATCAAAATGTAATTGGGTGCATGGAATGTAGCACTGTAGACTAATGATGTTATCAATATGCAGTACTGTAGAGTAATGATGTTATCAACAAGCAGAACTGTAGTGTAGACTAATGATGTTATCAATATGCAGTACTGTAGTGTAGACTAATGATGTTATCAATATGCAGTACTGTAGACTAATGATGTTATCAACAAGCAGTACTGTAGTGTAGACTAATGATGTTATCAATATGCAGTACTGTAGTGTAAACTAATGTTATCAACAAGCAGTACTATAGTGTAGACTAATGATGTTATCAATATGCAGTACTGTAGTGTAGACTAATGATGTTATCAATATGCAGTACTGTAGACTAATGATGTTATCAATATGCAGTACTGTAGTGTAGACTAATGATGTTATGAGCATACAGTGTGTAGACCACGTTGTTTGTTAATACATACACTACCAGAGTACTGAATGTGGGTGTTTTGTGATAGAGATGTGAAATTAATGAATGGGTGGCCTATGACACAGCAATTTGAGAGTTCCTTCATCCTATTTGGTGCTGCAGCACCAGCTCTCTATCCGTCTATGTACCATAGGCAATATCACAACCATAATACATGTTCATTGCATCTTCAATATCTATTCACTTGTGAATAAGCTTGTTTCTGTTCTTATTTTCCCCCTAATAGAGCAATATTTGCCATTCCGTTGACGTTGTTGTGCCACTCTGCTTGTGCTTGCTATAGTCTTGCAGTGCTGTGGAGCACATAAAGTCATCAGAGCCTCATTAAGCCCATGCTGTCAGTAAACAAGGACCCAGCATGGTTATTTTCCCATCAACTGGGGGAAAAGGCTGACGTAGCAAAGATGTATTACCTTGTTAGAATTTGCTCACAGGAGAATGCTTGTAAATTCCATCTGTGCTCTTTGGGTTAGCGTGTGGAAGGTGTACGACTGACCGACAAGTAGGCCATTTACAACCCAGAGTCAATGGTCAGGAGAGGATGACTCTGGTCAGCTGTGAAAGCAGAAGTGGGTGTATTCAGTGAGGTGAAACAGCCAGGACTTTGCAGATAACCCTCCTGACCAACTCCAGATGATGCCAGGAGTATAGGCCTGTATAAGAATAATACAAAGCAGGGCTTTTTTTAAATAGTATTTTTTAAATCGGGCTACAATGAAAACCTTCTTTGATGTGACTATTGTTCATACGCTGACAGCTCAGCAAATCCCATAGGACTTGCAAGACACGAAGGAAACATTTCCAGGCATCACACAGCTCCTCGTCATACACAAACCAACGACCTGACTTTGACCTAACATTTGCCCCATGGTTATGGATGTGACTTCACAACCACACACTTGGAACGTCGCAGATCGGAATGTCATGAAAATAGCTGACGCAACTCCTTATTCTAATTTACATTGTCAGATAGGCATGTTTGTTGTAAATAATACACGTCTATATGATATCTATACATATCACATATATGTGAAAGTATACAACACTGTGCCCTGCTGAATGGCGCCCTGTCTGGGTCGGCCTCAGATTTATCCTTGTCGGTGCTAACGCAACACTCCAGTCCTCTGGGGGATATAGGACATGGAATAATTGGCTCAGTTGGAGGTGTTACGTGTTAAACGCCATCACACAGAACAGAGAGCAACTCATCACCGTCTCATTGGGGTGGCAGGTAGCCTAGTGGTTAGAGCGTTGGACTAGTAACCGAATGGTTGCAAGATCGAATCTCCGAGCTGACAAGGTAAAAATCTGTCGTTCTGCCCCTGAACAAGGGAGTTAACCCACCGTTCCTAGGCCATCATTGATAATAAGAAACAAATCTGACAGACCTCACAGAGAAGTTCCAATGTCAGGAGCTGTCACAGTGCCATCTCTTCTCAGCACACCATCAGATCCGACCCTTAGGCCTACCACCGTCAGATGAGATCCTGAGATCTACCACTGTCAGATCCTTAGGCCTACCACCGTCAGATCAGACCCTTAGTCCTACCACAGTCAGATCCTTAGTCCTACCACAGTCAGATCAGACCCTTAGGCCTACCACCGTCAGATCCTTAGGCCTACCACTGTCAGACCCTTAGGCCTACCACCGTCAGATCCTTAGGCCTACCACCGTCAGATCAGACCCTTAGTCCTACCACAGTCAGATCAGACCCTTAGTCCTACCACAGTCAGATCAGACCCTTAGGCCTACCACCAGTCAGATCCTTAGGCCTACCACCGTCAGATCCTTAGGCCTATCAGAGTCAGATCAGACCCTTAGGCTGTCAGACCCTTAGGCCTACCACCGCCAGATCAAATCCTTAGGCCTACCACCGTCAGACCCTTAGGCCTACCACCGTCAGATCAGACTCATCGGCCTACCAGCGTCAGAAGAGATCCTTAGGCCTACCAGCGTCAGATGAGATCCTTAGGCCTACCAGTGTCAGATGAGATCCTTAGGTCTACCACCGTCAGATGAGATCCTTAGGCCTACCACAGTCAGATCAGACCCTTAGTCATACCACAGTCAGATCAGACCCTTAGTCCTACCACAGTCAGATCAGACCCTTAGGCTGTCAGACCCTTAGGCCTACCACCGCCAGATCAAATCCTTAGGCCTACCACCGTCAGACCCTTAGGCCTACCACCGTCAGATCAGACTCATCGGCCTACCACCGTCAGATGAGCTCCTTAGGCCTACCACCGTCAGATGAGATCCTTAGGCCTACCACCGTCAGATGAGATCCTTAGGCCTACCAGCGCCAGATGAGATCCTTAGGCCTACCAGCGCCAGATCAGACCCTTAGTCCTACCACCGTCAGATCAGACCCTTAGTCCTACCACTGTCAGATGAGATCCTTAGGCCTACCACCGTCAGATGAGATCCTTAGGCCTACCACCGTCAGATGAGATCCTAAGGCCTACCACCATCAGATCAGACCCTTAAGCCTACCACTGTCAGATCCTTAGGCCTACCACCGTCAAATCCTTAGGCCTACCACCATCAGATGAGATCCTTAGACCTACCACCGTCAGAATAGACCCTTAGGCCTACCACCGTCAGATGAGATCCTTAGGCCTACCACCGTTAGATGAGATCCTTAGGCCTACCACCGTTAGATGAGATCCTTAGGCCTACCACCGTCAGATGAGATCCTTAGGCCTACCACCGTCAGATCAGACCCTTAAGCCTACCACTGTCAGATCCTTAAGCCTACCACTGTCAGATCCTTAGGCCTACCACCGTCAGATCCTTAGGCCTACCACCGTCAGATCCTTAGGCCTACCACCGTCAGATCCTTAGGCCTACCACTGTCAGATGAGATCCTTAGGCCTACCAGCGTCATATGAGATCCTTAGGCCTACCACCATCAGATCAGATCCTTAGGCCTACCACCGTTAGATGAGATCCATAGGCCTACCACTGTCAGATGAGATCCTAAGGCTACCACCGTCAGATCAGACCCTTAAGCCTACCACTGTCAGATCCTTAGGCCTACCACCGTCAGATCCTTAGGCCTACCACCGTCAGATCCTTAGGCCTACCACCGTCAGATGAGATCCTTAGGCCTACCAGCGTCATATGAGATCCTTAGGCCTACCACCGTCAGATCAGACCCTTAAGCCTACCACTGTCAGATCCTTAGGCCTACCACTGTCAGATCCTTAGGCCTACCACCGTCGGATCCTTAGGCCTACCAGCGTCATATGAGATCCTTAGGCCTACCACCATCAGATCAGATCCTTAGGCCTACCACCGTTAGATGAGATCCATAGGCCTACCACCGTCAGATGAGATCCTTAGGCCTACCACTGTCAGATGAGATCCTAAGGCTACCACCGTCAGATCAGACCCTTAAGCCTACCACTGTCAGATCCTTAGGCCTACCACCGTCAGATCCTTAGGCCTACCACCGTCAGATCCTTAGGCCTACCACCGTCAGATCAGACCCTTAGGACAACCCCCAACAGATCAGACCCTGCGTATGAATGCATCACAGTGCATGTGGGAGGAGGGTGTGTGTGTGTGTGTGTTTAAAGTTTCAATGTCACGCACACAAGTACAGTGAAATGCCTTTCTTGCAAGCTCTCAACCCGACAGTCCAGTAATCAATATCAATGTAGTAATACAAATAACATAAGGTAAAAGAAAAACACACTAAAAATAAGAATAAGAAATAAGAACAGGAGAAGTAAGGAAGCTATATACAGGGTCAGTTCCAGTACCAGATTTATACTGAACAAAAATATAAAACACATCATGCAACAATTTCTAAGATTTTACTGAGTTACATTTCATATAAGGTAATCAGTCAATTTAAATAAATTCATTAGGCCCTAATCTATGGATTTCACATGCCTGGGAATACAGATACGCATTTGTTGGTCACAGATACCTTACATGTCTAGGATCTTTTATTTCAGTTCATGAAACATGGGACCAACACTTAACATGTTGCGTTTATATTTTTGTTCAGTGTACAATGAGCAGGGATACTGGCGTGATACATACAGTAGATACAGTACTGTATGTATAGGGGTAAGGTGACTAGGCATCAGGATATATGACAAACAGAGTAGCAGCAACGTATATAATGATTGTGTGTGTGTGTGTGTGTGTGTTTGTGTGTGTGTGTGTGTGTGTGTGTGTGTGTGTGTGTGTGTGTGTGTGTGTGTGTGTGTGTGTGTGTGTGTAGTCCAGTGAGTGTGTGTAGTCCAGTGAGTGTGTGTAGTCCAGTGAGTGTGTAGAGTCCTGAGTGTGTAGAGTCCTGAGTGTGTAGAGTCCTGAGTGTGTAGAGTCCAGTGAGTGTGTAGAGTCCAGTGAGTGTGTAGAGTCCTGAGTGTGTAGAGCCCTGTGAGTGTGCACAGAGACAGATAGTCATTCTATTAGCTATTTAGCAATCTTATGGCTTAGGGATAGAAGCTGTTCAGGATCCTGTTGGTGTCAGATTTGATGCCCTGTCTATGGCTTGGGCGGCATGAGTCGATTTTCCGGGCCTTCCTTTTCACATTGCCTGATATAGAGGTCTTGGATGGCAGGTAGCTCAGCCACAGTGATATACTGGGCTGTCCGCACCACCCTCTGTAGCGTCATGCGATCGAGGGTGCTGCTGTTGCCATACCAAGCAGTGATGCAGCCAGTCAAGATGCTCTCAACTTTTTTAAGATTTGAGGGCTCATGCCAAACCTTTTCAACCTCCTGAGGGGAAGAGGTGCTGTCGCGCCGTCTTCACGACTGTCCATATGTGTATGGACCATTTTAAGTCCTTAGTGATTTGGACACCAGGGAACTTGAAGCTCTCAACCCACTCCACTGCAGCCCCGTCAACGTGGATGGAGGCATGCTCCTTGGTCTTGCCTGAGGGGTTGTTGTCCTGGCCCCACACTACCAGGTCACTGACCTCCTCCATATATGCTGTCTCATCGTCGTCAGTGATCAGGCCAACCACCCTCATGTTGTCAACAAACTTAATGATGCTGTTGGAGTTGTCCGTGGCCATGCAGTTGTGGGGGAACAGAGAGTACAGGAGGGGACTAAGCACACACCCCAGTGGGGCTCCTGTGTTGCTGGTCAGCGATGCCTACCCTCACCACCTAGGGTCAGTCCATCGGGAAGTCCAGAATCCAATTACAGAGGTGTTCAGTCCCAGGGTCCTAAGCTTGGTGACGAGTTTGGAGGGCACTATGGTGTTGAACTCTGAGCTGTGTGTGTGTGTGTGTGTGTGCGTGTGCACATTCTTTCCTACATTATCAAGACCCCAGGTCCTGAATTTGTTAAAATGCTATTTTAAGCTTAAGGGCTAGGTTTATGGTTTAGGGTTTTGGGGTTAGGTTTAGGGTTTTGGGGGTTAGGTTCAGGGTTAGGGTAGATATAATTCTTAGTGGTGAAACATTTTTACACTCCAAATAGACCTGAAATTTCACGAAAACACAGCTGTGTGTGTGTGTGTGTGTGTGTGTGTGTGTGTGTGTGTGTGTGTGTGTGTGTGTGTGTGTGTGTGTGTGTGTGTGTGTGTGTGTGTGTGTGTGTGTGTGTGTGTGTGTGTATTCTGCATCCCATCAGAGCCAAGGCTGCCAATACTCCTACAAAAATAACAGAATACATAATTTAGAATCTCAGTGGGTATCGTTTACCCAGTTGGTTGAAGATCAGTGTTCCGCAGTTTCCTCTGAACGTTTAATCATTTTTGACACAAAAGGGGGCATAAATACAATTCTGTACAGTCCTTCATCATGAGAGGCTATTTCAACTATACTTCAAAAAGCAGGTTGAATCAGAATGCAGTCATAGGAAATAACTAAGGCTGCGTTAAGACAGAATTGGGCTTTTGACCTTGTCTGGCTACCCGAACTACTTGCTCCGGCCAAACACTATGCCACACCCACGGACATTAGTTTCTTCTCCTCAATGAGTGTGGAGCTGAGTACCTTCTCGAAGATTCTAGAATGCAAACACACTCTAACTGTTCTGATTGGTCCCAGAAACCGATGTTTTGGGCCAGAGCAGGGTAAAGCAGCATTTGACAATTCATCATTGGTTTTGATACTCTGGTTAGAGATGATTCAATCGCTGAAAACGTGTGTACAACACCCCTCATTTTATCATCACCACAAAAGACTTCAATGATGGCAGTCTCAGACTGAAGTATGTTGAGAACCTAGAGCAGCGGAAGAATTCAGTTTGAGTCACCAGGCAACTTTTGATCAATCACATCAGATCTTTTCAGATCAGATGTTTCTCAGAGCTGATCTGATTGGTCAAAAATACCAATTAGTGAAAAAAAAGATCAGAATTGAGCTGTCTACATGTCTACTGGTGAAATGAGTACAAAATATTACTGTGAATTGAAATCTGCCTTTTGTAGGTCTGTGGATCAATTTCCAAAAACAGGGGCCTCCGACCCAATAAATAAATCAAATGTGGGCCCCCATTGACTTTGCTAGTCACTCTCACTCAGATATTACATTCACATGCAAGAAGTTATGGCAAAAAGGATATAATTGCAGGAAATTAGTTGTAGAACTGAAATATTGTCTCTCTGCCTCCTGGCAAAATAATTAGAATTGCATGAAATTTGTTATAAAACATGCAACATTTTCTCTCCGCACCATGTCAAAAATGTACTTTAAACGTATATGTTTCTCTCCCCCGTCAAAACGGGGGCCAATAAAATGTTTTGCCCACTAGGTGGGAGGACTCCTGGTATAATGCACTTAGTTAAGAGAGTCAAGTGCAGAAATTAATTGAGTGCACAAATCAGTTGACTGCATGTGTGGGTACGCAGACCTTACAAGCCACTGCGGCCCCTCATGATGAGTTCACATGTTTTATGGCCCCCCCACCCCCATCAAAGTTCCCCATCCCAATCAACTAACCAATCAATTAGCCCCCTCTGAAAAACAGCCAGCCAAACTAACCAACCAATCAGCCCACCCCGAAACAAAGCCAATCAACTAACCAACCAATCAGCCCCCCTCCCCCCTGAAACACGGAGGAACTGTTTTTAATACTACACCTGATCATGATGAAGACAGTAATGAAATTCAGCAAAGCAGCTTACAGTAAAGCTTAGAGACGGTTAAGCCCTTAATACTGCAGCATGCTGTCCACATGAAAGGTGATGATTAGATCAGGGGTTTGATTGACAAATGCTCTCAGCCACATCCGTTGGAGTGGAGACATGAGGACAGCTCCAGTCGGGAAATTGGCGTACTACAACACAAGTTAATGCAACCGCCTAAAGCCGACCTCAAATGCAAATTCGCTTTATACATCCTGCTGTATTTTCGGTGAGCCGGTGGGGACATTACTGGCAACGATCAATATGGGAAAACGGGAATAGTTTCTATTGGGCTACCTCGTGAATTATTCAAACATGTTTGGCTGTTTTTCCTCTATGGCATGACTGGGTGATAAGATTCAATAAAACTATGTTAGTTGGACAAAAGGGACAGATTGGGCTTTAAGTAAGAACTAAAATATGAAGTATAGGTCGTATATAGTGCATTCGGACAGTATTCAGACCCCATGAGTTTTTTCCATTTTGTTATGTTTTGTTATGTTATGTTTTGTCATGTGCCTTTTACTGAGGAGTGGCTTCCATCTGGACACTCTACCACGAAGGCCTGATTGGTGAAGTGCTGCAGAGATGGTTGTCCTTCTGGAAGGTTCTCCCATCTCCACAGAGGAACTCTGCAGCTCTGTCAGAGTGACCATCAGGTTCTTGGTCACCTCCCTGACCAAGGCCCTTCTCCCCTGATTGCTCAGTTTGTCCGGGCAGCCAGCTCTAGGAAGAGTCTTGGTGGTTCCAAACTTCCACTGAGGCCGCTGTGTTCTTTGGGACCTTCAATAATGCATAAATGTTTTGGTACCCTTCCCCAGATCTGTGCCTCGACACAATACTGTCTCTGAGCTCTTCGGACAATTCCTTCGACCTCATGGCTTGGTTTTTGCTCCGACATGCACTGTCAACTGTGGGACCTTATATAGACAGGTGTGTGCCTTTCCAAATCATGTCCAATCATTTTAATTTATCACAGGGGAACTCCAATGAAGTTGAAGAAACATCTCAAGAATGATCAATGCAAACAGAATGCACATGAGCTAAATTTCAAGTCTCATAGCAAAGGGTCTGAATATTTATGTGAATAAGGTATTTCTGTTGTTTATTTGTAAGACATTTGTAAAAAAAAAATATATATATATATATATATATATCTCTAAAAACGTGTTTTTTGCTTTGTCATTATGGGGTATTGAGTGTAGATTAATGTGGGGGAAAAAAATATTTTATCTATTTTAGAATAAGGCTGTAACGTAACAAAATGTGGAAGAAGTCAAGGCGTCTGACTACTTTCTGAATGCGCTGTATATTGAGTATAGATCTGACTACTTTCTGAATGCGCTGTATATTGAGTATACAGTGCCTTGCGAAAGTATTTGGCCCCCTTGAACTTTGCGACCTTTTGCCACATTTCAGGCTTCAAACATAAAGATATAAAACTGTATTTTTTTGTGAAGAATCAACAACAAGTGGGACACAATCATGAAGTGGAACGACATTTATTGGATATTTCAAACTTTTTTAACAAATCAAAAACTGAAAAATTGGGCGTGCAAAATTATTCAGCCCCCTTAAGTTAATACTTTGTAGCGCCAACTTTTGCTGCGATTACAGCTGTAAGTCGCTTGGGGTATGTCTCTATCAGTTTTGCACATCGAGAGACTGACATTTTTTCCCATTCCTCCTTGCAAAACAGCTCGAGCTCAGTGAGGTTGGATGGAGAGCATTTGTGAACAGCAGTTTTCAGTTCTTTCCACAGATTCTCGATTGGATTCAGGTCTGGACTTTGACTTGGCCATTCTAACACCTGGATATGTTTATTTTTGAACCATTCCATTGTAGATTTTGCTTTATGTTTTGGATCATTGTCTTGTTGGAAGACAAATCTCCGTCCCAGTCTCAGGTCTTTTGCAGACTCCATCAGGTTTTCTTCCAGAATGGTCCTGTATTTGGCTCCATCCATCTTCCCATCAATTTTAACCATCTTCCCTGTCCCTGCTGAGGAAAAGCAGGCCCAAACCATGATGCTGCCGCCACCACCATGTTTGACAGTGGGGATGGTGTGTTCAGCTGTGTTGCTTTTATGCCAAACATAACGTTTTGCATTGTTGCCAAAAAGTTCAATTTTGGTTTCATCTGACCAGAGCACCTTCTTCCACATGTTTGGTGTGTCTCCCAGGTGGCTTGTGGCAAACTTTAAACAACACTTTTTATGGATATCTTTAAGAAATGGCTTTCTTGCCACTCTTCCATAAAGGCCAGATTTGTGCAATATACGACTGATTGAGAGTCTACCACCTCAGCTGTAGATCTCTGCAGTTAATCCAGAGTGATCATGGGCCTCTTGGCTGCATCTCTGATCAGTCTTCTCCTTGTATGAGCTGAAAGTTTAGAGGGACGGCCAGGTCTTGATAGATTTGCAGTGGTCTGATACTCCTTCCATTTCAATATTATCGCTTGCACAGTGCTCCTTGGGATGTTTAAAGCTTGGGAAATCTTTTTTTATCCAAATCCGGCTTTAAACTTCTTCACAACAGTATCTCGGACCTGCCTGGTGTGTTTCTTGTTCTTCATGATGCTCTCTGCGCTTTTAACGGACCTCTGAGACTATCACAGTGCAGGTGCATTTATACGGAGACTTGATTACACAGGTGGATTGTATTTATCATCATTAGTCATTTAGGTCAACATTGGATCATTCAGAGATCCTCACTGAACTTCTGGAGAGAGTTTGCTGCGCTGAAAGTAAAGGGGCTGAATAATTTTGCACGCCCAATTTTTCAGTTTTTGATTTGTTAAAAAAGTTTGAAATATCCAATAAATGTCGTTCCACTTCATGATTGTGTCCCACTTGTTGTTGATTCTTCACAAAAAAATACAGTTTTATATCTTTATGTTTGAAGCCTGAAATGTGGCAAAAGGTCGCAAAGTTCAAGGGGGCCGAATACTTTCGCAAGGCACTGTAGATCTGACTACTTTCTGAATGCGCTGTATATTGAGTATAGATCTGACTACTTTCTGAATGCGCTGTATATTGAGTATAGATCTGACTACTTTCTGAATGCGCTGTATATTGAGTATAGATCTGACTACTTTCTGAATGCGCTGTATATTGAGTATAGATCTGACTACTTTCTGAATGCGCTGTATATTGAGTATAGATCTGACTACTTTCTGAATGCGCTGTAGATTGAGTATAGATCTGACTACTTTCTGAATGCGATGTATATTGAGTATAGATCTGACTACTTTCTGAATACGCTGTATATTGAGTATAGATCTGACTACTTTCTGAATGCGCTGTATATTGAGTATAGATCTGACTACTTTCTGAATGCGCTGTATATTGAGTATAGATCTGACTACTTTCTGAATGCGCTGTATATTGAGTATAGATCTGACTACTTTCTGAATGCGCTGTATATTGAGTATAGATCTGACTACTTTCTGAATGCGCTGTATATTGAGTATAGATCTGAATACTTTCTGAATGCGCTGTAGATGCCCTTGACAGGCTGTGGCGTTTCTCTTTTATGTTTTTCCTCATTCGTTCTAACTGAACACCTGGCATTCCATCCTGGGGAAAAAAAAGAAAAAAAAACACAAAGTTTTATCTGAACAGAAAGCTCTGAAAACAGCAGCAGATGTTGTGGGTAAGGCCACTGGGGGCAACAGTCAACAGGGATCAGCATTTCAATAACTATATTTGGAGAGCTTTGCTGGGCAGAGGCAGTGTGTGTGTGTATGTAAGTGTGTGTGCGTATGTGTGTGTGTGTGTGTGTGTGCATGCGCACATGCAGATTGGAACAAGATTCACAAAATCTGTGGCGTTGTGAATACAGAAATGCAGGTAAAAAGCAATTGGCATATAACCCTTAAACTAACCTAATTGGGGCTATACAGTATTCATTAAAACACGTTGAAATTTACTAAGGTTTCCCAGTGTAGCTGTATCAGTGATGGGGCACTTTGATAGAGGAACACAGTCACTGTTACCATCTCAGACGTTCAGGCTTGGATGAGAAATCAGACTACTTTATCTTAGGTCTCTTAAATCAGACTACTTTATCTTAGGTCTCTTAAATCAGACTACTTTATCTTAGGTCTCTTAAATCAGACTACTTTATCTTAGGTCTCTTAAATCAGACTACTTTATCTTAGAACTTATAAATGGGCCTACTTTATCTTAAATCTATTAAATCAAGCTACTTAATCTAATCTCTTAAATCAGGCTACATTTATTTCACAAGTTCTCAATTCTAAGTATTCAGCTGTACAATGAATGTTATTTCTGACAACAAAAAAACTCCTATTGCCATAATAGCAATTGTAGCATCAGCTGTGTCTACACGGATGTTATGATCTTGTTTGGGAACAGGACTAGTGGTCTCTAGCTACTAACAGCCATAGCATTTTTAGCTCGCATTTCAGCGGAGGCATATGCTTTCCTTTGATTCTGCCAACACATGCAGAATGTCACTGTGTGTTAGCAAAGATTGGAGGCTCTGCTGTGACCAGAGCTGGGCCTTGTTAAATTGATCCCCCCTATGTCAGTGTTTTAGAGCTGTCAACCGACATGAACCGTGACTGCCAGTTGAAAAATTGCTTCAAAAGGACTAAGATGTAACGTCGTCGAAAATCACTCAACTATAACGGCCATCGTACTTAGATCATATTCAGGCAGCGTGTCCCGATACCAACACCGAAAAAGGCCCAACGTACCATGGCTATAGCACATTGATGGAAAACACACAGTCCAACTGTTACAATTCAGGCTAGTTGATCTGTATCTTCCGCAAAGGAAGCCCTGGACTGGAATGGAGATTTCAGATTTGATCTGCTTGACCCCAAAACGACAGGTAGCAGAGACATAAAACAACTTTTACTGAGTTATCGACCCAGAATTTTCTTCTTCTGTTTCCATTCGTCACTGTAATTTCTTTCAAATTCAGTCCTGCATGCCCTTAAAAGGGCTCTTTCTCCAGCCTCATTGTGCTCTCTGAAATGCAACTGGAGTTTAAGGCCACTAAATAACAGTTGAAAGGTACCAAATATTAAGTGTAACCTAAATATTCTGGCTGAGTGACAACCTAATCACCTTCGCACATACAGTGCCTTCAGAAAGTAGTCATACCACAGGAGGTTGGTGACACTTTAATTAGGGAGGACAGGCTCATAGTAACGGCTGGAACGGAATAAATTGAATGGTATCGGACTCGTCAAACACATGGTTTCCATGGTGTTTGACACCATTCCATTCACTCAATTCCAGCCATTATGATGACCATCCTTCCTTCAGCAGCCTCCTGTGATGCATACCCCTTGACTTATTTCCACATTATGTTGTGTTACAGCCTGAATTCCATTTACACACAATACCACATGATGACAAAGTGAAAACATGTTTTTAGAAATGTTTGCAAATTTATATGAAAATGAAATACAGAAATATCTAATTCACATAAGTATTCACAACCCTTTACTATAACTCTCAAAGTTGAGCTCAGGTGCATCCAATTTTCTTTCATCATCCTTGAGATGACTTGATGGGAGTCCACCTATGAAACCTATGAAACACACCTGTCTATATAAGGTCCCACAGTAGACAGTGCATATCAGAGCAGAACCTATACCATGAAGTCCAAGGAACTGTCTGTAGATATCTGAGATATAATTGTGATGAGGTATATATCTGGGGAAGGGTAGAAAACAATATCTAGAGTAGAGGTCGACCGATTATGAATTTTTCAACGCCGATACCGATTATTGGAGGACCAAAAAAAGCCAATACCGATTAATCGGCAATTTTTTAAAAATGTATTTGTAATAATGACAATTACAACAATACTGAATGAACACTTATATTAACTTAATATAAGACATCAATCAGCCTCAAATAAATAATGAAGCATGTTCAATTTGGTTTAAATAATGCAAAAACAAAGTGTTGGAGAAGTAAAAGTGCAATATGTGCTAACGTTTGAGTTCCTTGCTCAGAACATATGAAAGTTGGTGGTTCCTTTTAACATGAGACTTCAATATTCCAAGGTAAGAGGTTTTAGGTTGTAGTTAATATAGTATTTATAGGACTATTTCTCTCTATACCATTTGTATTTCATATACCTTCGACTATTGGATGTTCTTATTGGCACTTTAGTATTGCCAGTGTAACAGTATAGCTTCCGTCCCTCTCCTCGCCCCTACCTGGGCTCGAACCAGGAACACATCAAAGCAGCGTTACAGCCACACTCGAAGCAGCGTTACCCATCGCTCCACAAAAGCCACGGCCCTTGCAGAGCAAGGGGAATAACTACTCCAAGTCTCAGAGCGAGTGACGTTTGAAACGCTATTAGCGCGCACCCCGCTAACTAGCTAGCCATTTCACATCGGTTACACCAGCCATCAGGCTGATAGGCTTGAAGTCATAAACAGCGCTGTGCTTGCGAAGAGCTGCTGGCAAAATGCACGAAAGTGCTGTTTTAATGAATGCTTACGAGCCTCCTGCTGCCTACCATCGCTCAGTCAGACTGCTCTATCAAATCAGACTTAATTATAACCTAATAACACACAGCCTTTGGTCATTGATATGGTCGAAACCGGAAACTATAATTTTGAAAACAAAACGTTTATTATTTCAGTGAAATACGGAACCGTTCGGTATTTTATCTAACGGGTGGCACCCCTAAGTCTAAATATTCTTGTTACATTGTACAACCTTCAATGTTATGTCATAATTATGTCAAATTCTGGCAAATTAGTTCGCAATGAGCCAGGCTGCCCAAACGGTTGCATATACCCTGAATCTGCGTGCAATGAACGCAAGAGAAGTGACACAATTTCACCTGGTTAATATTGCCTGCTAACCTGGATTTCTTTTAACTAAATAATCAGGTTTAAAAAAATATACTTCTGTGTATTGATTTTAAGAAAGGCATTGGTGTTTATGGTTAGGTACAGTCGTGCAACGATTGTGGGTTTTTTTTCGCAAATGCGCTTTTGTTAAATCATCCCCCAGCGTTGCATCGATTATATGCAACGCAGGACACGCTAGATAAACTAGTAATATCATCAACCATGTGTAGTTAACTAGTGATTATGACTGATTGATTGATTGTTTTTTATAAGATACGTTTGATGCTAGCTAGCAACTTACCTTGGCTTCTACTGCATTCGCGTAACAGGCAGGCACCTCGTGGAGTGCAATGAGAGGCAAGTGGTTAGAGCGTTGGACTAGTTAACCATAAGGTTGCAAGATTGAATCCCAGAGCTGACAAGGTACAAATCTGTCCTTCTGCCCCTGAACAAGGCAGTTAACCCACCATTCCTAGGCCGTCATTGAAAATAAGAATGTGTTCTTAATAACTGACTTGCCTACTTAAATAAAATGTGTAAAAAAATAAAATAATAAAAAAAAATATATTAATCGGTCGACCTCTAATCTAGAGTGTTGAAAGTTCCCAAGAGGACAGTGATCTCCGTCATTGGGAAATTGAAAAAATATGTAACGACCTCCTAGAGCTGGCCATCTGACCAAACTGAGCAAACCAGGCAAGATGGACCTTGGTCAGGGAGATGACCAAGAACCCAATGACCACTCTGATAGAACTACAGAGTTCCTTGGCTGAGATGGGAGAACCTGCCAGAAGGACAACACTTTATCTACAGCACTTCACCAATCTGGGCTTTAAGGGAGAGTGGCCAGACGGAAGCCACTCCTGAGAAAAAAGGCACATGACAGCACGCCAAAAGGCACATGACAGCACGCCAAAAGGCACATGACAGCACGCCAAAAGACACATGACAGCACGCCAAAAGGCACATGACAGCACGCCAAAAGGCACATGACAGCACGCCAAAAGGCACATGACAGCACGCAAAAAGACACATGACAGCACGCCAAAAGGCACATGACAGCACGCCAAAAGGCACATGACAGCACGCCAAAAGGCAAATGACAGCACGCCAAAAGGCACATGACAGCACGCCAAAAGGCACATGACAGCACGCCAAAAGGCACATGACTGCACGCCAAAAGGCACATGACAGCACGCCAAAAGGCACATGACAGCACGCCAAAAGGCACATGACTGCACGCCAAAAGGCACATGACAGCACGGAAAAAGGCACATGACAGCACGCCAAAAGGCACATGATAGCACGCCAAAAGGCACATGACAGCACGCCAAAAGGCACATGACAGCACGCCAAAAGGCACATGACAGCACGCCAAAAGGCACATGACAGCACGCCAAAAGGCACATGACAGCACGGAAAAAGGCACATGACAGCACGCCAAAAGGCACATGACAGCACGCCAAAAGGCACATGACAGCACGCCAAAAGGCACATGACAGCACGGAAAAAGGCACATGACAGCACGCCAAAAGGCACATGACAGCACGCCAAAAGGCACATGACAGCACGCCAAAAGGCACATGACAGCACGCAAAAAGGCACATGACAGTACGCCAAAAGACACATGACAGCACGCCAAAAGGCACATGACAGCACGCCAAAAGGCACATGACAGCACGCCAAAAGGCACATGACAGCACGCAAAAAGGCACATGACAGTACGCCAAAAGACACATGACAGCACGCCAAAAGGCACATGACAGCACGCCAAAAGGCACATGACAGCACGCCAAAAGGCACATGACAGCACGCCAAAAGGCACATGACTGCACGCCAAAAGGCACATGACTGCACGCCAAAAGGCACATGACTGCACGCCAAAAGGCACATGACAGCACGCCAAAAGGCACATGACAGCACGCCAAAAGGCACATGACTGCACGCCAAAAGGCACATGACTGCACGCCAAAAGGCACATGACTGCACGCCAAAAGACACATGACAGCACGCCAAAAGGTACATGACAGCACGCCAAAAGGCACATGACTGCACGCCAAAAGGCACATGACTGCACGCCAAAAGGCACATGACTGCACGCCAAAAGGCACATGACTGCACGCCAAAAGGCACATGACTGCACGCCAAAAGGCACATGACTGCACGCCAAAAGGCACATGACAGCACGCCAAAAGGCACATGACAGCACGCCAAAAGGCACATGACAGCACGCAAAAAGACACATGACAGCACGCAAAAAGACACATGACAGCACGCCAAAAGGCACATGACAGCACGCCAAAAGGCACATGACAGCACGCCAAAAGGCACATGACTGCACGCCAAAAGGCACATGACAGCACGCCAAAAGGCACATGACAGCACGCCAAAAGGCACATGACAGCACGCCAAAAGGCACATGACTGCACGCCAAAAGGCACATGACAGCACGCCAAAAGGCACATGACAGCACGCCAAAAGGCACATGACTGCACGCCAAAAGGCACGTGACTGCACGCCAAAAGGCACGTGACAGCACGGAAAAAGGCACATGACAGCACGCCAAAAGGCACATGACAGCACGCCAAAAGGCACATGACAGCACGCCAAAAGGCACATGACAGCACGCAAAAAGACACATGACAGCACGCCAAAAGGCACATGACAGCACGCCAAAAGGCACATGACAGCACGCCAAAAGGCACATGACAGCACGGAAAAAGGCACATGACAGCACGCCAAAAGGCACATGACAGCACGCCAAAAGGCACATGACTGCACGCCAAAAGGCACATGACTGCACGCCAAAAGACACATGACAGCACGCCAAAAGGTACATGACAGCACGCCAAAAGGCACATGACTGCACGCCAAAAGGCACATGACTGCACGCCAAAAGGCACATGACTGCACGCCAAAAGGCACATGACTGCACGCCAAAAGGCACATGACTGCACGCCAAAAGGCACATGACTGCACGCCAAAAGGCACATGACAGCACGCCAAAAGGCACATGACAGCACGCCAAAAGGCACATGACAGCACGCAAAAAGACACATGACAGCACGCAAAAAGACACATGACAGCACGCCAAAAGGCACATGACAGCACGCCAAAAGGCACATGACAGCACGCCAAAAGGCACATGACTGCACGCCAAAAGGCACATGACAGCACGCCAAAAGGCACATGACAGCACGCCAAAAGGCACATGACAGCACGCCAAAAGGCACATGACTGCACGCCAAAAGGCACATGACAGCACGCCAAAAGGCACATGACAGCACGCCAAAAGGCACATGACTGCACGCCAAAAGGCACATGACTGCACGCCAAAAGGCACGTGACAGCACGGAAAAAGGCACATGACAGCACGCCAAAAGGCACATGACAGCACGCCAAAAGGCACATGACAGCACGCCAAAAGGCACATGACTGCACGCCAAAAGGCACATGACAGCACGCCAAAAGGCACATGACAGCACGCCAAAAGGCACATGACTGCACGCCAAAAGGCACATGACAGCACGCCAAAAGGCACATGACAGCACGCCAAAAGGCACATGACTGCACGCCAAAAGGCACATGACTGCACGCCAAAAGGCACGTGACAGCACGGAAAAAGGCACATGACAGCACGCCAAAAGGCACATGACAGCACGCCAAAAGGCACATGACAGCACGCCAAAAGGCACATGACAGCACGCAAAAAGACACATGACAGCACGCCAAAAGGCACATGACAGCACGCCAAAAGGCACATGACAGCACGCCAAAAGGCACATGACAGCACGGAAAAAGGCACATGACAGCACGCCAAAAGGCACATGACAGCACGCCAAAAGGCACATGACAGCACGCCAAAAGGCACATGACAGCACGCAAAAAGACACATGACAGCACGCAAAAAGACACATGACAGCACGCCAAAAGGCACATGACAGCACGCCAAAAGGCACATGACAGCACGCCAAAAGGCACATGACAGCACGCCAAAAGGCACATGACAGCACGCAAAAAGACACATGACAGCACGCCAAAAGGCACATGACAGCACGCCAAAAGGCACATGACAGCACGCCAAAAGGCACATGACAGCACGGAAAAAGGCACATGACAGCACGCCAAAAGGCACATGACAGCACGCCAAAAGGCACATGACAGCACGCCAAAAGGCACATGACAGCACGCAAAAAGACACATGACAGTACGCAAAAAGACACATGACAGCACGCCAAAAGGCACATGACAGCACGCCAAAAGGCACATGACAGCACGCCAAAAGGCACATGACAGCACGCCAAAAGGCACATGACTGCACGCCAAAAGGCACATGACTGCACGCCAAAAGGCACGACTGCACGCCAAAAGGCACATGACTGCACGCCAAAAGGCACATGACTGCACGCCAAAAGGCACATGACTGCACGCCAAAAGGCACATGACAGCACGCCAAAAGGCACATGACAGCACGCCAAAAGGCACATGACTGCACGCCAAAAGGCACATGACAGCACGCCAAAAGGCACTTGACTGCACGCCAAAAGGCACATGACTGCACGCCAAAAGGCACATGACTGCACGCCAAAAGACACATGACAGCACGCCAAAAGGTACATGACAGCACGCCAAAAGACACGACTGCACGCCAAAAGACACGACTGCACGCCAAAAGGCACATGACTGCACGCCAAAAGGCACATGACTGCACGCCAAAAGGCACATGACTGCACGCCAAAAGGCACATGACTGCACGCCAAAAGGCACATGAAAGACTGAGAACATAAGGGAAAAGCATATGTGGTCTGATGAGACAGAAAATGTAACTCTTTGGCCTGAATGCACTATGTCTGGAGAAAACCAGGCACAGCTCATCATATATCTAACATTTATTGGGTTTTATTAGTTAAGACATGTAATTGTTTCTAGTTGTCACTAGTTTGCGTTGTCTTATGTAAGGAAGCATGTTGTTTTACACACACACACACACACACACACACACACACACACACACACACACACACACACACACACACACACACACACACACACACACACACACACACACACACACACACACACACACACACACACACACACACACACACACACACACACCCACTGTCGGTCTGCTGTTGTATTTGTGCTGTTGCCAGTGTCTTCCCTTTTGTCTTGCATTGTTTTTGTTTGTGCTTTTCTTAATCCCAGGCCTTTTGCCTCTTGCCAAGCCATCATTGTAAATATGAATTGGTTCTTAATTGACTAGCCTGGTTAAATAAAAAATAAAACATAATTCCTACCATGAAGCATGGTGGTGGCAGCATCGTGCTATGGGGATGCTTTTCAGCAGCAGGAACTGGGAGACTAGTAAGGATAGTGGGAACAATGAATGGAGCCAAATACAGGCCAATCCTGGATGAGAACCTGCTTCAGAGTGCAAAACGACCTTAGACTGAGGAAGATTTACGTTCCAACAGGTCGATGACCACAAGCATATAGCCAAAGCAACGCTGGAATCGCTTCGGAAACAATAATCTGAAAGTCCTTGAGGGGCCCAGCCCAAGCCCAGACATGAATCCCACTAACAATCTGTGGAAAGACTTGAAGATTGCTGTTCACCATCACTCCCCATCTAACTTAACAGAGTTTGAGAAAATCTGCAAGCAAGAATGGTAGAAAATCCTCAAATCCAGATGTGCAAAGCAGATACGGACATACCCAAGACGACTCAAAGCGATAATCGTCGCCAAAGTATTGACTCGGGTGTGAATACATATGTTAAATTAGATATTTTCTGTATTTCATTTTCAATTAATTTGCTAAATTTGTAGAAAAACATGTTTTCCCTTTATCATTATGGGGTATTGTG
This sequence comes from Oncorhynchus clarkii lewisi, assembly GCF_045791955.1. NCBI lineage: Eukaryota > Metazoa > Chordata > Actinopteri > Salmoniformes > Salmonidae > Oncorhynchus > Oncorhynchus clarkii. Next base: position 57,061,387 of record NC_092165.1, on the reverse strand, counting down.
TGTAGATGGGTGAGAGAGAGAGAGAGAGAGAGAGAGAGAGAGAGAGAGAGAGAGAGAGAGAGAGAGAGAGAGAGAGAGAGAGAGAGAGAGAGAGAGAAAAATGTAATCCATTTTAAATTCAGGCTGTAACACAACAAAAATGTAGAATAAGTCGAGGGGTGTGAATACTTTCTGAAGGCAGTGCGCGCTCTATTGTTCTAATGCCGCATGAATCATTTCCTGCCCGACCATTCTAATAATCCACCCTTAACGAGTGAGGCCTGCTGTATTTTGACATTTATATTCAACCCTCACAAGCTATCATTGTAATTACATAATACAGCACAAACGAGGGAACCTCATAGGTGTCACATACATAGGAATTGGAAGCAACAAAGCAGGTCATGCACAAAATAGGAGCTTCACCAAAACATGTTGAAATCATCCAACCACCAGGAGTATTTCAGATTACCTCTCATGCATAAAGACTTGGAAACTGTTGACGACACAGCATACATTTACAACATTAATCTTCCATGACAAAAGTCCATTGGGGGAATACAAAAGAAAGGCAAATGCAACAACAACTTTTTTTTCTTTTTTTCTTCTCCCCCAGTCATCAATTCCTGCATTCACATGTAAAAAATGTACTGTCAAGAATTCCTATGAAGCTTAATCTATTTGCCCTATATCCTACCCTGACTAGCTACCGTGCAACAAAAATGAGTATAAAAAAATAAAAACAATTTTGAGGGGCATCCAAACACCTGGAATGCTGGAGATTCAACCTTTTCATAAAATATTGAGTGGCAATGTAGAATGCATAATGATAGCAAGTTCCTAACGTGTAGCATTGAATATTAAAACCACTGTAATATCTTGAGTATTGTGTGTACTGTACATGATGTAGTCAAGTCATTAACCCTTGAAAGTCCAATTCTGACCCCTTTAAACTCAAGTCGAGTCAAACAATCTTTGAAGCTACATTTCATAACGTTGAAAGCAACACAGAATCTTACAGTGTTGCACATTAGTAACTAGCTAATCCAGTAGCTACCTAAGTGTTGTAGCTACCGAAGTGTTGTAGCTACCTAAGTGTTGTAGCTGCCTAAGTGTTGTAGCTACCTAAGTGTTGTAGCTGCCTAAGTGGTGTAGCTACCTAAGTGTTGTAGCTACCTAAGTGTTGTAGCTACCTAAGTGTTGTAGCTACCTAAGTGTTGTAGCTAGCATGTTAAATCATGGAGAGAGACTTTCTGACAAAATCACTAATAGTCGAATCCAAGTCCAAGTCTTGAACAAATGTCCTTTGCTTCTTCTGGCATACACCCTTAACTGTAAACGCACCACGAAAGACGGCTTCAAACTAAAATCGTCCTTGGGAAGGACTGTCAAGGTTATATCTGGAAAGTGAATGTATTCATTGCTGCACATTATGTCTGATCAAACTCAGGCAGCCTGGAGAAAGATGCTGATGCATGGGAGACACTCTAAATGGCACACACTAAATGCAATTAAGGCCCATCAAGATGAAGGTCAGGGGCTGTTTGAACGGACCAAGACGATTAGTGCCTCAACATGGCGGTGTATTTAGAGCCCATGCTCTGCCAAGGACGCTGTGCTACTCCCCCTTTCTCAACTCTACTTCTTCCTAATTGTACTCATTCCTTTAAGTCAGTCCAACAAAACTAACCGTTTTGAGAGTGGAGGGAAACTCAAGGCAGGTCAGGTCAGCAATTCGAATGCCATCCTACTGTTCTCTACTTACTGGCATTCTATCCACTTCCCTAAAGCACTTTAGTCAAAGTATCCTATGTGGAACGGACCGTGGGCCAAATGACTTCCAGTTACAAGTGTCGGGTAGAGAGACACTAAGAGTAGTTCTAAGATGAACAACTGGACGTAAAGATGTATTGGCAACATGGCTGCACGGAGACAAAACCCCTGCCGTAATCAACTCACGTGTGTTCCGTTTCTAGTTCCGCATGATAGCAGAGCATATTGTTTCAGAGCATATTGTGAAGGAAAAAATACATCTATCTAAATGAAATCGCTGAATGGTGTGTGTACATCACATCATGACACTTATCAAGACATATGTCCAACACATTAGTGATCACATGAATTCTCCTTAAACATTTCCATTTTATGTGGTGAGTTTAGCAGAGCTTCCAAGCTGCTTTTTGGATGCATACACAGGTGAAGGTTGGGGGGAAAACACAATGTTTCTACTAAACAATGAATGTCTGCACAAAAATGAAATCACTGGTGAGTATTAAAGGGATAGACCGACCCCACCCCGACCCCGCCCAGTTCCTCCAAAACACGGAGACCTAAAGTTTCTGCTTTGTGGCCTCAGATCTGAATTTAACAGAATGTGAATGTTACATAATAGTGTAATACCAATATCCTATAAACATACACTTAATCCAGATACTGTGATCTTTTCCCAGAGGTAACGATTTTTCTCATCTCTAAGATAAAATGTTTTGATGTGGAATATTAATGCTGCCTAATACTATAATCTCTGCCTCGATCCTGCTGTCTGTAAACAGGGGTTACATACTTGTAATGTAAACAGAGATTTCTCTCACTCGTGTTTTATGTCTAATGTACTACAGCATTGACCCGAGTGGACGTCTGGTTGAAACACATGTTGGAGAAAAAAAAGCTTTTCAGAATTAATCCGGTAATAACAATGTATGATTTTGTTTGTATCAATCTCTGGATGAACACTTTCAATGGCAAGTGATTTGAGTTTTTTGTGTTCCATTTATATACTTCAATAAAATTATCGGACATCGGTGGCAAACTCTCAACACCGCATCCTCTGTAGATCGTTTGTCTCTGTAGTTTAAACACAGAAATCTACCAATGTATAATCTACCAATGTATAACTGTTTTAGATTGTCAGAGACCATTACTAGTACTTAAAAATAAATGCCACACACTGTACTCTTAAGAAAAATGGGTTCCAAAAGGGTTCCCATTTTTTGGAACCCCATCTTTTGGAACCCCAAACAGCATTGCTTGCTGTTTGGGGTTTTAGGCTGGGTTTCTGTACAGCACTTTGAGATATCAGCTGATGTACGAAGGGCTATATAAATCATTTTGATTTGATTTGATTCGGCTGTCCCCATTGTTTTCTGGGGAGAGAACAGGCAAACTGGTAAAGGAGGCGATGCACCTTCCTCTAATGGAATTCTGTCCTCTTTTTTCATGCTAATGTCTTGCAAAGGGCATATATGACGAGGGTAACGTTTAAGAATAATAATGGTGGGCTCTACCTCGTTGCACTTACAACCAATCTTTCGTTTTGTCTCATGTCGAACTGAAACCTTAGGCATGTGTTGGCATAAGTCGTTTTGTCTCATGTCGAACTGAAACCTTAGGCATGTGTTGGCATAAGTCGTTTTGTCTCATGTCGAACTGAAACCTTAGGCATGTGTTGGCATAAGTCGTTTTGTCTCATGTCGAACTGAAACCTTAGGCATGTGTTGGCATAAGTCGTTTTGTCTCATGTCGAACTGAAACCTTAGTAATGTGTTGGCGTGTCGTGGAAGTGAAGTGTGAGGTGCATGCCCGCGCTGGTTAACTGACACCATCTCTCCTCTTCTGGGATATTTACACACAATGTAGACCAAAGTGTGATGACAGATTTGCTCCCAAGCCGACTATGCCCCTAAGCCATTCTCCACGATGTCCATTTCCTTTGCCTTTGATGAGACTGAGGTAGCTACTAGTTAAGGTGAAATACCATAGATAATAATTCACAGTCTGCAGTCAGGCACAAAATGAGGAGCGCCCATATTGCTCCCAGTAATCTGCAGTGCTATATCCTCATTAACAGTCATTACCACTTATTAACAGGCATTCCCTCTAAATCTACAGCTAATGACTTGATAAACACAGAAACAGAGAGAGCGCTAACCGAAACCCACTGGGGGTAACCTCCAATGTTACTTTTAGACTTTATAAGTCTCTCCCACGGTCTGCAGACCAGAGGCAGTCTATCCAGCAGACTACACTGTAGAGCCACAAGGCTATATAGAGAGTGTGGTACGCTCAGCCGAACACACCATTGGGTGCTCACTGCCTGCCCTCCAGGACATCTACAACACTAGGTTGTCATAGGAAGGCCATGAAGATCATCAAGGACCTCAGCCACCCGAACCACGGCCTGTTCTCCCCACCTCCATCGCTGTGTAGGAGTATCATGGCAAAAATTGTCAGACTGGCCAATAGCTCCTGCCCCTGAGACCAACAGGCTGCTGAATAGCCAATAGGCAGCTACCTGCTCCTCCCTATCCCCCTCCTGCACCCCCGACTTCCCAAAACAACAGCCACCTACACGTTTCATTCTTTGTCAGAGTAAGGCTCTGTAGAATGCAGCTGTGTTGTACCGTAAGGGCTTTAGCAATGTTGTGGACAGTACTAAAAAGTTACAGCTATCTGTATCATCGTGTTCATGTAAAACATGTTGGTTCTGTAGTTCTGATGCTTGTACCTTATCAAGTCGTATTTAATTAATGATTCCTCGGGAATCAGTCCAGTCAATAATTCCATAACATTCTGAGAAACAGTATGTTACATAACCAAGTTCAATGCTGGGCTTTTTCTGGGTTTTATTAAATGTAGAGCTTGATATCCTCCTGATCCTAGAGAGGTTGGTGATGCTCCAACGTCCCGTCATCATAATGCCAAACGCTGAGCAGCACTTCCTTTTTGGCATAATAATAAAAGCAGTGACATAACAATATTTTAAAATATATATATATATACTCAGTAGTCGTCTGTGTTATTACTTAACCTTCCCATTTTCGAACCGGTCTAGTAAAATGGATTAGAAATGCAACAAAATATAGACTGAACAAAAAAAATACAAAACTGAGAACCGAATTTCGTTGAGGCATCTGTCCATCACATTAGTGAGATTATGAAGGTTTTTCCGTATCGGCTAGTTGATGGGAAGCTTTACACAGCACTTTTAAGTGATATTGATTGGATTGATATGATATGCTCTGAAAACATTGTTTCTCTGGACAAGCTCGAATCTACCTTTGTAAAGGAACCGTATCGTCACGGGTGGATGCCTCCCAAAGACTTTTAATATAAGCATTAATAATAGATGACATAGACGCTGCTCGAGGACTACATCAACAATATTTAGGTATCCAAACTCCTTCTCATAAGATCATGGACACCATTACACCCAAGGGGAATTCTTTATGAGCATCAAATGATATGATGCTGTAGGAAATCTGCAAAGTGTACAGTTTCTGCAGTTGAAAATATATGCAGGATAAAAAATATCACATTTTGACACAGAAGGTACAAATAGCACTTGATCAAACACAATCAGAGGGAAAGTATTACTGGTTGAATAAATATGCCTTATCGTGTATTAGACAGCAATGCCAACATACAGTGCCTTCAGAAAGTATTCACACCCCTTGAGGGTCACTGGCCTACACATAATGTCAAAGTGGAATTATGTTTTTTGAAAAAAAAAAAAATTAAAAGCTGAAATGTCTTGAGTCAATAATTAATCAACTCCTAAATAAGCCTAAATAACTTCAGGAGTAAACATTTGCTGAACAAGTCACATAATAAGTTACATGGACTCACTCTGTGTGTAATAATAGTGTTTAACAGGATCTTTTGAATGACTACCTCATCGCTGTACCCCACACATAAAATTATCTGTTAGGTCGCTCAGTCGAGCAGTGAACTTCAAACACAGATTCAACCACAAAGACCAGGGAGGTTTTCCAAAGCCTCGCAAATACTAACCTAATTGACAGAGTGAAAAGAAAGAATCCTGTACAGAATAAAAAATATTCAGAAACATACATCCTGTTTGCAACGAGGTACTAAAGAAAAACTGGAAAAAAAATGTTGCAAAGAAATCTACTTTATGTCCTGAATACAAAGCGTTATGTTTGGGGAAAATCCAACACAACACTAAGTAACACTCTTCATATTCTCAAGCATGGTGGTGGCTGCATCATGTTATGGGTATGCTTGTCATCGGCAAGGGAGTTTTTTTATGATGAACAGAAACGGAATAGAAGTAAGAGCAGGCAAAATCCTAGAGGAAAAACTGGTTCAGTCTGCTTTCCATCAGACACAGAGACAAATTCACCTTTCAGCAGGACAATAACCTAAAACACAAGGCCAAATCTACACTGGAGTTGCTTACCAAGATGACATTGAATTCTCCTGAATGGCCTAGTTACAGTTTTGACTTAAATCGTCTTGAAAGTCTATGGCAAGACTTGAAAATGGCTGTCTAGCAATGATCAACAACCAACTTGACAGAGCTTGAAGAATTTAAAAAATAATAATATGCAAATATTATATAATCCAGGAGTGCAACGCTCTTAGAGACTCATCAAGAAAGACTCACAGCTCTTAGAGACTTCCCCAGAAAGACACACAGCTCTTAGAGACTCACCAAGAAAGACACACAGCTCTTAGAGACTCACCAAGAAAGACACACAGCTCTTAGAGACTCACCCAGAAAGACTCACAGCTCTTAGAGACTCACCCAGAAAGACTCACAGCTGTAATTGCTGCCAAAGGTGATTCTAACATGTATTGACTCAGGGGTGTGAATACTTATACAAATGAGATATTTCTTCATTTCATCTTCAATACATTTGCTAAAATGTCTAAAAACATGTTTTCACTTTGTCATTATGGGGTATTGTGTGTAGATGGGTGAGAAAACATATATATTTAATCTGTGTTGAATTCAGGCTGTAACAACAACATGTGGAATAAATCAAGGGGTATGAATACTTTCTGAAGGCACTGCACTGTATGTACTAATGTAGCCCGGATTCTGTATGTTCATGTTTGTCTATCAATAATGCATGCAGAACCCATTGCCGTAGGGTTTATCAGAACCACAGTACTGTGCAAAGCCAGCCAATAATAATCTTTGGCTTTAACTGGTGGCCTCCAGATGTGAGGATGACTGATTTCTCCCACTACACCCTCTGGTGCGTGAGTGTTGAGGAGGTGTCCTCTGCGTAATGAGGGTAATAACAGGAAGAAGGCGAGCTGGAAAAGAAGCAGGCCAGGCTGCCGGCCAAGCCTCACCACTCAATGTTATACGGGCCCACTCTCTCCGGAGGACACAGCAGTGGAAATGGACAGGGCATCTCCTTAAACCAATGGGATACATCACTGATTCTGATATCCTAAGATGTCCAATAGCAGTACCACCTGTGGCTATTTCATTCTTGTCCAGGCAAGTCACAAATATCATATACCATGTGACATGATATATCAATATATTGTAAATACAGTGCCATACAGAACTATCCCACAAAGGCTTAAACTGACAGTCACGAAAGAGGTGTGTATTTTTCACAAATCTGCTATCTGTCACCTTCAATTCATGTTTAAACTCGTATAGCCACTGTCAGAGATTGTCCCCTTGGAGAGAGATGTTAACAAGAGGCACTGTCAATGGGAAAAATGACTCGGATTTATCATGTTCAACTGAAGTTATAATAAACCGAACAAAATTATAAAAACGCAACGTGCAACAATTTCTACATTTTTACTGAGTTACAGTTCATATAAGGAAATCAGCCAATTGAAATAAATTAATTGAAGCCTGAATATATGTATTTCACATGACTGGGCAGGGGTGCAGCCATGGGCGGGCCTTGGAGGGCATAGGGACACCCACTGGGGAGCCAGGCCCAGCCAATCAGAATGAGGTTTTTTTTCCCACGAAAGGGCTTTATTACTGACAGAAATACAGAGAAATACTCCTCAGCACCCTCATCCCCATTTCAGCTCATGAAACATGGGACCAACACGTTACATGTTGTGTTTAGATTTTTGTTCGTATAATCAATTTTCGACCATATGGACCATGTGACTAAGTGAAGTGTTTGGCGTTGTGTGGCAACGAATCAAAAAAAAGATCTGCTAACGTCAACAGAATATCAGTGTCGGACTCTCTTAGTGCGAGTCAGCAGTCGAACACTGAACCCGCGGAAAGATAGTGGCTTTTAAACTTAATTGATAGAGGGCTTCAGTTTTTCCTCATCTGTAACTGGCTTCTCCAGTGCTCTGTGAACCGAGCATTTGCCTAATCTGTGTGTGTTGATAACACATCTAGCACTCTCTCTCTCTCTCTGGCAGATGGCTTCCTAAGGCCAAAGAATGCCATTATGTGGGCAGTGCAGATTAACGAGGGACAAATGAGCAGATACATTAAGTCACACAATATCACTGTCTGTCAACAAACTGCTGTAGTTGTCCTTACATGCAATATATTATATTCTATCCTATCATAAAATATATAATGTCCTATATGTAATACATTCAACAATATTTCAGTCAATGAGAGGGATGTGAATGCAATAACAATGTAAATGCCAAGATGTGGTGAAAATAAGGTTGTGTAAGAGACCTATTTTCCATGTTCCAACCAACCGTATAATAGAGTAATTCATATGTGTGGTTATGTAACTGTGTTTCACAACAATCTTGACTCTTTAGCAGATGATAATTAGCTGGGAAACAGAGGGGAGAATAAATATTATTACATTACAATTAATTATTGAATTATGGAGACTTTTCCTTGCGAGTCAGATAATCCTCAAAATACTACTGAAAATCACCCCGTCCAACTGTTCACTTTTATTCCTGTCTTGACCTCGCCGTTAGCCTCTCGGGTGGCTTCTTATGCTCAAAGTATCGATGGTGAAGATACCCTGTTCAGAGCTGCTCATTACAGTAATTTAATTCCAAATGAAAATAAATAGTCGGCGAAAAAGATATACTTAGTATAATGGGTACTGTGCTCTCAACCTCACAACCACCTCTCAATATCACAGAAATATCTATTTCAAAGCTTGGCTTCTCTTCAGTGGACAGTGTGAACGAGCACTGTGGAAAACCACGTTACGAAAAGTGCAGCAATCATCTTTATCTACACAGGTTATTTGCAGACCCGCATGGGGTCAAATAGTATTTGTTTTCTTTAGCTGTGCTTGATTGAGCTTGGCTGGCTCAGTGGAACGAACGGTCTCAGAAATGCAAACCCTGTCCATCTGGCACTCCAAGGAAGGCTCAATCAAATGCTCAAAGAGTATTTTAAAGACAATCAATACTGTTTGGACACAGTTCCGGTTATTTGTACAGGCCTCAGCTGTTCCAGCATTCTGTTCTTAAGCTCTTAGGGATCCTAGAGGTTTCCCTCTTGTCTGTCGCTGTGCAAAGTCAGCTGTGCTCGTTGGGACTGACGTCAAACAGTGACCTGACGTCATCCGACCTGATCCCCGAGCGATGGGATTAACCCCTGGTACAGTATATGCATTGTTGCTTTCACTGACCCAGCATCACCAGTCATTTTAATCAAGGCAGTCCCTGTAATGCTGAGCAATGCATGCTCGAGATGTGACAAGTGTCTTCATAATACAATCTAATGGCAGCAGCCGCTTTAAAAATACACTTTTCTCTGTGAACAATGACTATTTTTGTTTGCAGAGGCTAGCGAAAGGAAGGATGGAGCGATTGTTTGTCCTGTGAAGTATCTTATTCTGCGGTAGTGTGCTGTAACTAAAGTACATTACCGCCTCATCACAGCTAAATGATTCATGAAAATGATCACAGGGACATTTTTGATTCTCTGGTCTGCAGATGGTTGAACCTACAGTACAGTACTGCTGCACCAACAAGGCATAATGTACCGTGTTAAAGCATGGAAAACTGACTTGAAGCATTCAGGCTCAGGGGTCAATGTTCACACCACCCACTGAAAGACTGCAGACTGATCGTATGCCTTCGAGAAAAGCCTTATTGTTACTTGAACTGAGCCGAATGCTCCACATAGCAGCGTATACTTCTGTTTGTTGCAGTGTGTTCCCAAGGCGATTAACTAACTGAATGTGACTAGGGAATCGGGTATCTCTGCGGCCTGTGGTTATAAGTTTGTGTCGATTACATGAGGCAGAGGCGACGTCATCAATGAAAAAGGGTTGAAGATGTGGGCATATGTTTGTGTAGAAAAATCTGAATGAATTTGACCTGCCTTTATTCAGTAACACAGTATCTAGTCTTGTGTTACCATACTCCCAAGTGTAGGAAGCCTGGAGCTGAGGCTACAGCGTATCTGACCCATGGATCAAGTCTACCCCTCTGAGGATCTGTAGAATAGAGAGAAGCAGGTGGGTGAGAGAAGGCTCATTTGAATATGGTTCACACTGCTAGGGAGTGAGAGGGCCCGGATCCAAGAGAATTGGATGAAGAACTAAGAACTTAAGAAAAGGCTAAAAAAAATACATATGAATCTTTCGCAAATCAGCATTCATTTGAATAGCTTAGAAGTACATTTCATGTCTACGCCATTTTCAATGTTTTGTAGACTTCAAAAGCATTGAAAGAAACGGAAAGCTATGCAACTATACTTTAATGCTGCAGAGATTTATTTGATTTACGGCATTTAATGTAAGCTGCAATTAAATTATTGTCAGCAGCAAATGTACATGATGTATGCCTACTGTCACAGCAGTAATTTACTGAACACTACAAGATACTGTAAAAATCACAATCTTAGTTTGCTACAAAAAAAAAGTCAAAATGTTACACAGCTTTAAAAAAAATAAAAAAAAAAATCATGATTTCCTCACAAGGTATGAACATAACCTACACTATTAGAAAAACATTTTCAAAAAGGTTCTTTAGCTGTCCCCAAGTGAAAACCCTTTTTGGTTCCACATAGAACCCTTTTGGTTTCCAAGTAGAACTCTCTGTGGAAATCAAAAAAGGTTATTTAAACAGTTCTACTATTGGGACACCCAAAGAACCCTTTCAGGTTCCCAAGTAGCTCCATTTTTTGTGTATGTGTGTATGTGTAAATGTGGCATGTACAGGGCATGAGTTGGGTGGGCAGTCTGTTTGTTTTTCTATGTTGGTTTTTGAGTTTGGCCTAGTATGGTTCTCAATCAGAGGCAGCTGTCAATTATTGTCCCTGATTGAGAATCATACTTAGGTAACCTTTTTCCACCTGGGTTTCGTGGGTGTTTATTTCCTGTTTAGTGTTTGTCATGTTCGTTTGTTGCTTATTGTTTTTGTTCAGTGTTCATTTTGCTTCACTAAATTATGGACACTTACCACGCTGAGTTTTGGTCCACCGATCCTTCTCGCTACTCCTCCTCAGAAGAGGAGGATGAGATCCCTGGCAGAAACACCCACCACAAAAGGACCAAGCAGCGTGGTAACGGGCAGCAGCAGCGATCGCAGGACTCATGGACTTGGAAGGAGATTCTGGACGGCAAGGGACCATGGGCACAGGCTGGAGAATATCGCCACCCCAAGGTTGAGCTGGAGGCAGCGAGAGCCGAGAGGCGGTGGTATGAGGAGGCAGAACGGCGGCGCGGCTGGAAGCCCGAGAGGCAGCCCCAAAAATGTATTGGGGGGGCACACGGGGAGTGTGGCGAAGGCAGGTAGGAAACCTGCGCCAACTTCCCGTGCTTACTGGAGAGAGAGAGAGGGACCGGGCATGCTCCATGTTATGCCGTGAGGCGCACGGTGTCCCCGGTGCGTGTGCATAGACTGGTGCGGTACATCCCAGCGCCTTGTATCGGCCGGGCTAGAGTGGGCATCGAGCCAGGTGCCATGAAGCCGGCTCAGCACATCTGGTCTCCAGTGCGTCTCCTCGGGCCGGTATTCATGGCACCAGCCTTGCGCATGGGGTCCCCGGTTCGCCAGCACAGCCCAGTGCGGGCTATTCCACCTTGCCGCACTGGCCTGGCTACGGGGAGCATTCAACCAGGTAAGGTTGGGCAGGATCGGTGCTCAAGAGCTACAGTGCGCCTTCACGGTCCGGTCTGTCCGGTGCCACCTCCACGTACCAGCCCTCCGGTGCTCCCGCCTGTCCAGCGCTGCCAGAGTCTCCTGTCTGTCCTGAGCTGCCAGAGTCTCCCGTCTGTCCTGAGCTGCCAGAGTCTCCCGTCTGTCCTGAGCTGCCAGAGGCGCCAGTCTGTCCTGAGCCGCCAGAGGCGCCAGTCTGTCCTGAGCCGCCAGAGGCGCCAGTCTGTCCTAAGCCGCCAGAGGCGCCAGTCTGTCCTAAGCCGCCAGAGGCGCCAGTGTGTCCTGAGCCGCCAGAGGCGCCAATCTGTCCTGAGCCGCCAGAGCCGTCAGTCTGTCCTGAGCCGCCAGTCAGCCAGGAGCTGCCAGAGCCGTCAGTCAGCCAGGAGCTGCCAGAGCCGTCAGTCAGCCAGGAGCTGCCAGAGCCGTCAGTCAGCCAGGAGCTGCCAGAGCCGTCAGTCAGCCAGGAGCAGCCAGAGCCGTCAGTCAGCATGGAGCTGCCAGAGCCGTCAGTCAGCCAGGAGCTGCCAGAGCCGTCAGTCAGCCAGGAGCTGCCAGAGCCGTCAGTCAGCCAGGAGCTGCCAGAGCCGTCAGTCAGCCAGGAGCTGCCAGAGCCGTCAGTCAGCCAGGAGCTGCCAGAGCCGTCAGTCAGCCAGGAGCTGCCAGAGCCGTCAGTCAGCCAGGAACTGCCAGAGCTGCCTGTCACGCCGGCGATGCCAGAATCGCCCTTCACTCCAGCGCTGCCAGAGCCTTCCTCCTGTCCGGCGCTGCCAGAATCTTCCGTCCGGCGCTGCCGGAATCTCCCATCCATTCGAGACCCGTGGCGAGGGTCCCCAGTCCAAGGTCGGTGGCGAGGGTCGCCGCTCTTAAGAGGCCACGGAGGCCAATAAAGAGGCGGAGACGGACTAGGGTGGAGTGGGGTCCACGTCCTGCGCCAGAACCGCCACCGCGGACAGACACCCACCCACCTAGACCCTCCCCTATAGGTTTAGGTTTTGCGGCCGGAGTCCGCACCTTTGGGGGGGGGGGGGGGGGGGGGGGTACTGTCACGTTCTGACCATAGTTCTGCTATTTTATCTTTGTTTTAGTATGGTCAGGGCGTGAGTTGCGTGGGCAGTCTGTTTGTTTTTCTATGTTGGTTTTTGAGTTCGGCCTAGTATGGTTCTCAATCAGAGGCAGCTGTCAATTGTTGTCCCTGATTGAGAATCATACTTAGGTAGCCTTTTTCCACCTGGGATTCGTGGGTATTTATTTCCTGTTTAGTGTTTGTCATTCACCTTACGGGACTGTTCGTTTGTTGCTTATTGTTTTGTTCAGTGTTAATTTTTCTTCATTAAATTATGGACACTTACCACGCTGCGTTTTGGTCCTCCGATCCTTCTCGCTACTAGATCCCTGACAGACACCATAATCTTTGACACCATACTTGTGCCAGCACTCCAGAGGCAACCATTAGCACCTCAAAAATCCTTACAGGATGACAATTAATTCAGGCCTTTGTTCTCTTTTTGTCAAACCCATTTAACTTAAACGTTTTACTTGATCTTAAATAAGACACAAAATGAGTATAAGAAAAAAGGCTGATCAAAGGTAAACCTGCTTTCAGAATGAAAGTAGTGAGGTTTACCATTATCAGGCGAAGCCTCTGAATACATAAGAATTACTATGCATAGTGCATATTTCAAAGCAGTGATATTGTAATTAGGGGCCGAGGAGTGAGTATTAATGTTTGGTATTGGCTGTGACGGAAAAGATGCTGACAGCATAATATTCCTCCAGATTCGTGCAGTACACTATACTACATTAATACCTGAAGTTTGTCGTTAATGGCAGAGAGAATTTGATCACATAAAACTTTATCTTGGCAAACAGTTGCCTACAGATAAACACGTGCAGACAGTAACAACGTGGCAAATCTACAAAACCCTCTTTATGTATTCACCCAAAAAATAAAACCGCATTGTCAAAGTAGCCTAAACTATCAGCAATGTTGCCCAATATAAAATGTGGTGGGGGAATAAGCTGTGGGGAATGAGTTGGAAAATATCAATGAACTGATTGATTCAAACACGGACTAATTTCTGTGTTGGCCTGGTACTGCTTCTAAAGATGTGAACTGTAAGTCCTCCAAGGGCACAATATTGCATAAACACGGCTAAACCCAGTACTGTAACACCATATGTGACCAACAGCAGTTGGGTGATTCTCATGAAACCAGTTTTATGTCTGTAGCAAATTGAGTAACAAACCCCATGATGCATCTACAAAAATCAACTCTCATTTGGAAGACTAAGATGTCTAGTTTTTTGGCAAAGTGTATTATTTTAAATACATTTTACATTTTCGACTGAAGTTTGATACATTTTCACCACAAATTGTCATTACCAAAATGTGTCTGAAATAAATTATTGAATCATTTTATACAATTTTACTTTAGAAAAGCCTCATTTATTTGAATAAAACACAACATGTGTTGCTGTAGTTTGTCCATAAATCATACAAATTGTATACTCGTTGAAGTTAACATTAAACGATACTATTCATTATGTAAAAACACAGTGTCTGTGGACATGGGGGTCTCATTACCGTAACACTTTTTAAAGTTCATGTAAAAACGCCAATAAATGTTTAAAAGTAAATTAGATTCACCCATGATGCATCATCATCATCTAGAGTAGTCCTTAGATGAGCACAAGTTCATTTATTTGCTTATATACTTTCAGAATGAGGTTCTTATTCTCAAACACCCCTTTACCCCACTTGGCCTTCTCATTACCGAAATGGGATAAAAAGCTCCATTTGGGAAAAAGTCAGACAACCATTACCTTAACAACATGGAGGCAATAATGGGCCTTAGTGAAGTGGGCAAATTGTTTACTGACTCATAATAATGTGCCTCCTATTATTTACAGGTTGACCTAAGGGCCTCTCATTACCGAAACACAAATTTCTCATTACCACGTTATTTTTAGGTCTGTTTTGGTAATGAAAACCTTAAATTAGGTCATGATAATAAGCTAATTATAATGTATGTGCTCCGCTGGTAACTTTGTTTTATCTACTAGGACCACTCCCTAAACCTATTGTATACATTTTTGCTTAAAAAATTGTTTAAAAAGTTATATGATTAAGTAGGGTTTGTCAAGAAATATGGATTGTATAAACTCCGTTTAACTTACTTTAAGCCTCAATCAGCAGTTTGGGTTTCGGCAAAGAGCAACCTCATCACTTAAAGTAGGAGCTGTTTTCACACTTACATATGCTGTTGTTTGATACCCCAGTTTTAGATCATTTATATGCATTTTGTGTTATGCAGTTTGCCCAAAGGATCCCATTCAATCCAGAATATCTAAAAAATACCTTACAACCCAAATATTCACATCCTAATACACCAATACTACTTGTAAAAACTTTGGATGAAGTATTACCTTTGTTACATTTAGGTCCACTTTTGACTTTTGAAAATACATGCATGTAATTACAGTACTTTAATAAATTGCATTAAGATCATTGATTTTTGTATAATAGCAAACTGATACAAATCAGTGAAAATGTTCATGACAAACTATGCACACACGTTATCGAAACATGCAGTCTCATCTCTGATACCTGCTCATCATTACAGTAATGCACCCATATTTAGGAAATAATCAAAAAATAAAACAAGCAAATTTGGCGTAATCGGATAGTGTGACTTTGGTTCTTTATCTAAATGTGTGAAAATCAATACAATTAAAAAATAACATGCATATAGACAAGTGATTATGACAACAACAACAAAAGGTTGTGTTACAATAATGAGAAATTACGAAATACATCTTAAACTCAACACTGAAAATGTAATTATTAACTCAGGCCTTTTCATAAGGGGAGCAATGTTAAAAAATACTAGAAAGTGATTTGTTTATTACTTTTTGGAATTTGAAAACTGTTGCGGTAATGATCATTTCTGTGTTGGTAGTTGTGGAAATTGTGGTCAAATACATAATATTTTATTTAAAAAATATGCATAATAATTATTAAATAAAAAGTAAAGATCCTAATCTCAGTGATCTAAGAGGAAATTTTGTGAAAAATGACACTTGAGAATTTTGGGGTCAAATGTCAGTTTCGTGAGAATGACCCAGTTGTGGCTAGTATTTGAGAAGTCTTGCAGAACTAATGCTTTGTAGATTATGGATCTTAGGGGTGGGTGGTCAAAAGGGACGTCAAGGGAAAAAGACCAATCACAACCCTAAGTGATGTAGACCCACAACTATACACCCTAAGTGATGTAGACCCACAACTGTACACCCTAAGTGATGTAGACCTACTACTGTACACCCTAAGTGATGTAGACCTACTACAGTACACCCTAAGTGATGTAGACCTACTACAGTACACCCTAAGTGATGTAGACCTACTACAGTACACCCTAAGTGATGTAGACCTACTACAGTACACCCTAAGTGATGTAGACCCACTACTGTACACCCTAGGTGATGTAGACCCACTACTGTATACCCTAAGTGATGTAGACCCACTACAGTACACCCTAAGTGATGAAGACCTACAACAGTACACCCTAAGTGATGAAGACCTACAACAGTACACCCTAAGTGATGAAGACCTACAACAGTACACCCTAAGTGATGTAGACCCACTACAGTACACCCTAAGTGATGTAGACCTACTACAGTACACCCTAAGTGATGTAGACCTACTACAGTACACTCTAAGTGATGTAGACCTACTACAGTACACCCTAAGTGATGTAGACCCACTACTGTACACCCTAAGTGATGTAGACCCACTACTGTACACCCTAGGTGATGTAGACCCACTACTGTATACCCTAAGTGATGTAGACCCACTACAGTACACCCTAAGTGATGAAGACCTACAACAGTACACCCTAAGTGATGAAGACCTACAACAGTACACCCTAAGTGATGAAGACCTACAACAGTACACCCTAAGTGATGTAGACCCACTACTGTATACCCTAAGTGATGTAGACCCACTACAGTACACCCTAAGTGATGTAGACCTACTACAGTACACCCTAAGTGGGTTTGCTGTTATGCCAATTTGGCCTGATGTTATTATGGTGCTATATTCCCATTATAGAAGTACATTAAAATGCACCAATAGCCACCGGAAGCTATAAGAAAAAGCGTTGTACATTTTCCTCTAATTTGGATGGTTCCCTGTACGATAGCAAATCATCCTTCCTTTAAGCAACACCATATGGCGTCTGTCATATCCCAGTAGGAAAACCCTCACAAAGGTTGGGTCACGTGTAACATATGGCAAAACAGTGCTTCTTGGTTGAGCAATATATACTACAGCTTTGGTCAAAAGGTCTGGAACTTTTTGCTCGTCCTCAACCTGTACCCAGAGAATAGCTGATTGGTCCAGCTGTTCTCCATCAACTGCTACATGTGGCAGAATAATCCTGAAAGCCTCACAGGCCTTTGTTAAAAATGTTCCCCCGTTTGCATTGGGGTTTGTGTATT
This sequence comes from Oncorhynchus clarkii lewisi, assembly GCF_045791955.1. NCBI lineage: Eukaryota > Metazoa > Chordata > Actinopteri > Salmoniformes > Salmonidae > Oncorhynchus > Oncorhynchus clarkii. Next base: position 57,044,075 of record NC_092165.1, on the reverse strand, counting down.
GGGAACTTGTTAAGACGGGGAAAAGTGTAGACTCCCTGTATGTGAGTGGACTACAGTCAATGCCAAGAGGTCTGAACCTTTATGGTACAGGTGACAGTGCCCTCGACGCACCCCATAACCACAGGCAGGGCTCCTGATTCATTCCCAACTCTGGCTATTGGCCACCCCATGGTTTTAAGTTAAGCAATGGATAAAATATGGCACAACATACAGTTCAAGTCAGAAGTTTACATACACCTTAGCCAAATACATTTAAAGTCAGTTTTACCAAATTCCCGACATTTAATCCTAGTAAAAATTCCTTGTCTTAGGATAGCTAGGATCACTACTTTATTTTAAGAATGTGAAATGTCAAAATAATAGTAGAGAGAATGATTTATTTCAGCTTTTATTTTTTTCATCACATTCCCAGTGGGTCAGAGGTTTCCATATAGTCAATTAGTATTTGGTAGCATTGCCTTGAAATGGTTTAACTTTGGTCAAAAGTTGAGTAGCCTTCCACAACCTTCCCACAATAAGTTGGGTGAATTTTGGCCCATTCCTCCTGACAGAGCTGGTGTAACTTAGTCAAGTTTGTAGGCTTCCTTGCTCGCACACACTTTTTCAGTTCTGCCCACAAATGTTCTATAGGACTGAGGTCAGGGCTTTGTGATGGCCACTCCAATACCTCGACTTTGTTGTCTTTAAGCCATTTTCCACAACTTCGGAAGTATGCTTGGGGTCATTGTCCATTTGGAAAAAAACATTTGCAACCAAGCTTTAACTTCCTGCCCGATGTCTTTAGATGTTGCTTCGATATATACACATAATTTTCCTGCCTCATGATGCCATCTATTTTGTGAAGTGCACCAGTCCCTCCTGCAGCAAAGCACATCCACAACATAATGCTGCCACCCCCGTGCTTCACGGTTGGGATGGTGTTCTTCTGCTTGCAAGCCTCGCCCTTTTTCCTCTAAACATAACGATGGTCATAATGGCCAAACAGTTATATTTTTGTTTCATCAGACCAGAGGACATTTCTCCAAAAAATACGATCTTTGTCCCCATGTGCAGTTGCAAACCGTAGTCTGGGTTTTTATGGCGGTTTTAGAGCAGTGGCTTCTTCCTTGCTGAGCGGCCTTACGGGTTATGTAGATATAGAACTTGTTTTACTGTGGATATATTTACTTTGTACCCGTTTCCTCCAGAATCTTCACAAGGTCCTTTGCCGTTGTTCTGGGATTGATTTGCACTTCTCGAACCAAAGTACGTTCATCTCTAGGAGACAGAACGCGTCTCCTTCCTGAGCGGTATGACAGTTGCGTGGTCCCATGGTGTTTATACTTGCGTACTATTGTTTGTACAGATGAACGTAGTACCTTCAGGCATTTGGAAATTGCTCACAAGGATGAACAAGACTTGTGAAGGTTTACACATTTTTTTTCTACGGTCTTGGCTGAATTCTTTTGATTTTCCCATGATGTCAAGCAAAGAGGCATTGAGTTTGAAGGTAGGCCTTGAAATACATCCACAGGTACACCTCCAATTGACTCAATTGATGTCAATTAGCCTCTCAGAAGCTTCTAAAGCCATGACATAATTTTCTGGAATTTTCCAAGCTGTTTAAAGGCACAGTAAACTTAGTGTATGTAAACTACTGACCCACTGAAATTGTGATACAGCGAGTTAGTTATAAGTGAAATAATCTGTCTGTAAACAATTGTTGGAAAATTACTTGTGTCATGCACAAAGTAGATGTCCTAACCGACTTGCCAAAACTATAGTTTGGAGTGGTTGAAAAACGAGTTTTAATGACTCCGACCTAAGTGTATGTAAACTAGTTTTAATGACTCGAACCTAAGTGTATGTAAACTAGTTTTAATGACTCCAACCTAAGTGTATGTAAACTAGTTTTAATGACTCCAACCTAAGTGTATGTAAACTAGTTTTAATGACTCCAACCTAAGTGTATGTAAACTAGTTTTAATGACTCCAACCTAAGTGTATGTAAACTAGTTTTAATGACTCCGACCTAAGTGTATGTAAACTTCCGACTTCAACTGTATACAGTCATGGGACTGACAGAGAATCTGACAGAGAATCTGGAGGGGGGGGGGGGGGGGATTCTCAATACCAGTGATTTGATCTTGTAAAATTATTAGTCTCTGGGAACGACATTGAGCTAATGATTATTAATAGGCAATAAAATGGGGTAATGAAAATATTTCAAGATCATTTCTGGGTCTTGGTTTTAAAGGCCCACAATCGCATTATTGCTCATATAAAATTATTTTCACATTCCAAACTTCAACATTCAATTGACCCTTTTCTCTAACCATTCAGATTTGATAGATTCCAACATTTACATATACCAATAAGGATTTATATACATGATTCCATCCAATTCCACCAGCTCTACACGTCAGATTCGATGTTGATGCCTTTGCCAGGCTCTTGCTGCCTTGGGTGGTAGATGAGGCTTGGCAATCGGTCTTGGGTTGATGCCAGTCGATTTACAGCACGCACTAACGCTTTGGTGGAATAATATAAGTTTGGACCAATAAAATCACATAATCGATTGGATATCGTTGTTTTTTTTAACGCTCAGAAACAGTGCCAATGCTACGCTGGTGCGTTCCTTAACCAGCCATGCACCATAGGTTTGAATAGCCCAATGCCCTGAGAGCACCTGTGGTTTCAGCGAGCCAGCGTCTTAATGATGACATAGAGTACATATAGGCTACCTGTTGTAGTTTACAATTCTACAGAAAACAGAGCTGCACCGTACACCATACATTTTGCATTCGACTCAATTTTCACAAGGTCAAGTTGGTGGTATTAATGATAGCTGTTGGGTATTTAGAAATGCGTTTGGCTTACCATAGACTCCTTGGCAATGAATGCCCTCCAAAAAGATGTTGAACAGCCACAAGAGACCGAAAACTAAACCCATCTTCACGTTAATGTCAACATATCCACTTCGATGGTGATAGGTTCTTCCCAAGGCGAGATGCAGCCTGTCGGAACTCAGTTCCCGCGGTTCCGCACCAGGATTCAGCGTAAATCTGCTTGAGACACCATTGACACCGGGTAACGAATGTTTATTTGATGCTCTATGAAATTCATTTGATTCTGTCAATATTTCAGTGGGAGCAGGGACAGCAGGTAATAGCATAAATGATTCACAGCGATGGATAACAACTGGTAAATGTTGTGCCTACAATGGCACATCAGTCAAAATCGCCAATGTCCGTGCATACTTTGAAGCCTCAACAGGATCTCCTTGATTGTGACATTGTAAAAGTAACCGAGAATGCAACGCCGATAATTCTTTCGAAAAAACGCTTATACCGATTCCAGCAGCTTCCATTGCTAAACGGAGATTAAAGACATTCTGAAATCCACTTGCGGCTTTCCCTCCCCTCTCAAAGGCTTGCCATAGTGTTCCGAGGACAGCGAGGCAAAAGGTTTTCCTAGAAGCTGACACTGAGCCGCTGGATGTGACGCGTTCATGCTAGCACTATGGCCAAAGACCGTGAACGTGCCATCCCCGGCGGATAATAAATCCCGGTTTTAGAAGCGTATTTGACTCATGATGCAGGTTACCTAAAACCTCGAGTTTGTGTCTCTCGAAATAGCAAACGACGATTCGTCGTTACGTGCGCGTTTTAATCTGAAAGTGTCTTGTACAAATTATTATTTGAAGAGGATGTGTTGGTTCTGAGATGGTCAGTAATGCTGTGCACTACGTACTGCGCTGAAACGACAAGCCTCCGCTTCCCGCTGACATCTAGTGCATGACTCCTCATAGTCCGGGGCCTTAGCGAAAACAACGTTATGAAGCAGATACAAGCATGGAATTTGGTACAAACATACCGCAGGTGATATGAAAACATCCCAGAGGGGGTGCCAATTTCAAACTGAAAAAGGAAGCAAGTTATCAGGAAAAATCAAAATGGCTGCCATAATAGCTATTTGACCATTAAACACTGTAATGCAACAGATAAAAGCATTACATTTGGAATAAACATTTCTCAGATCATATAAAAACATCCTAGAAGGGCTGGCCATTTCAAAATTGACCAGGAAGCAGAATTAAAAATGGCCGCTGATGGAGACAGTAGTACATCCATAGTCATATTTAAAACAGCTTATTATGTGATTTTTTTTTTGTACAAAAATAATTAAATCAAGTAATAATACATCCAATGTATTCTATAAGTTCTGATTAGTGCAGAAAATACTTAGGGCCCTGGTCCACATATACCAGCACAATGGCATAATGTAGTGTATGACAATCCAGCATCCTGGCATTGAGTTTTCTGCATGCTTTGTCAGCCTCATGTAAGAGTGTCAATAAAAGTGTCAAGGAATCAACTGTTTTAGCCCATCCAAATCTTTCTGGTGAAGGTGCTAATTAGATGGATTCAGACCTATTGACAAAATGCTTGTTTGGTACGCTGCTGGGTTTAAATGTTGCAACAGTGCAGCTTGTGTCAAAGACCCCAGACACCCCTGTCATAGACTGTTCTCTCTACAACCGCAATGGCAAGCAGTACTGGAGTGCCAAGTCTAAGACAAAAAGGCTTCTCAACAGTTTTTACCCCCAAGCCATAAGACTCCTGAACTCCTGGCTACCCGGACTATTTGGATTGTGCCACCCATTATATCAATAAAAAATAATACTCTTGCAAGTATTCAAATACTAACGTCCATTCAGATATTTCTATATTTAAATAACCGTGCCAATCTCTAGTGTGCATGGACAAAAATCATCACCAAGTCTCTCAAATTCCAGAACAATGTTCCAGAACTAGAAGGTTGGACACCTCTGAATCATGTTTTTATTTTTACAGGGATCGTGCACATTAATCAACATTTCAGTAAAAGATCCGGTTTGTGTAAAAGTGAAAGTGCCACTCTGTAGTGGAGGAAGGGTTGAGGTCTATGTTATCGAGCACACCAACAGTGAAAAATACCTTCCCTTAGAATGGCAGGGCAGACAAGGCCTTCAGTCATGTTGTTTTTGCAGACTGCAGGTGCAAGTTTGTTTTCAACATCAATGAACCGTTTATAGGTAACAGCTACATAATGTAACTCCTAGGGTGTGTAGGCAATTTTTAAACATGATAGTGGGATGTTTTTAAGGTGATTCATGTAGTAGTTCAACCAAATTTGAGTGGTTTACTGTTAGATTTCTGTTGTTTCCAGGCCATTTCTGCCACTTTAGGCTAGTTGCTTATGAAATATAATGGCATATTATTGAAGACTGGTACACTACTCCAAAATACACAATTTTTTTTGATTATATTTGACAACAAAAATTCTACAGTAATATCACCTTTCCAAAATCTAATTCCGTATTGGCGGTCATATTGGATTACCTTAAAAAAAAAATAATAATAGGAGTTGTTGAGAAGATGCCCAAAGTCTAGCCCCAATTATTGTCCTCCCCTTCTAATATCAATTAATACATCCCAAAGAGCATCTCTACCATATTTCACGCTTGTATCCGCCGCGTAACAGTTTCAATTTTTTTTATGCTAACTTATGCACCTGACTACCAGATTTAATGTATATGGTGCTGTGAGCAATTGTTTTACTAAAGTGTGCATCTAGGAGGCACGTTCCGGGTAAAACAATATTTTCAAGGTAGGCTATAGGCTAAAATACTGAGGCATTGGTTCAAAGCATCTGCTTTTGTGGCAGATGAAGTGAAGTTGTGCATGTGATTTGCCCTCAAACTAGATGCACAAGCCTACTATCAAACATTACTGTTCATAGGCTACAATAAAAGGCAGTAGGCCTATATCCTCTTTTGGTCAACACTCAGAAGTTGCCCAATGAGGAAATTAATTCAGTGTATTTTGGATATTTTCCCCCTTTTCCCCCCTTTTTTCTCCCCCATTTTAAGATTACAATCTTGTCTCATCACTGCAACTCCGAAGGTCGAGTCATGCGTCCTCTGAAACATGACCCGCCAAAACCTGCTTAACCGGGGAGTCAATGTATCTTTTTTGTTGTTGTTGTAGTTTTTAGTTATTTTTTGTTACTTTTACCCCTTTTTCTCCCCAATTTCGTGGCATCCAATTGGTAGTTACAGTCTTGTCTCATTGCTGCAACTCCCGTACGGACTCGGGTGAGGCGAAGATCGGAGTCCAAACGAAACACAACCCAACCGGGGGACTTTACTTGGCTCATGCGCTCTAGTGACTCCTTGTTGCGGGGCAGGCGCCTGCAGGCTGACTACCGTCGTCAGTTGAACGGTGTTTCCTCCGACACATTGGTGCAGCTGGCCTCCCGAGTGTCCACTTCACCCGGAAGCCAGCCACACCAATGTGTCGGAGGAAACACGGTGCACCTGGCAACCGTGTCGGCGTGCACTGCGCCCTGGCCCGCCACAGGAGTCGCTAGTGTGCGATGGGACAAGGACATCCCCCACGGCCAAAACCTCCCCTAACCCTGACGACGCTGGGCCGATTGTGCACCGCCCAATGGGACTCCCGGTCACAGCCGGTTGTGATACAGCCTGGGATCGAACCCGGGTCAGTAGTGACGCCTCGAGCACTGTGATGCAGTGCCTTAGACCACTGCGCCACTCGGGAGGCTCTGGCCTATTTTTTTCTATTCCCATACAAAACCCACCTTGCAATTCTGAGATTACAGACTCTCTTGTCTTGGACGATATTGATGAGAGATTGCTTTGCCCTTGTACATTTTTATTTCGTGTCTTTCAGTTCTCTCATGAAGTAAAACCTTCGTACCAGTACTTCATTGGCTGGATGTATGGCATTTATAACCATGCAATGGCTGGTGAAGCTTTCATGCCACTGTCAAACTGATATTCGTCCTTTTGCCATTGAGCACTCTAGCCCAGTGGAGTTGTACTTCCAGACCATTACATTTTAGTCATTTAGCAGACTCTCTTGTCCAGAGCAACTAGGGTTAAGCGCCTTGCTCAAGGGCAAATCAATAGATTTTTCATCTAGTCAGGTCAGGTATTCGAACCAGTAACCTTCGGTTACTTGCCCAACACTGAACCACTAGGCTACCTTCCGCCCCAGTGCCTTCTTCTAGAGATGGGGGAAAGCCCAGTGGTGCTCCCAACAGTTGTTTTGGCTGTCCTGTCATTGTTAATTGTCATCGGTTGTCACCTTGATGATGTCGAACAACACATCACTAAAGAGTGGGCAAGACATTAGATTTTAAAACTACTTTTAATAATTGTATCCAAAAGTGAAACTGCAAACATTATTACATAGGTAATTAGTATTGCACAAATAAATGTAACATACAAAACAGAACATTGTTATTGCACTTTCAAATACAAACAAACATATTTATATAGGTGATTAAAACAAACTATTGTATTAAAGTGCAACTGCAAACTGTAAACTTTTATTCATTACTGTATTCAGCTAACAGATAATAATAATAATAATAATACAAAACTGTAACCAGGCAACATGCTGACTGTGAACTGATAGAAAATGAAATAAATGTTTAGTTTCCTCACAATAACTAATCAATTTCTTTGATCTAGAATCTAGCTAATAATCAACCTGCTTTTAGGATTAGGGTTTAGGGTGGGGACTGCCCAAGGATCCCGGATTGCACTAACCATACGTTGAGTTGATTTGCAATTGATTATTGTTCTGGGTGAGTAACATGGGTCTGAATTTGGTTAAAAAAAACATCTCCTCTTTGGACTGCAGTAAACCGTGTTAAATTTAATCTGTAGCTCTGCCTGTTGACCGGTTTGCCTGTCAAATACGGCTGGTAGCTAGTAGACATAGTGTTGCTCCCGCTCCTTCCCCAATGCACTTGTCCTGGCATTTGATGTGCTTTTGGCTTAAGTTATGTTTTAGCAACGACTCTTGTTTTACGATGCAAGACCCAGTAGCAAAAGAAGTCTTCCCTGCTGCTATTATTTCACACATTCTAGTATTTCACACTAGCTAGTTTTGTTCCTCCGACCTTAGCCACTTGAATTCGCAAAGGCACCCCTGTCTAAAAATGTTGATCGATTTCTGTGGAGGTAGATCAGTAGCAACATCGAGAAGGGTGAAGTTGCAATTCGAGGCGTTCCTGCATGTGGGCATCTGCAGGAACCCGTCTTTATACTTCTATTGGTACATTTTTTAAACTAGGACTCCGGTACACAGGCGGGAAGCAAGGCGCTTCAGTACAGTAAGTGGCAGTAATGAATCATAACGTTGGATGCCAACCGCCACAGAAGAGGGGGTGACAATGCAAGTAGCTAACTAGCTAGGACTCCGTCACACAGCAGGCGGGATAGGTAGATAGCTAACAATAGCTAAGACACCGGAAGACAGTGTCCTTCGCCCCCACCTGTCGTGCACTGGTTTACTGCAGTTCTGCAAACCACAGCAGGAGCAAATCCCACTGTGTGCTAGGTAGTTAGTTAGATAGCTAACTAGCACTCCGGTACACACTAGGCAGGATAGATAGCTAGCTAGCACACCAGTTGACAGTGTACTTTCCCTCCGTCCGTCGGGCACTGCTTTCCCACAGTTCTGTTAACGACGGCAAGGGCCAGTGTTTGGCAGGCGGTAGCGAAGGACACTGTGTGCACGCTAGCTAATTAGCCAGGAGGGCTCTGGTACACAGCAGGTGTATTTATTTTTTTATTTCTCTGTTATTTCCCTTTTGACCCACATTTTAATCGCATAGACAATCAGGGGAAAACCAGAAAATCAAAAGTGTCACACAAGCATGAAGATGGCATGCTTGTGCAGAAGTATAAAGAGGGGTTCCTGACGCAGGAATGCCCACATGCAGGATCGACCCGAATTGCGGGCCGCAATCACACACTATTGGCACTATCGCCGACAGTGACCTCGTCCTCATCATCTTCTTCTGGTTGATCATTTTCATAATTAGTTTTTTTTTTGTTAAAGAAAGCTTCAATTCCGCCTCGTTTCATTGTTGTTCTTTCTTTCTAGCTAATGTCATTACTTAGCTGACAGTCCTGAAGTAAAGTTTAGTGAAAAGGGGTTAGTTGTGTCGCCTGGCGTGTGCCTAGTGTGTGATTGGTTTAATTAGCTACATTTAAACATTTGTAGCATTATGATTGGTTACGATTTGGAAACAATGCATCAGCCCGTCTTGTTTGAGCAGTGAAGAGAAAGAAGTGTTGTAGCAAAATATTGTTATGCATTTATTTTTTTATTGGATATTTTTTTTTTGCCACATAGCACTCCCAAAATAAATGTACTGAGCACACAGCCAAAATGTTTAGTTGCATGTGCGAACAAAATGTTTCACACTTTAGAACCCTGGTTGTACTTCCAATGCCCTCTTCTGGAGATGGGAGAAAGCCCAGTGGAGTTGTACTTCCAGGCCTCCTCTGGAGATGGGGGAAAGACCAGTGGAGTTGTACTTCCAGACCTCTTCTGGAGATGGGGGAAAGACCAGTGGAGTTGTACTTCCAGACCTCTTCTGGAGATGGGGGAAAGGGTAAGTGTACTGTATAGTCCTGAATGTACATACAGTGCATTTGGAAAGTATTCAGAACCCTTGACTTTTTCCACATTGGTGGAGAGCTGCAAAGATGGTTGTCCTCCTGGAAGGTTATTCCATCTCCGCAGAGCTATGTCAGTGTGACCATCGGGTTCTTGGTCATCTCACTAACCAAGGCGATTTTCCCCTGATTGCTCAGTTTGGCCGGGTAGCCAGGTCTAGAAAGAGTCTTGGTGGTTTCAAACTTCTTCCATTTAAGAATGATGGAAGCCACCGTGTTCTTGGGGACGTTCAATGCTGCAGAAATGTTTTGGTACCCTTCCCCAGATCTGTGCCTCGACACAATCCTGTCTCGGAGCTCGACGGACAATTCCCTCGACCTCATTGCTTGGTTTTTGCTCTGAGATGCACTGTCAACTGTGGGACCTTATATAGACAGGTGTGTACCTTTCCAAATCATGTCCAATCATTTGAATTTACCACAGGTGGACTCCAATCAAGTTGTAGAAACATCTCAAGGATGATCAATGGAAATAGGATGCACCTGAGCTGAATTTAAAGTCTCATAGCGAAGGTTCTGAATACTTATATAAATAAGGTATTTCTGTTGTTTATTTGCTTTAAATATTTATTTTTTAAATGTTTTTCTTTGTCATTATGGGGTATTGTGTAGATTGATGAGGAAATAAGATGTATTTAATCAATTTTATAAAAAGGCTGTAATGTAACAAAATGTGGAAAAAGTCAATGGATCTGAACAGTTTCTGAGTGCACTGTATATGAACAACCACTGACTGACTGATACTGTAATGTTACACTGAATCACAATGTACAATCTAGAGAAAGTCATTTGGGTAGTATTGACGGCTGGCGTAATAGGCTACTACTAGCTTTGCACTGCTGTAAGAGAGGGTCTCTTTAGCTGCATTCACAACTAGGCTGCAGGCCATGTTCTGGTTTGGCAGCTGTGTCAAACACAGTCTCTGCTGCTGTTAGATGGATTGGTGCCCTTTGGAGGCTGAGAACACCTCCTCTTTATCTGTCATTCTGCTCAATGAAGAGACTGTTCTACCCATTGGGAAAGCTGACATTCCCTTTGATAGGTTTGCTCTACCAGACTTTTGCACATAGTTATTATAGTTGGTCTGTCCAACTATACCAGAACAGCAGCAGGTACACTAGAGGTTAAAGAAGCCAGTTGGGGAAATCTGAAGGGGAATGGGACAGCAACTGAAGGGTTGAGTCTCCTGCCGTTGTGCCCTTGAGCAAGGCACTTAACCCATGACTGCTCCGGGGGCACTGCACTGTGACTGATTCTGTGCTTCCAACCCTTAGGGTGTAGGCGTCTTGGATTAAAAAGAAAAAAAAAACAATTGTCAGGGGATTCGCACATTAAACTAGTCTTCTATATTGCTTGTTCTATAGTATGCTTTTTTCCCCACCAGATTTATCAACTGTATTTAAACTCATCTTTGTTTTATTGACCTACCGTTTCATGTATTTGTATTATGTAGGCTGAATAAATCAAATCATTACTTGGTGTGGATAATATGAGCGTATGTTTTTTCCACGTGGTATAATTCTCTTTGATTGTAATAGTTGAAGTGAGTTGTTTATGTACTGTAAGCCTACCTCATTGACAGATATCCGTTCCAAAACCCAGTGTGGAAAAACGCTCATATTTATAAGCGTTGGTGTACCTTAGGAGGTTTTGAACTTGTTTTTAAAATCTGCATGACCTTCAGGGCGACTGGTTATGCGACATTCTCCATGGGCATAATATCCTAGAGTTGACTCCCCTTATCAAATCATTCATTTGTCATGGAAGTGCTGAAAAGTCAAAGAAAACGCTTTCTCTGAACAAATAGAGATATAATACGGATGGATGTGCTTCTTTTGTCCAGTGTCTGTTTGGACAGGAAACGGTGAACTAATGGCCCATTTAATAGGTTTTGGCATCAAACCTCTGCTCTGATCGTGATTCAGTCTTGGTGATGGCAGAGCAGCCAGAAACAGAGGGAGAGATGAGATGTTATTACATTTTATGTGAACTTCTCAATAAACACTTTCCAAAAAAATAAAGTACATTGCTGTTATTGCATATCGCTAGTATGTTGGAATAGGTCTCTGTTGATGACATAGTGTTTGTTGTTTATGCTTTCAAAATGCTTTATATTTCATAAGCTCAATATTTGTCAAGCACCAAAATAAAAAGCAAACATTTTCAAGCAATAGGTTCTAACTGATTTCTAAAATATATTAAAAATGAATATTTATACACTCTTTATGAATCCTTTTAAGTATTGAAAGAAGGTGTATTTGAAAAACATTTATAGAAAGTTTTGAGATGGCAAAGACATTGAAAAACAAGTGAGATTTACAGGTCTGAAGGAGACAGGGCTAGTGTCTGCTGGCTGCTCTGCCTCTGATAAGAGAAGCACACCTGGGAGAAATCTGGAGTTTAAGATAATCTTGAGACCTGCAAATTTTGCCGCTGGTGATAAATTAGCACAGATAAGACGCTCGGTGTGCATCCTGAGAGGAACCTTGATGTGTCCTCCTTACAGGGGTTGTATTTCATGAAGCTTCTTTTCAGCAATTCCTTCCTTCTCTCTACCTTGAAATCTATAATCTTGAAAAAAACCTTCCTTTGCTAGAGTGTATGTTTTTGGATGAAATCCAGCCGGCTCCATATTCATACAGTACAACATCAAATTATTGTGTGTCCTTTAATCCTCTTCTCATAGATTTGCATTGTTGCTTTCACGTTTACCACTCCTCAAGGACTATTTGGCATGGAGCCATCGGTCACAATCCAACAGTTTTTCTCTGTGAGAGCTCTTGTGGAAAAACAGCAGAAAATACATCAGCAAGAACAACCTCAGTTTGCCTCGTCATGTAGCGAGTCCAGTGCAACGGTGGTGACACGATGAGTCTCACTGGCGTTAGCTTTCTGGGATAATTATAGGCTTTAGCTCAGGCTTTAGCATGAGACCTGAATTCAAACCCTATTCGGTCACATTGACAGGAGGAGGTCAAAGGGTAATGGATGGTGGTTCAGATGAGGAGACTTAAAGGACTAGATCACTATTTTACAACTTGATGTTAGATGGTTCCTCACCCTGAAAGTAGTCAATGTGCCAGGAAAAACTGTAATCCATGTAAACATGGATCGCAGTTTCTCTTGGATCACAGACTACTTTCAGGGTGGGGAATCATCTAAAACCAAATTGTAAAATATTGAACTAGTCCTTTAACGTGCCTGAGACCTGGAGACTTGTGTTAGCTCCCTGAGCTAATGCTTAGGGTTACACTGTAACTCCATTAGTCAGTTTGAAGAGCAGGATTTACTGACTTTTTGTGGGGATTGTATGCATATAGCAAACACTTTAATAGTATTCACTCCTGGCCTCCCGGGTGGCGCAGTGGTTAAGGGCGCCACCAGAGACTCTGGGTTCGCGCCCAGGCTCTGTCGTAACCGGCCGCGGCCGGGAGGTCCGTGGGGCGACGCACAATTGGCCTAGCGTTGTCCGGGTTAGGGAGGGTTTGGCCGATAGGGAAATCCTTGTCTCATCGCGCACCAGCGACTCTTGTGGCAGGCCGGGCGCAGTGCGCGCTAACCAAGGTTGCCAGGTGCACGGTGTTTCCTCCAACATATTGGTGCGGTTGGCTTCCGGGTTGTATCGGAGGACGCATGACTTTCAGCCTTCGTCTCTCCCGAGCCTGTACGGGAGTTGTAGCGATGAGACAAGATAGTAGCTACTAAACAATTGGATACCATGAAATTGGGGAGAAAAAGGGGTAAAATTCACAAAAAAAAAAATAGTACTCTCTCTTAAACTCTGTTCCTGCTTATGTCCTCCAGTGCTTTACAGGAGTGGTTCTCAATCCCATTTTAGTTTTTGCCTTAGCACTACACGATTCAAGTCAAAGATGATGATGAATTGATCATTTGAATCAGACTAAAAATGGGCCCCGGGACCAGGATAGAGAACCACTGCATTCCTATCGTAGTGTGCGTTTAAAAGTGAGAGCTAGAGAACAGTTAGGTACTGCAACAGCTGCAGTCTATAAGAGATAAGTGAAACAGGTTTTACCCTAGGGCACCAGAGTGAGACATTGCGGAGGACACATTCTAGCTTTCTTGGCATGGGGATCCAGAGAACACCAGCTGCATGCCTAATTTGCCTCCCATTTTTAGGATCCAGGTTATGTGTTATGAAAGACACATAAGGGAGCATTATAAAAATTTTATGACCATTTGAGACTCTTTTGGTTGTGAAATATGAGGCCTACACTCAGGCCATACGCTCAAATGTCCCAAAATATGCAGAGGACTTAGAGACTGCCAATTTATTCTTAGCCTTTTTTCTGTGTCCTTGTGCCTGGCTGACAGCAATTGCTTTTAACTTTGTTAAGTGGGGGGCAGTAAAAAAAATCGCAAATGCGTTTGACACACATTTGAAAACGGAGCCAACTATGTGATCCAAAGGTCACTTTGGAGCCACTGACTGCGATGTAGCAAAAACGCCATCGCTTTCCTGTCCAAACGCAGTCATTCCAATCCAATTGGTGTTGAGAAGAAAACGAGGAGAGAGGACGTGAGAAGTAAGCAATTGAGATTTTCGCTATGTCTCCATGAGATGCCATCTTAACCGGCTTCATTTGGCTTAGATGATTTAATGAATCTTGACAAAGCAATGAATGGTATCATATGATCGATGGCTATACAGTCACTGTCACATAGACTATTCACACAGAGTCATGTCAGCACAGCAGGCAACGTTGCTGTGCTGCGTTCCAAAAACATCCCCTATTGCTGAATCTAAGCTTAGGAATTAGGCTTGCAGCTCTCTAGACCTGCTATCTGAACAAACATTTCACACTTTAAAACATTCTAAAGGGGGTCTGGGGATGGAAGGACTGAACTGGGCTGTATGACTGACCGAGGCAGGCCCCTGGCGACAGCCTGCCCCGGTCACTTCCAGCTCTCCTTGGGAGCCCTTAATTGTACCTCCAGTACTAATGTGCTTCACCCCACCAGAGATAATGTATATAATGACGAGATTGTCTTGTCTCCAACCCTAACAATGTGAGTCGTTGGCGGTCTGCTTATCGGTCTGCTTATCACTGTATTCCCGCATGGACAGATTTTAACTGGAGCGGAGCCCCTTGGCTTCACCTCTTCCTCTCTGACCCCAACAACAGAATGCCAATTTCAATCTCTAACATATTAATCAATGACACACATCGCCAAACAGAATGCACTGCTGTCAGGTCTGGAGGCTTAGAGCCTCTGCTGTGGTCAATTACTGTATATAAACTGGGTGGATTGAGTCCTGAATGCTGATTGGCTGACAGCCGTGGTATATCAGACCGTATACCATGCGTATAACAAAACAATAATTTTTACTACTCTAATTGTGTTGGTAACCAGTTTATAATAGTAAATAAGACCTCAGGGGTTTGTGCTATATGGCCAATATACGGAGGCTAAGGGCTGTGTAAAGGCACAGCCCTTAGCAGTGGTATATTGGCCATTTACCACACCTCATCTGGCCTTATTGCTTAAATATATGGCCTGCAACCGTTCAGACTGTACCGTATCTAGTCTTTGGCCAATTGTTCACATTTTGGACAGACGGCCCTAATCAGTCAATCCAGATAATAGTTTTTTGGGGATGACCCAAAAACAACATTTAGTGCATTGAGGTAAGCATGTCTGAATTTATATGTAGGCCTAGTTGAGAATATATTTGTTTAATATTGTAAACGTTGTTTTCTTGTGCTCATCATATGCAAATACCAATGTACATTCATGCTTAAGAAATGCAGTTGACTTAGATACAGTATGTAGTATATCTGGTTAGTGCAGGATTGACCCAAGTTCTTTAGTTGTTGTAATTATAACATTAAAATCCATATCCTAGCCTGGTTTTAGACAAAGAAAGCACTTGCAAGATCCTTACCTAAGCCATCCTAGTTCATGCCGACACCTTTTAAAAACCCTAAACTTCCCTACACTAGCACCATGTTAGGAACAGAAGGTCAGAGACGACAGAGGATACATGTGAAAAACTACAGGTTTAGTGAGTCCAGAGCACCCCCCCCCCCCCTGATAAGCATCAACAATAACAATGTAACACACCGTACAAGAGTCAACGTGTAAATTTAAACCCTGACTGAATCTCAACCTGGCCCCTGCTGGCGCTTCAGTGAGACGGAGGGTTTTGTCAGAACGTGTAACGGTCTTCTCTGGTTTCCTGTCTTGACATCCACACTTCACACGCTGCCTGCCTCTCACGGTTAGCTGCTTCGGCTAATTACCGCAGGCACGCGTGCATCCCAGTGCTATGCGTTTCAGTTTTTTTTATGGGTTTTGTAATCAATTATACATATATTTGAATACTGATCTGTTTTGGTCCCAAGTACGTTCTGGGGGCGGGATGTAGCCTAGTGGTTAGATCGTTAGGCCAGTAACCGAAAGGTTGCTGGATCGAATCCCTGAACAAGGCAGTTAACCCACTGTTCCTCATTAGGCTGTCATTATAAATAAGAATTTGTTCTTAAATTATTTGCCTAGTTAGGTATAAAATATATATCCTGACTCCACACAGGAGTGAAAATTCATTCTGGATGATTAGATGGGTTGTTCCCCCAATTAGATGCCTGTGTAACTTCCTAAAAAAAACATTTACCATCTCAAAGTGAAATAAAAAACTGACTATATTAATTGCCTATTATGTACCAAATATAGTTACAGGGATGACCGTAACAGGGTTGACGACTTCATCTTAAATCAGCCATAAATTCCCTTGTGACAGAGGGAATGGAAGCTTGCTGTGTATAACAGGCATGGGCAATCGAATCACAAAAATGTTTTAACTGTTAAAACATTCCTAGCCGGTTTATTTATGGGTAACAGGGTTGAAGTGTTATGTTCGACCAGCTCAGTTTCCCCATCACAAAACACCAGAGAATTGCCGAAATGAGAAGAACCAGGACACCTGCTTTTACACAGATTAGATGTTCAATGTCTCTTTAGAAAGAAAAATAGATATATTTAAAAAGGAATAGTTTCACCATGTTAAAATGAGTTCAGTTCAAGTGACAGGGTTGACCCTAAAAGGAGGTGGGACAGGTTTTTTTTTTATTTACCTTAAAATGAATCACTAATAACAGGAAATAAATAATAATCTTCATAAATGACTTTGTCAAAGCAACAAAAATAATCATGGCTTTACAATGATGGTGAAAACATGGAGAAATGTTACAGTTAAGTTGGTTAGAACTTTCTAGAAGTCACAGAGGGACAACATTCTGAATCTGGCACTTTAGCAAGTCTTTAGTCATATTAAAATCGGATGTATTTCATTTTCCATGTGGTCTATATTTATTGGTCCAGTTGTCACGGGTATCGTTGGAAGTAGACCAAAGTGCAGCGTGTTGAGCGTACATTTTACTTCATCATTCATTTGGCGACAAAACAACGCAACAACCGTGAAGCTTACAGGGCTAAGTGTCACAAACAAAGTTAACTACCCACACTGCAAGGAGGGGGGGGGGGGCTACCTAAGTATGATTCCCAATCAGAGAGACAACGATAGACAGCTGTCCCTGATTGAGAACCATACCCTGCCAACACATAGAAGCACAAATCATAGAAATAAAGGACATAGAATGCCCACCCAAATCACACCCTGACCAAAAAGAGACATAAAAAGGCACTCTGTCAGGGCGTGACCCCAGTGCAGTCAAAATTCTGTTTTTTCTTGAGTTTTATATCATATTGTACACAACACCTGATGAAACTAACACTATAAAAGTGTGTTATTTCCTGATAGTTGCTGGTTGAAAATACAATCTACACAGATTATCATCCGTAGAGTAGTTATTATCTGTAGAGTAGTTATCATCTGTAGAGTAATTATCATCTGTAGAGTAATTATCATCTGTGGAGTAGTTATCATCTGTGGAGTAGTTATCATCTGTGGAGTAGTTATCATCTGTGGAGTAGTTATTATCTGTCGAGTAGTTATCATCTGTAGAGTAATTATCATCTGTAGAGTAATTATCATCTGTAGAGTAGTTATCATATGTAGAGTAGTTATCATCTGTAGAGTAGTTATCATATGTAGAACAGTTGTCATCTGTAGAGTAATTATCATCTGTTGAGTAATTATCATCTGTAGAGTAATTATCATCTGTAGAGCAGTTGGTCTCTGATGAGAAATGGAAAGTTCATTACAGGAGTGTGACTGTGAATCAGACGGCCAATCAAAGCTTCAACTTATTCTGGTGAAGAACCATCTCTGGGCCAATTAAATAATATTTAGAGGCAACATGGGAAATGGAGTCCAAATGTGCCAAATATAGGCAGGATGCAGGGCTTGATAAATACTTTTTGAAACAAACTTCCATTGTCCTTTCAAGAGTTGCTGGATATCTTTTCATCTTCGGCTCGCTCCACAGTTCATGCACCTTGATTGGAAAGCATTTATTTTTCTCTGCAGGGAGCAGCCTTCAATTTTTGATAAAGGTATTTGGTTGCGCAATGGTCATACGCTTTAGCTATAAAGAAATCAGAGTGTGATGCTCTGCAAGCCATACCGGTAGGTTGGCACTTGGCAGCCATTCCTATTTATGACCTAATCTATGATAATAATGACACCTAAACTGTGATTGGATTGGGAAAGACACATGGGTAATAGGACTGACCACCCACTCTCTGATTAGCCTTGTCCTGTCGTTGACCTAGAGGGAGAGCAGAGAGGAAGAGCCGAAGCGAGAGGCCCAACTCTCCCCCAAAAATCTGTCTATTCCAGCAGGTGGGGTTGTTTCGTTTCTTTCAGCCACCATCAAGGCGTTTTTGTTTGGAAGTGTCAAATTTGGTCAACAAAAAATGTGTATGGCTTATTTGATCTAATCAAAGTGTTGTAATGCTTAAGTTGTTACGAGTTTACTGATATAAGTAGGACATGTGACATCCCGGTAACTTTGGGGAAAAACACTATCGGAGTTGTCTTCAGTTGGATATGCATATTCATGACATGAGGCTAGTAGAATAGCATCCCTCTCAATTGAATACAGGCGGTTGACATCAACAACCCTCATTAAATATTCAAACATGTGTTAAAATAATGATGTATCCACCAATCTAAAAGAGAGGAATAGGCAGGAGCTTGACAGCTAAATGTAGGTTGATTTATTAGCTAGATTCTAGATCAAAGAAATTGATTAGTTATTGTGAGGAAACTAAACATTTATTTCCCACCGTGCCGCTTTGTGGACAATGATTCCCATTGTCAGGGTGGAGAGACAGGTATCTTGTCAGTATATCCATAATCTTTGGGGAGAGCCATACAGAGTGAGAGAGATGAGTGAAAGAGAGACAGAGAGAAAGAATGAGATAAAGCACCACACACAGTGTATGAGAGAGAGAGCGAGAGAGAGCACACTGTGTCAGAAGGTACAGAAAGACAATCACTGTCAGAGCAGAAGAGGCATGGGGTATGAAATACCATAACTTGACAATAAAACTGATTCGTCTCTGTAGGCTACTTTCGTCATTTTATTATCAAATGGCATGTTGATCATTTCTATTAAACTGGTGAATCTATCTTTTCAGTGACATTAACTGACACTCCATGCACTGAGGAGAAACGAGGACAGAAATTGAAATTCACAACAGAGAGTTTTAGTAGCGTTGAATCAATTACAAATGGAGAATGGATTCAGTGACTGCATGAAGGAAGCGAATGGCTCTACACCCCATTAGAACAATTTAATTGATTTTGGTGATTTCTGGATGGGGCAGAAAGGAGCGAGCAGTGGAATTGAAAATCACCTTTGGAAAATGTAATAGCAAAATACATCAGGAAGTTCTTGTTACATGGACTGTTGAAGTTTGAGAGAGGGTAAGTGTTTGGTCTTCTGCTAGCTTTTTGGTCTCTGCTAGCTTTTTGGTCTCTGCAAGCTTTTTGGTCTCTGCTAGCTTTTTGGTCTCTGCTAGCTTTTTGGTCTCTGCTAGCTTTTTGGTCTCTGCTAGCTTTTTGGTCTTCTGCTAGCTTTTTGGTCTCTGGTAGCTTTTTGGTCTCTGCTAGCTTTTTGGTCTTCTGCTAGCGTTTTGGTCTCTGCTAGCTTGTTGGTCTTCTGCTAGCTTTTTGGTCTCTTGCTAGCTTTTTGGTCTCTGCTAGCTTTTTGGTCTTCTGCTAGCTTTTTTATTTTTTTATTTTTTTTTGTTTTGAATTTTACCCCTTTTTCTCCCCAATTTCGTAGTATCCAATTGTTGTAGTAGCTACTATCTTGTCTCATCGCTACAACTCCCGTACGGGCTCGGGAGAGACGAAGGTTGAAAGTCATGCGTCCTCCGATACACAACCAACCAAGCCGCTGCTTCTTTAACACAGCGCACATCCAACCCGGAAGCCAGCCGCACCAATGCGCCGGAGGAAACACCGTGCACCTGGCCACCTTGGCTAGCGTACACTGCGCCCAGCCCGCCACAGGAGTCGCTGGTGCGCGATGAGACAAGGACACCCCTACCGACCAAGCCCTCCCTAACCCGGGCGACGCTAGGCCAATTGTGCGTCGCCCCACGGACCTCCCTTTTTGGTCTTCTGCTAGCTTTTTGGTCTTCTGCTAGCTTTTTGGTCTCTGCTAGCTTTTTGGTCTCTGCTAGCTTTTTGGTCTTGGTCTCTGGTAGCTTTTTGGTCTCTGCTAGCTTTTTGGTCTCTGCTAGCTTTTTGGTCTTCTGCTAGCTTTTTGGTCTTCTGCTAGCTTTTTGGTCTTCTGCTAGCTTTTTGGTCTTCTGCTAGCTTTTTGGTCTTCTGCTAGCTTTTTGGTCTCTGCTAGCTTTTTGGTCTTCTGCTAGCTTTTTGGTCTTCTGCTAGCTTTTTGGTCTCTGCTAGCTTTTTGGTCTCTGGTAGCTTTTTGGTCTTGGTCTCTGGTAGCTTTTTGGTCTCTGCTAGCTTTTTGGTCTCTGCTAGCTTTTTGGTCTAAGTCATCATTTTTTATGCAACCTTTATTTTCACAAGGAAGACATATCTCTTTTTCAAATGTGCCCTGTATAATACAACATATATACACATTATACACAAAATACACTATCTATACAAAAAGTATTCGTGGATTCTGCTTTTTCAGCCACACCGGTTGCTGACAGATATATAAAATTGAGCACACAGCCATGCAATCTCCATAGACAAACATTAGCAGTAGAATGGCCTTAATGAAGAGCTCAGTGACTTTCAACGTGGCACCGTCATAGGATGCCACCTTTACAACAAGTCATTTGGTCAAATGTCTGCCCTGCTAGAGCTGCTGTCAAGTGTGAGTGCTGTTATTGTGAAGTGGAAGAGCAACAATGGCTCAGCCGCGAAGTGGCATGAAACACAAGCTCACAGAACAGGAACGCCGAGTGCTGAAGTGCGTAGTGCGTAAATATCTTCGGTCCTCGGTTGCAACACTCACTACTGAGATCCAAGCTGCCTCTGGAAGCAACGTCAGCACAATAACTGTTCGTCGGGAGCTTCATGAAATGGATTTCCATGGACAAGCAGCCGCACACAAGTGATGAATCACGCTTCACCAACTAATAAATCTGAGTTTGGCAGATGCCAGGAGAATGCTACCTGCCCCAATACATAGTGCCAACTGTAAAGTTTGGTGGATGAGGAATAATGGTCTAGGGCTGTTTGTCATGGTTCGGGTAGGCCCCTTAGTTCCAGTGAAGGGAAATCATAACGCTACAGCATACAATGACATTCTAGATGATTCTGTGCTTACAACTTTGTGACAACAGTTTGGGGAAAGCCCTTTCCTGTTTCAGCATGACAATGCCCATGTGCACAAAGTGAGGTCCATACAGAAATGGTTTGTCAAGATCGGTGTGGAAGAACTTGACTGGCCTTCACAGAGCCCTGACCTCAACCACGCCGACTGCGAGCCAGGCCCAATCGCCCAACATCAGAGCCCGACCTCACTAATGCTCTTGTGCACGCAGCAATGTTCCAACATCTAGTGGAAAGCCTTCCCAGAAGAGTGGAGGCTGTTTTAGCAGGAAAGGGGGGACCAACTCCACATTAATGCCCATGATTTTGGAATGAGATGTTTGACGAGCAGGTGTCCACATACTTTTATAGTGTATCTTCTGTGACCTTTTTAAGAAGTGCAGTGGCGCAGGATGTGACTCCTAACAGTACATACCCAGACCCCTCAGCTAAGTTCGATAACAGTCCACAGCTTTAAAAAAACAATGATGGAATGTTGGAATGCAGTAACCGGTAAACATGTTTCCTCATTAGCGTCTTAGTGTTTCTACGTTACCATAGTAGCATGAGTCAGAAAAGTCTGGTTCTCTTAAACCAACAACAACATTATCATACCAATACCAGAACTATCATCACCTTTGGCAACGATTACAGCCTCGACTCTTCTTTGGTATGACACTACAAGCTTGGCACACCTGTATTTGGGGAGTTTCTCCTATTCTTCTCTGCAGATCCTCTCCAGCTCTGCCAGGTTGGATGGGGAGCGTCGCTGCTCAGCTATTTTCAGGTCTCTCCAGAGATGTTCAATCGGGTTCAAGTCCGGGCGCTGGCTGGGCCACTCAAGGGCATTCAGAGACTTGTCCCAAGGCCACTGGTCTTGGCTGTGTGCTTAGGATCATTGTAATGTTGGAAGGTGAACCTTCGCACCAGTCTGAGGTCCTGACCGCTTTGGAGCAGATTTCATCAAGGATCTCTCTTTGTACTTTGCTCTGTTCATCTTTCCCTAAATCCTGACTTGTCTCCCAGTCCCTGCCTCTGAAAAATATCCCCACAGCACGATGCTGCCACCATCATATTTCACCGTAGGGATGGGGCCAGGTTTCCTTCAGACGTGACGCTTGGCATTCAGGCTAAAGAGTTTAATCTTTGATTCATCAGACCAGAGAATCTTGTTTCTTATGGTCTGGGAGTCCTTAGGTGCCTTTTGGCAAATCCAAGTGGGCTGTCATGTGCCTTTTACTGAGGAGGGGCTTCCGTCTGTCCACTCTACCATAAATGTCTGATTGGTAGAGTGCTGCAGAAATGGTTGTCCTTCTGGAAGGTTCTCCCATCTCCACAGAGGAACTCTGGAGCTCTGTCAGAGTGACCATCGGGCTCTCTAGGAAGAGTCTTGATGGTTCCAAACTTCTTCCATTTAAGAATGACGCATCACTGGGGACAAACTACCTGCACTCCAGGACACCTATAGCACCCGATGTCACAGGAAGGCCAAAAAGATCATCAAGGACAACAACCACCCCAGCCACTGCCTGTTCACCCCGCTACCATCCAGAAGGCGAGGTCAGTACAGGTGCATCAAAGCTGGGACAGAGAGACTGAAAAACAGCTTCTATCTCAAGGCCATCAGACTGTTAAACAGCCATCACTAACATAGAGGGCTGCTGCCGACATACAGACTCAAATCTCTGGCCACTTTAATACATGTATGGCATGGATTTAATAAAGTTACCACTAGTCACTTTAAATAACCACACTTTATTAATGTCTATATATCCTACATTACTCATCTCATATGTATATACTGTATTCTATGCCATCTACTGCATCTTGCCTATGCCGCACGGCCATTGCTCATCCATATACAGTTGAAGTCGGAAGTCTACATACACTTAGGTTGGAGTCATTAAAACTCATTTTTGAACCACTCCACAAATTTCTTGTTAACACACTATAGTTTTCGCAAGTCGGTTAGGACAACAATCCAACAATTGTTTACAGACAGATTATTTCACTTATTATTCACTGTATCACAATTCCAGTGGGTCAGAATTTTACATACACTAAGTTGACTGTGCCTTTAAACAGCTTGGAAAATTACAGAAAATATTGGCATGGCTTTAGAAGTATTTTAAGGCCTACCTTCAAACGCAGTGCCTCTTTGCTTGACATCATGGGAAAGAATTCAAAAGAATTCAGCCAAGACCTCAGAAAAAAAATTGTAGACCTCCACAAGTCTGGTTCATCCTTGTGAGCAATTTCCAAACACCTGAAGGTACCACGCTTATCTGCACAAACAATAGTACACAAGTATAAACACCATGGGACCACGTGGCCGTCATTTTTTTTAATTGATTTTTTTACTTTTATTTAACTAGGCAAGTCAGTTAAGAACAAATTCTTATTTTCAATGACGGCCTTGGAACAGTGGGTTAGGGGGCAGAACGACAGATTTGTACTTTGTTAGCTCGGGGATTTGAACTTGCAACCTTCCGGTTACTAGTCCAACGCTCTGACCACTAGGCTACCCTGCCGCCCCAATACCACTCAGGAAGGAGATGTGTTCTGTCTCCTAGAGATGAACGTACTTTTGTGCGAAAAGTGCAAATAAATCCCAGAACAACAGCAAAAGACCTTGTGAAGATGCTGGAGGAAACAGGTACAAAAGTATCTATATCCACAGTATAACAAGTCCTATGTTGACATAACCTCAGCAAGGAAGAAGCCACTGCTCTAAAACCCAGACTACGGTTTGCAACTTCACATGGGGACAAAGATTGTACTTTTTGGAGTAATGTCCTCTGGTCTGATGAAACAAAAATAGAACTGTTTGGCCATAATTACCATCGTTATGTTTAGATGAAAAGGGGGGGACTTACAAGCCGAAGAACACCATCCCAACCATGAAGCACGGGGGTGGCATCATTATGTTGTGGGGGTGCTTTGTTGCAGGAGGGACTGATGCACTTCACAAAATAGATGGCATCATGAGGTAGGAAAATTATGTGGATATATTGAAGCAACATCTCAAGACATCAGTCAAGTTAAAGCTTGGTCGCAAATGGGTTTTCCAAATGAACAATGACCCCAAGCATACTTTCAAATGTGTTGCAAAATGGCTTAAGGACAACAAAGTCAAAGTATTGGAGTGGCCATCACAAAGCCCTGACCTCAATCCTATTTTGTGGACAGAACTGAAAAAGCGTGTGCGAGCAAGGAGGCATACAAACCTGACTCAGCTACACCAGCTCTGTCAGGAGGAATGAGCCAAAGTGCACCCAACTTATTGTGGGAAGCTTGTAGAAGACTACCCGAAACGTTTTACCCAAGTTAAACAATTTAAAGGCAATGCTACCAATACTAATTGAGTGTATGTTAACTTCTGACTCATTGGGAATGTGAAGAAAATAAATAAAAGCTGAAATAAATCATTCTCTCTACTATTATTCTGACATTTCACATTCTTAAAATAAAGTGGTGATCCTAACTGTCCTATAACAGGGAATTTTTACTAAGTTTAAATGTCAGGAATTGTGAAAACTGAGTTTGAATGTATTTGGCTAAGGTGTATGTAAACTTCCGACTTCAACTGTATTTATATGTACATATTCTTATTCATTCCTTTACACTTGTGTGTATAAGGTAGTCGTTGTGAATTTGTTAGATTACTTGTTAGATATTACTGCACTGTCGGAACTAGAAGCACAAGCATTTCGCTACACTCGCATTAACATCTGCTAACTATGTGTATGTGACCATTAACATCTGCTAACTATGTGTATGTGACCAATACAATTTGTTTTGATTTGAGTGATGGAGTGCTGCATCAGATGACCTGGCCTCCACAATCACCTGACCCAATTGAAATGGTTTGGGAGGAGTTGGACCACAGAGTGAAGGAAAAGCAGCCAACAAGTGCTCAGCATATGTGGAAACTCCTTCAAGACTGTTGGAAAAGCATTCCAGGTGACTACCTAATAAAGCTGGTTGAGATAATTTCAAGGGTGAGTAAAGCTGTCATCAAGGCATAGGGTGGCTACTTTGAATATATAAAATATATTTGGATTTGTTTAACACTTTTTTGGTTACTACATGATTCCATGTGTTATTTCATAGTTTTGATGTCTTCACTATTATTCTACAATGTAGAAAATAGTACAAATAGTTGAAAAAAACCTGAATGAGTAGGTGTGTCCAAACTTTTGACTGCATCTACATACTGTATATACGTTTGGGTTGAGGTCGGGTGATTGTGGAGGCCAGGTCATCTGATGCAGCTCTCCATCACTCAAATCAAATCAAATTATTATTGGTCACATACACATATACACATTAAAATACAAAAACACAGTCATGGGAAACACAAATATAACATCATAAATCACCCAGAAAACAGTTACATTCCTCCACAAATAAATCCTCAATCAATACTTTAAACTGCCCGAACGGCACCAGAACCTCAAGATGAATTGTATATAGAATTTTGTTCCAGCAATACGTTGGATTAAAACTAAAAGCAGATTTAGCTAGCTGGCTGAAGACCTTAGGAACCTTAAGAGTTAACCAATTCTGTTAACGGGTTAGGTAACTCAGGTGTCTATACTTCAACAGCAAAGTTAGATAAGACAGAAGTTTATAAAGTATGGCTTTGTTCACAAAAAAGGGAGTAATGTAGAGATCTACGGTTCTTTAGCAAAGTCCAGCCAACCTTTTGATACAGGATGCAGTGATGAGTATCAAAACTGTCCCCTGTCACAAAACGAAGGGCACTATGGTAAATGCCATCCAAAAGTTTAAGAGTAGCAGCAGCTGCTCTTTGATAAATATTATCACCATAATCAAAAGCAGATTAAAAGGTTGACTGAATCATTTTCAACCCAAACCGGACAAGAGTAAATCAATCTATCAATCTTTTCCATCTCTATTTCCATGCACTGCATAAAGAGGAGCTATATCTGAGAGCCACATTTACAATGCTAAGGACAAGAGACATTTATTAAAAACAATTGCGGAATAATATGAGTTGATATTTTTCATACAACCCTACACTTTTCTCCCAAATTTTGTTTTGTGGTTTAGATTTGGAGAAAAAAAACAAGCATAATTCAAAGCCACCCCAAGAGATGTTTATTCTGAACGAGCCGTGTAGATGGAAGAAGACCTCTGGGGATGCACAGGTATGCAGATAGTTCATGGAAATGGAAGCCAACGGTCATATAACGTTGATTCAAGCACTAATTTACTCCTTAACCTTGCAATTGGGAGAAAGATATTAAAGCGTTTCACATGACAAATGAGCAACAGCGCTACCAGTGTTCCCGTCACTGACTGCAGGACATGAATTGATACCTGGAAGATTCATGGTCTCGACCAGATTGTTGTACTTTCTTTTTAGAGGAATAATCCACTTTGTTATTATCCGAGTGCCATTTAAATGTATGGCTGGACTGGAGGCTGGGCAGCGTCTCGTGGAGAATTGATGAGGTGTGAAATGTGAAATTAAGTTGAATGCAAACAGGCTCATATAAAGGAGGTTTAGACTGCCTGAGGTAGGATGATGTTGAGGCCCAGCACTCTACATCAGGAATCATCAACTAGATTCAGCCGGGGGTCGATTTTTTTTTTTTCTTAATTTGTAGAATGCAAATTGACCGCAAGACACCCAAACAGATTTAATATTTGAGTTAAACATAATTTAAAACCTTGCTTACATTTGTATACGATTACTTGTCTCTCTATTATGCCGTGGAAATACTGGAAACAGATTTCTAAAATTAAAATCACTTGGAGACAATTTTATGTCTTTTATGTCCAATAATGAAAATAATGTACTTTCTTTTTAAACAGACTGAGTGTGGTGAGGTGTGGCTTGAAGCAATGAGTGACGTATTTAAAGGGCAGTGGCCATGCTGATAGCGTTCCCCAAACCACAACCCAACCTCCTCTCTGTTTTTCAACTGATCGTTTAATACGGCACCGTTTCTTTTCAATAGAACGTCCCAGAATATAAAAACTTACTGAACCGTCCCAGGTCTGTGCAGTACGAGAGTCATCAGAAATCACACTTACATTAAGGTGCGATGTAAATGTTAACAGAATGTTGAAACTAGCTCTAAGAAATTTGAATCGGCTACTAACTAGACTGTTGAACAGGAGCCTCCAGTTGTCTTTAGCTGCCTCTGTCATTTGAGAGGGCAAGAGTAGATCATAAATAAAAGACAAGTGAAGAAGATGTGGCAATGCAGATACTACAGAGAGGTGCGGAGGCTTGATGATTAGTTGACGAGTAAAATCAGGTGTGCTTGTCCGGGGCCACAACAAAAATATGTACTGTTGGGGGTACTGGAGTTGGGAGACACTGTTGGGGGTACTGGAGGAGGGAGACACTGTTGGGGGTACTGGAGTTGGGAGACACTGTTGGGGGTACTGGAGGAGGGAGACACTGTTGGGGGTACTGGAGTTGGGAGACACTGTTGGGGGTACTGGAGGAGGGAGACACTGTTGGGGGTACTGGAGGAGGGAAACACTGTTGGGGGTACTGGAGTTGGGAGACACTGTTGGGGGTACTGGAGGAGGGAGACACTGTTGGGGGTACTGGAGTTGGGAGACACTGTTGGGGGTACTGGAGGAGGGAAACACTGTTGGGGGTACTGGAGCAGGGAGACACTGTTGGGGGTACTGGAGTTGGGAGACACTGTTGGGGGTACTGGAGGAGGGAGACACTGTTGGGGGTACTGGAGTTGGGAGACACTGTTGGGGGTACTGGAGGAGGGAAACACTGTTGGGGGTACTGGAGTTGGGAGACACTGTTGGGGGTACTGGAGGAGGGAAACACTGTTGGGGGTACTGGAGCAGGGAGACACTGTTGGGGGTACTGGAGGAGGGAAACACTGTTGGGGGTACTGGAGGAGGGAAACACTGTTGGGGGTACTGGAGCAGGGAGACACTGTTGGGGGTACTGGAGGAGGGAAACACTGTTGGGGGTACTGGAGGAGGGAAACACTGTTGGGGGTACTGGAGTTGGGAGACACTGTTGGGGGTACTGGAGGAGGGAAACACTGTTGGGGGTACTGGAGGAGGGAGACACTGTTGGGGGTACTGGAGGAGGGAGACACTGTTGGGGGTACTGGAGGAGGGAGACACTGTTGGGGGTACTGGAGGAGGGAAACACTGTTGGGGGTACTGGAGGAGGGAGACACTGTTGGGGGTACTGGAGGAGGGAAACACTGTTGAGGGTACTGGAGGAGAGAAACACTGTTGAGGGTACTGGAGGAGGGAAACACTGTTGAGGGTACTGGAGGAGGGAAACACTGCACTAGAGAGGGATGCTGAGAAACATCAGAGGTGATGTTGAAGAAGTATTATGGCAAAGTCTTCCTCAAAATCTGAAAAAATGAATCCCATCAGAGGAAAGTTTTTTTTTCTCTCCTTGAGCAGGGTTGGAATGGATTAAAAGATATTTCCATCTTTGATAGCTGCTGCTGTATCTTCACAGACCAGAGGACTTTGCACCCCAACCAGCCCAGATTCAGCTGTACATTTACATCTATTATGTAACGCAAAAGTGATTTGCATATCTTCTCTTGCCCTCAACTTTGTAACATGGAGAAACACATAGATATATATATATATTATTCAGAACTGAAATGTTTGCAATCGATAGATGACAGTGCAGAACAAAATATTAGATATAGTTACAAAGATTGTGGCTAAGCAGTTTTCCGTTCATCTACCAACCTACCTGTGAAGTCATGGTGTACACTCTACACTCTGCAGCCTACCTACACCTGTGAAGTCATGGTGTACACTCTACACTCTGCAGCCTACCTACACCTGTGAAGTCAAGGTGTATACTCTACACTCTGCAGCCTACCTACACCTGTGAAGTCATGGTGTACACTCTACACTCTGCAGCCTACCTACACCTGTGAAGTCATGGTGTACACTCTACACTCTGCAGCCTACCTACACCTGTGAAGTCATGGTGTACACTCTACACTCTGCAGCCTGACCCAGTGAAGTATCGAGAGGAGCAGTCCAACCCCATCATCATACAGTATGATAAACCATGTAACAATCCATTGGTCAGTGCAAGTATTGTGTCTGGCTACCCTGTCAAGTCTGTGTGAGGAGAATAATAATTTAAGGAAATAACTAAGACATAACCATGAGGTAACTGGCCAGTCACATTAGACAAAACAGCAGCTTGTGATTACTAAAGTCTATCTCCAACTTGTCAGATAGACAGAGAGCAGGGAATTGTTTAGAGTCAGAGTGCACCAGACATTTCAGTTAGTTATTAATGGGGTCTGACTCTGAAATGTTTGGAAGATATATTCTCGTTAGCAACATTGTGTTTATCTTGATGCCTTATTTTTGCTTCTGTTTACTTTGATGTGTCACACATCTCAAAGAAACACTTCACTGACATCTGAGAGATTGTTGCTGGATAAACATGTATAGTTATTTGTGATCCAGAGAGGAATTTGATAAATTGTGCTACTTCTGCAAAAGGAAGACAGAGATGGCTGCCACCAGCTTCCATTCAGTAAAGCATTATGTTGTTGGGCACTTTTGGATCTTATTGCCCTCTGTCTACACCAGTGAACTACATCTCTAGAGCCAAATTGAATTCTATTAGGATGTAATGACCTTTGTCATGTTGTTGTGGAACAGTTGAGAACCTGGGTGGAGATGCCGAGTGTAGTAAATGGAGTGAAGAGTTCCAAGACCCAATCAGAATCACCTTTATGCACTAAGTATATTTACAGTATATGCAGTTATTATGTGCAGTTCAATGATGGTTGATGCAGCGGAGAGTGCATAGTCCTTTAGTCTCCATGGGCCAGATGGGTGGTTGGTGAGAGCCCCAGCACGGGGGCGAACACTGAGGTCAACAATGAGACTCAGAAAGTCATTACAGAGTAGCTGCTGCAGCTACACTGAAGACATTATAAAGCTGTGACGACACTAGTATCGCAATATTTTTTCCATGGCAAAAAAGAAAACACTAAGCAGACCAAGCTCTATGGTCCTTTAAAAACCTTCTGTATGTAAAATATTGTATGCTATAGCTTGAAAAAATAAATGTATTTTACTCTGGATGTTTGTTTCCAACATTAGGGCTGTTTTCATAAAGAAGTTAAATCCGCTTTGTGTTTTGTTTCCTTGCCATACTAACGAGCATCGTGATACTGCTATCGTCCAGGCCTTATCATGGAGGAGATTAATGGATAAATGATTAAATGAATTTATCTCATTCAAGGGTTTTTCTTTATATTTATTATTTTCTACATTATAGAATAATAGTGAAGACATCAAAACTATTAAATAACACATATTGAATCATGTAGTAACCAAAAAAGTGTTAAACAAATCAAAATATATTTTAGATTTTAGATTCTTCAAAGTAGCCAGCCTTTGCACACTCTTCACATTCTCTCAACCAGCTTCACCTGGAATGCTTTTCAAACAATCTTAAAGGAGTTCCCACATATGCTGAGCACTTGTTGGCTGCTTTTCCTTCACTCTGCAGTCCAACTCATCCCAAACCATCTCAATTGGGTTGAGGTTGGGTTATTGTGGAGGCCAGGTCATCTGATGCAGCACTCCATCACTCTCCTTCTTGGTCAAATAGCCCTTACACAGCCTGGAGGTGTGTTGGGTCATTGTCCTGTTGAAAAACAAATGATAGTCCCACTAAGCACAAACCAGATGAGATGACGTATCGCTGCAGAATGCTGCGGTAGCCATGCTGGTTAAGTGTGCTTTGAATTCTAAATAAATCACTGACAATGTCACCAGCAAAGCACCCCCACACCATCACACCTCCTCCTCCTTGCTTCACAGTGGGAACCACACATGCAGAGATCATCGGTTCATCTACTCTGTGTCTCACAAAGACACGCCGCTTGGAAACAAAAATCTCAAATTTGGACTCATCAGACCAAAGGATAGATTTCCACTGGTCTAATGTCCAATGCTTGTGTTTCTTGTTATTGGTGTCCTTTAGTGGTGGTTTCTTTGTAGCAATTCGACCATGAAGGCCTGCTTCACACAGTCTCCTCTGAACAGTTGATGTGTGTGTTACTTGACCTCTGTGAAGCATTTATTTAGGCTGCAATTTCTGAGGCTGGAAACAAATTAACTTATCCTCTGCAGCTGAGGTAACTGTGGGTCTTCCTTTGCTGTCGCGGTCCTCATGAGAGCCAGTTTCATCATAGCGCTTGATTGTTTTTGCAACTGCACTTGAAGAAACTTTCAAGTTCTTGAAATTCTTGAAATTTTCCGTATTGAATGACCTTCATGTTTTGAAGTAATGATGGACTGTGGTTCTTTTTGCTCATTCAAGCTGTTCTTGCCATAATACGGACTTGGTATTTTACCAAATAGGGCTATCTTCTGTATAGCACCCCTACCACGTCACAACACAACTGATTGGGACACTACTGCACTGTTGGAGCTAGGAGCACAAGCATTTCGCTACACCCGCAATATCATCTGCTAAATATGTGTATGTGACCAATGAAAGTTGTTTTGATATGATTTGAACAACACAACTGATTGGCTCAAATGCATTAAGAAGGAAAGAAATTCCACAAATTAACTTTTAACAAGGCACACCTGTTAATTGAAATGCATTCCAGGTGACTACCTCATGAAGCTGGTTGAGAGAATGCCAAGAGTGTGCAAAACTGTCATCAAGGCAAAGGGTGGTTACTTTGAAGAATCTTAAATTGAAAATATGATTCCATGTGTGTTATTATAGAGTTCCAAGATGGCGTAGCAGTCGGACGTGTGTTTTGTCTTGTCCCGTCCTGTCCCGTGTAAATATAGTTTTCCTCTTTTTTTCCGTATATATTTCATCTCACTTTCTGTCTACAGACTGAATACACTCTCCTGCAACCCGCCTCACCCAATGTGGTACGGATCTGCTATTTTTATACTTAAGAACCGGAACCCCCATTAGCAGCTAGCCAGCTTTCTAGCTACTAGCTAGTAGTCAGTTGGCCACTGCTAGCGGTCTTCACCGTTAACTCGAACACCAGTCAGCCTCAGCTCAGTCTGCAACATATTATCAAATGTTGCAACCCCTATTACTAGCCTGTTCCTCCTCTCTTTCGTATCGTCTGAGATCCCTAAAGATTGGAAAGCTGCCGCGGTCATCTCCCTCTTGAAAGGGGGAGACACTCTAGATCCAAACTGTTATAGACCTATATCCATCCTGCCCTGCCTTTCTAAAAATCTTTGAAAGCCAAGTTAAACAGATCAACGGCCATTTCGAATCCCACCGTACCTTCTCCGCTATGCAATCTGGTTTCTGAGCTGGTCATGGGTGCACCTCAGCCATGCTCAAGATCCTAAACAATGTCATAACCTCCATCGATAAATGACGGTACTGTGCAGCCGTCTTCATCGACATGGCCAAGGCTTTCGACTCTGTCAATCACCTCATGCTTATTGGCAGACTCAATAGCCTTGGTTTCTCAAATGGCTGCCTCGCCTGGTTCACTAACTACTTCTCAGATATAGAGTTCAGTGTGTCAAATCAGAGGGCCTGTTGTCCGGACCTCTGGCAGTCTGTATGGGGGTGCCACAGGGTTCAATTCTCGGGCCGACTCTTTCTCTACATATATCAATGATGTCGCTCTTGCTGCTGGGGATTCTCTGATCCACCTCTGCGCAGACGAGACCATTCTGTATTCATCTGGCCCTTCTCTGGACACTGTGTTAACAAACCTCCAAATGAGCTTCAATGCCATACAACACGCCTTCCGTGGCCTCCAACTGCTTTTAAATGCTAGTAAAACTAAATGCATGCCCTTAACCGATTGCTGCCCGCACCCTTCCGCCCGACTAGCATCTTTACTCTGGATTGTTCTGACTTAAAATATGTGGACAACTACAAATACCTGGGTGTCTGGTTAGACTGTAAACTCTCCTTCCAGACTCACATTAAGCTTCTCCAATCCAAAACTAAATCTAGAATGGGCTTCCTATTTCGCAACAAAGCCTCCTTCCTTGACTATCCTACCGATCCTTGACTTCGGCGATGTCATTTCCAAATAGCTTCCAACACTCTACTCAGCAAACTGGATGTAGTCTATCACAGTGCCATCCGTTTTGTCACAAAAGCCCCATATACTAACCACCACTGCGACCTGTATGCTCTCGTTGGCTGGCCCTCGCTTCATATTTGTCGCCAAACCCACTGGCTCCAGGTCATGTATAAGTCTTTGCTAGGTAAAGCCCTGCCTTATCTCAGCTCGCTGGTCATCATAGCAACACCCATCCGTAGCAAGCGCTCCAGCAGGTATATTTCACTGGTCATCCTCAAAGCCAGCACTTCCTTTGGCCGCCCTTCCTTACAGTTCTCTGCTGCCAATGACTTCAACGAATTGCAAAAATCACTGAAGCTAGAGACTTATATCTCCCTCTCTAACTTTAAGCATCAGCTGTCAGAGCAGCTTACCGATCGCTGTACCTGTACACAGCCAATCTGTAAATAGCCACACCCGACTACGTCATCCCCATGTTGTTATTTATCTTCTTGCTCTTTTGCACCCCAGCATCTCTAATTGCACATCATCATCTGCCCATCTATCACTCCAGTGTTAATGCTAAATTGTAATTATTTCGCCTCTATGGCCTATTTATTGCCTTACCTCCTTAATCTTCTACATTTGCACACAGTGTACATAGATGTTTCTATTGTGTTATTGACTGTACGTTTGTTTATGTGTAACTTTGTGTTGTTTTTGTTGCACTTCTTTGCTTTATCTTGGCCAGGTCGCAGTTGTAAATGAGAACTTGTTCTCAACTGGCCTACCTGGTTAAATAAAGGTGAAATAAATAAAACATGAAACATTTCATAGTTTTGATGTCTTCACTATTATTCTACAATGTAGAAAATAGTAAAAATAATGAAAAACCCTTGCATGAGCAGGTGTGTCCAAACTTTTGGCTGTTACTGTATATATAGCAATATTCGCATAAATCCATCTATTGTGCTTGACGTCATGTATAAGGCACTCTCTAGGAAGGCTTTGTCTTCTTAATGAAATTACCACGACAAGATTTTCACTGCAGCAGACTGATTCTTCGGGGCAGATAATAGCTCCTGTTTTATGGGAACAATGTGGCATTCACTGGCATAATCAATTGTAGCCCAACTCTTTGTATAGATCAGACACACGTCTGTTTTGTTTGGTAGGGAAATGGATTAAACCTCTGTCGCATTCCTTCTTGGAACCAAGTTTTCCTCTTTCCCTGAGCTTTGCCTCTAATTCCGTCTGAGAGCTAAACCAATCAGAAACGTATTGTTGTTGTTCCAACAGTCACATAGAGGACACTAGGCTGTTTTTGCATGTACTATGTTTATAAGTCATTTGTTTAAAGCATTGGGGGCTTTGAACAACAAAATAATGGCTTTGTTCCACCGATTAAATGTACGGCTTGGAACTTCAAACAGTGGACTTTTAATGTCGGAAGTCGTGGAACCGAAGGGAGGAACTAACAATTTATATGGAGAAACAAAGCTCTGTCTTTCAACTCGGTCTGAAATGTCTCTCTGAAACATCAGTAAGCGATTTTCTTCAGCCCTGCTAAAACGTGTTCAGATTTCCACTTCAAGCAGATGTGATACCTCACTTGAATTTTCCCTTTAAGATGGGAGCAACTAGGTAATGGTGTAAACAGAAGCTGTCCTGTTAGGGCATAGCTA
This sequence comes from Oncorhynchus clarkii lewisi, assembly GCF_045791955.1. Classification (NCBI taxonomy): domain Eukaryota; kingdom Metazoa; phylum Chordata; class Actinopteri; order Salmoniformes; family Salmonidae; genus Oncorhynchus; species Oncorhynchus clarkii. The sequence continues at coordinate 57,009,122 of NC_092165.1, read as the reverse complement.
CTGCATGGCACTCACCACCTTCAGTTCTGCCTTCACTTCTCTGTCGTCTGCTGTAGGGAGGAGAGGCAGGAGAGGCCCGGGCAACAGCAGGGTAGCAGTGTGAATTCAATTTAAAGCAGTGCTCCCAGAGGCACCATGGAGACATTTTGATGGCTGGGGCAGCATCTCATTGAATTGGTAACTCAAGAAGACTGTCAATGAAGGGAACACTTTAACTTCAGTGAGTCACCCAGTGTTGCTGACTGTGCTTCCGTGGTCATGTTGAATTAAGTATTCTACAAACTGTTACACAACAAAAAAGCTAACCGTCTGTAATAACTAAGAAGGGTTTTTCTACAATGGAGATCATGCTGAAATATTGCATTGTGCTGGTTCCTGCTGTTTTCTGGAGAAATCTCTCAAACACTTACAGACAGTTCACAGACATGGATACAAGACAATGGGTAATGTTTATGGATATTAGAGTACATTTCACACATTTCCGCCAGGAAATAGTGTCTATAATATTGTAATAAACTCACCCAGTTGTCGTCACAAACTCCACACAGTTCTCATTGACTAGTTGGATATCCGTTTCCAACTGAGTAAACCATTTCTGTATTTACAGTATTCTTATGAATATTCTGTTTGATCATGTTATATTGTTTTGCTGACCATTAGTCAATAATACTCATGAATGTAACTTTTTATGTCAAATCGTTTTTAAAATCAAATCAAATAGTTTTTCATTCTACTTGTCTTGAAAAGAAAATGGTACACACTTAATTGTATGAGGGCTGGACATTAAGATAAATGAAAGTAGTGAAAAACACAGATTTTTGCTGGGATTCCGTGGGACTGTCCTCCACACGTCTCCATTAATTAGAAGTTACAGCATGTTCAAAATTCCTCAACTTTTAAAAACAGAACTATGTCATCAAATAAATGAAATATATACAAACTGAGAACAGTTGATACAATCCCTATGCATTGTAATGTTGTGCATCTGCAGGCAGTTTTGAAACACAACAAGTCTTTAGAGGAGACAGAGGAGAACAAAACAGACCTCTGAGCAAACTACAAAAGCTCCTTACCAACATACTGTAGCGGTAGGTAACTAAAACTAATATGATCATTCAATATTCTGAGTAAAAGGGGAATAACAGAACTGTTGCTTATCAAAATATATGCCTATACTTAGAAAAAAAGGTTTCAAACGTTTTTTTTTTGCTGTCCCCATAGGAGAACCCTTTTTGGTTCTAGGTTAAACCTTTTTGGTTCCAGGTTAAACCCTTTTGGTTCCAGCTAGATCCGTTTTGGGTTCCATGTAGAACTCTCGGTGTAAAGAATTCTACATGGAACACAAAAGGGTTCTATTTGGAACCAAAAGGGTTGTACCTGGAACCAACAAGAGTTATTCAAAGGGTTCTCCTACAGGGACAGCCAAAGAACCCTTTTAGGTTCTAGATCCCTACTCAAAGGTTAGAAAAATATTTGATACCATTTTTTTTTTTCCTTTCACCTTAGTTTGATCAATGAAGTGCCCACCCAGAGAGAAAAATGTGATATAAAAACAGGTTCCTATGTTATTCACTATTTTTGTCTCTCTGAGTAATTATCCCATTATTATTAACATTCCATTGATCTATGTTCAATGAAGCAGGAAAATAAATGAACAAAAGAAAACACATTTTGTGGACTGCAAGCCCCCTTATGACCCACATATTACATTGTGAGAAAGATGGTATGATATTGCATCTGATGTTGTTATTATGAAGTTATACTTTTGGATCTTCGAAGCGTAAATAAATTAAACAATGTCCTCTAGATGAACCAATCAGGGTGAACGGCACAACAGTACCTTATCTTACAAACAATCCCTAACCTGTATAAATAAAATATATGGATCTAATATCAAAGGTCTACCAGAGGCAGAGACAAAGAACGTTGTTTATGCGTAATGAGATGGTTTTTGGGGTTGAGGATGTCTAATCAAGTGCCATTAGTTCTCATTAACTGTGACAACACTCCCCATTTAGTTAACGACAGAGTCAGTTCCCCTGAAATGGATACTATGTCCAGGTTAATAATATTGGACCCACACTAATTACATTGCTGTGAACAAATGGATTGTTTGAATTCCATAACTCTATTACCGTAAACCTCCAGAGAGGCAAAGTCAAGCACGCTATAATCAACCTACATGAGGGCAATTAAACCTGTGTGACAGCTACCAGACGTGAACTGAAATATTCAGTTAGCCCAACGGCGGTGAATTCCCTGGGGTTTGGAGAAAGGTTTCAGGCTATTCCATTGTGATGGGTTGAGGTCGTATAGTACGTTCACATTGCAAGAAATATGACGGATAAAATATTGAAGTGTACAGTGGCTGAAATCTTTACTTTGATTCAAAATGTGTGTACTAATTAAGGTGATTACTGTATATATGTAAACTCATGTCTGATTTACATAGTTCTTAACCCAGTCTTTAGATCTAATTGGCTTCATTGTAGACGTATCCCCTCCTGTGCTTCCTTGACTTGCTGTCAGAAACATTTTGACGCTTCTCATTTGTCTTTTGTACTCACTCATGAAAACACATAATAAACACGACAGTGCCAGGGATTGACAGTCATGTTTGCTCTTTACGCCTGATTGCCTCCCGTAGATCTTGACTCAGCCTTGTGATGGTGATAAGGAACATTATGACACAGAAAAGCCATGCAAGAACCACACAGATAGCTTGCTATTTTGACAGTGTGTTGCAGTGGTCAGACCTGGGTTCAAATAGTATTTGAAATCCTTCACGTACTGTAGGCCTACTTTAGCCGCTCTGATTGGTCTTGCCTGCCTGAATCGATGCAAACCCCACCCATCTGGCAGGCAGGTTCAAGTAAACGCTCAACGTATTCGACAGATTCCAAATACTATTTGAACGCAGGTCTGTATTCTTAAAGCGTCTCAGAGTGGAACTGCTGATCTCAGTTGGCCTCTTTAACCTCTTTGATCAGCTCTACCGCTCTGAGACGCTTGATGGCTGTGGGCCCTGTTTGTTGTCTCTTCACTTGCAGTGGAAGTCCAGCATCATCACCCTGCAGGCAGCTACAGTGGCTACAACTGCATGCTATGGACGGTTTGAATAATTGATAGAGGTAAGGGGCCGCTAGCTGGCAGCTGAGTGAAGGATGTTGACTTTATCAGAAACGGACTAAGCATTGGGCAATTCTGGCAAATGCCAGATGAGCTGGTCCATCTTTATCCCAGTGGGCCAGTATAAATGTGTGTTTTAGCTCATAATAATCATTATTTGGCTAATAGTGGGGGCTATCAGTGTAGTCAGTGTGTTAAGTGCTTGCTAAGTGGCATGTATTATTATATTATATCATACTATACAGTATGGTAGACATAGAGACATGGCGATGAGCTAATGTTACGAGGTGAGTTCAGTTCGAACGGTTGATATTTTCCATTGAAAACAGGATAAAATGAGAACACAAAGAGTAATCAAAGAGATTTCAGTCTTTTTTGGTGTAAGTGCATGTACTGTACATAGGTGGCTTCTTATTACCAGACGATTAAATGCAAAGCAACATAAATTGATTTGTTAAGTGTTTGAAACCTCTGCATGAGTCCTCATTAGGCCTTTTAGGGATTGGACCATATTATGATATTAGCAGAAAAAGTATACCTGTCCATACTTTAAAATCTTCAACCCAGCCGAGTGTGCCAAAGGATTACTAAGGTGTATTTGAAGAGCCCAAAACACTGGATAGTTCATAATTATACTTGGCTTTAAAGTAAATGTCCAGTGTTTCTAGATTTCTATGAAATATGTCCTATAATTAACTACAAGATGAGTGAAATAGTTTTCCTTCCGAAAAAAATGTTAATTAAGTATGTTAAAAAGCAGCGTTTCTGTGTTGGAATGGTGTGGGCATATCTTAACAACAGAATGGTGTGGGCGTATCTTAACAACAGAATGGTGTGGGCGTATCTTAACAACAGAATGGTGTGGGCGTATCTTAACAACAGAATGGTGTGGGCATATCTTAACAACAGAATGGTGTGGGCGTATCTTAACAACAGAATGGTGTGGGCGTATCTTAACAACAGAATGGTGTGGGCGTGTCTTAACAACAGAATGGTGTGGGCGTATCTTAACAACAGAATGGTGTGGGCGTATCTTAACAACAGAATGGTGTGGGCGTATCTTAACAACAGAATGGTGTGGGCGTATCTTAACAACAGAATGGTGTGGGCGTGTCTTAACAACAGAATGGTGTGGGCGTGTCTTAACAACAGAATGGTGTGGGCGTATCTTAACAACAGAATGGTGTGGGCGTATCTTAACAACAGAATGGTGTGGGTGTACCTTAACAACAGAATGGTGTGGGCGTATCTTAACAACAGAATGGTGTGGGCGTATCTTAACAACAGAATGGTGTGGGCGTATCTTAACAACAGAATGGTGTGGGCGTATCTTAACAACAGAATGGTGTGGGCGTATCTTAACAACAGAATGGTGTGGGCGTATCTTAACAACAGAATGGTGTGGGCGTATCTTAACAACAGAATGGTGTGGGCGTATCTTAACAACAGAATGGTGTGGGCGTATCTTAACAACAGAATGGTGTGGGCGTATCTTAACAACAGAATGGTGTGGGCGTATCTTAACAACAGAATGGTGTGGGCGTATCTTAACAACAGAATGGTGTGGGCGTGTCTTAACAACAGAATGGTGTGGGCGTATCTTAACAACAGAATGGTGTGGGCGTATCTTAACAACAGAATAGTGTGGGCGTATCTTAACAACAGAATGGTGTGGGCGTGTCTTAACAACAGAATGGTGTGGGCGTATCTTAACAACAGAATGGTGTGGGCGTATCTTAACAACAGAATGGTGTGGGCGTATCTTAACAACAGAATGGTGTGGGCGTATCTTAACAACAGAATGGTGTGGGCGTATCTTAACAACAGAATGGTGTGGGCGTATCTTAACAACAGAATGGTGTGGGCGTATCTTAACAACAGAATGGTGTGGGCGTATCTTAACAACAGAATGGTGTGGGCATATCTTAACAACAGAATGGTGTGGGCGTATCTTAACAACAGAATGGTGTGGGCGTATCTTAACAACAGAATGGTGTGGGCGTATCTTAACAACAGAATGGTGTTGGCGTATCTTAACAACAGAATGGTGTGGGCGTATCTTAACAACAGAATGGTGTGGGCGTATCTTAACAACAGAATGGTGTGGGCGTATCTTAACAACAGAATGGTGTGGGCGTATCTTAACCACAGAATGGTGTGGGCGTATCTTAACAACAGAATGGTGTGGGCGTATCTTAACAACAGAATGGTGTGGGCGTATCTTAACAACAGAATGGTGTGGGCGTATCTTAACAACAGAATGGTGTGGGCGTATCTTAACAACAGAATGGTGTGGGCGTATCTTAACAACAGAATGGTGTGGGCGTATCTTAACAACAGAATGGTGTGGGCGTATCTTAACAACAGAATGGTGTGGGCGTATCTTAACAACAGAATGGTGTGGGCGTATCTTAACAACAGAATGGTGTGGGCGTATCTTAACAACAGAATGGTGTGGGCGTGTCTTAACAACAGAATGGTGTGGGCGTATCTTAACAACAGAATGGTGTGGGCGTATCTTAACAACAGAATGGTGTGGGCGTATCTTAACAACAGAATGGTGTGGGCGTATCTTAACAACAGAATGGTGTGGGCGTGTCTTAACAACAGAATGGTGTGGGCGTGTCTTAACAACAGAATGGTGTGGGCGTATCTTAACAACAGAATGGTGTGGGCGTATCTTAACAACAGAATGGTGTGGGTGTACCTTAACAACAGAATGGTGTGGGCGTATCTTAACAACAGAATGGTGTGGGCGTATCTTAACAACAGAATGGTGTGGGCGTATCTTAACAACAGAATGGTGTGGGCGTATCTTAACAACAGAATGGTGTGGGCGTATCTTAACAACAGAATGGTGTGGGCGTATCTTAACAACAGAATGGTGTGGGCGTATCTTAACAACAGAATGGTGTGGGCGTATCTTAACAACAGAATGGTGTGGACATATACTGGTCATAAAAAGTATTCATGAGAGGAGACCGCTGATTGGCCAGCTCATCGTCCTCAGGAGGATGCCATCATCCTCTATGAGGAAATAACAAGCATTTTTTAAACAGTCTGTTTGAGATACAAGTTTGAGGTGTGGTTTTTGTAGTGTTTTCTCTCATTTATGCTTTGGCCACAAATCCAAGCATAGGATGAGTCAACAACATTATTTGGATAGAGTTAACAGAATATTAACTTTTTAAAAGTGTGATTTTTCTACAAAGATGCAGTAAGTCATTGTTGGCCTTGGGGCCAATGTAATAAAACCGTTTTGATTGGCTTCCTGAATGCGCCTTACAAAGCTAAGTATTGAGAGAAGCAATCTCTCTATTGTGCATTATTTGTTTGTTCTGTTTTCTCTTGGGATGGAGCTCATAATTGTACAGGTGGTGGTGAATGTATTTACATGTATCCTGGCAACTTCATGAATAAACACGGGAGTTGCCTGCTGTTAAATATTTTTAGGCAAATAAAATTTAAAAAGCATTTAAACACTGGCACCAAAACAAATTGGCAACTTCTTCCATGGTTAATTAGCATGCAGGTCATACAAACCGCTTCTCCAGATGGATTTAGTTGAAGTTTAATTTTAAAAAAAGAAAGGGTTGTATACGTTGTTTATGTTCATTTCCATTAAGGTCAACAAAGTAATCTGCTGAAGGTGCTTATGCCAAGGTTGTTCTGTGCTCTATCCTATTCACAGTGCAGGTTTTCTATACCGGTGGTTGGATTTTTCATTTGAACACATTCAATGTACAGTAGCTAACACTTCTCCTAGATGATCCTGTAGATCTAAAACAGAAAGTTTTCAATGTACATTTTTATGTAAAATTTTAAATTGTACTAAATTAAACCAGAATTGGAATTTTAGTTCAAAGTGGTGTGACTCACCACAATTAGGAGTGTCGAGAGTCAGGAGTTCAAAGAAGAATCAATTAGGAGTGTTGAGAGTCAGGAGTTCAAAGAAGAATCAATACTGATGAATCTGTATGAATGCGGGGGGAGGGGGGTCTAGTTTACACACAATAACAGTTGCACTGATTGGACGTCACTGTCACCATGTGTATATTATCGTCCGGTCGTTTTGCAACTCAGCAGGATGTTTCTGTTTTCTCACACACCACAGGTTACACACAGTGTTATTGCCTGCCTCTGGTACACTGGTGTAGGTGGACTTGATGCCAAATGTGAGGAGTTATAAATGTTTATTGGTCTTCGCCGCCGATCGCATTGAAGACTCATTGCCAAGAGAGGCAGAGAGAGAGAGAGACTCACAGAGATTGCCTGCTCCGAGATAGAATATTGGATTTTCCAAATGTCAATGGAGGGGCCTGATCATTAAACTGAATATATTTTCTCTCCTTGAAGCAATTTTGGGTCGTGCTGGCTTCCCACTCACTTTGCCAGCAGCTTTTTTTTCTGCAATTATTCCCAGAGCTTCGTCTTTTGCTTTAAATAACATAGAGGGTTGTAAATAAGATGGGTTGGCAGTAGTACAAGTGGATTTTCAGTAGAAAATGGGCCAATAATTGCCCCCCCTGATCGAGATGGTGTTTGTTGATGTGTGTGTTTGTTCATTGTGAATAAATGCTGGGGATACTTGGAGTTATGGATCAATAAGGTTTATTTTTTTAAAGTCACTTTTGACATCTGCACACATATCTATAAAATTGTGCGAAGGTGACACCACTTTTATGGCTCTCATGGCACTGATAAAGAAGCTCTAAAGTGAACTAAGGTGTGTCTCAGACAGGTGACAGATGTTCCTTCAGTTAAAGATGGGGGGTGTCATTGAGTGTAGGTGTCATCCCAGAAGTGATTGAAGTAGAGAAGTCAATGTAATCATTACAAAGGCATTGCTTGCCTAAGAGAGCCGCTTATCTATCAAACTAAAGAGTAATACAGTAACAACGTGGGTTTAGTAAATTAACGGTGTATTTTTCTGTTCAACACGCACTGTTATGTCTTTCAAAATAACGTCTGTAATATCACATAATAAATACCAGTATCCCATTTATCTCAATCAAATGGATCAAAATTCTGAACTCATTTTTAAAACTAGCATTATTTTTATGGATGCATTTTTTTTCTTCTTTTACCAGTGCCCGTGCCCTCGTTAATGAAACATGTTGGTCCCTAAAACACTATTTAATTCAAATCCAAAGCCAGCTCTCAGGGGAAATCAGGTAATATCAGAGCCATCCTGATACCAACTCATGTTTGACAGAGCCAATGGGCAAACTAGGGAAAGGTTAGTTTGATACAAGTGGATTTTTGCCAGGTACAAACAATATGAAAACTTCCCTCGCAGCTATTTTCAAATGTTAGAAACTAAATATTGTTTCTACAGTCAAGAAATACTGAAGCACACTGAAAAACAGGCACAGTTTGGGCAAAACACTATTTTATTTACTGTTCTATCAAACATTTTTATGCAAGTAAAGTACATGTCGGATAACAAAATGTAATGACAGGCCTGATGGAAACAACAAATTTCTGTGTAAACTTTTCCAAATGTGGACAAAAAAACTAAATACAGTAGACAAGGTGGGATCACTTTGTGTTGGTAAAATTAATTATGCGAGAAATGGCGCCTTTATGTGCAAATATTGATATAATACCCATATCTGCGGGAAGTAGGGGTGCTGAGGGTGCTGCATATATATATGTATATATGTTTTTGTTTTTCTAGAGAGATTATTTCACAACAGTAGTAGACTGGGTCTTTACTAGTCCTGTATTGGCGGACCGATACAGACATCTATAACGCAGGCACAATAAAAATCACCATCTCCACTTCGGAAAAAGGTAGTTGTATAATAGGGGCGGTAGCTGCCGTTTAAAATGAGGGAGTATGATAATATATTTCTTATGATCTTGGCCTTATTTCTATTACAGCATATTGGATGACTGTCATTCATATTCCATTCACCCAGCTCAATGTAACATCGATAGGTTTAGCCTACTACATGATACTTGAATTTTCCCTATATCGAGCATGAGGTTGCCACAACCTAGCCTATGAAATAGAGTTTACAACGTAGGTGCACAGGTCGAGAGAAATCTGATTAATCAAAGTGACAGAAATTGACACGTTCGAAACAAGAGTTTCTATTGGACAGTATGTACAGGTACAGTATGTTTAGCTAATTTCGTTCAGTTTTATTCCATTTAAGAAACGTTTTTTTAACAGAATCGACGGAATAAATACATCCCTGATCACACACAAACACAGTTCACTTTCATAGCAACCACATACAAACAGGATGATCCCTTTGATCGCTGGATAATTCCTTCTCGCATCTGCATGCTCTCCTCCTCTCACCAGCTGTATGTGACCAGGCAAAAAAAACCTTTCCAAGCCAAACCCTCATATCATAACCGCTAACCTCTACACACAGCCTACATCTTTGTCACCATATTACCCAACATCTCTCTGTTTGAGATGGGTGTTTGAGTAGGCTAAACTAGCTAGCTGCATTCGCTAGCTAAGTAAGTGAAAGTGAACATTTTTGAAGAAATGTATTTTTTTCTAGCTGGAAATGAGCTGTCCTCCGGCTACCCCATCCCATGATGCTACCCTACAGAGTGCTGTTGAGAATACTGTAGAACTTCATTGCAAAACAGTGTGTTTTAATCAATTATTCGGTGATGTGAATATATTTAGTATAGCTTTATCTAAAAAAGGATAACTTTTTTTAATGTTTCACTGTTTTATTTTTATGTAATTCAATGAGGAGGACAATCCTCCTCTTCCTCCTCTGAGGAGCCTCCACTGTTGTATAAGTAAGAACAGTATCTTGCAGGATTCAATAGTTGGAATTGTAAGAGTTGTTGCCCTGTCCCTTTCTCTGTGATGTCATTCTAATGGAATCCAGAAAGAACAAAACCCTGTCCCTTTCTCTGTGATGTCATTCTAATGGAATCCAGAAAGAACAAAACCCTGTCCCTTTCTCTGTGATGTCATTCTAATGGAATCCAGAAAGAACAAAACCCTGTCCATTTCTCTGTGATGTCATTCTAATGGAATCCAGAAAGAACAAAACCCTGTCTTTTTCTCTGTGATGTCATTCTAATGGAATCCAGAAAGAACAAAACCCTGTCCATTTCTCTGGGATGTAATTCTAATGGAATCCAGATAGAACAAAACCCTTTCTCTGTGATGTCATTCTAATGGAATCCAGAAAGAACAAAACCCTGTCCCTTTCTCTGTGATGTCATTCTAATGGAATCCAGATAGAACAAAACCCCGTCCTCAAACATTTACATCAGAAGGTGCAAAGCTATGGGCAAGACACAGAACACCCACAATCACATTAAATATTTTTTTATTGATCAGATATCACAGAAAATAACCACTTTTTGTGCAGTATTAATTTACCATCCTTACAAACCACTTAATGTAAATGTAGATTACTAAATTGTACATAGGGCTGATAATCTAGGCTTGTACCTGTAGACGTTCTATCACCATGAAGAACAACAATGACCAATACAGTAATAGAGTACATTGAGGCATCAAGTGGTTGGTGATGCTATGATGTGATGATGTGGCTCAGTTGGTAGAGCATTGCTCTTGCAATGTTAGACTTGTGGGTTAAATTCCCATGGGGGACCAATATGAAAATGTATGCACTCCTGTCATTTCCTCTGGATACGTGTGTCTACTAAAGTGGAAAAGGAATGAATAGAACATTTCAATTTTTACATATAAACAAGTTGCATTTGCAAAGTATTTCAAGAAACTGGAAAACATATCAAGCAAGCATTTTTATATTCCACAAGTATTATCAAATTAACTGTTTTTTACAGATAATTATCAGACTCAAGTTACAAATGTAAAGACTTAAATAGAAATACATTTAGGTAAACAATAAAAATAAATACAAATAATAACAAATAAAAATCACAGCACCCCCACCCCCACCCCCAAACTACTTCCCGATCATATCGATGTAAATTTGGGAGTCACACTATGACTTGTTGTGTAGTCTTACCACTACAACTCTGGAAAGCATGCAGTTTATTAGACTACAGATGCAATAAATGATGATGAACTTCACAGGATTGTGAAAGTGCAGGGTGATGAGCAGGGCCGGCCCTCCCATTAGGCATTTTGACACTTGGCTACCGCTCTTCGGAGCCCCTGATCGGCTACAACACCACCTGCAGCACCCCAGCCACCAGCTCATAGCGTTGCTGCAGTTCCCCACCCCATTCCCACTTCTCCCGAAGTTCACTCCCACTATCCTTGGTAGCTAAGGTGATGCGTGTGTTTATATGGGATTATCCAATTATGAAACATTAATACAAATGAATCTGCCAAATAAATTATTGCATTTAGTTTTTTAGTTTGTGTGTGAGGAAGACAATAAGTGATTAACCTAGCCTGTTAACGTTAGCTAGTTAGTACTAGTGCATATCATTTTAGCTAAAGGTAATCTATAGAGATTTGCATAATGTACAAAAACTATCAGGAAGATAATATTTTAAAACAACAATAAGAAAAGAGGCCTAATTTCTAAACCAAAGAAATTTGCTGGTGAAATGTATCAGTGTGCAGCAATGTCCATCAGCCGGTGTGACAAGCCCACGAGGACAGGCCATTCATTAATCGACAACGACGAGCCCCTGTTCGCTGATTCTAGCAGCAAAGAGTCCGAGCCATGCACTTCCATCGATGATGACATCTCTCTGGTTGGACAAGAACAGGTGGTCGCACCAGGCCTAGCCACACCTCCAAACAATGCCGGGGACGACCCTACTATCCTGGACCCAGACTCAGATTCGTCGCTCCCCATCCCGGATGACAGTGGTGGTGCTGCTGCTAAATCCGACTCCCAGACAAAAAAACATAAAAGATCCTGGTGAGTGGCCAAAATATATGAATGGATCTTAACGGGATCTGTTAGTGCAGGCTGGGCCACATCAGGACAAGGAGGGACATTTCTCAAGAGATGAGGGGCACCGAAAGTTTTCGGTGGCCCACTACAATAGGAGGATGGCGAACCGGGAGAGACCAAGGCAACGATGCTACCTTCTGTTTTTGCTGCAAACTTTTTTCACAAGAGTGCAAATTTGCGCTGGCCAGGGATGGAACCAGGGACTGGAAGAATCAGTGCCACCTCCTCAGCGCACATGAGAAGTCACATGACCACCTATATAGTTTCCAGAAGTGGAAGGAGCTGGAGATGAGGCTGGTGTCCAAGCAAACTCGGCTGATTTGATTTCAGGGGGGATGTTATTAATAAGAAACTAGTTTTCCTACTATGGGTAGTATGTTGCATAGTGATAGCAACAATGTAACTCTCTGATGCAGGGGTTAAATAAAAATTCCCTTTTGCCTTGTAAGGGACCTCCTATATGTACACGAGTCCACCAAAAATGTTACCGGCATAAACACATAATTACATAGATAATTAGAGTTTATTTCTTCATTTTGAAAAAAACAAGTAGTAAGCATACCTGTTTGACATACACAATTATCCTATCCATAGATGTCGGTATAGCCAAATACTCCAATACTGTTGCATGCACTGATATAATACCTCCGTGTCTGGGAAGGGCTTGGTGTGTTTGACTAAAACCAGGGCTCGAATTGAGAGAGGGTGTCACATACCCTTTGTTAAAGAAAATGGCAAAAAGGATATCTATTGTTTGCTTTATATTTTGAAATAAATACATTAAACGTATCAAGATTATATCAAGCGTTATATAACAATGCTTAACTCGGTGATGCCTTATGGTAGAAACAATTGAAGTTTACAGTTTTCTGCGTCAAGTAGAGCCTCTGTCTGGGTGGAAAGGTAACTTTTGAAAGTGCCATGTTAAGATTCATAAGGATGTCTAAAATGCCATTATTTTTTGTCTCGCCTAGGGCGTCAGAACGTCCAGGGCATTGGTGATTTTATCAATGTACTCAGATCAATGTAATCCGCATCAAATAGCCCGCGCAATATGCACCTTTTCAGGGAAGTCAGGAACCAATATACACAGTCAGTTAGGAAAGCAAAGAAAAAAAAAAGGAAATTTGCATCCTGTAGCATTAATTCCCCCAAAATGAAGTATACCAGCTAATTCTTGGGCTACAATACCTCTTTTGCCAATTGGCCTGGACCCTTTATTGTTGACACTTAGCCCCGCCGATCCATCACGACTGGTCTGCCGATGTAATCGTCCGATGTGGTTTCAACAGGCTTTTCCGTTGCAATGTCGCCGAAGACCCCTCTGCTAGCCCATCCCACTTGCTTTCTGAACGCCATGTCTCCTGCTCACCTAGCCTAGTAGCGACTACTGAATGGCTCCTTGACTCACCTATTGCTGCTCATTGGACCCTATGATGTATCGGCTACACAGCTGATGCCTGCTGGACTGTTCACTAACACGGTACCTCATTTTGTTTATTTGTCGGCCCCAGCCTCGAACTCAGGTCCTGTGTGTACCTAACTGACCCTCTCTGCCCATTCATCGCCATTAACTCGTTCTTGTCTTAGCTCTCCCGATCCATACCTGTGATTGCTTTATGCCTATCTCTAATGTCAATATGCCTTGTCTACTGCTGTTTCGCTTAGTTCTTATTCTTTTATTTCACTGAATTGCACCTAGTCCCGCTCTGCATGCCTTAAATAGCTCTTTTGCCCCACCCCCCACACATGCGGAGACCTCACCTGGCTTAACTCCGCCAACCCTGATGTCCTAGCCGTGTCTGAATCCTGGCTTAGGAAGGCCACCAAATGACATTTCCATCCCCAAATACAACATTTTCCGTCAAGAGGGAACTGCCAAAGGGGGCGAGTTGCAATCTAATGCAGAGATAGCCTGCAGAGTTCTGTCATACTATCCAGGTCTGTTCCCAAACAGTTCAAGCTTCTACTTTTACAAATCCACCTTTCCAGAAATAAGTCTCTCACTGTTGTCGCTTGTTATAGACCCCCCTCAGCCCCCAGCTGTGGCAACTTGCCCGAACCCCACCCCCGCTTCTCCTTCACCCAAATCCAGATAGCTGATGTTCTGAAAGAGCTGCAAAATCTGGACCCCTACAAATCAGCTGGGCTAGACAATCTGGACCCTCTCTTTCTAAAATTATCTGCCGCAATTGTTGCAACCCCTATTACTAGTCTGTTCAACCTCTCTTTCTTATCATCTGAGATCCCTAAAGATTGGAAAGATGTCGCGGTCATCCCCCTCTTCAAAGGGGGTGACACTCTAGACCCAAACTGTTACAGACCTATATCCATCCTGCCCTGCCTTTCTAAAGTCTTCGAAAGCCAAGTTAACAAACAGATCACCGGCCATTTCGAATCCCACCTTACCTTCTCCGCTATGCATTCTGGTTTCCGAGCTGGTCATGGGTGCACCTCAGCCACGCTCAAGGTCCAAAACGATATCATATCCGCCATCGATAAAAGACAGTACTGTGCAGCCGTCTTCATCGACTTGGCCGAGGCTTTCGATTGTCAATCACGCATTCTTATCGGCAGACTCAATAACCTTGATTTCTCAAATGACTGCCTCGCCTGGTTCACCAACTACTTCTCAGATGGAGTTCATTGTGTCAAATCGGAGGGCCTGTTGTCCGGACCTCTGGCAGTCTGTATTCAACTGTTCAATTCTCGGGCTGACTATTTTCTCTGTATATATCAATGATGTCGCTCTTGCTACTGGTGATTCTCTGATCTACCTCTACGCAGACGACACCCTTCTGTATACATCTGGCCCTTCTTTGGACACTAGAGTTAACAAACGAGCTTCAATGCCATACAACACTTCTTCCGTGGACCCCAACTGCTCTTAAATGCAAGTAAATCTAAATGCATGCTCTTCAACCGATTGCTGCCCGCACCTGCCCGCCCGTCCAGCATCACTACTCTGGACAGTTTTGATTTAGAATATGTGGACAACTACAAATACCTAGGTGTCTGATTAGACTGTAAACTCTCCTTCCAGACTCACATTAAGCATCGCCAATCCAAAATTAAATCTAGAATGGGCTTCCTATTTCGCAAACAAGGCCTCCTTCACTCATGCTGCCAAACATACCCTCGTAAAACTGACTATCCTACCGATCCTTGACTTCGGCGATGTCATCTCCAAATAGCCTCCAACACTCTACTCAGCAAATTGGATGTAGTCTATCACAGTGCCATCCGTTTTTTCACCAAAGCCCCATATACTACCCACCACTGCGACCTGTACGCTCTCGTTGACTGGCCCTCGCTACATATTCGTCGCCAAACCCACTGGCACCAGGTCATGTATAAGTCTTTGCTAGGTAAAGCCCCGCCTTATCTCAGCTCACTGGTCACCATAGCAACACCCACCAGTAGCATGCGCTCCAGCAGGTATATTTCACTGGTCATCCCCAAAGCCAACACTTACTTTGGCAGCCTTTCCTTACAGTTCTCTACTGCCAATGACTGGAACGAATTTCAAAAATCACTGAACCTGGAGACTTATATCTCCCTCACTAGCTTTAAGCATCAGCTGTCAGAGCAGCTTACCGGTCACTGCAACTGTACACAGCCCATCTGTAAATAGCCCATCTGTAAATAGCCCACCCAGCTACCTCAGCCCCATATTGTTTGTTTTTTGTTGTTGCTCTATTACACCCCAGTATTTCTACTTGCACATCATCATCTGCACATCTATCACTCCAGTGTTAATGCTAAATTATAATTATGTCGCCACTATGGCCTATTTATTGCCTTACCTTCCTAATCTTACTACATTTGCACACAGTGTATATTTTTCTATTGGGTTATTGACTGAACCTCTGTTTACCTTTTGTTTATCCCATGTGTAACTAACTCCCTGTTGTTGTTTTTGTCGTACTACTTTGCTTTATCTTGGCCTAGTCGCAGTTGTAAATGAGAACCCTGTTCTCAACTAGCCTACCTGGTTAAATAAAGGTGAAATATTTTTATTTTTTTTAATTAAAAGATTTAAAATATTGTGCCATGTTATTGACATTGAACTGATTATATAGCCTACTAACCAGATGTGTTAATAATGGTGTATAGTTTGTAGCATAAGCCTGTTAATTGGGCTGATATTATGTTCTGTTCCTCCAAATTTTAGCTGAGAAAAAAATTGCCCCAAGGCCAAACATATTGGGGGGGGCATGATGGTGATGAGCTTGATGCTCCTTTCCAATAAATATTGAGGGTCATAATATGGTGGGTGACATGATGATCAGGCTTGACCCATGTTGTAAAGTACTTTACTCCATACATTTTCCCTGACACCCAAAAGTACTCATTACATTTCGAATGCTTAGTAGGACAGGAAAATTGTCCAATTCATGCACTTATCAATAGAACATCACCTGGTCATCCCTACTGCCTCTGATCTGGCAGACTCACTTAACATAAGGATTGTGAAATTATTTATACTTTTACTTTTGATATTTAAGTATATTTTTGAAATTACATTTACTTTTGATACCTAAGTATTTTGAAAACCAAATACTTTAAGACTTTTAGTCAAATACTATTTTACTGGGTGACTTTCACTTTTACTTGAGTCATTTTCTTTTAAGGTATCTTTTACCCAAGTATAACTATTGGGTGCTTTTTCCACCACTGCTTGACTGCCGTTGGGACAAATACGAGGTGTAGAGGTTTTAACAACAATAGTTTTTATGAAAAAAACTATCGGTAGAGTTGAAAATGTGATGGAAACACATTGAACTTGAGATTTTTATTCAGTACAAGAAAGTTAAGCAAAGAAGTACATTTTGTGTGAACTACATCATCACGCACTGATTTTTATCTGCAACAAGGCAATTTGGAGGAAACACACCACTAGTGGGGAAATTACCTTTGTGCAGATTTTAGAATATTCGCATGAAATCTGTCGCCAATTGCATGAAAACCTAGCTATTGAAATTCATTTAGCATTTGACAATTTGCTTTTAGTCTTTTGTGCATTATGAATGAGCTGACGAGCTTTCCAATTCGATTTTGTTTTACTTTGTGCCATCATAGAGTCCCTGATATTATATTAAGAAGCGTTCTTCTTAATTATCCTGGTAATAGAATTACCATGTAGCCTAAATGGAAATTGAAAATGTTATTTGTTTTGAGTGGTCATGAGGGATAAGGAGTGAAAGGAGTCATCCTAACAGAATAATTGGGAAAAAAAACAAGTAATTTCCTTTTGATGCTTGGAAATGTATTGAATGAGATAATTCCAGGATGTCTATACCCTTCCAGACCTATTTAGTCAAGTTCTCTTTTTGCTAACACCTTCTGGTCTCAATATTGATTGGCACATTGGGAATATGTCACATATCATTATAGCTCAATTAAGCACATATTTCAGATTAAACAAGGTTTTATCATGACCTCTCTGTTTGAGTGTTCTGCCCTTAAATTATTATATATCTTTTTTTAATGTCCCTGGTATCCTTAAATGAACCATGATGAATACCAATAACGGTCCAATGTTTTCTTCTCTAACAAATCAATGTGTAGAAATACAGTATAGTTCTCTGGAAAGATTTCCAGTATTCCTCATTATGTTCATCATTCCAAATCCCTGACTGCTGTCCCACATTGAGTATTTACACACCGCATTCAGTCTATTATCTGGCACTCAGACATGGCAAGGGCCCCTTATTTCTGAATTCAATGAAGCCAGAAATAGAGCGGTGGTTTCTATGTCTCTCACTGAGTGTCAGAGAGTTATTAAGATGAAT
Organism: Oncorhynchus clarkii lewisi; assembly: GCF_045791955.1. Classification (NCBI taxonomy): domain Eukaryota; kingdom Metazoa; phylum Chordata; class Actinopteri; order Salmoniformes; family Salmonidae; genus Oncorhynchus; species Oncorhynchus clarkii. The sequence goes on along the minus strand of NC_092165.1, from coordinate 56,991,307 downwards.
TTGCTGGTATCAGTACAGCCACAGATGACGGTAGCCACCTGCCATCCACTTCCATAGGTCGATCGTTTTCTAGTTCTATAATGATGAAGGAAAAAACCCCAAAGGTTTCACATGCTCAAAATGGGCCCACAGGGTGCAGTCAATATAAAATGCTGAAGCAAGGACTGAAATAATGGCCAATCTCTTTTATTTTATTTTTGTATTATTGTTTTATTTTTTTATTTTCAGTCCAGATATAAACTTATACATACGAACAACAACTTACAGACGCACACAAACAATGACTACATCTCATCTGCCCAGACCTGCATGCTCACACCCACATCCCTAGTGCCTGCATGATTGTTTGTCACTTGGCCTTAAATAGTACCAATTAGTTTTTCTCGGTCGCCCAAGCTATAGCTTTAGATTTTTCCCATTGTGTTAATGACGGCGGATTTCCAATCTAACACACATATTTCATACTAGGCCTACACATAAGACTAAACTACCCATCTCTCCTGTAATTGATTATTCATTCCTATAGCCCAGTGAATGCCATACTCTTAGGCAGACAGACAGAGAGACGGACACTATCTGGCATGTGTCTGCCATAATAGTCAGGCAGGAATGTCACCCTTATGACCACTAAGTATCTGTCACCAACCAGCAGTGCTATTCAACCTACCTCTGACACCTAGCCAAGTTAGGGAATACAGGAAGCTGATTCCAGAACATCTCACACACACCAACTCAATAGAACACTGTTCTAAAACGTCTAGAATCTTGCAGTAGCCTAAGTGTGGCTCCTTCTAAAGGCATTTTTGCATTTCAACCTGTCTCATCTATGGTAATAATTACACCCTGACAGAAACCAAAGCCACAGATCTTTTCTACCACCAAGTGGCCATTTTCTGAAATGTATTTCAGCCATTGCATAATGTACACTACCGTTCAAAAATTTAGGGTCACTTAGAAATGTCCTTGTTTTTGAAAGAAAATCACATTTTTTGTCTATTAAAATAACATCAAATTGATCAGAAATACAGTGTAGACATTGTTAATGTTGTAAATTACTATTGTAGCTGGAAATGCTGTTTTTTAAAAATGGAATATAGGTGTACAGAGGCCCATTATCAGCAACCATCACTCCTGTGTTCCAATGGCACATTGTGTTAGCTAATCCATGTTTATCATTTTAAAAAGATAATTGATCATCAGAAAACCCTTTTGCAATTATGTTAGCACAGCTGAAGACTGTTGTTCTGATTAAAGAAGCAATTAAACTGGCCTTATTTAGACTAGTTGAGTATCTGGAGCATCAGCATTTGTGGGTTCAATTACAGGCTCAAATGGCCAGAAACAAACTACTTACTTCTGAAACTCGTCAGTCTATTTTTGTTCTGAGAAATGAAGGCTATTCCATGCGATAAATTGCCAAGAAACTGATGATCTTGTACAACGCTGCGTACTACTCCCTTCACAGAACTCTGGCTCTAACTAGAATAGAAAGAGGAGTGGGAGGCCCCGGTGCACAACTAAGCAAGAGGATAAGTACATTAGAGTCTAGTTTGAGAAACAGACGCCTCACAAGTCCATAGTACCCACAAAACACCAGTCTCAATGTCAACAGTGAAGAGGCGACTCCGGGATGTTGGCCTTCTAGGCAGAGTTCCTCTGTCCAGTGTCCGTGTTCTTTTGCCCATCTTAATCTTTTCTTTTTATTGGCCAGTCTGAGATATGGCTTTTTCCTTGCAACTCTTGCCTAGAAGGCCAGCATCCTGGAGTAGCATCTTTACTGTTGATGTTGAGATTGGTGTTTGTTTGGACCGCCGAGTGCCGAAGTGCATAGCGCGTAAAAATCCTTTGTCCTCGGTTGCAACACTCACTACCAAATTCCAAACGGCCTCTGGAAGCAATATCAGCACAATAACTGTTCGTAGGGAACTTCATGAAATGGGTTTAGATTGCCAAGCAACCACACACAATCCTAAGATCACCATGCGCAGTGCCAAGCATCGGCTGGAGTGGTTTTAAGCTCGCCACCATTGGACCCTGGAGCAGTGGAAACCATCTGGCAGTCCGATAGACAAATCTGGGTTTGGCAGATACCAGAGAATGCTACCTGCTGTAAAGTCTGGTGGAGGAGGAATAATGGTCTGGGTCTGTTTTTCAGGGGTTAGGCCCCATAGTTCCAGTGAAGGGAAATCTTAACGCTACAGCATACAAGGACATTCTAGATGATTCTGTGCTTCTAACTTTGTGGCAACAGTTTGGGGAAGGCCCTTTATTGTTTCAGCATGACATTGCCCCCGTGCACAAAGCAAGGTCAATACAGAAATGATATGTTGAGATCAGTGTGGAAGAACTTGACTGGCCTGCACAGAGCCCTGACCTCAACTCCATCGAAAACCCTTGGGATGAATTGGAATGCAGACCGCAAGCCAGGCCTAATCGCCCAACATCAGTTCCCAACCTCACTAATGCTCTTGTGGCTGAATCGAAGCAAGTCACCGCAGCAATGTTCCAACTTCATATTAACGCCCATGATTTTGGAACGAGATGTTCGACGAGCCGGTGTCCACATACTTTTGGTCATGTAGTGTAGCACTGCCCATCTTTTGCTATCCGCTTGGCTGCCTCTTGTACGGTGCGTGGTGACTTCCCATGGCCCGAAGATATCCAGGCCCACATAAGGGAACGTGGGTCTGTTTTGCAGGAGTTCATCAGGTAAGTCTGCCATTTGAAACTGTTCTATTCGTCCTCGTCGTTTTCAACAGGTCAGATCTGTGGGATGGATCCTGAGTGGCGCGTGATAGAGGCATCACTACAGACCCAGGTTCGATCCCGGGTTGTATCACAACCGGCCATGATCGGGAGTCCTATAGGGCAGCGCACAATAGACCTAGTGTTGTCTGGGTAGGGGAGAGTTTGGCCGGGGTAGACCATCATTGTAAATAAGAATTTGTTCTAAAGTGACTTGCCTAGTTAGATAAAGTGTCAGAGTTCAGTGACCAGCCAGAGGAAGATGACAGGACAGCACCCTCCTCAGGGGATAGGTACTCAATGTAAAGCCACTTAGTACACACCTGGGCCCACTAATTGCTTTGTGTCTTCCTCTATATAGGTGTGCCGGGAGAGGAGCTGGGGGAGAATTGGGAGTAGAGATTTTAGACCTGTGAGGATGTCAGATTGTCCTACCTCAGAGAATGCGTAGGAGTAGCCATTTGTTGTTTTGTTTTCCCTTTTTGGCCTTTAGGTCTGTTGTTTCTGTTGTTTCTGTGTTGGACATTACCCTGTACTCAAGTTATTTTGTCTGGTTAAAGAAGACCAGTTTTGTAAACAATCACAAGAAAAGGAATCACAACCACTGCCTCTGGTCTGTTCATTTTGTGCCTCCCGCCTGTGTCAGGGTGTTTCAGACAAGCTGATCTGTTCGCAATAAGGTTAAATACAAAATGAACACTGCTCCTGCACCTTTTTGTCCTCCAAACATCCATAAACCACTTGCCCGGATGGCACCCGCACTGAGGTGTCTTCCTTGGTGTTTTACCTTGTTGATTGTGGTGGACAAGCAGGATTGCCACATGGTGACGGCTTGGGATATTGAAAGGGTTGGTTTCACTCTTCTGAAACTTTTTGATTGGTTAATGCATCCACCTACTCTTAGTAAGCCTTCACTGTCGATGACGGGGTGGCGATTACGGAGCGGATTGTTCGTAGGAAGGTCACGTTTTGAATTAATCGGACTAGACCTCGTGTTGAACACTTCTGATCACGATGTGCTTGGCATTGGAAAACTCCACCTCAGAGAAGCCTTTCTTGCATATGTGCCAGCCGACACAGTCCCTGCTGTCTGAAGGGTGAGTGAAGCATTGGGAAGAAGGTGAGCCGTAGCCTTTGAGACATCTCCAGTCTGAGAAAGGCTCAAAGTACTTTGAGGCCACAGCTGGCTCTCTGAGACTTGGGTAGTGAAGGCCGCCGCTGTAGAATAGATCTCGGGATCAGACTCCGGATTGACATGGTCAAATGATTCTCGGTCTTCAGAGACTGAACTTTCTGGGTTGCTTAAGAAGGCTGGTCCAGACAGCCATGTTGTCCTTGTCACGTGAGCTGCTGGGACAGATGGAGAACCATGGTCTGCCGGGTTGAGTTCTGTAGGAACGTAAAGCCCACTGATATAGTTGAGTTGACTGCTTGATTTGCTGCACACGGTTATTCACGTGTATGTATTGTTACACAACTTTACTGTCAGTGTAGAATCTGATTGCGTCTAATTTCATGTCTACTTCTTCCACAGTGAGTTTGGCGATCTCCACGGCCAACACAGCCACACACACAGCTCCAGTCTTGGAATGATGAGCTCTGGCTGGGGGGTTAGTCTGGCCTTACTAAGGACAAAGCCTACATCGCTGTGACAATCTTTGTCTGACTTTCAGGTAATCAACCGCTGCTATTTAAGTAATGATGGACTGTCGTTTCTCTTTGCTTATTTGAGCTGTTCTTGCCCTAATATGGACTTGGTCTTTTACCAAATAGGGTGTCATGACGTTGCCCTCTTTGGGTACAGCGAGCACCATCCCCCTCTCTCTGCACCATCCCCTTCTCTCTGCACCATCCCCTTCTCTCTATACTCCCTACACCAGGCTCTGTTAGGCAGGTCACAAATTCCTTGAGGAGTTCTCTCCTCATGGCCAGAGTATAAGAGAGAGTGAGTTTTCATAGAGAGAACAAATGAATTTCTTCCACCTCACAGAACTTGAGAACCGAACAATATTCATATTCTGGAGAATGTATAAATGGTCGGTGAAATAGCCAGCTACGAACTGGTCCGTTGGGTACAATTCTGTGAAACTCATGAGTCAATACAGCAACATTACCATAACCCTGTTAATACAAGAGTCTCAGTTATGAGGTCTGCATCTAATTATTGTATAAAATGAATGAGTAAAGATGGAACTATTTGTGAAATGATGTGATGCTATGTGATGATAATGTGAGGAATTGTACTTCTGTTTAAAGTTTCACTAAGTCATTGGCCCGCCCCCAGGAGCACAGACATGACCTGACGTCATGAGACAGCCCTTTTCTATGTTCCAAATAAAACCCCCACCTGGGTTTTCCCACTTCAGACGAAGCTTACCTCAATTACGAGAGGGCTAAGGGTTGAACAGAGACCATATATTTCTCTTGCTGAATTCTTAACCATACCACGTGGTTAAACTCTTAGACTATCTAACCGACAGAATAAGAACAAATCTTTGATAGTAAATACTAGTCTGCGGCTAGGAATTCGGTATAATTGAACGCGAAGACCGACAACCGCTGAAACATCTATTCTATAACGACATTGCTGAATGTTACTCTGAACTATCCATTCTAACCACTGCAGAGAGAGAGAGAGAGAGAGAGAGAGAGAGAGAGGGCGGACAAACTCCAACAGAAACAAACTTTCCAACAGAGATTTTTTTTTATTTTTTTTATTTTACCTTTATTTAACCAGGTAGGCAAGTTGAGAACAAGTTCTCATTTACAATTGCGACCTGGCCAAGATAAAGCAAAGCAGTTCGACAGATACAACGACACAGAGTTACACATGGAGTAAAACAAACATACAGTCAATAATACAGTATAAACAAGTCTATATACAATGTGAGCAAATGAGGTGAGAAGGCAAAAAAGGCCATGGTGGCAAGGTAAATACAATATAGCAAGTAAAACACTGGAATGGTAGTTTTGCAATGGAAGAATGTGCAAAGGAGCAAAATAAATAAATAAATTAAATACAGTTGGGAAAGAGGTAGTTGTTAGGGCTAAATTATAGGTGGGCTATGTACAGGTGCAGTAATCTGTGAGCTGCTCTGACAGTTGGTGCTTAAAGCTAGTGAGGGAGATAAGTGTTTCCAGTTTCAGAGATTTTTGTAGTTCGTTCCAGTCATTGGCAGCAGAGAACTGGAAAGAGAGGCGGCCAAAGAAAGAATTGGTTTTGGGGGTGACTAGAGAGATATACCTGCTGGAGCGTGTGCTACAGGTGGGAGATGCTATGGTGACCTGCGAGCTGAGATAAGGGGGGACTTTACCTAGCAGGGTCTTGTAGATGACATGGAGCCAGTGGGTTTGGCGACGAGTATGAAGCGAGGGCCAGCCAACGAGAGCGTACAGGTCGCAATGGTGGGTAGTATATGGGGCTTTGGTGACAAAACGGATTGCACTGTGATAGACTGCATCCAATTTGTTGAGTAGGGTATTGGAGGCTATTTTGTAAATGACATCGCCAAAGTCGAGGATTGGTAGGATGGTCAGTTTTACAAGGGTATGTTTGGCAGCATGAGTGAAGGATGCTTTGTTGCGAAATAGGAAGCCAATCCTAGATTTAACTTTGGATTGGAGATGTTTGATATGGGTCTGGAAGGAGAGTTTACAGTCTAACCAGACACCTAAGTATTTGTAGTTGTCCACGTATTCTAAGTCAGAGCCGTCCAGAGTAGTGATGTTGGACAGGCGGGTAGGTGCAGGTAGCGATCGGTTGAAGAGCATGCATTTAGTTTTACTTGTATTTAAGAGCAATTGGAGGCCACGGAATGAGAGTTGTATGGCATTGAAGCTTGCCTGGAGGGTTGTTAACACAGTGTCCAAAGAAGGGCCGGAAGTATACAGAATGGTGTCGTCTGCGTAGAGGTGGATCAGAGACTCACCAGCAGCAAGAGCGACCTCATTGATGTATACAGAGAAGAGAGTCGGTCCAAGAATTGAACCCTGTGGCACCCCCATAGAGACTGCCAGAGGTCCGGACAACAGACCCTCCGATTTGACACACTGAACTCTATCAGAGAAGTAGTTGGTGAACCAGGCGAGGCAATCATTTGAGAAACCAAGGCTGTTGAGTCTGCCGATGAGGATGTGGTGATTGACAGAGTCGAAAGCCTTGGCCAGATCAATGAATACGGCTGCACAGTAATGTTTCTTATCGATGGCGGTTAAGATATCGTTTAGGACCTTGAGCGTGGCTGAGGTGCACCCATGACCAGCTCTGAAACCAGATTGCATAGCAGAGAAGGTATGGTGAGATTCGAAATGGTCGGTAATCTGTTTGTTGAGATCAGGACGACACACTGAGTGTAAATATATATATTGATTGTAATTATTCCCGAATGAGTGAGCGTTCATGTGCAAAGGATTAGCATTTCAATTGTTATAATTATCAACTTTGTAGTGTCTTACCACAGTCGACCCCCACTTCCCTTTTGTCCACCAAGCCGCAATACCGGTTTAGCCCACTAGGGCACATCCGCTATCATTTCCTTGTAACTATATCTACTGTTTGTTTATGCATTTCTGTGATTTATTTAGTAAATAAATGATTTAAGACAATTGATGTATGGATCACTCATAGTGAAGACTGGGTTCGTGCAGATAACCAACAATTTACAACGTTTGGAATGAGACTAACGTGAGGTAAAGAATAATTCATTAATGAGAAGACTAATTGATCAGATATTAAAATATCTGAAAGTTATATTAGGAAAATTATTACTTTGTAATCTGAATATTTTCCTTGGTGCCCCCACTTCCTAGTTAATTACAGCTACCTTATTTAATTAATCACAATTACAGAGAATTGATTTGATAAACTAAAAATAAGTCACCAGTTTAATGATGCCAAAGACACGACAAGAGCTCTTCTGAATACCACCCCTACCTTGTCACAACACAACTGATTGGCTCAAATGCATTAAGAAGGAAAGAATTTCAACAAATTAACTTTTAACAAGGCACACCTGTTAATTGAAATGCATTCCAGGTGACTACCTCATGAAGCTGGTTGAGAGAATGCCAAGAGTGTGCAAAGATGTCAAGGCAAAGGGTGGCTACTTTGAAGAATATAAAATATAAAATGTATTTTGATTTGTTAAAATTTTGGGGGGTTATTACATGATTCTATGTGTTATTTCATAGTTTTGATGTCTTCGCTATTCTACAATGTAGAAAAGAGTAAAAATAAAGAAATCTTAGGCTTGTGTGCGGATGCTTGGCCATGGAAACCGGTTTCATGAAGCTCCCGGCAACAGGTAGTGAGTGTTGCAACCGTTTTTTTACGAGCTACGTGCATCAGCACTCGGTGGACCTGTTCTGTGAGCTTGTGTGGCCTACCACTTTACGGCCGAGCCGTTGTGGCCCCTAGATGTTTCCACTTCACAATAACAGCACTAACAGTTGACTGGAACACCTGTAGCAGGGCAGAAATTTGACTGCCACGTTGAAAGTCACTGAGCTCTTCAGTATGGTCCATTCTACTGTCAATATTTGTCTATGGAGATTTCATGACCGTGTAGTCGATTTTTATACACCTGTCAGCAACGGTTGTGACTGAAATAGCCTAATCCACTAATGGTGTCCACATGTTTGGTCATGTAGTGTGTGTGTGTGTGATATATCACACACACTGTGCTTGCTCTATGTGCACATCAGGTGACAGACGGTATGATATGTTCTGTTTACACAATGGGGAAGGGAAATATGCAGTCAGGAAGCACCACCACACAACCAATGGAAACACGAAGAACGTTTTGTGTATGTAAGTTATTCAGGACTAAGAAGACTGTGCTTGCTTTATGTGCACCTCAGGTGACCGTAGTATGATGTTTTCTGTTCACACAATGCAATCACGACTTGTTTCTAAAAGCGTTTGCAGGTATGATATACCTATTAACAAACCATGCTTTTTTAAATATATATATATATATATATGAATCGGTTTATGCCAGCGTGAGTTTATTACGTTGAAAACAGTCTCCAAGATGGCCGACCACAGTCTCTAGTTTTTATTATAGCTCAGTGGTTAGGTCACGTGATAGCATCTTGACGCTGAGCGAGATTTATGCTGTTTGATTCTGCTCACTTAATAAATCATAATATTTTGATCAACTGTGAATGAAATAACTTCCTTTTATGTGTGTTTGTAATTGTCGATGTCTGATAAACCGTTTGTGAGCATGTCTCTCTGAGGGAGAGTGGGGTGTTCTCCATGGCTACGGTAGAGATGCTTTCTCTCACTGCGTTCTGTCTCGCTCTCTCGATTTGATGAAGATAAAATAAACTTGAATATGTTTAAACCTCAAGTTCTTAGTAACAATTTGATATGCAGCCATTGAGACTGCATTTAAACTTGCAGATGCGACTGATGTGCCAAGATGTCTTTATCAAGTCTGTGGGTGAGGGGAGAGAAACATTGCTTGGTGACTGTCTCTCTCGCTTACACACGAGAGAGAGGAAAGGAGAGAGGACTAATGGCTGACACATTCACTCAGCTTTTACTACCAGTGTACACACACACACACACACACACACACACACACACACACACACACACACTGTCGGAAGGGTAAAGGTTTGGTGAGTTCAGCATAGGTGTTGGAGGAGTTGTGAATGGGAATTTACCAGTTGAAAGTGTATGGGCATTGGAATGCATTGAATAGTATAGTGCTATGGTTTTTAAAAAGTAGAAATAGTATCAAAAATATGTTATCATGTAGTCTGAAGCCGCCTGTAAGGTTATTTGGTGTCTCTAGCTCAAAGGGTTTAGAGCAGGGGTGGGCAGAAGAAAAATATGAAGACTATTTTCAGTCAAATTACATAAGTGTTTAACTGTTACAAGCACACTAAAACCCTGAAAGTATTACCGCTGGTTAGTTCAATAGCATGTGTGCGACTAATTGAATTAGTAGTTCAAAAATAAATAACTTAGGTGGTTAAAGACTCATTTGTCAACCATTTACTGTGTACAACATGACATTTTTTTATACACAAAATATATGCAAATTCACTGATCATTTATGTACATATTTCATGTTGATAGGAACATCCTATCTTGATAATTGAGTTTCTGTTTGTTAATCTTAGTCCGCCTGTCGGGCTCGTGCAGTGGAGGCGATCTTCTTGGGCTATCCTGAGCCTTGTCTCAGGGTAGTAAGTTGGTGGTCTGTTGTTATCCCTCTTGGTGTGAGTTTATACCCTGCCTGTTTGACCCTGTCCTGGTTATCGTCAGACGGGGCCACAGTGTCGTCCCCCCCCCCCCCCCCCCCCCCCCCCCCCCCCCCAGCTTCCAGTATCTATGCAGCATAAGTCTATGTGCCGGGGGCTTGGTTCAATCTGTTATCTGGTGTTATTATCCTGCCTTATCTGGTGTCCCGTTTGAATTTAAGTATGATCCTTCTAATTCTCTCTCTCCCCCTCTCCCTCCTCTCCCAGGGGACCTGAGTCCTAGTCCTGAGGCATGGTCCTATCTGGGCTGATGACTCCTGGCTGTCCCCAGTCCACCTAGTCGTGCTGTTGCTCCAGTTCCAACTGTTCTGCCTGTGGCTATGGAACCCTGACCTGTTCTGGTCCTGCTGTTTTCAACTCTCTCTCTCTCTCTCTATCGCACCTGCTGTCTTGACCTCTGAATGCCCGGCTATGAAAAGCAAACTGACATTTACTCCTGACTATTATTTGACCCTGCTAGTCATCTATGAACATCTTGAAGAGCAATCTAGCCTTAATGGCCATGTAGACTCGCATCAAACATCTCCAATCCAAAGTTAAATCTAGAATTGGCTTCCTATTTCGCAACAAAGCATCCTTCACTCATGCTGCCAAACATACCCTTGTAAAACTGACCATCCTACCGATCCTCGACTTCGGCGATGTCATTTACAAAATAGCCTCCAAAACCCTACTCAATAAATTGGATGTAGTCTATCACAGTGCCATCCATTTTGTCACCAAAGCCCCATATACTACCCACCACTGCGACCTGTATGTTCTCGTTGGCTGGCCCTCACTTCATACTCGTCGCCAAACTCACTGGCTCCAGGTCATCTACAAGACCCTGCTAGGTAAAGTCCCCCCTTATCTCAGCTCGCTGGTCACCATAGAAACACCCACCTGTAGCACGTGCTCCAGCTCTCTGCTCACCCCCAAAGCCAATTCCTCCTTTGGCCACCCCTCCTTCCAGTTCTCTGCTGCCAATGACTGGAACGAACTACAAAAATCTCAAACTGGAAACACTTATCTCCCTCACTAGCTTTAAGCACCAGCTGTGAGAGCAGCTCACAGATTACTGCACCTGTACATAGCCCATCTATAATTTAGCCCAAACAACTACCTCTCCCCCTACTGTATTTATTTATTTTTGCTCCTTTGCACCCCATTATTTCTATCTCTACTTTGCACATTCTTCCACTGCAAATCTACCATTCCAGCGTTTTACTTGCTATATTGTATTTACTTCACCACCATGGCCTTTTTTGCCTTTACCTCCCTTATCTCACCTAATTTGCTCACATTGTATATAGACTTATTTTTCTACTGTATTATTGACTGTATGTTTGTTTTACTCCATGCATAACTGTTGTTGTATGTGTCGAACTACATTGCTTTATCTTGGCCAGGTCGCAATTGTAAATGAGAACTTGTTCTCAACTTGCCTACCTGCTAAAATAAAGGTGAAATAAATAAATAAAAAAACCTGTCGCAAGATCCACTAGTTTATGCTTATTTACAAACCCATCTTAGGCCTCACTCCCCCCTATCTGAGATATCTACTGCAGCCCTCATCCTCCACATACAACACCTGTTCTGTCAGTCACATTCTGTTAAATGTCTCCAAAGTGCACACATCCCAGGGTCGCTCCTCTTTTCAGTTCGCTGTAGCTAGCGACTGGAACGGGCTGCAAAAAAACACTCACTGTCCAGTCTTATCTCCATCTCTTCGTTCAAAGACCCAATCATGGACACTCTTACTGACAGTTGTGGCGGCTTCACGTGGTGTATTGTCTACCTTCTTGCCCTTTATGCTGTTGTCTGTTCCCGGTAATGTTTACCATGTTTTGTGCTGCTACCATGCTGTGTTATGAGTTGCTGCCATACTATGTTGTTTTAAGTGCCTCTTTATCTAGTGATGTGTGTTTTTGTCCTATATTTTTAATCCCAGACTCCGTCCCTGCAGGAGGCCTTTTGCCTTCTGGTAGACCGTCATTGTAAATAAGAATTTGTTCTTAACTGACTTGCCTAGTTATATTTATTTAAACCTTAATTTTTTATTTTTTAAGTTAATGGTCAAGCCTACAGACATGAAACAGTGCACTGTGCTTCTGTTAGTCTGTATAATTTGGTATGCTCCGTTTATCTCTAAAAGCAATGTTTATTTACACACTAACACCCTAGTCAGTTTGAGAGAAACCCCTCTGGTGGGAAAATGCGGATTTGAGAATATTCACATTTAATCTGCCGAGAATTGGATGGAAATCTAGCTATTGAAAGCAATTGTGGTGTTATTTTCTACACAGAAGATCATACACAATTATTGTCTGGCCTGGTTGCATTTGAGAATTCAGTGTTAATCATCCGAAAGAAGCGCCATTCAACCAATTTAATGGCATCATCGGAGCTCATTACTTTTTATTTAGAAATTTCACAGAATGGTGAGAACCGGAGGTAGGTGCTAAGAAAAAATTGTCATGGCTAAAATGGTTCTAGGTTTTGTCAGATTTGACTTTGTAGCAGGTTAGGAGAATTAGATTACGGTTAAGAAAGGGGTTAGGTTAAAATCAAATTCACAACAACAACAAAAAATCTACTTTTTGACGTTAATAATTTGACAAAAGCTGCACCCTTCTTGCCACAACCAAAGAAAAGATTCTCAAACCAAATCACGTCTGCGCATGTGTACGTTTATCAGTTCTCTTCGCGCGTTCGATCCTCTGGCTAGCTACGTTTCCTTGTTGTTCTTTGGGTCCATGTTGACAGGTTAGTTTGCATGCTAGAGAGAACTTGCATGCTTTTTTGTTCAACTCTTGTATTACATAACGGTCCGGTAAAGCGTTTGAACCATTTCGTTAGTTCTGTTGTCATAACTTGCAGTTTGCCAACGTAAGTGTATATTATGCTGTGCTACATTTTTTAGCAACTAACCTAGTCAGCTATCTAACTATGTTCGTTGTCTGGCTGAGTGTGTTAGCAGATAACAGATGTCCTTGTATTTGACTTAGCTACAAACTAGCTATAAAAACTCCTAAGGTTGAGACATCTTGCTAGCAAAGTAACTTAGTGGCGTGACAAGGGCTAACGTTACCTTTTTTTATGCCAGCAGTTTGTGTTAAACGAAAATCATACATGGGGTCAAACTGCCCGTTTGGTTTGGAAAAACTTTTTTGAACACATTCATTTATTGGGATATATTTACAGAACTAACACAGGTCACGCATTTATTTATACACCTCGAGCAATGAAGCTTCAGTGCGACGTCGAAGTCGTGAACCGGATGCTTCCCACGTATGGGATGAAAAACAGAGGAAAGGGAGCAAGGGCTGTGCTGTCTATTGGAAGACATGTGGACAAGACCACACAACGCCACAACATTTATCTAATGATCTGTACAGCAAAGGATAGGACAGGAACAAAATATAAGGTTAGTATCTAGCTATTTGTTTATTTAACTACTTGGCTAGTTGTCTAGCTATGTATTCTATGTTTTACAGGTATACCCCAAGTACACAGGATGAACCATCCAACTTCTTGACATTGCTAATTGGTATAGCTACTTTTCAAATGTATGATGACTTCATTGTGGAATGAATGAGTTGCATTTGATTGAAATCCATTATCTCAGATAACTTGGAGGAAAATTAACAAGGGTTGTGCTAAACTATTTGGGGTATTTTTTTTTCCTTCGTCCACTGTTGATATTAGGTCAGGAAATTGCCAGGGACCTCAAAATACGATATTATCACGATACTTTGGTGCCGAAATCACATGTATTGCCATTCGATATTGCTCGCCATATGTCTGCTGCAGAGGGACAAGAGAGCCATGAGAATGAGTAATGATCAGTCATGGAAATAAAAGTGCTGAAAACGAATTAACTCCCTATTTAAAAAAAAAAAAGAACAAGCTGGAGAACAAGCTATGAATGACAAATACTGGAGTTTTGGTACAGATACAACCAACTAGCGCAAAAGTAATATTGTGAAACGATATATTTTGACAAAAATAATATTGCGATATGTAATTGTATTTTTGTTTCACCCCCCCATCACTAGTTGATACAGTCCTAAAATGTTTTCCATGTCAGCAGACACGTTTTTAGTATATTAGGCTTACAAGAACCAAAGTGTCACCGGCCACATCATCATGATGATGCAAAATCTGTAACGCGAACTAAAGATAAAAGGGCCTAAATATAGTTTGTGGATTTTCCCTTTTAATGTGGACATTAATAGTGTGTGATCTTGCATGAACGAGTCACCAGAAATGCTAGGTAACGAATCCACCATCACTTTGTTTTTTGTTCCACGTCTTACTCTAATGTGTGTACCTACTTCCTCTACAGCTAAAAGAAAACATTGAAACATTCTTCACCCGGTTTGTTGAGGAGGGCAAAGCCACTGTGAGACTGAAGGAGCCCGCTGTTGACATCTGCTTGAGCAAGGTATGGCTCTAGACATTTTTGTATGGCGGAATCTGATCTCCAATGAAAAAGGAGAATTAAAATAAAAAATTAAAAAATATATATATCATTTGGCCTTCAGGTTCACATGCTACTTACATTTCTGCTGGAAAAGTAGAGCGCTTACACTGAAATAAATCATTTTAGGGCGTGCATATTAAACAGTTAACATGACCCAACATATAGAATGTTGATGCTGTATCCTCCCAGCCCTAATTAGGATTTCCAATCATCTCCGATGCTTAAAAGAATCATTGCATAATACACTGAGTGTACAAAACATTAGGAACATCTTCCTGATATTGAGTTGCACCCCCTTTTGCCCCATAGAACGGCCTCAATTCGCCGGCCCATGGACTCCTCAAGGTGTCGAAAGCGTTCCACAGGGATGCTGGCCCATGTTGACTCCCAATGCTTTCCACACTTGTCAAGTTGGCTGGATGTCCTTTGCGTGGTGGCCTATTCTTGATACACACAAGAAACTGTTGAGCGTGTGAAACCCAGCATCATTGCAGTTCTTGACACTCAAACTGGTGCGCCTGGCACTTACCCAGCTCAAAGGCACTTCAATATTTTGTCTTGCCCACCCTCTGAATTGCACACATACACAATCTTGTCTCAAGGCTTTAAAAATCATTCTTTAAAATGTCTCCTCCCCTTCATCTACATTGATTTAAGGGGATTTAACAAGTGACATCAATACATAACTTTCGCCTGGATTCACCTGGTCAGTCTGTCATGGAAAGAGCAGTTGTTCCTAATGTTTTGTACACTCCGTGTGTATCGTAGTCTGATATTTATGCATTAGCCAGACTTGTCTGAATGTGGGGAGCATGCTCTGTAAATGAGCAGCTGTTTCTCCCAAAGGGTGACAATGGCTCTAGGCTGTATTAGGGCAGTGTTGACCTTTCCCCTAGATCTTGAAACAAATTTTCAACCCATCATGCACACACACACAGGCTGTGGTGCGTACAGCTATGGTGATACACAAATGGAACCAGGCTAGCATTGTGAGAAGGACTCACTAGGCAATCCTTTGTGTGACTTATGTTAATAACATCTCATGTGTATTGTAATATTTTTGTAATTAAATGTTTCATCTTGTGCTAGCACAACTAAGACCAAAGATATCTGTGTCATGCGAACAAATGTAGGCCTAATACAATATGATGAAATCCGTGGGTTGTTAGTTACATTATAAACTGGGTGGTTCGAGCCCTGAATGCTGATTGGCTGACAGCCATGGTATATCAGACTGTATACCACGTGTATGACAAAAGTTATTTTTACTGCTCTAATTACATTGGTAACCAGTTTATAATAGCAATAAGGCTTGGCCTATAATAAGACACATAAAAATGCATAATTAAGCAATAACGCATGAGGGGTGTGGTATATGGCCAATATACCATGGCTAAGAGCCGTGTCCAGGCACTCCGCGATGTGTCATGCATAACAGCCCTTAGCTGTGGTATATTGGCCATATACCACACCCCCTCATGCCTTATTGCTTAATTATGCATTTTACGTGTCTTATTATAGGCCAAGCACTTTTCCCACCATCGTGAATGTTTCTCACTCTGAAGGATAGATAGGAAATGTGTCAACTTGTTTGATATGGAGGGATTTATAAATAATGCAATCTCTCTCATGTAACGCTCATATTGTTTGATAGCAGGTACGATAAGGGCTGTTGTATTGACTGTTAACCACTAGTGACATCGGTCTTCTTTTGAGTTTCAGGCTGATGCTAACAGCTTGAAGAACTTCCTCTCGGCTGCTCGGTTGGCTCACAGAGGAAATGACATGGACAGCCTGCCTCTCTCTACACTGACGCCCGTCCGAGCCAGGGATGTGGAGAAGCCCAAGAAGAAGCTGACTATTGTATCCAAGAAGGACTATCCATTGACCTCCAATTTTCCCTACTCATTAGAGCAGCTACAGGTGTCCTACTGCAAGCTCTCACGGGTGGACATGCGAATGCTCTCCCTCAAGGCACTGCGCAGACTGGACCTCAGTAATAACAACATAAAAAAACTTCCTGACACTATCGGTGACCTGGGCTGCCTGGCTGAGCTTATTCTCCACAACAACCACTTAGAGACCTTTAGTGAAGCCCTCTGCCTGTCCAGCCTCCAGCGTACACTTCAACACCTCGACCTGAGTCAGAATCGCCTGCAGGCCCTGCCGCCTCACTTCTGCCAGCTGCGAGAGCTGATCAACCTCAAGATGGACAACAACGGACTGGTGTGGCTGCCCTTTCGCATCAGCCATCTCTCCAAGCTGCGCTTTTTGTCAGCTGCACACAACCAGCTGGCCCTGCTGCCAGGGGACTTCCGAAAGTTAAACCTGGAGAACCTGGACCTGTTTGGTAATCCGTTCGCCCATCCCAACCCCCTGGACCACACCATCCAGCTCACCTTCCCCCTGACACTGCAGGAGATGGCCGCCAGGGCTGTGGCCAACCTCAGGTTAGTCCAATTATTCCTTTCAACATTTCACCCATTTACGTGCTTTCACCTTGTTTGTAAGTTTAAACGTGTAGTATCACGTAAAGTTTTATGCAATATTTGAGCCTAAGTTATGTTTTGTGTTCACGCCACATAGAATCCCGTACGGGCCTCATCTCATCCCTGCCCACCTTTGTCAAGACCTGGAGGTTGCCAAGACCTGTGACTGTGGCTGTACCTGTGTGAACTACTACATCAAAACAGCAGTCAGCATGAATCTGCATCTGGTGTCTCACACCGTGGTTTTGGTAGATGACATGGGAGGAACAGATGCACCGGTGCAGCATCACTTTTGCTCCCTATCATGTTACTCGGAGTTCCTAGACCAATGCCTTCAGCGAGGCCTGAGATGATTTAAGTCCCTCAACTGTTCCACGGCAATCAGTACCGTAGCTAGGTTTCCATCCAATTTGCGACAGATTTTCATTTAGAATATTCTTAAATCTGCATTTAGAACAAAAAAATGCTTATTTTCCCACCAGAGATGTTTCCATCAGACTTTTTTTGCGGATAAATGCTGTGTGATGATGTAGTGCACGTAAACATAACTTTTAATTGTCAAATCCCATGTACAGAATGTGAAAACACAAGTTAAATGGGTTTCCATCGTATTGTCAAGTCTACTGATGGGTTTTGTCACAACTGTTGCGTTATACAGCAAATGTACCCACTCTGGTCTTGGCACGTGCTCTCTAGCCAACAGCTCACAGACACAGTGCAGGTAGGCTACCTACATGATGAGATTTTATTATGGAGCAGAGTGATATTATTTGTCAAATGGCAGCCAAGCATCGATCATCATGTCACCAGAATAAGACCGTCAATACTTCCAAGCTCAACACCGTGCTCTTTCACCACCCTGTGAAGTTCATAAGTTAGTTCATCTGTAGCTTAATAAATGCATGGTTTCCCGAGTTGTAGTGGGAGGAACACACAAAATATCATCACGTGACTCCCAAGTTTACTTCGATGTGATGGTTATTGTATCAATATTTGCACATAAAGGCGTTTCCACTGTCATTTCTCACATAATTAATTTTAGACACAAAAAGATCCCACCATGTCAAACAAATAATTGGTATTGGTATTTATAGAATTGTAACGGCATTTCCTGTTTCCATCAGCCCAGTTGTAACTTTTTTCCATGCATTAGGTAATTAATCCGCATGAAATGGTCGGATGGAAACGTGGTTAATGCTTTTGGTATTATTCTGAAGGCAATGGTGACCAGCCAGTGTAGACTGTAATGTAAAGGGCAGTATGAACTCTTTGGTCATTGGACCCAACACGCATCTCAGAACTTCTTATGTAACCACTGATTGGACATGTGCTGATGTTCAGACATTTTGTATTCAAGTGTGTTTCACCATCAGTGGTACAGATTGAGAAACTTAAAATGACAATTAGTAGTTTATATCTGTTTAAACAATGTGTGTTTGTGTATATAAACATTTTTACATGTTTGTGGAATTCAAAAAATGTTGATTTATTTTTTACTGTATTGGTACAAGTTTGAAAGGAAATTAAAGAAACTATCCATATCAATCATTGTCTCAATTTGGTTTAAGTTTAAAATGATATTTGTCATCTGTTTCCATTTTTTTTTTTTTAAACCTTTATTTAACTAGGCAAGTCAGTTAAGAACAAATTATTATTTTCAATGATGGCCTAGGGGGGTTAACTTCCTTGTTCAGGGGCAGAATGCCATTTTTTTTACCTTGTCAGCTCAGGGATTCTGGCTTACTAGTCCAACGCGCTAACCACTAGGCTACCTGCCTCCCCAGGTAGCTCCATCTTGTAGTAGTACACAATGTACCAAAACAATTGTTTAAAATGTTAGTATTTGTGGTGTGACTAATGCATCATTTGATATGTCAAACAGACTTGAACCTCGTGGCATGATCTAAGTACAGCATTTAACAAATGTTGAATCGTCACTCAAATGGTGAGCTTCTCCACACCCTCAACATGTAGGCCAAATAGCAAAATGGTAAGTATAAAACTAATTATAAATTGAGTGGGTACTCCACTGAATGCTGATTTGGCATATACACCGGTATATGGGCTTTATTGCTTAAACATACTAAATGTAAACTTTCTCCCCTTTTGTAGAAAGAAGTATATGGGAAATAACTTATTCAAATTGTTTCAAAAGGAGATCTCTGAAATTGATACTGAAGACATGGGAGTCTTACTGATTCACTTATTCAGATAAACTTTTTAAATACTTTTTTTCCTATTGCCCTCAATTGGATAAAAGGATTTTAGGTTTTCACGCAAGACCTCAACGAATTGAATTAGTAACAAACTTCATATAGTGTCTTTGTGACGGAGCAAGTTCCTTGACAGCAGACTCAGTCCAGGTCATAGATAAAGGAGTTTTGAAAAACAAAACCAGCAGATGTAGTATGATCACAAATGACCACCTCTTGTCCATGCTGGTTGATTTCTGTCAGCAGTACTTGCTGTGGTCTCATATTACAGTCCTGAAAGGTCTGCTCAGCAGGCAGGTCATCTTCCTCCTGAGACTGAGCCACCTGCACATGCTCACTGAATTGCACAGTCTTCTGTTTATCCTTAGTTGGCGCTTGACTTTCAACTATCTCTTCGATCTTGGGGGATGAGCAGTCTTTGGCCTGGTCATTGTTGTCAATATTAGATGGGATGACCATTGCTGCAGTGTTAGATGGGTCATCTATTCTCTCACTCAGGGATGATGGGTCTGTTTCCACCTAAAAGAAAAGTAATTGTCACAGTGGATGTTGGGGTTAGTAACAGCACTGATGAACAGAAGCCTAACGGTTCAACAACAACAGGGTCAGCTTTTGCTAGACATACACTATAATAGTACATTTTTCTTCTACTGAATGAATGTTAACCTAAAGATGATGGCTCACCTCATTATGTAAATTATTGTCATCTGACTGTCCCTCATTCTGGTCAGTGCACCCAGTCTTGCCATCAAACTCAGTGGGCTCTGAAGCTTTAGCTTGGTGTGATTCACCACTTTTCAGTTTGTGTTGCTCGTCCTCCTCAATGTCACCAGACTGTTCAGAAAACTCTATCTTGTCTTCCAGGACTGAGATTAGTTGATTTTCAGACCGGAGTGATGTGGCATTTCCAGAGTGAACGTCTTCTGAGATGTCCCCTTCATTGCAACCGCTGTGGTCGGGGGTATCTTCTTTGCCACGTCCGTTGTGGTCGGGGGTATCTTCTTTGCCACGTCCGTTGTGGTCGGGGGTATCTTCTTTGCCACGTCCGTTGTGATCGGGGGTATCTTCTTTGCCACGTCCACTGTGGTAGGGGGTATCTTCTTTGCCGTTGTGGTCGGGGGTATCTTCTTTGCCACGTCCACTGTGGTAGGGGGTATCTTCTTTGCCGTTGTGGTCGGGGGTATCTTCTTTGCCACGTCCGGTGTGGTCGGGCGTATCTTCTTTGCCAAGTCCGTTGTGGTCGGGGGTATCTTCTTTGCCACGTCCGTTGTGGTCGGGGGTATCTTCTTTGCCAAGTCCGTTGTGGTCGGGGGTATCTTCTTTGCCACGTCTGTTGTGGTCAGGGGTATCTTCTTTGCCACGTGTTGCGTCTTCCGACTGCGCTGCGCTTACACAACTATTCTCAAAATCCTCTTCACCATCATCATTGACAAGCTGCCGGCCAGACACTTCAGCGACTGTTGGCTCCTTCAGAGGTAGAACAGGTAAAGTAACAACCAGTTGTTTCTTTTGCTTGTTGAACTTTGCCTCTCCCTTGTTTTCATCCACTGGATATGCCATCGGCACCTCTAGTCTGTAAGCTGGTTTCTTGGATTCCAAACTAACAAGTCTTTCAGTCACGTCTAGATCAGCATCCGCAACAGATCTAAGCAAAGGCAAATCAATAGTGATGACAATCTCTTTAGGGCGTGGGCTCTGAGCTGAATCTCTTGAACACCTGAAATCTTGCAAATCAATGAATGATCTGTATTTTAGAGTGTAATGTGGTTTCGTTGGCTTCTTGGGTGAATTGACATTTTGTTGTCTCTGGCTGATCTGGGTGTCGGACTGTATCTCGGCCTTCGGTACAGGGCTCTCCTTTTGATTTGTTGCCGTATCTGGTTGCTTTTCGTCGGGGTAGGGGAACGAGAGATGATTGTCAAGTGGTGAAGGTTTTTCCTTGGCAGGTTGACCAGGTAAGGGCTTGCGCATGACGGAAGCGTGTGGTGTCCCTTTGTATTTGATTTTCAAAACTCTTACATTGTTTTTGTCTAGCTTCACTTTGCCCCCATTCTCGACAGCCTCAACAGCAGTGTTGTCAACCATTTCCATAAATCTTGGGTTGTTTCCAGCCATGTGAATAGTGTCTGGATGAAACACAACATCATAGATTGTGTACTTATTCCCCTTTGCATCCCTGTCTGGCATTCCAGGTGTCAAGCTGTGGGGTAGTGACCAATGCTGCCCTACTCTGCCAGCCTCGTCTACCCTCCTAAACTCAGGTTTACGAATCATGTCATTGCTGCAGATATTGATGAAGCACTTCTGCCTACCGTCCATACTCGTCTTCAGGGCTCGGTAAGGTTTGGGGTGGACAAATTGAATGTCCACGCCCCTCTCTTGTTCTAACAACTTGATTTCTTCCTCATATTTCTTCTTGTTCTCTGGCTTTGATATTTCCTCTGCGTATTCGTGCAGCATCTTTCTGAATTCCTCATTTTGAAAAGCCTTGGTAAAGCGGCCCATTTCATCCGGTGTCATATTCAGGTCCTTGAGTTTGGAACCGAACTCCATATTGGTGCGAGAAGCTAACTTGGCTACTGTAGCCACAAAGTCTTTTCACTCTTGTAGCTAGCTTTGCTATCCCAGCACAAAACAACAACTTTACTACAATGATTTTAAGGTGTTACACGAAATATGAACAGATATTATACAGCAAATCATTCGCAACCTGACAAAAGTAAAGTTTCTCAGTACTTTCGAGTTGTTTGTAGACTAGGTTACCACGGAGTTGTGGCGTAAACGCAGGAGCAAGCTGCCGAGTGTCTTGTGTGTTGACGAAACCATGGCAACAAGGCAGCGCAGCAGCCAGGTACTGGAGAGGGCTCGTCCAATCGCGTGGCGTTTGTGTAATAGCCATAATACAACTTTAACGAATTCACATTTTTATGACTGTCTTCAAAAGTTTTTTATATAATGTTGTTATTATAAAGTGGTGGCCAAAGCAAAGTTGTAGTTGTAAAAATTATGATATCAAACATTACAACAGTCTTGTTTGCAGGCAGAAAACACACCCATTCACAGTCATAATATAAAATAAACTGTAAAACATCAAAAATATATATGGATACATAATGATAATTAACTACAATCTTCTGGAGGATAAATCTTCCCACATACCCTGCAGGCCTTATCAACAGTAATACGTGGAACATAGAGTTTGAACTATGAACTCTGTATTATCAATTTACTGTAGTCTACTATTGAGAATTTCCCACTAATATTTACATATGAAAATGCTATATTTTCCTAGATGTCCGAAAAAAGGACATTATCCTCTGTACAGCTGGCAGTAGTTTTGGGGGCATACATGGAAGCTGTTTTTGAAGCAGCTTGCAGTTCTTCACATTCTTGGCTATGTAATCCTCACATATCCTGTGGGGGAAATTTTTTTTTTAAAGAACAGTGAAAGTGTCGGCTAAGAGGGCAGGGCACTGCATGCATTTGGAAGATGTAGCTTAGTATACTAATCTTTCACTACGTTATAGCATCCATGTAATGGCAAACAGTCAACATGATTTCCAAAATATCAAAGTGTGTTCTAGCTGAGACAGATACTCCCTCATTGAACGAATGATCATAATTGATTAGTTACCGAAGGAGGTGGTAGGGCTGGATCTGGAAAACAAGTACATCATTGCAGTGACCCTGAAGAAAGGTGATTGTAAAAAAAAACGTGAATTGTGTCTTAAATAATTATTGATTTACCTCACCACAACAGCTCATTGTAAAGGTGTTCCATAATTCATAATCCATATGTTCCATAATTCATACTCCATATGTTCCATAATTCATGTTCCATAACTCATAATCCACATATTCCATAATTCATAATCCATATGTTCCATAACTCATAATCCATATGTTCCATAATTCATACTCCATATGTTCCATAATCCATATGTTCCATAATTCATCATCCATATGTTCCATAATCCATATGTTCCATAATTCATACTCCATATGTTCCATAATCCATATGTTCCATAATCCATATGTTCCATAATTCATCATCCATATGTTCCATAATTCATACTCCATATGTTCCATAATTCATAATCTATATGTTCCATAATTCATACTCCATATGATCCAGAATTCATGTTCCATAACTCATAATCCACATATTCCATAATTCATAATCCATATGTTCCATAACTCATAATCCATATGTTCCATAATTCATACTCCATATGTTCCATAATTCATAATCTATATGTTCCATAATTCATACTCCATATGATCCATAATTCATGTTCCATAACTCATAATCCATATGTTCCATAATTCATAATCCATATGTTCCATAATTCATACTCCATATGTTCCATAATTCATAATCTATATGTTCCATAATTCATGTTCCATATGTTCCATAATTCATGTTCCATAACTCATAATATATATGTTTCATAATTCATACTCCATATGTTCCATAACTCATAATCTATACTTCATAATCTATATGTTCCATAATTCATACTCCATATGTTCCATAATTCATGTTCCATAACTCATAATCCACATATTCCATAATTCATAATCCATATGTTCCATAACTCATAATCCATATGTTCCATAATTCATACTCCATATGTTCCATAATTCATAATCTATATGTTCCATAATTCATACTCCATATGTTCCATAACTCATAATCCACATATTCCATAATTCATCATCCATATGTTCCATAACTCATAATCTATATGTTCCATAATTCATGTTCCATATGTTCCATAATTCATGTTCCATAACTCATAATATATATGTTTCATAATTCATACTCCATATGTTCCATAACTCATAATCTATATGTTCCATAATTCATGTTCCATATGTTCCATAATTCATACTCCCCATATGTTCCATAATTCATGTTCCATAACTCATAATCTATATGTTTCATAATTCATACTCCATATGTTCCATAACTCATAATCCATATGTTCCATAATTCATAATCCATATGTTCCATAATTCATAATCTATATGTTTCATAATTCATACTCCATATGTTCCATAATTCATAATCCATATGTTCCATAATTCATACTCCATATGTTCCATAACTCATAATCTATATGTTCCATAATTCATACTCCATATGGTCCATAATTCATGTTCCATAACTCATAATCCACATATTCCATAATTCATCATCCATATGTTCCATAACTCATAATCTATATGTTCCATAATTCATGTTCCATATGTTCCATAATTCATACTCCCCATATGTTCCATAATTCATAATCTATATGTTCCATAATTCATAATCCATGTTCCATAATTCATGTTCCATAACTCATAATCCACATATTCCATAATTCATCATCCATATGTTCCATAACTCATAATCCATATGTTCCATAATTCATACTCCATATGTTCCATAACTCATAATCTATATGTTCCATAATTCATACTCCATATGTTCCATAATTCATGTTCCATAACTCATAATCCACATATTCCATAATTCATCATCCATATGTTCCATAACTCATAATCTATATGTTCCATAATTCATGTTCCATATGTTCCATAATTCATACTCCCCATATGTTTCATAATTCATACTCCATATGTTCCATAACTCATAATCCATATGTTCCATAATTCATAATCCATATGTTCCATAATACATAATCTATATGTTTCATAATTCATACTCCATATGTTCCATAATTCATAATCCATATGTTCCATAATTCATTCTCCATATGTTGCAGAGGCAGTTGCAGTGCGTTTGGTGTGGTGCATACGTTGGGTTTATCGAACATATGCGTCAAAACTGTGTGCGTAGATGGCTTGACAGAAATGGTAGCAGAAGGTGAATGTTGAACTTTTGTTACATTCATTTCCAGATGATGCTGCATACTATTTTGCGCAATGACTCTGTCGGTATGTCCAAAGCGTTTTTTTGCCCTCCTGCGTCACTGTGTACACAGAGGATCTCTGCTAAACAGTGTTAACCCTCCTCTCCGTGATTTGTAGTCAACTTCAACAAAGTTGACGACAAATACAAAGTTGTCTTTGCAATTGTAACAACCAAGCAAAGGATGAATAAGAATATGCTTCAAATGAAAATTGCAGATGACTGCATTAAAATAAATGGCTTACTTACAGTATAGGCTATAGGCCTACAGTGCTTTCAGAAAGTATTCACACCCTTGGACCTTTTTCCACATTTTATTGTGTTACTGCATTTAAAATGGATTAAATGTAGAGTTTTTGTCACTGGCCTAGACCCAATACCCCATAATATCAAAGTGGAATTATTTATTGGGAATTTTTTACTAATGTAAAATAATTAGAATCTGAAATGTCTTGAGTCAATAAGTATTCAACCCCTATGTTATGGCAAGCCTAAATAAGTTCAGGAGTAAACGTTTAATTAATTAACAAGTCACATTATTTATTTGAATGACTACGTCATCTCTGTACCCCACACATACAATTATCTGTAAGGTCCTTCAGTCGAGAAGTGAATTTCAGACACAGATTCAACCAAAAATATCAGGGAGGTTTTTAAATGTTTTGGAAAGAAGGGCACCTATGTCTGCTTTAAAATAAAAAAATGTAAAAAATATCCATTATGAGCATGCCGAAGTTATTTATATATTTTACCGCCCCTTTAACTCCCCAAGTTCGATCATGTCTCATCGCTGCAACTCCCCAACGGGCTCGGGAGGCGAAGGTCGAGTAATGCGTCCTCCAAAACATGACTCGACAAACCACACTTCTTACCACCCGCTGGCTTAACCCAGAAGCCAGCAGCACCAATGTGTCAGAGTAAACACTGTTCAACTGACAATAAAGGTCAGTCTGCAGGTGCCCAGCCCGCTGCAAGGAGTCGCTAGAGCGCGATGAGACAAGTAAAGCCCACCCAGCCTGGATCAGTCGATGTGCAAAAGGTTTTTAACGGCCACGTTACTAGCGAAGGCTCTAGGAAACACTTTCACTACTAAAGACACATTGTAAGAATGACACATCGTAAGAATGTGAATCGTAAGAATGACACATCGTAAGAATGTGAATCGTAAGAATGACACTAACGCTATGAAAGCTCTGGGAAATGAGGCCCATATCATAGAATTACATATAGAGATCCTATAATTCACTCTGAGTCAGACAATGTGTTAACAGTTTTACCATTTGCACATTTTAGGTACATTCCTCAAATTGGAAAATGAAACACTTTCTGCTAACAACTAGCACATACACTACCTTGGTTTGTTCATGTATGGATGCTCAAGCTCTCTCCATTTCTTTGTCTCTACATCAAATGCCCAGCCATCGCCTAGAGATGCATAATTTGTTTTAGAAAACCAAATAATGCCATGTTTCCATGGAACATAAGGTACAGAGGTAGGATTGGGAACCTGAATGGGTAAATGACTGACTCATTGGTTCGCAGTCCATACCCAGTCCTCCAAATAGAAACAAAGCACTATCAGATATTGCGGTTAGGCTATGCTACGACCTTCCCACTGGCACAGTGGATTCTGGTACTCTGGAAAATACATTTTGAAAGAACAGATACAAAAAAAAATCAAGTGTGATGTGATAACAATATAGTACAGAATAGTAACCATTTTAAGTTGAGCATTTGAAAGAGTGAATAGTAAATACGTACATTTCGGACCATGTCCATGATTCTAGATCTAAACAATAAATGTCACTTGTCCTCGATTCCTAAAAGTGAAAACGGAAAAACAGAAGAGTTTATTCCAGACCAGCGCAAAAGAAACTTGAGTCAAAAGTCTTATGTTTCAATAATGTTCTGCAGAGAGACACAATCTCATGAATCATTGTGACACTTTAGGTTGTCTGTGTCAATGCAACCACGGAGAGAGGTGTTGAGATACATCGTTTTTCACCCTTATTCTGCCTCCACATACGTATCCTTTGTTCCTAAGTGTTGCACTGGCAGCTCTGGGGTCAGGGGCACGACCCTGTAGACAAAAACAATATTTACAGTGTAGCTAGATATCCACAAAGAAACGATCATATTTTAAGTGTCTTGCCTTATATGCTACACTGTTAATCATATGCTATGACAACACCATGTTTTTGTATATTCACTAAATTAATTGCTTTATTATACAGTGGGGAGAACAAGTATTTGATAGACTGACAATTTTGCAGGTTTTCCTACTTACAAAGCATGTAGAGGTCTGTAATTTGTATCATATGTACACTTCAACTGTGAGAGACGGAATCTAAAACAAAAATCCAGAAAATCACATTGTATGATTAAGTAATTAACATAAGTATTTGATACATCAGAAAAGCAGAACTTAATAATTGGTACAGAAACCTTTGTTTGCAATAACAGAGATCATGCACTTCCTGTAGTTCTTGACCAGGTTTGCACACATTGCAGCAGGGATTTTGGCCCACTCCTCCATACAGACCATCTCCAGATCCTTCAGGTTTCGGGACTGTCACTGGGCAATACTGACTTTCAGCTCCCTCCAAAGATTTTCTATTGGGTTCAGGTCTGGAGACTGGCTAGGCAACTCCAGGACCTTGAGATGCTTCTTACGGAGCCACTCCTTAGTTGCACTGTGTGTTTCGGGTCGTTGTCATGCTGGAAGACCCAGCCACGACCCATCTTCAATGCTCTTACTGAGGGAAGGAGGTTGTTAGCCCTGATGTCCTTACACAGCTCTCTGGTCTTGGCCATTGTGGAGAGGTTGGAGTCTGTTTGATTGAGTGTGTGGATAGGTGTCTTTTTTGACAGGTAACGAGTTCAAACAGGTGCAGTTAATACAGGTAATGAGCGGAGAACAGGAGGGCTTCTTAAAGAAAAACAGGTCTGTGAGAGACGGAATTCTTACTGGTTGGTAGGTGATCAAATACTTATGTCATGCAATAAAATGCAAATTAATTATATAAAAATCATACAATGTGATTTTCTGGATTTTAGATTCCGTCTCTCACAGTTGAAGTGTACTTATGATAAAAATGACAGACCGCTACATGCTTTGTAAGTAGGAAAACCTGCAAAATTGGCAGTGTATCAAATACTTGTTCTCCCCACTGTATATGTAAACTCAATTTAACCTCTGTCTTACACTGGTTTGTCGTTCACTCCAACAGGCCCATGTTGGGTCAAACATATGAACTTCATTGTTCCATCCCCAATAGATGTCATCCACCTCCAAAGCACAATACTACTAATCCATACAATAAGTTCATAGTAAATGAATGTATACCTATGGACATAATTGCACACGAAAGCAAAAAATTACCCTTGATGCCTCATCCATAAGGAAGCTTCTATTGTTACTGATGTCATCAAGTTGCTTATAACCATATCCAGCGAAGTAGATGAGCCTACAGAAAGACCAAAACATCTTCCAATCACAAGGGGTTCATATTACAGGGGAGCTAGGAACCCCCATAAGTGTAAGAAAGACTTTAGCTGGGCCAGCACACTATTTATTTAGACCACCTATAATAGTAAAGGTGTAATCAGAACCGTGACAATCTTTCTATTTACATAAAGAATGTTTACCTGCCATTGAAAACCCAACAAGTGCGCTTATCTCTGGGTGAGGGAGATGAGCCACTCTCATGGTTCACTTTCCTCCAGCTATATTTCCCATCCAGGAGGTTGACACAGTAAAGCTGCAAACACAGAGCAGTTCATCATGTAAATGTGAACAAAACAATATAAGGCTTTGTAAACTATTGAGGATTTTCACACTTCCCTGCCAATGTGTACTGTACCATCAGGGCTTGTTTTCATCAAGTGTCTCAGAGTAGGAGTGCTGATCTAGGATCAGGTCCACCCTGCCCATGTAATCTTATTCATCATGATCTAAAATGGAAAAAAACGAATCATACATCCGTACTCCTACTCCGAGACACTTTGTGAATACATGCTCTGGGACCCTTTTTCTGTTGAATGAGTTTACCTGATTGGTCTGTCCGTTGTCATTGCATCCCCCAAATATGTACATGTCCCCATTCAAAGAGCTGCCACAGGTGCCTGACATTGGGGGTGGGACCTCTCCAGACATTTGACACAATTCCCTTCAGATTGGAGAACAAACAAACAATAAACAAACAGAACAGGGAAATTAAGGATTCCGTTCTGCAGCTAAATCATTCCAGAACACACATTGCACATAAAGCATACCATTAACCAGATGTATTTAGAGAGTTGAACCAATGGGGTTTCTGCATCATGAAGCATTTACATGACACTTTAACGTTCGATGTTAGCCATGTTAGCTCCCCATTAACATTACATGGGAAATGTTTTTAAATAATACAATAGAACTGAATGTCTAGAATTAGCATTATGATGCATTTACATGACACCACAACACTATGTACAACATAGCAGCCATGTTAGTTCACCATTAACATTAGATGGGGAATATTTAAACCATGCTATGTAATTGTATGTTCGTAAATTCACCCTAGCAACCTATTCCGATTTCAGAGTGCTCTGGTTTGAGTGCCAGAGCACAGAATAATTGAGGAATTTACGAAAGCCCTAAACGTGGTTGTTGTGACAGGTGTAAGTAAACATCGAAGAATTGTTTTAATTAAATTGTTGTCAGTAACTCAGTTACAGTCATGAATCCTCTTGATAACATGACACAACACTCAAGAAGCTATGCCAGCTCTGTCTGGGCGAGTAAAATGTTCAGAATTAGGTGTTTTCTCATTTATGTCTGGAAGTAGCTACCTAGCAACCTAGCCAACTCTTTATGCAGTTGGCGTGGGTGGGTTGACTGTCGGGTTTGTTCGTAAATTCAATCTGGAGTGCCAGAGTGTGCTCTGGGCGTTAGTAAATTCAGAGCGTTATCAGATTGTCCGTTCGTAAATTCCGAGCGCACACTGGACGCTCTGGCCGAGGAGTAATTAGGGTTGATCCGTGCGCTCTGACCTCACGACGGCAGTAAAGCACCCAAGCTATCTGCCTAACGTTGGCTAGCTTGCAAGCTAGTTCCAGACATATGAGAGAACACCTCACTCTGACCATTTGACTCTTGCTCGCCCTAGCAGAGTTGGTTAGTGTTTTCATGTTATCACAAGAGGGTTAGTGACTCTAACTGTGTTATGGCAACAATTGAATTGCGTTTTTTGGGAGGGGCCGATGTTTGGTCATAGTTCGCTGCCTGCACCTGCCCACCCGTCCAGCATCACTACTCTGCACGGTTCTGACTTTGAATATGTGGACAGCTACAAATACATAAGTGTCTGGTTAGACTGTAAACTCTCCTTCCAGACTCACATTAAACATATCCAATCCAAAGTTAAATCTAGAATCGGCCTCCTATTTCACAACAAAGCATCCTTCACTCGTGCTGCCAAACATACCCTCGTAAAACTGACCATCTTACCGATCCTAGACTTCGGTGATGTCATTTACAAAATTGCCTCCAACACCCTACTCAACAAATTGGATGCAGTCTATCACAGTGCCATCCGTTTTGTCACCAAAGCCCCATATACTACCCACCACTGTGACCTGTACGCTCTCGTTGGCTGGCCCTCGCTTCATACTCGTCGCCAAACCCACTGGCTCCAGGTCATCTACAAGACCCTGCTAGGTAAAGTCCCGCCTTATCTCTGCTCGCTGGTCACCATAGCTGCACCCACCCGTAGCACGCGTTCCAGCAGGTATATCTCACTTGTCACCCCCAAAGCCAATTCCTATTTTGGCCGCCTCTCCTTCCAGTTCTCTGCTGCCAATGACTGGAACGAACTACAAAAATCTCTGAAACTGGAAACACATCTCCCTCACTAGCTTTAAGCACCAGCTGTCAGAGCAGCTCACACATCACTGCACCTGTACATAGCCAATCTATAAATAGCCCAAACAACTACCTCTTTCCCTACTGTATTTATTTAGCTCCTTTGCACCCCAGTATTTCTACTTTGCACACTCATCTACTGTCAAATATACCATTCCAGTGTTTTAATTGCTATATTGTATTTACTTCACCACCATGGCCTATTTATTGCCTTTACTTCCCTTATCTCACCTAATTTGCTCACATTGTATATAGACTTATTTTTCTACTGAATTATTGACTGTATGTTTTGTTTATTCCATGTGTAACTCTGTGTTGTTATATGTGTCGAACTGCTTTGCTTTATCTTGGCCAGGTCGCAGTTGTAAATGAGAACTTGTTCTCAACTTGCCTACCTGGTTAAATAAAGGTGAAATAAAAAAATGAGTTATTCTGCACTCTGACACACACAGACGAGAGTGCTCTGAAATCGGAGTAGATATCCAGAGTGAATTTACAAACGCTACTCCTCGGCCAGAGCATCGAGTGTGCCCATTCATAGAGAGAAACGCTCTGAATTTATGATAGGACAATCTGACAACACTATGAATTTACGAATGCTCAGAGCGCACACTGGGTACACTGACACTACGGAGTGAATTTACAAACGCTCCCTAAATGTCTAGAATTTTAACACAATTCAAAAACTCTCTAAATACCAATATTCCACTTTGTCAATGTAATAACATTTTAGTAACTATGTAGTAGGCCTAACACCTCTGACATGCGATGCAGAGTTTACAAATTATGACCTGTAGTGTTTACAAAGTCTGCCATCTAATGATATGTTGGTTTCAGTGCAATCTTTGAGTACATTTTTGCATATTCTTTTTTTCATGGGTAGATTAGATTTTTTTTTTTTATGTTTAGAATGTAGTTTTCCAAGGATCCAAACTTTTGTATTACATCAATTTATTAATTCACAATCTTTGAAACGTGTTAATCTATATACTTCCCATATACAAAAATACTATTTGTTATAATTAGATTAATATTCTTACCATACACCTCTTTCTAAATCATAAAACCAGACTTCATCATTTGGCAGAAAAACTTCATCATGAGCAATTGTCTGCAGAAAACAATTGAAACGTAAAAGTAAATCTTTTTTTATTACTGAATGGGAAGATGGAATACGTTTCTTTACATTCTTAAATTCTATCTTTGCATATTCATCAATACTGTATGGAGAAGAAAAACATTTATTGCACAACTACATTGAATAATTTTGCATATCCCTAACAACATATTAGTGAAATATTGAAATGCTTAACATAAATTCAAGACTATCCATTGGCAATGTTTGTAACGATATTTGCTAGTAGACTTTCTTCAAACTCTTCCATCTGTTTGACAGTTTTTGCTTACCACGTAGCCTCGCAGGACATTTCCCTCAACTACAGCTGTATGACCGCATCGCTCACCGGCTACAAGCTCTGGACAGTGCTTTGCAAGTGCAGAATCCATGCGTGCTAAAAAGGGAGATGAAAAAATAACGAAAGGTGGCTAAATAAAAGACCACACGTGGCAGTACTTTCAATGTATCCGGTTGAAGAAATCTGTAAAAATGTAACCTTGTTTAGAGATTAATTTTTGTCAACACAGCTTCTGACAGCGAAGAACCAAGGCCATATGGTAAGTTAAGGTACAAGTTTCTCTCGTCTGTCGCCTCAAGAGGATGTTTTCCAACAGCTTCTTGGAGAAAACAAGTTTTTCTTGCCCTGATAGGCTTCAGGGCAGGTTGTCTCATTGGACACTTATGACCTATCCTTCAACCTGACCTACTAAGAATGGTTGTTCTATTCTGTATTAGTTTTTACACCAATAAAATTACGTGCGGTAAACATTTTAGAATAATATTGCGATATGATAAATAAACATATGACAAGACTGATATACATTAATAACCATGCCAATTGATCATGCAATGATAAGTAATAATCTGGGTAATAGCTACTTACATGTCTGGCTGCTTTATCCATGTGTTTTTGAGAATACCCACTGTTTTGAAAACCTCAGCTGACTTCAAACAGCAAATATCGGCAGAATCGTGCAGTAGTGAAGCTTGTGTAGAATCTTTGCTTTGAAGGAAGTGACGAAACATATAGGCGGAAGTTAATATTTAGCGCCAAATGTTGATTGTTGAAGAAAGATTGAACATGGAGGTTCGCAGAGTGAAGACGAAAGTATCTGCTGGTTTCAAGATGAGGGGACTTATGCTTCGACCGTACGCTGTCATTTGTCAATCATGTTGTTCTTGACATAATATTTGGTTTACAGTAAATGTAATGGCTGCATTACTAGTTAGTAGCTAAATCTGTCTTGTTGTGTCAGTGATACCAAGAAAGAAACTAGGAGGCTAAGGTTAGCTTAGCTACAGTAAATTACATGGACAGCTAGCTAGACATTTTAGTAGTATGCTATGCATATTTAAGCAATTAATCTATAGAAACTAATGCAAATGTTGTATGTTTTTAATAGGAATGATGGGATTGATGTCTGGCAGTCAGAGGTATACTACAAAGCAGCATCAATGAGTTAGCCAGCAAACTTTGATAAACAACCAGAAATAACAATTGATTTGAAAGTTAGCTAAACATAGATATGTGTTTGGTTGTTAAGTCAATTAGACCATGCCCATTTCAAGCATATCTTAACTAAAAAAGTTATTTCAGAATATTCAGACAAGTTAGCTGGCTAACTCCTTGATCCAGCTTTGTAGTATACCCCTCAGATGTGTTCGTTGTGTTGTTGTTGTCCTCCAGGGAAGCCAGCAGGTACCTAGTGGAGGTGTTGGAGTCTGTCGATGAGCTTGAACTGGATGATGTCATCGAGAGGGTCATGGATGCTGTGGAGAAGCAGCCATGTACGTCTTCTTCGATCATAACAAGCTACTAAAATGATGTACAAAACTCAATTGTGTTGGCTATTTTTTTATGTGACCTTTTATTTAACTAGGCAAGTCAGTTAAGAACAAATTCTTATTTTCAATGACGGCCTAAGAACAGTAGGTTAACTGCCTTGGTCAGAGGCAGAACCACCTTGTCAGCTCGGGGATTCGATCTTGCAACCTTTCGGTTACTAGTCCAATGCTCTAACCACTAGGCTACCTGTTGCCTCAAAAAATATATTTCAGAATATTCTATGCTTGTGAATGATGTAGCTATTCCTCTTCTCCTGGACAGTGTCCTCCAGTATGATTGAGCTGGCTGTGGTGGAGACTGCTGTTCAGGACTGCAGCCAGTCATGTGATGAAACCATGTAAGTTGAGAAAGGTGTCAGTCTCACAATAACCAATTTCATACACATTCTCTAGATAGTCATCCTCAAATTTGACTTATTCGTGTGAACTATTTAATTATTTTCAGAGATAATGTTTTCAACATAATTGGCGCTTTTGACGTGCCAAGATATATCTACAGCACAGAGAGGAAGAAGTTTGTACCGTAAGTATGAATATATAAACCTTGACTTCCTGATGCTTTACTGTTTGTTTACTTGTTTAATTACTTGTATGTGCTGTGTACTACTTGATTCAGCTTTTAGCTGCCAAGTACTGGCAACATGCAAGGTAATAAAACTACTACTACTATAGGTTGACCACATCTAGTCTATATGGTTCACATGTTTTATCAAAAACACTCTAGAATAAATGATCTTTCTATTGAAACCAACATGTGAAGAAACCCATCAGTGAAACTGTTGTTTGTTCTTCACCTAGCCTCAACATGACCACCCACTCTGTTCCAAGTCTCTGTGGCTCAGCCAGGGACAAGGCAGAGCTCTTTAGGGAACGCTACACACTCCTACAGCAGGTCAGTAGGCTACATTTCTTTTCCCTCTGAATCCATCATAGTTTGATGATCTTTGTATATTTTGGCCTTAAAGCAACTGTACAGTGTTTCCAGACTTCTCTGACATAATATTACCTATATGTAATTACAATATGAGTGAAAAAGTTTTCCTTAAAAAAAATTGTAATTAAGAACAGTATGTTAAAAAACATATTTTCTGTGTTTTGGAAGGGTGTGGGGGTATAGTGGTCATTAAAAATGTTCACGAGAACAGACCGCTGATTGGCCAGCTCATCTTCCTCAGGAGGATGACATCATCATTTATGAGGAAATAGCAAGCATTTTTTTAAAGAGTCTGTTTGAGGTGCAAGTTTGAGGTGGGGTTTTTTAAGTTGTTTTTTTTCTCTCCAATTTATGCTTTGGCCACATATGAGTGTAGGAAGAGTCATCAACATTATTTGGGTATGGGTTAACAGAATATTAACTTTTAAAAGTGAGATTTTCATTGGACAGTTACTTTAAATTAAAAAAAACGTTTCTTTCCTGAGACGCTGCTCTCTGTGAGGTTGTTGTAAAGAGAATGTGTTCCCAATCCACTTAAATAAATGAAAAGTTAAATCAGTGATAAATAAAGGTGTACCCTGATCCACATTGACAGTTACCCCGTTTCTGTAGCGTACACATCGGCACGAACTCTTCACCCCACCTGTAATAGGGGCAGCAGCAGAAGAAGGCAGAAACAAATTTCAGGTAATAACTCTGTCATAACCTAAAACGCACTTAAACGTGTTTAATGGATTTGACATAAGCTAAGAGGATGTTCTCATGTTGAACATTGATTGCCCTGATCTTGCTCTGTTCTTGTTTTCAGCTTCAGACTGTTGAAGCACTATTAGGTAGTACGGCTAAACTAGGAGAGGTCATTGTTTTGGGGATGGTCACACAGCTTAAAGAGGTGAGCAGCTAAAATTCATGTTAATTACTTTTTAATTGGAAAATATAGTAATATCTATATATATACAGTGCCAGTCAAAAGTTTGGACACACCCACTCATTCCAGGGTTTTTCTTTATTTGTACTATTTTCTACATTGTAGAATATTTGTGAAGACATCAAAACTATGAAATAACACATATGGAATCATGCAGTAAACAAAAAAGTGTTAAACAACTGTAAATATATTTAAGATTCTTCAAAGTAGCCACCTTTTGCCTTGATGACAGTTTTGCACACTCTTGGCCATCTCTCAACCAGCTTCACCTGGAATGTTTTTTTTTCAGGGGAAATTCTATCTGGAAGACCCCAGTGGTACAGTACAGCTGAACCTCTCAAAGGCAATATCCTTTCACTGGTGGGGATGGTGATGGAGAGCGAATGCTACAAATGTTCTTACATAATTCAAGGGGCCAATTAAAATCTTGAATTTCGTCAATGTTGATTGTATTTCAGATCATGCATGTTTTCTTTAACCTTGTCCTCACCAGTTCCACAGTGGACTTTACACAGAGTCCTGCTTTGTTTTGGCAGAAGGTAAAATAATTTATCTTCTTCATCCACATTAATGGACATCGAAGGAGATGTACCTTATTGTGTTATGCAATGACTTAGTAGTCCGGTCCTCTTTCCCCCCATAGGCTGGTATGAGGACTCAGTCTTCCATGTCAACGCATTTGGATTCCCGCCGACTGAGCCATCATCCACCACAAGGTCAATAGATTACAATGTTGCTGACCTATCAGTGTTGTCTTCATTTAGAAATGCACATTACCTACATAATGTCTGCTCCTCTGAAAATCAGTAGGCCTACTGAGAAGGGCGAAAGTTATTTCACATTCCAATGTATTGTTTTTAACTCTACAGTTGGCATTTAAACAAATATTTTCCTTTCCCCTGTGTGTGTATATATATATATACACACACACACACAAATAAATGTAAAAAACAGTGGATGAGCATGGACTCTGGTTTTTAGGGCCTACTACGGTAACGTGAACTTCTTCGGTGGGCCGTCCACCACGTCGGTGAAGGCCTCAGCCAAGCTAAAGCAGCTGGAGGAAGAGAACGAGGACGCCATGTTTGTGGTGGTCTCCGACGTGTGGCTGGACAGCGTGGAGGTGCTGGAGAAGATCCACCTTATGTTCTCAGGTTCGTTCCACCCATTACGTCACTGACAGAAGAGGAGCTCGTATTTACCAGGTTACTGTAAAGCACTTTGTGACAACTGTTTATGTAAAAAGGGCTTTCTAGATACAATTGGGTTCATTGATTGACTCAAGCATTTATGCAAGTCGTATTAATGTTGACATTGATGGTTATTGTCATGCGTTTCATGTCTATCTCTGACAGATTTTGAAGTCTCCATCAGTGTGCTCAATTTCTATCTCTACTGCTTAATAGTATGGTCTGAAACAACCTTAGCATGTTTCCATTGTAGGATACGCAGCCATGCCTCCTACCTGCTTCATCTTCTGCGGCAACTTCTCCTCGGCCCCCTGTGGAAAAACACAAATCAAATCACTCAAAGGTAAGAAAGATTTTGAGTAATTATTATTTTTTTTTTAAATTATGCCCTGCTTGTGAAGATACACTGACCTGGCAAATGGGTTATGACAGAAGCATTAGTACACACAATTGAAGTATTTTCTCTTCCCCCCCCCCCAGATTCGTTGAAAGTTCTTGCCGATGCAATCTGTGAATATCCCAGCATCCACAACAGGTAACGTGTGAGGGAGGAAAACCACTTGGTTGACCTAAAAGTCTTATATTCCAGGAAACAATTTCAACAGTACTACATTGTTGCATCCAGGGCGACAAACTGTTTGGGAAATATTCACCATGCTGCATTGTGGGTCTTCTACGGGAAATTGTTGTGTTTACTTGTCTAACTGAATGCATCCTTTCAAAACTGCAGTAGTCGCTTCGTGTTCGTCCCCGGTCCTGAAGACCCTGGTCCGAGTACAATTCTACCCAGGTGAGAGTTGAAAAACAAGAAACCTGTTATTCCTCTGTTGTGTTGCTCATGATTTGACTGTAGTCCTCTGATGTACTGTACTTTATATAAATACTTGTGTCCTCAGGCCCCCATTGGCAGAGCACATCACTGAGGAGTTCAGACAGAGGGTGCCATTCTCTGTGTTCACTACCAACCCATGCAGGTGACTGAAATATATGTATTTTTAAATGTATTTAACCTTTATTTAACTAGGCAAGTCAGTTAAGAACAAATTCTTATTTACAATGACTCTTATTTACGATGGGCAAACCCAGACGATGCTAGGCCAATTGTGCGCCGCCCGAAGGGACTCCCAATCACGGCCGGTTGTGAATCAACTTGGAAATATAATATTTGTTGATTTATTCTATTTTGAGGAATTTGTCTCTTGAGCTGTATTAAAGGGATGTCTCTTGAGCTGTATTAAAGGGATATACAGTGCATTCGGAAACTATTCAGACCCCTTGACTTTATCCACATTTTGTTACAGCCTTATTGTAAAATGGATTAAATCGTTTTTTTTTCCCTTATCAATATTCAAACAATGCCCCATAATGACAAAGTAAAACTGAGTTTTAGATTTTTTTGCAAATGTATATATATAAAATTAAAAAAAATGCATTTACATAAGTATTCAGACCCTTTACTCAGTGCTTTGTTGAAGCTACCCTTGGCAACGATTACAGACTTGCATGTTCTTGGGTATGACGCTAAAAGCTTGGCACACCTGTATTTGGGGAGTTTCTACCATTCTACCATTCTTCTCTACAGATCCTCCCAAGCTCTGTTAGGTTGGAACTTGAGCATCGCTGTACAGCTATTTTCAGGTCTCTCCCTAGATGTTCGATTGGGTTCAAGTCCGGGCTCTGGCTGGGCCACAAGGACCTTCAGAGACTTTTCCCGAAGCCACTCCTGCGTTGTCTTGGTTGAGTGCTTAGGGTCGTTGTGCTGTTGGAAGGTGAACCTTCACCCCAGTCTGAGGTCCGGAGTGCTCTGGAGCAGGTTTTCATCAGGGATCTCTCTGTACTTTGCTCCGTTCATCTTTCCCTCGATCCTGACTAGTCTCCCAGTCCCTGCCACTGAAAACATCCCCACAGCATGATGCTGCCACCACCATGCTTCACCGTAGGGATGGTGCCAGGTTTCCTCCAGACCTGACACTTGGCATTCAGGCCAAAGAGTTCAATCTTGGTTTCATCAGGCCAGAGAATCTTGTTTCTCATGGTCAGAGTTCTTCAGGTGCCTTTTGGCGAATTCTTAAGTGGGCTGTCATGTGCCATTTACTGAGGAGTGGCTTCCATCTGGCCACTCTAGCCTAAAGGTCTCATTGGTGGAGTGCTGCAGAGATGGTTGTCCTCCTGGAAGGTTCTCCCATCTCTGCATGTTTAAGATCAGAGAGACATAAAAATGGTATGCAGTTCATCTGACTCTGGGGAAGTGGATAAAAGTTTGGATTTTGGCAACGAAGCCCAACATTGTTGTCAAAAACATTTGGTTCCATTTGCTCATTATAACAAACAGTCAAGGCTGCTGAGGGGAGGACGGCTCATAATAATGGCTGGAACGGAGCAAATGGAATGGCATCGAACGCATTAAAACCATGTGTTTGATGTACTTAATACCATTCCAAATATTCCACCCCAGCCATTGCCACAAGCCCGTCCTCCACCGTTAAGGTGCCACCAACTTTCTGTGATAACAATTGGACCATTCTTTGACAGTTAGTTTTCACAGGTTTTGTCATTGCGTGTAGTCTTTTAACATCTCACGACCTGTGAATCAAATGTTCCTATGTCAGAATCCAGTACTGCAGCCAGGAGATTGTTGTCATCAGAGAAGACCTGGTGAACAAGATGTGCAGAAATTGTGTCCGACTGCCTAGCAGCAACCTCGACATTCCAAACCATGTGAGTCTTAGCTTCTCAGTTATGACATACCCAACATATACAATATATACATATATATACATATATCTGCACAATTACCTACAGTACCAGTCAAAAGTTTGGGCACAACTACTCATTCAAGGGATTTTCTTTACTTTTACTATTTTCTACATTGTAGAATAATAGTGAAGACATCAAAACTATGAAAGAACACATATGGAGTCATGTAGTAACCAAAGAAGTGTTTTTAATATATTTTATTTGAGATTCTTCAAAGTAGCCACCCTTTGCTTTGATGACAGCTTCGCACACTTGGCATTCTCTCAACCAGCTTCATGAGGTAGTCACCTGGAATGCATTTAAATTAACAGGTGTGTCTTGTTAATTTGTGGGATTTCTTTCCTCCTTAACTTCTTGACGCTACCCATCCCTTGAGCGGGATAATTGTCATCAGCAACCGCTGATTTGCATAGCGCCACAGTCAAATAATATGACAAAAACTATTTATATTCATGAAATCACAAGTGAAATATTGCAAAACACAGCTTAGCCTTTTGTTAATCCACCTGTCGTCTCAGATTTTGAAATTATGCTTCACAGCGAAAGCAATCCAAGCGTTTGTGTTTATCGATCACATGACAAAACATTAAGTACACTTTGTATCAGGAAGCTTGGTCACGAAAATCAGAAAAGCAATCAAATTAATCGTTTACCTTTGATCTTCGGATGTCTTCACTCACGAGACTCCCAGTTACACAACAAATGTTCCTTTTGTTCCATAAAGATTATTTTTATACCCAAAATACCTCCGTTTGTTTGTCGCGTTATGTTTAATCATTCCTCAGGTTATTTTTAAAATATATATTCAATAATATATCAACCGGGAGTGTAGGTTTTTCAATAGGACAGGGAGAAACAATGGCCGCTTTACTCTGTTGCGCAAAATTCACTCTGAGAGCCCCCACCTATCCACTTTCTCGCTCATTTTTCAAAATAAAAGCATGAAGCTATGTCTAAAGACTGTTGACACCTTAGGGAAGCCATAGAAAAAGGAATCTGGTTGATATCCCTTTAAATGGAGGATAGGCATGCATAGGAACAGAGAGGTTTCAAAATAAGAGGCACTTCCTGATTGGATTTTCCTCAGGTTTTCGCCTGCAATATCAGTTCTGTTATACTAACAGACAAAATAAAATAAATTATAATAATAATATAAATTTTTACCCCCTTTTTCGTGGTATCCAATTGTTAGTAGCTACTATCTTGTCTCATCGCTACAACTCCCGTACGGGCTCGGGAGAGACGAAGGTTGAAAGTCATGCGTCCTCCAATACACAACCCAACCAAGCTGCACTGCTTCTTAACACAGAGCGCATCCAACCCGGAAGCCAGCCGCACCAATGTGTCGGAGGAAACACCATGCACCTGGCAACCTTGGTTAGCGTGCACTGCGCCCGGCCCGCCACAGGAGTCGCTGGTGCGCGATGATATCCCTACCGGCCAAACCCTCCCTAACCCGGACGACGCTATGCCAATTGTGCGTCGCCCCACGGACCTCCCGGTCGCGGCCGGTTACGACAGAGCCTGGGCGCGTACCCAGAGTCTCTGGTGGCACAGCTGGCACTGCAGTACAGCGCCCTTCACCACTGCGCCACCCGGGAGGCTCACAGACAATATTTTGACAGTTTTGGAAACTTTAGAGTGTTTTCTTTCTAGGCTGTGTGAGGGCTATTTGACCAAGACGGAGAGTGATGGAGTGCTGCATCAGATGACCTGGCCTTCACAATCACCTGACCTCAGCCCAATTGAGATGGTTTGGGATGAGTTGGACCTCAGAGTGAAGGAAAAGCAGCCAACAGGTGCTCCGCCTATGTGGGAACTCCTTCAAGACTGTTGGAAAAGCATTCCCGGTGATGCTGGTTGAGAGAATGCCAAGAGTATGCAAATCTGTCAAGGCAAAGGGTGGCTACTTTGAAGAATCTAAAATCTATTTAATTGAACACTTTTTTTGTTTACTACATGATTCCATATGTGTTATTTCATAGTTTTGATGTCTTCGCCATTATTCTACAATGTAGAAAATACATAAGATCAAGCAAAGCTCTTGAATGAGTAGATTTGTCCAAAATGTTGACTGGTACTGTACATTATATAAACATAGCTAGTTAGTTTGGCCCGTATTCACAAAGCGGATCACCCCACACACACCTAGATCAGCAGTCCTACTCTGAGGCGCTTTGCGTGAATATTTGTCTTGTGGTTGAATTTATTATTCATGGATGATAATGACATGAAAATGTCTGACAATCACCAATAAACTCTCTTTCTCCAGTTTGTGAAGACCATCTTGTCTCAGGGCCACCTGACTCCCCTGCCGCTGTATGTCAGTCCAGTGTTCTGGGCCTATGACTATGCTTTACGGGTTTACCCCGTGCCTGATGTCATCATCTTTGCGGACAAATATGACCCTTTCAACATCTCCAACACAGACTGCCTCTGCATCAACCCGGTACGTTATGCTTATTCCTAGATTTCCACCATTTTGTTTTATTATGAGACTCGGTATGAGATGTTGGTCTTGGGTTTCGAACTATATTATGATGAGATCTTATATTCTTAATTTAAGATTTTAAAAATATTTTGTATATATATTGTCATTTTGTTCTTGCAGGGCTCTTTCCCAAAAAGTGGCTTCACTTTTAAGGTATATTACCCATCCAACAGGACCGTTGAGGACAGGT
Organism: Oncorhynchus clarkii lewisi; assembly: GCF_045791955.1. Lineage (NCBI taxonomy): Eukaryota > Metazoa > Chordata > Actinopteri > Salmoniformes > Salmonidae > Oncorhynchus > Oncorhynchus clarkii. The sequence continues at coordinate 56,948,843 of NC_092165.1, read as the reverse complement.
GAGAAATGTTTTTTACTCTTTGTTTATGCATGCTCTACACATAATTCACTTGGTGCTAATCATTGCTTTACTGGCAGTATGGTAACTATAGTATATTGAGAGTCAACTTGGTGTTCATGTCAGTCTTCATTTCTCTTTGCTGATCTAAATATTATTTATTTTTCCTCACAGCAAACTTCAAAGCCTCTAAAGACCATAAGGATTATTTTGGACGGGGGGGATCGGCTGTTATGGTTGTGTAAAAAAAAAAATGTTTTTGTAAAATATGTCTAAAAATACTTTTGCTAAATCCCTTTTTATTTTATTTGTATGTACCTTTTGTATCATGGAGAATAAAGGTTCACTGTCATTGAATTGTCATCTTTGTGCTTTTTTTACTTGACTGGTTAATGTTGGACAATAAAGCAAATAGGAATTGTGTTACTCTTCTGTACTTGCATAAATCAAATGATTATATTTGACCTCACAAAGATGGCGGAAATAAGAAGTTATTGGTTAATTCCGGTCAGGCATCTTGTAATTGACGACTTCAACCAGATGTCGCATAATAATCACTAAACAAAAACATAACGTTTCTCACTGAAGGCCAAAGCAGCCGTGGACCATTTAAAGCAGACTACGTAAGTGGATTTTTTGTTGTTGCTGCAAGGTTGCATAGTTCCCTTTTTCAAAGTTTAGGTGGCGTTAAAACGCAGTTAAATTGGTTGATAGGGCGAACTGTGTAGTACGTTAGCTAGCTTGCAGACAGCTAAGTTTGCTAACGTTGGCTAGGTAGCTTTTGGTGTCACGTTGAGTCGGTGTAGGCAAAAAAAATATGCTTACTGCAAACAAGTATTTTTGCACAAGCTACGCATTTATATTGTCTTCATGATGGCAAGCAAGCCAACATCATGACTTGTGTTTCCATGTAAACCAACAGTCAGGGCGCCAACCATCAGCCATGGTGGTACTGAAACAGTTGCCAGCTGTTGATATTAACTTACTTAGCCGGCAACAACAATTCTAGTCCTACCCTGTAACAGCTAACGCTATATATTTGACTAAAAAGAGAATACATTTTACAATCTGAATTACTTATAAATCTCTTAGAATTCATACTGTAAAACGTATTATCTTTTTAGTCATACTAACCCTGTTCATAACACAGCCCATTGTTGGCTGAGCTACCTGCTTAGCTATATCCTATAGCTGCATGTTGGGAAGAATGTCTGTATTGTTCCAATACCCCTCATACTCCTCTACTCTGAATCCCTGTGTATGCAAAACTATGTAGCTCTCTTCTCCCATCCAGGTGATCATGGCAGAAATGGAGGAGGACATTCCTGACCCCTTGCCTGTTGAGGAAGATGAGGAGTTGGAGAGGGATGAAGAGGAGGGAGAATTTGACTGGGTGGTGGATGAGGCTGATGAACTCGATGATGAGGATGTAGTTGTTCTGGACACAGAAGCAGAGTCCTTTGAGTTGGAGCAGCCAGCTGAGCGGAGTGGCCACATAGCAGCGGTGGATGGACACTACATGTACGTTTGGGGAGGATATAAGGTAAGCAAGTATGACAGGCATTCTGAATAGACTTTTGTTTATATGATAGTGTATCTAAATTGAATTTGGAACTATACCATTTTAATCAATGATTGAAACAATGATCAATGAGTCTTCAATCAATTATAGTTTTTATTGGAAGATTTGTTGTCAACTTTGACCTATGAATACCATTTGCCACAGTCCACTTTGCCAGATACAACACAGCCGAACTCCCAGGCAACATGTTTACAGATGATGTAATTCCATTGACTTCCCTCGTTTGTCTTGTCATTAGAATTCCCAGACCACTGGCTTCTTTGACTTATACTTGCCAAGGAATGAAATCTGGATCTACAACATGGAGACAGAACGATGGTAATAATGATTTTTAAATATACTTTTGTTAGTGTCTAGCATGTCTCAAATGATATGGCTCCCTATATAGTGCCCTACTTTTGACCAGAGCCCTTATATCTACTGTGTATTTGCAGGAAGAAGCAGATGACTGCGGGTAACCTGCATACCTCCATGTCTGGCAGCTGTGGAGTGTGTGTGGATGGCGTCCTCTATCTGTTTGGAGGCCACCATGCCAGGGGAAACACTGACCGGGTGAGAATATACCGTGTGTGCATGTACGTGGACTCTGTTATGTCTTGTAGAATCTTGGCACCTAAGGTTGTGTCCAGTCCCTCCCTTTTCAGAAACTGTGTTTACAAAAATATTTTATGTGCTGCATGCTAAGAACTATGTTTTCAATCATTTTTTGGTTAAAATCCCCACTTTCAGCATCGGATGTTAATTCACCACGGCATGATTTATTTATTTATCTACATCTCACCTCAGAAGCCTGTTTTCCACCAAACCATTTAAATGTTAATGTCTGTTACGAAACTTATGATGATATACCTTTTTTTGATTTCATACCATCGCAACGTTGTCCCTGTTCTGCTCCGTGGCCTTCAGGTCTTCCGGCTCCCCCTCCGAACACCGGCCCTCTGCTGGGAGGAGATGAAGGATCTCAAGGGCCTGGCCCCGTCCTGCAAGGACAAACTAGGCTGCTGGGTCCACAAGAACAGGTGAGGTGGCCCATTGGCAGGCAGTGAGTTAGATTATAGAACCGGTGAGGTGGCCCATTGGCAGGCAGTGAGTTAGATTATAGAACCGGTGAGGTGGCCCATTGGCAGGCAGTGAGCTAGATTATAGAACCGGTGAGGTGGCCCATTGGCAGGCAGTGAGTTAGATTATAGAACCGGTGAGGTGGCCCATTGGCAGGCAGTGAGTTAGATTATAGAACCGGTGAGGTGGCCCATTGGCAGGCAGTGAGTTAGATTATAGAACCGGTGAGTTGGCCCATTGGCAGGCCGGTGAGTTGGCCCATTGGCAGGCAGTGAGTTAGATTATAGAACAGGTGAGGTGGCCCATTGGCAGGCAGTGAGTTAGATTATAGAACCGGTGAGGTGGCCCATTGGCAGGCAGTGAGTTAGATTATAGAACCGGTGAGGTGGCCCATTGGCAGGCAGTGAGTTAGATTATAGAACAGGTGAGGTGGCCCATTGGCAGGCAGTGAGTTAGATTATAGAACCGGTGAGGTGGCCCATTGGCAGGCAGTGAGTTAGATTATAGAACCGGTGAGGTGGCCCATTGGCAGGCAGTGAGTTAGATTATAGAACCGGTGAGGTGGCCCATTGGCAGGCAGTGAGTTAGATTATAGAACCGGTGAGGTGGCCCATTGGCAGGCAGTGAGTTAGATTATAGAACAGGTGAGGTGGCCCATTGGCAGGCAGTGAGTTAGATTATAGAACCGGTGAGGTGGCCCATTGGCAGGCAGTGAGTTAGATTATAGAACCGGTGAGGTGGCCCATTGGCAGGCAGTGAGTTAGATTATAGAACCGGTGAGGTGGCCCATTGGCAGGCAGTGAGTTAGATTATAGAACCGGTGAGGTGGCCCATTGGCAGGCAGTGAGTTAGATTATAGAACCGGTGAGGTGGCCCATTGGCAGGCAGTGAGTTAGATTATAGAACCGGTGAGGTGGCCCATTGGCAGGCAGTGAGTTAGATTATAGGTCTAACTCATTGCGCCATTACATATTGCCTCTAAAGAAAGAGATGTTTATTTTGATTAATGTTTCTCAATGAACTGCTCTGTGTGTCGACAGGCTAGTATTCTTCGGGGGCTACGGCTATATGGCACAAGGAGCTCACAGAGGGACATTTGAATATGATGAAACTTCATTCATGGTATGGTCAATTAATTCTACAACTCTGCAGCTGCTTTTTAATGGCAGTATGAAAACAATGGTCTGTTTAGTCTATTAGTCTTCAGCAAAGGGACTCGTCAGTAAGGGTAAATCCTTGGTCGTGTTCATTAGGCACCCAACGGAAGAAAATGGACTGAAACAGGGAGGGACAACCTGGACTTGTCCAATAAGAGTTGCCAATTTTAGTGTTTTGTAGAAAAATGTTTTCTGTTGCATGGCCTAATGAACACAACCCCTTCACTGTGTGTTGTAACAGGGAGATAATCCGGGGCGGGGCTGGAACAACCACATTCACATCTTAGACCTGGAGAAGTCCACTTGGAGCCAGCCAGTCACCAAGGTAACGCCGTTCCCATAAATCTGGTCACGTTACGACTTTGTGTTGGAAGCCATTTTGTACAGCTGTCTCAGTGGGAGCCCCATTTTCACCTCTCCTTTCCCTCCCTCTCTCCTGGCGAAAGGGCAACGCCCCCTCTCCCCGGGCAGCGCATGCCTGTGCCAAGGTGGGCAACCGAGGCTACGTGTTTGGGGGGCGTTACAGGGTAAGTAGGAATGTTCTTTGAAAATAGAGTTTACTCAAGTTCCTGCTGAGTTTATGGTCATGCTGTCTAATGTAAAACAATATCACTGGCCTGTAGACAGAGATTTAGGTCTTCACGATGTTAATTTATATGATTTACATATTGTTATGCCTTGTTACATCATAGATTATAAAGGATATTGTGTTCTAAATGTTTGATGCTCTTCCTCCATATGAGTAAGGCTTGACTCTTTCGCAACAGGATTACCGCCTGAACGACATGTACTACATCGACATGGACTCCTGGGAGTGGCATGAAATGTACGCTATGGCAACTTATCCAAAATGTCTTCATGCGTGTTATAGCGTTATACGCATCCATTTTTTTATGGGAGGATGTTGTGTTCTTACCCATGGAAGTCCCTGTGTGTTCACCATGATGGTACTAACAACTCTCAACCCTCTCCCCCTCCACCTCCCCATGCTCCCCTCCACCTCCCCCGGTCACATCTCCCCACGCTCCCCTCCACCTCTCCCGGTCCCATCTCCCCTCCACCTCTCCCGGTCCCATCTCCCCTCCATCTCTCCCGGTCCCATCTCCACCTCCATCTCTCCCGGTCCCATCTCCACCTCCACCTCTCCCGGTCCCATCTCCACCTCTACCTCTCCCGGTCCCACCTCCACCTCTCCCGGTCCCATCTCCACCTCTACCTCTCCCGGTCCCATCTCCACCTCTACCTCTCCCGGTCCCATCTCCACCTCTACCTCTCCCGGTCCCATCTCCACCTCTACCTCTCCCGGTCCCATCTCCACCTCTACCTCTCCCATCTCCACCTCTACCTCTCCCGCTCCCATCTCCACCTCTCCTTGGCCTTCTGCAGGAGTGTTCCTCAGCAGGGTCCTGTGGGACGCTCATGGCACTCCTTAACTCCTGTGTCACCTGACCACATATTCCTGTTCGGAGGCTTCACAACTTCCCGAGAGACGCTCAGTGAGTGAAGAATATGTCATTTTCCTTAGGAGTCCATGGCTCGACCACAATGAATTCCTCTATCTATTTGTCATGTATACAGGTGATGCTTGGCTGTACTGTGTCAGCAAGAACGAGTGGCAGCAGTTCAAGCACAATCACACAGAGAGCCCCAGGTAATATCTCCATAGAGATCAACGAGTCTATTAAAAACTATCTTCATGACAATATCACCAAATAAGTGGTTAGGAAAAGAAGCTGCTTGTCTCACTGTGTACATTGTTTGTCTTATGAGTCAGTGGTGATTTTACGTTGATTTTGTGTGTGTGTGTGTGTGTCAGGCTCTGGCACACGGCCTGTTCCGGTCCTGGCGGGGAGGTGTTTGTGTTCGGTGGCTGTGCCAACAACCTGCTGTCCCATCAGCGAGCGGTGAGGACGGTTAGAACAACACTCAGTCATAAACTACTAGACCTTTCTTGGTGTCACTTGAAATTAGAACAAAAAAAAAGATTGATAACCAGTTTTACTACAAGTATAGTCTGAATATGTTCTTCCATTTCCTTTTCAACAGGCTCACAGCAAAGAGTTGCTGGTTTTCACAGTTCAACCCAAGTCACTTGTTCGGTGAGTAGAAACAGAACCCAGACAATATGGCCCATACACCGAAATACTGTTTTTCACTGCATGCATTAATGAACACAACCCAAAGTCCAGGTCTCTGTTTCAGTCAGTTTCCTCCTGCCTAATGAACACGTCAACTCTTGATACAATACATCTTGTGGTCAACCTAAAACTTACCTTCCCATGCGAACTGGGAAGTTAAATATCGCCTGATTTTGTTTTAGGTTCTGTATGGAAGCAGCGCTGCAGCACAGAGAGTTGCTATCTGGGTCCTGGGACTGCCTGCCTAAACATCTGCTGCACACTCTCAAACAGAGGATGGGAGGCATCAACGCCCTGGGCTCATAAGAGCCATATACCACCACGTTCTTTGGGGTGGTATGGTTGAGTGTGTATGAGATGGTTGACTGCCACGGCCGTGCTGCTAGCTGAACGAAGAGGACAGCTCACCTGATCTTGTCACCAAGTGTCATGAGGAGTGGGTTGAGAAAAACAAAAGTAAATTAGTGTAAATCATTTAGAGAAATGGAGGCTTTTGTAGGGACTAGTGTTGGCAAATCCCTTAGGCCAGTCAATCAGCAAACATGGCAACGTTATTTATCCTAATTCTGAGTGCTTACTTTTATGATGTATATATTGTATTGCATATATATGTGTGGATTTGGTGTGCCTGTGTTTAAAAAAAAAAAAAAAAATGTATATTTTTTTAAGTAAAAGTATCATGTATTCATCCTGCTGGAGAGGTGGCATACCTTAGACCATGTTAGTCAGAAGAGGCTCGTGTAGCATTTTGTTGTTTGTTTTAATCAGGTAATACCAGTTACATTGGAGCCACATTGCACTGAATTTCATTATCAAGAAGTTACTTGTTTGGTATTATTCTTGTCTGATCTGCACAGCTTTCCCTTGACATTTTTATTATAAAATATATTGTAAAAAAAAAAAACATTTAAAATGTTTAATTTTGAATTAAGAAAATAAACCAGACAAATATGCCAGATCTGATTCTGATCTTTTACACACACACATTATCTTGAATGATAAATGTAAAAATCTGTGAAACAACTGAGGGAAATGTAGGCTTTTCCTGTTATCCATATATTCATTTGCATATTATCGGTCAATTGAAGGCATCAATTAAGTCAGCATCGTCTTATTAAGGGATGGGTTGACTCATTGTCTCTGGTTTTCCTTTGCGTCATGATTACTGTCCAGATGGGAAGAAATCCCATGACCAATTCATTCTATAGAGCCATTTATTATTTGGCTGCCAGCAGATTAGGTGCTGATACTTTAACATTGCCGTGGATGTTTCTAGATAAATCCATATCCTGAAACGAGCGATAAGAGGATGTGAAAGCCAGAGCTCGCTTTTCACACTCATGGATGGTTAGTGATAAGTGACTAAGCAGTCATTCATATGGCCAAGGTGCTTGCTTAAATATTCCAGACTGCCAGAATAAGACCGAGGCAAATGTGTGATTTACTACATATACAATGCCTTGCGAAAGTATTCGGCCCCCTTGAACTTTGCGACCTTTTGCCACATTTCAGGCTTCAAACAAAGATATAAAACTGTATTTTTTTTGTGAAGAATCAACAACAAGTGGGACACATTCATGAAGTGGAACGACATTTATTGGATATTTCAAACTTTTTTAACAAATCAAAAACTGAAAAATTGGGCGTGCAAAATTATTCAGCCCCTTTACTTTCAGTGCAGCAAACTCTCTCCAGAAGTTCAGTGAGGATCTCTGAATGATCCAATGTTGACCTAAATGACTAATGATGATAAATACAATCCACCTGTGTGTAATCAAGTCTCTGTATAAATGCACCTGCACTGTGATAGTCTCAGAGGTCCGTTAAAAGCGCAGAGAGCATCATGAAGAACAAGGAACACACCAGGCAGGTCCGAGATACTGTTGTGAAGACGTTTAAAGCCGGATTTGGATACAAAAAGATTTCCCAAGCTTTAAACATCCCAAGGAGCACTGTGCAAGCGATAATATTGAAATGGAAGGAGTATCAGACCACTGCAAATCTACCAAGACCTGGCCGTCCCTCTAAACTTTCAGCTCATACAAGGAGAAGACTGATCAGAGATGCAGCCAATAGGCCCATGATCACTCTGGATGAACTGCAGAGATCTACAGCTGAGGTGGGAGACTCTGTCCATAGGACAACAATCAGTATTTCAGTATATTGCACAAAACTGGCCTTTATGGAAGAGTGGCAAGAAGAAAGCCATTTCTTAAAGATATCCATAAAAAGTGTCGTTTAAAGTTTGCCACAAGCCACCTGGGAGACACACCAAACATGTGGAAGAAGGTGCTCTGGTCAGATGAAACCAAAATTGAACTTTTTGGCAACAATGCAAAACGTTATGTTTTTAAAGCAACACAGCTGAACACACCATCCCCACTGTCAAACATGGTGGTGGCAGCATCATGGTTTGGGCCTGCTTTTCTTCAGCAGGGACAGGGAAGATGGTTAAAATTGATGGGAAGATGGATGGAGCCAAATACAGGACCATTCTGGAAGAAACCCTGATAGAGTCTGCAAAAGACCTGAGACTGGGACGGAGATTTGTCTTCCAACAAGACAATGATCCAAAACATAAAGCAAAATCTACAATAGAATGGTTCAAAAATAAACATATCCAGGTGTTAGAATGGCCAAGTCAAAGTCCAGACCTGAATCCAATCGAGAATCTGTGGAAAGAACTGAAAACTGCTGTTCACAAATGCTCTCCATCCAACTTCACTGAGCTCGAGCTGTTTTGCAAGGAGGAATGGGAAAAAATTTCAGTCTCTCGATGTGCAAAACTGATAGACATACCCCAAGCGACTTACAGCTGTAATCGCAGCAAAAGGTGGCGCTACAAAGTATTAACTTAAGGGGGCTGAATAATTTTGCACGCCCAATTTTTCAGTTTTTGATTTGTTAAAAAAGTTTGAAATATCCAATAAATGTCGTTCCACTTCATGATTGTGTCCCACTTGTTGTTGATTCTTCACAAAAAAATACAGTTTTATATCTTTATGTTTGAAGCCTGAAATGTGGCAAAAGGTCGCAAAGTTCAAGGGGGCCGAATACTTTCGCAAGGCACTGTATATATACAGTTGAAGTCGGAAGTTTACATACAATTTAGCCAAATCCTTTTAAATCGGTTTTTCACAATTCCTGACATTTAATCCTAGTAAAATTCCCTGTTATAGGACAGTTAGGATCACCACTTTATTTTAATGTCAATGTCAGAATAAGAGTTGACTGATTTATTTCAGCTTTTATTTCTTTCATCACATTCCCAGTGGGTCAGAAGTTTACATACACTCAATTAGTATTTGGTAGTATTGCCCTTAAAATGGTTTAACTTGGGTCAAACGTTTCGGATAGCCTTCCACAGGCTTACCACAATAAATTGGGTGAATTTTGGCCCATTCCTCCTGACAGCTGGTGTAACTGAGTCAGGTTTGTAGGCCTCCTTGCTCACACACGCTTTTTCAGTTCTGCCCACAAATTATATATAGGATTGAGCTCAGGGCTTTGTGATGGCCACTCCAATACCTTGACTTTGTTGTCCTTAAGCCATTTTGCCACAACTTTGGAAGTATGATTGGGGTCATTGTTCATTTGGAAGACCCATTTGTGACCAAGCTTTAACTGATGTCTTGAGATGTTGCTTCAATATATAGAAACAGGACATGTTTGTCCTCTACACATAGAAGACAAATTGTGCAAGCTACTTTTATGTCTGTTATAGATTATGGGGATATTATCTACATGCATGCTACCGCATCAACACTTAAACCACTGGATGCTACTTATCATTGCGAACTTAGATTTATTACGGGTGTTAGCTACAGAACTCACCACTGTGTTTTATATCAAAATGTGGGTTGGACTTCGCTGTCCATGAGACGAGAACAACATGCTCTCGTGTTTGTCTATAAAGCACTTCTGAATAAACTACCTTCTACCTATCATCACTTCTCAACATTATAATTATAATTCCTAAAACCAGGTCCCAAACATGGATTACACTTGAGGCCCATGCGATTTCCACAGAGTTGGGTATGGCTGTCTTTTCCTGTTATGCTCCTTGCCTATGGAATAGCCTGCAGACTAAACTTAAATTTGAGACTCTTGTTGCCCATTTTAAACATTTATTGGAGAATTTTTATTTTTCTATTGCTTGTAACTGTTTCGGGTAATGCAAGGGGAATAACCTGTGTGTAAATGTAACAATCTGCTGCTGTATTTTTTGTGTTATCTGTGATGGTTTTGTCTTGTGTAGTTTCTTAATCATTGTACCTGAACTGTATGTGTAAACATGTATACGCAGGGCCCAGCTGTAAAAGAGACCTTGGTCTCAGTCTGTGTTCCTTGTTGAAATAAAGGTATGATAATCATATCCACATAATTTCTCTTCCTCATGATGGCATCCATTTTGTGAAGTGCACCAGTCCCCTCTGCAGCGAAGCACCCCACAACATGATGCTACCACCCCGTGCTTCACGGTTGGGATGGTGTTCTTTGGCTTGCAAGCCCCCCCCTTTTCCTCCAAACATAACTATGGTCATTATGGACAAACATTTTCATCAGACCAGAGGACATTTCTCCAAAAAGTACGATCTTTGTCCCCATGTGCAGTTGCAAACCGTAGTCTGGCTTTTTAATGGCGGTTTTGGAGCAGTGGCTTCTTCCTTGCCGAGTGGCCTTTCAGTGATGTCGATATAGGACTCGTTTTACTGTGGATATAGATACTTTTGTACCCGTTTCCTCCAGCATCTTCACAAAGTCCTTTGCTGTTGTTCTGAGATTGATTTGCACTTTTCGCACCAAAGTACGTTCATCTCTAGGAGACAGAATGTGTCTCCTTTCTGAGCGGAATGACGACTGCGTGGTCCCATGGTGTTTATACTTGCGTACTATTGTTTGTACAGGTGAACGTGATACCTTCAGGCGTTTGGAAATTGCTCCCAATGATGAACCAGATTTGTGGAGGTCTACACATTCTGGCTGATTTGGCTGATTTCTTTTGATTTTCCCAAGATGTTAAGCAGAGGCACTGAGTTTGAATGTAGACCTTGAAATACATCCACATCCACAATACCTCCAATTGACTCAAATTATATCAATTAGCCTATCAGAAGCTTCTAAAGCCATGACATCCTTTTCTGGAATTTTCCAAGCTGTTTAAAGGCACAGTCAACTTAGTGTATGTAAACTTCTGACCCACTGGAATTGTAATACAGTGAATTATAAGTGAAATAATCTGCCTGCAAACTATTGTTGGAAAGATCACTTGTGTCATGCACACAGTAGATGTCCTAACCATCTTGCCAAAACTATAGTTTGTTAACAAGAAATGTGTGGAGTGGTTGAAAAACGAGTTTTAATGACTCCAACCTAAGTATATGTAAACTTCCGACTTCAACTGTGTGTATATATATATATATATATATATATATATATATATATATATATATATATATATATATATATATATACTAAACAAAAATATAAAATAGGAATATAAACACAACATGTAACGTGTTGGTCCCATGTTTCATAAGCTGAAATAAAATAGCCCAGAATTAGCCCAAAAACGGATTAAAAGCATGATCATTACACAGGTGCACCTTGTGCTGGCGACAAAAGGCCACTAAAATTGTCCGTTTTGTCACACAATGCCACAGATGTCTTTAGTTTTGAGGGTGTGTGCAATTGTCATGCTGACTGCAGCAAGGTCCATCAGAGCTGTTGCCGGAGAATTGTATCTTTATTTTTATACCGTGAGCCACCTCTAACATTGTTTTAGAGAATTTGGCAGTATGTCCAACCGGCCTAATAACCACAGACCATGCCAGCCCAGGATCCACATCCGGCTTCTTCACCTGCGGGATCATGTGAGACCAGCCACGCAGACAGCTGTTGAAACCTAGGAGTATTTATGTCTGTAATAAAGCCCTTATGTGGGGAAAAACGTGTTCTGATTGGCTGTGCCTGACTCTCCGGTTGTTCGGGCCTAGCTCCCAACTGGGTAGGGCATATGCCCACCCAATTGTTGCAAATTGCGTTTATATTTTTGTTCTGCATAGATAGCCAGCCACTGTAACGCCTCAATCACATCGATTGTGTTTTTGCAATTTGTTACACCAGAAGTACATTAATTTCCAATGGAACGCTGCGTGTGCCTTGTACTATTGCGTTACAGAGGACGAATCTGTACGTTCTGTGTACGTTGGATTTATCTAACATATGCGTAGACGGTTTGACAAAGATGGTAGCAGAATGTTATTAATGTTGCACTTTTGTTGCACACATATCCAAATTGTGCCGCGTACCATTTCTTAAATTCACCGGCAATTTCGGTGTGATCGAGGCGTAACCATTGTAACGAGACAAATGTATTGTTTTCAATCATCCACCTTTTAGGTCAGAGAGTTGAGGGTGCGGTTTGCCTGGTTACCAGCTAACATGGCTACCTAGAGCAGCAAGGCGGTTTTTTTCTTCTCTCTCTCCAGCCTTTCAATCTTGGGGGAGCTATCTCGATCAGCCAACTAGCAATCTTTCCACAACACGGCTGTTCCATGAAATTATCGCAATGTTTTATTTAAATATAGGACTAGTATGGATAATCTACTTCTGTGCAGTGAACATTTTGAAGAATGGATAGTACGTTACTAGCTATCGTTAGCTAACCTTACATTGGCTAGGAAATATCGTGGCATGTTAAATTCTGTTCCAGGCAACTTTTCATATTCTCATATTTATACAGCTAACGTTAGATAGCTGCTAGCTAGAGCTGCATGTTTTAAAAAATATATATTACAAGAGTCACGTTAGCTACATGTCTAAACTCTGTTTTGTTATGCAGATTACAAGATAATCAACAAAATTGGAGAAGGGACATTTTCAGAAGTGGTGAAGGCTCAAAGCCTGAAAGATGGGAAATATTATGCGTGTAAAACGATGAAGCAGTCACTCAGCAGGTAACTAACTATCAGGTGTGCTGCCTTATAATTGTTCTGCCTGCTGTTTGCCTTGAGCTGCTCTACGTCCTCTGTGTGTATGGACCCTTGCCTTGAAACTTGAGCTAGCCTGCCTAACCCTGCCTATCCAACTGGAAGTCACTGTCAACATACCCTGACTGTGACCTTGCGAGGTTGAGTTCGGCTAGGGACAATGTTGCTTTTTAGAACAGATTTTTCTAAGCCTGTACATTAACGTTTATTAACCTGTATAGCTAACTACTCTTAACTCTCAATTTTGTGAATCGTCTTTGAAAATTAGTAATGGCATGATGATACATGTTCTCTACAATATAACACGTGTTGGTGGTTATCAGTCAGTTACAGAGTTAATAACAGGTTTCGCTACATGGTTTTATTGTTTGTTGCTCAGCCTGGAACAGGCCAACAACCTGCGAGAAGTCCAGGCCATGAAAAGACTGAACCCTCACCCAAACATCATTCAGCTGCATGAATTGATATTGTGAGTACAATGTTTGTCCCTGTCTTTTGAATTGTTTGTGTGAAGCCTCAACTGAACAATAACATGATCATTTTTGTCTGATTCATTCAATGTGTTACAGTGACAAAGAGTCAGGGACTCTGTCCTTGATATGTGAGCTGATGGAGATGAACATCTATGAGTTCATACGAGGTCAGACCCACAGTAAAACTGCTACTGTGAATGACATAAAACGTCTACCACAACTGTAACTACAGCACATCAAATTCTATTCCCCATTCAGTTATCTTGTGCATTCCTAACTTGTCTCACTTGCAGGGAGGCAGCAACCTTTGCCAGAAAGTAAAATAAGACACTACATGTACCAACTTTGCAAGTCACTCGATCATATGCATAGGTAAGAATGAAAATATGGAGACGGGATCTTGTCCGTGTATAAATACATTTCCTACAGACCTTTTCACTGGCACAGAGGTAGTTTTAAGGGTCTGTTTTTTGTTGTTGTTGCTTCCCCTAAAACTGAACAGTTGTACTGTGTTGTTATCTTGGTACAGCAACGGGATCTTTCACCGGGATGTTAAGCCAGAGAACATTCTAATCAAAGTAAGTAAACATTTTTATTTTTTTAAATTATGATGCTGAAAACCTTGCCTGCTGATTTGGTAAATCAGAACTGTTACTGTAACATTGTTTACCATATGTTGTCCATGACTTGGTTGGTTGCTTCCATAGCACGACGTGCTCAAACTTGGAGACTTTGGCTCGTGCAGGAGTTTGCACTCCAAACCTCCCCACACAGAGTACATCTCCACCCGCTGGTACAGAGCCCCAGAGTGCCTCCTCACAGACGGCTATTACTCACACAAGATGGACATGTGGAGTGTAGGATGTGTTTTCTACGAGATCATCAGGTACCTTTCATCTATCATCAAATCGGACACAGAACTGCTTATGTTCATTCTAGTAGGAGACTTTGGTTGTGGCCTTAGCGTTGTGTTCCTCTACGGCCGACGCCACAGACATTCGTGAACAGCTGCTGTTGTGTAAATAGCCTTGATGACATCACAGACGATCATGTTTGTGTATTTCAGTCTCAGCCCTCTGTTTCCTGGAAGCAACGAGTTGGATCAGGTGACCAAGATCCATGATGTTTTGGGTACACCTGACAACAGTCTCCTTCAAAAATTCCCTCAGTACGTTTGTTAGATACGCTTATCATGTAATGAAGACCAATGACTTACAGTATGTTCAGTGGAAACTATTGTCCTCAGTGACAGTGTTGTACATACATTTTTTTGACAGGTCTAGGGCGATGCGTTTTGACTTCCCTCTGCGGAAAGGCAGTGGAATATCTCAGCTCATCCCAAACTGTTCGGCACCCAGTCTGTCGTTGCTCTACCAGATGCTGACCTACAACCCAGAGGAGCGCATTGGCGCAAGAGCGGCGCTACAGCACATATTTTTTAGAGAGCTACGGTAAGCACACAAACTGTACTGTATAAAAACACAGACATACTGTGCTTTATAATTGTAGTATGTGTAGTGTGAGAGAAAGTATTTAATTTAATTCATATGGTAAATGCTATCTTCCCTCCTCCTGTCCTTGTCTCAGGCTGGCGGAGAGGAGAGCTGATAGTCTGCGCAGGGCCATTGTGACTGTAGAGGGAGGAGAGAGCAGTGGGACCCCCAACTCTGTGGATCACCTGCGGCGCATGGCCAGACAGGGCAGGAGGCAGGTAAGAGACAGACACATCTCCTAAAATGGTTGACCCTACATCACATTTTATGAGTAATCAACCACATTACAAAAGGTAGGATAAAATGTCTTTATATGCTACATACTGGGAAAATGACAAAACATTCCATAATTTGGATGTACTTTGCCCTACTATGATGGTAGGTCCCTTATGATGGAATAATATTATTCTGTTTTGCAGCACAACATAAAGCACGTTGCCGAGCCTCTGATCAGACGCAACGCCCCACATGTGGAATTACCAAAGCTCAATGTGGTAGTGCCTGCACCCCAGATTACCTACCCTGTTAGCACAGTGCCAGTTCTCACCATCACTCACCGTGGGTCCCTCCCAGCCATCACATCAAAAAAGTGCCACTCCCGGTTGGCTAAGGTAAACACACTGTATTACGGTGTACATTTTAGGACATCCCTATGGGAAAGGGGGATACGTAGTCAGTTGTACAACTGAAATGTGTCTTTTGCATTTAACCCAACCCCTCTGAATCAGAGTGATGCCTTAATCGACATCCACGTCTTCGGCGCCCGGGGAACAGTGGGTTAACTGTCTTGCTCAGGGGCAGAACGACCAATTTTAAAATAAAAATGTACTACCTTGTCAGCTCGGGGATTCGATCCAGCAACCTTTCGGTTACTGGCCCCAACGCTCTAATCACTAGTATGTCTACTCCCTTCGACAAAATGTCCTGTACAGACATGACTTTATTGCCCATCTTAAATAACATCTGAGGCTGTATGTGTGAAGAATCTCAGAGTAGGAGTGCTGGTCTAGGATCAGACCCCATCCGTCCATGTAATCTTATTCATTATGATCTAAAAAGCTACACACATCCTAGATCAGCATTCCTACTCTGAGACCCTTGATTTACAGCCTCAGGACTCAATAGAATAGCGTGTTGTTCATATATTTCTTTTAACCCCGTTTTTTTTCTCTTTACCCAACAGCCAAGGGATGAATCCCACTGCTCTGCTTTCAAGACCTACTACATGCCTCCTCTGGATAGGAAACCTGGTGGCTACTGAGAGCCCCAACTCTTAAGAACTGTTGGTGTTCAACACACCTGCTGTACATACTCTGATCTGATTTTTTAAAATTTGGTTATACATCGTTGAACAAAGCTACTTAGCTACTTCAAAGCCTGCTGCTTTCTTGTGAGCACTGCTAACATGGTGTTGGACAAAGGGATGTCCCATAGCAATAATTACCAGGGTTAATTTGTATAAGTCATCATTCTGGCAGATGAAATACAACATGATCCACAAAGTATATTTGACTCTGTCATCAGTGTTAGGCAAATGAGAAAATGCCTATTGACCGTTAATAACCATTTCCTAACTAGTTGTGTCATGTTCTTAGCGGTTGTTGATAAATTTGCTCAAAAGTGAGAAAATGACTACTCACATGCAAAGCAGAACTTCAAGGACGAGCTCTGATATACTGAATGTACAAAACATTAGGAACACCTGCTCTTTCCATGACAGACTGACAATGTGAATCCAGGTGAAAGCTATGATCCCTTGTTGATGTCACTTGTTAAATCCACTTCAATCAGTGTAGAGGAAGGGGAGGAGACAGGTTAAAGAAGGATTTTTAAGCCTTGAGACATGGATTGTGCCATTCAGTGGGTGAAGGGGCAAAACAAAATATTTAAGAGCAGGTGTTAGTTCATTGATTCAGCACAGTGCATTGAATCCCAGTGCTAGATCAAATCTGATTTTTGGAAATTCTCTTTTTTTTGCTCACAGAGCATATCTTCATGATAATCAAAATTGTAGATTTCCTAGACCACCTGCGACTTCCAAAGCAATAGTCAAGTACATGACAATTACAAAAGTAACCAACTCCATAAACGCTCAATGTTTTAGTATCGCCCCTGGGTCTGGAGGGCCGCAGGCACGTCATGTTTTTGATTTAACCAACCCGGAAGACCAGGTGGGTTGAATATATCACTAAACTGATCAATTACCTCAGTTGATCAGGTATGGTGCCTAGTTGGAACAAAATCCTTCTGTTCCATCAGAAACAGGGTTGCCTACCCCTGTACGACTGACTGCATTGCCATAAGAGTATAACAAACTATTGAGAAAAAGCAACATATTTTGTAAGTTCTGTGAATGTTTTGCCTTTTGTTCTATGACATATTACATAAGATTTTCCAATGCCGTGACAGACTGTTTAAGTCATTTGAGACGGAGGTATTATTGTACATATGCAATGACAAGGCATATACAGTGTACGTCCATACTTATCCCAGCACGTATTGTAAAACTAGAGAGCTGCAAAGTTTCTCTCTAGAAAGTGCAGCTCTTTCCTACACGGGTGGGGGTAGGGTACATTTTTACATACCTTCTATGTTTTACTAAATAAGTATTAAGCTATTTTACTGTTATATTGAACAAGCAAAGTGGAAGTGTGTTTCATGATGTGTATCTTATCTTTACAACCCACACGTAAAAACATTTCACCAAGCACTTATAAAAATCAATCTGCACAATAAAATGGACAAACAAAATCAGTAACAATACAAGTGTAATAGAATATATACCTTTTTAATGAAGAATAAAAAAATGTGTCAAATGTTAACCACAATCAAAAAAATATATTCACTTCACCATTCGTTCCTTCTGTGGTTAGTGTGGAGTCACTTAACTCCTTAAATAGGTGTCACACGGAACAAGGTCCTACTGTGGGTCTTTTGGGACACATAGAAAAGCATTGCTGATGGTAAGCAAAATATATATTTTCTTTATCATAGTCTAAGACTTCCTGAGCTTCATAATATTTGTGAAGTTGACAGCAGCTTTGTCTGACTTCTGCACATTGTGATTATTTTAAGCGTTTATTTTGAGCATTTAATACATTAATCTAGTATATCAAAATACATCTGGATGAATTTTGTACAGGAGAAAAGAAAACTGCATACTCAAGATTTTAATATAATTAATGTATATTTTTCTGCATTAGAAGTATACCCATTTCCTTAAATGATTAGAACTTACACTACAGTAATAATTTGCTATTACCCCGATCACTCACTGAATTCCAATAATACGATAGAGCAGGTTTAAATTTGAAATAATTACAATAAATGCTTAAAGGAAAACCCTACACAGGAAAAAATATTTTGGTATTTGTTTCATTAGTCCATTGTTGATATAGTCCGAAAATGTTTTGCATGTTAAGATATACAGTACCAGTCAAAAGTTTGGACACACCCACTCAATCCAGGGTTTTTCAGATTTTTTTTTACCATTTTCTACATTGTAGAATAATAGTGAAGACATCAAACTATGAAATAACACTTATGGAATCATGTAGTAACCAAAAAAAGGTTAAACAAATCAACATTTATTTGCGATTCTTCAAAGTAGCCACTTTGCCTTTGACAGCTTTGCACACTCTTGGCATTCTCTCAGCCAGCTTCATGAGGTAGTCACCTGGAATGCATTTCAATTAACAGGTGTGCCTTGTTAAAAGTTAATTTGTGGAATTTATTCCTTCTTAAGTTTGAGCCAATCAGTTGTGCTGTGACATGGTAGAGGTGGTATACAGAAGATAGCCCTATTTGGTAAAACACCAAGTCTATATTATGGCAAGAACAGCTCAAATAAGCAAAGATCAAACATTACATCATTACTTTAAAGACATAAAGTCTTACTTTAAGACATACAGAACATTTCAAGAACTTTGAACGTTTCTTCAAGTGCAGTCGCTAAAACAATCAAGCGCTATGATGAAACTGGCTCTCATGAGGACCGCCGCAGGAAAGGAAGACCCACAGTTACCTCTGCTGCAGAGGATAGGTTCATTAGAGTTCCCAGTTTTACTGTACCAGCCAAATAAATACTTCACGGAGTTCAAGTAACAGACATCAACATTAGGGAAAGGAGGATACCTAGTCAGTTGTAAAACAGAATGACTTCAACTGAAATGTGTCATCTGCATTTAACCCAAACCCTCTGAAATCAGAGAGGTGCGGGGGGCTGCCTTGAATTGGCATCCACGTTTTCTGCGCCTTCCTCAGGGGCAGAACGACAGATTTTTGTTTTTGGTCTACCATCTGCCACATTGATTTTTTACCTTGTCAGCTCTGGGATTTGGTTACTGGCCCAACGCTCTAACCACTAGGCTACCTGCCACCCCTTATTACATGAATCAGGCCTTCATGGTCAAATTGCGGCAAAGAAACCACTACTAAAGTACACCAATAAGAAGAAGAGACTTGCTTGGGCCAAGAAACACGAGTAATGGACATTAGACCAGTGGAAATTTGTCCTTTGGTCTGATGAGTCCATATTGGAGATTTTTGGTTTCAACCAAAACGCAGAGTAGGTGAACGGTCTCTGAATGTGTGGTTCCCACCGTGAAGCACGGAGGAGGTGGTGTGATGGTGCTTTGTGGGTGACACTGATTTATTTAGAATTCAAGGCACACTTAACCAGCATGGCTACCACAGCGATATGCCATCCCAGCTGGTTTGTGCTTAGTGGGACTATCATTTGTTTTTCAACAGGACAATGACCCAACACACCTCCAGACTGTGTAAGGGCTATTCGACCAGTAAGGAAGGTGATGGAGTGCTGCATCAGATGACCTTGCCTCCACAATAACCCGACCTCAAACCAACTGAGATGGTTTGGGATAAGTTGGACCGCAGAGTGAAGAAAAAGCAGCCAACAAGTGCTCAGCATGTGGGAACTCCTTCAAGACTGTTGGAAAAGCATTCCCGGTGAAGCTGGTTGAGAGAATGCCAAGCATGTGCAAAGCTCATCAAGGTAAAGGGTGGCTACTTTGAAGTATCTCGGATATATTTTGATTTGTTTAACACTTTAGTTACTATATGATTCCATGTGTGTTATGTAATCGTTTATGTCTTTACTATTATTCTACAATGAAGAAAATAGTAAAAATAAAGAAAAACCCTTGAATGAGTAGGTGTCTAAACCTTTGACTTGTACTGTATAACTTAAAAGTACAGAAATACAGCCGGTATATTTAATTTTGAAAGTTACACATCTTGAAAACTTGATTGCTGACATGCAAAACATTGGGACTATATCAACAACAAAAATACCAAAATATAGTTTTCGAGTGTTCCTTTACTAGATATAAAAGGTTTTTAATAATTTCCCTTCCTAACAGCTGTCAGAGTTATTGCACACCCAAAATGTAAAGCCATTTTCCTCTAATAAACTATACTGAACAAAAATAAAACGTAACATGCTACAATTTAAGGATTTTACTGAGTTACAGTTCATAGAAGGAAATCAGTCAATTGAAATACATCCATTAGGCCCTAAACTATGGATTTCACATGAGTGGATAGGGGCGCAGCCATGGGTGGGCATAGGCCCACCCACTTAGGAGCTAGGACAAGCCAATCAGAATACGTTTTCCCCAACAAAAGGGCTTTATTACAGACAGAAATACTTCTGAGAATCCCCCACCCTTCCTCAGATGATCCCACAGGTGAAGAAGCCGGATGTGGAGGTCCTGGGATGTTGTGATCACACATGGTCCGTGACCTACGGTTGTGAGGCCGGTTGGCTGTACTGCCAAATGCTCTAAAACCACGTTGGAGGCAGCTTATGGTAGAGAAATGAACATTACATTCTCTGGCAACAGCTCTGTTGGTCATTTCTGCATGCCAATCGCACACTCCTTCAAAACTTGAGACATCAGTGGCATTGTGTTGTGTGACAAATCTGCACATTTTAAAGTGGCCTTTTACTGTCCACAGTGCACCTGTGTAACGATCATGCTGTTAAATCAGCTTCTTGATATGCCACATCTGTCAGGTGGATGGATTATCTTGGTAAAGGAGAAATGCTCACTAACAGGGATTTAAACTAATAAGCGCACAAAATTTGAGAGAAATAAGCTTTTTCATGGAACATGGAACATGGAACATTTCTGGAATCTTTTATTTCAGCTCATTAAAAATGGGACCAACATGTTGCGTTACTCACCAGACATGTCACCCATTGAGCATGTTCGGGATGCTCTGGATCAACAGCGTGTTCCAGTTCCCGCCAATATCCAGCAACTTCGACACAGCCATTGAGGGGCAACATTCCACAGGCCACAATCGACAGCCTGATCAACTCTATGTGAAGGAGATGTGTCGCGCTGCATGAGGCAAATGATTGTCACACCAGACACCGACCGGTTTTCTGATCCACGCCCCTACTTCTTTTGTTTGTTGGCATCTGACCAACAGATGCATGTCTGTATTCCCAGTAATGTGAAATCCATAGATTAGGGCCTTATGAATTTATTTAAATTGACTGATTTCCTTATATGAACTGTAACACGTTAAAATAGTTGAAATCGTTTCATGTTGTATTTATATTTTTGTTTAGTATTGACCGAGCTACAGACGATCACAGGTTTCGGTGTGCCTCGTCTTCCATTCAGAAGACAGTCTGTCATCGTAGGTGTGGTTTTTGCAGTCACTGTAACAAAATCTGTGCAAAGTTCTCAATGGGGAGATTCTATAAAAATAAATAAAACACTTGTAAAGAATTTGGTTAGAGGTAAATCCTTGGATGCTAAAGGGTTAGTTCACTCAAATTTAATTTGTTAATCTTTTTTCTTACCTTCAATGCAGCCTATGAGCCAGGAGTGATTGCAAAAAAACCACACCTACGATGACTGAGACTGTCTTCTGAACGGAAGGCCAAGGCACACCGAAACCTGTGATGGTCTGTAGTTAGGTCAAGAAAATAGTTGGGACTCTAGCAACTTTAATAACTTTTGACAGTGCACATCTTCAAAATCATAAAGGCTAAACAAATTGATTTTTGTGTGCAGTTTTTAGACTATGGTTGGTGAGCAACTCATGGAACTCCATTACTTTACTGTAGCGGCTGGTGGCAGTCACTCCTGGTCCATGGACCACTTGCATAGGAATTATGAAAGTTGGGTGAACTCTCATTTTAAAACACAAGCATAATTTGATTGGTTTGCATCTAACTAAGCCAAGCTGAAAGTCCAGATGTGGGAGCGAAAAGAGAAAAAAACAAACAAAAAAAACACATTTTTTTTAAATCCAGAAAATACATTAGAATTACTGTCCAAAATATCTCCACACTCTTTCCATTTCTGTATTTGAATACTTCTACCATCTAGACCATGTGAATGATAACCAAAAAAATAAAGAGAGAATAGAAAAAGTAACAAGAGAAAGGAAAAAACTTGCAATGCATTGTGGGGTGAAGAGCAGCACCAGGCTCTGGTGTAATGCAGGTTTCTTAGCAGCAGAAATAGTGTTGGCTATATTATCGTTCCACTGGGAGAGACTGCTTGCTTTTGGGATGACAAACCCTGGAAAGGAAAACAAGGAGATTTGACATTGGGGAAAGTTTTCAAAGCATCAAATGAATCAACCCCCCCATCTTCCTTCTCCTACTTTCCTGCATTCAAATGGCCTTTGCACAGCAGTTAGTGAGTGCATGATGCAGTGAATATAATGCATTAACGTAGAAAGCTGAAAGAATCTGTGTAGTGGGTGAGCGTGCAGAGGTCTTGCTTGGTTATGCTGCGGTGCATTGTGGGATGGTAATGAGTCAAAATGGGTGTTTTCGAGCCGATGCACACAAACACCCTCGGTTGTGATCAATGTCTTCTTTCCACTGATAAGGAGGGCTGCCTAAGTGCACTTACTTATCCACCAGGTGACTTGATTGTACATAATACAAGTGTCTAACCATTATTCATATTTTGAAAATGTATGGGCTTTGCATGGGGTGGCAGATGAACACAAAACTTACACACATACAGACAGATTTGAGATGGGATCTCCTACACATGCAGTATGTCACAACACAACGCTGTCCAAAATGTTCACAAATATACAAAAGTTTTCAAAATGGATCCTTGCAGTGCCCAAACTAACCACAAAGAGAAATGCATGGGTATTATGCAGAACTTAAATTCTATTCAAAAAGAACTTACCACTTTTCCAGGCCTCGCCCATGTCCAAATAAATCCCTCCTGACAAGCTGTCACTATACAGTCCTCAAGAAATATTAAGACAGTCAGTCTCTCATGTGCTATCTTTTTACAGATAAGAGGCTCTAGTAGGGGTAGGTCTTCCATGCGGGGACAGAGCAGTGTCCCCAGAGTCTTTGCAGGGTCTGTTCTGGATTTGGTGAGCATGTTGAGCTTGTCACTGCTCTTGCTGTTAATGTGACCCATGCTGAGGTTCCGTTTGTGGTCGGTCTCCTGGTGCTGCTCTTTGCGATCGTGAAGGGAGAGTGTTGCAAACTTGCTGACACCCGAGGCGATGGCACTGCTCTTGTTGTTGGCAGTCATAGCTGGCGAGTGCGGTAAGCTGTTGGAGCGTGGCAGGGGAGAGGAGAGGGAGTTACTGGGGGTGTTGGCGCCGCTATCGTTCGTGCTAGGGTTATTACTCACATTGTTTACTATGTCACCAGCGACTTCACCTCCCGCCGGGGGGCTGGTAGCGTTCATCACATTGGTGTGTGTTCTTGTCCGGGAAAGTGGGAGGTGGGGGAAAAGTATATCTTCTGTGAGGTCCCACAAGCACAGCTGAGTGTCCTGGCCCACTGAGCCAAACCTGTACGTGGTGTGTACTGTCCGACTGTCTGTGGAGTTGCGTTTGGAGAGCCGGGACTGCGTACTGTTGGCCCGGTCGCGACCAAAGTGGAGGCCCTGGAAGTCCTCGTCGCTGCCATTGAACTCCATAGGGTCTGCATCCTCCACGCTGGTTGTGTAGTGGTCAAACGCCACCACGCTGACCCATGATTTGTGTCCGTGACCGCGCGCGATAACCCGGCAGTCCACAAACGACCACACGGTCACCAGATCATCCTCGCCCCCGGCGACAATGTACTTTCCGTCCGGACTCCAGCACATGCACAGCAGACCCCCAAAGTAGCTTTTCATGGTCCCGTGCAGCTCCACCGCGTCAAAGTTGAAGACCCGAAGGAAGCCGTCCTGGCTGACACACGCCAGAAACTTCCCGTCGGGTGAAAAGGCAAACTCGTTGAGCGCTCCCTCGCCCACCGTCCATCTGAGCAAAGGGTTGCGCGTGGATTTGCTCTTACACGTGTGCACCGAGTAGTTCTTGCCCTGTTTGAGCAACTGGTAGTGAGGCGCCGTGGTGCCGCACGTGTTTTCTACGTTGTACAAGTACATGTTTCCACTGGAATGAGCGACTAGGAACAACCTCTCTAAGCCGGGCACCCATTTTACACAAGTCACTCTGGATTTGTCTATTAGTCTCTGGGGAAAGCATTTCGGGAGAGAAAGGGAGGAGGGAGAGAAAGGGAGGAGGGAGAGAAAGGGAGGAGGGAGAGAAAGGGAGGAGGGAGAGAAAGGGAGGAGGGAGAGAAAAGGAGGAGGGAGAGAAAGGGAGGAGGGAGAGAAAGGGAGGAGGGAGAGAAAGGGAGGAGGAAAGGGAGGAGGGAGAGAAAAGGAGGAGGGAGAGAAGGAACAAAACATGTTAAAATGCACATGTAAGCAACAATGGCCTTCATTAAGTTATGTCAAAAAATGTACATTTGAAGTCAGTAACTAAACACCCTTTCTCTCTCTACCCCAATCTGTGGTGGTTTTGGCCAATCACAGCTTTATGTGGCTTTACATTTCATTTGGAGACTTTCATGACAACTTACTTCCTCATTGAAGAGCTTGCTGGTCTCCCTCTTGATGGGGTCGATGAGCTGCACTTGGCCTGCCGAGAAGCCCACCAGCAGGGAGACGCTGTCCGCCGTGGCTGTCAGGTGGTTGAAGTCATGACATGTGGGCTGTGTACCCTTGTATATCCTCTTGTCGATAGGCTTGCTCAAGTCAGCCGCCTGAAAGAAAAGAGTACAAAAAAAAAAACCCCAGTGAGATACGGTTACTGCCCTAATCTTTTCAGTTTTCGGCTCCTGGTCAAATCGCAGATCAAAGCATCAAGGGTGGCATGCAAAAGCAACGAAGCCAACTTGAGTAGAGTGCTCATGACGACACGGAATTCTTTGAACATGACAGCAAACACAAAAGGCCTTTTGAAGTGGTAACTAGGTCTATGACGCAGCCTTTGAAGTCAATAGTTTAATTGCATTACAGTACAATCAATTGTAATAATCAGAGGACATCAAAAAGACACCCGTAAAAAAATATCTTCCTGAAATAAAGGCCTAACATAACAATGTAGTGTCTCAGGGGGGGGGGTAGGGGGGCTTGATGCGGTGTTATGAACAATACTGAC
This sequence comes from Oncorhynchus clarkii lewisi, assembly GCF_045791955.1. Classification (NCBI taxonomy): domain Eukaryota; kingdom Metazoa; phylum Chordata; class Actinopteri; order Salmoniformes; family Salmonidae; genus Oncorhynchus; species Oncorhynchus clarkii. The sequence continues at coordinate 56,923,491 of NC_092165.1, read as the reverse complement.
ATAAAGAATCAGACAGCAGATCGGAAAGTTTTAGAGTGGAAAGTTTTCATGTGTCTCCAGACAGCTCAGCTGTTTTTGCATAGGCCTATTCCAACCATAGGCCCATATGGTATATTACAGTTAGGGAATGTCAGAAAGGTACACGCTTTAGCATTTAAAAAATATATTTTTACTTTATTTAACTAGGCAAGTCAGTTAAGAACAAATTCTTATTTACAATGAGGGCCTACCAAAAGGCCTCCTGCCGGGACGGGATTATTATTTTTTAAATAATAAAATATAGGACAAAACACATATCACGACAAGAGAGACAACACTACATAAAGAGAGACCTAAGACAACGACATAGCAAGGCAGCAACACATGACAACACAACATGGCAGCAGCACAAAACATGGTACAAACATTATTGGGCACAGACAACAGCACAAAGGGCAAAAAGGTAGAAACAACAATACATCACGTACGGTCTAGCCATACTCCCAAGTAGCCATACTCCCAAGTACTTGTATGAGGTGACTACTTCAAGCTCTAAACCCTCAGAGGTAGTAATCACACCAGTAGAGAGAGGGGCATTCTTCTTATCAAACCACAAGACCTTTGTTTTGGAGGTGTTCAAAACAAGGGTAGAGAAAGCTTTTTGGACACTAAGAAAGCTTTGTTGTAGAGCATTTAACACAAAATCCTGGGAGGGACCTGCTGAGTATAAGACTATCATCTGCACATAAATGGATGAGAAAGCTTTCTACTGCCTGAGCTATGTTGTTGAGGTAAATTGAGAAGAGCGTGGGGCCTAGGCCCAAGCCTTGGGGTACACCCTTGGTGATAGGCAGTGGCTGAGACAGCAGATGTTCTGACTTTATACACTGCACTCTTTGAGGGATCCTTGGCTTGGTTTACTAACTACCTCTCTCAGAGACACTAACACTCCTTAGCCGGCCCACAAGAATGGAATGGTCGCCTGTATCAAATTCAATAAAAATAGCAGCACAACATTGCTTAGAATCAAGGGCAATGATGACATCATTAAGGGACCTCGTGAAGCTAGAGGGAAAAATTGCGGTCCCAAAGTAAACGGCCTATTTCTCAGGAACAGATTCTAGAATATGCATATAATTGACAGATTGGGATAGAAAACACTAAAGTTTCCAAAACTGTCAAACTTTTGTCTGTGAGTTAAACAGAACTGATATTGCAGGCTAAAACCTGAGGAAAATCCAATCAGGAAGTGCCCCTGTTTTTGAAGTCTCAGTTCTTATGCATCTCTATTGCGCATTTAAAGGGATATCAACCATATTGCTTTTTCTGTGGCTTCCCTAAGGTGTCAGTCTTTAGACAGTGTTTCAGGCTTTTATTTAAAAAAATGAGCGTGAAGGATCACATTGCGTAAGTGGACAGGTGGGGGCTCTCAGAGTGAGTTGGTGCGCAATTAAGTAAGACGGCCATTGTTCCTCCCGCTGTTATGGAAAAAGCTACACACTCGGTTGATATATTATCGAATATATATTTAAAAAACTACCTGAGGAATGATTATAAAAAACTTTGACATGTTTATGTGGACATTATGGAGACTATTTGGAATTTCCGTCTGCGTTGTCGTGACCGCTCTTTCCTGTGGAATTCTGAATATAACGCAACAAACAAACGTCGGTATTTTGGGTATAGAAATAATCTTTATGGAACAAAAGGAACATTTGCTGTGTAACTGGGAGTCTCGTGAGTGAAAACATCCAAAGATCATCAAAGGTAAACGGTTAATTTGATTGCTTTTCTGATTTTCGTGACCAAGCTTCCTGATGCTAAGTGTACATAATGCTATGCAAGGCTATCGATAAATTTACAAACGCTTGGATTGCTTTCGCTGTAAAGCATAATTTCAAAATCTGAGATGACAGGGTGATTAACAAAAGGCTAAACTGTGTTTTCCTATATTGCACTTGTGATTTCATGAACATTTTCTAGTAATATTAATTGACTGTTGCGCTATGCTATTCAGCGTTGCTGATGACAATTATCCCGGATCCGGGTGGGGTGGTTCAAAGAGGTTTTAAGGGACATTTAAGGTTGCAGTGACACAATCCATAACCCGAGCGGAAACCAGATTGCATACCAGAGAGAATACTATAGACATCAAGAAAGCCAGTCAGTTGATTGTTGACAAGTTTTGATAAACAGGGCAAAATAGAATTGATGCACCTGTATAGTCTTTGTGAATATTGTAGAAGTTTAGATCTCTTTACACACTTGGAAGAAATTAAAAACTATAGATTTGGTCTACTATCTGCCACACTGAGGAAAATAGGATCAAGCACCTGTAGTCCTGCATTATCAACTTGTCATGTCCAAAAGTTCACAGCAACTCACTCACTAAGATGCCCCTCTGTCTGACTGAACTCCAGGAAGCACTTCCTGTCACCACACCGACACATCATTGGAAGTTAATGGAAATCTTGTATGCAGATTTAGATTCGGGTTATTGAACATCTTCATATGTATGTAAATGTCAAGTAATTGTGCAAATTAATTCACAACAACACCTTGTTCTTGATGCCACAACTGTTGTTTAAGCAGTCATGTAGCTAGCTTAACACCTTTAAAGGCTAGATTTCCTAGGTCACATCAGACAGGGCATCCGTGCACTGTAAGTCACCACCCAAGTGGAAGTACAAATAGAGGTCACTCTTGTGATGTCACGAGCATGCATTCACTGCCAATATTGGGATTCTAGCCAAATGTACACCATGTCCATGGTGCGTCGATAGATGTTACAACCTAACGGTGACTGTCAGATTAGAGTTAGCCAGTCTGCTAGCTGGCTCGCTGTGCATACCACAACACTTTTGGACGAGGAGGACTGTGCAGTGAGAACAGACTGGTGGTGCTATTAGGACACAGTGCTGTGCATTAGTCATAAACCATGAAAATTGGACAACACTGTGGTCATCAATTAAGACACATCAATTATAAGCAAGCTGACAAAATAATGTTTAGCTACCTACCTTTCTAACGCCTTTGTAGATGTAGAAGTACAGTTCCCGGCCCACATTAAAACATATTCTGTCGCCGTTACCAGACTGGTCATTGACGTTGACGAAGGAGACTTTGACGGGGTTTGAACCCTGGGAATTAAAAGGCACCCTGTTGGGGCGGCTATATTCGGAGTGAGTGAGGAGTTTATAGACGCCTTCCCGTGTATTGAACTGAGTTTTAATTTCGTTCAACTCCTTCCCTCCTCCCTCCGCCGCCATCTTTAAAATGAACAATAACATTCATCCTTCCTCGAGGACGGATCTTACGCATGGAGCATGCGCATCACCGTTCATGGGTAGCTTGGAGTCGACTCGCGCAAGTGAGTGTGACCTATTCAAATGGACAGGGGTTGAACAGATGAGAACCATTAAAACATGTTTTTTGTTCCAATTGAAGTTTAATACTGGCAAACTCACGTTTATCTCCTTGGTAAACGAGGCATGAAGGTAAAATTACCTGTTTGAAATGAACCAATGAAAACTAATAAACTAGTCAATCAGTTCACAGCAGTCAGCTGAGATGCTGACAAGGCGCACCTGCCCAAATCTGTGAAGTTGGTGGTCAATCAAGGAGCATGGCGACAACGAACCGGCAGCAGCAACACTCACTTCCAGGTAATTTTGGATGAACTGAGTGTCAGTGTTTACAGATGGTAGTGAGCAATGTAAACCGAATGCATACAGACTTATGCACATTATGTTTTCATCCGAATATACGTGCGTTTCTATAGAAAAACCTTGTTTTTAAACGTGAAGAGTTTAACCAATGTTTTTACAAAAACGTGGGTCTTTTATCACAGAAGGCCAATTGAGGTGACGTTATGAATTGTGATGACAGAAACATACTCTAATTAGGCCTACTGATGGTTTAACTTATAAAATATACATATGGATTTATTTTACTCGCAGGTTTTCCTGATGACAGTCTTGTTGAAAGTGGCCCCAGTAGTGTGGATAAGCTTGCATTCAAATACATGGTGAGGAAATTCAAAGATGCAGTTGTATGCACATTTTGTATATTCTAGACAGTTAGTCAACGCCTGTAGCATAGGTAAACATTATTGTGCCACAACTTTGAGGTGAGTAATACGTACTAGCTCTTTCTTCCCCTATTTTATTGTAGGAGCTGTGTAAAGTGGAGTCCAGTACTGATTCCGAATCAGATGTCAGTCCAAGATGGTCTGATACCAGCACCATGGTAATAGTCTCATTGTATGTCCTTTTGACTGACAGTACGTGTTATGGTAGGCAGTCTACAATAATTATGAGCATGCATGCCGTTAACTCGCAAACTCTACCCTTATGAAAGACTGCAGTTACACTGCCCTCTGACTGCAGTCCTTTTTTTTGGTATGGATAGGCAGCATTCATCCACGAAATGACTTCCGCTACACTTTGAGTTACGCTGACGCACAGGTGGTGGCCTCTTGTCTTTCGTAAACAAGCGCAATAACATGGAGATATGACCGTGTGGGAACACTAAACCTATCAATGTGTATCAATTCAACTTTTCTTACTGATATGAAAGTTAAGTTCCTTATGCTTCCAAAAACTTCCGCAAGTGACTCATGTCAATGTTCAGATTGAGCATCGTGCTCTTAAACGCCTTTGTGCAATGGAACCGAGTCATGACCAAGAACTAGCATGCCCTCACCTTTTGATACAAGTTAAAAAACCGTATTTAATGTTACCAGACTACAATGTTACGCACTTTAACTAGTTTCTACAATGTTACTCTGATCAGGGATGTGGAAGTAGTGCGGCAGAGAGCAGACAACCCATTCAAAGGATGCTAACGTGTTCACACAAGCCGGTGGGACGATATTCGTGGCTTTCTTTGGTAAGTAGGATTGCAATTCACAAGCATTGATGAGCAAATCACTTACATTCATACTATACTTAACAGTATAAAATACCCATCTCGCTTCAGTCCTTGGACCCATATGACGGGAGCTCAGAAGATTCGGACGAGTCTATAGCTGGCCCCAGGCGACCGAGGCAGGGGAGCTGCAGGTATTGGGGCAGGAGCCAAAGGAGGAACACTCCCACTGTCATCCTCAAAGAAGTGATCAAAAGTGGTGGTCCAACAGAGCCTCATCTCATTGATGTCCAGATGAGGTCAGCAAGTGACTCTGAGCTATGGACATGCAGCCACATGGAGACCATGTCATCCTGCAGCCACAGCAAGGGGCGGGGCCCTGTGGCAGAGACATCTGCAGACTCAGGAGTGCTCACTAAATCTTCACCTTGCACACCTGTGTTTCCCACTTTTGTGGGGGCAGCAACCTCTGTCCCCAAAGTCCAGATACCAGAGAAATCTCCCGACAGTACTATCCCCCTCAGGGGTGCCTTCAAAAGGAAGTTAAGTCTTCCAGGAGCAGAGGCATTACAAGATTGTTACCACAGGAAGAAGCAGTGTGTCACCAAAATGGAGGCTGGGGATTCTCCTCCTGAGGTGAGCTGGTCCATGACCAGAAACACCCCCCCCTAGCCTAGAGACACTATTGCTTATACCTGCTTTATCTACACAGGTGGCTAGGAGCGGTTTCTGGACAGGGTCATGACACTGGAAAAACGGGGACACTTTTGACCTTTCTCTGCAAAACAAGTAGACTAGGTGATTTGATGTTGAGGCTATTCAAGTTAACTAGGAGAATGTGTCACATGTTATTTCTTCACTTAGATGCACTTTTTTTTTTTTTACACTAAATTGAATAACTTCATATTCATTTGCATTGTTATATTGTTCATTGGTGCTGTATATTTGGGGGGACTGAATAAATCATGCATTTGCTAGTTCTATTGTATGGTAGTGGTAGACAGATTTGCTTCAGACTAATATTAAATAAAGCTGTACTACCAAATTGACTACATTTTTATGAGTCCTTAATTTATTACAAGGCATCTCTCCAGACAGCTCCCCTCAATGTCAATTCATTGGGTGCATTCCAAATGAGAATGGCAGACTACAAAGAATCATCTGTAGATATGAAAGGCTTGAACAATTATCCTATTGAGAAAATTCCACATTACAAGTGGCTAGTGTGCATGTAATTCAGCCTACAGAAAGCGGGAACTAAAATGCTCGGGTTTATAGCCCCTCATATCTGAGAAGATGGATAAGCAGCAATATGGTTGCTGTGCTTTTTCTTGATCATGGACCATAGTCCAAAAACAAACTATACCCAGTCTGTTAGCCATGTTAAACCATTAATACTTTATTTTCCATGTCATTTTACGCCATCATAACATACAGAATCCTTCATATAAAAATTATTACCTCTTTCCAACTTCCCTTTCACAATCCAACTGACCACATTACTCAAGACTTTCTTCCACTTACCAATGACTTAATGTTACTTCTCCAACTAGTTACTTGACTACATTACCCCGTGGACTACACTAGGAATAAGTGATTAATAGGAATGAGGAATAAAATAATTTCCAGAGTCTACTCTGTGCAGAGCACTGCCACTCCACGCTCGTAGAAGTTGTGAGGGTCTTCCTTGGTGGCGATGTCAAAGTCCACGGTGAAGATGAGATCAGCTCTGGTGAAGTTCAGATACACGGGGAGGGTGACCTGTGGGATTGACGGATATACAAGCGAGTGGTTATTAACAGTGCGATGTTCATGGTGTTTGGAGAACGACAAACTCCCAACATTCTATGAACCATCTATTGAAGGGAATTGTGAGAGGTCTGGTCTAGCATCTGTGGAGAAAATGTATATGTAATCTAGCAATACCCCCAAGGGGATATTGAAAGCATTGTGCTCAAGCTTCACATTTGTATGTGGCTCAGACATACCATGTGCTTCTTCTCGGCGCTCAATTGCTTCACCCAACGCAGCTGAGTCAGTGGCAACTCCGTGGAGATGTCATTGGAGAGAGACAGCTTGTTGTTGCCGTGGGTGGCTCCCTGCAGCTTCAGACCTGTCGGGGAGAAAAGGGATTCGTAAAGGTCACTTGGGTTGATCACGTATACTGGATGGATAAATAATCCATGCCCTGGAGGATCCCAGCCAGACCATAACTATTAAAAGTAGCTTTGGTGTTAATTCTTGATTTCTGGTACTGTATACTAATATAGATGAGAGTGACTGGTGAGCTGACCTTTGATGCCGAAGCTGCAGGCATCAAGCGCGGCCCCCTGGGCGGTGGTGACGTTGACCTCCAGACACAGCTCCTCCAGGGACCAGCTGTTGGCCTGGGCCACGTACTGACGAGTGGCCGTGATGTAGGCCTCGGGGACAAACAGGCTGCCTAGGCACACATGGATGTTCTGGACAGGAAAAGACACTGATTCAGAGTTGGTGGAGAGTTATGGGTAACACTAATGCTTAGAGTCCAATACCTCGTTTAATGTCAAGTTCCCGGGGTCAATTATGGTATAATTTCATTGCAAAGCACCCATTAATGGGATGGCTTTATTTTTAACTCTTAAAAAGTGACAACTTGTTCATGGACTTTAAAGTAGTTTGTCATTCAGAATTAAATGAATAAAATCCAATGGGATACTAGCAATATTCCAACCTAAAGAATTAGGCAAACCGGCTGTCTATGTTCATGGAATAATTTTAAGGCAACACCAAATCCACTTAGGTCTTCCTATCCCTTTGATATATGTCGTCAGATGAACAACCCCTTTAATATAGGAGGTCAGATGAAGGCACCTTGAGCTCCTTAGCGCCCCCGCTGGCGGCTCCCTGGGAGATGGCCTGCAGCTGTTTGACACGCTCGCTGAAGTCGGCCACCCACTGGATAACAGTCATGGACGCAGGCACGGTGTAGCGACACCAGCTACGAGGCAGGATACCTGGACGAGACACACCGTTAGCACTGGGAAGCCTTGTAGAAACTACATGCCAAATCCTAACTCGAGTTGCATGAGTATAACTTTTGACCATTAAGTAGAAACATCCATTGATGTCAATGGAAGACTTGTATAAAAACAACAAAGTACCACACATGGCCATTAACTATTACTGTAATCCTCACACATTGTCACGATGTAACCATATTAGATAATGAGAGGAGAACCTTTGACGAGGTCGTTGATGAGGGTGCGCAGGTCGTTGGTCTGTTTCTTCTTGCCCTCGCACACCTGCACCACATCAGTCAGGTCCTGACGCACTTCCTGCAGCATGCGGGCACCCATCTTCACCTCGCGCTCAAAGAAGCGGAACAGAGGATCCTGTGTGGGGGGGGTTTAAATATATAGAAGTTGATTAAACAATATATTTTCACCTGTATAGTCCTTGAAGACACCCACACAGTGTTTGAATTGCATATCAGAAGTCAGATCCATATGAGTTTCATTCACATGAAATCAGGGTTGGGATAGATTCAACACTTACTGCATAAAGGGGAAAAAAGCATTATGTGAGAGAGATTGCAGTGTGTGTAGGTTGTGAATAAAAAAGGCATCAGAACGCTCATCAGATCCCAGGCGTCACACTGACCAGATGAGACGTTGCCGGGACGTTACCTTAATGTTCTCCACGGTGCGCTTCAGGTGGTTGACCACCTGCGGGATGAGCGTCAGCCAGTTGGTGGCGGTGGTGAGCAGCGTGCGCATCCATGCGGGCTGGGCTTCAGCCGAGGTGGACGCCGTGCGCTCGCGCTTAGTCTCCTTTTCGTAGGCCAGATCATCCTCATCCTCCAGCATCTGCATTTTCAGCATCTTACCCATCATGTCAGTGCCTGAAGCAGCCAGCAAGGGGAGCAGGAGAGGGGTAAGGGAGGAGAGAAGAGGGGTGGAAGAGGGGAGAGGGGTGGAAGAGGTGAGACAAGCCCGGGGGAGGAGTGTGGGAAGAAGGTATCAACGGTGGACCAAGAACATAGCCTTGTACTGCCTCATCCTCATAGACGTGTTAATGAAAGGGTTGTTGTGTTTCACTATCAAAAACAAGGGATTACAACATAAAGTCAAAGACGGACAGACAGTAAAACAACAAATCAACATCTGACAAAAACAAGTCAGTACCAACAAAATGGAGGGTGACCATGCAATATTTCTTTAAAGAGGACCTATAGAAAAGAAAAAAAAAATCAGTTGTAACCAAAGGATGGATGAAGGGGATGAGTGAATGGATTGAGGGGTGGATGGGAGGGATGGATGCATCAACAGCTGGGAGTTGGAACTGGAAGCCAAGCGAGACACGATAAATGTGAAATACAGCTGCTGGAGGGTGAGAACACCCCTCTGCTGGACAGAACACTCCCATGGGTAAAGCTACCACACGGGGGCCTTCGGTTAGAACACTGGAACTGCTATGAGGAAAGGAACAAGGAGAGGAAAGGGGCCTACAACCACATTACTGGAAGCAGTGAGAGAATATGCTCTGTATCAATGGTAGTCATCAGGGCATAAAATGAACACCTGTCACATGCAGGTAGATCTAGGCGTTGGTGGGTAAGAATACCCATTTTACTAGCCACGTTGGCAGGTAGCACATGTGCTGGTTGTGATTTAACACACACTAACAAAAAGCTGCAGTAGCTCTTTTCAAAGTACTGCTGCCATTTTGTTTCATAGCTGCTAATCTCACCTATCAGAGCTGTGCGCTCTGAGGGAAGTGCTGATAGATTCATTTTAGGAGGCACTGTGCACAGGCATCAAAGTTTGTCTAATTTACTCTAAAGTCTACACGGCGAGACTTTGTCCTTGTGTTTCTTGGCTATTTCAATTGTTTTGTTCACAAGCTTGGATGTTTTTCAACGTTAGTTTGACTCTGCTGCTTCAACTGATAGCTTAAAGACGCCCTAGTCAGATCCCAAATCTCTCACGCACACAGACAACTCAGATGGAGGTTGACCAATGTGATGCTGTTAAACACAAAATACTAGGTATATATTCTGTCTCCTCTTTGTTAAAGGGGCAGCTGAATATTTTGTCTCATCTGATATTTTGGTTAAAAAAGTAATTACTTCTTACTAAAAACCTTATTTGTTTAGAAACATGGTCATCAGTTTATTATTTTTTATGTCATTAAGGTGAAAAAATATTTGGGCTGGTAAAAAATACAATTGGCTGGTGGACCAAACCTGCCACGGTGGCTGGTGGACCAAAAAGTACATTTTAGGCCCTGGTAGTCATTCCTGTAGTTCAGCGGAAGGCAACCCTGTTCCTGGAGTGCCACTGCAGGACTAGGATCCATACAATACCAATGGAGGTAATTAATCAGTGATTTCCTGAATTCAACACACCTGGTCTTCCAGGTCGGTTAAATCAAAAAACATGGTGCCTGCGGCCCCTCCAGGACCAGGGTTGCCTATCCTTGCCCAAGTTAGAATATGCTCTACACCAATGGTAGTCATTTCTCTAGTTAGATGAGAATGAGGCCTGTGGAAATAAGATGTGTTACAACAGATATGGAGAGAGGAGAAACCAAAGATGAGTGATGAGTTTCAGCAGTCTCCTCCGCTGCAGACAAAGGATCCCACAGACAAAACCGGACAAGCCGCTTGAGTGCAGCTGCAGCCGGGGCCAACCAGCTGTAGCCAATAGCATACCCTGAGTGGTGAGCAGGACCTTCTCAGCGTTGCTAGGCAGGCCCAGCCAGGACGGGGTCTGGGTGTCTGGCAGCATCTCCACCCAGTGCATGAACTCCTCACGCCTGGAACCAAAGACAGAACAGTGTTACTGAGAGAGGAGGGAGGAGAGAGAGAACAGCGTTACTGAGAGAGGAGGGAGGAGAAACAAAACAGTGTTACTGAGAGAGGAGGGAGGAGAGAGAACAGCTTACTGCATTACAGTTGGATCTATGGATTTCACATGACTGGGCAGGAAGCCAGGTCCAGTCAGAATGCGTGTTACCCCACAAAAGGGCTTTCTAACAGAAATACTCCTGTTGCGTTTATATTTTTGTAAAACTACCACCCCAACCCCAGCCACTGACCGGATGCCATCGGGCATCTTGATGTCCTTGTGACCGTCCACCTTGAAGGCCAGCTTGAACTCTGAGTCAAAGCTGCCCGTGGTGAAGATGCGATCCAGGAAGGTGTTGAGCAGGCGCTGGTCAAACTCGTTGTCGATGCGGCCGCCGTAGATGGACTGGGCCATCAGGGTCTTCAGGGCTGCCCAGGGGATCTTGTCTGGGGAGATGTTCTGACGGCCCTGGGGGTGTGGAGGAAGAGGAGAATAGAAGGTTACCACCATAAAAATACATAGAATACCTGTTCTATTGTCACCACGCCCATCCAACTTCGAGACTAGTAATTCTTTAGTTTTTATTGAGTGACCTTCAACTTCATTCCTAATTGCAAGAATGTATATATTGCATATCAGCAGTCAGATCCGTATAAGAGTTTCATTCACATGAAATCAGGTTCGGGATAAATTCATCATCTAATCTAAGAGACGTTCTGCATACAGAAAGAACCCAACGTAAGAGACAACAGCGTGTGACTGACCTTAGCGGTGTCGTCCAGCCAGGTGTCCACGGTGTCGCAGGCCGAGCGCAGGTCCGACTCTCCGAACTCGTACTTCTTGGACCAGCCCAGCGGGGCATAGCGCAGACGCTCCTGGATGACGGCGTGGAACCAGGCCAACAGGAAGTAGAGGCGGGCACGCTCGTTGGGTGCCTGCAGAGGATGACAGACAAGTAGAAGAGTTTGTTTTTATAGGGGCAATCTGAAGTTCAAACAAAGTGGCCACTCCACCAATGTTTTGGTAAATAGCTGAGGAATGGGTTTGGAGCTCTCAAATTCAGACAGAGCTATGCATGCAAGGACTGACCATCCACAATATTAAAATTATAGTTTTAACCATGTTGTTTCAAGGCGAGACAACGTTAGTTTTCAATTACATTGTTTACAAACAATGGAGTAAAACAAGCTTATATCTTGGGTTCTTAATGGGGTAGGACACTTAAACTAAGCTCAACAGGCCTTAGTTGTATTCTTAAAGAACCTATGGGTATTTAGTATAAAAATATAATTAATTTAACCTCTTGAGTGTAGGGGGCAGTATTTTGATGTTTGGATGAAAAACATACCCAAATGAAGCTGCCTATTTCTCAGGCCCAGAATCTAGAATATGCATATAATTGTCAGATTAGGATAGGAAACACTAAAGTTTCCAAAACTGTCAAAATATTGTCTGAGTATAACAGAACTGATATTGCAGGCGAAAACCTGAGGAAAATTCAACCCGGAAGTGCTGTTTTTCCTGAAAGCTCTCTGTTTCATTGCCTGCCTTCGCTCCATTTAAAGGGATATCAACCAGATTCCTTTTCCTATGGCTTCCCCATGGTGTGAACAGTCTAAACATCGTTTCAGGCTTTTATTTTGGAAAATGAGCGAGAAAGATCACATCTCGTCATTGTATGGCTGGGTGCCAGCAGCGTTTTGCATGCGCAACAGCTTGGAGCAGACATTACTCTCTCTCTCCTATTGAAGAAGCTACAGTCCCAGTTGTAATATTATCGATTATATATTGTAAAAACAACCTAAGGATTGATTATAAAAAACGTTTGACATGTTTCTACTAACTTTACGGATACTATTTGGAATTTTTGTCTGCGATGTCGTGACCGCTCGAGCCTGTGGATTTCTGAACATAACGTGCCAACCAAATGGAGGCATTTTGGATATAAAAATAATCTTCATGGAACATTTATTGTGTAACTGGGAGTCTCGTGAGTGCAAAAATCTGAAGATCAAAGGTAAGCGATTCATTTTATTGCTTTTCTGACCAATCTACTTGGCTGCTAGCTGTTTGTAATGTTTTGTCTACTGAGAGAGATGTCCTTACATAAACGCTTGGTATGCTTTCGCCAGGTGGATTAACAAGCTAAACTGTGTTTTGCTATATTGCACAATTTTTAGTAATTTAATTTGAATTTGGAGCTCTGCAATTCAGCGGATGTTGATGAACCCGCTAACGGGATGGGTGCATCAAGAAGTTAAAAGTCCCCCAAAAAATAGTCACAATTGAAGATTGACCCTTTAATAGTCAAAGGTAAAAATAAATCATTCATCCAAGTTTACGGAGAAAGAAGGTGTGAGACGAACAGAGGGGCAAAAAGTGACAGGAGGGAGAAAAGGAGCGAGAGAGTAATCAGTATTCATATAGTTGTGTTGGTCACCTTGCACATGCGAGCCACAGGGATGCTGCTGAAGGTCCTCAGCATGTTGGCCTTGACACCAGGAGGAGGTTCAAACACAAAGATACGTCCAGCACGCAGCAGGTTCACTGGCACCTGAGAGGAACAGAGAAAACGCATTTAGATCTCTCAACAGTCAAGACATTCATAACTGCTTGAGGTTAACCAATCACAGTGATAAGTTATACTCCAAGTAACAACGTGGATATTTTTTTTAAATCACTGTTTTTAAAAACATTTTTTTAAATGTTTTATTATCAACAATTGAGTGAGCTTGAACTTTCTTCAAAAACCCCTTTCTAGCACTTTCATTAAGTGTACTGTTATGTCTTTATAGTCCTCAATACAGAGTAAAACACTGTCATACTCGCTATCTTGTTTATTTTTTCTAAGGAAGTTGAAAGCGGAATGTGACCTTGGGGTTGATCTCCATGGTGAGGAAGAGACGGAAGCTGGCGTGGGGCTGCATGGAGTGGAGCTTCTTCTCCAGCTGCATCAGCCAACCAGGAGCCAGGTGCACGTTCTCCAGCATCACCCACCTGCCGGACTTGACAGCGGTGTTGATGTCGCGGTCGGCCTTGTTGAAGCCCTCAGCAGAACCTGAGAGAGAGAGAGAAGAGGAGGAACCAGGCTTCTAAGATGCCAGTAGATGTTTCATACTTCCTCCTGGGCTGTTTTCAAACTGAACTGACTAAAACCCTGCTGTAGGCTACCTACCAATGGAGATGGAGGTGATGTGTTTGTTTTCCTCAGCTGCCAGGTCCCGGACCAGGCCGCTGGCGTCGTACCCGGGTACGGAGCACATCAGAACAGGGGTACTGGGTTTCACCTAGGCGGGAAGGAGAACAAGTTTCATGAGGAGATGAGCGGTTGTAATACACAATGGAACGTAGAACAGTGACCCTTAAAAACACTGTACAAATAACACACTATATCTGAGATGACTGTCGATTCAGGGATGTCCAGACTTCTGTACCATAGATATGAAATGACTACGATGGTAGATTCTATTTCTATGCTCTGTTACCTCGCTCTCCACGATGTTGCCCAGGTCCAGGGGCTGCTCGATGATGGCCATGAAGGTGTCTCCCAGGACCTTAGATACAAAGATGTGGGCCATGGCCAGCATGCGGTCCGGACGGAAGGCTTGGATCAGGAGCAGCTGGTGCACTGCCTGACCGATGGAGGCTGTCGAGGACAGACAAAGTACATTTTTTACATGGACTACATTGCAGTCGGGACTGCACAGAATCCCCGTAGCACTCTACCACCACCACTGAACCACAAACTACCCATATTCTCTACATTCATTTTGTATTTTTAATGCAAATTCTATCAAGAGCATAATTGGGATCTCGACAATGCATAGCAGCCTCTGAATGTCATGGGTTTCTATGCCTCCCCCAAAGTAAATCGGATTGAAATACTCACTTGACTGTTTCTCCTCTGTCCACAGGTAGGGCACGGACAGCTCAGGGGAGTTGCTCTCAATCCACATGAAGAATTGCTGCAATGGTAAAAACAAAACAAAAAAAACACGTCAACCTCCGACGACAACTTAAATGTTCCTTTCTTACTCTTTTCTTCTAAAAAATAATTGTAATGCTCTTCTGCTTAACAAACAGTTTAGTAAAGAGTCAGTTTAACAAACGGTTTATTAAAGAGCTTCACATTGCTAAAGTAATTTTCTTCCCCTTCCTTCCCTCCCAAGTTTCTCACCTCATCAGCTTCCACCTTGGAGACCAGGTCCTTGAAGGCGGGGAGACGGCTGAGAATGATCATGGCCTCACACTGCTCCGTGGTCAGGCCCTTCACCTTGGGCACCGCTGTACCCTTCAGCACCATCTCCGCACCACGCAGGAAGTGCTGGAACTCCGCGTCGTAGGACGGCTCGCTGAGGGCAACAGGAAATGGTTATCAATGACATGCAGGGGCAACGCCACACTGTCCACACTAGTATACCTCTTAGAATGCATCCTCAATACATTGTGGTAGTGTAGATTTTGGAACTGAACCATGGACCTTATCCTTCACATTATAACCTGGAATGTGTAGAAAGTTCAAAGTTCAATACCTTGTCATGCCTTTCAGGTTGATCCTGGCTAAGAGCATGGCGAAGGTGATGTGATCCTGGTTACACATGCCTCTGGCCACTCTGTTGAACGCCCCCTGAAAACGAGAAAATGGGATTGGTGATTTTGCACTAGAAAACCTCTAAACAAAAACCCATAAACTTGAAATCTTTGAAGAAAAAAACTCCAGCTCTAGATGTTCTAGAAGGTGTTCTAGATGTGAGGTTTTTAGACATTCTAGGTTCTATTGGGTGTTTGAGATGTGCGCTTACCTGAAAGAGGTCCTTGGTGATGTGGGTGAGGCGCTGAGTGTGGTCGCTAACACTCTTGAGGTTAGCGTTCTCGTACAGCACCGTGTGGTAGATATCCAGGAAGAAGTGCAGCGAGTACTGGTACAGGAAGTGCATCTGGAGACGGACAGGTACAGTACTTTTTGGTTCACTACTAGAAGGTTTTTAAGAGGGTCATCACCATAGAAACAGAACTAGAAGAGACTTGCATATCAGAAGTCAGATCCGTATAAGAGTTTCATTCACATGAACTCAGGCTTGGGATATATTCATCATTTAATGCAAGACGCTGTCTGCACAAGGGATAATCTTTATAAGAGATAGCAGTGTGTGTACCTGGTTCAGGGCCTCCATGGTGAAGTAGATGGAGCTGCAGGCCGAAGAGAGGGACAGGTACTGCTGCGACACCGCCTCCACCTCAGCCATCACAATGTCAGTCTCCTCCACCTTCCTGGTCACCTCCGCCGCCTCCTTCTTCAGGTTCTCCAGGGTGGTGATGATGGTGTCGTCGTCCAGGATACGACCCTTGACCTCGTTCAGGGCCTGCAGCAGGGACTTCTCCAGTTGGCGCAGACGCACCTGGAACTCACCTGGTGGAGGGAGGGAGGGTTAATGGATAAAATAGGACTAAGAGTAGAGAGTAGATACTTTCGTGTGCATTGCATATCAGCAGTCAGATCCGTATGCGAGTTTCATTCACATGAAATCAGGTTCTGGATAGATTCATCATCTAAATGCAAGAGACTGTCGGCACACGGAACGAGAGTTGCGCAAGCAAGCGTCTCACCTTGCAGTTTGAGGAGGTCGGAACGCTTCTCGTCCACGTCGGGCCTCTCGGCCTTCAGCACCTCGTTGAGACACTGGCTCTGCAGACTGCTGCGTGTCACTGTGAAGTTGACAAAGGTCACACGAGAACACAGGTCTGGAGGGAACTCCACTGTGGGGTCGCGTGTGGAGAGGAAGATGACGAAGGATGGCGACAAGTCAATGTCCTGGTCGCCAAGGGTGATGAGCACGCGTCCGCCGGTCCTGCGCACCTCTCTGTTGAGCACCGGGTTCAGGATGGGGTCGTAGCTCTCTACATCCTGGGGGAGACATTGTTACATATTGCCATTAGTTACATGGAAGCTAAATGGTTTTATCCAAATGAACCAAGGTTGGCTAGCCCAACAGTAATCTTGGAACCCAGAACCAAACGTTGCATTCGCTAGCTAGCTACTGGACCTAACATTTACGTTAAAGCTTATGTTAAATATAGTAACAATGTTACCAGTCTCAAGGGAGATTATATTTTGTGGCAGAAGCAGAGTACTACCTCCCAATGTATTCAGATGAATAGCATGTGTTACTAGCATGCTATTATAGAGGTACACATGGTCTGGAACATGCTGGATCGACCTAGAAGTCTGTTCTGACCTGCACAAGCAGAGGGTTTCCGAAACGCAGGGCGCTCTCCAGGTTCTTCCGGAAGGCGTCGTCCAGGAAGCTGGTCCTGGTGATCTTGCGGTCCTTGTACTCGTTCATGATGAACTCTGTGGCCTGGCCGGACGGGTCGATGATCAGTGGATACCTGGGAAAGGTTTAATTTTTTTGATGTATTAGAATCTCATTTAGCCCAAAGAAATGGACAGCTTTCCAGAAGTCTTAAAAAATAATTTAAAAAAGTCTATCCATCACACTCTTGGATGCACCGTGGAACTAGGATAGGCATTCATTATACAAACATTTCCATGGTAAAGTGTTGTATCTTCTGACAGGATCCACAGCGAAGTGTTTAGCTTTCTATAGAGGTTTATGATAGAACTATCATCCTCTACCACTCTGTGTTGGTCATTTAGAACACTTCAACTCCTAGACGTGGAAAAAAAAGTGGATGATATTGTGATTCGGATGGACACACTCACCTGTTGAACCTCTTGAGCATGATGGCGTTCTCGGTGCAGAGGTCGTCCGCCGGGAGGGAGTTAGCCTGCCAGCGCAGCCTCTCGTCCGCATTGGACAGGTACTCAGTCCTGGCGATGTCCGTACGGAACTAGTGGGAGAGACAGATCTGCTTAGCCATACAAAATGGGAGTCTAGAACATTACATAGAATAAGGCCTTGAGTTGCCAGAGTAGGCGTAAAAGTCTACGTTTCGAACTTGGGTTGTCCATGCGACTTAAAACAGTTAGCCCTCTGAACTAAAGCCTAGGAAATAGCCGTGGGAGCCAACCCAATTCTCCACATCTCCGGCAAGGTCATTTATCATTAAGGCCAGTATTTTTAATCCTCATCATCCCTCATTTGAAATGGAAAAACTCATGACCCCTCCCCTACTCATGATGTCAACGAAAGCCTAGTGCTGAGAACTACCCCCATTACATGAGCCACTGAACAACCCACCCCCCCAGTACCCGGATGTTAGCCTGCTGCAGGTGACCTACACCCCCCCCCCCCAGATGTTAGCCTGCTGCAGGTGACCTACCCCCCCCCCAGTACCTGGATGTTAGCCTGCTGCAGGTGACCTACCCCCCCCCAGTACCTGGATGTTAGCCTGCTGCAGGTGACCTACCCCCCCCCCAGTACCCGGATGTTAGCCTGCTGCAGGTGACCTACACCCCCCCCCCCCCAGATGTTAGCCTGCTGCAGGTGACCTACACCCCCCCCAGTACCTGGATGTTAGCCTGCTGCAGGTGACCTACACCCCCGCCCCCAGTACCTGGATGTTAGCCTGCTGCAGGTGACCTACCCCCCCCAGTACCTGGATGTTAGCCTGCTGCAGGTGACCTACCCCCCCGCCCCCAGTACCTGGATGTTAGCCTGCTGCAGGTGGTGCGACCAGGTAGTGAAGAGGTTCTGCCTCATCTGCTGCTCGAAGTAGCCCGCGTAAGCGATGAAGGCTGCGGACAGCAGGCAGTCCCCGGCGATGGTAGCCATCTGGTTCTTGAACGTCTCGCTGGACTTCTCCCAGCGCTCGCTCTCGGCAGACAGGCTCTTGAGCAGGGCTGTGCTGCGGTTCACCTGCACTCACAGAAGACGGTCAAGGTCGGATTTAACAATGAGAACAACGATGGATTGGATTGATACAGGGCTTTTCCACCTAGTCTTCAATTGCATTGGAATGGAGTTTTAAACTGAAGACTCATCCCATTGGGCAACATTCTATTGTCAAGTCTAGGGCATTGACTTTCAGAATGTTCATAGTTGAGATGCCACGCCCTTTTCTTTGAAAACACACTATTTGCTCTAAAACGCATTTCCTAAATCTCTTGCTAATTCCTAAGGTTATGGAGAAATGGTATCTCTTGCTAATTCCTAAGGTTATGGAGATGGTGAAATGGTTGTTTTATGGGTGGATGGACTTCCCTACCTTCGCCTCGACGGCGGCCAGATCTGCCTTAATGGCCTGGGCCTCAGAGATGAGCACGGCGTACTCCTCCTTGTAACGGGCGATGCTGGACTCCAGGTCGTGGATCATCTGCTCCACCTCCTCTGCCTTGGACTTGTTGTCCATGGCATCGTCCTCCAGCTTCTGCAGCTCGTTCCTCAGCGGCTCCACGCGCTTCAACATGTCAGCGTAGTTCAGCTAGAAGAGGGGGAAGAGATGGGTCAATATAATTGCAGGCTATAACTGCAGGTTATAAGTAAGGTACAGATTATTATAATTTTTTTACACACATGGTAAGGAAGAATTTACTCCTGGCACTCATTAGACATTACATGAATCTCAAATACTTCCTCTCCAAATGCATTGGAAGATCCAAGAATCCTCCTCTATGACATTCTCCTCCAATGTGTTTTGAGAGGGAGACGAGGAGAGAAGATGCAAGGAATCGAGGAAAGACTTTAGATTCACCCTTAAACCGTTCCCATTATAAAGGTCAGTGGGTGGTGGTTTCCTTACCTGAGCGATGGCCCATTTGACCATGGGGCCACAGGCCAGGGAGGCCCTGTTGACCATCTCGTAGTTGAAGTTGGGATTGGACATGTAATTCTTCTTCATCTTCTCACGGATTGACTCACTGCATTTACAATAGAGGTCACAGGGTTAGGACAGAGCAACAGGCAATTGTATAAAAATGTCAAATGAATTAAATTGAAAGCAGGGTATTCAGAAATGATTATGATGAAATTATGTACGAAGGGGGTGGCGTGCAAGGAAGCAAACATTTAAAAAAAGCCTTTTGGTTGTTACAGCTTTTAAAGGGAAATTTCACCAAAATATGACTTGGATCGTGTCTGAAACGCTTCTAGCACAGTGAGAAGTGTTTCACACATATTTGACCACAAAGGCAGCAGGTCTGGGTTTCCCGTGCCGAACGATACACCCGATGACAACATCCGGTGTATTGATGTGATGGATGAGATCTAAAAAGGCATTTCACGAAGCCTCTATGTTATACCGACCACACCATACATCTGGGTGTAGATATGGTTGTCTTTGTTTGACAGAGCCATTAGATGTCTTTTCAGCGATGCTCCTATTGGCCGATTCACTGAAAGACTACAGCTGAGTGGTGCTTCATGCTCTGGCCCCGTCGTGCATCGTGCATTCGCTATGAATGCCGGAGTGGTGGTACACTTGGAGCAGACGAATACACAGGAAGTTTGATTCTACCGGTGAAATGAAAATGCACTTGTTGCAGCTTGGACTGGGGATATTTTTGATGGGTAGATGACATAGTGGGTAGTAATGACTGACAGAGCTAGGGTGAAATTCCCCTTCAACTGGAAAATTACATTCTATTTAGTATGAATCATTTTGAAATGTTTCATCCAAATGGATACAGATCGTAGTGACTGATTTCAGACTGTTTTTCTACCAACTACGGTCAGAAAACATATCTAGCCAACTGCTGGAGATGCTAACTTGATTCAATGAGCATAATCATGCCAAGATTGGTCTACTATAAAAAAAAAAAATCAGTACATTACTCTTCTGATTTCTCAAGACAACCACTTGGCAATTAACAATAATACAGTGAATCACAACTGCGTGAGGAAGATTGCGATCAGAGTAATATAAAACGGATAAGCACAGTACCTCATGTCCTCTGAGACAAAGTTGACTATGTTGGTGATGAAATTGTCCCTGACAATAACTTGTCTGATCTTTTTCCAGTCATTAGTCTCCTCGCCCAGCAGTAAGCAGATAGACTCTAAGGCCAGCTTAACCGTGGGAGGGGGGTTGGTCATGGCACGCACTTCAACAAGATGGTGACGCTTAATAGAGCTGACGGCTGGGGAGGGATGGATGGGGGGAGGGAAAAAGAGGGGGGGGCCACTCTTTAGGAACCATGCAGGACAGAAGGGGTGGGAGGAGGGGGGTTTGACAGCAGCAGGGTTGGAAGAGGGGGGCAAAGGGACTGTGTTTCAGGGCAGAGGTATTTAGGTATTTGAACTCCATTGAAGAAAGAGGCCATTTTGGATCTCTTAAAACTTGCTAGCAGGAATGCGTCTTGCTCTAGATTTCACTGCAGAAGTGCCAAAACATGTCGGCAGTTCAAACCAAACCGCTCTGTAATTGGTTCAATCAAATGTCAAATCACACAACTCCTCTCTGCCAATGATCAATCACAGACACCCCTTCCCTCGGTCACGCAAACCCCACCGCCGCAATCTTCCCCCTCCAACAAAACACTCATGGTCACCTGATCTCATCGGCAGAAAAGTTAACAATGGTGGGGATGAAGTTCTCCCTCATTATGATGGAGCGGATCTGCTTCCAGTCTGTGGTGCTCTCCCCCAGGAGCAGGCAGATGGACTCCAGGGCCAGCTTGACCGCCCCCGGCGGGTTGGCCATGGAACGCACCTCCACCAGATGCTGCTTCTTAATGGACTTAACGGCTAACCCCGGCCAGAGGAGGGGGGGGGCACAAGAGGACGGAGGGGAGAATCAACAGCAAAGAGGGAAAGTGAGAAGAAAAGCAGAGAAGTTAGATTAAGAAGAGAGATATCCATCTCGTACCGGGAGACCGCGGGAGAGAGGACAATAAAGAACTTGGAAAGAAAAAGAAATCTGCTCAAAAAGAGCAATGTTGTTTTTATCAGCTGGGCATCTCATAATGTAAACTTGTTGTTTCTATCAGCTGGGCATCTCATAATGTAAACTTGTTGTTTTTATCAGCTGGGCATCTCATAATGTAAACTTGTTGTTTCTATCAGCTGGGCATCTCATAATGTAAACTTGTTGTTTCTATCAGCTGGGCATCTCATAATGTAAACTTGTTGTTTCTATCAGCTGGGCATCTCATAATGTAAACTTGTTGTTTCTATCACCTGGGCATCTCATAATGTAAACTTGTTGTTTCTATCACCTGGGCATCTCATAATGTAAACTTGTTGTTTCTATCAGCTGGGCATCTCATAATGTAAACTTGTTGTTTCTATCAGCTGGGCATCTCATAATGTAAACTTGTTGTTTCTATCAGCTGGGCATCTCATAATGTAAACTTGTTGTTTCTATCAGCTGGGCATCTCATAATGTAAACTTGGGGATGTAATCATTCAACAGCAGCAGTGACATTGCGAATATGAACGCTCCCAAAACAACACTGCTTGTTAAATAGATCCGTCTGCCTCTAAGCTGATTTTGCAACAATGTCTAAAGCAGTCATCAGAAGTGTAAGGAAATTAAATACAAAATAAAACAGAAGGGAGACGTACCATTCTGGGCCTCAATAACAGCGGGCTCCACCTGATCCAGGTCTACCTTGACACTCAGCTGTTTGTCTTTGATCTTCTCCTGTTGCTTGTACACAGACTCCTGGATTTCCTGACTCATCACCTAGAAATCCCAATGGAAAACACAGGTCTAATACAACCACCATCTACTTCCACAGAGGTTAGTATACAGCAGAGATCTGAAAGTCCCAGCCCGGGAGCCACATCAGGACCTGATCTGCTTATTTCTTGGCCCAGAGGGACGGTATTGTCAGACCACTGGTATACAGTGAAATAGTTCCTCTCTCTCTTACCTTCTTCTTCTCCGCCTCCTGCTGGTCCTTGACCATCTTTTTCAGCTTGTCGTTGGCATCTGCGTTCTTCACCTCCAGCTCCTGGCTCTTGATCCTCAGGTCGTGACGCAGCTCCTCCACCTATGGGTGAAGATCAAGATACAGACTGTGGTGACAAACAACTCGAACGGACAATAAAAATCCAAACAGATCTACCATAATCTTGAAACACTGAGCCAAATTGTACATCTGCAAGCTAGCTAGCTAGGCCTATGCACTTGTGGAGCCCGCTGTTATTGAGGCCCAGAATGGTACGTCTCCCTTCTGTTTTATTTTGTAGCTAGCTAGCTCTATCCACGTCTTAAGTTAATGTTTGTCAGGAAAGACCATTATGGAAGGAAGCGTCCGTCACCTGGTCCACGGTCTCCTTAATTTTCCTCAGGCCCACGTTGAGATGCATCTGCTGCTCCTCCAGCTCGCTGCGCTTCTCGTTGAACAGGTCGGCGTAGTGGTTGATGAAGTCCAGGTAGTGACGCGGGGTGATAGCCATGGTGCGCCCGCCACGCTTGGACAGCCGGCTGTTAGCCTGAGGAGGAAGAACGCCATCGTAAGCAAACGTGAGTACCATTTTACCGTCATATGTTCGACAGACCTGGTTTAAAATGTTGTCCCAGTTTCAAATCGTACCTCTAAGCCCACTTGTGGAGATCTGAGAGGAATTGACAGGTATAATCAAGTAGTTTCACTATATTGCTTACACCAATCAAATCCTCTCAGATCTCCACAAGTGCATAGGCCTGATATTTCTATTCTTTCAAATACTTTAAGGGTTTGTTTGAGCCTGCCTGGAGTGCCAGAAGGGCCGTGTTTTTGCACTTTTGGGACTATTCCATTGCACTAGGCGAGCTCAGCTGAGGTATTTGAAAAAATAATTAAAAAACAAACACAATTTGAACCCAGGTCTGATTACCAAAGCGTGAGTCTTACCTGGTGCAGTGTCTGGTGGACAAACACGCAGCCGTTGACGATGGCCTCGCGGTGAGATGGTGGCTGGGGCAGCTTGTCGTACACCACCGGCATGTAGTCAGGCACCTTGTAGTTGGGTTTCTCCAGGTCCAGTTTGATGGTGAACTCTTTGCCCACTTGGTAGAGGGCCTCAGTTGACCAGTCTCCAAACCAATTCAACACACACCTGTGGAAGGGAAGGGAGAAAGAGTTATGAGAGTCCAACAAAGATACTGCAGCGGAAGGGTACAATCATGACAGATCTGAAAACGACTGGGGGGGGATTGAGTACATTGTGTCTTGTCTATCCAAAAGGGATCCCAAAGAATCAATTCAATGAAAAATATATATGTTTTTTTCTAATACTTCCGAATCAGCCACTACTCGGGACCAGTGACAGTGTGCAAACCTGTTCAATGGAAATATTTCAGTGGGTTTAGAGTCAGCTACTAAGGTAATACCAGCGCCACTGTACTGTCGGCTGGGCATAACATTAGCACCTGCCAAATGCGGTAGATTTAGGTATTGGCAGGTAAGAAGGTGTATTTCATCAGCCACATAGGTGGGTGGTCAATTTGCAGGGCTCTACAGAGAGAGCGTTACATTTGCAAATAAACATTTAGTACAAAAAGTCAAATAGAAGCACATTTGCTAGTTGTGATTTATAAATGTTGCAGTAGCTGTTTTTCTGCTGTTTCATAGCTGCTAATCGCACAAAGAAATACAAAATCTATATCCCATCTCACGCAGTAACAAGGCCTGGCTGGGGAGCTTTGTGCTGATCGATTCATTTTTTGGAGGCTCTGTGTGATAGCGAAGAGATGCGGGGTCTACTAGTCAGATCCAAAATCATGGCCACGTGACATGACTCGAGTGGCCCCGTTACCACGGTAACCTCCCGCCCTTAAAGTGGCAGCTGAATATTTTGTCTCATCTGATATTTTGGTTAATAAAAATGTAACGAAATTGAGCAATTTATCACATTACTTCTTACAAATACATTTTTTTTGCGTTAGAATCATTAAGCATGGTCATCTGTTTTTTATGTTTGTTAATTATGAATAAACATTTCGGCTGGTAAAAAAAATCTAAGTGGCTGGTAGATTTTTTCCATCTACCTGCCACAGTGGTTGGTGGAACAAAAAGTACATTTTAGGCCTTGACTGCAGGTGTGGATATAGGAGGCCCCCACCTGTTGAAGAGGGCAGGGGAGGTGGCGGCGCGGTCCTTCAGGCCCTCAGATGAGGGGTTCATGGTGAAGACCACATGTAGGTTTCTGATGACCTGGCTGGTAAACCACTTGTAGAGCTCCTCATGCGTGTCCAGCATCATGCCCTCCTTCTGGGCGCCCTCCTTACACTGGGTCATCAGGGCGGCGTACTCGTCACCCTCAAACAGACCTGGCACCTGGGCAGGGACACATGTTAGAGAATATACACACACACAAAAAGTATGTGGACATAGTGGATTTGGCTATTTCAGCCACACCCGTTGCTGTCTGGTGTATAAAATTGAGCACACCGCCATGCAATCTCCATAAACAAACATTGACAGTAGAATGACCTTACTGAAGAGTTCAGAGTGACTTTCAACTAGGCACCGTCATAGGATGCCACCTTTCCAACAAATCAAGTCAGCAAATTTCTGCCCTGCTAGAGCATGAAACACATTTGGGATGAATTGGAAAGCCGACTGAAAGCCAGAACTTATCGCCCGACCTCACTAATGCTCGTGGCTGAATGGAAGCAAGTCCCTGCAGCAATGTTCCAACATCTAGTGGAAAGCCTTCTCAGAAGAGTGAAGGCTGTTATAGCAGCAACGAGGGGACCAACTCCATATTTATGACCATGACTTTGGAATGGGATGATGGACGAGCAGGTGTCCACATACCTTTGGTCATGTATATAGGAACTTGAGGGTATGGTATTTCCTAACAACAAGTTTCTCAATAGCAGTATCTAGGTAGGAACCAATGGAAGAGGCGACAGGGGATCTGTTTAAAGTGACTACCTTCTCCTTGTCCCTTCTGCTCTGAGCTGACAAGATAGGTAAAAAGCAATATGATCTTGATTTGGCCTTCACCCCATCCTGTCTCTTCAACGTCAGTGCAGACAGAGGACCGGAGACTGTTCTATTTTTGAGTATTAAAGTGTAAGCTTGGGTTGGCGGTCTCTACCTCTCCGTTGGCCAGCAGGGTGTTCATGCGCTCCAGGAAGCCAGAGTCCAGGACGTTGGACTCGTCCATGATGAAGGCGATCTTCTCGTTCTTGCAGCCGGAGCGACGCAGCACCGTCCGCAGGTCCTCGTCAAAGTCGTCACCCGTGTATCTCCTGTGGACCTGGACACAGACATCACAATGCAGTCAGCACCTCATTCAACCACTCAACGCATTAGAACCTACATATCGACTTGTTCCATTTTTACATTGACTTGTTTACTCCATGTGGAACTCTGTGTTGTTGTCTGTTCACACTGCTATGCTATATCTTGGCCAGGTCGCAGTTGTAAATGATAACTTGTTCTCAACTGGCCTACTTGGTTAAATAAAGGTGAAATAAAAACATTTAATAAAACATCCGATGGATTCCACAGACTTAAAAAACACACAAAAAAAAAAACTTCTGAAACACTACTTTTCCCACCCATAATATTTTGTCGTATTGTGTCGAGATGACGATTCAGATAGCTTTAAAAATTGTAATTAAAAAAGGAACAGAGTTAGATTTACAGTTACCCATTACCACAGGACTTTTCTTTACTAACCTTGATCTGATAGACACTCAGGCCGTTCATCCAGGCCACAAAACGGGACAGGGTGGTTTTTCCTGCTCCACTGACTCCAATCAGGAGGAGATGACCCTGGGGTTGTCGGAAGATTCTGGAAAAGGACATGAATTGGCCGTTTTTAACAGTGTCAAGTAAGGAGTCATATAAAAAAAAAACTAAAGTGTATCCACGTGCTAAATTTCACAATGTTGAAGCAGAGAAGTATTTTTTAAAATTTACCGGTCGATTCGGAGGACATGGTCCAGAACCTCGTTGAAGAGCACCAGTGGCACGTCCAGCTCCTCCTCGTAGAAGACCCTCAGACGGGCCTTGACGTAGTCTCGCAGCTCCTCCTGTTCCACTGGGATATAATCCTGAGGATGGGGACAGACAGCCATTAACACAAAAACATCTTTCATTTAACCAACACAAGCCATGATTGTCAATTTCTTGGCTCTACATTTACAGTGGGTATGTCTATATGGTAGTTAGGTGATGCTGCAACATATGCTGATACACAGAATTAAACAGAACCATGTTATATTGCATCTCAAATCAAAATCACATTTTATTGGTCACATACACGTGTTTAGCAGATGTTATTGCAGGTTTAGCGAAAGGGACAGTGCAGTAATATATATATATAAAAATTACTTATATTGCGTCTGTATAAACAGAAGCGTATTATATTGCTACTATGGGCAGGAAGCTCACCTTAGAGAGCCAGTTGCTGTAGAGGATAGGCCTGTTGAGGGCCTTTTCACGGTCAATGTTGGGGAAGTGCTTGAGGGCCACCATGTCAATGTTTTCGTCTGTCCAGCGCCTCTCCTCATCCTCCACCAATCTGTGCATGGGAGAGAATAGTTTTAACAGGCTTAGACAACAACATTGATCTCTTTGCATCCGACTTTTAAAATCAAATCAGGTCACACAATCGAGAAAACTCAGGATTTTCCAGGTTACAGCCTGGAACAAGCACCTGGTGTTATTCCCGGCAAGGGAAAACTCCAAGCCATATTAATAACGCTAAACAATCTTTCCCCCAAAGATTCTACTAGGCTACTTTGGGGGAGTCTGTGTGTTCAGTCCTTAGGGAAGTAGCCACACACCTGTCCTGGAAGAGGCGCAGGGCCTCATGGGCCCAGATGCGGATGAGACCCTCCACAGGGAGTGTCTCCAGGGGCCGCAGGGCCTCGAAGATGCCCCTCACCCAGCGGGACATCTCACGGGGAGAGTAGATGTAGTGGGGCTGGGTGTCTTGGGTGAAGCGTTCCTGTAGTGGACAGAGGGACATGCTCCATGAGGACAAAAAGGTCAGTTCTCTTACAGCACATCCAATCTACCCTGGTCCCAGATCAGTTTGTGACGTTTTGCTAACAACCTGAGGTTTTAACAAGATGGCATAAACTGATCTGGGACTAGGTTACATCCTATCCTACCATTGTGTTCAGCACTACAAAAATCAGACATTGTGAGTGATTCCTATAGTGGCTCTTATATATATATATATATAAAATAAAACATAGCCACTCAGTCTCAACTTACTGTTTAGAGTCAGAATAGTAGAATACACCATTTTAAAATTTGATTTTGCATCAGCAGTTTCTCTCTGGTTTCGTCAGTCACTGACAGGTAACCATTTTTAGATGAGCATGTTAGTCTACGCCAGCCATCTAAACTAATTGTCGTCGAATACAGACCCGGGCACGCGCCCAGGGGCCCTGACCTCCAGGGGGCCCCCATTGATCTTGTTAGTCAGTCAGATATCAAAATAACATGGCATAAGTCATGGCAAAATTTGATAACTCAAAATAATACTGTAAATACTTCTGCTACTGTAAATACCTCTACTACTGCAGATAACTGTAAATACCTCTACTACTGTAGATACTTCTACTACTGCAGATAACTGTAAATACCTCTACTACTGCAGATACTTCTACTACTGTAGATAACTGTAAATACCTCTACTACTGCAGATAACTGTAAATACCTCTACTACTGCAGATAACTGTAAATACCTCTACTACTGCAGATAACTGTAAATACCTCTACTACTGCAGGTAACTGTAAATACCTCTACTACTGCAGATAAATGTAAATACCTCTACTACTGCAGATAACTGTAAATACCTCTACTACTGCAGATAACTGTAAATACCTCTACTACTGCAGATAACTGTAAATACCTCTACTACTGCAGATAACTGTAAATACCTCTACTACTGCAGATAACTGTAAATACCTCTACTACTGCAGATACTTCTACTACTGCAGATAACTGTAAATACCTCTACTACTTTATCCGTCTATGTTTGATATGTAAGCTCTTACCTGAGACATGGTGTAGAACTCCACCATGGCGGCGGTGAGTGGCTCAGCGAAGGTACGCAGCGAGGGGATGAGACGCAGCATGGCCCGGTTGAAGGTGCCGTAGATCTGAGTGAGGGAGGCGGGGCCGGGGTAGTCCACGTACACCACTGGCACGTGGCGCAGGAACCTGGAATAAAAAAATAAAAAAAATACCAACAGTTACCCATCATTCAAAACCGACCACAGTGAGTCGACTCCGGGGTCGTATTCATTAGGCACCAAACGATAGAAAACTGACTGAAAACAGGTAGGGGACTACTTCACCTATACAAAACACTCCTTTTCCCGTTTCAAAACATTTTGCTAGAGTTTGTCACGTCGCTCCCACGCTGTGTACCATGTGAGTCGCTACTACTAAACAAGACCTAGGAAAAAGCTACATGGTCTCAAAATGGACATAGGTCATGTTGACAGTACCTGTGGGTGAGGGGCTTCCTGCCAGGGTCGGTGGGGGGGTTACAGGCTCCCACAAACTGGATCCTCTCCAGCTTGACCCAGGTCTGGTCTGAGGTACGGTAGAAGCCTCCATGCTCCACCATCTGCAGGGGAAAACACCAGAGGAAGGTGAGCTAATGCTCTCGCAGGAACTCAGCATAACATAGGCCTTAGTGCAGGGGTAGGAAACCCTGTTCCTGGAATGCTGCAGGCAACACACCTGACCAACAGATAATTGATCAATTCAGTGATTTCCTAAATTCAACACAGGTCGGTTAAATAAAAAAATTAAAACAAATGCCTGCGGTCCAGGACCAGGGTTGCATTTGTGTTTAACTTCAGAACACACCGGCCCATTCTCAAATGGCATCCTTCCTGGTCTCCTTTACTTCAGAAAGGCCATTGAGGAAGGAGTCATGTTAAACCTATTGAGACACAGCCAGTACGTGTGTATGTATGTACACGCTGAGACCGCCTCACCTGTCTGAGGAAGGAGATGACCCTCTGGGTACCATACTTGTCCATGTCAGGCAAGTTGATCTCATCACAAAAGAGCACCAGCCACTTGCCCAGCTGCACGGGGGCCAGGACCACACCGTTGGGCGTGCGACGGTACTCGCAGTAGTGATCAAAGGTCTTTAGCAGGAGCTCCGGGGTGGTGGCACTGGAGAAGTTCAGACCCACAACCTGGGAGCAGAGGTGAAAGGGTTAACTTTGGCAGGAAGACCTATTATTCATTTGACAGACTCATTGGCACACTTGAAGATGTAGCCTCTGGTCCAATGCCCACACTAGCATACTTATTGTGGAATTAGCAATGTATTGGGTTTTGCATTCCAAGTGGTATGCATTCTAAGTGGACATTGGAAGCTGACCTAAGTCCATCTCTATGGTGACCAGCTGAAGGGATGCAGGGTGCGCCGGCTTTTGTTCCAATTCAGCACAACAACAAAAAAATATGCATACTACCGTGTTCCAAGTGTATTCTCAGAGGACGTTCTTGCACGGAGAACGCATAAAACATTACATTGATTTTAAATACATTGTGTAATTATTTTTTGACGCGTTTGCCTCTTATTTCTTTGCATACTTCCAGTTGAAACCCACAACGATGCATGCGTGAAAATACGTACAAAGAGAGTACGCATTTGATAACTGTACTCCTACTTTGATTTGGACTCGTACTCTGACCCTCGAATGCTCAGAGCACGGTAGTATGCATTTTGAGAATCACCCCACGACTCAGACCAGTTCAGTTTAGACTACAATTGAAACCCACAGGTCTAGCGCCATCTAACCCCAGTAAACAGCGTTCCTGATGGGACCACACTTACCTCCATGTCAGGCAGAGCTCGGAGGGCGCTGAACAAGGTCATGGTTTTACCCGAGCCGGGCGGGCCGCAGAGGACCAGGGGCTTGTGCTCAGCCAGCCAGGTGTAGAGCAGGGCTTCGTGGCGCACCGTGTCCAGGGTGGGTACCACAACATCCGGGCTAGCCACCTTGTGGGTCTCCACTTCGATCTGTGGCACCTTGCCCTGCCACGACTGCCACTCGCCGGAGATGGTGACCTGACGGGACCAAAAACAATGAGGGTTGTGGTAAAATTCTAGGGACAAGAAGTTCTCTTAGTTAGCTCATATGGTCAGGAAAACAGGAAAATTTAGGTCTCCTATCAGGGTCTAACACGCGCCACATGCTGATACATTTTGGCATCGGCGGGTAAAAATTATATTCCACCAGCCACGTTAGCGGGTGGTCGGGGCTCCACAGTGCAAGTATTTCACTTATAGTAATATCAATGCTGCAGTAGCAGTCTTAAAAGTATGTCGTTTTGTTTCATAGCTGGTAAATGAAATCGCAACAAAGAACTATGACTCCTCACACTGCCTCGCTTGTGAAGAGCTGAGTGAAAGATTCATTTTTAGAACGAAAAATCTACTGAAGTGAGACTTTGCCCTCGTGTTTCCCAGCTGTTTACATAGTTTGTTCACAAGCTAGGATGTTTTTCTATTTTTGAGTTTCAACAGAATCTCACGGGCACAAACATGACTTGTTACGTTACCACGGTAACCCCCTGCCCTTAAAGGGGCAGGTGAACATTTGTCTCATCTGTGATATTTTGGTTAAAATACTCAAGGTCACAAAAAAAATAAATTAAACATATCACACTACTTCTAACTAGTAATACATATGTTTTAGAAACATTACAAAGCATCCTCATCCATTTTTGTTTTGTTGGTGTAATTTTAGTGCCATTTTTTTTTTTTAAACATTTGTCTGGTAAAAAACATGGCTGGTAGATTTTTTTTATATACCTGCCAGTGGTTGGTGGACCAAAAAGTTGATTCATTTAAAATTTAAAGTTAATGTTATGCCCTGGCTCCAGTTCTACCACAGGATAGGACAAACAATTTAAATAAATAACCTTTTGAATTTTAATGAGAGTTAAATGGGTGAGCCACTTTGTTATTCAGCTTGATGATCTGAGATTCAAGAGCACGTCCATTCCTACCTCGTAGTCGATGATGGGCACGTTGGGCGCCGAAGGCAGGGGCACAGTGGTGATGCGGCGGATATATTCACCCAGCTCGCCACGTATCTTCAGCCGGCCGTCGCCTGAGAAGGACCACAGCACGGCGTAGATCAAGTACCTCTGTGGACACAAACGGCAGAAATATGGTTTAACATTTATAAAACCCATTCATTATTTTTTCTAATATATTTATTGTACAAAAATCAAGTTCACAATTAGTGCAGCATTGTTACAAACCCATGTAGTATTATTGTTTGGATTCTTGAAAAGCACTCAATAATAATAATAATAATAATAATAATGACGCTTAGTGCAATGTTCTCTGGATTCATCAGATTTAATTATCTGGGGTAAGTCTCCAGTCTGACAGGATAGTTTCAACTCAATCAATCCACCAAGTAAATTGAAAAAACATTTGCACCCCCCCCCCTAACTACTCAATTCTTGAACTACAATTTCAATTAATCTCCTAAATTTAAATGAATTAAAATGGAATTGACACCAAGCCCTGAGGGACTCCATTTAGCCTCCCCACAAGCAGGAGGCGCTGTGGCACCGCTGACTGACCTGCATGTAGCGCTCCAGCTGGTCGTTGGGCATGGGGAAGTCTGAGTGGTTGTTGTTGTAGAGCGCCACGTTGCGGCAGGCCTGGTGTAGCATGGAGAACAGGGAACCCATACAACGCAGCCGCGTGAAATCCATGATGTGCTCCATCTTGGAGGCGTGCTCCAGGGTCTTGATCACCAGCCCAGTGGAGGTGAAGTAGGGCTGCAGGATGGCCGCTGTGTCCCTCTGGATCTGGAGAGGGGGAGAGAGAGGACAATGGGGGGTGTTATAAGACTGTTAACGTAACGCTAGATGAGCCAGGGCTGTGTTCAATAGGGAGAAAATGTTTTCCAACAGAGTGAAACAAGTGTTTTGTTGCGCCCTACTGAACAGGACCCGGGTAGCAACAGTACCAACCTGCAGCATGGGGGAGGCGGTCTCCTCGCCCTCGTCCTCGGTGCCCTTGTGCATGCGGAAAGCCTCATCTTCGCCCTCGTCCAATGGGATGCTGCGCAGACGCGCCAGGAAGTGGTTGAAGATCATGTCAGTGCTGAGCACGTCTTCGCTGAACCAGACCATGCCACAACGTGACACAGTGGCCAGGGTGGCATACTTCAGATCCTGCACCTCGAACATGATGCGCACCTACAGACACCACATTATGGAGAGGAATGCTGATGTCACAGATCCAAATGTAAATCGTTTTAATGGTAGTCCCCTTTGGACCAATAAAAAGCTGGAGCTGGAACACACCCATATAAAATTGTTTAGTGTGGTGGTGCTGACTAACAGTGAATAAACTGTAAACTATATAAATAAATAAAAGAGTTGCACACAACTCTTTCTATATCTTTTTTTTTTTACTAAAAGATAATGACCAGTTTAATTCAATGGCGCAGTTTCACACTCAAATTAAACCTCCATCTGGACTAAAACTGAATCAGTATGTGCAAGTGTGTTTCAAAAGTGGACTTCACAGGGTGACCAATGGTATTACAGATGTAAAGCTTGTGTCATGGTTCTGGATTTTTTTTCATTAAAAAGGGATCTGGCTCGAGGGGACACGACATACGTTTGGCGGCAGGCTGAGACGCTCTCCGTTGGGCAAGGTGAGCAACTTGTTGTCGTCCAGCACAGAGTTGAGATTCTCTACCCACTCGGGGTCCACGTCACCATCAAAGATGATCCATTGCCGTTTCTGCAACTCGCCTCTCACGTTGTCAATGATCCTGGGATGAAAAATCCCCAAAACAATCGATTAATTAATTGACTGGATTTGTAATACAAAAAGAGAAAAACTTTTGGAGTGTCATCAACCTGACAATGACAAGAGACACCAAGAGGGCTTAGTTCGGAGCCCTGGGGGACACCAGTCGTGTCGCGAGACCATGTGGTGCTTAAAATCAACACACTACATAGAATAGCTTGAACAACAATACATTACATTGAAGCCTGCTAATACTTACTTCCTGAGCACGTGCGTGAAGAGCCCATCGGTCCACTCACGGGTGTTGGGGTCTAGGGTTCCGTACAGGTGGTCCTTGCTGATGGCCTTGGGGTCGATGATGTGGGCCACACCCTCCATCCCCTCCAGGCGCTCCAGGGCTTTGAGCAGCACCCTCCAGGCCATGGTCTTGCCACTGCCAGAGGGTCCCACCATCATCAGGCCGTGGTTGATCTGGGTTATCTGGTACAATTGGAGCACCTGGAATGATATGGTTTAACATTACAGACTTGACACTTAGCTGACATCTTGGGAGTGCAGACAAACCTGGTTTCAAATTCAGACATTTTAATCAATGTCGGCACCAAAGGTTCTAAGGGAATTACATTCAAGTTAGAGTTCAAAGTAGTAACAATACTGTCATAGATGTAACAATTGACATCAGGATAAAGAAAGAGTTTGGTTTTGCCAATCTACACTACAGGTCAAAAGTTTTAGAACACCTACTCATTCAAGGGTTTTTCTCTATTTTTACTATTTTCTACATTGTAGAATAATAGTGAAGACATCAAAACTATGAAATAACACATATGGAATCATGTCGTAACCACAAAAAAGTGCTAAACAGATCAAAATATATTTTATATTTGAGATTCTTCAAAATAGCCACCCTTCGACTTAATGACAGCCTTGCACACCTCAAATGAGTAGGTGTCTATTTCTGGGTGAAATCACACAGAGTGAATAATTGGGGACGACATTACGTACCTTCTCAACCCACATGCTGCCCACGTCGTCTCCGTCTCCATAGGTGAGGAACATCTCGGCGCAGACCTTGCGGAGCTCTTCGCGCAGAGCCGTCATCTCGCCGCGCATGTACTGCACGCCTGGGAAGACGTCCGACAGCAGGCTGAACAGCAGGGGGATGTCCTCAGCCACCAGCTTGGGTACCATGGTCTCACACACACTCTGGATCAGGATCTGAACACGGACAGAGACACACAGAGGTTAGGCGACAACCCCTTCTAGATAACAGAAAAGCAATATGCAATAAATATGCAATAAACCCGTGTAAAAAAAAATATGGCTCATGGGATTAGCTGGTGGTCATACAACTGGAAGTGTATTGTGACTGTAGTTTTAGTATGTTTTTAATAATGCAGAAAACTGAAGAGAGAAAACCCAAAGATACTTCAGTTCCTTTACCTCCTGTTCGGGGAGGTTCTCCGCGATCTCGTTCTCATCCACGTTCTCGCCGCGCTCACGCTTATCCTTCTTGATCCTCTGGATGCGCTCCCGCTTCACGTTGCCGGCGCTGACCAGCACGCTCTTGAGAGCTCGCAGGCCAAAGTCGTAGTGACTCTGGGATGAAAGCTGTTCGTCGCACAGCCTGCAGGTGCACAGAGAGAAAAATAGATTTTCAGTCAATGAGAAGGAACACAAAACCAATAGAGCTTTCAGGGAGGGGTAGTAGTGCTGTCATGTATGAAAGATTTCACATTATTTGATCTCTCAAATGTTGTTGGAAATATAGTACATACTACATAATAGTAGATAATATAGTACATACTTGAAGAAGGGCACGATCTTCTTGGCCAGGATCTCCGCGGTGCGGAAGCCCTGTGAGTAGAGCATGACCTGGGCGATGAGTTGGCGGTCGGGCTTGGTCATGGCCAAGGAGCGGAACAGCTTCTTCAGATTGTCGGGCAGGTTTGAGCGGCCGGCGTAGCCGGGGTTCATGGTGATGAAGATGGCCATGTCGGGGCTCACCTTCACCTGCTTGTTGAGCAGCTCGCAGGTGACAGGAGCACCTGGAGAAGGGGGAAACGGTGACATTGACTAACTTACATTCTTAAGTGCACCGACATAAGGCCTCTCGGACAACACATTTTCATGGACTAAAAAGCACTTTCAAATGAAATTCTAAGAAGCTTTTAATGAGTCTGTGGAGATACGTACTGCGGTCTCGGTTGGGGTTGCTGTGCTCCCTCAGGGCCACCTGGATGAACTGGACCTGCTGTGAGACGGCCGACAGCATCCTCTCCTCCAGACGATTGAACTCGTCAAAGCAGCCCCAGGCGCCTACCTGGCACAAGCCCACGAAGATACGACCCATCGCCTGGAGACAGATAAACAGATCTTCTTTATAAAAAAAATAAATAAAAGAAAGGCTTCTCTGATTCGGAAAATAACATTAATCCAAGATTAGCCTCTTTTAGTGTAAAGTATCAGTCAGTATTAGCGTACCTGGAAGTCGAAAGTCTCGTCACAGTTGAAGACCAGGACGAAGCGTCCCAGCTGGTGACCCAGAGCCTTCACAGACTCGGTCTTTCCAGTTCCAGCGGGCCCTGGAAATAAAGAGCGAAAAATCACCAGAGGATATTCTATAAAGTTACAACTCAGTTTGGCTTTCAGAATTTAAACTGTCTACTTTATTGGCTATGTAGAGTCGAGAGCAGGCCTGGGCAATTCCAGTCCTCCCTCGGGGGCCTGATTGGTGTCAGACTTTTCCCCCCC
This sequence comes from Oncorhynchus clarkii lewisi, assembly GCF_045791955.1. Lineage (NCBI taxonomy): Eukaryota > Metazoa > Chordata > Actinopteri > Salmoniformes > Salmonidae > Oncorhynchus > Oncorhynchus clarkii. The sequence continues at coordinate 56,887,438 of NC_092165.1, read as the reverse complement.
ATCCCTAACAAACACACCTGATTTAAACTAATTACACGTTTAACTAAAGATCATGATTAGTTGATTATTGGAGTCCTGTGTGTTAGCTGGGGCAAAAGTGTGACACCAATCAGGCCCTTGAGGACTGGAGTTACCCAGGCCTTGTCTAGAGAGTGGCATGCAGTACTTGGAGCGTACCAAAGGGCGCTCCACCGAACCTGGCCTCCAGGGCCTGGGTCATGGTCAGGTAGCAGCGGTCGGTCAGTGGGGTCTGGACCAGCTTGTCCTGGACTCCTAGGTACTCAAAGCCATAGTTGAACTTGGCGTTGGCCATCTGGATGGACAGCTGCTGCAGCACGTCCGTCTGCTTGGGGTCAAAGTAGAAGCGCATCTGGCTGAGCCACTCAAACGACTTGGGGTTGTCGACCTTGTTTTTGATCAGTTGCCTGGTCACGTCCCTCTGGTGGACCAGCTCAGTGATCTATAGGAAAGGAGCACAAACAGTTTACTTTATCATCAGTTTGGATAGTGGGACTGACAGAGAAAAGCTTGATGCCTAAGTCTGTGCATTTAACAATTAATCATCTTTGAAATCCTACTTGGAGAAAGCTCTTCTCAAAAGCTACACCCATTCTTCCAAACCAACTTGTCCAGAATGTCTGCCGATGTGTCATCTCCCACTCACCAGGTGTTCCAGCTTCCTCCTGCGGAGTGGAGGCTGCTCCATCAGCACGGTGTCGGCCAGCACGTTCAGGGTGGCCTCCACATTGGTCAGCACGCTCGACATGGGCGACATGTCCCCGCCACCCGAGATGGTGGTCAGAGCGGCATCCACTTTCTCAGACCAGTCGATCTGAGCAGACAGCACTACCAGCTGAGCCTGGAGTTAGTAGAGGGAGAGATGTTTTTCAACATGTTTAAATTGGTTTCAAGATCTTTGTGGGCGTTACAGGTCAGACTACAATTTTCATGGATATTCTTTCGGGGCTACCAACCGGATTACTATCCGTTAACCACTTCGTGACAAATATTTTTGTGAAAAGGGCTATGTAAATAAAATTGATTGATTGTGGGTCGTGGCCAATTTCTGTTGTGTCATTGCCGACTCAACATGATCATGGCTGACTGCTGGATGAACAATAGCCCACTGCGACGTTCCGTACCTGGTATCGGTCGATCCAATCGATGTATTTATCGAGTTCGATGGAGTTGCCCTTGTTGAACGCGCCCACCTCTGTGACCGACTCGGCCAGCAGCTTGGCCAGCGTGACCCGCATCTCCTTCTCCACCAGGGTCAGCCAGTCGTTGATCTTGGGGTGCTCGAGGAGGTCCACGGGGGTCTTGTAGAAGATCTCCTCGCCCTCACGGGATGAGATGCCCAGCACCACCGTGTTTTCCTCGTTCAGCAGGATGCTGGAGACGCCGGCGAACATCTTCTTGAAGTGCTTCTGCAGCTTGGCAACGTTCTTGCTGTTTCCGATGATCTCCAGTAAGTCTTCATCACCAACGAAGTAGAACCTGGTAAACATAAATAAACATGGTCATCACATTCAGGATACACATCAGTCACTTTACAGTGAGAAATACAGGACTAAATGACCATACTAAATGAACAGCAACTACTAATTTCTTCAACGGGGGGCTAAATATTACAGATTAAAAAGCTTAGCTTGCTGCTTAGCCTGCTAAGGCTATGTATATACAATCAAATAAATATATAATTTTATTTAAAAAACAGTAAGAGTAAACAATACTTTATAGCTATAATATAGCTAACGTTAGCCAGCTAATGACAAGCTGATCGCTGTTGGATGCTTTCACGTTTAGTTTGTCTGGGTTTGTTGCTTTTAGCTAGCATATGGACAAGCAGTACTGCAGTAGTCAGACATGACACAAATAACCAACACAGGTGGATCCGTCATTTATTTTTGCACTACACAAACATTTATAAGAACAGTCGGCCCTCAAACGCTAGCTAACGTTAGCTTGCAAATCAGAGTTGAAAAATGCTGGCTAGCAAATGTGAGATAGCAGGGATTTTAGTGAGCTACCAAACCTGTCTGGTGTGTTTTGTTTGCCTGCTAGCTAGTAGCCAGTGACATGGGAAACAAAGTTAGGAATTCAGCTAGTTAGCCTGTTATGTAGGCGTAGATGCTAACCGTTTAGCTAGCAAGCTAAACATTTGGCTAGCTGGCATTGGGAGTATAAGGTAACTTTAGTTAGTGTGGTGAGGGTTAATTTAATTATTTCTTCAACATTGCTAGCAAGTTTATTAAGCTAGTTGTTGCCAAAGGACTTTGCAAAATGTTTTAGTTTTCTAGCTAGCAACATTAGCAAAGCTAGCTGCACAGTCATATTGGCTAGCTAGCAACATTACATAATTTCTCTAACCAAGGTCGTGGAAACGCAATTTGAGCTAGCCCACCATGGCCAGCCCAACCCAGGGTTGACTTTAAAGTGCGAAGCTTTAGATACGGCCCTGTTTTTTCAGAATTCAAACCAAGAGGTACGCTACAACAGGACTTGCTCTTGGTTTGAGCCATTTCTATTGAGAAAAGACCCTACACTTTAGACCGGATATAGGATTTTCCAGATTTTCCCAAAAACGGAAATGAGAGACAGGCCTATGGCAGATGACACTATTAGAGACATGGATAACATCTTACCTGGGGAATGAGGACCTCTCCCTCTCCAGGTACTCTCCCAGAGCCTTCTGGATCTTTCCCAGCAGGTCGGCCAGCCTCTCCAGAGACCTCTGCACCCCCTGGATGTTCAGCACGTCCATCACCAAAGGAGACTTGGTTACCTTTTTCATCAGAGCCAGGAACTCTGTGCTGATGCTATATGGGAGAGATAAATAAAAGGTTGAGCAATGTTATCTTGGGGTGGCAGGTAGCCTGGCGGGTAGGAGCGTTGGGCCAGTAACCAAAAGGTTGCTGGATCGAATCCCTGAGCTTAAAAAGTAAAAATCTGTTGTTCGGCTCCAGAGCAAAGCGCAGTTGCCGATGAAGTGGATGTCAATTAAAGCAGCCCCACCACACCTCTGATTCAGAGGGGTCGGGTTAAACGCAGAAGACACATTTCAGTTGAACTGACTAGGTATCCCCCAAAAGCTTACCAAGATCTTTACCAAGTCCTCCTTACCACAGACAAGGTTATTTGGCCTATTCCCAATCTTAGGTGACAAGGGGGGGAACCTCAAATATTTCCTTGATTCCATCACAAAATGTATTGGAGGAGAAGATCAGAAGAGAAGAACTACGGATCTTACCTCGAGAACCTCTGGGTCTCCACAGGCAGCAGGTGTTTGATGTCAGCACTGCCAGTGAAGATGCCTTCCAGGTAGACCCAGCGGCGCTGGACATCGATCCACACGTCAAACAAGGCCATGATCCGGTTCAGCTTGTCCTCCCAGCTCATAGCATCTTCCTCAAACACCTGATGGCACACAGAAGGAACCATTAATGCCTCATGGAGACTAGGACCGTACCATGTAAACCATGTGTTCTTATACTATCCGACAAGAACCAGAGACTGAGTCAAGACAGGAACTCGAGATCCAGACCAAGACCAGCCCAGATCCCTTGAGATCCAGGCCCAACCTCTTAAGAAACCAGATCCCATCACGAGACCAAGACTGCATTTATATGATGTAAAGACCACAAGATCAAGAGTACATCTCTGACAAGAACCCATTTGAATTTAAACATCCACCGACCTTGTAGTAAGGTGACAGCTTCATGGCTGACACGCTGTTGATGTGCTCCTTGACCTTGTTGAAGAGGTCGTCCCAGCCGCGGATCAGACGGCACTTGTTCTGGTAGTTGATCAGGTCCAGCTCATAGGCGTTCCAGACCTCACGGATCTGTCCCGGACCAATGGAAAAATACATCAATATTGCCACTTACTGTCATAGACATGACTTGATCACCAATTGGTCGAAAGGTGCACTAATATTGCAGTCTCTATGGACATACTTGACTACCCAGATTTTAAATCCTTTATCATTTTTGTAATTGCGCTGCAGGGAACAAAGATTTGTTTAAGTGGAATGTTGTGGTTACCTGTTTGAGGAACTCCTCCAGGGCCATCTCTCCCTGGGCCACCAGCAGCACGTCCCTCACCACCATCTCGTTCCTCTGCAGATCCACGTCCCAGATCTGACCCAGAGTCAGCTCCGACAGCACCCAGTTCACGTGCAGACGCTTCATCAACTGCTTCCAGTGGCGATCCTTCAGGGCCTCCGACTTTAGCTCGATCACCAGCATGTTGATCTGAGTGACGAGACAAAAGGACCGTTTAGTGTTAGGATAGGAAACTTGATTCAGGTATATTGTAGACGCGACCAGGATGTTATTCAACATTAACAAGTACAAAGTTTTTGTCCAAGCTTTTCCCATCCAAGAGGAATGTCAACCAGACATGGTTCAATCTTTTGTCTCAAGTAACTACTTTTCAATTGCAACAATGCAATGTCTAGTTTCGACTAGTACCGAGGGAAATACAGGGTCTTACCTTCATGTAACTCTTGAGAAGCCTCTGGACGTGCTCGTAGGACGCATACTGCCTCAGTCGAGCTGGGAAGTTCTTCAGCTCATTTAGCAGGCCGTCTAAACTCTGACGCAGCTACAAAATCGGATATACAGATACACATTACACTAACAGACTTGGCCCAATAGATGGGCCCTAAACAGACATGGTCCACAGTGTCCTTGAACACAAAGACAAATTAATCTTACCTTGCGTGGTTGAACAGAGACCCAGGGCTGCTCCTTGGCCTGGTCAATCTGCTCCCACACCTTGGACAGCTCTGACCACACCCCCTTCAGGTCCTGCAGCTCCTCCAGAGCCACCTACAGCACATAGAAACAGATCAAACTTTAGCACCACAGAGGAGCATGAGGACATCTTACTGTGAAGTGACATGTTTGTATCGACAGATATACCAAGACTCCAGGCACAATGAGGCAAGGGGAACAACGATGTCATATGCCGAGTTGCTCTTACACGGACTAATGAACAGTCTAAAATGCAGTAGCGACTGGCTGCAGATAGCATAGTGCTTAAAAGATAACACCTCTAGTTTAAAAAGACAGAGGTGTGATAATCATACCTGAACTCTCTCTTCGCTGCCGCTCAGCAGGCCAGTGTCGGTCAGCTCCAAGGCCTCTTTGGCTCGGGAACACTTATCCCGATCATCCTTCAGCCGGCCAAACTTTCCCTCGTAGATGGTGAGAGACTGGAGGGCCTCCTCTGGACGCAGGGCCCCCTATGGAACAACAAATCTAGGATCAGCTTATACCCTCACCAAAATTCCAAGTGCAAAACTCATATGAAAGATTTATGCAAAGATCAAATTAAATAAAAACATCCTTTACATCAATCTTTCAAACAAAAATGTATCTTAAATAATTCTCTTACAGCCACCGGTTTGGTCTTCTCCCAGTCCGCAAGGAGATCGATGGTGCGACCCTCCACGGCTTTGTCTTCCTGGACGATCTTCATCTGCAAGTTGGCTACTTGCTGCTGGATGGCCGTGTCCTTGCGCTTCATGATGTCGCTGAAAGCACCCCACTCGCCCTCGATGTTGTCGATGTACAGCCACGATGGCGGGAACTGGAAGCGCTGCTTCTCGAGAAGCCGCTGACCGTTGCGGAAAAGCTGCGAAGAAAGAAGTCAGGATTTTAAAAATCCATCCATCTTTTCATATCAAAAAAATAAAAATCAAATGTACATCACATACAGTTAACAGCAGGGTAAAAAAAAGAGGGCAGTGAAATACTTGTGCTAGCGCCATCAACAACGCAGTACATTAATCAATACTTTCATTTAAAAAATGACAAGTATTAGAAGTAATAGAAGAGGGAGATGCGTAATAGTAATGGAATGTATTTAAAAATAGAACGTGGGTAGTGGAATCAATAGTATATATTCGAACAGCAGCATTGACTGTGCGCGTGCTTGTGTACGAGTTCTCACCCCATGACAACGATTTGAGGTCACAGCTTGTGAGGATCGTATGAAAAATCATTTCGGCAGTACTTACATCCACGTTCTTCTCAAACTGCTTGATCTTGCGTTTGAGCGTCTGGACATAGGTGATGAAGGTCACAGCGTCCGAAGTGCTGGCGGTGTCCACCGAGTGCTGCTCCAGCTCTTGGCGGGACTGTGGTGAAACAGATGAAGGACAGGGGAGTTGAAATCAGATAGAGACAAATAGTCTGCTCCAACAGCCACACTAACATGCCACTTAAAATGAAGCAATGTATTGGGTGTGCATTCTAAGTTTCATGCTAGTTATGACAATGGAACATATTGCCAGTGACTACAATGAAACCAGTTTATCTTGGCAGAGAGGAGGGGGCTTACCTTGGAAATCTGGGAGTGGAAGTCCTGCATGTTGTTGCCCAGCATCTGGCCGAACCTGCTGAGAACCTCTTTGTGCCAGGAGTCATACTTCAGGTTCACCTTGGACTGGACCTGGAGTTGAACAAAGTATACAACCAATCCGCATCACCACATTTCTAGGCAAAAATGCATCTCATCAGCGCACAACTGAACAGAACAGCAGAAATTGCTCTACTCTATTGCTGAATCGTCAGTCTCTTTACCTTGCCATAGTCAATGACCACGGGCCCAAACTCCTTCTTGGTCTCAGCGTTGTCGAAGGTCCCCCTGGCTTTGCGGATCTGGACCAACAGGGCCTGCCACTTGGTCAGATCCTCCCCCAGGCGGTTGTAGATGTTCTCTGCCTGCATGTCCCACAGGCATTGGTACTGCAGCCACACCTACACAACAGAGACACATGGGTGAGTGACAGAACCAATAGCTGAAGTGAACTCCATCTTGGGATTAATCTCAATAATCGTTATTTGCTTCTTGTGCTCAAAAAGACATTGGAGGACAAGGTACAAGGGGAGGAACCAAGGACACAAAAAAAGACAATTGAGAAAAAGATCCAGTATAATTTATGGGTGTTTCAAATAGCTAGCTGGCTAAATCTGACACATATACAGAAATGTTAAGGACAATACATCAACACGATTGATTGCATACCTTGACATACTGCTCCACCTCGTTGACGTTGTCCTTGACCGAGTTGTAAGCCTCCTCCAGGGCAGCTGGGCCGTCTGGCATTCTTGTCAGTGCGTTCCTGTAGAACTTCTCCTCCTCAGACAGCTCATAGTGGACGCCCACCTAGTGGCCAGGACACCAATACATCAACTATAGCAACCTATTCCAAAACATCCCATGTACTTGTACCCAGCATGCTAGAGAGGCTAGCATACTAACTTGCTAAAGAAGCTAGCTAGGTGATAGCAATGAATTCAATACTAACTTGCTAAAGCAGTTAGCTAGGTGATGGCAATGAATTGAATATATAAAGGTGCTCTGCATGGCCTCCAGACCTGGTATCTTTGGCTCTGGATCCTGGGCAGAGAGAGGATGACCATCTTCCAGGCAAACATCTCCTGGTAGAGCTTGTAGCGACAGTCTTCAATGGGCGGGTTTAGGTAGATCACTTGGTTGGTGATCCTCAGCTCATGTACAACGTTCTTTCACAAGTAGAAAAAAAAAAAAGTTTCATAAACTGCAATTTGTGCCTTTGGGAAGACATTTTATTCATTATATTCTTATCAAATCAATCCTCCTCCTGCAGTCTTGAACCCGTACCTTGATCTTGGGCTCTCCGCCAGGCTTGTGGCTGACTTGAGGGGCCTCTGTGTCCATGTCCACATCAGCCTTGTCCTCCATCTGACCCCGGAGAACCTGGGTCCAGGCCCTGAGCCCAGCCTGCAGACGCACCCCGAGGATCCTTTCAATCTAAAGGGAAAATACAATTTCTAATGAATATTGATTCAATAAAACACTTTTTTTTTTTTTTACCAGAACAGGGACCAGCAGCAACAGAATAGGTGCTGGTATTTGTGGCCCCTACTGGTCATGTTCCAGGACAACTATCCGGCTCGAAGGACCATGAAAAAGAGTGCCAACTTGTAATTGGAGTACTCGGAGGGAAGTGCAGTTTTAAATAGGAATAGGAATTTCCTCAGGAATGTGAACAGTAGGACACAGGGTAAGAGCCCCAAAACAACACAGAAAGTACACTGGAGAGTGTTGTAAGGGTTTTGTACAGACCTCAATGTCCAGCTTGTTGACCCAGATGGGTAAGTTAGAATAGGAGTGCAGGTTGAGGTCATCCACAGCTTTCTGCACGCGGTTGAGGATCTCTGTGAAGGTCTTGTGTTCGTACATGCAGGTCTCGAGAGAGCGCACTTCAAGGTCGATCTTCTCCTCGATGAGCAGAAGGTCGTCCACCTGGAAAACAAAAATACATGAATATCATACATTCATTCAGGGCAGAATCCGAACATACGATCTTCAAGTGCGGAATGCAAGTCTTGCAACTGCACACTTAAAATAAAAATTGCCAGGTGAGATCCAACCTTATGGTTACAAAAAACACTGACCTTCTCCTGGAAGTTGAAGACGGTCTCGGCCAGGCGTTGGACGTAGGGGTCCAGTTTGTAGGACTCCCAGACCAGGGCAATGCCCTCCGTGACCAGAGCCTGCACTTCCTTCTTGAGGCCAGCCACCAGCAGCGAGATGGAGATGCGCTCCTCCACCTTCTCGCAGGTGCGCTCGTACGTGCGCACGCTCTCGATCAGGGAGATGGCGAATGGATAGAGCTGGTTGGCCTGGTGTGCCTTGTTGACGATGGCAAGCGGCACACGGAAGCTCAGCCACTTGAGGTTGCGCACCTCCTTAGACAGCGTGATGATCTCGGGCAAGAAGTTGACCTTGAGCTTCAGCATGTTTCCTGTGCGACCGCGGGCCCGGCTGGTCTCAATGGTGAAGATGCGGCCCGACACGCCCAGGTTGCGCTGCTGCACCTTGCGTGCCCAATCGTCAAATATCTCCTGGGTGTTGAGCTTGGCGCGGAAGCTGTCGCCATCCTGCTTCAACTTGAGGCCCTCCACGTGGTTCTCCCAGCCTTTGCCCAGCACGTCTTCCACACGCTTCATGTAGGCGGTCAGCTGCCGGTCGATCTGCTTGGCCCAGATGATGGAGCCCGACACAGGTGGCAGGTCACGCACGTGGCTCATCTTGCATGATTGGCTCTGTGGGTACTGCACCTTGAACTTGTCGTGCAGTGACTCAATGTCATCTTTGACGCGCTGGATGAGCTGTGTCTGGTACTCGCGGATGGCGCCGCGGATGTGGGGGCGCACGAACAGCGCGTTGAAACGCGAGAAGATACGGAACATCTCGTTGGCATTCTTGGCCGTTCCCAGCTGGTCACGGAGGCGGGCAGTGATGCGGGTCTCCACGCGGTCAATGCGCTCGTCGTAACGCTTCATTGCCGCCTCCCAGGCCTCCATGCCCTCCTTGGACACATCCAAGCCGTCAACCTCCTTAACGTTCTCATAGGCCAGGTTCACCTCCTCAATAGCGTTGGCGTCCGCAGCGTCAAACAGCACCTCCGCCACCTTCATCTCAGTGGGCTCCACCGCCTCGCCTGGGGCGTGCTGGGGCACCGCAGACACCTTGACAAGGCATAGAGAGAAAGAAAACCTTTTAGCAATGATGTATGATATTACCACTTAGAAACCAGCAAGGGCAACTCTTGACCAAAACTGCAAGTCATTGTGGGGGGGGGGGGGGTGTATGCTCAATAGAGAAATCTCCATAAAAAGTGGTTAATCCAGATATAAACTTAATCTGGGTCCATAATACCAACCCTCGGGGGCACTAACCATTGACAAATCTCTGTCCCTTTCTTACCTGAGGCCTGAGTACACGAACGATGACGGCCCTCAGCTGCTCGTGCTGCCTGCGGAAGCGCCTCATGTGGTCGAGGCGGGCCTGGAGCTTGCGGTGGGCTGGGCTCAGGCGCCACACCATCTTCAGGTTTTCCTCCCTCTTCCTCTTCACGATGTCTCTCAGCAAGACCTGGAGTTTCTCATATTCATCCTCCCAGGTCTGGAAGACCTCGAAGCACGCTACCATCACCTACAATGGGATAGAAATAAGTATCAACTAAATGCTACTATAAACTAATGCTACTATCAACTAAGTCATGTCAATACAACAATATAGAAGAGTATAGGAATGTATAGATGGGTTTGTTAACAACAACACAAACCATATGCACCCATCCATGGGGCATAAGTCAGTGTGTTGTTGTGAATCTGGATGGCCAGATTGTTAGCAAGAACGACAAGAAACTGCCGTGTGGGGAATCGTAAGTAGCTAATTGAATCTTGTTATTGGTACCATGTCTTGTTTTGACTGAGGTCATTTCAATGCTAATATGGCTAAAATTCGCTTGCTAGCTAGCTAGCCAACCAACTACTAACAATGTATTTGAAAGACAAGTGGTCAATGTGCAAATGTATTCACGTTACCAAAAAACATTGGGAGACGAAATATAGCTTACATGTTGTCAACAATCTAAGCCAACTCTGTCCGTTTTACCCCATAGTTGCACACGTCTCGGTTTTCTTGCCAAACAACCAACTCGTCTATGGAGTATATGTCGCAGCTGCCACTGTAGACTCACCTTTTCAAACTCCTCATAGGCCACGTGCATGAGCTTCCTGGTGCCCAGCACTTTGAGGAGCTGGGAGCTGAGGTCTCGGGAGATGGCCTCCACCAGCCGCAGGGCTCGCTGAATGGGGTACTTGGTGTTACGGATCTTCCTCAGGTGGGTGAAGATGGCCACCAGCGCCTGGCGGATCTTATCCAGCTCAGTGGCTGACAGCAGGTCGTTCAAGGGGAAGTCCTTCATTAGGGGGTTGTAGTCGTTGACCGTCTCCACTGCCTGCTTCAGACCTGGGAAACATATTCAAGTCGTTAAGTCTAATAAAACGATGGCACGTTCTAAACATAGAATTAGGAATTAGAATACAATAGGATCTCCATGGTTCTAAAGTAGTGATGTCAATCACAAAGTGGAAAATGTATATTGACCAGAGGTATGAGTGACAAGTCCTTGACCAAAAAAGCAAACAAATAAATAAAAGGAAAAGGTTCCTTGTAATATCTAATTCATAAAGAGGTATTGGGGCTTGTTCCATCGAACAAAACTCACCGGTGTCAGTGTCAAAGCTGACGGTGGCGTGGAAGCGCTTGCCGTGCTTTAGGATGTCCAGAGTGAGCAGCACTTCGGGGCTCTCCCTCTTCTCCTGGATGCGGTTCAGGGCGCGCTCCAGGTTCAGCCAGAAACTGATCTCCTGCAGGGCCGTCCCAGAGGCCGGGTCACGGTCCAGCTTGGTCACCTGACAGGAAGAGGAGAGTATTCAAAAAACAACCATTCAGACTAGCCGGAGAACACAAAAAAAAACACAGTAAGAGATGCCAAATGCAACCAGCAAGCCATGGTCATGTTCAGTCGGTGGCAAGCATTTCAAAATGGAGTGAAGCGGGGGAGGTACTAACTTAACGTGTTCAATATAAACATTATTTTTCTTTGTAAAATGTTTTGCTTGTATGGCCTGCTACTGAACACTACCTGGCACCCAATTTCTCAGACAAGTCATTGTTTCTACCCTCACCTTCTGGATTTCCCGGATCCAACGGTTGACCCCCGACTGCAGCTGGTTGAGGAAGGTGGGGTCCTCCACCTTGTCGCCAAAGTCAGTGACCTTGGGCTTCTCACCACGTTCGTAGCACGCCTTGGCGATGTTGAGGATGATGGGGTGGATGATAAGGCTGATCTCTGGGATCTCGATGTTCTGCTGCAGGTGAAGCAGGCCCATCTCCAGCTCTGCAATCTTCTTCTCCACAGAGGGAGCCATCTTGTCGCCATCCCTGGACCAGGACAAAATGGAGCCATTATTAACCCACTGGGTATAAACGAGATGCGCAAAATATGAAAACAAAGAACAGTTTTACAAATCTATCATGATAGTCCACTTAGTTCCTGGTTTACCTGTCTGCCTTGCCAGATTCACGGATGTAGGACTTGAAGAAGGGAGCAACAGCATTGCTGATGAAAGAGTGCAGGGTCTCGTAGGGAGAATCCTCACTCAGAGTCAACACGCGCACCTGGGTCGATATGGGCTTGTCAGCGTCAATCACTGCAGTCCTCTTGATGAAAGCCAGGCTGAAAAACAAAGTTGTAAAATGTCATAATCCACATGTGAATAAACAGGGATATAGGCTAGTTGATGTAGTATTATGCAATGTTAGGAACTGTTTCACCACAGTTTGATACAGAAAGGTAACATGTAGGGCAGGCCTATCTAACTGGTAAAATAATCAGTCTAACTATCCCTAGGCCCGTCTTAAAATGGAAATCATATGCCATCACAATCTCAAAATGGATATCACTTGATGATCTTGCGGTCAAGGATGACTCAGGGCTTAAAACAGACTCAGAGACATGACATTGCCACGAGCGGCTGGGTGAACCAAAGATATTGCAGACTGCAAGACAACGCACTCACAGAGCGCATGTGCACGCTTCACTCTCCTACAATATGATAGCTTTCCAACAACTGGGAGGGGGGAGATTAGGTTCTCGCTTCACACTCAGTTGTTGCGTAATTCTCCCTGATACTGCCATTTACTTCCTGTATCATAAAAGTTCTTGCCTGTTGGACTTAAGCCCATAGTGGATGTCAATGTTGATGTTGTAAGAGATGCACTCCTTCTCTTCCTCTCCTTCATCCCCAACATCCTCTGAGTAGAGAAAAACAAGAATACCAGTCAGTGAAAGCACAGAAGCATAAAAAAAGGGTGTATGGATTCAGCCTACATTACCTAAAGAACAATATGTAACATCCCGAAGAGGAAAGCCCAGTCTAAGATATTAAAATAGAATTAGAATATGATTCAAATGAAACAGCGGCATAATGTTTTAATGATATACATATACTTTAAGCAATCAGCCCATTTAAGCCCACACTACAGTTTGTTCTTGGTGCAGACTGACTGCCACAGTGGCCATGAAAATAAAAAGGTAAGTGCTATAAAGTGTTGTGTTGGGGCCAAATGTTGGCAGGGCATTCGGGTTGGGCGATGGCTAGAATGATAGCATCCCATCCAAACAGTGGAGGTGGGGTGGGGGGGTCAATTTATATAGCGCACAGAGGGGTCAATTGGTGGGAGGAAAGCAATATAAAAAGCATAAAGGACACATTGGTTATACTAAAACTGTGATATGGTGCAAAATGTATTTTTACATTGTTCCTAAAGCCACAAAAAAAAAATAATGCATGAAATAACTGTTCAAAACCGTGTTGGGCCTAGTTATGTTTATCTAATTAAGGCTGCAGAATGAAAACAAATATAAAACCAATTTAAAAACAAAAACAAAATGGTAGGACCAGGTTTCTCTTGTCCATAAAAATACTCAGATATCAGTTATATTAATAGCCTACCATTTAAAACTAATATTGTAGCCGTCAAGTGTAGGCTATTGTTATTTCATCTTGATCATCTAGGTAAGAACACCTGTGACATTCTTACACGCAGCTACTTTGACATTTTGATTATAAAAAAATAAGAAAAAGAGCAAGTGACAGGATTTCACTTATTAACTATAGTAAAGCCTCACGCAAAAATAAAATAATAACAGAATTAACACGGCTGACTTAGTGGGAAAGAAAAGCACATCACGTCTCCTGTTTGGCAGTTCTTTGATTTGTTTAACACTTTTTTTAGGTTACTTTTTGATGATTCCATGAGTTATTTCATAGTTGTGATGTCTTCACTATTGTTCTAAAACTTTTGACTGTTAGTGTACACACAGCGGTCTAAGGCACCTGCATCTCAGTGCAAGAGGCGTCACTACAGACCCTGGTTCAAATGCAGGCTGTATCACATCCAGCCGTGATTCGTAGTCCCATAGGGTGGCGCACAAACAACCCGTCCGGGTTAAGCCGGGATAGGCCGTCATTGTAAATAAGAATTTGTTCTTAACTGACTTGCCTTGTTAAATAAAAGGTTACACACACACACCAACATTTTATTTTGATGGCATTTACACGTCCCCATTACCTGTAAAACATAATCAAAACCTATTTATTTCCCTTACTTGCTGTGCCGTTTCGTTTTTCATTTGTTCAGTCGTTTCATTCTCAACCAGGATTTCTATAAAACGCCGTTTGGGTCTTTGCGTGTCAAATTAGCTTGTTGACCAATCAGGACCTGGATGACTACACGTCACATAATTGAACGCATTCATTAATTTCCTACGTAGTTATTACACATTGATTCCACTATCCCTCGTATTTCACATTTCACAACGATTCATCGATACGTATGCTATGATGCTGGTAAAGTTGTCTTGCGCACCTACAGCGCTGATGAATGCAAACAATGTTCTTCCCCAAAAACGTAGCAAAACGAAATAAATCTGTTTCAGTAGCTAGCTAGTTAGGTGTCATCTAAAATAACCCTAATTTACAAGGCGGTTCCTAGCCACAATAAAGATTAGCCACAATAGTGGACTTAGTGGTTAACCTTCAAAATAAAAGTGACAAGTGATGCAAATGCACACAAATAGTAGAATTATGCCATAATGCTAAACGAGGTTGGAATGTTATAAAAACAAAAAGACAATTTGTTAATTTGATAAATCTGTTGAAATCACACTGGATGTATTAGACTTTAGAATTACATTGGGGGCGTACTTACATCACTGTACAGCGTTACCCTATGATTATGGATCAATGACATGGGGTATCAGTCTACTCAGTGACACCCAGAGAATATTAGCATCGTAGTTCTTATTGCGGGACTCTGAAAACAACTGAATTGAGCCACATTTATTGTCAACCTGTGTGTATTGAACAGTATTCCTGAGGAAAAACAATACTACGTGGATGTTTTGGAGTCTGATAACTGAGGAGGATGTTGGGAAAAAATATATTGGGTATTTAGTAGACTGTTACCCCATTCCATTAATTCATATTGCACTGCACAGTTTTACAGTGCAATTTGAATGTCAATACACACTAGGCTGACTGGGGAGGTGATTTCAAAGTCACAGACAAGCGCTACAACGCTAATATTTGTGTAAACTCTTTAAAGTTGTGTTCTGTAGGTGTCACCGAGTAGACTAACACCCCATTTCATTGCTTCACATTCTAACCTTGTTTAACATTATCTAGTCTAAATATGGCAGTATTCCACCAATAGTAACCCTCTGCATCACTTTCAAAGCGGTACTTTTATTTTGAAGGCAAACAGCAAAATTCCTCTATTGTGCCTAATCTTTATTGTGGCTAGCTTCACAACACGGTCCGGACAAGCCAAAGTAGCCAAATGAAGCTAGATGGCTACCAAGCTAAAGCTAGCTAGCTACCCCAGAAGTTGCGGTCGAACAAATAATGCTGTATTACCAACGCGGTATTGTAAACACATCGTTTGTGGCCGGTGTTTGCAAACTTTTTTGTTGAGCTTTGACAGTGCTACAGATAGTAGTGGTGGCGCTTGGCTTGCACGTGCAAATTTAGAACACACAACATTCTATAATATAACTATTATTTGACGTGTATCTTTAAACACACAAAGACCCAAAACGGCATTCCATAGTATGTCGTGAAGCTAATGACAAAATAAAATAAATAAAAACCCTTGAATGAGTAGGCGTCCAAACTTTTGACTGGTTTATATACCTGTCAAAATAAGGTCCCACAGTTGACAGTGCATGTCAGAGCGAAAACCAGGCCATGAGGCCGAAGGAATTGTCCATAGAGCTCAAAGACCGGATTGTGTCGAGGCACAGATCTGGGGAAGGGTCCCAAAAAATGTATGCAGCATTGAATGTCCCCAAGAACACAGTGGCCTCCATCATTCTTAAGTGGAAAAACCACCTTGGAACCACCAAGACTCTTCCTAGAGCTGGCCGCTAGCCAAACTGAGCAATCGGGGGAGAAGGGCCTTGGTCAGGGAGTTGACCAAGAACCCGATGGTCACTGAAAGAGCTCCAGAGTTCCTCTGTGGAGAAGGGAGAACCTTGCAGAAGCACTCCACCCATCAGTCCATTATGGTAGAGTAGCCAAACAGGAGCCACTCCTCAGCAAAGAGCACATGACAGCCCGCTTGGGAGTTCGCGAAAAGGCACCTAAAGGACTCTCAGACCATGAAACAAGCTTCTCTGGTCTGATGAAACCAAGATTGAACTATTTGGCCTGAATGCCAAGCGTCACGTCCGGAGGAAACCTGGCACCATCCCTATGGTGAAGCATGGTTGTGGTAGCATGCTGTTGGAATGTTTTTTAGCGTCAGGGACTGGGAGACTAGTCAGCATCAATAGAAAGGTTTAACGGGGCAAAGTACAAAGAGATCCTTGATGAAAACCAGACGGGGCAAAGGTTCACCTTCCAACAGATCAACGACCCTACGCACACAGCAAAGAGAAAGCAGGAGTAGCTTTGTGGCAAGTCTTTGAGTGGCCCCGCCAGAGGCCGGTCTTGAACCCAATCGAAAATCTCTGGAGAGGCCTGAAAATAGCTGTGCAGCGACGCTCCCCATCCAACCTGACAAAGCTTGAAAGGATGTGCAGTGAAAAATGGGAGACTCCCGAAATACAGGTGTGCCAAGCATGTGTCATACTCAGGAAGACTCAAGTCTAATCTCTGTCAAAGGTGCTTCAACAAAGTACTGAGAAAAGGGTCTGAATACTTATGTAAATGTGATATTTCAGTCATTTTTTTGTGGAAATGCCTAAACCTGTTTTTGCTTTGTCATTATGGGGTATTCTGTGTAGGCTTGAGGCGATTTAATCATTTTTAGGATAAGGCTGTAACGTAACAATGTGAAAAAAGTAAAGGGGTCTGAATACTTTCCAAATACACTGTATTAGAGGTCGACAGATGATTTTTCAACACCGATACCGATTATTGGAGGACCAACGGGCCGATACCGATTTAAATCGGCCGAATTTTTAATTAATTCATTTGTAATAATGACAATTACAACAATACTGAATGAACACTTACTTTAACTTAATATAATACATCAATAAAATCAATTTAGCCTCAAGTAAATAATGAAACATGTTCAATTTGGTTTAAATAATGCAAAAACAAAGTGTTGGAGAAGAAAGTAAAAGTGCAATATGTGCTATGTAAGAAAGCTAACGTTTCAGTTCCTTGCTCAGAACATGAGAACATATGGAAGCTGGTGGTTCCTTTTAACATGAGTCTTCAAGATTCCCAGGTAAGAAGTTTTAGGTTGTAGTTATTATAGGAATTACAGGACTATTTTCCTCTATACCATTTATATTTCATTGACCTTTGACTATTGGATGTTCTTATAGGCACTTTAGTATTGCCAGTGTAACAGTATAGCTTCCGTCCCTCTCCTTGCTCCTCCCTGGGCTCAAACCAGGAACACAACGACAACAGCCACCATCGAAGCAGCGTTACCCATGCGGAGCATGGGGAACAACCACTAGAAGGCTCAGAGCGAGTGACTTTTGAAACTCTATTAGCGCGCTAACTAGCCATTTCACTTCGGTTACACCAGCCTCATCTCAGGAGTTGATAGGCTTGAAGTCATAAACAGCACAATGCTTGACGCACAACGAAGAGCTGCTGGCAAAATGCACGAAAGTGCTGTTTGAATGAATGTTTACGCGTCTGCTTCTGCATACCACCGCTCAGTCAGATTATATGCAACGCAGGACACACTAGATAATATTTAGTAATATCATCAACCATGTGTAGTTAACTAGTGATTATGATTGATTGTTTTTTATAAGATAAGTTTAATGCTAGCTAGCAACTTACCTTGGCTTACTGCATTCGCGTAACAGGCAGTCTCCTTGTGGAGTACAATGAGAGAGAGGCAGGTCGTTATTGCGTTGGACTAGTTAACTGTAAGGTTGCAAGATTGAATCCCCCGAGCTGACAAGGTGAAAATCTGTCGTTCTGCCCTGAACAAGGCAGTTAAACCCACCGTTCCTAGGCCATCATTGAAAATATGAATTTGTTCTTAACTGACGTGCCTAGTTAAATAAAGGTATATAAAAAAAAAATGGACGCCCAAAAATACCGATTTCCTATTGTTATGAAAACCTGAAATCGGCCCTAATTAAATCGGCCATTCCGATTAGTCGGTCGACCTCTACACTGTATATGTATCTGTTGGTCCCAGATACCTTTAAAAAATTAGGTAGGGGTGTGGATCACTAAACCAGTCAGTATCTGGGTAACCACATGCAGGGCAACACATCTCCTTCGTGTAGAGTTGATCAGGCTGTTGATTGTGGCCTGTGGAATGTTGTCCCACTCTTCAATGACTGTGCGAAGTTGCTGGATATTGGTGGGAACTGGAACACTGTCGTACACGTGTTTGTTTGGGATGCCCTATATCAACTTCTGTTTGGCACACACAATACTCACGCAGCAATTGCTCCTTTTCTCCAGTAGTTTACGCTATTCTACATTACCATGTAATGCTGCATTTGCATGGCACTAGTTTCATACAATACATGGAGACCCTGTCTTTTTTACTTAGTGTAACTTGTATATTTTAGTCAGCAGTCATGCCTGTTCTAGTGTTCATTATTTTTGTTTTTATAACAATGTCTTTTAGTTAATGTACTTTTCTTTGATATCTTGTATAATGCCTTGTTAGGGTGGGTGGAAGAGGTGGATGGATGGGGGAATTTGGGGTTGTTGGTACTGTGTATGTATGTATGTACAGTGGGGAGAACAAGTATTTGATGCACTGCCGATTTTGCAGGTTTTCCTACTTACAAAGCATGTGGAGGTCTGTCATTTTTATCATAGGTACACCTCAACTGTGAGAGACGGAATCTAAAACCAAAATCCAGAAAATCACATTGTATGATTTTTAAGTAATTCATTTGCATTTTATTGCATAACAAGTATTTGATACATCAGAAAAGCAGATCTTAATATTTGGTACAGAAACCTTTGTTTGCAATTACAGAGATCATACGTTTCCTGTAGTTCTTGACCAGGTTTGCACACACTGCAGCAGGGATTTTGGCCCACTCCTCCATACAGACCTTCTCCAGAACCATCAGGTTTCGGGGCTGTCGCTGGGCAATATGGACTTTCAGCTCCCTCCAAAGATTTTCTATTGGGTTCAGGTCTGGAGACTGGCTAGGCCACTCCAGGACCTTGAGATGCTTCTTACGCAGCCACTCCTTAGTTGCCCTGGCTGTGTGTTTTGGGTCGCTGCCATGCTGGAAGACCCAGCCACGACCCATCTTCAATGCTCTTACTGATGGAAGGAGGTTGTTGGCCAAGATCTCGCGATACATGGCCCCATCCATCCTCCCCTCAATACGGTGCAGTCGTCCTGTCCCCTTTGCAGAAAAGCATCCCCAAAGAACAATGTTTCCACCTCCATGCTTCACGGTTAGGATGGTGTTCTTGGGGTTCTCATCCTTCTTCTTCCTCCAAACATTGCGAGTGGAGTTTAGACCGAAAAGCTCTATTTTTGTCTCATCAGACCACATGACCTCCCATTCCTCCTCTGGATCATCCAGATGGTCATTGGCAAACTTCAGACGGGCCTGGACATGCGCTGGCTTGAGCAGGGGGACCTTGTGTGCGCTGCAGGATTTTAATCCATGACGGCATAATGTGTTACTAATGGTTTTCTTTGAGACTGTGGTCCCAGCTCTCTTCAGGTTATTGACCAGGTCCTGCCGTGTAGTTCTGGCCTGATCCCTCACCTTCCTCATGATCATTGATGCCCTACGAGGTGAGATCTTGCATGGAGCCCCAGACCGAGAGTGATTGACCGTCATCTTGAACTTCCTCCATTTTCTAATAATTGCGCCAACAGTTGTCGCCTTTCCACCAAGCTGCTTGCCTACTGTCCTGTAGCCCATCCCAGCCTTGTGCAGGTCTATCATTTTATCCCTGATGTCCTTACACAGCTCTCTGGTCTTGGCCATTGTGGAGAGGTTGGAGTCTGTTTGATTGAGTGTGTGGACAGGTGTCTTTTATACAGGTAACGAGTTCAAATAGGTGCAGTTAATACAGGTAATGAGTGGAGAACAGGAGGGCTTCTTAAAGAAAAACGAACATGTCTGTGAGAGCCGGAATTCTTACTGGTTGGTAGGTGATCAAATACTTGTCATGCAATAAAATGCAAATTAATTACTTAAAAATCATACAATGTGATTTTCTGGATTTTTGTTTTAGATTCCGTCTCTCACAGTTGAAGTGTACCTATGATAAAAATTACAGACCTCTACATTCTTTTTATGTAGGAAAACCTGCAAAATCAGCAGTGTTTCAAATACTTGTTCTCCCCACTGTATGTACGTATCAGATATGATAACAGAAAGACAGTACCAACAACCCCAAATTCCCCCATCCATCCACCTCTTCCATTTATATATATATATATATATATATATATAAACAGAGCTTCCATATATATAACGTTTAGCCTACTGCAACTTTTATTGATTGACAGTAGCCTATAGGCCCAGTCGGTATGAGATAGAACATCACAGCCCCACCCACCTGAGGGGTAAAACAACATGTGGTTATCGAGGTTACCCCATTGGCTCACAGCAAAAACTTGACCTTTTTCAAATGCAATTTTCTTGCTGTCTGCTTGTTTTAGTTAACAAAACGTAATTTAAGGAATGTACAGCATTTCTAAAGATCAATTTTCAACATTTCCTGCTCCCGAGTGTTCTCACTACTTAAAAAAAAAAGAAAGTATGAAAATCCCTTTTCATCACAGTGCTGGGCAGCCACGTGAGTGAGTGGTGGCTAGCTTAATGTTCCGGTAACTAGCTAAGACCACCAACACAAACGGACTATACAGATACAAGTAGTGAGTGGCATTACAAACGGACAATACTAAACAAGTATTTTAAATGTTGTTAAATAAAACAAGGCAAGTCAGTTATTAACTCTTTTGGGATAGGGGGCAGCATTTTCACTTTTGGATGAATAGCGTGCCCAGAGTGAACTGCCTCCTACTCTGTCCCAGATGCTAATATATGCATATTATTATTATTATTATTATCGTCTATAGAAACTTGAATGAGGATTCTACAATAAAGGAGGGGCTCATGAGACCTCAGTCAGTGGTCTGGCAGAGTGCCTTGGTCTCATGACGCGCGCTCCCGACAGAGTTACCCGTCTTTCCAGTGCTTTTCTTCAGACAAAGGAATTCTCCCGTTGGAACATTATTTATGTTTTATGTTAAAAACATCCTAAAGATTGATTCCATACATCGGAACTTTTCGAGTTTGTCTGGACGAAGTGCCTGCGCCTCATGAAGATGGGATTACTGGGCTGAACACGCTAACAACAAGTGGCTATTTGGACATAAATGATGGAACTTTATGGAACAAATCAGTCATTTGTCGTCAAATTGGGATTCCTGGGAGTGCCTTCAGATGAAGATCAAAGGTAAGTGAATATTTATGGTGTTATTTCCAGCTTCTCTTGACTCCAAAATGGCAGATAATCCTCTGGCTGTTTTGGGCTCTGGGCGCCGTTCTCAGATTTTGCTTTTTCCGTAAAGTGTTTTTTGAAATCTGACACAGCGGTTGCATTAAGGAGAAGTCCATCTTTAATTCTGTGAATAACAGTGGTATCTTT
Organism: Oncorhynchus clarkii lewisi; assembly: GCF_045791955.1. Lineage (NCBI taxonomy): Eukaryota > Metazoa > Chordata > Actinopteri > Salmoniformes > Salmonidae > Oncorhynchus > Oncorhynchus clarkii. The sequence goes on along the minus strand of NC_092165.1, from coordinate 56,865,893 downwards.
TATCATGGTTTATCATGAGTACTTCTGCAAAATCACTGGATGTTTTGGAATCAAAACATTACTGCACGCAACGTGCCAATGTAAACAGATTTTTGGATGTAAATATGCACATTATCAAACAAAACATACATGTATTGTGTAACATGATGTCCTATGAGTGTCATCTGATGAAGATCAAAGGTTAGTAATTAATTTTATCTATATTTCTGCTTTTTGTGACTCCTATCTTTGGCTGGAAAAATGGCTGTGTGTTTTTTAGACTTGGCTATAACCTAACATAATCATGTGTTGTGCTTTAGCTGTAAAGCATTATTTATTTATTTTTTAATTGGACACGATGGGTAGATTAACAAGATGTTTATCTTTCATTTGCTGTATTGGACTTGTTCATGTGTGAAAGTTACATAAAAACATTTTTTAAAAGGTTTTGAATTTCTCGCGCTGCCTTTGCAGTGGAATGTTGTGGAGGGGTTCCGCTAGCAGAACGCCTGCCCTAGAAAAGGTTCATAACAAATTCTTATTTACAATGACAGCCTACCCCGGAGGACGCTGGGCCAAATTGTGCTCCACCGAATCACGGCCAGTTGTGATACAGCCTTACACGGAACCCAAACAGGCTGCGCACGTGCGCCATTGTGCATACATTTATTTTGTCCTCCCACACCAAACGTGATCACGACACGCAGGTTAAAATATCAAAACACTCTGAACCAATTATATTAATTTGGGGACAGGTCGAAAAGCATTAAACATATGGCAATTTAGCTAGTTAGCTTGCACTTGCTAGCTAATTTGTCCTATTTAGCTAGCTTGCTGGCGCTAGCTAATTTGTCCTGGGATATAAACATTGAGCTGTTATTTTACCTGAAATGCACAAGGTCCTCTACTCCTCCAATTAATCCACACTTAAAATGGTCAACCAAATTGTTTCTAGTCATCTCTTCCTTCCAGGCCTTTTCTTCTCTTGACTTTATATTGGGATTGGCAACTTTCATAAATTAGGTGCATTATCGCCACTGACCTCGTTCGTCTTTCAGTCACCCACGAGGGTATAACCAATGAGGAAATGGCTCGTGGGTACCTGCTTCTATTAACCAATGAGTAGATGGGAGAGGCAGGACTTGCAGCGCAATCTGCATCAGAAATATAACTGATTTCTATTTTTATCCCTTGGCAAAGCAGACGCTCATTGGCACGCGCGAGCAGTGTGGGTGCAATAATAGAATAACATAGATTTCAGAATTTATTTTTGCAACGCTCGCGCACGCGACACGAGCAGTGTTGCCAGCCTGTTACCGGTGGTGAAATGTTTTCCATACACATAGCTACGTTAAGCCTACTTGGACGCTGGGTCCTCACATCTCCCCTACTCTCCCACACCTAATAACCTGAAGCCACAGCACAGGGTTCTTCTCGCAAGGTCTTTTTCCTTACATGGGAGCATTGTGAATTGTAGGTTTATGTTGTTTTTTTTACCTGGTTACATGTACATTGAACACAGCAGATTTTCAGCATGCTTTGCAATTTCTGTATAACAAAAAAACAACATTACAAAACAAAAATGTTGACAATTGGGGTCAATGGGAAAGAATGTCCCCCCAATTTGTTGGCGTGGTCGAGGCAAATTCCTCCTGATGAGGTCTATATGGACTAAGGGTATGCGTAGGCCTATAGCCTATTATTTGCCGTTTGGTTTGAAATTCTGACTGCACAAATTATTTTGCATACACTCTGGTCAAGTAAAGCAGAAACGTATAAAGTTTGTTTAAACTTCCAATTTTATTAGTCCATATTGCAATTGTTTGTTCCCCCTCTCATTACTACCATTGTTACTTATTTAGGCGGCTATTGGCAAACAACTGAAATGGAAATCCGTTGGGCAAATATATTCATTTGATGGTTGATCATGAAAGATTTGGCTATGCCTAGGCCAACAACTCACATTCAAATCGAATGGCGATTAAGGAGAAATTAAGATTGTAAAACAATAACCAAGACAACGAAGTTGAAAAGGCCCATGATCATCCGACATTGGCATGTCAGGCGCTGACATTTTGCCCTCTCCGCTCTCTTTACAATATTTTTGTTATTTTATTTAACTAGTTAAATCACGGTTCTCTTGATTTATGCTAGTAGTCTAACTACCACACACATGTGGTGCTCTGCCAGACTTCGGAGGTGTAGTCAAGTTCAAATATGTTGATGACATCACGATGTTTTCACCATCGACGATGGCTGTCAAACGTAGTCGATAGATGACGCATTCGTAAAATTGCCTATCGACGATGGCTGTCAAACCTAGTCGATAGGCAATTTTACGAATGCGTCATCTATCGACGATGGCTGTCAAACCTAGTCGATAGATAATACATTCGTAAAATCGCCCAACCCTACTGAGCGCATGACACTGCTTTCAGAGATGACTCAAATCTTTTGTGCTCCCCTCCCTGCAATATGAGGTCACTCACTGCTGCTAGAGATAAAAATCTGCATTGCAGCATTCATATAAATATTCACTTTCTGTCTGTGCATCCCAACCAAGCCTACAGAAAACAATCAAAGTCCATTACTCGAATGGAGACATTTCTACTCCTCGTCACTGTAGCCAGATATGATCAGCACAGATAACTATAGTTAGTTATCTAATTTCCTTAGTTAAGTGTGCCACGCCTAGATGATAAAAGGAATATAGACGTGCGTGTGTGACTGAAATGGCATTTCTATCTGGCACAGTGGTCTAGGACTAACAGGAGCCTGATTTTCACATGATCCTATAGCTGAGGGCAAAACTATAGAACAACGGAGCCGTTCATTGAACCGCGCATCCACTGTAAACGTTATCTGCTTTTGGCAGTCAAGACTGCCTTGTATTTTCTATAAGATTGTACCTCTGACATTTTAACTTAGCTACGTAAACCGCCAGTAAATGTTTGGGTGAGAGGAATCCTCTGACGGAGGCTGCAGCAGCATGAGTAAATTTCATTTGACTGGTTAGATAACGTTAAGATGTAGCCTACGAAGGTGCAGTCTATTAGCTAGCAATTTTTGTATTTTTTTTTTTTAAACAATTAGCTAGCAATTTCTTAAACTAACTAGCTAGTTAGTTAACTAACTACCTTAGTTGAATCAGACTGACCTTTGAGTGTGCTTCTCTCAACCAGAATGGTGTGAATTTGGGGGTCCGAAAGAAACTTCCTCATTTGCTCTATGGAGCTCTTCTCTTCTAGGGCGGTTTCCAAGGAGGCCGGAGCATCGCCGCCATCTTCCAGGAGCAGAGGGACAAGTTTACGAATATGCTTCTGCAGCACCGCGGCATCAGCAACCGTTTGTACGGCAGTAGACACCTCCATGGTGCCGGAGCTATCGTCGCCCCCGCCACCGTCCGACATTTTCCGAAATAACGACCAACAGTCGGTCGTAGACTGAACAAAGAAACGCCTGGTCAAACCACATCAACTGGTAACGTGTCAATGCGGCGGTACATTTGCTACCCTTCAGATGTATTCATGCAGTGCATGCTGGTATTTGTAGTACCAGATGACGAATTTGAAGCTTTAAGTCGATGGAAATGTCCCATAAAACTACTACGCTACCCACAATGCAATTCAGACCGGTCTCAACTTTTGTCTGAAGGGGGGGAAATGGGAGTTGGCTGATAAACTCATATTGTTTTACTGCCTGAAAACTAATATTAACCTAAACTACAGTATTGCCTAACCTTTGTGGTATATTTTTAACAAGAAACAATCAGATTTTCGCGAAAATTCATATGTCTCTGTGATAAAACAATCTTTGAACAAATGCGGGTTCAGAAAGAGCGTTTAGAAGCTAATTGTACCACTAGGGGGCGGTATTGCTATTCAAGAATGTGTCAGTCACGGAAAACATTTCAATTAAACTCTTTTAGACAGGTTTATATTTATCTAGGCACCTACTAAATCAAATGTCCTTTCTCTTACCTTCTATTCATATATTTTGATGTGAATAAACTGAAATCCCTGTCGTTTTATGACATATTACAAATTTAGTACGGACTAGCTTGATATTATAGCCTATCACAGTCTGTCTGACACCCCTATTGAGTTGGCACAAGGTCGTTAAGGATTATGACAGTGCAGTAACCATAGGCAGTGACGGTAAATGAAGTGGAGAGCTGTGTGGATGGATTTTAAAGTCACATGACCGAAGTCAACGACTCAAACCTCTATGGACGAAAACAGAGGTGTGGGCTACTTTTGTCACACGGAGGGATCAGAGGCATTGAGGGAGCGAACGGAGTTTTCAGAAGGACGGGGGGCTCCGACCCTCGCCTAAAAATGCCGAATAAAGGGAAAAAATATAAGGTGAGTAGGCTAGATGTAAAGATATTATTGAATAACAAAACTGTTAGGATTCATAGGTGAAATAGCCTAATTGGTTATTGAATGAGTCTCTCTCAATTCAATTCAAAGGGATCTTTATTAGCATGGGAAACATATTGCCAAAGCAAGTGAAATAGATAACAAACTAAAGTTAAATAAACAATCACAAATGAACAGTATAGACATTTAAATGTCATGTTATGGCTATATGCAGTGTTGTAACGATGTGGAAATAGTTAAAGTACAAAAGGGAAAATAAATACATATAAATATGGGTTGTATTTACAATGGTGTGTTCTTCACTGGTTGTTAGTGGTGGAAAAAGTACCTAATAAACTCAGAAAAAAATTAACATCCCTTTTTCAGGACCCTGTCTTTCAAATATAATTCTTAAAAATCCAAATAACTTCACAGATATTTATTGTAAAAGGTTTAAACACTGTTTCCCATGCTTGTTCAATGAACCATAAACAATTAATGAACATGCACCTGTGGACCGGTCGTTAAGACACTAACAGCTTATAGACAGTAGGCAATTAAGGTCACAGTTATGAAAACGTAGGACACTAAAGAGGCCTTTCTACTGACTCTGAAAAACACCAAAAGAAAGATGCCCAGGGTCCCTGCTCATCTGCGTGAACGTGTCTTAGGCATGCTGCAAGTGTAACAGTATAGCTTCCGTCCCTCTCCTTGCCCCTACCTGGGCTTGAACCAGGGACCTTCTACACATATCAACAACTGCCTCCCACGAAGCATCGTTACCCATCGCTCCACAAAACCCACGGCCCTCGCAGAGCAAGGGGAGCAACTACTTCAGGTCTCGGAGCGAGTGACGTCACCCGATTGAAACGCTATTAGCGCACACCACCGCTAACTAGCTAGCCATTTCACATCGGTTACACCCCCCCCCCCTTTTGACCTCCTTTTCCGCAGCAACCAGCAATCCGGGTCAACAGCATCAATATAGCCCCTACCTGGGCTCGGACCAGGGACCTTCTGCACACATCGACAACTGACACCCATCAAGCATCGTTACCCATCGCGCCACAAACGCTATTAGCGCGAACACCGCTAACTAGCTAGCCATTTCACATTGGTTACACAAGGAGGCATGAGGACTGCAGATGTGGCCAGGGCAATAAATTGCAATGTCCGTACTGTGAGACCCCTAAGACAGTGCTACAGGGAGACAGGACGGACAGCTGATCGTCCTCACAATGGCAGCCCATGTATAACATCTGCACAGGATCGGTACATCCGAACATCACACCTGCGAGACAGATCCAGGATGGCAACAACAACTGCCCGAGTTACACCAGGAACCCACAATCCCTCCATCAGTGCTCAGACTGTCCGCAATAGGCTGAGAGAGGTTAAACTGAGGGCTTGTAGGCCTGTTGTAAGGCAGGTCCTCACCAGACATCACCGGCAACAACGTTGCCTATGGGCACAAACCCACTGTCACTGGACCAGACAGGACTGGCAAAAAGTGCTCTTCACTGACAAGTCGCCGTTTTGTCTCACCAGGGGTGATGGTCGGATTTGTGTTTATCGTCGAAGGAATGAGCGTTACACCGAGGCCTGTACTCTGGATTGGGATCGATTTGGAGGTGGAGGGTCCGTCATGGTCTGGGGCAGTGTGTTACAGCATCATCCGACTTAACTTGTTGTCATTGCAGGCAATATCAATGCTGTGCGTTACAGGGAAGACATCCTCCCTCATGTGGTACACTTCCTGTAGGCTCATCCTGACATGACCCTCCAGCATGACAATGCCACCAGCCATACTGCTCGTTCTGTGTGTGATTTCCGGCAAGACAGGAATGTCAGTGTTCTGCCATGGCCAGCGAAGAGCCTGGATCTCAATCCCATTGAGCACGTCTGGGACCTGTTGGATCGGAGGGTGAGGGCTAGGGCCATTCCCCCCAGAAATGTCCGGGAACTTGCAGGTGCCTTGGTGGAAGGGTGCGGTAACATCTCACAGCAAGAACTGGCAAATATGGTGCAGTCCATGAGGAGGAGATACACTGCAGTACTTAGTGCAGCTGGTGGCCACACCAGATACTGACTGTTACTTTTGATTTTGACCCCCCCCCCCCCCTTTGTTCAGGGACACATGTCTGTGGAATATGTTCAGTTTATGTCTCAGTTGTTGAATCTTATGTTCATACAAATATTTACACATGTTAAGTTTGCTGAGAATAAACGCAGTTGACAGTGCTGAGTTTAGTATTACTTGAGTAAAAGTAAAGATACCTTGATAGAAAATTACTCAAGTAAAAGTGAAAGTCCCCCTGTGACATACTACTTGAGTAAAAGTGTAAAAGTATTTTGATCAGATGCAGTAGGGATTACCAGAGTTGCTCTCTTGATAAGTGTGTGCATTTGACTATTTTCCTGTCCTGCTAAGCATTCAAATGTAACGAGTACTTTTGGATGTCAGGGAAAATATATGGAGTAAAACATACATTCTTTTTGTTAGGAATGCACAGATACCCCCCCCAAAAACAAGTTAAGAAGTACTTGAAAGTATTTTTACTTAAGTACTTTACACCACTGCTGGTTGCCCTTATCTTGTGGCAACAGGTCACAAATGTTGCTACTGTGATGGCACACTGTGGTATTTCACCCAATAAATATGGGAGTTTATCAAAATTGGATTTGTTTTCAAATTCTTTGTGGGACTGTGTAATCTCATACATTGGGCAGGAGGTTGGGAAGTGCAGCTCAGTTTCCACCTCGTTTTTTTGGACAGTGTTCACATAGCCTGTCTTCTCTTGAGAGCCAGGTCTGCCAACAGCAGCCTCTCTCAATAGCAAGGCTATTTTCTGGATTTTGATAATTAGTGGGAATTGGCCTAATTCTGCTCTGTATGCATTATTTGGTGTTTTACATTGTACACTGTTTTTGCAGAATTCTGCATGCAGAGTCTCAATTTGGTGTTTGTCCCATTTTGTGAATTCTTGATTGGTGAGTGGACCCCAGACCTCACAACCATAAAGGGCAATGTGTTCTCTAACTGATTCAAGTACTTTTTGCCAGATTTATCTATCTGTTTATCTAACCTGGGCCTACTGTCACTCACACAGTTTGTCTGTCTTACGTAGGAATCTTCCAAGCCTGTGAAATCAAGCAAACCTGGATGCAAAAATGGACATTCCAACTCTGACCATGAGGTAGGAAGCAGTCCAACCTGTATTTTCTTAGTTTTGCCACCATACTTCAAAGAAATCTAAAAAAAAGTTGGAAAGTACTGATGAACAATGATACTGATAAACCTTTTGATTTGAAAACAGAGTTGGACCCATCTTTGTTCTGTTCTGTTATATTCTATCTACACCCATCAAGCACTTATCAAGCAAGGTGAAAATCAATATACTTTTACACTCATGTGTGAAACAAACTGCATGGATTCTTCTGAAATAGGCAAAGGAAGGTGTCTTCTCGGGAAGCTGTACAAGTCAACTCAATGAGCCAAGGAATATATGACTTTATCTGGGGTTAATTGGGGTTAGTGGAAAGAACAAACCGGTCTAATGAGAGATGTCATGAATCCTCTTTCACCTTTTTAGAGCCTTTCTAGCTTCAGACTTCTGGCTCTATAAATACACTGTCAGAGTGTTTCCAAAATGGTACCCTATCTAGTGCACAGGGGCATATAAGGCTCTGACCAAAAGTAGTGCACTAAATAGGGAAAAGGTGCCATTTGGAACAAAGCCTCAGGGTTCCTCTGGCATGCAGAGTTCTTAGAAAACCTACTAATCAATATTAGTGTTATGCATTGTAAGTGTTTTTTTAATACACTGTCAGTTTATCGACTGTTAGGTACTGACTAGAACTAGACAGTCACATCTGGCTGTCTACAGTCTATCCGTATGGTCCTACAGTATGGTACTGTAGTATTTATTTAGACTTAAAACATATGTATATCTGCTAAGTACCTTGACCAAGAGGCTCTTGTGCTGTATAATTACCACACCAGTGTGAACATGAATACTGATTAGAAGAGAATCGTAGCAGCAAGCCTATTGACTGTTATTACTTTTTATCTGTAGTCACAATGAAGTGATACGATATTGATAACACACAGTTGTCACTGTTAAACAAATATTATTGTGTATCATATAGCATTTATTGCATAGTAATACTGGTTTTTATCTGGGGTGTGTTTTGTGGTTATCATTACCTGGAAAATACACCCAGGATATTGCAGAGGGTGAGATGAGAACAACTCTGTCCACATTCGTAATTTACACTTCCAGACAACTTTTGAACCTTGAGAAGACAGACAGACAGACAGGCAGGCAGGCAGGCAGGCAGGCAGACATACAGGCAGGCAGACAGACAGACAGACAGGCAGGCAGACAGACAGTCAGACTGGCAGACAGACAGGCAGACAGACAGGCAGACAGGCAGACAGACAGACAGACAGTCAGACAGACAGGCAGACCGGCAGACAGACAGACAGGCAGGCAGGCAGACAGACAGGCAGACAGACAGGCAGACCGGCAGACAGACAGACAGACAGACAGTCAGACAGACAGACAGCATGATGCCACTATCACTGCCTGTACAGCTCTATCAGTTATCTGTCTCTGTGGGACTCCATTACACACCCTGTGTCAACAGAGACCGTATACACACACACACACACACACACACACACACACACACACACACACACACACACACACACACACACACACACACACACACACACACACACACACACACACACACACACACACACACACAGCACCTCTGATCAGGTTCCCTCCCAGGGAAACATCTGATTTGGAAGAGGAACATGACCCTTAACCACAACTCCACATCATCACTGACTCCTCCCTGTGGAAACAATTTGGGTAATTGTGATCCCTGGCTTCCTTGGGCAGGAAACTGCTGGCCAGTAACGGGAACCCTCGCTTTGCGACTCTTGTTTCCACAGGGTTCCAATAAGAAGAGCGCGCAGCCGCCTAACACCCAGCTGCTGAGGGTGAAACCTGGCTCAAACTCAGCAGTCAAGAGGGAGCGGAGGCTGAGTGCGTCTGTCTTCCCCATCAGCACCAATAGGAAGCTGCAGACGCTGCCTGTTATTAAAGGTACTCTTGAGATGCACATATACAGTACAAATGACAGACTCGGGTGGTTCAAACTCAAGTCTCCGAGTTAACAAGACTGTGTTAGCCCACTGAGCTAAAGCCTAGGTATTAGCTCAGGGAGCCAATGTAAGTCTTCAGGTCTCAGGCAAGGTTACTTATCACAAGAGTGTGGTTCCAAACAAACACTCTCTCACTTCCAATATGGCCTCAAAGATGACGTTTTAGAATCGGAGTAGGACAAGAAGTTAGTGACTCCTCTTAAATATTCACTGTTCTCAGTTTATCATTGTACAGTTGAGTTCAATATGTCTCAAGGGCTCACACATTCTGTGTTTACCGGTAATCACATGCATGACATTAGCGTAGCACCGTTAGTTCTGACCTATTAGGATCAGGGGAGGTTATATTAACAATTCATAGGCTCCTAGGATTCTCATAACCAGCTTTTTAACCTTCAGGACTTAGCGTGCTACATTATTTAGACCATAGCGGATGGCAGTTCATGTCTATCGCCAATGCTAATCATCTGCACTCAACTGTATCTCAAGTCTTATCTTGAAGAAACAGATAGTCCCTAGAGAGGGACTGCACATCATGTCTAGGGTAACAGTGATTCAAATGGAGTCTTGAGACAAAGATCGGTCATTAGTGGGATTGGTGCCACTATGGAATCGGCACAGTTAAGGTAAGAGTGTTGACCATGGTTGCTTCTGTGGATCACTCTAGATGGGTCTGTTAGATGACTGAATGTAATATAATCTTGAGCGGCTTCACTGCAGGTAGATTTGTATGTTTTAATATTCAATAAAATTAAACAAATGACAAAATAGAGTGCTGCTCTAGTATCAGCTGCCCTCTTGTTTATATAATGTTATTCGTTAATATCAGTTTTGCTATTCAGATCATATCTCAGCACACATATGGGCCCAGGGCCCATATTCACAAAGTGTCTCTGAGTAGGAGTGCTGATCTAGGATCAGTTTAGCTTTTTCAGATAAAAATGAATAGATCCGCAATCCTACTCTGAGATGCTTTCGGTATAGGGCCCTGTATTGCTTCTTGGAAATAATTAACCTGAGAAATAGACTCTCCGCAAATCTAGATAAAAATCCTTTATTTCCACTGTTTTGTTTCCATTTATTGTTTTTAATTTAAAAAAATAAATAATTTAAGTATAGATTGTTATGTAATATTCGAGGGAGCAGAGTGACATGATGTACCATTCGACATGCTGCCCACCAACAGTGATTGAAAGGACTGACTGAGTGATTTTATATTTTATACAGATACTTGGCAGTTGTTGTTTGGTCTTACCTGTGTGATGCACTCGATGAGATATAGGGGGTTGAGGTTTACACCTTTACATGACTCAGTTGTTTACACAGAGCATTACAGACAAGATCGTTTGCTTTCAGAAAAGTATCCTACAGTGCGCTCCCCATTGGGGCCAAACAAATTGGTTAAATCAATGTTGTTTCCACATCATTTCAGACCAAAAAGTATATGTGATGACGTTGAATGGTAAACTGATTGGATATGGTGACACGGCATCAACGTAAGGGAATTTTGTATTTTTGTTTTCATCTGAGCCCAGTGGGTCTCTTCTTCTTACCCGCAGAAGAAAGACATTGATTGGTTGAATGACTGATTGATTGACAACAAAGAACCACAAACAGAGGTATTACTTTTCTATAGAGGAATTATGTTGATCGTACACGATCAACCAGGCACGTTCAAAGCTTAAACCGTGTTTAAACAGTGCTTGGTTCTGTGCCAATATCCATACAATAGCATACTACATAGAATGCAGTGTATTGGCATTGCATTCCAAGTTGTAGCCGATGCTAATAAGGATATCAGAGCACAACATGTTTTGTCCCCCCCAGACCACAAACACAACTCTCCTTCCTACTGATGCAACATTACTAGCATATCTTACTACGTACAGAGAAGCAGTGTATTGGCCGTGCATTCTACACTTAGACGCCAGTATGGATATTGTTTTTCTCTACCAGACAACACAAAGGCATTGGTGTTGTCCTTGGTTTGTTTTGCAGTAACCACTCTAAGCAAAGGTGGGAGCAACCGGAGCATGTCTGAGCAAGCCAAACCTTTTAATGTCATCACACAAATCACACCTGACATGTTTAAGGACTGCACTGTGGCTGTACAGGACTGCCCCCCCCGCGCATCACTATGTATTATTGACAGTCCACAATTCCCTGGCAAATAACTTATCATTTATATGTATGTCATTAGCTATCTGCTAACTAACTGCATCTGATAGGCGAGCAGGGAGCTTCTCTCAAAACATTTGAATACCTACATACCTACAAATGTAAAGTTACAGTATGTCAGACTACAATGGTTTATGTGTTCTTACTTGTTGCAGTACATTCACCCACTTGGCAGGCACCAATAACCCCACTAAACGGATAGGCGTCATAAATCTCTAAATGTTATTCACCTGTGTCAGACGACTTAGAAGTCATATAAACATTTGGAAGCTGCAATCGGGAGACTTGGATGAATGGTAAATGAATGGTAAATGCCTATTTTTAAAGTCTAGTCCTAAAATGAATCTTTAATGCTCCAGGCCTTTGGCATAGATTGGAACGTACATATGCATTAGGAAAGACACCTTGAGAAATAAGGAACAAGATGGTATTCTGTTAGCCTATACCGTCTCATGAGTTTCCCTATTGGAGAGGCTTCTCTTATGGTGGTAGAATATCAGCCAATCAGGGCTGGGGTCAATTTCATTTGGATTTATGTTAATTAAATTCTCCTTAGTTACATTTCTGAAATGTCAGTTTACTTCCTGAATTGACTGAACAGCAATGGAATTGACCCCAACCCAGTTTCCAATGGAGCTCACACCCTGTACTGTGTTTCCTCTATTGTAGCAGGTAGGCTGCCCTCCTCTATTGCAGCAGGTATGGTGCCCTCTTCTATTGTAGCAGGTAGGCTGCCCTCCTCTATTGTAGCAGGTAGGCTGCCCTCTTCTATTGTAGCAGGTAGGCTGCCCTCCTCTATTTCAGCAGGTAGGCTGCCCTCTTCTATTGCAGCAGGTATGGTGCCCTCTTCTATTGTAGCAGGTAGGCTGCCCTCCTCTATTGTAGCAGGTAGGCTGCCCTCTTCTATTGTAGCAGGTAGGCTGCCCTCCTCTATTTCAGCAGGTAGGCTGCCCTCTTCTATTGTAGCAGGTATGGTGCCCTCTTCTATTGTAGCAGGTAGGCTGCCCTCTTCTATTGTGGCAGGTAGGCTGCCCTCTTCTATTGTAGCAGGTAGGCTGCCCTCTTCTATTGTAGCAGGTAGGCTGCCCTCCTCTATTGTGGCAGGTAGGCTGCCCTCCTCTATTGCAGCAGGTATGGTGCCCTCTTCTATTGTAGCAGGTAGGCTGCCCTCCTCTATTTCAGCAGGTAGGCTGCCCTCTTCTATTGTGGCAGGTAGGCTGCCCTCTTCTATTTTAGCAGGTAGGCTGCCCTCTTCTATTGTGGCAGGTAGGCTGCCCTCTTCTATTGTAGCAGGTAGGCTGCCCTCTTCTATTGCGGCAGGTAGGCTGCCCTCTTCTATTGTGGCAGGTAGGCTGCCCTCTTCTATTGTGGCAGGTAGGCTGCCCTCCTCTATTGTAGCAGGTAGGCTGCCCTCCTCTATTGTAGCAGGTAGGCTGCCCTCTTCTATTGTAGCAGGTAGGCTGCCCTCTTCTATTGTGGCAGGTAGGCTGCCCTCCTCTATTGTAGCAGGTAGGCTGCCCTCTTCTATTGCGGCAGGTAGGCTGCCCTCTTCTATTGCGGCAGGTAGGCTGCCCTCTTCTATTGGGGCAGGTAGGCTGCCCTCTTCTATTGCGGCAGGTAGGCTGCCCTCCTCTATTGCGGCAGGTAGGCTGCCCTCCTCTATTGGGGCAGGTAGGCTGCCCTCCTCTATTGGGGCAGGTAGGCTGCCCTCCTTTAATAACCTTAAGCCTGGCTCGTAGATTATAATTAGAAAGAGGTGCAGACCGTTAAGTTCTCTCTTCAGAGATCCATGTGATCCGCAATTATGCTAATTGTCGTTACTCAGCCCTATTCTTGCCATCTCAGCGCTGCAATCTATGGGTTTTGATTAACAGGTGTATTAGTGCTTGGCTACTCATGAAATGTCAGCACTTTAACCTTTTTGGCAAGATAAAACACAGTCCATAAAAACACATCGGACTGTCTTTTCCAGATCAGAAGCAAACAAGACAACACACTGAAAGCATAATGTGCAGGTTTAGGAGGAAAAGTGTTAGTAGGCTGAATCAAGGACGTGATGGATCCTGAAACAAGGACGTGATGGAGGCTGGAACAAGGACGTGATGGAGGCTGAAACAAGGACGTGATGGATCCTGAAACAAGGACGTGATGGATCCTGAAACAAGGACGTGATGGAGACTGAAACAAGGATGTGATGGAGACTGAAACAAGAACATGATAGAGAATGAAACAAGGACAACGATAATTTACTCTTGTCTAGTTACCCTCTCCAACTTCAATGGTCAGTTGGCATTTAATGCCCTGCATGTGAGTTCTCTGCTACTGAAGTTTTCCCACTACTCTTTTCACTTGTGTAGAGAAGACAATATTTTTTGTGCAGACTAAATAGGGTTTTCTAAAACATATAATGCACCGACAAATAATTTCCATGTTTCACAAGTTATTATTCACTGTCAAACTGTCCTGAGGATAACACTTCTGACAGCAGAGCTACATAAAATTGTCAGACTCCAGCCACCCATGTCATAGACTGTTATCTCTGCTACTGCACGGCAAGCAGTACTGATGCACCAAATCTGGAACCAACAGGACCCTGAACAGCTTCTTCCCCCAAGCTGTAAGACTGCTAAATAGTTAACCAATAGCTACCCGGAATATCTGCAAATACCCTTTTTGCACTAATCTCTTTTGACTCATCAGATACGCTGTTACTGTTTATTATCTATCCCGTTGCCAAAGCAGCAGCTACACTTCCTGGGGTCCAACAAAATGAAGGCAGTTTATACAATTGTGTGCCCTCAGGCCCCTACTCCCCCACTAGCACATATCTATAGTAGTGTCTGTGTGTGTTTATGTTGCTTCACAGTCCCCGCTGTACCGTAAGGTGTTTTTTCAATCTGTTTTTTCAATCTAATTTTACTGCTTGCGTCAGTTACCTGATGTGGAATTGAGTTCTATGTAGTCATGGCTCTATGTAGTACTGTGTGCCTCCCATAGTCTGTTGGACTATGGGAAGACTTGGGGACTGTGAAGAGACCTCTTGCGGGGTATGCAAGGGTGTCCGAGCTGTGTGCCAGTAGTTTAGACTGACAGCTCGGTGCATTCATGTCAATACCTCTCATAAATATAAGTAGCGATGAAGTCAATCGCTCCTCCACTTTCAGCCAGGAGAGATTGACAAGCATGTTATTAACATTAGCTCTCTGTGTACATCCAAGGCCCAGCCGTGCTGCCCTGTTCTGAGGGCCAGCCGTGCTGCCCTGTTCTGAGCCAAATGCAATTTTCCTAAGTCTCTTTTTTTGTGGCACCTGACCACACGACTGAACAGTAGTCAAGTTGAGACAAAACTAGGGCCTGTAGGACCTGCCTTGTTGATAGTGTTGCTAAGAAGGTAGAAACTAGGGCTTGTAGGACCTGCCTTGTTGATAGTGTTGTTAAAAAGGCAGAGCATTGCTTTATTATAGACAGACTTCTCTCCATCTCAGCTACTAGTGCATCAATATGTTTTGACCATGACAGTTTACAATCTAGTGTTGATCCAAGCAGTTTAGTTATCTCACCTTGCTCAATTTCCACGTTATTCATTACAAGATTTAGTTGAGGTTTAGGGTTTAGTGAGTGTTTTGTTCCAAATACAATGCTTTTAGTTTTAGAATTATTTAGGGCTAACTTATTCCTTGCCACCCACTCTGAAACTAACTGCAGCTCTTTGTTGAGTGTTGCAGTCATTTCAGTCGCTGTAGTAGCTGACGTGTATAGTGTTGAGTCATTACTCAGTCAGTGGTATGTCGTTAGTAAAAATTCCTGATTCTGATTCTTGATTCTAACTGGATTATATTTGAGAGACTTCCATTAAAGAACACCCTCTGTGTTCTGTTAGACAAGTAACTCTTTATCCACATTATAACAAGGGGTGTAAAGCCATAACACATGTTTTTCCAGCAGTAGACTATGATCAATAATGTCAAAAGCTGCACTGAAGTCTAACAAGACAGCCCCCACAATCATTCTATCATCAATTTCTCTCAGCTAATCATCAATATCGTCTGCTATAATCCTCAGTAATTTTCCATCCAGATTGTCAGACCCCGGTGGCTTGTCATTGTTGATAGACAACAATAATCTTTTCACCTTTTCCACACTGACTTTACAGAATTCAAAAGTACAATTCTTGTCTTTCATAATTTGGTCCGATAGACTTGGATGTGTAGTGTCAGCGTTTGTTGCTGGCATGTCATCCCCAAGTTTGCGTATCTTGCCAACGAAAAGTCATTAAAGTACTTTGCAATATCAGTGGGCTTTGTGATGAATGAGCCATCTGATTCAATGAATGAAGGAGCCGAGTTGGCTTTTCCCCCAAAAAAATTTCATTTACTAGCTTACAAGCTGTTTACTATCATTCTTAATATAATTTATCTTTGTTTCATAGTGTAGTTTCATTTTCTTTAGTTTAGTCACATGATTCCTTAATTTGCAGTACGTTTGCCAATCAGTTGGGCTGCCAGACTTAATTGCCATACCTTTTGCCACATCCATCTCAACCATACAATTTTAAAATTCCTCATCAATCCAAGGGGATTTAACAGTTTTTACAGTCATTTTCTTAATGTCTGCGTGCTTATTAATAACTGGAATAAGTAATTTCATAAATGTGTCAAGTGCCGCGTCTGGTTGCTCCTCATTACACACCACAGACCAGCAAATATTCTTTACATAATCAACATATGAATCCCTACAAAACGTATTGTATGACCTCTTATACACTATATTAGGCCCAGCCTCTGGAACTTTGGTTTTCCTAGATATGGCTACTATATTGTGATCACTACATCCTATGGATTTGGATACTGCTTTAAAGCAAATATCTGCAGCGTCAGTAAAAAATGTGATCAATACATGTTGATGATTTAATTCCTGTGCTGTTTGTAACTACTCTGGTAGGTTGACTGACAACCTGATCCAGGTTGCAGGCACTGGTTACAGTTTGAAGTTTTTTCCTGAGTGGGCAGCTTGATGATAGCCAGTCAATATTTAAATGACCTAGAAAATATATTTCTCTGTTGATATCACATGCATTTCACACACATTATCCAGATACTGACTGTTAGCACTTGGTGGTCTATAGCAGCTTCCAACAAGAATGGGGCTTTAGGTGAGGCAGATGAACCTGTAGCCATATTACTTCAATAATATTTAACATGAAATTGTCTCTAAGCTTTACAGGAATGTGGTTCTGAATATAGACAGCAATACCGCCTCTGTTGGCATTTCTGTCTTTTCGGTAGATGTTATAACCATGTATTACTACTAGAGGTCGACCGATTATGATTTTTCAACGCCGGTACCGATTATTGGAGGACAAAAAAAAGCTGATACCGATTAATCGGCCGATGTAAAAACTGTTTTATTTTTTTAAATTTTAAATGTATTTGTAATAATGACAATTAGAACAATACTGAATGAAGATTTTAACTTAATATAATACATCAATAAAATCAATTTAGCCTTAAATAAATAATGAAACATGTTCAATTTGGTTTAAATAAAGCAAAAACAAAGTGTTGGAGAAGAAAGTAAAAGTGCAATATGTGCCATGTAAGAAAGCTAAAGTGTAAGCTAACGTGTCAGTTCCTTGCTCAGAACATGAGAACAGGTAAGAAGTTTTAGGTTGTAGTTATTATAGGAATTATAGGACTATTTCTCTCTCTACGATTTGGATTTCATTAACCTTTGGCTTTTGGATGTTCTTATAGGCACTTTAGTATTGCCAGTGTAACAGTATAGCTTCCATCCCTTTCCTCGCTCCTACCTGGGCTCGAACCAGGAACACATCGACAACAGCCACCCTCAAAGCAGCGTTTCCCATGCAGAGAAAGGGGAACAACTACTCCAAGTCTCAGAGCGAGTGACGTTTGAAACGCTATTAGCGCGCACCCTGCTAACTAGCTAGCCATTACACATCGGTTACACCAGCCTAATCTCGGGAGATGATAGGCTTGAAGCCATAAACAGCGCAATGCTTGAAGCATTGCGAAGAGCTGCTGGCAAAACGCACGAAAGTGCTGTTTGAATGAATGCTTACGAGCCTGCTGGTGCCTACCATCGCTCAGCCAGACTGCTCTCTCAAATCATAGACTTAACTATAACATAATAACACACAGAAATACGAGCCATTAGGTCATTAATATGGTCAAATCCGGAAACTATCATCTCGAAAACAAAACGTTTATTCTTTCAGTGAAATACGGAACCGTTTGGTATTTTATCTAACGGGTGGCATCCCTAAGTCTAAATATTCTTGTCACATTGTACAACCTTCAATGTTATGTCATAATTATGTAAAATTCTGGCAAATTAGTTCGCAAAGAGCCAGGCGGCCCAAACTGTTGCATATACCCTGACCCTATGTGCAATGAACGCAAGAGAAGTGACACAATTTCACCTGGTTAATATTGCCTGCTAACCTGGATTTCTTTTAGCTAAATATGCAGGTTTAAAAATATATACTTCTGTGTATTGATTTTAAGAAAGGCATTGATGTTTATGGTTAGGTACACGTTGGCGCAACGACGGTCCTTTTTCGCGAATGCGCACCGAATCGATTATATGCAACGCAGGACACGCTAGTTAAACTAGTAATATCATCAACCATGTGTAGTTATAACTAGTGATTATGATTGATTGATTGATTGTTTTTTATGAGAAGTTTAATGCTAGCTAGCAACTTACATTGGCTTCTTACTGCATTCGCGTAACAGGCAGGCTCCTTGTGAGACAGGTGGTTAGAGCGTTGGACTAGTTAACTGTAAGGTTGCAAGATTGAATCCCCAGGCTGACAAAGGTAAAAATCTGTCGTTCTGCCCCTGAACAAGGCAGTTAACCCACCGTTCCTAGGCCGTCATTGAAAATAAGAATGTGTTCTTAACTGACTTGCCTAGTTAAATAAAGGTGTTAAAATAAATAAATTAATTTGCAAAATCAGAGTCGAAAAAAACAGATTTTTATGAAAACTTGAAATCGGCCCTAATTAATCGGCCATTCAGATTAATCGGTCAACCTCTAATTGTTACCACTGTATCATCAAAGGTATTGTCTAAGTGAGTTTCATAGCTAGTCGGAATGTGAATGTCATCGCTTACAAGCAAGTTATTGACTTCATGGACTTGACTTCATGCACTAATTGTGCAACATTTGCCCATTATTCTTTTCAGAATTCTTCAAGCTCTGTCAAGTTGTTTGTTGATCATTGCTAGCCAACCATTTTCAGGTCTTGCCATAGATTTTCCAAGTAGATTTAAGCTAAAACTATGCGTCGGCCACTCAGGAAAATTCACTGTCTTCTTGATAAGCAACTCCAGTGTAGATTTGGGCTTGTGTTTTAGGTTATTGTCCTACTAAAAGGTGAATTCATCTCCCAATGTCTGGTGGAAAGCAGACTGAACCAGGTTTTCCTCTCGGATTATGCCTGTGCGTAGCTCCATTCCATTTTTTTTTTAATCCTGAAAAACTCCCCAGTCCTTAACGATTACAAGCATACTCATAATATGATGCAGCCACCACCGTGCTTGAAAATATGTGGAGTGGTACTCAGTGATATGTTGTTGGATTTGCCCCAAACATAACGCATTGTAATCAGGACAAAAAGTGAATTGCTTTGCCACATTTGTCAGTATTAATTTAGTGCCTTGTTCCAAACAGGATGCATGTTTTGGAATATTTTAATTATTTACAGGCTTCCTTCTTTTCACTCTGTCAATTAGGTTAATAATGTGGAGTAACTACAATGTTGTTGATCCATCCTCAGTTTGATCCATCCTCAGTTTTCTCCTATCACAGCCATTAAACTCTGTAACTGTTTTAAAGTCCCCATTGGCCTCAAGGTGAAATCCCCAAGCACTTTCCTTCCTATCAGGCAACTGAGTTAGGAATGATGCCTGTATCTTTGAAGTAACTGGGTGTATTGATACACCATCCAAAGTGCAATTAATGACGTCACCATGCTCAAACGGATATTCAATGTCTGCTTTTTATATTTTCACACATCTACCAATAGGTGCCCCTCTTTGACAGGCATTGGAAAACCTTCCTGGTCTTTGTGGTTGAATCTGTAGTTGAAATTCACTGCTCAACTGAGGGACCTCACAATTATCTGTATGTGTGCGGTACAGAGATGAGGTAGTCATTCAAAAATAATGTTAAACAATATTATTGGTGCTTACCTATGGAACAGCAAGAGGAACTTCCCCTCCTCCCTACCTTCAGGCTATGCTCAAACCCTACACCTCAACCCGAGCAGTCCGTTCTGCCACCTCTGGTCTCATGGCCCTCCCACCCCTACAGGAATGCAGCTCCTGCTCAGCCCAGTCAAAAGCTCTTCTCTGTCCTGGCTCACCAATGATGGAATCAGCTTCCCCCTGAAGCTAGGACAGCATAGTCTCTGCCCATCTTCTGAAAACATCTGAAACCCTACTTCTAACAGTATCTTAAAAAATCCATCATGTATGTACCTTTTGTCATTCAAATTGAGAATTTTACCAACCATTAGGCACTTGGAGTCATATTCAGTAATGTCTGGAATAGAATACAGTGAATTTGTAGAGCTCCTAGTCCTTAAAGAAGGCAGGGCCAAGCTCAAAACGATTCTGAACAATCACAGACCAATATATTGTCTCTGCAAGTCCTGCCCCCTACTCTCTGTTTACCAATCAACATCCGCTTCCCGAGCTGCCTGCTCACGTCACTTTATGTGGCTGGGCTCAGCCAACCGGCTTGCTCCTTACCGCTGACGTCACTAACTAGACAGTTCCCTCCAGCAGCAGAACGCTTCATTTTCTCATCTGCTTTTGTGCTAAAATGGAGGCTGGCCCCTTACCTTAAGTGGATTGCCTTCCTGGTCGAGTTTAGATGTTGACATGCAATAAAGCTGGAATCAGGATGGTTGTGGATGCACCTAATTCCAATGGGCCTTTCCAGCCGGTGGCTCTTATGCACTTCAGAGGTACGTAGGAACCATTGTTACATTTTGTCCTCGAGAACAGAGACAGCATTTCTCTATCTGTTCCCCTCCGTTGGTTATTGGCTGATTTGTTACCAAGATGGGAAGATAAGCTTTAAGGGTCTTTGTTTCAGAAGGATAGCCGTTTGGAAAGGGTTTTATTGTTTCCTTATAGGGGATCAGGGGATGGTTTTCTTAGGGATTGCAGGCAGAGCTACATGAAAAGATTGAGAAAAAGCTGGTTTTTCTACTCCCTCTGCCCATCCCCCGCACAGCCCAGTGAGGTCATAGCCTAGGGAAGGTTTTCATTATGTTTCCCTCTGTGTTTTGAGAGTGTGATTTGTATGTTTTTATATCTTTGTATCTAAGAGTTTTAAGAGGTTGTACGGCAGACTCGGCCTGTGTTCGTTACCTCTTTTTTTTTCTGGCCCATGGTTTGTCACACTCCAGTTAATCTGGGCACAAATTGGCCAGAGGTGTGTAGATTACTGCCTCCGCAGCAGTAGCCCCTTTTCTGCTTCTGCTGCCTCCCCGCCCTTATCTGTCTTCCTTCCTCTTCCCAACGGAGGAGAGGTCGCCACCGCCAAAGAAGGGCAAAAGCCTGGTATTTCCCTCCCCTGAAACAACAAACTTTGAGAGTCACAGTTAGTAGGCTAATAGGCTAGCAGTAGGCTAATAGGCTAGCAGTAGGCTAATAGGCTAGCAGTAGGCTAATAGGCTAGCTGCTAGCGCATTTACTAAGCTCTGGGCTAGCCAGCACACTGAGTCAATAGCACGCAGACATGGCCTGTTCTGGAAAGGTTGTCCTATGCCCCCAACTGTTCTGTGAAAGCCAATGGAGTTGATGGTGTTGAATAAGATCCGTTATGCCGTGGGGAGTTATTGATTTGATTCAGATATGGAGTCGACCAACACCCACCTACATTGAATGACATTCATTTGTTTTGAACAATCAAGTGGTCTCTCTCCCTCTTATCCCCAGTGTCCTTGTAAGACATCGGAGGCTCCCTCTTGCTAATATACTAGGGGAAAAGGCAGTAGAAAGGCCTTAGGTGTATTATTCAGAAAGAAAGGTACAATGGAAATGTGGAGAATGCGATGGGTGCATTGTGTTTTGCTTATGAGGCATGCTTGACCTATTCAGAGCCCATGTCTTTGCCAGTGACCTGTCAAAGTAATACAAAAAGTAATTTTCACTGGTCCTTTGTGGCTGTTGGTAAAGCATGGTACTTGCAACGTCAAGGTCATGGGTTTGATTCCCGTTGGGGCCACCCATATGAGAAGAAAAAAAATGCATGCATGGCTGTAAATTGCTTTGGACTAAAGTTTCTACTAAATGACATTATAAACCGGGTAGTTTGAGTCCTAGATGCTGATTGGCTGAATGAAAGCCGTTGTATATTTAAGCAATAAGGCACGAGGGGGTGTGGTATATGGCCAATATACCACAGCTAAGGGCTGTTCTTATGCGCAACACGGAGTGCCTGGATACAGCCCGTAGCCCTGGTATTTTGGCCATATACCACAAACCCCTGAGGTGCCTTATTGATATTAAAAACTAGTTACCAACGTAATTAGCAGTAAAAGTAAATATTTTGTCATACCCGTGGTATTGCACAGCCAGTCAGTATTTAAGGCTCGAACCACTCCGTTTATAACAGACCTTATGTCACATTGGCGCTCCTTGCTAAACCCGTTTTAAAGGTTGTAATACCGCTATCTTGAAATACACAACCAAAATGTTTGCCTGGAAAGTTTTTCACAACTTAAAGTAGCCCCTACTGAAACAGATTGCGATTTTTTTTTTTTGTGAACTATTATGTTATTATGACCTACGGAGATGTCACTCTTAATCCAACGTGACTCCCATTACTGCTTTTATTATAGTCACGTAAAGATGATCAAGGCTGCCTCTGTGACACTATTGTGTCCTATAGTAATGGGGGTTACATCAGGGTTAATGTAGATGCTTTTATCTCTCTTGCACATCCCATTAGAGGGTATTTTAGGCACATGTACAGAAACTTTATCAGCAAGCGTTTTTGTAATTGGAGTAGTCTGCACATGACATAGGCAAGGTATGGGTGCATGCAGGGCTGGTGATTTTAACTGACTGTGGCACTGTTAGATTACTTTAGAATGCATTATTGATCCTTCATTCTGTCCCTTGTTTCCTTGCGATTAACACAAATCTTTAAGTGATTGGATGGCTGAAAGAAATGTCACTGCCTTATTACTTTGCCCAATCCAAACAATGTGGATATGTGAGTCCTTTCTGATGTATTTGAACTGAGTCTTTGCCCAGTGTCAAATACCCACCAGTAGAAATGGAATGCCGTTTGAATCTTTGCGTGTCAAATAACTTGTTGACCAATCAAGACCTTAATGACTGCACGTCACAATCATTTAACACATTCATACATTTTTTACGTAGTTATTACTCATTTATTACAATCACTTGTATTTCATATGTCTCAACGACACGCATGCTATGATGCTGGTAAAATTTTGTCTCATGCACCTGCCGCACGAGCGCAAACACACTTCCCCCCCCCCCCCCCCCCCCCCCCCCCAAGCTCTGGACAGTGCTGGTCATAAAGCTAGCAAAATGACAATCTGTTTCAGTAGCTATAGTTTGCTTGCTAACTATCTAGCAAGGTGTCATCATTTGAAATACCCCTAATTTTATAAGACAGCTCTTATTTGATTAATGGTGGTCGGACCCACCTATGTGAAGCTAGCCACAATAGTGGAATTTGCAGTTTGCCTTCAAAAATAAGTCTCTCTATGGAAGTGATGCACTTTAATACAAACAGTGGAATAGATTGTGCAAAACGATATAAAAACAAACGGACAAATTGTTGACATATCTGTTGAAATCACACTGGAAGTATTATACTTTAGAATTGCATTGGGGACATACTTATTTCACTGTACAGCCTTAACCTATGGACGGTGGATCAATGACATGGGGTATCAGTCGACTCCGTGCCACCCAGAGAACATTAGTGTCGTAGCTCTTATTGCGGGACTCTGAAACAACTTTGAATTTGAGGCACATTTATTGTACCAGTCAACCTATTATGTGTATTGAACACTATTCCAGAGGAAAAACAATATAAGTAAGGCTCTGTGACATCTGCTGATGGAGAAAGAGATTTATAAATACGTTTGATTGACAATGTATGTTTTGGTGCCTGATGACTCCGAGGAGTGCTTTGGGGGGAAGAAAGCAATTGGGTACTGAAAAGACCCATTTCATTGATCTCCAATCCTTAGGTAAGTCTGTACAGTGCAATATGAATGTCAATATGCACAATAGGCTGACTGGGGAGATGATTTCCCACAGTCAAAGTCCCGCAATAAGAGCTACGATGCTAATCTGGGTGTCACCGAGTAGACTGATACCCCATTTCACTGCTCCACATTCCAATAGTCCAACCTTGTTTAATATTATCTAGTCTAAATATGGAATGATTCCACCAATTTTGTAACCTTCGGCATCACTTTCTGATAGAGGTCGGCCGATTTATACATTTGTATTTTTAAAATTTATTTGTAATAATGACAATTACAACACTACTGAATGAACACTTATTTTAACTTAATATAAAATACATCAAGGTAAAAATCTGTCGTTCTGCCCCTGAACAAGGCAGTTAACCCACCGTTCCTAGGCCGCCATTGAAAATAAAAATGTTTTGTTAACTGACTTTCCTAGTTAAAAAAAGGTAAACATTTTTTTTTAAATCGGTGCCCAAAATACAGATTTCCGATTTGTTATGAAAACTTGAAATCGGCCCTAATTAATCGACCATTCCGATTAATCGGTCGACCTCTACTTTCTAAGAGTGATTTATTTTGAATGGCGAAATACAAATTCCACTATTGTCTAATCCTTATTGAGGCTAGTTTCACAACACACAACCCGGTCCGGTCAAGCCACACTAGCTAGATGGCTGCTTGTAACGCTAGTTTTGGACAACAAGGCTAAGTAGCTGGCTAGCTAGTTATTTCAATAGAAGAACAAGTGGCTACCAAGCTAATACTTACTCGCATGGATTCCTAAATCATTGCAAAGAATATTGACAATGACAGCCGTTTCTACTGGTCTTTGTTTTCAGGCTGGTTGTATTGGTGCTAGCTAGGTACCCAAGAAGTTGCTAATATCATCTGTATCAAAGTTATTTGCAAACATTTTTGATCCTTGTCATTTTGGTCCTGATCTAATTTCAAATGCTCACACAGTTGAACAAATAATGCTTTATTAGCAACGCAGTATTGTACAGCTTTGACAGTGATGGTGGTGCTTGGCTTGCACATGCAAATTCGACACACACAACATTCTATAATAGAACAGTGTTTGACGTATCTTTTTTGACACGCGATGACCCATACGGCGTTCCATAGCTTTAAACACACCGCCTTCACCTGCAAGGCCTGCTTTAAACACACCGCCTTCACCTGCAAGGCCTGCTTTAAACACACCGCCTTCACCTGCAAGGCCTGCTTTAAACACACCGCCTTCACCTGCAAGGCCTGCTTTAAACACACCGCCTTCACCTGCAAGGCCTGCTTTAAACACACCGCCTTCACCTGCAAGGCCTGCTTTAAACACACCGCCTTCACCTGCAAGGCCTGCTTTAAACACACCGCCTTCACCTGCAAGGCCTGCTTTAAACACACCGCCTTCACCTGCAAGGCCTGCTTTAAACACACCGCCTTCACCTGCAAGGCCTGCTTTAAACACACCGCCTTCACCTGCAAGGCCTGCTTTAAACCAGGGGTTGGAACAACAATTATTTTCCAATCGTTTAGTTCTGAATAGAACCATTTGTTTTTTTTCCAATCCATTCCGCAGTGTCGAACTGGAAAAGACATTTCTGAACCCGTTATAACTAACAAAAAAGTACCAGTTTATATTATTCTTTCCTTTTTAGACTTTACATGAATTCGACAATGAAATTACTTGACCAATCAGTGTTTTACATGTGTAAAGCTCAAGATGTGACTGTAATTTTGCGGGTGGGGAAAGAGCAAGAGGGTGGAGGAGGCTTGTCTTGAAGCGCTGGGAATCTTATTACATACATTCTCTGAATTAGGTCCACATAATTATAGCTAATTTTCCCCCTAACTTCGGACACTCTCCAGCGGTTGGAGGATTAAATCACTTTGAGCTCAACATTTTAAATGGCCTGAATATAAGCGTACGTTTTGCGACTGACTGCCACTTTGTTTACATAACCTACATTACTCATTTCATATGTATATACTGTACTCGATACCATCTACTGCATCTTGCCTATGCCGTTCTGTACCATCACTCATATCTTTATGTACTTGTTCTTTATCCCTTTACTACTTGTGTAGTTGTGGAATTGTTAGGTTAGATTACTTGTTGGTTATTACTGCATTGTCGGAACTAGAAGCACAAGCATTTCGCTACACTCGCATTAACATCTGCTAAACATGTGTATGTGACAAATTAAATTTGATTTGATTTGAAGGCACCCTTCTAGCTAGAAGACCACCGATTTTCATTGCAGTTTATGCAAGTTAGGTTTTGAGAGTTTTCAACAAAGTTTATATGTATGTATATGCTGTGTATTGTAAAATGTCTGCGCAACAGACCACAGTTTAATATCCTACTTTTTACCTACATTATTCATACTCATGTGTTCGTATTAAACGTATCTACTTTCTTAACATAAGATTAGTCTAAAACAAATGAGACATTATTTGGTTCCCACACTAATGATGAAGAAGACGGGGTTGAAGAACCATTCTTAAGTCTACAGGAGGACGCACCAGGCTACGCAGTGAAAAGTTGACAGGCATTTATTTTTTCTAGAAGGCTAGCCAACTATCTAGTAAGCACGTCGGATACGAGGCTGGTGACCTGTAAAAATTATTATTATTATATATTTTAACAACATCAATCGGATATATCTTGTAATTGAACAAAATAGTAAGGTGGCCATTAACTGGGGACTGTATGCCGTTAATGCGTGACCTATTTTAAAATAAAAAATAAAAAAACGCTAATCAAAAAGCTGATAGGAGTATTTCCACTGAAATGTCAAACATGCTAATTGCTAACCCAGCTAACATTTTTTACGACACCAATAATCACAAAATATTGATGGTTTGATCTCAAGATAACATCGTTGAAGGTAATATTTCTTAAACGCTGTTGAATATGCCGATAATACGGGGTGCTACACTACCTACGGAGGAGCGGCTTCTGTGAAGGGCTTTTGTCTTTGAACTTCTGAGAGTTGGCTTAACGTTGGACCGGCGCTACCTAGCTAACAAGTTTGTGTGTGCAGAGTGGGACCACATTTAATAATTCTTAATTTTTTGTAGTTTAATAAATCCAATGTGAAACTTTTATATATATATATATATCATTGTGAATCCATTCTTCTGTAATTTAAAAATCTATCCCTAATTTCTGAATCACACTTGTAACGTCAGTAGGCTATAACCTAGCGTTTCCCAAACACGTTGCACGTTTTGGTTATTGCCCAAACACTACACAGCTGACTCAAATTATCAAAGCTTGTTGATTTATTTGAATCAGCTGTGAAGTGCTAGGGCAAAAACCAAACATTATTAAAGTGACCACTGTTCAATGACTATGTACATAGGATTGCAGTCTAAGGGGCAGGGTTGCATACCGGGTGGTAGCCGGGAAGTAACAGTGACTAAAGTTCAGGGCAGGGTACTGGGCGGATGCTGGCTAGTGGTGACTACAGTGCATTTGGAAAGTATTCAGACCCCTTGACCTTTTCCACATTTTGTTACTTTACAGCCTTATTCTAGAATGGATAAAATCAAATTGAAAAAAAAATGCTAATCAATCTACAGTACCCCATAATGACAAAGGGAAACCAGTTATTTATTATAACCCCCCCCCCCCATACACACACACCTTATTTACATAAGTATATAGGCCCTTTGCTATGAGACTCGAAATTGAGCTCAGGTGCATCTTGCTTCTGAATTTCTTCAGCTTCCTGAGGTTGAAAGAGGCGCAGTTGCGCCTTCCCCACGCTGTCTGTGTGGATGGAACATTTCAGGTTGTCAGGGATGTGCAGCGAGGAACTTAACTTTTCACCCTCTTCACCCCTGTTAATGTGGATGGGGGCGTGCTCCTTCTGCTGTTTCCTGAAGTCCACATTCGGCTTCTTCGTTTTTGTTGAGGAAGAGGTTATTTTCCTGGAATCACTCCGCCAGATCTCTCTTCTCCTGCCTGTAGGCTGTCATGTCATTGTTGGTAATCAGGCCTAAGCATTAGCCTTCATCAAGACCGTTTACAGCCTATAGAAAGCAATTGTGTACTCACTTGGTAAGAATACATTGCGCTGTGTCGTAAAAACGTAGGCCTAATCAATAGTGGAGCGTTGCATGCCCGGGCACCACTGAGCGTAGCCTGGAGGAACAGACAGATATGCCATTTCATAATCTGTTTACTGTTTTTTGTGCACTTTGACTGGTAAATATTTGGCCTTTAGCCCTAATATTTAGCTTTTTACTTTGGCTACACACATCACTGACCTCTCTTCTAGCTGTTCCCATGCGCAATAGGCTACGTAAGCCTCCACTATAGGCCATTCCTCTTATTGTGAAATGCCAGGTAAAGTGACTATGCATAGATTATAAACAGTGAGTAGCTGCAGTGTTTGAACAAAGGGGGGGTCAATGTAAATAGTCCAGGTGGCCATTCGATTACTTTTTCAGCAGTTTTAGGGCTTGGGGGTAGAAGCTTTTTAAGGAGCCTTTTGGACTTAGACTTGGCGTTCCGGTACCGCTTGCCATACGGTAGCAGAGAGAACAGCCTGACTTGGGTGACTAGAGTCTTTGACAATGTTTTGGGCCTTCCTCTGACACCGCCTAGTGTCTGACACTGGCCATTTTGAGCCTGTAATCGAACCCACAAATGCTGATGCTCCAGATACTCAACTAGTCTAAAGAAGGCCAGTTTTATTGCTTCTTTAATCAGAACAACAGTTTTCAACTCTGCTAACATAATTGCAAAATGGTTTTCTAATGATCAATTAGCCTTTTTAAAATCATAAACTTGGATTAGCTAACACAACGTGCCATTGGAACACAGGAGTGATGGTTGCTGATAATGGGCCTATGTAGATTTTCCATTAAAAAAATCAGCCGTTTCCAGCTACAATAGTAATTTACAACATTAACAATGTCTACACTGTATTTTGTCTACACTGTACACTGATGCTATTTTAATGGACCCATTTTTTTTTTTTTTTTGCTTTTCTTTCAAAAACAAGGACATTTCTAAGTGACCCCAAACTTTTGAACGGCAGTGTAGGTCCTGGATGTCAGGAAGCTTGGCCCCAGTGATGTAGTGGGCTTTATGCACTACCCTCTGTAGCACCTTACAGTCGGATTCCGAGAAGTTGCCATATCAGGCGGTGATGCAACCGGTCAGGATGCAACAGGTCAGAAAGCACTGAAGGGTCTTGTGTTACCACCTTATTAATAGGCAGCGTGCAGTAGGATGCGTTGATCAGTTGATTGACAGGTGTAGGACTGTAGAGCAGTGGTTACCAACCTTTTTCGGTTACTGTACCACCAACTGAATTTTGTTTTGACCGAAGTACCCCCTCGTGTGTGTGTGTGTGTGTGTATATACATATCAGTAGGACTATGATCTCATTAGACTTCTCAAGTTCCCTCCCCCCACCAATACATTAAATAATGTGCTGTGGAATGTGCCCCAAGTTGTGTATGTGTTAGCATGTTCTACTGACATTATCTCTAGGGCTGGGCCATATGTCCTAAATCAGATCTCCATTTATTATTTTGTGTTACTGATGGACAATTTGCAGCATCTCGATCTTTAAAATGACAAAAATACATTTCTCAAAGCTGTGTTGTACAAGAGGTCAAATACACTGCATTTCCAACAAGTAAGAAAAAAATCAGGTGAAATTATTCCTAAATTAAGCCTTCCACAACCATAAGGCCTGCTAATTATGTCATTATTTTATCTAAATAGTTTAACCTCCTTTCTTTGCAATACTTACTGATCTGTCTTTGAAAATATTTTTGTTCAATTTAACCAGAACCAGCATAATGCACATGCCCGTCTCGTAGCAGGCACGATAGAAAAGTAACACGGGTCTCAAGCACAAGCCCACGTGCTAGTGATAGGCCAGATAATGTTTTATATTTCAAGTTTAGCCAACTTATTTGCTAACAAGACAGAACAGTTGGATTGTAATGAACACACCCTTCTATCCATCTCCAACAGTTTGAACAGCATGTTAGCCTGTCCACTTTGTTAAGATGTTGAAATCAAGTGGCCTGCCTTATTTCTCAGAATGAGAACGAGTCTCCAATTCCTTTTATATAATTGTGATTTTATGCTTATTGCACACTTTGTAAAAAAATAAAAAAGACGAGTCTAGTATTCGTCTTTGGCTAAAATGCTACTAGCAGCATGTGGTACCGAAATGCCACGTGACACAACCTAAGCATACATTTCCCATCATCAATGTTAATTGATACTCCTGTTTCAGAAGTGTCTACTCTGCAATTTGATGAGTTGAGACATAAAAAGGATATCGTTAGGAAAGTGACCTTCTCCTATTACAGTAAAATAATGTCTCAATGTGTTTTGGTGTCCATATGACTGATTTTCTGTTGGAATCAAACTTCAAATGGATGTAGCGAGTTGAAACCACTTGTCAGGGAGGAAGGAGTGCTCTGTCATCGTTATTGTGTGTGAGACAGGGGAGGGGCTTGGCATGTGTTCGCGTTAATGGAGAGGTGCCCACCCCACACAAGGAGAGACAGAAACGTGACCAAAAAGATTTTTAGAACAAACGTACATAAATTATACAAAATACTTGTTTTATTGCAATACAGGCATTTGGAATATCGCTCACAAACATACATTGGAATTAATCAAATCAATGTATTGCCCAGACCTAGTTCTCTGTCATGCTGACTGCCTACCACCCTGCCATGGCAAATGGGGGATTAGTGATGGCATATGTGCTTATTTGCCTGCTGTCTTTGTTTACAATAGCAGTGTTTGTTATTGGTGACTTTGGGACATGTGCAGCAAGAGTCTGAGCATTTTGGTTACCAAGGTGGAAACAATGTTCTTAACTCTGTATTGTACATACAGGAAGTGATGCCTTTTCAGTTGCGTATTTGACCAAATGAAGTGACCTGACTGCACATTTGTAGGCTCTTACATATTGCCACCCTCTCTACACATCTGTTGGCTTTTATATTGGAGGTCGACCGATTTTAATCGGAATGGCCGAAAGATCATACTGTTTTCATAACAATCGGAAATCGGTATTTTTGGGCGCCGATGTGCTGATTTTTTTGTATTTATTTATTTTTTATTTTTTAATACCTTTTATTTAACTAGGCAAGTCAGTTAAGAACACATTCTTATTTTCAATGACGGCATAGGAACAGTGGGTTAACTGCCTTGTTCAGGGGCAGAACAACAGATTTTCACCTTGTCAGCTCGGGGGATTCAATCTTGCAACCTTACAGTTAACTAGTCCAACGCAATAACGACCTGCCTCTCTCTCGTTGCACTCCACAAGGAGACTGCCTGTTACGCGAATGCAGTAAGCCAAGGTAAGTTGCTAGCTAGCATTAAACTTATCTTATAAAAAACAATCAATCATAATCACTAGTTAACTACACATGGTTGATGATATTACTAGATATTATCTAGCGTGTCCTGCAGTGCATATAATCTGACTGAGCAGTGGTAGGCAGAAGCAGGCGCGTAAACATTCATTCAAACAGCACTTTTGTGCGTTTTGCCAGCAGCTCTTTGTTGTGCGTCAAGCATTGTGCTGTTTAGGACTTCAAGCCTATCAACTCCTGAGATGAGGCTGGTGAAGCAGGCTAACATTGAGTGGCTGCTGCCAACACACTGACACTGACTCAACTCCAGCCACTTTAATAATGGGAATTGATGGGAAATGATGTAAATATATCACTAGCCACTTTAAACAATGCTACCTTATATAATGTTACTTACCCTACATTATTCATCTCATATGCATACGTATATACTGTACTCTATATCATCGACTGTATCCTTATGTAATACATGTATCACTAGCCACTTTAACTATGCCACTTTGTTTACATACTCATCTCATATGTATATACTGTACTCGATACCATCTACTGTATCTGCCTATGCTGCTCTGTACCATCACTCATTCATATATCCTTATGTACATATTCTTTATCCCCTCACACTGTGTACAAGACAGTAGTTTTGGAATTGTTAGTTAGATTACTTGTTGGTTATTACTGCATTGTCGGAACTAGAAGCACAAGCATTTCGCTACACTCGCATTAACATCTGCTAACCATGTGTATGTGACAAATAAAATTTGATTTGATTTGGTGTAACCGAAGTGAAATGGCTAGCCCATTAGCGCGCGCTAATAGAGTTTCAAAAGTCACTCGCTCTGAGCCTTCTAGTGGTTGTTCCCCTTGCTCTGCATGGGTAACGCTGCTTCGATGGTGGCTGTTGTCGTTGTGTTGCTGGTTCAAGCCCAGGGATGAGCAAGGAGAGGGACGGAAGCTATACTGTTACACTGGCAATACTAAAGTGCCTATAAGAACATCCAATAGTCAAAGGTATATGAAATACAAATGGTATAGAGGGAAATAGTCCTGTAATTCCTATAATAACTGCAACATAAAACCTCTTACCTGGGAATATGGACGTCTCATGTTAAAAGGAACCACCAGCTTTCATATGTTCTCATGTTCTGAGCAAGGAACTGAAACGATAGCTTTCTTACATGGCACATATTGCACTTTTACTTTCTTCTCCAACACTTTGTTTTTGCATTATTTAAACCAAATTGAACATGTTTCATTATTTACTTGAGGCTAAATAGATTTTTATTGATGTATTATATTAAGTTAAAATAAGTGTTCATTCAGTATTGTTGTAATTGTCATTATTACAAATTAATAAAAAATCGTCCGGTTTAATCGGTATCGGCTTTTTAGTCCTCCAATAATCGGTATCGGCGTCGAAAAATCATAATCGGTCGACCTCTATTTTATATATTGCTCCCCCCCAAATCATCTTCTTTTGTGGGAACAGGCAAAGATGGCTTTTTATCTGAGTAGGGGACATAACATTAAGTCCGGTCAAGCAGGGATTTGAACTAGAATTTTCAGCAATAATTTAACTTAAGCGTTTCAAATTCTAATGAAGGACCTCCCCAGCTGTAAGACCATATGGGGTTATAAGGAAGTTGACTCAAGTTAACAGGGTAAAAACTGGAATGTGTTCTTCAGTTGAGTGTGTTTTGTTTGACTTTTTTTCTGTATGTAGTTTGTTGCATGCAGCGAGCACTTTATTACATTGAAAATTACTTTTTCACAATATTTTAAACACTATTTTCTCTCTCCCCTCAGACTGTGCTCCGGCAGAGCAGGAGAAGCTGTTTGTGCAGAAGCTGCGCCAGTGCTGCGTGCTCTTTGACTTCCTGTCAGACCCACTAAGTGACCTGAAATGGAAGGAGGTGAAGCGGGCGGCGCTGAGCGAGATGGTGGAGTACATCACGCACAACCGGAATGTCATCACAGAGCCCATCTACCCAGAGGTGGTACACGTGGTGAGTGTCAGCAGACTGAGGAGAGGAGACACCCCTAAGGCCAGCTCGATCGGGGGTGTCTCTATGGCTGGTGCTATGATCATCTCTGCTACTGCCCAGAAAGTGCTACTTTCTGACAGTCTGTGCTGTCCATCAGAATGTGCTACTATTGTGTCTCTACTGTTCAGAATTTAATACAAAGGGTAGGGTAGCACACATTTCAATATTACCAAATGTGCTACCATAATCTCATCTCTATTGGGGGTCGCACATTCAGAGCGGGTAGGACAAACAACCTTCTGACAATCTGACTTACTGTTCAGCATGTGCTACCCCCAATTATTGAAAGCAATGACAGTGAGAAAGAGCCGAAGCGGGATGTTTTACTCCACCCCAAAATCTGTCCATGAAAATCCGAATTTAGGATATTTTGTATGGAGGTCAATGAGTGTTGAATTTGGTCAACAAAAAAATGCAATTGCTAAAATCCTACATGAGGCTTATTTGATCAAATAGAAAATGCATAACGGTTAGGTTGCTATGAATGCACTGATGTAAGTGGACACATGGAATTTCGTCAACTTTAGAAAAATATGTACTTCATAACGGCGCTGTTCCTGTGTTCATGGAGATGAATAGAGGACCTATAATGGATAACCTCGGTATACTGGATATAACCTGTTTTTAGCATGGACGTTTCCATTGAGGGCTTCCACCATTTTAAAGTAATCAACTGGGTGGGGATTCCTATGAGTTGGGAGCAATCAGCCAATGAATAAAATGGCCTCAATGGCGCTGCCCATTGGGTTTGGCCAGTATACCGAGCTTATTTCAAAATGCCGACGATATGAGTTTAGCCATTGCTTATAAGTTAAGTATAACTATAAGAAATCTAACGTGTCAAAAATTATATCAAGCTCAGGGCCCCATGCATTTGGTATTCTGACTTGCTAGCTTGATGCCAAGATCAAGCTTCTTGGTGACCGCAGAGACATTCAATCCCCTCCTGGATCAATATCCCTGTTGCCTAAATTGTTTTGTGCACCAAAAAAATAATGCAATAAAGTATGTGTGTATACAGTTGAAGTCGGAAGTTTACATACACATTAGCCAAATACATTTAAACTCAGTTTTTCACAATTCCTGACATTTAATCATAGTAAAAATTCTCTGTCTTAGCTCAGTTAGGATAACCACTTTATTTTAAGAATGTGAAATGGCAGAATAATAGAGAATGATTTGTTTCAGCTTTTATTTCTTTCATCACATTCCCAGTGGGTCAGATGTTTACATACACTCAATTAGTATGTGGCAGCATTGCCTTTAAATTGTTTAACTTGGGTCAAACGTTACGGGTAGCCTTCCACAAGCTTACCACAATAAGTTGGGTGAATTTTGTCCCATTCCTCCTGACAGAGCTGGTGTAATTGAGTCAGGTTTGTAGGCCTCCTTGCTTGCGCACGCTTTTTCAGTTCTGCCCACAAATCTTCCTTGGGATTGAGGTCAGGGCTTTGAGATGGCCACTCCAATACCTTGACTTTGTTGTCCTTAAGCCATTTTGCCACAACTTTGGAAGTATGCTTGGGGTCATTGTTCATTTGGAAGACCCATTTGTGACCAAGCTTTAACTTCCATGCAGCGAGCACTTTATTACAAGACTGATGTCTTGAGATGTTGCTTCATTAAATCCACATAATTTTCCTACCTCATGATGCCATCTATTTTGTGAAGCGCACCAGTCCCTCCTGCAGCAAAGCACCCCCACAGCATGATGCCGCCACTCCCGTGCTTCACGGTTGGGATGGTGTTCTTCGGCTTGCGAGCATCCCCCTTTTTCCTCCAAACATAACGATGGCTAAACAGTTCTATTTTTGTTTCATCAGACCAGAGTACATTTCTCAAAAAAGTATGATCTTTGTTCCCATGTGCAGTTGAAAACTGTAGTCTGGCGTTTAATGGTAGTTTTGGAGCTGTGGCTTCGTCCTTGCTGAGTGGTCAGGTTATGTCGATTATAGGACGCGTTTTACTGTGGATATAGATAATTTTGTACCGGTTTCCTCCAGCATCTTCACAAGGTCCTTTGCTGTTGTTCCGGCACTTTGCACTTTTTGCATCAAAGTACGTTCATCTCTAGGAGACAGAACACGTCTCCTTCCTGAGCAGTATGACGGCTGCATGGTCCAATGGTGTTTATATTTGCGTACTATTGTTTGTACAGGTGAACGTGGTACCTACAGGCATTTGGAAATTGCTCCCAAGGATGAACCAGACTTGTGGAGGTCTACAAATGTTTTTATTTCTGTGTCTTGGCTGATTTCTTTTGATTTTCCCATGATGTCAAGCAAAGAGGCACTGAGTTTGAAGGTAGGGGTCTTGAAATACATCCACAGGTACACCTCCAATTGACTCAAATGATGTCAATTAGCCTATCAGAAGCTTCAATATAATAGACTGTCTTTGGCAATGAGGAAAATTGGAATTGCAATGTTAATTGACTTCCAGAATTGACATGAACCCTGGTTACGACTCACATACAAATAGGAAGTAGCTATGGATGTCAAAGCCGCGAAGAATAATAATTGAAATATGGAGAGCGACGCAATACCCTGCATGCGTGCCGCCCATCGTGGTTTTTAATGTGAAATGTCATTATGACTCGGCATAAGGCTTTCATGAATAAGTGTAAATGCAGCAAGCCTTTTCATGTGTCAAAATCTTCCGTTTAGTCCTGATTAAAAAAAAATATGTATATATATATTGTCATAATTCTTCGCCCTGGATTCTTAATCTCCTACTCTACTCTTCCTTGTCTGTCTGACGTCATCACCCATGTCCAGTCTGAAATGTTTCTCTATTATAGATCTAAGCCTCCATATGTAGCTGGGCAGCAAATGAGAGTTATTATAATAGTTTGACAGTGCTTTAAGAAAACGTCCCTCTTTGAATGAATGGATCTTCAGATCCGGAGAACTTTGAAATATCTTCAAAAGGCAGTTCATTATTTGAATTACATACAGACAAGATGACATATTAAAATGTAAAACACATCTCTCTTTCTTTTTTTTCAAAGCTAAATCTAGGCTTGAACATAGCGTACCTAGCGATCAGCCCAACAGAAATAGCAGTGTTCTATTCCTCAAGCCAACTGCACTGTCTCATGATCTGTCTTCACTGCCAGAAGCAGTTATAGCACCCCACACGCAGAGTCAGTTGATGTTCAGAGACAAATGGTAACCCGCTTGGGTCAAAGGATTGAACAGTGTTAGACTTTGCCAAGTGGATACTAACTAGGGGCGTGTTTGGAATACTTCAGACATCCCCCTCCCTTCCTTGGTCCCTTGAGGTAAACACAGATCTAGAAGTGATTTTAGATGGGATAACGTGCTCTCCCCTATCACTTTCACTAATTCAGATCTGTGATTAGTTTAGGGCTATGCAACTGGCTGTCCGCAGGCCAAATCCAGACTGTTTTAATTGATTTAGACTGGTCCTTTGATCAATTCTGAACATTATAAAATATCTCATCCAGACTTTCAGTGCCAAAATGACAAGTACTATAGTGGGTCGTCTTAGTCTGGGTTTTTAGCTGTTTCAAGCGCCTATGTTGCATGTTGACTATATTTTATTTATTTTGAATTTGGCTCTTATCGTTTTTGAATGGTTTCAGCTACAAAATATTTCTGAAAGCCATGACTCTTAAGGAACACGTTCGTGCCTTTTTGTTTCCCCCTCTGACGCTCACAAGGACTTGTTTGAAGGGAGTGGGACAAACAATGCACAAAATGACTGAGGGGAAATGAATTCAAAGCATACTTCCTTCAGACTGGAATTTGGCATTACCTGATTTGACTTATTTTAATTTATTGAGATGCTTAGTAAAAAAAAAAAAAGATTACCTAAAGTTTTAGGAAGCTTTTTAATAGTTTAAATAAATAAAAAATAACAATGGTTTCTTTTCCTTTTCAATTATGATCTAATTGTTGGGTTGCGACCACCTTTCTAAATTACTTTTAGCAACGTTTAAGACGACTCCTTTTATTGGTGTGTTGCTTTAAAAAAAAAGAATAATAATGTTTTATACAGTTCTTCAGAATAATCACGTAGGACATTTTTTTTTTTTTTTACATCTAGCCCCAGTAAGAATATAGTTGAATAGCCCTGGTTTAAGGTATGACGGAAAGGTCAAGTATGTGTTCTTGGCAATCCTGTTACATTCAATGTAGAACAACAGCCACTGAACCAATTTGACTCCATACTGGCCTTCATCACTGTGGTCTACTGACTCTGAATATACTCTTTTTGCCCCCCCCCCCCCCCCCCCCTTAGTTTGCGGTGAACATGTTCCGAACGCTGCCTCCATCGTCCAACCCCACAGGAGCAGAGTTCGACCCCGAGGAGGACGAGCCTACACTTGAGGCTGCATGGCCACATCTCCAGGTACCTAGGGATATTTACTAACCCAGTTCACATGGCCTGGGTCGTGTTAATTACGCGCCAAAATGAAGAAAACAGATTTAAAACCGAAGGTACTATCTGGACTTTTAGCCGGCTATTTTTTTGTTTTCTGTTGCGTGTCCTAATGAAAACACGAACCTGCTGTTTGAGTAGGAATGAAGTGTTGCAGACCTTACATTCTCTCAAGTACAGTGCTGTATAATTAAAGTATCTAATCAGCATAAACCATCGTTGGACCTTCCTTACCTCTCGGCTTGAACAAAAAGAGCACGGCTGTTTTTATTATGGATCATTATGATACGATGTTATATACACATATTACCCACCAAATTACTGACGCTGTTATGTGATCTAATGAAATTTAGGTTGTCTAATTATGTGCTCTAATGAAACATATTTTAAGATTTTTACCAAGCATTTTTGTAAGGAAGGGCACTCTTGCTATGCATTCTGCAAATTATGCATTTTAAAAATGTTTTCTTTCCAGCTCGTCTACGAATTTTTCCTTCGGTTTTTAGAATCTCCTGACTTTCAACCGAACATAGCAAAGAAGTACATCGACCAGAAGTTTGTGATGCAGGTAAGAGCTGAAAGAAACACATAGATTATACATTTTAAATTGTCCGAATGGACAAGGTAAACAAAATCACTCAAATCACAATATCAAACAATTAGACTTCTCCGATCAGAATTGGATCAGTGTCTTCCGGATGCGATATTTTGCTCAGTGTCCTCCAAATCTCTGCAGAGTGCATTGGAGTATAATTAATATAGGCCTACATTGACCAGCACGAATGGTATTTTAATCATGCTGTCGTGAGATGTGTTTTTGAGACAAAGCGAGCCTAGCTGTGTTTGCACATTTTTTGATAATAATTACTAGTGTGGGGGCCTCCCGAGTGGCGCAGTGGTCTAAGGCACTGTATCACAGTGCTTGAGGCGTCACTACAGACCCGGGTTCGATCCCAGCCTGTGTCACAACCGGCTGTGACCGGGAGTCCCATAGGGTGGCGCACAATTCTCCCGGCATTCTCCCGGCATCGTCCGGGTTATGCAGGGGGGGCTTTACTCGGCTCATCACGCTTCAGTGACTCCATGAGGCGGGCCGGGTTCCTGCAGGCTGATTTCGGTCGTCTGTTGAACAGTGTTTCCTTCGACACATTGGTGCTTCCGGGTTAAGCGGGTGGGTGTTGAGCGCGGTTTGGTGGGCCATGTTTCGGAGGACGCATGACTCAACCTTCGCCTCTCCCGAGCCTCTTGGCGAGTTGCTGCGAGGAGGCAAGATCCAATTACCATATCATGAAATTAAGAGGAAAAGGGGGGTCAAATAAAAGAAACTTTGAAACTTTGAAATAAACAATGAAAATCCTATAAAAATAATGGTGTGTGTATCACCTGTGTGTGGGCTGTTGCCAGAGGGGGGAGAGACATTTGCCCAGCAGGTAAAATAAAGATGACTAACTACATGGCCAATTCAAAATACTGTATATTGTGTAGTTTAGCTAGTTAACTATTTAGCTATTAGCATGTATTAATTTTAAAATACAGTGCCTTGCGAAAGTATTCGGCCCCCTTGAACTTTGCGACCTTTTGCCACATTTCAAGCTTCAAACATAAAGATATAAAACTGTATTTTTTTTGTGAAGAATCAACAACAAGTGGGGCACAATCATGAAGTGGAACGACATTTATTGGATATTTCAAACCTTTTTAACAAATCAAAAACTGAAATTGGGCGTGCAAAATTATTCATCCCCCTTAAGTTAATACTTTGTAGCGCCACCTTTTGCTGCGATTACAGCTGTAAGTCGCTTGGGGTATGTCTCTATCAGTTTTGCACATCGAGAGACTGAATTTGTTTCCCATTCCTCCTTGCAAAACAGCTCGAGCTCAGTGAGGTTGGATGGAGAGCATTTGTGAACAGCAGTTTTCAGTTCTTTCCACAGATTCTCGATTGGATTCAGGTCTGGACTTTGACTTGGCCATTCTAACACCTGGATATGTTTATTTTTGAACCATTCCATTGTAGATTTTGCTTTATGTTTTGGATCATTGTCTTGTTGGAAGACAAATCTCCGTCCCAGTCTCAGGTCTTTTGCAGACTCCATCAGGTTTTCTTCCAGAATGGTCCTGTATTTGGCTCCATCCATCTTCCCATCAATTTTAACCATCTTCCCTGTCCCTGCTGAAGAAAAGCAGGCCCAAACCATGATGCTGCCACCACCATGTTTGAAAGTGGGTATGGTGTGTTCAGGGTGATGAGCAGTGTTGCTTTTACGCCAAACATAACGTTTTGCATTGTTGCCAAAAAGTTCAATTTTGGTTTCATCTGACCAGAGCACCTTCTTCCACATGTTTGGTGTGTCTCCCAGGTGGCTTGTGGCAAACTTTAAACTACACTTTTTATGGATATCTTTAAGAAATGGCTTTCTTGCCACTTCCATAAAGGCCAGATTTGTGCAATATACGACTGATTGTTGTCCTATGGACAGAGTCTCCCACCTCAGCTGTAGATCTCTGCAGTTCATCCAGAGTGATCATGGGCCTCTTGGCTGCATCTCTGATCAGTCTTCTCCTTGTATGAGCTGAAAGTTTAGAGGGACGGCCAGGTCTTTGTAGATTTGCAGTGGTCTGATACTCCTTCCATTTAAATATTATCGCTTGCACAGTGCTCCTTGGGATGTTTAAAGCTTGGGAAATCTTTTTGTATCCAAATCCGGCTTTAAACTTCTTCACAACAGTATCTCGGACCTGCCTGGTGTGTTCCTTGTTCTTCATAATGTTCTCTACGCTTTTAACGGACCTCTGAGACTATCACAGTGCAGGTGCATTTATACGGAGACTTGATTACACACGTGGATTGTATTTATCATCATTAGTCATTTAGGTCAACATTGGATCATTCAGAGATCCTCACTGAACTTCTGGAGAGAGTTTGCTGCACTGAAAGTAAAGGGGCTGAATAATTTTGCACGACCAATTTTTCAGTTTTTGATTTGTTAAAAAAGTTTGAAATATCCAATAAATGTCATTCCACTTCATGATTGTGTCCCACTTGTTGTTGATTCTTCACAAAAAAATACAGTTTTATATCTTCATGTTTGAAGCCTGAAATGTGGCAAAAGGTCGCAAAGTTCAAGGGGGCCGAATACTTTCGCAAGGCACTGTAACTTTCCACCGGCACTCATGTAGAACCGCACATGCCCGACACCCATTTGGACACAGGTGCTTGTGTGGAACCACAATTCCCGAATACTCCAATTTGTAAAACCTTCTCAAGCGCTTAAAATTGGCCAGGATTCGCCTCCTAACATGCACTGACCATGTAATTCTGTCAAAGTTACTAATTGACAAGTAACTCCTATGACCTATGCTGTCAAGATTTCCCCTGAATATTTTAACCTTTACAAATGGATAAACATCTTTGTTAGCTACCTTATCCTCCTTAGCCATTTGCTCCTTGGTTCACCGAATGAGGGAATTATTTCATAAAGACAAAGTATTTGGTTGTAATTGTAATGTTGCAGGGAGACCAACCCTCCTCCTCGAGTGTCCAGGAGAGCTCCGGGGTATGCAGGCATTTGCTCCAGACCTGCTCTACCACAGCTCATTTTGTTAAAAAAAAATAATCACCTGCTCAACAGGACCTTGATAAGCTAACTCTTGTGTTTGAGCAGGGTTGGATCAAAGGCCTGCTCTCCAGGTGGGTGGGGCTTGACGTGTTTTATACTGTAGCCTATCAGTGCAATATTTAACTTTGGGGAGGGTTAAGTGCCTTCCTCCTGGCACAATGGCAAGAGATGCACTACATGGGATCAGAGACCAGCAGTCTTCCATTGTCAACACCAGTGGTACTAATGAAGGATATTTTTATTCAAGCGATTCCTTGCATCACACAACACAATTTTCAGTCACATTTTTGGCACATGGTGTTACGAACCATTTATTTACTAAAGAAATATTTCCTAAAAAAAAGTTAATGTTAAGCGCTGGAGGGATGTCATGTGTCCACAGCTTTTAGACCTGTTTGACAGTGAAGACCCGCGGGAGAGGGACTTCCTCAAAACCACTCTCCACAGGATATATGGGAAGTTCCTGGGACTACGGGCCTACATCAGAAAACACATCAATAATATATTTTATAGGTAAGTTTAATCTTAGCCGCTTTCGTTTTTATGTCAGATAGTTTATTAACACATCAAATCAATTGCTAAAGATTCAATGGTGACTTGTGGTTGTTTTTAGTTTCATACCACTAAGAAATTGAGTTTTGGTTGTGTAACTAAAATGTAACATCTGTGTTTTTGACAGGTTTATCTATGAGACTGAGCACCATAATGGAATAGCAGAATTACTGGAGATACTTGGAAGGTACACCTTAAGCTGTAACTCGGCGTGTATTGCAGTACAGTTAGTTATTTTGGACTTTGATCCAGTCTCACAATGTCTTCTGGACTGCAGATAGGATCTCTAACCATTGCTCTGCTGCTGTTTTATCTGTTTCATATTCATTACTATTTTGAGTTCAGTTGAAGTGATTTATATTAGAATCATTCTAATTGTTTCTCTCTCTTTCACAGTATAATCAATGGGTTTGCCTTACCACTAAAAGAGGAGCACAAGATATTCCTTTTAAAGG
Source organism: Oncorhynchus clarkii lewisi (assembly GCF_045791955.1). Classification (NCBI taxonomy): domain Eukaryota; kingdom Metazoa; phylum Chordata; class Actinopteri; order Salmoniformes; family Salmonidae; genus Oncorhynchus; species Oncorhynchus clarkii. Next base: position 56,823,466 of record NC_092165.1, on the reverse strand, counting down.
TCCTGTTGCCTTTGCACAAAGTCAAATCACTTAGTGTCTACCATCCGCAGGTAAGCTCTTGTGTCTGTTTAGGGTCTGGGTCGTGTTCATTGGGTACAAAATGGAAGAAAACAGACTGGAACGGGGAGGAACTTCCTGGTCCAATAAGAAACGTGTGTTTTCGTTTTCCGTTGAAAGATTTGATTTCATCTCAATTAGCTCAGGCCAATGGCGACAGATAGTCTTACTGGGTTCTGACCATAACAAAAAGAAAATGACAAAATACTTTACAATTGACATACATTTAACGTGTAGTGTGTGTGGACATTTTAAAACGTTTTCCATTGTGTGACCGTAATGAACACGACACAGCTCTGATTGTTCTATCAGCCATGGGCTCATTTCAAGAGGGTGCGACGTTACAGAATGTTCACACAGAAATAGTGTATACAACAGACATGATTCTCTGCCAACAGTAATAGGGAGTTTCAGCTCTATTTAATCTCTTTCTATCTGCCACATTCTGATTGTCCTGCCCCTTTTGCCCTACTGAATGCACACTATGGAAATGACTGATATTAGGTGTAGGTGGGGCTTATTTCCAGTGGGCCTGTTCAGGTGAGGGCAGTAGCCTGGCTGCTACAAGCTAGCTGGAATCGGATATCTGCTACTCACAATCCAGAATTACTATGAAGACAAAGGTCCTTGTCAGGGGCCTCTCCCTCTTTCTGGGCCAGCTTCTCGCTCGCTGTGTTTCTCTTGGTGTCTGCCGGACTGTTTCACTAGATAGAGATATCTCTATCTCTCGCATATGTATGTATGTATGTATGGATGGATGGATGGATGGATGGATGGATCGTGAAACTGCTGTGCTATACATTGCTCTATGGACCATGGCATAATATCTACATTACAGCTTGATCAACTGTGTTAGAGCTAGCCTAATGCAAAATGAGAACACCTCACAAAAAGTAATTTTGTTACATTGCAGTTATACTACAAGTATTACAGTTACTGCAACTTCATGACTGCAAGTATTTGTCAGTGACTATTGTCGTTGATAATGTCAACACAATTAGGCTGACGGGACCAGCCAGTGTCACCAGTAATTGTGTCCTATCGTTGTGAATGTCAACACAATTAGTCTGATTTTTTAGGATCAGACAGTAATTGTGTTCCATTGTCTTTTTCTCCCCCCCCTAGTTGGCATACTGTGTGGTGCAGTTTCTAGAGAAGGACAGCACTCTCACTGAACCAGTAAGTTGTGAAATTTCTGCTCACAAGTAAGGTGTATTGATTACCCCTTCAGTGACGTTGTATTCCGTCTCTATTAAATAATGAAGCATGTTCAATTTGGTTTAAATAATGCAAAAACACAGTGTTGGAGAAGTAAAAGTGCAATATGTGCCATCTAAAAAAGCTAACGTTTAAGTTCCTTGCTCAGAACATGAGAACATATGAAAGCTGGTGGTTCCTTTTAACATGAGTCTTCAATATTCCCAGGTAAGAATATTTAGGTTGTAGTTATTATAGGAATTATAGGACTATTTCTCTCTAAACCATTTGTATTTCATATACCTTTGACTATTGGATGTTCATATAGGCACTAGAGTATTTCCAGCCTAATCTCGGGAGTTGATAGGCTTGAAGTCATGAACAGCGCTGTGATTCAAGCGTTGCGAAGAGCTGCTGGCAAACGCAGGAAAGTGCTGTTTGAGTGAATGGTTACGAGCATGCTGCTGCCTTCCACCACTCAGTCAGACTGCTCTATCAAATCATAGACTTATAATACACACACAAATACGAGCCTTAGGTCTTTCATATGGTCAAATCCGGAAACTATCATTTCGAAAACAAAACGTTTATTCTTTCAGTGAAATACAGAACCATTCCGTATTTTAACGAACGGGCGGCGTCCATAAGTCTAAATATTGCTGTTATATCGCACAACCTTCAATGTTATGTCATAATTATGTAAAATTCTGGCAAATTAATTATGGTCTTTGTTAGGAAGAAATAGTCTTCACACTGTTCAACGAGCCCAAATTGCTGCATATACCCTGACTCTGTTTGCATTGAACGCAAGAGAAGTGACAATTTCCCTAGTTAATATTGCCTGCAAACATTAATTTCTTAACTAAATATGCAGGTTTAAAAAAAAATATATACTTGTCTATTAATTTTAAGGAAGGCATTGATGTTTATGGTTAGGTAAATTGGTGCAACGACAGTGCTTTTGTTTTCTTCACGAATGCGCTTGTTAAATCATCACCTGTTTGGCAAAGTAGGCTGTAATTCGATGATAAATGAACAGGCACCGCAATGATTATTTGCAACGCAGGACAAGCTAGTTAAACTAGTAATAACTACACATGGTTGATGATAACTAGTGATTATGTTAAGATTGATTGTTTTTTTTCTAAGATAAGTTTAATGCTAGCTAGCAACTTACCGTGGCTCCTTGCAGCCACCAGGTCCTTTTGATGCTGTACTCGCATAACAGGTGGCAAAATAATTGGTGTCCAAAAATGCCGATAACCGATTGTTATAAATTGATTGTTATAAACTTGAAATCTGCCCTAATTAATCGGCCATGACGATTTAATCGGTCGACCTCTAGTCCAAACACAGCAAACAGTTGTGAAGAGGGCACAACCCAACACCTATTCCCCCTCAGAAGACTCAAGATTTGTCATTGGTCCCCAGATCCTCAAAAGGTTCTACAGCTGCACTATCGAGAGCAGGTTGTATCACCACCTGGTATGGCAACGGCTCAGCATCCGACCATAAGGCTCTATAGAGGGGAGTGTGTACGGCCCAGTACATCACTGGGGGCAAGCTTCCTACCACCCCCCCCCCCCCCCTTTGTTTTTACTGCTCTTACTTGCTGTTTATCGAGGCATAGGCAATTTTACCCCTACCTACAGTACCAGTCAAAAGTTTGGACACAACTACTCATTCAAGGGTTTTCCTTGTATTTATTTTTTACTATTTTCTACATTATAGAATAATAGTGTAGACATTAAAAATATGAAATAACACACATGGAATCATGTCGTAACCAAAAATGTGTTAAACAAATCAAAGTATATTTGAGATTCTTCAAAGTTTACCTTGACAGTTTTGCACACTCTTAACCAGCTTCATGAGGTAGTCACCTGGAATGCATTTCAATTAACAGGTGTGCCTTGTTAAAAGTGAATTTGTGGAATTTCTTTCCTTCTTAATGCGTTTGAGCCATACAGTTGTGTTGTGACAAGGTAGGGTTGGTATTCAGGCGCTATTTACTTACTTACTGACTACACATTTAAAATGGCGTTGAAATACAAAACAAGATTGACAATACAACTTTCATAACAGTTACGCACCAATAAAAATAATAATAGTAAGAAATAAGAATAGTTTTTTTTTTTTTTTAAGATGAAAAGACTAGCCTGCTGGCCTTACGGGGTCAATGGGAACATTCGCCTGAGCTATTTAGGAGGGATATCACACCTGGCACAAATTATTGTCTCGTTCTGTTTTTCCTGCTGAGGGGTGCCCTATACCTGCGCCCAGAGGGGAGTAATTCAAAGTCCAGGTGGCTTGGGTCTAAAATGATTTTGTGAGCCATACGGGTATGTGTCATGCCAAATCACCTGACCTCAACCCAATTGAGATGGTTTGGGATGAGTTGGACTGCAGAGTGAAGGAAAAGCAGCCAACAAGTGCTCAACATATGTGGGAACTCCTTTAAGACTGTTGGAAAAGCATTCCAGGTAAAGCTGGTAGAGAGAATGCCAAGAGTGTGCAAAGCTGTCAAGGCAAAGGGTGGCCTCTTTGAAGAATCTCAAATATATTTTTGATTTGTTTAACTTTTTTTTGTGGTTACTACGTGATTCCATATGTGTTATTTCATAGTTTGTCTTAACTATTATTCTACAATGTATGAAATAGTGAAATTAAAGAAAAACCCTAGAATAAGTAGGTGTGTCCAAAAGTAAAGAGAACCCCTAGAATAAGTAGGTGTGTCCAAAAGTAAAGAGAACCCCTAGAATAAGTAGGTGTGTCCAAAAGTAAAGAGAACCCCTAGAATAAGTAGGTGTGTCCAGACGTTTTGACTGGTGCTGTACATGTACAAATGACCTCGACTAACCTGTATCCCCGTACATTGACTTGGTACCGATAACCCCTGTATATAGCCTTGTTATTTAAATTGTTTATTTAACTAGGCTAGTCAGTTGAGAACAAATTCATATTTACAATGACGGCATACCCAAGCCAAACCCGGATGCCCCCGGGCCAATTGTGCACTGCCCTATGAGACTCCCAATCATGGTCAGATGTGATACAGGCTGGATTCGAACCAGGGACTGTAGTTTTGTCTCTTGCACTAAGATGCAGTGCCTTAGACTGCTGCACCACTCGAGAGCTTTTATTGTTACTTTAAAAAAAACTTTAGTCTATTTAGTAAATATTTTCTTAACTGTTTTAAGGGCTTGTAAGTAAGCATTTCACGGTAAGGACTGCACTTGTTGTATTCGGCGCATGTGACAAATAATTTATTTAGACTTTAATGAACAGTAATGTGTGTAAATGCTCTTTGCGTGTTAACATAAACTATTTTATAAAAAGTTTAATTTAAAGTTAAAGTAATGTTTTTGCTTATTCATGAACGTTTTTGTATATGTTACTCACTGATCTGTTGGTCAATATCCACTCCACTCCCTGCTCAATGCGTCTCCCAGGTGGTCATGGCCCTTCTGAAATACTGGCCCAAGACTCACTCCCCCAAAGAGGTGATGTTCCTTAACGAGCTGGAGGAGATTCTAGACGTCATCGAGCCATCCGAGTTCGTCAAGGTCATGGAGCCACTGTTCAGGCAGCTGGCCAAGTGTGTGTCCAGCCCACACTTCCAGGTGACTGACCCCATGCCATGGGAACCCTGTTATTGGTGTCCTTTTAACTTTTAGTCATTACGGTTATGTGGGAAAGTGAATTTGAGTAGTGAAATGTTTCTAGTTGGTTCCTAGAACTAAGCAGTCCATTGAAACAGAACAAGATCCACGATGTAATGAACGTACCGCCTGGTTCGACCTTGTAGTGGAAACCAACATGAGGGGTTCTAGAGATATGTTGGTACAGTTATTTTTAGGCTTAATGGAAGGATGTTTCACCAATCAAGTGTGCTTCTCTATCTCTCAACAGTCGTGGCCAAAAGTTTTAAATGACACAAATTTTAATTTTCACTAAGTCTGCTGCCTCAGTCTGTATGATGGCAATTTGCATATACTCCAGAATGTTATGAAGATTGATCAGATGAATAACAATTCATTGCAAAAGTCCCTCTTTGCCATGCAAATGAACTGAATCCCCCAAGAACATTTCCACTGCATTTCAGAACTGCCACAAAAGGACCAACTTACATCATGTCAGTGATTCTCTCGTTAACACAGGTGTGAGTGTTGACGAGGACAAGGCTGGAGATCACTCTGTCATGCTGATTGAATTCAAATAACAGACTTGAAGCTTCAAAAGGAGGGTGGTGCTTGGAATCATTGTGCTTCCTCTGTCGACCATGGTTACCTGCAAGGAAACACGTGCCGTCATCATTGCTTTGCACAAAAAGGGCTTCACAGGCAAGGATATTGCTGCCAGTAAGATTGCACCTAAATCAACCATTTATCAGATCATCAAGAAATTCAAGGAGAACGGTTAAATTGTTGTGAAGAAGGCTTCAGGGCACCCAAGAAAGTCCAGCAAGAGCCAGAACCGTCTCCTAAAGTTGATTCAGCTGCAGGATCAGGGCACCACCAGTACAGAGCTTGCTCAGGAATGGCAGCAGGCAGGTGTGAGTGCATCTGCATGCACAGTGAGGCGAAGACTTTGAGGATGGCCTGGTGTCAAGAAGGGCAGCAAAGAAGCCACTTCTTTCCTGGAAAAACATCAGGGACAGACTGATATTCTGCAAAAGGTACAGGGATTGGACTGCTGAGGACTGGGATAAAGTAATTTTTTCTGAATCCCCTTTCCGATTGTTTGGGGCATCCGGAAAAAAGCTTGTCCGGAGAAGACAAGGTGAGCGCTACCATCAGTCCTGTGTCATGCCAACAGTAAAGCATCCTGAGACCATTCATGTGTAGGCTTCTCAGCCAAGGGAGTGGGCTCACTCACAATTTTGCCTAAGAACACAGTCATGAATAAAGAATGGTACCAACACATCCTTCGAGAGCAACATCTCCCAACCGTCCAGGAACAGTTTGGTGACGAACAATGCCTTTTCCAGCATGATGGAGCACCTTGTCATAAGGCAAAAGTGATAACTAAGTAGCTCGGGGAACAAAACATCGATATTTTGGGTCCATGGCCAGGAAACCCCCCAGACCTTAATCCCATTGAGAACTTGTGTTCAATCCTCAAGAGGCAGGTGTACAAACAAAAACCCACAAATTCTGACAAACTCCAAGCATTGATTATGCAAGAATGGGCTGCCATCAGTCAGCATGTGGCCCAGAAGTTAATTGACAGCATGCCAGGGCGGATTGCAGAGGTCTTGAAAAATAAGTGTTGACACTGCTAATATTGACTCTTTGCATCAACTTCATGTAATTGTCAATAAAAGCATTTGACACTTATGAAATGCTTGTAATTATACTTCAGTATTCCATAGTAACATCTGACAAAAATATCTAAAGACACTGGAGCAGCAAACTTTGTTGAAATGAATGTGTCATTCTCAAAACTTTTGGCCACGACTGTATATATTGCGCCTCCTGCCATCACCATTATGAGTGAGCTGTCCTCATCGATGGTGCTGTGTGCTTTGGGTCATTGTGCAGGTAGCAGAGAGAGCTCTGTACTACTGGAACAACGAGTACATCATGAGTCTGATCAGCGACAACGCAGCCAAGATCCTGCCCATCATGTTCCCGGCGCTCTACCGCAACTCCAAGACCCACTGGAACAAGTAAGTAGCCCCTCCTCAAAAAAGAGCCGTGTTCATTAGGCACCAAAAGAAAGACCACAAACTAAGATATGGAGGGATTACCTGGTCCAGGAAGACATTTTTCATTTTCCGCTGTGACACCTAATAACAGTGACCTTGATCTGCCCTCATAGGCCACTCACGCCAAGATCTCAGAACATGTAGTGTTAGCAAGACCTGGGTTTAAATACTATAAACTTTTTAGCTGCTCTTGATTGAGCTTGCCCGGCTTTTTTTTTGTGAGCTTGCCTGGCTTTTTTTTTGTGAGCTTGCCTGGCTTTTTTTTTGTGAGCTTGCCTGGCTTTTTTTTTTGTGAGCTTGCCTGGCGCAAAATAACCAGTGGCAAAAGTACACAGCCATCTGGCATTACAGGCAGGTTATATCAAACAGATGACCAATAAAACACATTCTGTTCCTTGGAGGCATATTTAATTAACAAACAACAAAAACAATGTATGATTAGAAAGTTCAACACCTTACCAAACTGTACTTGGAACGTGACTTCTTTTAATATTAAGCTGCTCTGAAAGTGCTAGTGTCGACTGCAGGGAGCTCAACAGTGGTTCAGACTTACTTTAGTCATTCACTGGAATCTAATTTTTGGTTTGGGCTGGAGGACAGGGCTACCCTTATAGACATGACGGGCAGACTGACTCTCGCTGCTGTCTTTGCCCGTGTGTCTGTCTCTCTGTGCAGGACCATCCATGGCCTCATCTACAACGCTCTCAAACTCTTCATGGAGATGAACCAGAAGTTGTTTGATGACTGCACACAGCAGTTCAGAGCAGAGAAAAACAAGTATGTCATTTGCTAATCCGAAATGAGAATATTGTATGTCTCAAATCTCGACTACAGATTGTAGTTAAGAATAGAATATGATATACTCATGTGAATGATAATATTACATTTCAAATGTGGAACCTGTTCAGTAAATATTCTCATTCAGATTAGCATGTATCAAATCTTGACTATATATTGTAATGGTAAATTGATTATGATAATATATTTTATTCCAGATTAGCATGCCTCAAAGTTTAGACAGTATTGTAATGATTATTACATATGCAAATCTGAATGATCATATATACATTGTAGTTACTGTAGGGGGGGCTGAGGTTATGATTGTAGATGTTTGTTTCCTCCTATAGAGAGAAGGCCAAGTCAAAAGACCGGGAAGAGGCTTGGATCAAGATTGAGAACCTTGCCAAATCCAACCCACAGGTGAGTGTGTGTGTGTGAGGGACACACAGCAGTGTGTGCATGCGTGGCATCTAAAGAGCTGAAGTAGTTTCCTCTCCGTCTTCGCTCTGAGGACTGTTTGCTGTGCAGAGCATGACCAGTCTTTTCTACCACATGCTCTGCATCACCCTTTCCTGGTTAAGATCAGGAGGTTGATCAGGAGATTGGTTGGTTGCTGAATGATATATTGGCATACGATCTCCGTAGCCAACCCTGTACTAAGTCAAGTGAAATGCCAGTTGACTGAATGGTCTTCCTAAACTGCATTCCTATTTTATATGGCTTCATTTCTGGTCTCAGTAAATACAAACTAAGGTGGACGTACCTACTGTGAACTGCATTCCCAATGTCTTGTTTTATTATAGGTAGTCTTCTAGGGTGGATGTTGAACAGTCCTAGTATAAGGTAAAAATCTACTCTTGATGACCTTACTAACGATCAGTTGAATTAGTCTGTCTGCACCGCATCATTTTCTACTCTCACCAGATCACTAATAGAAGCCATGACTCCAGCATCCAATTTCAAAACTTTTCTGTTTATCTAAACTCTCTCTCTGAATCATTCGTCTTTGCATGCGACTTAAGTCTCTTTCTCCCATGTTTTTCTTTTTGTGTGTTCGTTTCCTGTTAACATTAGTCTCTTATCCGTGTTGATTCCACTGGCCTCAACGGTCCAGTAGCAATGGCGTCTGATGGTCCATTAACCTATGAAGAAGTTCACAGGTTAAAAAAGACTAACGGAAGAAGTCGCTCAGGTAACTGTCCGTCTTCGGTCTGTCCGTCAGTGCTGATCTTGGATCAGGTCCTCCCCTGCACCTGTCATCTTAATCATTATGATCTACTCTGAGAGACATGTTATGACATTGGGCCCTGATCACTCTTTTCAAAATGTGTCCTGGACTGTTTCTCCTATAGAGGAGGGATGACTCATCAACTGTTTCTCCTGTAGAGGAGGGATGACTCATCAACTGTTTCTCCTGTAGAGGAGGGATGACTCATCAACTGTTTCTCCTGTAGAGGAGGGATGACTCATCAACTGTTTCGCCTATAGAGGAGGGATGACTCATCAACTGTTTCGCCTATAGAGGAGGGATGACTCATCAACTGTTTCGCCTATAGAGGAGGGATGACTCATCAACTGTTTCTCCTATAGAGGAGGGATGACTCAACTGTTTCTCCTATAGAGGAGGGATGACTCATCAACTGTTTCTCCTATAAGAGGAGGGATGACTCATCAACTGTTTCTCCTATAGAGGAGGGATGACTCATCAACTGTTTCTCCTGTAGAGGAGGGATGACTCATCAACTGTTTCTCCTATAGAGGAGGGATGACTCAACTGTTTCTCCTATAGAGGAGGGATGACTCATCTGTTTCTCCTATAGAGGAGGCATGACTCATCTGTTTCTCCTATAGAGGGATGACTCATCAACTGTTTCTCCTATAGAGGAGGGATGACTCATCAACTGTTTCGCCTATAGAGGAGGGATGACTCATCAACTGTTTCGCCTATAGAGGAGGGATGACTCATCAACTGTTTCGCCTATAGAGGAGGGATGACTCATCAACTGTTTCGCCTATAGAGGAGGGATGACTCATCAACTGTTTCTCCTATAGAGGAGGGATGACTCAACTGTTTCTCCTATAAGAGGAGGGATGACTCAACTGTTTCTCCTATAGAGGAGGGATGACTCATCAGACCATGGACTGAACACTGGAATCAACTACTTTTGTTGTCTGTTCTCTCTTTGACTCTCACCTTTCTTTCCTTCCTTCCTTCCCTTCTGTCTTTCTTTTTCTTTCTGTTAAATGCCATGAGGGTAGTCCTGGTAGCTAACATTTTACCAACTCTTTTCTCACCGTCCTGTTTGGTGCATGGCTGCCTTAGTTCATTAGCATGACGCATGGTGAGCGGTTTTCTGTCAGTTGGTGATTGTCTCTAAACATGACTTTGTAATGTGAAAAATAGAGTGGTACTTGTGGCAAAAACGTAGTAGACCATACCCCGGAGGATACTGTAGTTACAAGCAAAGCATTTTAATTCCATTGGACCGAACTCTAACACTCTCCTCTTCCCCGGTTGCAGTTACGAACGAGAGACCAGAGGAAAGACCGGCCTATGATGCGGCGTAAGTCTGATCTCCCTCAGGACATCTACACCGCAAAAGCCTTGGAGACCCGTCGCCGAGCCGACGTCATGATCACTACCCGCGATGGGCTCTAGGTCTGCCCCTCTCTCTCTAGTTTCCAGTCCCATATTCTCTCTTTCCTCTAGTGTCCAGTCCCCTCTTCTCTCCACCCTCATCCACACAGCACATTCAGATTACTGGCCCAGTTTCCTCATCATCGCCAGTACACAACACCCCCCCCCCCCCCCCTGGATTTCTGCTTTCTCAGGTGTTTCTTTTTGGGAGGGGTGGGGCCGCAACTTTCCTTTTTAGTCTTGCCGTCAACTTTTTTTTGCTTAATCGTGCATAACAGTATCGGCTCATCCCTCCAGGCTCTTACTGTACAAATGAAAATGGGGGAAGTTCCGTTCCACTAGCAACATGACAAGCTCCTATGTTCCCCCATTGAGCGCAGTTGGTAGAGAGCAGAAACAAAATGGGGGAGGCTCCTCTCGTTTCCTCTCATGTCAGTTTCTGTTAAGGGGAAACAAAACTAAGAACAGCCATTGTTGGATGGTGGGGGGTGACTGTTGGATCAACTTTTCGGAAGTTTTGTTTCTTCTCTAGTTTCTTTTTTTTCTTTTTTGTAATCCCAGGGACATTTGCCAGTGCCAAGACATTTTGTTCTTTCTGTGTCTGTGTTTTTCTGTGTGAGAGAAACCAGGATGACTATCTAGGTAGACAGCCTGCGTCGTTTGCCTTCGTTTTTTGGAGCCTCAGATGATTCAAATGTTTTTTTTTTTTTTAAATAAGCTGAAGAGCAACAGGACTTTCTGAAGTGACTGATCCATCTGTTCTGATGAAGTCACTTTGTGACTAGGATGGAGGGAGGACGGGAGGTTCTCTGTGGACACTGGACTCTTTACACCCTACACTTTGTGCCATGCACATTCTTTCGTTGGATTGATTTCCCTTCTGTTGAAGTCCATTGGCAATATGTGAGCCAGATCACAATGAAATATTGACAGTTCAAACAATGGTACTTATTTCATACGGAGAAACACATTGGGTGGTTGTTAGTCTGCACCCAGTTTGTCATATTCAAAAGCCCTTCTTAGACATGTCAGTCTCCTTAATGCATGTCCCCAGTTCTTACTGTTATTGGGAAGCTTCATTTAACTCTCAATGGCCAGCTAGGAAGTGTTTGGTTTGACACAGAGCCCATCAAGACACCTGTAGCCACACACACTGTAATGCTACGTTATGCAGAAACATTCCACAAACGTTCCAACTGAAATTACATTATGACACTTTACCTGGGGGTGTCAGTTTGAGGAAGGCGAGGTGCAGAATTACTCATCTCGATCACATAATACGTTATTTGGGATGTAGGGTGATGTTGTAGAACTGTGATTCTGCACAGCCCGACTGTAATGAAGTCCTTCTCAAAAGCACATATTGTCCTCCGATGCAGGCTTTTCAGAAGCCCTGGCGCTGCTTGCTAGTCAAGCATGTTCCAGAGGTACCCATGGTATCACATGCCCTGAAGCCCCCCCCCCCCCACCACAGTGTTCTCATGTTTCCCTGTGTTGGTTTTTACCAGTGCCCTTCTACCCAGAGGTGCTTTGCTGTGGAGCTGAAAGGACTGTTACTTGTCTTGTTGTGAAGTACTGAACAAATGGGGATCAGAGAGCCGTTTATCGAATGGCGGAATGTTACACGATGAGAACAGCAACACTGTTTGGATGACAACCATTTCACGTGACCGTTGAATGAGCATAGGAAGAGGTGATTTCAAACCTGAATACCTCTTTGGATGATATCTGTAACCGTCAAGAATAAGTCCATTGAAAAAGCACTTCCTGAAACTTGAAAGATGTGACATGTTTGTGTATCTTCAATGAAGCGCTCTTCAGTGTCCCGTTGAGTCTATATGTACAGTCTGTTCTGCTTTCTCCAGTTCAGGAAGCTGTCCATTTCCTGGACTGGACAAGGAGAGGACCCATAAGTAAGCATTTCAGTGTTAGTCCACGCCTGTTGTTTACGAAGCATGTGACGAATACAATTTTAATTTGATTGGGGCCCCATTGTAAATGTTAGTCTTTCTCTGGTACCATTGTTTGAACTTGCAAATCTAGTATGTGTATCCAATCTGTATTGTCTTTTCTGTTTCTAGTCTCTGGCAACTGGTAGCCTGGATGCTCGTTTTTGCATTGTAGCTGCCAATGGAAAAGGCCAATGTTGAAAGACTGACATCCAGGCTTGGCTTGGTAACTGCATTATTAATACTTAAATGCAAAAAGGTGTTCATTTAACTACCATGTATCTTTTGTCCTGGACGAATGGCACTCACCAAAACAATTTGACCCCCCCCCCCGCCCCGCCCAAATCTTCACTTTTATATAACAGTATCATTTGGAAAGATGTTTGATCAGTTTGCTTTTTATTTGTGTTCAAACTGTTTTTTTTTAAGACACATCAATTACTCGTATGGCAAGTTAGACAAAAAATGTTTTCCGAAATTCTTTGCTTGGCCTCTGCAGGTTTTTAGTTAGAACATGTACTTTCCAGAATATAATAACTTGACAAGTGTCCTTTTGTCTGTGATCTGTACTACGTGGCTTCATTTAATATTGTACATATGATTTACTTTGTTTTATGTAGTGTTATATCTAGATTAATTTTGTATAAAATTGTCCTCTGTACAGAATAAAACATCGATAGCAATGACAAAGAAGTCAATGTGGCACACAACTTCTCTCTCTCCCCTGTAACTTTCTGCATTTTTAGAAATAACACGTCTAATATTTTCTTTAATTCCCTCTTCCAATTATCTGTGACCAGATTTCAGTCCGTAGCCTTTTGTGTGCTTTTATCACAATCTCAAGTGGTGTTCATCTGTAATAGAATGAATAAAGAGAATATTTGAATTTTAGATTTTCAACCATACATCAATTCTGGAGGCATTTTACTTCACAGAAGTCTCAAAACACAGTCCGTTATTATACATATTGACAGTTAAGTGTATATGATTTGATCTGAGGGAAAATGGATACGGCTAAAAATGATTTCTTCCTCATCACTTACTGTATATACACCCCTTTTGGGTAGTGGACCATTCTTGACACACACTGCCAGCAGTGTTGCCGTTCTTGATACAAACCGATGCGCCTGGCACCTACTAGCATACCCCGTTAAAACATTTAAATCTTGCCCATTCACCCTCTGAATGGCACAGTTTTTTAAAAATGTTTATTTTATTTCACCTTGTATTTAATTTAACCAGGTAAGCTAGTTGAGAACAAGTTCTCATTTACAACTGCGACCTGGCCAAGATAAAGCAAAGCCGTGCGACACAAACAACAGAGTTACACATGGAATAAACAAGCGTACAGTCAGTAACACAATAGAAAAAAAAGAATGTCTATATACAGTGTGTGCAAATGGCGTGAGGAGGTAAGGTAATAAATAGGCCATAGTAGCACAGTAATTACAATTTAGCAGATTAACACTGGAGTGTTAGATGAGCAGGTGGTGTGTAATTAGTGGTATTGGTGTGCAAAAGAGCAGCAAAGTAAAAAAACAAAAAAAAACTATGGGGATGAGGTAGGTAGATAGACTATGTACAGCTGCAGCGATCGGTTAGCTGCTCAGATAGCTGGTGTTTAAAGTTAGAGGGAAATGTAAGTCTTCAGCTTTTTATTTTTTAATACATTTATTTATTTAGGCACTTCGTTCCAGTCATTGGCAGCAGAGAACTGGAAGGAAAGGCGGCCAAAGGTGGTGTTGGCTTTGGGGATGACCAGTGATATATACCTATATAGCTTTACCTAGCATAGACTTGTTTGTTGATGACCTGGAGCCAGTGGGTCTGGCGACTGATATGTAGCGAGGGCCAGCCGACTAGAGCATGCAGGCCGCAGTGGTTGTTGATATAAGGCTCTTTGGTAACAAAACGGATGGCACTGTGATAGACTGCATCCAATTTGCTGAGTAGAGTATTGGAAGCTATTTTGTAGATGACATCGCCCAAGTCTAGGATTGATAGGATAGTCCGTTTTACTCGGGTAAGTTTGGCGGCGTGAGTGAAGGAGGTTTGTTGCGAAATAGGAACGATTCTAGATTTAATTTTGGATTGGAGATGTTTGATATGAGTCTGGAAGGAGAGTTTAGTCTAGCCAGACAGTTGTCCACGTATTCTAGGTCAGAACCGTCCAGAGTAGTGATGCTAGCTGGGCGGGTGTGTGTGGGCAGCGAACGGTTGAAAAGCATGCATTTGGTTTTGCTATCGTTTGAGAGCAGTTGGAGGCCACGGAAGGAGTGTTGTATGGCATTGAAGCTCGTTTGGAGGTTAACACACTGTCCAAAGAAGGGCCAGATGTATACAGAATGGTGTCGCCTGCGAAGAGGTGGGTCAGGGAATCACCCGCAGCAACCTCAACATCGTTGATATATACAGAGAAAAGAGTCGGCCCAAGAATTGAACCCTGTGGCACCCCCATAAAGACTAGGTCCGGACAACAGGCCCTCTGATTTTACACACTGAACTCGAGCTGCGAAGTAGTTGGTGAACCAGGCGAGGCAGTCATTTGAGATTCCAAGGCTATTGAGTCTGCCAATAAGAATACGGTGATTGACAGAGTCGAGCCTTGGCCAGGTCGATGAAGACTGCTGCACAGTACTGTCTTTTATCGATCGGTTATAATATCGTTTAGTACCTTGAGCTTGGCGGGGTTACCCTTGTGATTAGCTCGGAAACCGGATTGCACAGCGGAGAAGGTACGGTGGGAATCAAAATGGTCAGTTATCTGTTTAACTTGGCTTTCAAAGACTTTAGAAAGGCAGGGCAGGATGGATATAGGTCTATAACAGTTTGGGTCACTCCCTTTGAAGAGGGGGATGACCGCGGCAGCTTTCCAATCATTAGGGATCTTGGATGAAATGAGAGGTTGAACAGATTGGTAATAGGTGTTGCACCAATGGCGGCGGATCATTTTAGAAAGAGAGGGTCCAGATTGTCTAGTCCAGCGGATTTGTACGGGTCCAGGTTTTGCCGCTCTTTCAGAACATCTGCGATCTGGATTTGGGTGAAGGAGAAGCTAGGGAGGCTCGGGCAAGTAGCTGCGAGGGGTGCGGAGCGGGGTTGGGGTAGCCAGGAGGAAAGTATGGCCAGCCGTAGAGATGCTTTTTAAAGTTTTTGATTATCATGGATTTACCGGTGGTGACCGTGTTGCCTAGCCTCAGTGCAGTGGGCAGCTGGAAGGAGGTGCTCTTGTTCTCCATGGACTTTAGTGTCCAAAAACCTTCTGAGTTAGAGCTACAGGATGCAAATTTCTGTTTGAAAAAACTAGGCTTTGCTTTCCTGACTGACATGTGTATTAGTTCCTGACTTCCCTGAACAGTTGCATATCGCAGGGGCTATTCGATGTTAATGCAGTCCGCCACAGGATGTTTTTGTGCTGGTCAAAGGCAGTCAGGTCTGGATTGAACCAAGGGCTATATCTGTTCTTAGTTCTACATTTTTGAAAGGGGCATGCTTATTTAAGATGGTGAGGAAATTACTTTTAAAGAACGACCAGGCATCCTCGACTGACGGGATGAGGTCAATATCCTTCCAGGGTTCCCGGGCCAGGTCGAATAGAAAGGCCTGCTCGCAGAAGTGTTTGTCAGTGATGAGGGGTGGTCGTTTTGAACGCAGACCCATAGCGGATGCAGGCAATGATCGCTGAGATCCTGATTGAAAACAGCAGAGGTGTATTTGGAGGGCAAGTTGGTCAGGATAATATCTATGAGGGTGCCCATGTTTACGGATATAGGGTTGTACCTGGTGGTTTCCTTTAATTTGTGTGAGATTGGGGGCATCTAGCTTACATTGTAGGACTGCTGAGGTGTTAAGCATATCCCAGTTTAGGTCACCTAACAGAAGGAACTCTGAAGATAGATGGGAGGTAATCAATCCATGTCTCGATTTGTCTCTAGGCTTAATTGTTTATCCAGTGTTGTCCCCTTCATCTACACAGATTTTTGAAGTGGGATTTAACAAGTGACACAGCTTTCACCTGGATTCACTTGGTCAGTCTGTCATGGAAAGGGCAGATGTTCTAAATGTTTTTTACACTCTGTGTAGAAGTCATGTACAGCTAACTGCCAAAATAAAGGAAATGCCAACCGTGTCATAATAGGGTTTTGAGCCAGAACAGTTTCAATGTGCCTTGGCATAGATTCTACAAGTGTCTGGAACTCTATTGGAGGGATGCGACAATTCTTTCATGAGAAATTCCGTATTTGGTGTTATGTTGATGGTGATGGAAAACAGTCTCAGGTGCTCCTCCTGAATCTCCCATAAGTGTTCAATTGGGTTGAGATCTGGTGCCTGACACACACACACACACACACCCTTTAAAACCCTTGTGACTTAGAGGGGTCTCAAAATTATCATATCTCTTCTAGCCATGGTAGCCAAAATAAATCGGCAACTGGGCAATTTTATACCTGACCCTAAGCATGATGGGATGTTAATTGCTTAATTTAACTCAGGAATCACACCTGTGTGGACTTTTACCACATTGTTACTTTAAAAAAAAATGTATCCCTCAATCTACACACACTACCCCATAATGACAAAGCAAAAACGGTTAGAAATTTTTGCAAATGTATAAAATAAAACCATTTAGGTAAAAATTCAGACCATTTACAAAATTCAGACCAGTACTTTGTTGAAGCATCTTTTTTGTTTGGAGAGTTTCTCCCATTATTCTCTGCAGATCCTCTCAAGCGCTCAGGTTTGATGAGAAACGTCGCTGCACAGCTGTTTTCAGGTCTCCAGAGATGTTCAATCAAGTCCGGCCTCTGGCTGGGCCACTCAAGAACATTCGGAAACTTGTCCCAAAGCCTGTGTTGTCTTGTGTGTGTGCAAGTCATTGTCCTGTTAGACTGGGGCGAAGATTCACCTTCCGAGGTCCTGAGCGCTCTGGAGCAGGTTTTCATCAAGGAGCTCTCTACTTTGCTCCGTTCATCTTTCCCTCAATCCGGACTAGTCTCTCAGTCCCTGTTGCTGAAAAACATCCACAAAGCATGATGCTGCCACCACCATGCTTCACCTTAGGGATGGTGCCAGGTTTCCTCCAGACACCTTAGGGATGGTGCTATGTTTCCTCCAATCTTGGTTTAATCAGACCAGAGAATCTTGTTTCTCATGGTCAGAGTCCTTTTAGGTGCCTTTTGGCAAACCCCCGAGCGGGCTGTCATGTTCCTTTTACTGAGGTGTGGCATCTGTCTGGCCACTCTTACCATAAATGCCTGATTGGTGGAGTGCTGTAGAAATGGTTGTCCTTCTGGAAGGTTCTCCCATCTCCACAGAGGGACTCTGGAGGTCTGTCAGAATTACCATTGGGTTCTTGGTCACCTCCCTGACTAAGGCCCTTCTCCCCCGATTGCTCAGTTTGGCTGGGCGGCCAGCTCTAGGAAGAGTTGTGGTGGTTCCAAGCTTCTTCCATTTAAGAATGAAGGAGGCCACTGTGTTCTTGGGGACCTTCAATGCTGCAGAAATGTTTTGATACCCTCCCCAGATCTGTGCCTCGACACAATCCGATCTTAGAGCTCTAAGGTCAATTCCTTTGACCTCATGGCTTGCTTTTCACTCTGACATGCACTGTCAACTGTGGGACCTTATATAGACAGGTGAGTGCCTTTCCAAATCATGTCTAATCATTTGAATTTATCATAGGTGGACTCCAATCAAGTTGTTGAAACATCTCAAGGATGATCAATGAAACAGGATGGATGCACCTGAGTTCAATTTTGAGTCTCATAGCAAAGGGTCTGAATACTTATGTAAATAAGGTGTTTCTGTTTTTAATAAATTGGGAAAAATGTCTACAAACCTGCACCTCATTGTTAGGAAGGTGTTCTTAATGTTCTGTACAGTGTATTATACAGTCTGCAAAATAAGTTAGTGTGCGGACAGCACCTTTCCTGTGACTACCTTTATACAACTGACCATGATTTTCTTAAATTAAAGATGTTTAAGTCAATTTGCATATACTGTCCGTAATACAAATGTAATGATTAACCCAATTACACAGTCTCCCTTTCGAGCTGAGCTTGCTACTGAAATTGACCTCTAAGAACTCATTGTAGGTAGCATCATTGACCACAAGAGGGCCCCAAATAATCTATTTTGGGGTCTGACTGAATGAATTGTTTTTTGCTTCAGGCATAAACTACAACGTAGTGTCATTTTTTAATTTCTCAGGGTCATTTCTGCCTTGTGGTGCGTTTTGGACCTAACTTTTGTAAATGTATTCTATCATAAGAATGACGTTTTAACTTTTAGAAAAACAAATTGATCAAGCTCAGCCACTTGTTTTTTAGGTGCATTTTCCAACCTGTTAGGTGCATAATCCTAACAGGGTGGATATTTTGAGCCTAAATTGTCCATAGCTCTGTGAGCAAGCAAGATTGAGCTAGCATAATTTTGAACACTTGAACAGGATTTTAACTTCTCCATCAAACATATTTTTGTATTTGGTAAAAAAAAAATATATAATTTAGCCGGGTTGTAGGTTACGTATAGGACATATAAACTAACAACATGGAACATTGATCAAACTGAAATTCTGACACTTCCTGTGTCCTTGTCGGAAGAGGTTGTTTTCTTAAATGGCGATTTACAACCAGCTAACAGGACGGAAAGGGACACATCTTAAATAAAATAAATACAAATCATGAGAAAAAAAAACGTTATTAATGAGAGAGAATTTAACTACAATGATGATTAACACCTGGGGACATGGCAAAAACGTTATTGATGAGAGCGAATTTAACTAGGAAGTTGATTAATAACGCCTGGGGACATGGCAAAAACGCCTACATCCACTGAAAGAAAGTGTAAAAAATGCGTAAAATTCCTCTTTCAAGATCCAAATGTTTGTTTTTAAGGCAAAGAACACTTATTTTTACTGACTTTATATTTAAATATTTTTGGAATCCCCATTTTACACTAATAAGTTAGATTTCCTGGGGACAGAAAAGGTACCGCATAATAGCAATGAACCACCTAACTGCCTGACCGTGTAGTTGTTATGGACTCAAAGCCAACACCTAACTGCCTGACCATGTAGTGGTTATGGACCCAAAGCCAACACCTAACTGCCTGACCATGTAGTGGTTATGGACCCAAAGCCAACACCTAACTGCCTAACTGCCTGATCATGTAGTGGTTATGGACTCAAAGCCAACACCTAACTGCCTGACCATGTAGTGGTTATGGACCCAAAGCCAACACCTAACTGCCTGACCATGTAGTGGTTATGGACCCAAAGCCAACACCTAACTGCCTGACCATGTAGTGGTTATGGACTCAAAGCCAACACCTAACTGCCTGACCATGTAGTGGTTATGGACCCAAAGCCAACACCTAACTGCCTGACCATGTAGTGGTTATGGACCCAAAGCCAACACCTAACTGCCTGACCATGTATGTAGTGGTTATGGACCCAAAGCCAACACCTAACTGCCTGACCATGTAGTGGTTATGGACTCAAAGCCAACACCTAACTGCCTGACCATGTAGTGGTTATGGACTCAAAGCCAACACCTAACTGCCTGACCATGTAGTGGTTATGGACTCAAAGCCAACACCTAACTGCCTGACCATGTAGTGGTTATGGACTCAAAGCCAACACCTAACTGCCTGACCATGTAGTGGTTATGGACCCAAAGCCAACACCTAACTGCCTAACTGCCTGACCATGTAGTGGTTATGGACTCAAAGCCAACACCTAACTGCCTGACCATGTAGTGGTTATGGACCCAAAGCCAACACCTAACTGCCTAACTGCCTGCCCATGTAGTGGTTATGGACCCAAAGCCAACACCTAACTGCCAGGTCACAGTGAAAGGAAGGTTTATTTGTTATATTTTGAAAAAATATACATATCAGTCATTTTAAAGTGCAAACTCCTCTACTAATGTACCTTGTCATTGTTATTCTATGCTCTAGACCAGCTCTACAAATTAGGAAACATAATTAGATGTGTGTTCCTAGATCCTTTGCATATGTTTTTATTCATATACAATTAATGGTGCCTTCTTTTAAGGAGTATAAACCTATTCAGGGCCCCATAACCAAAACGTTAGCATGTGGAAATGGTGCCAGGGAAACTAAACCGAAGAATGGATTGCTGTCATACCTTGTCCCTAGACTCCTTTCTGGGTAAGGAAACCAATGTGTCATTTTGACATTGGGGCCTTTACTATCCCTTTAACAGTTTTCTAAGTGTTATGTGAGAATCACAGCACCTATTTTGTCATACTGGATCTCAGGTTTGTTAGGTAAAGTTGGTGTACTAAAAACTGTTATATTTACAGTGACATGGTTTTGTAGCTACAGCTCCTATATCATGAAATCTTTTCTGCAGTATTTAATTTCTTGGACACATCATATCAGATCCAACCATACACTAACTAGTGCTTCACCGGCACAGGAAGAGCCAAGCAATCAGCAGGAAAAGTAGTTTCACAGAAACACATTTTCCACCACGCCCACTTGCACTTTGCCACACCAGGCCAAATAGGATATTTCATAATTGCTCTGCATTTTCTGGATTGGATTTGAGTGACAAATGTCAGTATTGACATCAGTCTGCATCCACATGCTTGATGGATTACATCCTATATCATATATATCCTATATTACATCCTATATTGATGGATTACATCCTATATTGATGGATTACATCCTATATCATATATCCTATATTACATCCTATATTGATGGATTACATCCTATATCATATATATCCTATATTACATCCTATATCATATCCTCTTTTACATCCTATATTGATATATTACATCCTATATATCCTATATTACATCCTATATTGATGGATTACATCCTATATCATATATATCCTATATTACATCCTATATTGATGGATTACATCCTATATCATATATATCCTATATTACATCCTATATCACTACTAAGGACTTCGAATGAGAGTGGTTTTGAACTGTAGGCTACAGCTTATCTATTTTCTCAGTAGAGTATTAATTACTGCACATTTTTAAGGTCAAGTTTGAGAAGTACATCTACAGAACCAGTCTAAAGTTTGGACCCACCTACTAATTCAAGGGTTTTTCTTTATTTTTTACTATTTTCTACATTGTAGAATAATAGTGAAGACAAAAACAAATTAAATAACACATATGGAATCATGTAGTAACCAAAAAAGTGTTAAACAAATCTAAATATATTTCAACATTTTTATTTCAGGAACTTTGAAAGTGTAGTGGCAAATGCCAAACGTCCTGCACGGTGTTGGGCTGTAAGCACAACCCCCACCTGTGGACGTCGGGCCCTCATACCACGCTCATGGAGTCTGTTTCTGACCGTTTGAGCAGACACATGCACATTTGTGGCCTGCTGGAGGTCATTTTGCAGGGCTCTGGCAGTGCTCCTCCTGTTCATCCTTGCACAAAGGCGGAGGTAGCAGTTCTGCTGCTGGGTTGTTGCCCTCCTATGGCCTCCTCCACGTCTCCTGATGTACTAGCCTGTCTCCTGGTAGCGCCTCCATGCTCTGGACACTACGCTGACAGACACAGAAAACCTTGCCACAGCTCGCATTGATGAGCTGCACTACCTGAGCCACTTGTGTGGGTTGTAGACTCCGTCTCATGCTACCCCTAGAGTGAAAGCACCGCCAGCATTCAAATGTGACCAAAACATCACAGGAAGCATAGGAACTGAGAAGAGGTCTGTGGTCACCCCCTGCAGAACCACTCCTTTATTGGGGATGTCTTGCTAATTGCCTATAATTTCCACCGGCTGTCTATTCCATTTGCACAACAGCATGTGAAATTTATTGTCAACCACTGTTGCTTCCTAAGTGGACAGTTTGATTTCACAGAAGTGTGATTGACTTGGAGTTACATTGTGTTGTTTAAGTGTTCCCTTTTTTTTTTGAGCAGTGTATATATATGGTGCATTTAAAGTGAGTCCCAACACACTTAAGAAAAGAGGTGAAAAAGAAGAATATAATCATCAACAACATTAAAATCAAAAACATATGACAAGCTTGACGGGAGCAGCGTGGTACTACACTTTGGTTCTGGTGATCGGGTATTTGGCACGTGAAGGCCCCCCAAGACGGAAAAAAAGCTTAGGGTTATTCAAGTTTACCAGAATCTTTACCAGTGCTTTGAGAGACTAGTCAAGGATCATATCACCTCCACCCTACCTGACACCCTAGACCCACTCTAATATGCTTACCACCCCAATAGGTCCACAGACGACGCAATCACACTGCACACTGCCCTAACCCATCTGGGCAAGTGGCATACCTATGTAAGAATACTGTTTATCGAGTACAGCTCAGCATTTAACACCATAGTACCCTCCAAACTCGTCATTAAACTCGAGACCCTGGGTCTCGACCCCGCCCTGTGCAACTAGGTCCTGGACTTTCTGACGGGATGCCCCCATGTGGTGAGGGTAGGAAACGACCTCTCCATCCCACAGATGCTCAACACTGGGCCCCCACAAGGGTGCATTCTCAGCCCTCTCCTGTACTCCCTGTTCACCCATGACTGCATGGCCAAGCACGCCTCCAACTCAATCATCAAGTTTGCACACGACACTACAGCTTGATTACGGACAACGACGAGATGGCCTACAGGGAGGAGGTGAGGACCCTCGGAGTGTGGTGTCAGGAAAATAACCTCACACTCAACATCAACAAAACAAAGGAGATGATTGTGGACTTCAGGAAACAGCAGAGGGCGCACTCCCCAATCCACATCGACGGGACAGTAGTGGAGAAGGTGGAAAGTTTTAAGTTCCTCGGCGTACACATCACGGACAAACTGAAATGGTCCACCCACACAGACAGCGTGGTGAAGAAGGCGCAACAGCGCCTCTTCAACCTCAGGAGGCTGAAGAAATTAGTTAGATTACTTGTTAGATATTACTGTACGGTCGTAACTAGAAGCACAAGCATTTCGCTACACTCGCATTAACATCTGCTAACCATGTGTATGTGACCAATAAAATATAATTTGATTGGATCCCATTCGAGCTTTTCCTTGCCCGAGCAACATTCCAACCGCTAATGCACCGCTGTCTGGGGTTGCTGAGCAAATCAATAAATCTCTATTGATATAAAGTGAGGCTCCAAAAGTATTGGGACAGTGACACATTTGTTGTTGTTTTGGCTCTGTGCTCCAGCTCTTTGGATTTAAAATTATACAATGACTATGAGGTTAAAGTGCAGACTGTCAGCTTTAATTTGAGGGTGAACTGTTTAGAAATTACAGCACTTTACATACATTTTAGGAGACCAAAAGTATTTGAACAAATTCACTTACAGTATATGTGTGTTAAAGTAGTCCAAAACTTGTATTTTGTCCCATTGTATGCAATGACTACATCAAGGTTGTGATTCTATACATTTTTTGGATGCATTTTCTGTTTGTTTTGTTTGGGTTTCAGATTATTTTGTGCCCAATAGAAATTAATAGTAAATTATGTATTTTGTCATTTGATTAACTTTAATTGTAAAAAATAATGTTTCTAAACACTTCTACAATAATGTGGATGCTGATCATTGTGATTGCTGATCATTCTGAATGAATAAATTAATGTAAATTAACAGAAAGTTAGACGCACAAATATCATACCCTCAAGACATGCTAACCTCTCACCATTACAATAACAGGTGAAGTTAGCATTTTGGGGGGGGGGTGGATGATATTTGTGCGTCTAACTTTTTGTTAATTTAAAAAAAAATTCCACCTTTATTTAACCAGGTAGGCTAGTTGAGAACAAGTTCTCATTTACAACTGCGACCTGGCCAAGATAAAGCAAAGTAGTGCGACACAAACAACGACAGAGTTACACATGGAATAAACAAGCGTACAGTCAATAACACAATAGAAAAAAGAGAAAGTCTATATACAGTGTGTGAAAACGGTGTGAGGAGGTAAGGCAATAAATAGGCCATAGTAGCGAAGTAATTACAATTTAGCAAATTAACACTAGAGTGATCGATGAACAGATGATGATGTGCAATTAGAAATATTGGTTTGCAAAAGAGCAGAAAAGTAAATAAAAACAATATGGAAATGAGTTAGGTAGATTGGGTGGACTATTTACAGATGAGCTGTGTACAGATGGGCTATTTACAGATGAGCTGTGTACAGCTGCAGTGATCGGGTTAGCTGCTCAGGTAGCTGATGTTTAAAGTTAGTGAGGGAAATATAATTCTCCAGCTTCAGCAATTTTTGCAATTCGTTCCAGTCATTGGCGGCAGAGAACTGGAAGGAAAGGCGGCCAAAGTAGGTGTTGCCTTTGGGGATGACCGTTGAGATATACCTGCTGGAGCGCCTGCTTTAGGTGGGTGTTGTTATTGTGACCAGTGAGCTGAGATGAGGCGGAGCTTTACCTAACTTCCTCACTCGTTATGGGTATGCTTTTAATCATTAAGGACTGGGGAGTTTTTCTGAATAAACAATACATGAAATGGACCTAAAGCACAAGCAAAATCCTAGAGGAAAACCTGATTCAGTCTGCTTTCCAACAGACACTAAGTGATTAATTCACCTTTCAGCAGGACAATAACTTAAACACAAGGCCAAATATACACTGGAGTTGCTTACCAAGAAGACAGTGAATGTCCCTGAGCAGCTGAGTTACAGTTTTGACTTAAATCTTCTTGATAATCTGTCAATACCTGAAAATGGTTGTCTAGCAATGATCAACCAACATTTTAACAGGGCTTGAATAATTTTGAAAAGAATAATGGGCAAATGTTGCACAGTCTAGGTGTGGAAAGCTCTTAGAGACTTATCCAGAAAGACTGTAAAACTGTAATCGCTGCCAAGGGTGCTTCTACAACGTATTGACTCAGGGGTGTGAATACTTATGCGAATGAGATATTTCTGTATTTCATTTTCAATACATTTGCAAACATTTCAAAAAACATGTTTTAACTTTGTCACTATGGGGTATTGTGTGTAGATGGCTGTAACACATCAACATGTGGAATATGTCAAGAGGTATGACTACTTTCTGATGACAGTGTACGTAGTAGTGCTACTGCAGTTTGTTGAAGGCTACAATGCGTCTCTACACTTGATCATGGTTTTGGACGAGCCACTCCAGTGCCTTTAGGGTCAGCTGTGGTGAACACGTAGAAAAACACCAAAAGGGATAACTTGTTTCTACACTAATCTGTGATTTTTACTATCACCGGGGCAGGGACGCATTGAGACACGCACTCCACATAGAGCGGATCAGCACCACCGCTTCTCTTCCCAGCTCAAAGTAACATAAGGAACACTCAGCAAATAGCAAACAAACCAAGCATTTCATCTGTTAATATCCCAAAGCAGAGTGTCCCTCATTGTCCAAATGTCATCATGTTAGAGTAATGCCACCGGAAAATCCCCACTAGTCTAGCTTCTAATCTCATATTTGACTCTAGTCTTTCCTAGATTTGCCAGAGTGAACACAGATTATGATTAAATCACAGGAAATTGACCATATTTATGCGCTTTATAATTTATGTATCTTACATTCTGTTGTCCCAATGTGAACCTTGAATTTTCATTGGGCTAGTGGGATTGGAAGGTTATATATTGACATCAATTAGTTCACAAATAATGGTAAAATGCTATCCAATTTCCTGGGTATAAATGACTATCCATAATAAACCACAAAATTATTCTTCAGAGGTGGTCATGGGTAATTTTGGAATTGTCTATTTATCAGATTTTGAGACCCGCCTACAGCATTTAGAGAATGTTTTTCAGAAACTGTGGTACTATGACGTGACCTTCTGCAAAGCGAAGAGTGGAAAGGGTAAATTCAATTTCAAAAGGCTTGGTGACCTGCACATGGTAAATGTATGGCAAACAAGAATAGCATCTTCCCAGGACATGATATTCATTACCACCCCAGAACAATCATTTTGTGGTTCATTATGGGTACTAATTTATGCCCCAGGAAATTGTATAGCATTTTACCATGACAAATTAATGTTGCAATATGCAACATACATTGATACAATCCCGCTAGGTTCACATTGGGACAACAGAATGTAAGATACATAAATTATAAAGCGCATAAATATGGTCCATTTCCTGTTATTTAATCCTAATCTGTGTTCACTCTGGCAAATCTTGGAAAGACTACAGTCAAATATGAGATTAGAAGCTAGACTAGGGATTTTCCGGTGGCATTACTCTAACATGATGACATTTGGACAATGAGGGACACTCTGCTTTGGGATATTAACAGATGAAATGCTTGGTTTGTTTGCTATTTGCTGAGTGTTCCTTATGTTACTTTGAGCTGGGAAGAGAAGCGGTGGTGCTGATCCGCTCTATGTGGAGTGCGTGTCTCAATGCGTCCCTGCCCCGGTGATAGTAAAAATCACAGATTAGTGTAGAAACAAGTTATCCCTTTTGGTGTTTTTCTACGTGTTCACCACAGCTGACCCTAAAGGCACTGGAGTGGCTCGTCCAAAACCATGATCAAGTGTAGAGACGCATTGTAGCCTTCAACAAACTGCAGTAGCACTACTACGTGCACTGTCATCATAAAGTATTCATACCTCTTGACTTATTCCACATTGTGATGTGTTACAGCCATCTACACACAATACCCCATAGTGACAAAGTTAAAACATGTTTTTTAAATGTTTGCAAATGTATTGAAAATGAAATACAGAAATATCTCATTCGCATAAGTATTCACACCCCTGAGTCAATACTTTGGAGAGGCACCATTGGCAGCAATTACAGCTGTGAGTCTTTCTGGGTAAGTCTCTAAGAGATTTCCACACATGGATTATGCAACATTTGCTCATTATTCTTTTCAAACCTCTTCAAGCTCTGTCAAATTGGTTGTTGATCGTTGCTAGACAAACGTTTTTATTTCTGGCCATAGTTTTTCAAGTAGACTTAAGTCAAAACTGTAACTCGGCCACTCAGGAACATCAAATCAAACTTTATTTGTCACATGCGCCAAATACAACAGGTGTAGACCTTACAGTTAATTGCTTACAAGCCCTAACCAACAATGCAGTTTAATAAAATTTAAAAAATACCCCAAAAAATTATGAATATTAAATAAAAGTGAAAGTAGTGTTTTGGAATATTTTTATTCTGTACAGGCTTCCTTCTTTTTGCTCTGTAATTTAGGTTAGTATTGTGGAGTAACTACAATGTTGTTGATCCATCCTCAGTTTTCTCCTCTATGACAGCCATTACACTCTGTAACTGTTTTAAAGTCACCATTGGCCTCATGGTGAAATCCCTGAGCAGTATCCGTCCTCTCCGGCAACGGAGTTAGTATCTCTGTAGTGACTGGGTGTATTGATACACCATCCTAAATGTAATTAATAACTTCACCATGCTCCAAGGGATATTCAATGTCTGCTTTTTTAAAATGTACGCATCTACCAATAGGTACCCTTCTTTGCGAGGTATTGGAAAACCTCCCCAGGATTTGTGGTTAAATCTGTGTTTGAAATTCACTGGTCAACTGAGGGACCTTACAGATAATTGTACTGTATGTGTGAGGTACAGAGGTGAGGTAGTCAATCCAAAATCATGTTAAACACTATTATTGCACAATGAGTGAGGCCATGCAATTTATGCGACTTGTTAAGCAAACTTTTACTCCTGAACTAATTTAGGCTTGCCATAAAAAAAGGGGTTTGAATAATTATTGACTCAAGACATTTCAGCACTTAATTTTTTATTATTTTGTAAAAATGTTGAAAAACAAAAAAAATGCAATTTTAAATTCAGGCTGTAACACAACAAAATGTGAAAAAAGGTGTAGGGGTGTGAATACGTTCTGAAGGCAGTGTAAATCATCCATACCAAGGCTGTAACACAACAAAATGTGAAAAAAGTGTAGGGGTGTGAATACGTTCTGAAGGCAGTGTAAATCATCCATACCAAGGCTGTAACACAACAAAATGTGAAAAAAGTGTAGGGGTGTGAATACGTTCTGAAGGCAGTGTAAATCATCCATACCAAGGCTGTAACACAACAAAATGTGAAAAAAAGTGTAGGGGTGTGAATACGTTCTGAAGGCAGTGTAAATCATCCATACCAAGGCTGTAACACAACAAAATGTGAAAAAAGTGTAGGGGTGTGAATACGTTCTGAAGGCAGTGTAAATCATCCATACCAAGGCTGTAACACAACAAAATGTGAAAAAAAGTGTAGGGGTGTGAATACGTTCTGAAGGCAGTGTAAATCATCCATACCAAGGCTGTAACACAACAAAATGTGAAAAAAGTGTAGGGGTGTGAATACGTTCTGAAGGCAGTGTAAATCATCCATACCAAGGCTGTAACACAACAAAATGTGAAAAAAAGTGTAGGGGTGTGAATACGTTCTGAAGGCAGTGTAAATCATCCATACCAAGGCTGTAACACAACAAAATGTGAAAAAAGTGTAGGGGTGTGAATACGTTCTGAAGGCAGTGTAAATCATCCATACCAAGGCTGTAACACAACAAAATGTGAAAAAAGTGTAGGGGTGTGAATACGTTCTGAAGGCAGTGTAAATCATCCATACCAAGGCTGTAACACAACAAAATGTGAAAAAAGTGTAGGGGTGTGAATACGTTCTGAAGGCAGTGTAAATCATCCATACCAAGGCTGTAACACAACAAAATGTGAAAAAAAGGTGTAGGGGTGTGAATACGTTCTGAAGGCAGTGTAAATCATCCATACCAAGGCTGTAACACAACAAAATGTGAAAAAAAGTGTAGGGGTGTGAATACGTTCTGAAGGCAGTGTAAATCATCCATACCAAGGCTGTAACACAACAAAATGTGAAAAAAAGTGTAGGGGTGTGAATACGTTCTGAAGGCAGTGTAAATCATCCATACCAAAGGCTTGAGATATATACCCCTGAACTGCATCCATTATCAAGTAACTCAGCAAACCAAATTCTCTAGCTGACGTGAACGTCATGTTTCTAACATTCTCAGAATGTCTGTGGGATAACGTTTTGACAAATCCGTATAGGGGACCCAACCAGAAAGTCCTTAAGGCCTCTGTCCCAGTACCCTTGGACTGTACATCAAAGAAATGTATCACAGGAATCCTGTATAAGGTGCAGTTGTGAAGTCCACTCAGTGTGGCTTTCTAGTACAGAGTGTGGTAGTCAGAAGGATTTAGAAGTGAGGGACAATGCCCTGCCTGTGCAGATGGAGTCAGTACCTGCCAATATGTGAAAGCTGAGAGCCTTCAGGATGTTGGTTGAGGAGTGTCGTCACTCTCTGGCATGTAGTATCCTCTTGCAGGGTTCCCAGGCGTTTGGGTGATCTTGGGTCTAATCACAATCCAGGTGAATGCCAAAGGGCTGAGACTGGTGGAGACCCTGAAGAGCCTCTTTCAAACTCCCAAGTAAAAGGCACAACAATGGGCTCCTCAACACTTAATGCTGGTTTATACTTGGTCTACTGACCTCTGTTTAAATTCTAATGGTCTACAGACTGATTCAAGATTGTTTAAATTAAATGGTCTACAGACTGATTCAAGATTGTTTAAATTAAATGGTCTACAGACTGATTTAAGATTGTTTAAATTGTAAATCAGTTTGTTTAAATTCCAATGGTAAACAAACTGATTTACAATTTAAACAATCTTGAATCAGTCTGTAGACTGTTTACATTAAATAATCTTAAATCAGTCTGTATACCATTAGAATTTAAACAAACTGATTTACAATTTAAACCATCTTGAATCAGTCTGTAGACTGTTTAAATTAAATAATCTTAAATCAGTTTGTAGACCATTAGAATGTAAATTGTTTATTGGTGTTAAAAGAGAGCAGGTATGCTATTTGGACCGCAAGGCTGCTAATGTCATGCAGAATGTCATATTTGTGCTTATACTTTTGGCAATCCTTATTTTACAGCTTGGTAATTACTACCTAGTAACCAGGTAAATACCTATCAAAAAGTAAACGCATGGTAACTATTCAGTCCCAAACTTAATTACTAGGAACCAAGCAAGTAAGTACTACATACATACTTAGTAAAACGTAATGAAATAGTATATTTTTGTCCCAAAGGTTAGTACTGAGGACTTTATAAGTACATACCTAGTCACAACATCTATGTGATATTTTATTTAGTTATTACCATGTACTTAAATATAAATACACTACTGTTCAAAAGTTTGAGGTCACTTAGAAATGTCCTTGTTTTTGAAAGAAAAGCAATTTTTTTTGTCCATTAAAATAACATCAAATTGATTAGAAATATAGTGTAGATATTAACAATGTTGTTCATCATATATGCATAGTCACTTTAACCATATCTACATGTACATACTACCTCAATCAGCCTGACTAACCGGTGTCTGTATGTAGCCTTGCTACTTTTATAGCCCCTCTACTGTATATAGCCTGTCTTTTTACTGTTGTTTTATTTCTTACTTACCTAACACCTTTTTTGCACTATTGGTTAGAGCCTGTAAACTAAGCATTTCACTGTAAGGTTGTATTCGGCGCACGTGACAAATAAACTTTGATTTGATTTGAAATTACTATTGTGGCTGTAATCGGTAACATTTTGATTGGCCAGTCTGAGATATGGTGTTTCCTTTATTTTGGCAGTTACATGTAGCCTCCATACTGTCCCCAGTCTTCCTGGTGCTGAGGCTGAACTGGCCAGGAGAAACGTTCCAGCTATACCATGGACTATGTAGCTCTGTATTGGAAAACATACATTTAAAGTTGAGGCAACAAGAAAACATTGTGCTGTGCGAACTCATTTAGCATGTGTTGAGTATACATTACATGTATGTATTACTCAGTTCTTACATAGATTGACAGATGTGATTTACCCAGATAAAAATTATTTGCATTATTGGTTTTAGTTTCTTGTTCTGTGGTGATACAAACAAGCCATCCACGTTCCTAGCAACGTCGCTGCCTTGCCTTGTGAATCTGAATGTGCATAGACGAACAAAAAAGTTCCAGTTTTTCAAAAGGCCTCATTGTGTTGCATAACAATTGGACTGACACTGGAGTTGTTCTCTCGTCATTCCCGGGGGGGGGGGGGGGGGGGGGGGGGGGGGGGATGAGATTCCCATCAGCAGCCACTAATGAGACACTAGTTCGGATAGAAGTTGATAGAAGTGGGTGTTGTCCAGAGGAGTTACGTCGGAACTTTCAGAGCTCTCCATAATGAGCAGTTTTGTTGTAAGTCTACTAGTATCTCCAGGCTACAGCTTGTCCCGCTGCAGCTTGTCCTTGTGTGCCCCACCTGAGCTGGTCACCTGCCAAGAGAGACAAGCCTGTGGGAGGCGAACCTGTCATCTCTTTAGAACACAGGCCTTGGGTAACAAAAATGGCCAGCTGCCATCCAGACAGACAGACAGGCAGCCAGACAGGCATTTCCTCCTGTGATTATCTTAATGCAGTGATAGTGTTCATGATTTTGAATTCATCCATTTTGTGTCAGGTTGACTCCATAACAAACTGTGACTCCAGGCAAAGAACGATGTCTATTGTATTTTATGTGGATAGTGATATCTAAACGATCTTTACTTCATTGTCCAGTCCACTCTTCTTCCCTTATAATAACAGAGGACGGTGAATAACAACTTAACCTGGTTGGTTATATCTTGGTCCAGGTTGTCATCTGCAATAATCCCGTGGTTCAATGTGGACAAAGTACTACATGAACTCAGTGCATCCCAGTACGTTTCTCGCACTCTCTGAACTCTATGGGGTTTCCTGAGGCTTCCTCTGGACTGGGCTTCAGGCCATGTGCGGTTCACCTCTGACCTATCAAACTCACTGCCCCCGACCGCTCCTGGTTAATTGACTTGACTGGATTTTCTGAATTAAATAAAGTGGATCTAACTTAATTGGAAAGCACTTCCAAAATGTTTCAGATCTAAGTGGCCCTGCAGAAAAGATCTGATTATCTCGCCATGCAACATTCACATCTGCCAAATCCCACACACAAAGGAAGTTTGTGCATTTTAGAAAAACAAATTAGAACGATTGTAAGGCTATTGGGTTAAACTATTAATCAGACGTGATTTTTATGCTTCAAAGTTTGTCCATCCCAATATTACACGTTCTATACATTACAGAAGACTGAAATATAATAAAACCGCTTGACTGGATTTTCGACAACAACAACAACAAAACGTTCCACCCATGAGGCCACTAGGATATTTGACTGCAGGAAAAGGGCTCCCCCAGATTTCTTGACACCATTGCAAGTAGTGGCTCCTTGATTTTAAAAATGTATGTACATGTAGTTGTAAGCAGTTTAGCCACAACTATTGCCAATCAATAGATTTTTTTCTCTGAATTACACAGCATCGCAATATTTAGATTTGCAGTCTTATAAAGAATCTCTTAGGCAGATAGCCCAATAGTAAACCTCTACCCTGTATGTCACACATGGTAAAAGGTCAAGCGGTACATCATGGTGATGACCTTTATTTCTGCAGCATGACATCACTACTTAGCAGATATGAGGTCTGAAAAAATGACTGTCGGTGGAATTCATGGAACTGTGTTAGAACATCCACTCAAATGAGAAAAAGTTTAGTCTACCAACGTTTTCACTGACAACAAACTTCTGTGTGATGTAATTTGTGTAATGTCGGCCTGTTGACGTACTTCCAATGACTTTTATATTGACATTGATTGCTTGGCAAAATTGGTCAACCAAATAGCATTTGGAAATACTTAGAAGTCTCTGCCAAGGCAAACTAGTTGAAATAATTTAGGGAATTTCAAGTTGAGGCCTTCATAAACAGGACCAAAGGATGCCTCAAATGTCCTCATCCCTCACCCCCGTGCCTCAAATGTCCTCCTTCCTCACCCCAGGCTTCAAATGTAACCATCCCTCACCCCCAGGGTTCAAATGTCCTCATCCCTCACCTCCAGGCTTCAGATGTCCTCATCTCTTACCCCCAGGCTTCAAATGTCCTCATCCCTCACCCCCAGGCTTCAAATGTCCTCATCCCTCACCCCCAGGTTTCAAATGTCCTCATCCCTCACCCCCAGGCTTCAAATGTCCTCATCCCTCACCCCCAGGTTTCAAATGTCCCCATCCCTCACCCTCAGGCTTCAAAATTCCCGGCGGCATCAGCCATGCCCCTTGTGTGGCCCTAAAAAAATCCATGCCTTGCGGGCGCAGTGCGCGCTAGCCAAGGTGGCCAGGTGCACGGTGTAGCCTCCGACACATTGGTGCGGCTGGCTTCCGGGTTGGATGCGCGCTGTGTTAAGAAGCAGTACGGCTGGTTGGGTTGTGTATCGGAGGACGCATGACATTCAGCCTTCGTCTCTCCCGAGCCCGTACGGGAGTTGTAGCAATGAGACAAGATAGTAGCTACTACAACAATTGGATACCACGAAATTGGGGAGAAAAAATGTGAGTAAAATGTTTTTTTTATTTTTTATTTTTAAATAAAAAATTCCAAACAGACTCTGGGACAGACGATAGACAGACGATAGATCCCAAATTCATACAACCACTCTCCATTAAAAAAAAATGTAAACGAAATAAGTCTGACGCAAGTGGTTTCACAGATGAAAA
The DNA here is from genome assembly GCF_045791955.1 of Oncorhynchus clarkii lewisi. NCBI lineage: Eukaryota > Metazoa > Chordata > Actinopteri > Salmoniformes > Salmonidae > Oncorhynchus > Oncorhynchus clarkii. Next base: position 56,789,577 of record NC_092165.1, on the reverse strand, counting down.
TATCATTTTGAAATTTTGAAAAAATAATGCAACAACTAGCATTGGTTGCTAATATAACTAGGATTGTTTCCATCGCTGCTGGGCAATGAAAGAAAGTTCATTTGAAAACCAGTAGAAATATCCTATTGGTTTCAAGGGCATATGAGGAAGTGCTGAGAAAATGATTCCCTCAACATTACTATGGTCTGAATTTGACTAGGCTACTTTAAACAAGGTAAGACATGCCTCTTAAAATGAAATATAAAAAAATCCAGGTTTTAAACCTATTGCGTTTATGGTTAAATAGTTTCAAAATGTTGACTGCCTCCGCTCAGATTACAGACAATGGCCTTCCTTTCCTAGCGAACGAACAGTGATTCCAAAATGTTGACTGCCTCCCCTCAGATCAAATCAAATCAAATTTATTTATATAGCCCTTCGTACATCAGCTGATATCTCAAAGTGCTGTACAGAAACCCAGCCTAAAACCCCAAACAGCAAGCAATGCAGGTGTAGAAGCACGGTGGCTAGGAAAAACTCCCTAGAAAGGCCAAAACCTAGGAAGAAACCTAGAGAGGAACCAGGCTATGTGGGGTGGCCAGTCCTCTTCTGGCTGTGCCGGGTGGAGATTATAACAGAACATGGTCAAGATGTTCAAATGTTCATAAATGACCAGCATGGTCGAATAATAATAAGGCAGAACAGTTGAAACTGGAGCAGCAGCACAGTCAGGTGGACTGGGGACAGCAAGGAGTCATCATGTCAGGTATTCCTGGGGCATGGTCCTAGGGCTCAGGTCCTCCGAGAGAGAGAAAGAAAGAGAGAATTAGAGAGAGCATATGTGGGATGGCCAGTCCTCTTCTGGCTGTGCCGGGTGGAGATTATAACAGAACATGGCCAAGATGTTCAAATGTTCATAAATGACCAGCATGGTCGAATAATAATAAGGCAGAACAGTTGAAAGAAACTGGAGCAGCAGCACGGCCAGGTGGACTGGTGACAGCAAGGAGTCATCATGTCAGGTAGTCCTGGGGCATGGTCCTAGGGCTCAGGTCCTTCGAGAGAGAGAAAGAGAGAATTAGAGAACGCACACTTAGATTCACACAGGACACCGAATAGGACAGGAGAAGTACTCCAGATATAACAAACTGACCCTAGCCCCCCGACACATAAACTACTGCAGCATAAATACTGGAGGCTGAGACAGGAGGGGTCAGGAGACACTGTGGCCCCATCCGAGGACACCCCCGGACAGGGCCAAACAGGAAGGATATAACCCCACCCACTTTGCCAAAGCACAGCCCCCACACCACTAGAGGGATATCTTCAACCACCAACTTACCATCCTGAGACAAGGCTGAGTATAGCCCACAAAGACCTCCGCCACGGCACAACCCAAGGGGGGCGCCAACCCAGACAGGATGACCACATCAGTGACTCAACCCACTCAGGTGACGCACCCCCTCCAGATCACAGACAATGGCCTTCCTGTCCTTTCCTAGCGAACGAACAGTGATTCCAGTATGCCAACAGAATCAAGCTTTTAGATGTTAATATGAATTATCCTGCATTATATTTATCAAACATGACTGGCGTTTAGTCTATATACAGTACCAGTCAAAAGTTTGGAATTTCTATTTATTTTGGAATATTTTCTACATTGTAGAATAATAGTGAAGACATCAAAACTATGACATAACACATATGGAATCATGTAGTAACCCCAAAAAAGTGTTAAACAAATCAAAACATATTTGAGATTCTTCAAAGTTAGCCACCCTTTGCCTTGATGACAACTTGGCATTCTTGAATGAGTAGGTGTGTTCAAACGTTTGACTGGCTACATGTTCTGGGTCCTCCATCATGTCAGCATCAGTGTAGACATGAGAGGCTATAGCCAATATGACAGGCTATCTCCTACACTCCGACATGTAGGCTAGTCTTGTATGTACATTTACATACACTTAGGTTTTTCAGAATAGCTTGTGTTTTTTGGTTTTCAAATCTATTTAAATGGGCTGTTCTGGTTAATGGCCTTGGTGCCCTGGCAGATGGCCTTGGTACCCTGGCAGATGGCTTTGGTGCCCTGGCAGATGGCCCTGGTAGATTGGGCACCCCTAGAAGGCCAAATAGCCTTGACCCTAAAATCAAGACGTTCCAGGCCTGCTCATCCCCTACCCCACCAACCCCCACTGACCACTGTCCCCGTTTGATCTGAGGCCCAGAAAGGCTACCAAAAAGTACTCGTGGAAGCCGTTCCCCTTCCCCCCCACTCCTCTTCTCTGAACTCTGTGGTCCATACATGAAGCTCTGTGCACCAGATGCATGAGTTCTGACCGGTTGGCCACGCCTTCCCTCCGGGGTTCAGCCCACTACGTCCCAACAGGAGTAAGCTAAAGTCACAGAGCCTCAGCTCACACTGGCTGTTGTTCAGCTGGTTCTGAGGAAAAGCCATCCTTCAGCCAGACATCCATTCAGACAGGGGAATCCCTCTCCTCTCCTCCTCTCAGCCTGTGCAACTTCCAGTCCATGCAGCTCCAAATGTTTGTCTGGTTGCTGGTGCTTGCCATGTGGACAGTGGTAGTGGTGATATTCTTGTGGAGCCAGCACATTGAAGACTCAGAGAGAGGGCCTGTAGGGGGAGGTATTGCTCTACTGGAGAGAGAGGTAGAGAGAGCCAGGGAGGGAGGGGGAGGGGGAGGAGGGAAGCGAGGGAGGGAGGATATGACTGAGGAGTAGAGTGCAGTTGAGGTGAGCGACGGGGAGGCAGGCTTAAGCCCAGGCACAGTAATCTAAGCAGCTGCCGCAGAACAAGTCCGTCACCAAAGCACGTCTTTCTGTCTGACTCTCTCTCTCCCTCCCCATCTCTCTCTCTCTCTGTCACGGTCGCTCACGATGATTGGGGATTTTCAGTCTCCCCGTTTGACATAAGCAAGTTTTATTTTACCTGAGAATACATTTTATGACAGGAGCAAAATGAACAGTAAGCTGTTTAGTTTTTTGTTGTTGTTATTTCTGGTTTTCCATGGAAAGGAGGGTTTGTCTGATACCTTGTTGTGTTGGACAGATTTAACAAGATTAGTCTGAACACTTCTGTCTGATTGTTGTGTTTAAAATCCACCATGTAGCCAGAACCTTCTTGCTGTTTGTCCTGTAGGCATCAATGTCATGCCACAAATTATACAAGTCTCACAGAGTTATCAGAGACAGTTCTACGGTGAACAAAAGAAATGCTCAACAGTGTGTTCAAATACAGTTATAGCAATGGAATTAATAACAATTAACAAGCATCTTGATTTGTCAGAATAAGACAGACTTTTAAAAACAGATAAAACGACAGACCCACAAAGCTAAACACAACTTGGTTGAGACGGAAGGGAATCAGATTATGGGAACATTTGGCATCAAAAGGGAAGTCATCTGTACAATCATTATCAAAGTGCGTTCCAATTGTTGTTTCCAGAAAAAAAAAAGGTTGTTTATTAATGCGTCACTCCCAATGACGCCAATGGGTCGTGGCTTAGCCTTGATGCTAATTCTCATTTCAAAACCACGTCATGGGAATAATGTTTTTTCCAACATTGAACTGAGTTCCCTGACAACTGTCACTGCAAGCAAGTGGCAACGCAGAACGTTCTAATTCAACAACTACGCACGAACCACATAGTGCCCAAGTATCTCCCAGATGGCATTTTCCGTAACAACTGAACATACTGGGACATTTATCCCACTCTGAAATGAAAGGTTATACATGCATTTTATGCCAGAAGTATTGATTTAAAACGGGACAAACATTAATTCCAAATGAGTACAGATATCAACTGATTTCCAGTATACTGTGCATTGTGTCCCTTTTTTCCCCAACATTCTTGCCAATGTCAATCAATGCGTTATTTGTATGGTTTCAATAAGGGTTTCGTTTTCAGTTCTACATGAGCCATTGCCATTTGAGTTAACCAAAGCTAGTGTTTTAGGACATTACCTCAACGTTACACAAACATATTAGTCATTAAACAAAATGATTAGATACAGGTAACAAACCCTGTTTTAAATACATACATTAGGCACATTCTACTCTTTTGTAAACACAAAGCAAACAGTGGGGGGCATCGCAATACTCATCTCGTCTCCTTTACCTACATTTGCACAGAGGTGAAGTAACTTGACTGGGGTGAGAGCTAATTTCTGGTGAGATCCGTTACGTTATTTTCTATGTTGTATTCTCGGAACCATGCAGATGAAGGAAACGAGACAAGGTGCAGACAAAGGAGAGGAGACAAGGAGCAGACAAAGGAGAGGAGGCCAGTTAATAGTATTGGAGATGCACCGAGTAAGTTGATCTGAACCGTTGTCCACGACACTAGGTATATGTACACATTTTGGGCCCTGGTGTACAGAACCTAATGCTTATAATGTCGTATCACATTTGGATGGAGCTCACGAAGCGTCATCCACGACACGATGACCTCAAAGATTTGGTCGTTTTTGGATTGGTTGCCTTGGTAACGTAAGTGTAGATGACTCTCTGAGAGAGGAGAGAATGAATCAGATCTTGACTCAGACCAGTCAGATTTAGACTCACACCAGTCAGATCTAGACTCAGACCAGTCAGATCTAGACTCAGACCAATCAGATTTAGACTCAGACCAGTCAGATCTAGACTCAGACCAGTCAGATCTAGACTCAGACCAGTCAGATCTAGACTCAGACCAATCAGATTTAGACTCAGACCAATCAGATCTAGATTCAGACCAATCAGATTTAAAAGATAATCAATGCTTAGTATATTATTAAGCACTACATAGACAGTTATAGAGACATTATTCACTCTCACCTTTACAAATGAGTTTACACCTATAAGCATTTGGCTACATATAAGGCATTACAACACTTTGCATCATAAGGTTGTATGCTGCCTGCTTATAAAACGTTATAGATGTTCATGAGCAGGTATTAGTGCATATGTGTTATGTTGAATTATGCATAACTCATAAGGCATTATAAATGTGCTTATTATGCATTATGAAGAGAGTAGTCAAGGAAATGTAACTAATGTATGCAGTATATAAAATGTACATTAGTATAAAGTAACAACAGTTCTTTGTTTTACACAGATACTATTTGATTTTATTGATCCTTTAGTCAATTAAGAACAAATTCCTATTTACAATGATGGCTGGGCAAGAGGCAAATGGCCTCCTGCGGAGATGGGGGCTGGGTTAAAAAACAAACACAAAAACGACAACAATGAAAGACAGAATGGACAACACAGACAGAAGACACTGGCAACAGCACAAATACAACAGCAAACAAACAGTGGATGTGTGTGTAAAGCAAAACCTCATGCTTCCTTACGTAAAGACAACGCAAACTAGTGACAACTACATGTCTCAACAATCTGTTCATGTATTTGTCCTTTGAACTCATCCAGGGACACCGGGTCCTGTAGTTGTAGGTTGGCTTGGAGGCAATTCCAAGACCAGTGGGCTGAGTAATGAAATAACCTTCTTCCACGCTCTGTTATAACATTTGGGACTCTTCATTTAAAACAAGTTGGAGATCTGTACAGCACGTTGAGATATCAGCTGATGTAAGAAGGACTATATAAATCAATTTGATTTGATTTGAGCTTGTACAGTTGATCAATTCCCAGCTAGAAGACAGGATGACTAAAATGGCAGTTAGAAATGATAACGTACCAGTGTTTGAGCCTGCGTGTTGCTAGTGATGTCCACTCGACAGCACTGTAGAGATCACAACGGTGAGTTAGACGTCTCTGGTTGGTGGCAAAATTAAGGGCTGCGTGACACACAGACAAGATCCTTCAGTGTAGAGCTTGAGGCTTGCGCATAAATAGTACCACCATAGTCTAACAGAGAGGAAAGAACAACGAATCAACTCCTTTCTGGCGGCAGAGAAAAAAAACTATCTTTGTGACGGCAATAAAAACCTGGAACAAATGCAAACACACGTTCTCCCAGTAGAAGACATTTGACATTTTATTGTTACCTTGGAAACCTGTTAACTGGTTAAGACTGAAAAAGGCACTGTGTCTTATAGAATCAGTGACATGCATTGAATTGTGAGTGACAAAGAAATCTGCATATCTGAGTCTAAACTCAATAACCTTCTCGACACTGATAAGGGTGATATTACAAGTATAATTGTATACTGTATACTGTATACTGTATACTGTATACATTGTATGATGTTTGGATGAAATAATTGGTAATCTGTTATAAAACATTTGGTGGGTTGAGTTGTTGGTGAGGAGCTGGCAAGGAGAACCCATTCTGTTGTGATTCTCTGTCTAGGTCTTGTCAACCTATGAAAAAACAGTAACCAAGCAACAGGGGGAAAAAACTTGTGCAGTGTCAGACTATTCTGTTTGATTTATATGTGATCTTCCAGGCTCACACTAATTGATATCATAGTTGTGAAGAGGGACACGTTTTGTTCTATAAGTGCACTTGTTCGTATGGAGAAAGGAGTCTGTGAGACCTGTATAATGTATCATTGAAAGGACACTTGCACAATGGGATTGGTTTTGGTGGAAATACATTTTGCCAAGGTTTTGCACAAACTCAAAATGAAAGCTCTTGTAGGGACAGAATGGTTTGATTACAGGATATGAGCTTGTCTAGCCAGGGGTGTCTTGTGCTGTGAAAAAAACAGGATCACATTTGGAAAGAATGTGCATGAGTTTGAAGCTGTTGCAGAGACTGTTTTAGCCCAAAGAACTGGATAACACATACATAAACAATGCATTATATTGTCCCTACAGGAGCTCAAACTCTGGTCGCCATGACTGAAGGCAGCAACCATAACCTGTGCGACAAGAAAGTTAAATCTTTTTTACAATATATTATTAATCATTCATAGAGAATTGTATACTCAATGCATCTTCTTAGGACATTCTGGTTTGATTACATGATATCTGGTGATTGAACCAGTGTTGTGTTTTTTCTCTCTCTCAATGATACAAAGCAGAGAAAAGCAGATCATTTTTTATGAAGTACGAAGACTGAAACGCTGTGGAACCACCCATGTTGGTCATAACTTCACGACCGCTCAATTGTGTTATAAATGCAACATAGTGTAACCACAGCAGTGCTAGTGTTGTTCAAGTGCGGTCAAAATGGCGTATTTTATATGATGGTTCCTCAAGGCAGGAATACACGCACTCTTAGAAAAAAGGGTTCCAAAAACGTTTCTTTGGCTGTCCCCATAGGAGAACCCTTTTTGGTTCCAGATAGAACCCTTTTTGGTTCCAGATAGAACCCTTTTTGGTTCCAGGTAGAACCCTTTTGGGTTCCATGTTGAATCCTCTCTGGAAAGGGTTCTACCTGGAACCAAAAGGGTTCTTCAAAGTGCTCTCCTATGGGGACAGCCAAATATCCTTTTTAGGTTCTAGATAGCACCTTTTTTTTAATCTAAGTGTGGATACTTTTGAGTATTCCTTTTTACACAGAAAGTTTGATCAGACAGAAGCTCTCCTCTCAGTGTTTTATCTAAGTGATCATCTGAATGACTTTTAATGAGAACACGGTCTTCAGAACAGTGAGCCTAATAGGGGTACTGAAGTCTTTGTGTAACAATGAAAAAAAGTAACTTCTCTTATTATTGTTACTTTGATTTGATATTTGAGAATTTAACCCATAAGTCATGGGCTTTACTGTGATATTTGATATTATTGAACACAGATAATTGAACACTACACAGGCAGTCCAATTCTAATCTTTTTCCCACTCTCTGGTATTTTCACCAATCACATCAGATATTTTTTTTAGAGCTGATCTCTTGGGTCATAAGAACAATTAGTGGAAAGAAAGATCAAAATTGGGGTACTCGTGTAGATTATTGAACACAAAGATTATTAAACACATATAGCTTGGGCTCTACTTTGATTTGAGATAATTAAACACGTTTGACCATCAGCTTCAGTGTACATTTGTTCATATGACATGGGAGCAAACAGCATACTCTTAGAATTAAGTTAAATGTTGATATGCTCTCTCTGATATCAATGAATAGTTTCTGAGGGAGGGAGATCGTGAGCAAGAGAGTAAATCACCGAAAATTGATATTCACTTTGATGCCAATAGTTTGGGTTTCTGACTGAAGTTTATAAAAAAAACAGCATGCACAGGTTACTGTACACTGAGTGTACAAAACATTATGAACACCTGGTCTTTCCAGGACATAGACTAACAAGGTGAAAACAGGTGAAAGCTATGATCCCTTTTTAATGTCACTTGTTAAATCCATTTCAAATCAGTGTAGACAAACGGGAGGAGACAGGTTAAAGAAGGATTTTGAAGATTTGAGACAATTGAGATATGGCTTGTGTACGTGTGCCATTCAGAGTGTGAATGGAAAAGACAAAAGATTGACGTGCCTTTGAACAGGGTATGGTAGTACGTGCCAGGCGCACCGGTTTGTGTCAAGAACTGCAAGGCTGCTTGGTTTTTAACGCTCAACAGTTTCCCGTGTGTTTCCCGTGTCCACCACCCAAAGGACAACCAACTTACTTGACAACTATGGAATGCATTCGAGTCAACATGGGCCAGCATCCCTGTGGAACGCTTTCGACACCTTCTAGAGTCCATGCCCCGTCGAATTGAAGCTGTTCTGAGGGAAAAACAACTCTATTAGGAAGGTGTTCTTAATGTTTTTATCAAAGAAATGTGTGGTTTACCCAGTAACCGCGTTTTCCACAGTCTATTGCGCACAAGGGAGGAAGCCTGTTGCTAGAGGCTCTAGGCTATCTACTCAGTAATTTATCTTACCATAATTTTAAATGTGACTTTAGTTAACAAAAGTTATTCCATGCAGATAAAGCATGCTAAATGAATACCCTACACATCATCCTAAATGAATTCACCTTCAGCAATGAGCGAAATGTTTTACATAGTTATTTTCCAGAGTATAGAATAAGACATTTTATTATAAAAGTATCTCCATAAAAAGTTAACCATATTTACAAAACCAAAAATACAAGTAAAAAGATATTGCACACAATCATTATCATCAGCATTAAAACATCAGTATCGGTTTTCTGGTGAGGTACCTTTTAAAAACCGAACTTCACAAAAATACTGGCAATAAATTGGTCATGGCAAACCCTACTTTACTCACACTTTCCACACAAACATTCGCATAAAGAGAACATGACAAATATGGGAACACAGAACAAATAAACCCTTGCAGGCGATCGTCTATAGACGTAATATGTTGAGATGTCCACGGTCAAAATAATAACTAGAACTAAAACAGGCAATTCTGCAACCTTTGGGATAGGCCTACACATACATCACTAGTAAACAACACAAGTGAAAATGCTTGTGTGTCCCTGTGACACGTTATTGGAGCCGCAACTCTTGAAAAGTTGTGTGAAATGTGTAGAGACATAACTTATTTAATGGTGACGCCTAACATGTTATAAAACTCTAGACATGAATAACGACATTTCTTGAATTTCCAACACTTTGTCTGTATTGATCTAGCCAGTCTCTCAGCTCAGAGATGCGGTATCCCTCCGGCCCTCTACCTCCTTGGTAGACAATCTTTCCGTCTTGAAGTATGTAAAGTCTATCGAAATATGCTCCATATGCGGCGTTGGACGAGTTATCCATGCTGTCTGCGACAACAAGGCACCCAGGGACCTCACGGTTCATTATTTGAGCGGCACTGAGTCTGTCCTCGAGACAGCGGTGTTTGGGAATTTGGTAGGGAGCGTCAGAGCTCATCCATCCGTCCGACGGGTGCGCTTCCTCTATGTACACAACGACAGAGTCTGAGATATCAGCGTATTGCTGCACAACACGCTGGAACGCCTTCAAGCGTGTCATGAACGGTGGTCAGGTGCAGCTGCCAAAGTTTAGAATGAGCGGTCTCTTCTCTTTGGCATAGTCAAGAATCCGGTTGCATCTCTGGTCGCGGAGCTGCACAACTTCAGTGTTGGGCGCTACATATCCAAGGTGCGCCGATTTTAAGAAGTCCAGTTTATGGCCATGCCAAACGGCTTTGATTGACTCCCAGCTGAACATTCGATTAGACTCGGAAATACATACTGGGGGGTCGACAATATTTCCTTCTTGTTCCTTCATTTTGGGGAAGACCCTCTTTCTTACGCAATGAAAATCGAGAAACCACAGCATTATCGCTGCCAAGAAGAAGCGAGGCAGTAAAATAAGACAGACAATTGCATTTTTCATAGCCTTGACTGTATTCATGCCGACTAATAATCGCAGACCGGCTAATATCTTTAGGCTATAGCTTCTAAAACTTAAGACAGACCGCGTTACTCTTGCGCTACGATCCTTTGCTAAAGTTGCGCTCTACTTGTAACTTCCCTTTTTATAGCACAGGCAGTGGATTTGAATGAAAAACACCCCGCCTCCAAACCGTGGCCGACTCCTCACATGGCGGGGATTACCTTCTATTAATTTAGGCTACTGATGATAGGAGAGGCAGAGAGCGAGATGTGTGTGTGTGTGTGTGTGTGTGTGTGTGTGTGTGTGTGTGTGTGTGTGTGTGTGTGTGTGTGTGTGTGTGTGTGTGTGTGTGTGTGTGTGTGTGTGTGTGTGTGTGTGTGTGTGTGTGTGTGCGTGTGTGTGTGTGTGTGTGTGTGTGTGTGAGGAAGAAAACGAGATGGCTGTGTGTGCGACAGAGATTGAATTCTGCCTCCTCCTCATAAGTAGCCTAAATGCCTGTCTTTCTCGTCCAATACACCTAACCGTGTATGCACATGCAAGGATTGACCAAAACGTAATCTGTTTTTCCATAACATCACAAGCCAATTTCTTCCGATACCCAGCGTCAGGTGTATGTTGCCTGGTGGAGCTTTCAGCTTTGCACAATATGAAACCACCCCACGACGCTGGTGTTTGACTGTATTGCTTTAACTGAGTCTGTTTATACATTTCATTATCAATCATTGGATAAGAGAGGGGTCAAATGCTCTAGTATACTTCATTCAAATAAACGGCACTTGACAATATTTATTGAACAAGGGAACTTTATTTTAAACGTTCCATAACACATAGCCAAAACACCTATTCAGGTTTCAAGATGTCTATTATGTATAATTGGGTAACATTTCGTTTTAAAGTGTTGTAGCGCACAATAACGGAATAAACTATGAAAAAAAACGGTGACACAAGCTTGTCTGAAAATCCTAATAGAACAACGATTCACAATTTTGTAGCCTACACTGTAATTGCTAAACATTGTGTAACTATTCGTTTAGAGTTCACATCGACCCGTGTTAAAGATTATTAATGAATGGGGAGGAAAAGGCCACGGATTATTTTTTGTTTGTTCACTCATCATCTGAATTAAATTAATTATGACAAAGTGAGTTTAATAACGATACGAATTAGAAAATGATATCCACCACATTGCAGTTAACCATCAAACTCCTGTAGGTGCGTAATTACGCACAAGGAACTCATCGACACTCTCCCACTAAATTACAATAGGTATACAAATAATATGCATAATCAATCTGCAAATGTTAGTGCAAACAGCTAGGCTATAAACGCAACATGTAAAGTGTTGGTCACATGTTTCATGAGCTGAAATGAAAGATCCCAGACATTTTCCATACACACAAGAAGCTTATTTCTTTAAAATGTTGTGCACAAATTTGTTTACATTCCTATTAGTGAGCATTTCTCCTTTGCCAAGATAATCCACCCACCTGACAGGTGTGGCATATCAAGAAGCTGATTAAGCAGCATGATCATTACACAGGTACACCTTGTGTTGGGGACAATAAAAGGCCACTCCAAAATGTGCAGTTCTGTCACACAGCACAATGCCACATTTGTCTCAAGTTTTGAGGGAGCGTGTAATTGGCATGCTGACTGCAGCAATATCCACCAGACCTGTTACCAGATTTCTGTTACCAGATTTTTACCAGAATTTAGCGGTACCTCCAATTGCCTCACAACCGCAGACCACGTGTAACCACACCAGCCCAGGACCTCCACATCACACCAGTTCTTCCATGGCCTGCGTACTCACCAGACATGTCACCCATTGAGCATGGTTGTTGTGTTTTGGATCGACGTGTACGACAGCGTGTTCCAGTTCCTGCCAATATCCAGCAATTTAGCACAGCCATTGAAGAGGAGTGGGACAACATTCCACAGGCCACAATCAGCAGCCTGATCAACTATATGCGAAGAAAATGTGTCCTTCCCAGTCATGTGAAATCCATAGATTAGTGCCGAATGAATGGGTTTTAAATTGACTGACGTCCATATATGAACTGTTAAATCTTGAAATTGTTGAATGTTGCGTTTATATTCCTGTTCCAGTGTGGCTAGAGAAGTCTAACTTTTTCAATGCTAGTTAAGGATACCATAGGCCTAGTTATCACGTTTCACATTGGATTTATTAACTACCAAAAGGTAAGATGTTTGTTATTGATCTGGTGTCGCTCTGCGCACACAGTCTTGCTTGCTAGTTTAAAGGACATTCAAAGTTCCTCCATAGAAACCGCTCCTCCTAGGTATAATTTTGTGGACTTAATTCACATAATGCATGTCATAACAAGATGACCAGCAGCTGTAAGCATTCTCCTCAACCCTCTTTCACTCTCTTCCCACCCGCAAAATTTCAGTCACAACTTGCTCCATACTTGTCTGTCCATCACACATGTAAACAACTAGTTTGTCTGCTCTTTCCTCACTGATTGGTGAAGTAATTTAATTAACTAAATGTAAAAAATGGTTGGTTTCATAGAAGTTACTATGTTTTGGTTAGAACTGGTTCTGAACTTTATTTTGCTGGTCCGAACAGTGGAACGGTTTTTGGTTTTGTTCAGAACGAAATGATTAGGATGTCACGCCCTGATCTGTTTCACTTGTCCTTGTGATTGTCTCCACCCCCTCCAGGTGTTGCTTCTTGTCCCCAGTGTATTTATCCTTGTGTTTCCTGTCTCTCTGTGCCAGTGTATTTATCCTTGTGTTTCCTGTCTCTCTGTGCCAGTGTATTTATCCCTGTGTTTCCTGTCTCTCTGTGCCAGTGTATTTATCCCTGTGTTTCCTGTCTCTCTGTGCCAGTGTATTTATCCCTGTGTTTCCTGTCTCTCTGTGCCAGTGTATTTATCCCTGTGTTTCCTGTCTCTCTGTGCCAGTGTATTTATCCCTGTGTTTCCTGTCTCTCTGTGCCAGTGTATTTATCCCTGTGTTTCCTGTCTCTCTGTGCCAGTGTATTTATCCCTGTGTTTCCTGTCTCTCTGTGCCAGTGTATTTATCCCTGTGTTTCCTGTCTCTCTGTGCCAGTGTATTTATCTCTGTGTTTCCTGTCTCTCTGTGCCAGTGTATTTATCCTTGTGTTTCCTGTCTCTCTGTACCAGTTCGTCTTGTATGTTTCCAAGTCAATCAGCAGTTTTCCGTTCTCCTGCTTATTGCATTCTCCTTTTCTAGTCCTCCCGGCTATGACCCTTGCCTGTTTCTGTACTTTGTACCCGCCTGCCTGACCATTCTGCCTGCCTTGACCTCGAGTCTGACTAACCACACTGTACCTCCTGGACTCTGATCTGGTTTTGACCTTTTTGTCTGTCCATGACCATTCTCTTGCCTACCCCTTTGGATGAATACATATTGTAAGACTCCAACCATCTGCCTCCTGTGTCTGCATTTGGGTCTCGCCTTGTGCTTTGATATCAGGAAATAATTTAGGTCCCAACCCCTGCTGAGAAGGTTGCTGCGTTTTGGGTTAGTTCCAACCATTAGCGATTTTAGAATGTAAATCTTGGTTGGGCAAAAAAAAAAGAAAAAGTGGGATGCATGCCAGCAAAACCTCTACAAAACAAAACATTACACCGTACATTAATTCCACTGTAATGGTGACAAACGGTGCCCACAAACTGTTAGGGCCGACATAAAGCTGTCCCAACAGCAGTCCAAACATCTTACCACTGCTACACCTGGCTATCAGCGGAGCCTTATCTCGCAGTAAAACAGTTCATTCAGCCTCATTTACTGCCTTAAAAAAACCTAGCTGATATGGCTGACTTGCTTAAACACATGTGGTTTCTACTGACAATTGAGATGTACAAACTATGGCATAAGCTGATAAGAGGCAATCCGTAATTTTGATTGAGACATTAATGAGCGAGCTCGGACGAACATACAGTAGTCAATAACTATTTGTTTAGCACTTTTGAAATGTACAGCGACAGAATTTAGAACATGGGCCGTTCTTACAGTGTTCTCCCTGTACACCAAGTCAGAACTGTAGGATAAATAAAAAGGGCATATAAGCAGATAATGAAAGCTCTTACAATATTTGATGATTACACTTCTCTAAAACAGGATATAGGCTACATGTACACCACCAAGTCAGAACAGTAGGCGGAATTAAGAAGGCTAAATAGACCAAATTATTAGGGTGAGGCACATGGGCTACTAACATCTTACTACACAACATACACCTAGTATTACTTTCTTAGCTACAGTATACATATCTCTCTGGCATATTAAAAAATGTATGCAGCAGCATTCAATACATTTTGACTTACATTATTGTGCAGTGCTCACTTGAACAGGAAGGTGGCGCGGCGTTCCTTTGAGGACAAATTTGTTATCGAAGTCTGGCATTCTCTGGATTTATTGTGCTTTCAAAACAGCTGGGAACTCAGAAAAAACAAGGTTGAATCATGATGACGTCATTGATCTTCAGGTCTTAGCTCTAGAAAGAGGCCGGATTTACAAATCCGAGTTGGATGACTGTTCAAAACATATTTTCCCAGTCGGAGCTTGTTTACTACCGACTTCCCAGTTGTCTTGAACTCACTGAAGTCAAGTTCTCTCAGTTCTGAGTTAACAGTTGTTTTGAGCACGGCATATTATGCTTCATTGACAGCATGGCCAATGTTGAATGTTTATAATTTTAAACTTGGAAAAGAGCCCTTTAATCCCAGATTTGGGACAACACAGCCACCCCACTGAATAGCAGACTAGTGATTGCTTTGCAATGCTTGCAGCACTGTCACTGATTCCTTCCAAACCAGTCATTGTTGAATTTGCGATTTCCAATTTGTTGTGTTATGTTTATGTCCAATGGCCGATGAGTACCGATACGTTTTTTCTAAAATTTCTCTTCACATGACAAGAATTAAAAAGGATTTTCCAGTAGATTGTCAACTTGATTCATGATGATGATTGCTAGCTAAGATTTTGAAAGTATGATGTTGACATGATCAGTCCAATCAGAGCTACTGTACATATAATGTGATTTGACACCATTTTATCTGTGGCCAATGACCTTGAGCTTTCTTGGATGGGCACTTCTAATGTAACTCTATAGCAGCATCCAAGGAGGCAGAATTTTTTTGCTCTTCCACAAGCTTCCCACAATAAGTTGGGTGAATTTTGGCCCATTCCTCCTGACATAGCTGGTGTAACTGAGTCAGGTTTGTAGGCCTCCTTGCTCGCACACACTTTTTCAGTTCTGCCCACACAATTTCTATAGGATTGAGGTCAGGGCTTTGTGATGGCCACTCCAATACCTTGACTTTGTTGTCCTTAAGCCATTTTGCCACAACTTTGGAAGTATGCTTTGGGTCATTATCCATTTGGAAGACCCATTTGCGACCAAGCTTCAACTTCCTGACAGATGTCTTGAGATATTGCTTCAATATATCCACATAATTTCCCTGCCTCATAATGCCATCTATTTTGTGACGTGCACCAGTCCCTCCTGCAGCAAAGCACCCGCACAACATGATGCTGCCACCCCCGTGCTTCACGGTTGGGATGGTGTTCTTCGGCTTGCAAGCATTGTCCTTTTTCCGCCAAACATAACGATGGTCATCATGGCCAAACAGTTATTTTTTTGTTTCATCAGACCAGAGGACATTTTCCCAAAAAGCACAAGCTTTGTTCCCATGTGCAGTTGCAAACCGTAGTCTGGCATTTTTATGGCGGTTTTGGAGTGGTATGAAGGCTACATGGTCCCATGGTGTTGATACTTTTATATTTTTTGTACAGATGAACATGGTATCTTCAGGCGTTTGGAAATTGCTCCCAAGGATGAACTAGACTTGTGGAGGTCTACAATGGGAGGTCTTGACTGATTTCTTTTGATTTTCCCAAGATATCAAGCAAAGAGGCACTGAGTTTGAAGGTAGGCCTTGAAATACATCCACAGGTACACCTCCAATTGACTCAAATGATGTCAATTAGCCTATCATAAGCTTCTAAAGCCAGGACATAATTTTCTGGAATTTTCCAAGCTGTTTATAGGCATAGTCAACTTAGTGTATGTAAACTTCTGACCCACTGGAATTAATCTGAATTAATCTGTCTGTAAACAATTGTTGGAAAAATGACTTGTGTCATGCACAAAGTAGACGTTCTTGCAACTTGCAACCAACTTGCAATAACTACAGTTTGTTAAGAAATGTGGTTGAGTGGTTGAAAAACGAGTTAATGACTCCAACCTAAGTGTACGTAAACTTCCAACTTCAACTGTGTATATTTTTTTACATTGTTTGCAAACTGGTGTGACACGTAATAATGCCAAAATAACATTTAAAACAGACAAGCTCCCCCAATATATATATTTTTTATTTACATTTCTTGCCAAAACATGTGAGGCTCGAAATGACGGGGCTCCACAACATTCTTTCAATACAATGGATCTTGAATTCTCACGTATTAAAATATCACACAAATCCCTAAAAAAATATGTAAACCTATAGGGCTTAGATTTGCAGGAAAGTGAGAGGTATTTATTCACTCTTAGCGCATATAGTTAGGATTCGACCCAATAAGGCCCTATGTTGTCCTTTTTCCTTTAGCCCATTGAGCAAACTGTCAAAATTAGGCTATCAGTTAATATATCTCATAACCCACTGGTTGAATCAATGTTGTTTCCACATAATTTCAACAAAATTACCTTCAACCAATGTGGAATAGACTTTGAATTGACGTCTGTGCCCAGTGGGAACTCCCAGGTGCCGGCTATCAGTAATTGTGTGTAGGCTATGTTTTTGAAGTAAACAAAAATGAATCAAATGAAATTACACTTCTAATAATTGACATAATCGCATCATCTCCATCCCGTGGTAGACCTATTCAGTGGAGTAGGTTAGTGTGTAACGGTGCGGCGATCCACACACAGCAGGCTCTGTCTTTGATAGCAGTTATACAAACTGTGACTATATGTGTCACATGAAACTTAACTTCGTTCTTCTCTCAAGCTATTTGAACAGAAAATGGCCCTTCGCAGCAAAATGTTGTTCTGACCTTTCAGAGTTCAATATCTGATCTATCTTATCTTGATCATTGGAAAGGAGATGATAGATAACTGTGACCTGTGCAATGATCATTATCATTCCATATTGATAACGTATTGATAACTGACCTTTGATGTCAGTTATTTTCAGCCTTCTCCCTTCGTAAACAACCACACGCTCTCGAGGGCAGCGAACCACTCAAGGAAAGCCTTTCAAAGTGTGTGGTGACTCTTCAACCCAAAGCACATGACACTGAGAGTTTTGCGAGCATGTGACTCGTTGCCATGAACCCTTAACATTTGAGAAATTGTCACCTATCTTTGTGTCTTGTTTAGTACTTTAAAGTAATGTTTTTTTTAAAATATATTTTTATTTAATTTAACTAACTAGGCAAGTCAGTTAAGAACAAATTCTTATTTACAATGACAGCCTACCAAAAGGCCTCCTGCGGGGACAGGGATTCAAAATATAGGACAAAACACACAAGAGACAACACTACATAAAGAGAGACCTAAGACAACATAGCATGGCAGAAATACATGCCAACACAGCATGGTAGCAACACAACATGACAACATGATAGCAACACATGGCAGCAACACAACATGACAACACCATAGCAACACATGGCAGCAACACAACATGGCAGCAACACAACATGGCAGAAGCATGGAGCTTTTCTCATTTTTATCCTCCAGTCAACAGTTATAAATTATGCTTCCTTCCCCCTCTATCCAAGATGGGTATTTGATAGTCAGCCAATATCTAAATCAAATGACATAAAATGTTGCTCCACATTTGGCTGAATGCAGTGAAACAAAACAGAAATACAGTTCTCTGTATTGATGTTATTGACCTATTCCATGTAGCCCTTTTCACCCAGTCTAAGCAGTTTACATTAGCTCATCCTCTTGCAATGTGGAACACCCACCTGGAAATGTATATCTACTGGGATAGCACACCCCCTGCAGAAACCCTTTCAGCCTCATGGCAAAATGTGTAAAATAGCAGGATATTAGCTCAGAGATTCTTTTTAAAAAATCAGGAGAATCCTTGTCCTGCAGGGAAACTTTATTTCTATAGTACTAAAATATATTTAAAAAAAGGATTTTGTTGCATTATTTGAACAAAAATGTTACATTTAGGGGAATTATACAGGGGAAAATATATTTTCTGAAATTTCTAAATACTTTCAATATTATTAATTTGCATGTCAGCTCTATGCCTGGGAATGCCCTTGTCAGGAGCAAATAATCACAACTTCAAACCCTCCAAAAATGTGTATAAAACTGTCAAAAATGGATATTAACTGAAAAATATTCTATCCCTCTGATTTTAAAGAATATTTCTCTCAAAACTTTGATTCCTTGTCTCGTTGGCATGAAGGATCGGGGGACAGATGCAGGAATGCGTTATAGTTTTTTTTATTAAGCCCAAATTACAGTGTGACGTGTAAGATGAAGACCAAACAAACACGTAACAAAACACAGGATAGAAACCCAAAACAAAAGAGCGAGGAGTACCTCGAATAAATAACACACGTGCACAATGATTAACACACGGGACGAGACCCGTAATCATCTGCGCAACCCACAATGGCAAGGTAAAGCCAAAACACACAGCACAGGTACTCACACGCTGTCACAATCATCTGAATGAATGGACCAAGGCGCAGCGTACTTAGAGTTCCACATGTTTAATATGAAACTCACCAAAAACAATCCCGACGCCAACAAAACGTGATGTTGTGTGATGCTCACAAACAAAATCCCACAAACAACAGGTGGGAAAAGGCTGCCTAAATAAGATCCCCAATCAGAGACAACGATAGACAGCTGCCTCTGATTGGGAACCATACCAGGCCAACAAAGAAATAGAAAACATTGATTGCCAACCCTAGTCACACCCTGACCTAACCAAATAGAGAATTAAAAGGATCTCTAAGGTCAGGGCGTGACACACGCACAAACGGACATAGTAACAATAATCGACAAGACCATGGTGAACAAAGTGCACAAAAATAATCCGTGGGAATAGGGGCCAAGTGTGTGTAATGAAAGTTCTGGAGCGATCCCTGACATTCCTAAAATATGTATAATAAGATGGTGGTCTGATAGTCCAGGATTATGAGGGAAAACGTTAAGATCCACAATATTTATTCCATGGGACAAAACTAGGTCCAGCTTATGATTGTGGCAGTGAGTAGGTCTGGTCACATTTTGGACAAAACCCACTGAGTCGATGATGGCTCCGAAAGCCTTTTGGAGTGGGTCTGTGGAATTTTCCATGTGAATATTAAAGTCACCAAACATTTGAATATTACCTGCCATGACTACAAGATTTGATAGGACTTCAGGGAACTCAGTGAAGAATGCTGTATACAGCCCAGGAGCACTGTAAACAGTAGCTATAAAAAGTGATTGAATTAGGCTGCATATATTTCATGACTAGAAGCTCAAAAGACAAAAACACAGAAATTGACATTTGCTATCGTAAATGTTAGCAACAACTCCTTCTTTGCAGGATGTGTGGGGGATATGGTCACTAGTGTAACCAGGAGGAGAGGCCTTATTTAACACAGTAAATTCCTCAGGCTTAAACCATGTTTCAGTCAGGCCAATCACATTAAGATTATGATCAGTGATTAGTTCATTGCTTGTAACTGCCTTGGAAGTGAGGCATCTAACATTATGTAGCCCTATTTTGAGATGTGAGATATCACAATCTCTTTCAATAATGGCAGGAATGGAGGAGGTCTTTAATCCAGTGAGAATGTTAAAGCGAGCACCGCCATGTTTAGTTATGACCAACCTAGATCGAGGCACAGACACGGTCACAATGGACTGAGCTGACTACACTGACTATGCTAGTGGCAGACTTCACTAAGCTGGCAGGCTGTCTGACAGCCTGCTGCCTGGCCTGCACCCTATCTCATTGTGGAGCTAGAGGAGTTAGATCCATGTCTATGTTCATAGATAAGATGAGAGCACCCCTCCAGCTAGGATGGAGTCTGTCACTCCTCAGCAGGGCAGGCTTGGTCCTGTTTGTGGATGAGTCCCAGAAAGAGGGCCAATTATCTACAAATTCTATCTTTTGGGAGGGGCAGAAAACAGTTTGCAACCAGCGATTGAGTTGTGAGAGACTGCTGTAGAGTTCATCATTCCCCCTAACTGGGAGGGGGACAGAGACAACTACTCGATGCGACATGTCTTTCTAGCTAATTTACACGCTGAAGCTATGTTGTGCTTGGTGACCTCTGACTGTTTCATCCGAGCATCATTGGTGCTGACGTGGATAACAATATCCCTATACTCTCTACACTCGCCAGTTTTAGCCTTAGCCAGCACTCTCTTCAGACTAGCCTTTATGTCGGTACCCCCTGGCAAACAGTGTATGATTGCTGGATGATTCTTTTTAAGTCTAATACTGGGCGCAATGGAGTTGCCAATGACTAGGGTTTTCAATTTGTCAGAGCCAATGGTGGGAGGCTTCGGCGGCTCAGACCCGGTAACGGGTGGAGGAGAGACCAGAGAAGGCTCGGCCTCTGACTCTGACTAGTTGCTTAATGGGGAGAAGCGGTTTCTGTCGGCTGAATGAGCGACACTGGTTGAGCATTTCCTTCCATGCCTTGAGAATATTGTCTGGCTGTGGGGACTGTACGCAGATGCTGTTTCATCCTTTCCTACACTTAAATTACCCTTGCCTACTGATTGCATCTGAAGCTGGGCTTGCAACACGGCTATCCTCAGCATAAGGTGATAGTTTTCCTGCATATCATGAGTACAGCGACTGCAATTAGATGGCATAGTGTTAATGTTACTACTTAGCTTAGGATAGTGGAGGTCCTGTTGAACCATGTTCAGATAAAGCGTCCCGGGTGAAAAAGTTGAATGAATGAAGTTGAGCAAGGAAAACATTTTAAATGTGTAAAATGAAGATTTTGATTAAACGATTATTAAAAATGTAAAAGTAAAAACTGTAAATTTGGCAGGTAGCCAAGTAGAAACAAAGTAGCAACAAACAGCACAGCAGCACTGAGACTATTTGCTTAGAATGATTTGTAGCTACAGTGGCTTGCATAAGTATTCACCCCCTTAGCATTTTTTCTATTTTGTTGCCTTACAACCTGGAATTAAAATATATTTTTTTCTAGTGAAACAAACAAGAAATAAGACTAAAAAATAGAAAACTGAGTGTGCCTAACTATTCACCCCCCAAAGTCAATACATTGGACCTTTTGCAGCAATTACAGCTGCAAGTCTCTTGGGGTATCTCTTTAAGCTTGCCACGTCTAGACACTGGGATTTTTGCCCATTCTTCAAGGCAAAGCTGCTCCAGCTCCTTCAAGTTGGATGGGTTCGGCTGGTGTACAGCAAAAGTCATACCACAGATTCTCAGTTGGATTGAGGTCTGGGCTTTGACTAGGCCATTCCAAGACATTTAAATGTTTCCCCTTAAACCACTCGAGTGTTGCTTCAGCAGTATACTTAGGGTCATTGTCCTGCTGGAAGGTGAACCTCCGTCCCAGTCTCAAATTTCGGGAAGACTGAAACAGGTTACCCTCAAGAATTTCCCTGTATTTAGCGGCATCCATCATTCCTTCAATTCTGGGGAGTTTCCCACATGCCTTTTGGTGAACACCAAACGTGTTTGCTTATTCTTTTCTTTAAGCAATGGCTTTTTTTTCTGTCCACTCTTCTGTAAAGCCCAGCTCTGTGGAGTGTATGGCTTAAAGTGCTCCTATGACAGATACTCCAATCTCCGTTGTGGAGCTTTGTAGCTCCTTCAGGGTAATCTTTGGTCTCTTTGTTGCCTCTCTGATGAATGCCGTCCTTGCCTGGTTCGTGAGTTTTGGTGGGCGACCCTCTCTTGGCAGGTTTGTTGTGGTGCCATATTCTTTCAATTTCTTAATAATGGATTTAATGGTTCTCCGTGGGATGTTCAAAGTTTCGTATATTTTTTGATCTGTACTTCTCCACAACTTTGTCCATGACCTGTTTGGAGGGCTCCTTGGTCTTCATGGTACCGCTTGCTTGGTGGTGCCCATTGCTTGGTGGTGTTGCAGACTCTGGGGCCTTTCAGAACAGGTGTATATATACTGAGATCAAGTGACATATCATGTGACACTTAGATTGCACACAGGTGGACTTAATATAACTAATTATGTGACTTCTGAATGCAATTGGTTGCGCCCAATCTTATTTAGGGGCTTCACAGCAAAGGGGGTGAATACATATGCACACACCACTTTTTAAATTTTTAATTTTTTTTTGAAATAAGTTATGTTTTTTATTTCACTTCAAATTTGGACCATTTTGTGTATGTCCATTACATGAAATCCAAATAAAAATCAATTTAAATGACAGGCTGTAATGCAACAAAATAGGAAAAATGCCAAGGGGATCAATACTTTTGCAAGGCACTGTATCATCTATCTGTACATGACAGCATTACCCTCTGTAGCGCCTTGCGGTCAGAGGCCTAGCAGTTGTCATACCAGGCAGTGATGCAACCAGGATGCTTTCGATGGTGCAGCTGTATAACTTTTTGAGGATCTGAGGACCCATTCCAAGTCTTTTCAGTCTCCTGAGGGGGAATAGGCATTGTCGTGCCCTCTTCACAACTGTCCTGGTGTGTTTGGACCATGACTGAAGTGGAGCGGTTCGAGAGTTTCAAGTTCCTTGGTGTCCACATCACCAATAAACTATCATGGTCCAAACACACCAAGACAGTTGTGAAGAGGACACAACAACATCTTTTCCCCCTCAGGAGACTGAAAAGATTTGGCATGGGTCCCCAGATCCTCAAAAAATTATACAGCTGCATAATAGAGAGCATCCTGGTATGGCAACTGCTCGGCATCTGACCATAAGGAGCTACAGAGGGTAGTGCGTACGGCCGAGTACATCACTGGGGCTAAGCTTCCTGACATCCAGGACCTACTAGGCGGTGTCATAGGAAGACCTTCTCCCCCTTATGTTTTTACACTGCTGCTACTCGCTGTTTATTAACTATGGATAGTCACTTTACAAATTACTTCGACTTACTTGTACCCCTGCACATTGACTCGGTACCGGTAGCCCCTGTATCTAGCCTCATTATTGTTATATACATTTATTTCTTGAACTGCATTGTTGGTTAAGGTCTTGTAAGTAAGCATTTCCCGTTAAGGTCTACACCCGTTGTATTTGGCCCATGTGACAAATCACATTTCATTTGATTTGATATAGCCTTTGATTCGCTGCCGTCGGGTGTTCGCCAAATAAAAATTAAATTCACATTTTCAAACAGTACATTTGTATTTTCTAACAGGAATATACATTTGGGTGAGTTTTTTTTCTCTCGCCTGAGTAGCTTCGTTTCACTGCCAAAAATAAAAATTAAACCATCTAGTGAAATTATTTAATTTACCTTTATTTAACTGGGCAAGTCAGTTAAGAACAAATCCTTATTTTCAATGAAAGCCTAGGAACAGTGGGTTAAATGCCTTGTTCAGGGGCAGAACGACAGATTTTTACCTTGTCAGCTTGGGGATTTGATCTTTCAACCTTTCGGTTACTAGTCCAACGCTCTAACCACTTGCCGAAATAACAACACAATGTCAAATACAGGTAGCCTAGTCAAATATTTAGCATCCAATCACATTAACCATTACTCTCTCGCAGGAAACCTTCACATGACAATTTAATCAAGATTACTTTTGAGTAGTAAGACATGTATGAAAGCAACAGATACCATTAATAAGAAGGGGCTAGAAGCGTCTTATATGGTGAGCTACAGAGTGGCCTGGACAGGCAAGCCCCAAACTATTGTGGAGGACTTCATTCTTCCTGCTGCCGCGGATATGGCTGGGACAATGCTGGGGGAAAAGGCCCCAAAAAACAATACAGACAATGCCTTCATCAAACAACACTGTTTCCCGACACATCAGTGACATGGCAGGAGATGTTTTGAAACAATTACTGCTTTGCGTACACGCCAGTGATTTATATGCATTGCAGCTGGATGAGTCAACAGACGTGGCGGACCTAGCACAGCTCCCGGTGAGTGTCCGTTACGTTTATGGGGGGTCAATTAAGGAAGACATCCTCTTCTGCAAACCACTGGAAATCAGGACAACATGAGAGGATATTTTTTAAAGTACTGGTCATCTTTGTGACATCAAAATGGACTTTGGTATCTGTACTGATGGCGTAAAAAGCCATTACAGGGAGACATAGTGGAGTGGTAACGCGTGTGCAAGCAGTTGCTCCCGACGCCACTTGGGTACACTGCAGCATCCACCTAGAGGCTCTTGCTGCCAAGGGAATACCTGACAGCTTGAAATACGTTTTGGACACTACAGTGAACATTTTTAACTTTGTTAAAGCAAGGCCCCTGAACTCTTGAGTATTTTATGTATTGTACAATGATATGGGCAGCGACCATGTAACTCTTTTACAACATACACAAGTGTGCTGATTATCAAGGGGCAAAGTATTGACGCATTTTTTTTAAAATTGAGAGATGAGCTTAAAGTTTTCTTTACTGACCATAATTTTCACTTGTCTGACCGCTTGCGTGATGACGAGTTTCTCACACGACTGGCCTATCTGGGTGATGTTTTGTCTCGCCTGAATGATCTGAATCTAGGATTACAGAGACTCTCCGCAACTATATTTAATGTGCGGGACAAAATTGAGGCGATGATTAAGAAGTTGGAGCTCTTTTCTGTCTGCATTAACAAGGACAACACACAGGTCTTTCCACCATTGTATGATTTTTTTGTGTGCAAATTAACTCAAGCTTACGGACAATGTCAAATGTGATATAGCGAAGCACCTGAGTGAGCTGGGTGAGCAATTACGCAGGTACTTTCCTGAAATGGACAACACAAACAACTGGATTCGTTATCCCTTTCATGCCCTGCCTCCAGTCCACTTACCGATATCTGAACAAGACAGCCTCATCGAAATTGCAACAAGCGGTTCTGTGAATATTGAATTTAATCAGAAGCCACTGCCACATTTCTGGATAGGGCTGCGCTCAGAGTTTCTTGCCTTGGCAAATCGCGCTGTTTAAGACACTGATGCACTTTGCAACCACGTTCCTATGTGAGAGTGGATTCTCGGCCCTCACTAGCATGAATACAGGCACAGACTGTGTGTGGAAAATGATTTAAAACTGAGACTCTCTCCAATACAACCCAACATTGCAGAGTTATGTTTATCCTTTCAAGCACACACGTAAGGTTTTATATGTAAGATGGCTAAATAAAGAGCAAAATGATTGATTATTATAATATTATTATTTGTGCCCTGGTCCTACAAGAGCTCTTTGTCACTTCCCACGAGCCAGGTTGTAACAAAAAGTCACTCTCATTCTTATGTTTAGTAAATGTATCATATAGTGTGTGTGTGGCGGGCTTACAATGATGGCAAAAACAAATAATTTTTTACAATGACGGCCTACACCGGCTAAACTCAGACGACCCTGGCAAAATTGTGCGCTGCACTATGGGACTCCCAATCAACGGCCGGTTGTGATACGACCCGGATTAGAATCAGGGTGTCTATAGTGATGCCTCAAGCACTGAAATTCAGTGCCTTAGACTGCTGCGCCACTCGGAAGGGATATGATTGATGGAAAAGGAGAAGTAGTTTTCCCTCGTTATGAGTTTTGACCAAGATCATGTGATACTTAGCAGTGTGATACACTACTGCTCGTTGAACATCTCATTCCAAAATCATGTACTTTAATATGGAGTTGGTCCCCTCTTTCCTGCTATAACAGCCTCCACTCTTCTGGGAAGGAATTCCACTAGATGTCAGAACATTGCTGCGGGGTCTTGTTTCCGTTCAGCCACAAGAGCATTAGTGAGGTCAGGCATTGATGTTGGGCGATTAGGCCTGGCTCGCAGTCAGCGTTCCAATTCATCCCAAAGGTGTTCGAATGGGTTGAGGTCAGGGCTCTGTGCAGGCCAGTCAAGTTCTTCCACACCGATCTCGACAAACCATTTCTGTATGGACCTCGCTTGTTTCCCGTCACTGGAACTATGGCCCGAATCATAAAAAACAGCCTCAGACCATTATTCCTCCTACACTAAACTTTACAGTTGGCACTATGCATTGGTGCAGATAGCGTTTCCCTGGCATCCGCAAACCCAGATTTGGGTTTGACTGCCAGATGGTAAAGCGTGATTTATCACTCCAGAGAACATGTTTCCACTGCTCCAGAGCCCAATGGCGGCGAGCTTTACACCACTCCAGCCGACGCTTGGCATTGCACATGGTGATCTTAGGCTCTGTGCGACTACTCGGCCATGGAAACCCATTTCATGACGCTCTCGACGAACAGTTATTGTGCTGACGTTGCTTCCGGAGGCAGTTTGGAACTGTGGAGTGAGTGTTTCAACCCAGGACAGACGATTTTTACTCGCTACGCGCTTCAGCACTCAGCGGCCCCTTTCTGTGAACTTGTGTGGCCTACCAATTCACGGCTGAGCCGTTGTTGCTCCTAGACGTTCTCCTTCACAATAACAGCACTTACAGTTGACTGACTTGTTGGAAAGGTGGCATCCTATGACGGTGCCATGTTGAAAGTCACTGAGCACTTTCAGTAAAGGCCATTCTACTTCCAATGTTTGGAGATTGCATGGATGTGTGCTGGATTTTATACACCTATCAGCAACGGATGTGGCTCGAATAGCCGAATCCACAAATTTTAAAGGGTGTCCACATGCTTTTGTATATATAGTGTATGTTGGCCTGATAACTTCTGCTCATGAACAATTTTTGTGCTTCAACAGAGCCAGGCCCAGTTAATGGGACCTGTTGACTGATGGCCAGTTTGAGTCCCTGCTGAGATCACCAGATTCTCAGACTTTTTACTC
This sequence comes from Oncorhynchus clarkii lewisi, assembly GCF_045791955.1. Classification (NCBI taxonomy): domain Eukaryota; kingdom Metazoa; phylum Chordata; class Actinopteri; order Salmoniformes; family Salmonidae; genus Oncorhynchus; species Oncorhynchus clarkii. Next base: position 56,762,470 of record NC_092165.1, on the reverse strand, counting down.
AGTATCTGCTCTCTGAATGCAGTATGACGTCCTGGCCTTGCTTCGTACTGCAACGAGTCATTGTTTATAGATGGCTCGTTGTTGTGGAAGCTTCTGTAACCTGGCCTCCTAGATCAATCAAACATAAACTTTGGTTGATCAAGCATTTAAAACATGTTTTTATTCAGGGTCTCACATTTTACGCCTGTAGAAGTGGAAGATTAAGTGGTAGCTTACTCTCGCGTGACTGCAATGGCAGCCCACCTGCGGAAAATTGGATACCCCTGGATAATAATGTGTTTTCAAAGCTTATTTGATAGCGAAGGACTCGTTTAACTCGACGAATCATAAATATTGTTCCAAGAGATACTGAATATGCCTCTGACTGGCAACTTAATTTTGCTGAAACAGAATAGTTTAGGATTGGTTGATCAAGGACGGCAGGCTATAGAAGGTTCCGCAATTAGCCATCTGTCAATAATGGACGTAAAGTTTCAATATACTATGTAAATCTGTGGTCCTGGCTATCATTCTGAGGACTTGTAACCAGTACTGAAGCACAGTCTGAGAGCAAGATCACACACCGATACAGAATCAGAAAGAAAAGCAACACTGCAGTGTTCAGTTTCAACGGTTTCATTTCTGCAGTGATATATTTCCTATGGAGATGGATAGAGTTGCAATACTGCTTTATACTGCCTCTATCGAGGTGACTATTGCTTATAATCTACCTAGCTGTTCCAGATGACTATTATTTACAGTCTACCTACGACCTAGTCGTTCTCTTACTATTATTTATCTGCATCTTTTGCAGAGATTGACTTGCAGTCTGTATGTGATTCGTGCCCCCCATTCCTCAACAAATGCATTCTAGGCCTGCAAAACACATGCAGGTAGTTACTGAATAAAATTTTAACCAGCGGTTACTGTAAACAAAAGAGCACTATCTGACCTCGGACATAACAGCTGTAAACCAGGCATGAAGACCCCTGTGGATACAAGTTGTAGTCCATGTGTCATAGATACTGTAACTTTCAAATTACTATCACTCTTTAAGGAAATGTCTCTGAAGTTTGATTTAGTAATCCAGACATGCATTGAACTTTCCTCCATTCCATATATCTGATTTAGCCTATTTCTAATTGACATGGACATGTCTTCTGTTCCAGACATTTCAATTCTATTCCGATGCCATGGATAAAGCCCAGTGTTACAATTTATGTCGACATAAGATAACCATGAGCCGTGCCAATGATGGAGTCAAGTCAGCGGGCAAACTACAACACGGTCTCTGTTGAATCACCCTGCCTGGACTGGACCAGACTAGACCAGCACTAACTTAAGCCAATGGAACAAGAGCTGTGCCCATGACACCGCCTTCTCTCTATGCAAGAAATTCTCACTGTTGTCTTGAGCATGTACCAAAATGCATCTGTTTTTGTGTTCCCTCTGTCCACACCAATAATGTCCTTTCAGTGTGAAAATTAGGATATTGCCTGCAGATTGGAATTTTCCTTATTCTACCTTGTTTTAAGGGCATCTCTGGGGGGGGGTGACGTTCCCATTAGGTCCCTTGAGGGTTTCGGACGACATTATACCACTAGTGTTCTCTTGGGACCATGACGTTCCCTTGGGATCATCATGAAACATCCTAAGGACTAGTAAAATTAATGTCCTAAATGGCCCTCAGTGACGTTCTGGGAACTTACAGGGAACCTAGACAAAGGTCCCCATGAGAACGTTCCCTTGAGACCATCACGTGACATTCTTAGAACATTCTCAGAACGTCAGAGGGATAATATCACGCCAAAACCCTTAAGGGACCTAATGGGAACATCGCAGACTGTCCTCAGGACGTCCCCTGTTTGCTGGGTTTCCACCACACAGGACTCCTCATTACCTCGCCGTCATAATGCCCTCCCTCCTTCCCCACCCTCCCCATACCTGCTTTGTGTATCACCTAAATCTTTCCCCACTTTCCCACAGAGGCTGAATAAAAGTGTATTGAAAGAAAAAAAAAAACCTTACCTCTTTTGCCATAGGAAGGTTTTTTTGTTGTAGAAAAAAAGTTGGCTTCTAACCCAGTTACCTTCTATAAACTGTGCAGGATTCTTGGCAGCCTCACGTGGTTCATCTGAGGACAATGCCGAACTGGAAAAACAGCCAGTGCCTCCCGCATACTGAGACAGAAGTGATTCAGAAACCACAACTGACGGAATATCATAAGGAAAGTCACTATAACCATCAATGCTGGCTTCCTTTCCCCGTGTAGATTCATTCCCCTGATAACTCCCTCATACTGTATTAAATAAAAAATGGTGTCTCTTCCCCACTCTGAATCAAAGAGGAGCAGTGTTCCTCTTCAACTTGAATGAACTACCCAGTGGGCTCCACGTAGCTCGGGCAACCGGCAGCCAGTCAAGTCACTGAGGATTAACAAGTTATTTTAATCTTTCTCATCTCGTTAAATAAGACATTCTCATCTCATTGGTCAAAAGACACAGGATGGTGTGCTGTTTCTTCATGTTTATGGTTGAGAGTACATCTTCTCTCATTATCTTCACAAACACATACATCAGAGATGGAAGTAAACAGTTTTAATTGGCAACACATTGTTTTAATGCTATTGTACTGTAGGAAAATTGGACATTTCACTACATCCTGGCACTGCTCTACTAACAGTTACAGACAGGTATATAAACTGTAATCAACAATGTGGGTGGTACCAGTACAGTTTGTTGTTAAATAACTAGGACAAAAAAGGACTGATATCTCTTACCAGGATATAACAGGGATGAGTTAACAATCTTTTCTCTCTTTAACTTTATGTTCTGCTCATTGTCCTAAAACTATTCAAAATTGTTACCTGAATGCTCAAAATCGTTAGAACGTCTTATAAACAACTGTAGCAGTTGATGTCATGACGACATCCCAGACTATATCTGAAGCGACCGTGTTTTCGCCGAAACAAAATGTAAGAAAACAAACGACTGTGATGTACCTGAATGCGGCCTGAAGGACACAACCACTGTACCTACAGTACAACTCACAGTGGTACGGTAGTAGTGTATGTCCATTTGATTTAAGTTTTAAATGATATACCAGACTCAAAGTAGTCTAGGAGCATCAATGGACAGATTATCCCAGCATGGTTTTTGATGGTAGATATAAAATGAACGAATTAACGTTTTGTCATGTACGTTTAATTCATGAGCAGTGTCCAGGGCCCAGCAACTTCCCAAATCCAGCTACAATTATTTAATTGAGTTGCAGTCTGTTGTCTGAATAATTTACTAAAGAGCATTTTAGGTCAAGAGGATGCTTATAAAAAACACAACCTATTCAAGGTGTTATGCCATTTTGGTGCAGAATAGAGTATCACTGTGCCATTAAATGAACTAGGTTATATTGTTTCAATTCAATAGGAGAATTTGATCATCCGAAAGGAAGTCTTGTGAAACCAAAGAAACCTAAAGAAAGGTTAAAATATGTCCTTTTTTATGATCTACTCAAGGTAAGCCACGATGCAAAATTAGTACCTCTCCAACAATGAGGAATCTTTCAGCTCTGCGCTCACTTGCCTAAGGTGACAGGCAACAATAGCTGACACAATAAATCTCATTCAAGGTTGAAGAAAAGAGGGACAGGCTTTCTTGTAATCAGATGAGTAATAAATCACAAAGACAAACTATACTTCTAAAAATAGATATTTGTGTAACTTAGCACAGATAAAGAAACACTGGTCCATTTATTAGAAGTTTATATGGGTAAATCTGATGAATGAACAAATCCACATTATGGTAGAAAAAAAATCTACATTTTTTCTGCCCAAGTACATTACAGTACTGAGTACAAAGTCATTGCAATGAGTCGTATCTTTACTCCAAGACATTATGTAAATCAATACAATTGTAGATTGCATTCCGTCATTGAAGAATCCTTAGTGGCAATCTATAGTTCAAACAATAATGAAGAGAAAAATGTAAGCAATTTCAAATTCATAGACAGAGCTATGAATGCAAGAACTGGCCATTCATGATATCAACATTATAGTTTTAACCGTGTTATGAGTCTATAGAGTGTTTGCTTGCAATTACATGATTTACAAACATTGGAACAAAACAAGCTTGTACAATGCTTTTCAGAAAATATTCAGACCCCTTGACTTTTTCCACATTTTGTTATGTTACAGCCTTAAAAATAAAAAGGAGAAGTACCTTATTCACGTAAGCTTTCAGACCCTTTGCTTTGAGACTCGAAAAAGAGCTCAGCAGCATCCTGTTTCCATTGATTGTCCTTGAGATGTTTTGTATATTGCCGACAGGTTTAGCACTCATCACTGCATTCTCTACCAGAACATTGGTTGGCCTGCTTTGATGTGTCACGTTGGTTGATACATTGCTATGTTTTCATTTATAAAGCCCTTTTTACAAAAAGTCCCACTGTACTTAACATCTTTACTAAACTTTAGACATACCAGTTACCAGTTACACCACATGAGATTGTGTGTGTGTGTGTGTGTGTGTGTGTGTGCGCGCGCACAAGTAAAATATATATTTTTTTATCTTACACTGCTTGTAGACTAGTTGAACGCCATGTCATCCTCCTCACTTTCATGTTGGCAAAACAGCCTATGGATCTGTCATACAGTACACTTTTGAAGTTTTTGCTGTCATAGGCTACCTAGCTAAAATGCTTGGTAGCCTAACTTCCTCGCAAGGGCAACAATGAACCAGCTAAGCTAGCTAGCTAGTTAATGTGAGCCTACATCTAAGCTACATATTGAACTTCAGTCGTCTCAGGCCAGTGGCCCAATATAGGGTTAGATCAGAATCGCTTTCGGACCAGGGTCTGTAGTGACGCCGCTAGCACTGTGATACAGTGCCATAGACGTCTGCGCCACTCGGCAGCCCTGAGAAACATGGGCTGCACATACTGGGCTACACATACTGGGCTACACATACTGGGCTACACATACTGGGCTACACATACTGGGCTACACATACTGAGACAGAGGGGCACTGCTTTCTGTCTCTCAGATGATTTCTCCGGTGACATTCAGCCACTTGCAAAAAATTAGTTTGTACATTTTTTTATTTTATTGGTCAAATATTTGGGGAAGCCTGGCTTCCTTTGGCATCCATGAATACATGCCACTGGGTGGTAGTCCTGATCACCGACGACGATGAGATGGCCTAATGGAAGGAAGTCAGAGACCTGGCAGCAAGACTAAAGAGCTGATCGTGGACTCCGCCCCCCGTCCACATCGATGGGGCTGGGGTGGGGCAGGTCGAGAGCTGCAAGTTCCTTTGTGTCCACATCACTAAGGAATTATCATGGTCCACATACACCAACACAGTTATGAAGAGGGCACGACAACACCTCTTCCCCCTCAGGAGGCTGAAAAGACTTGTCATGGGCCCTCAGATCCACAAAAAGTTCTACAGCTGCACCAAAGAAAGCATCTTGACTACCTGCATCAGCGCCTGATATAACAACTGCTTGGCATCCGATCGCAAGTCGCTACAGTGGGTAGTGCGTATGGCCTAGTACATCACTGGGGCCAAGCTCCCTGCCATCCAGGACATCTATACCAGGCGGTGTCAGAGGAAGGCCCTAAACATTGTCAAAGAGTCCAACCACTCAAGTCATAGCTGCTCTCTCTGCTACTGCATGGCAAGCGGTACCGACGCACTAAGTCTGGAACCAACAGCTTCTGAACAGCTTCTACCTCCAAGCTATAAGACTGCTAAATAGTTAGTCAAGGTAGCTATTGCTTAACTATTTAACTATCTGCACTGACCCTTTTCACACTAACTCTATTGACTCATCACATACAGTGCTGTGTTTATTATCTATCCTGTTGCCTAGTTACTTTACCCCTACCTATACGTCGACTTGGTTCTGCTACCCCGTGTATATAGCCAAGTTGTCGTTACTCATTGTGTATTTTTTTCTTGTGTTATTTTTCTATTTGTCTATTTGTATCTCTGCATTGTTGGAAAGGCCCCTTAAGTATTTTGACTGTACAGCACAACAAGGAGTCCAAAAATGTGCTGCTGCATAAATTATGTAATATGCCAGGGAGATATGTATGCGGGAGCTAAGAAAGCAATACTAAGTGTATGTTGTGTAGCAAGTTGTTAGTAGCCCATGTGCCTCACCCTAATCATTTGGTCCTTTTCCCCCTCATAACTTAGCCTACTGCTCTGACTTTGTGGTGCACATGTAGCCTATAGCCTCTTTTAAAGAAATGCCATCATCAAATATTGTAAGAGCTTTCATTTTCTGCTTATATGCCCCCTTTATTTATCCTACGGTTCTGACTTGGTTTACAGGGAGAATACTGTAAGAACGGCCCATGTTCTGAATTATGTTGCTGTACATTTCGAAAGTGCTGAACAAATAGTTATGTTGACTACGTCTGTCTTAGCTCACTCATTATCTTATTTGAAATGACAGATTGCCTCTTATCTGCTCACAGTTCCTTTATGCCATAGCTTGTACATCTCAATTGTCATTAGAAACCACATTTGTTTAAGCAAGTCAGACATATCAGCTATGTTTAAAAAAAGGCAGTAAATGAGGCTGTCAGACAAGTCTCTGCTGATAGCCAGGTGTAGCGGTGGTAAGGATTCACTCCATGTCACACTCCGATCTGTTTCAACTGTCTTTGTGCTTGTCTTCACCCCATTATCCCCTGTGTACTTATTCCTGTGTTCTCTGTTTGTCTGTTGCCAGTTCGCTTTTTTCCTGAAACCTACCAGCATTTGTTCCCCTACTCCTGCCTGTTTCTTGCTCTTGTTTTTTTAGTCCTTCCCAGTTTTGACTGTCCAGCCTGCCCTGACCCTGAGACTGCTGTTCTGTACCTTACCCTACCATGCTGGATTATTGACCCCGGCTAACCCTGACCCTGAGCCTGCTGTTCTGTACCTTACCCTACCATACTGGATTATTGACCCCGGCTAACCCTGACCCTGAGCCTGCTGTTCTGTACCTTACCCTATCATACTGGATTATTGACCCCGGCTAACCCTGACCCTGAGCCTGCTGTTCTGTACCTTACCCCACCATACTGGATTATGGACCCCGGCTAACCCTGACCCTGAGACTGCTGTTCTGTACCTTACCCTACCATACTGGATTATTGACCCCGGCTAACCCTGACCCTGAGCCTGCTGTTCTGTACCTTACCCCACCATACTGGATTATGGACCCCGGCTAACCCTGACCCTGAGACTGCTGTTCTGTACCTTACCCCACCATACTGGATTATTGACCCCCTGAGCCTGCTGTTCTGTTCCTTACCCTACCATACTGGCTAACCCTGACCCTGAGACTGCTGTTCTGTTCCTTACCCCACCATACTGGATTATGGACCCCGGCGAACCCTGACCCTGAGCCTGCTGTTCTGTTCCTTACCCCACCATACTTGATTATGGACCCCGGCGAACCCTGACCCTGAGCCTGCTGTTCTGTACCTTACCCTACTATACTGGATTATTGACCCCGGCGAACCCTGACCCTGAGACTGCCTGCCGTTCTGAACCCTTTTACAACCTCGTTGGATTATTGACCCCTGCCTGCCTTTGACCTGTCGTTAGCCTGCCCCTGTTTCAGAAATAAACGTTTGTTTCCTCTACACTGTCTCCATCGGGGTCATATCTGAAACGTGATAATAATAATAATAATAGTAAACAGTATGGCAGCAACATAAGTGGTGGGTGTGTGTGGTGGTGAGCGGGGTATATCAGTGTAAGTGTGTTAGTGTGAGTGTGTGTGTAAGAGTGTCAGTGTGATAGGTGAATATACATGTAAGCAGGGCTGACAAGTGACTGGTAGCAGGAATATATACATACTGGTGGGAATATACTAGTAGTAATACTGTATATACATGTAAACAGGGCTGACAAGTGACTGGTAGCAGGAATATATACATACTGATGGTAATATACTAGTAGTAATACTGTATATACATGTAAACAGGGCTGACTGGTAGCAGGAATATATACATACTGATGGGAATATACTAGTAGTAATACTGTATATACATGTAAACAGGGCTGACTGGTAGCAGGAATATATACATACTGATGGGAATATACTAGTAGTAATACTGTATATACATGTAAACAGGGCTGACTGGTAGCAGCAATATATACATACTGATGGGAATATATAAAGCGCTGTGCGCTATGATAAACTGCATCTAAGGTCTTTAATGAAGTGGCCGATGCGTTCATATAGAGGATGTTGCCATAGTCTAGGACCGATAGTGTCACGCCCTGATCTGTTTCACTTGTCCTTGTGATTGTCTCCACCCCCTCCAGGTGTCGCTGATTTCCCCCAGTGTATTTATTCTTGTGTTTCCTGTCTCTCTGTGCCAGTTCGTCTTGTATTTTTCCAAGTCAACTAGCGTTTTTCCCGTTCTCCTGCTTTTTGCATTCTCCTTTTTCAAGACCTCCTGGTTTTGACCCTTGACTGTTTCTGGACTTTGTACCCGCCTGCCTGACCATTCTGCCTGCCTTGACCTCAAGCCTGTCTGCCACTCTGTACCTCCTGGACTCTGATCTGGTTTTGACCTTTTTGCCTGTCCACGACCATTCTCTTGCCTACCCCTTTGGAATAATAAACATTGTAAGACTCCAACCATTTGCATCCAGTGTCTGCATCTGGGTTTCACCTTGTGCCTTGATAGATAGGAACGTTGAGTGAATAATCTGCTTTCTACGATTTATAGGCAGGACCTATTTCTTTTATAGAAACCCTTTTTTTATTCTCAGCTTCTTAACTAACTCATCAATATTATTTTTAAAAGACAACTTGTCATCGTTCCAGATGCCCAGATATTTATAAGCAGGGACACAATCAATACGGACACCATTCAAAGTACATATGCTTAAATCAGAGTTATTTTTATGCGCTCTAGAGCACAAAATATACTTACTTTTTACCTACATTCAATATTAATTTCAGGTTAATAAAGTTTTTCTTGAATACAACAAATGCAGACTGTAGTTCTGATAGAGCCTGGTCAACTGTGGGGGCAATAGCATACACAACAGTATCATAGGCATACAAGTGCAGGTTACAATTTTTTACAGACAAGTAAATATTGTTAATGTAAACTGTAAAAAATACCGGACCCAGAATTTACCACTGCTGGACACCTTTCGTAATACCTTTTTGTGTGTGCTTGATCTTGTTTATTCTAAACTATGTAACTCTTATCTATTTTCTTATCATTTCCCCATAATCTCCCAGATGTCTTCTTTCCAAATATACAAAGTATTTGTGAATGTCCGAATCATGTAGTTACACATGAAAGAGCAGTTACTTTTGAGTATGTCTATTTAGATGGAAATCTACATTTTGCCATTACATTTATTAAGCGGTTTTAAGCAAGGCATCTAGCATATCATAAATGTGTGCTAGTAAATTGATGAAATGAAAACAAAGATTCAGTAAAGGTCGACGGGTTAAATGTTGAGTCAGCTTGAGGCTGACAGAGGGAAGGGTCCAGGGTAAATTCAACCACAAATAAAAAACGTGCCACGATAAAATGGTGATTGAAAGCATCACTTAGCCCGTTCTTCTCAGTTATGATGCCAGTCTGGCCTGATTTCTCATCTGAATGAGCTCAGATAGCCCCGAAGAAAACCAAGGGTTAGATCTATCTTTGACTCTGAATTGTTTAAAAGGGGTGTGTTTATCTGCCAAAGGAATACACATGAAGGAGAAATGTTCTAGAGCCAACTAAGGGTCAGGAATACAGGAGATAGTGGCTAAATCAGAGTATCGCTCTTGTAATTTCTTTGGTCTGGTCAGAATGAGCTGCCAAGGGCTGCTTGAATGCAGAGGGGAGTCAATATTGTGTTGTTGTTTCTTTGCGTTTTTTCTCTTCCTCCGGTATACTGAGGCAATGCCTGTGTAAATGTGTCAACATATTTGAGGTGTTGGCAGTTGCATAAGCTTTTGTTGTCCTGTTGTGTTCTTCTGCTCTCATGTCTGGTGATGCGCTTCCTGTTTCAACTTGTAGGTGTTTTGTTGGTGCTGGTTCTTCTCAGTGAAGTAGGCAGTCTGTATCTCTGGAGAGTGCTGTGGTTCTGTTGAGGAGAGTGCTGTGGTTCTGGTCAGGAGAGTGCTGTGGTTCTGTGAGGAGAGTGCTGTGGTTCTGGTCAGGAGAGTGCTGTGGTTCTGTTGAGGAGAGTGCTGTGGTTCTGGTCAGGAGAGTGTTGTGGTTCTGTTGAGGAGAGTGCTGTGGTTCTGGTCAGGAGAGTGCTGTGGTTCTGTTGAGGAGAGTGCTGTGGTTCTGGTCAGGAGAGTGCTGTGGTTCTGTTGAGGAGAGTGCTGTGGTTCTGGTCAGGAGAGTGCTGTGGTTCTGGTCAGGAGAGTGTTGTGGTTCTGTTGAGGAGAGTGCTGTGGTTCTGGACAGGAGAGTGCTGTGGTTCTATTGAGGAGAGTGCTGTGGTTCTGGTCAGTAGAGTGCTGTGGTTCTGGTCAGGAGAGTGCTGTGGTTCTGGTCAGTATAGTGCTGTGGTTCTGGTCAGTAGAGTGCTGTGGTTCTGGTCAGGAGAGTGCTGTGGTTCTATTGAGGAGAGTGCTATGGTTCTGGTCAGGAGAGTGCTGTGGTTCTATTGAGGAGAGTGCTGTGGTTCTGGTCAGGAGAGTGCTGTGGTTCTATTGAGGAGAGTGCTGTGGTTCTGGTAACCGTTTTCCGCAACTCTCTGTCCATCGCCGTTATAATCTTTTGGGAAGCCAAAATGTTCCCAAACTGGAGATTTAAACGATGATGGAGGATCATCAAATTCTGGTTTATCGACCCCACTACTTGCCGTAGTACAGAACTAGTTCACCGGCTGTTCCTCACAAAATGACAGTTTGAAATGATCCAGTCCAGATTTAAATTTTGATTACAACAAGCTCTAGTTGTTTTAACTGAATAGCCTGAAATGTTGTTTTTTCAGCTCAGATTTACTTCAAATCCACTTTTATTGGTCAAATATACGTGATTAGCAGATGTTATTGGTCACATATACGTGATTAGCAGATGTTATTTGTCACATACATGTGATTAGCAGATGTTATTGGTCACATATACGTGATTAGCAGATGTTATTGGTCACATATACGTGATTAGCAGACGTTATTGGTCACATACATGTGATTAGCAGATGTTATTGGTCACATATACGTGATTAGCAGACGTTATTGGTCACATACATGTGATTAGCAGATGTTATTGGTCACATATACGTGATTAGCAGACGTTATTGGTCACATACATGTGATTAGCAGATGTTATTGGTCACATATACGTGATTAGCAGACGTTATTTGTCACATACATGTGATTAGCAGATGTTATTGGTCACAAACATGTGATTAGCAGATGTTATTGGTCACATATACGTGATTAGCAGACGTTATTTGTCACATACATGTGATTAGCAGATGTTATTGGTCACATATACGTGATTAGCAGACGTTATTTGTCACATACATGTGATTAGCAGATGTTATTGGTCACATATACGTGATTAGCAGACGTTATTTGTCACATACATGTGATTAGCAGATGTTATTGGTCACATACATGTGATTAGCAGATGTTATTGGTCACATACATGTGATTAGCAGATGTTATTGGTCACATACATGTGATTAGCAGACGTTATTGGTCACATACATGTGATTAGCAGATGTTATTGGTCACATACACGTGATTAGCAGACGTTATTTGTCACATACATGTGATTAGCAGATGTTATTGGTCACATATACGTGATTAGCAGACGTTATTTGTCACATACATGTGATTAGCAGATGTTATTGGTCACATACATGTGATTAGCAGATGTTATTGGTCACATATACGTGATTAGCAGACGTTATTGGTCACATACATGTGATTAACAGATGTTATTGGTCACATACATGTGATTAGCAGATGTTATTGGTCACATACATGTGATTAGCAGATGTTATTGGTCACATATATGTGATTAGCAGATGTTATTGGTCACATACATGTGATTAGCAGATGTTATTGGTCACATACATGTGATTAGCAGATGTTATTGGTCACATACACATGATTAGCAGACGTTATTGGTCACATACATGTGATTAGCAGATGTTATTGGTCACATACATGTGATTAGCAGATGTTATTGGTCACATACATGTGATTAGCAGATGTTATTGGTCACAGACACATGATTAACAGATGTTATTGCGGGTGTAGCGAAATGCTTGTGCTTCTAGCTCCGACAGTGCAGTAATATCAGTAACAAGTAATATCTAACAAATTACACAACATATACCCAATACACATAAATCTAAGTAGGAATGAATTAAGACTATATACATATTATATGGACAAACAATGTCAGAGTGGAACGGACTAAGATACCATAGAATAGTATGGAATACAGTATATACATATGAGATAAGTAATGCAAGATATGTAAACATTATTAAGTGAATGAGATACTGTAGAATAGTATAGAAAACAGTATATACATCAGTCTGATGGCCTTGAGACAGTGGCTCGGGTGGTTGATGTCCTTGATGATCTTTTTGTCCTTCCTGTGACATCGGGTGCTGTAAGTGTCCTGGAGTACAGGTACTTTGCCCCCGGTAATGCATTGGGCGGTTGCAATTGTGCATCTGTAAAAGTTTGTGAGGGTTTTAGGTGACAAGCCACATTTCTTTAGCCTCCTGAGGTTGAAGAGACTGTGTTGCGCCTTCTTCACCACTCTGTCTGTGTGGGTGGTTCATTTCAGTTTGTCAGTGATGTGTACACCAAGGAACTTGAAGCTTTCCACCTTCTCCACTGTGGTTCCGTCAATGTAGATAGGGGGTGCACCCTCTTTTGTTTCCCGAAGTCCACAATCATCTCCTTTGTTTTGTTGACGTTGAGTGAGAGGTTGTTTTCAAGGCACCACACTCCCAGAGCCCACAACTCGTCTCTGTAGGCTATCTCGTCATCATTGGTAACCATGCCTACTACTGTTTTGTTGTCTGCAAACTTGATGATTGAGTTGGAGGTGTGCTTGGCCACGCAGTCATGGGTGAACAGGAAGTACAGGAGGGTACAGGAGGGTACTGAGCAGACACCCTTGTGACCCACTGGAATTGTGATACAATGAATTTTAAGTGAAATAATCTGTCTGTAAACAATTGTTGGAAAAATTACTTGTGTCATGCACAAAGAAGATGTCCTAACCGACTTGCAAAAACTACAGTTTGTTAACAAGACATTTGTGGAGTGGCTGAAAAACGAGTTTTAATGACTCCAACCTAAGTGTATGTAAACTTCCGACTTCAACTGTAACCATAACAGCTAGAAGAGAAATGGGAAATATCTCACCTTCGTATCCATTTCACAGCAACTAGTTGAATAACTTCTCAGTTTCTCTGACAGTAGCCAGTTAACTAGCTAGGAAACTTTAGCAAGCGGAATCCTTATGTTCAACTATATCTCAGTTTGCTAACAAAAATAGCAAATACAACTTATTCCTGTCTGTAGATAGCCACCAGCTAGTTAGGCATCATTTGTTAGTTGTCAAATTGACAAATTCACTGTTGCAATACAGAAACTACCAGCGTCAGTTAGCCTACTCTCCATGTCACTCTCCAGGTAGTTGATGCAAACTAACCACTTGTGAATTGCAGTCATTAAAAACAACATCTGTGATCTTCATCTTGTTAGCTACTAGTTTGTGTCCGAAGATTGTTTAGGCTAAGGCAATTTGCGGAAAAGGCAGTGATGTCAGAAAGCTGGAACTTCCTACACATGTCCCATTTCCAACATCTACTCATCTACTCTGAAACGTTGGCAGAAGGTGTACAGACTTCTTAAACTGAAGTTTTCAAAGATTGCAGAAGTAAGCCCTGGAGAGACTAGGCCTCATCTGACCACTGTCCTGTCCTTCACTGCATATTAGTGGTCAGTTGTCCATCTGTGCATCCACGGATGCCAATATTTGCCAAGAGCATCAACTCAGGACAGATGGCACATGGCACCAAGAGGGGGTGGGAGAAACAAATGAGTGCAGATTAGCCTCTTTGCCTTTCATTGCGTTTTCTCAACTTCACCAACATCTCTATTCATGTGTCCAAATGCCTTTAAGGGGAAATCTGGGATTCAAAAAGACGACCACCCTGGCACTTGTTTTGGTAAGCAGCTGATGGATTGGGCTGGAGAAATGGAACAAATCTCTAATTCATGGACAGAGCTATTGGTCCAAGGACTGACCATCCACGAGATCTCAATTACCATGTTTTGAAGCTATACAGTGTTTGTTTACAATGTAATTGTTTACAAACAATCAAGTAAAACAAGCCCATATTTTGGCTTCTTATGGGATTAGACAGTTGAACTAAGCTCATGACAAGGCATGTATCAATTACAATCTTCAGTAATCAATGGCTATATCATTCATTTTAACATCCAAACATTTTGTTACCAATCCCAGTTTCCCCATTAAATGTTTTTTTTCTTGTATTTGAAGAGCTATTTTAACATGTATTGGCAATGCAGTTTACTTAATGTCATTTTTTGTCAAGTAACACTTCTCACTTGAATGTCGAATGCAAAAGGTGTTGTAGTTCACGCACTGAGCACCTACAACTTTTATATACAATTCAGTGCTTGCTTAGTTGACCATCTCTAACAAATAACTGGTTGTCATCATTTCATCAGCAACAGGAGGACTAATGAAGACAAAACAGATGGTAGTTCACTATTCTCGTACATTTGCACTTGCAGCTGAGATTTGCTGGCTGTAATGTTAACTATGTTAGACATTGATCGAAGGCATGCTTCAGTGATATGTGATCAATGCAAAAAACTGTGTAAACAGTTCTCAGTTGGGTGAAGAACTGATACAGCACGGAGAACTGGTACAGCACGGATAACTGATACAGCACGGAGAACTGGTACAGCACGGATAACTGATACAGCACGGAGAACTGGTACAGCACGGAAAACTGATACAGCACGGATAACTGATACAGCACGGATAACTGATACAGCACGGAGAACTGATACAGAAGGGAGAACTGATACAGCACGGAGAACTAATACAGCCCGGAGAACTGGTACAGCACGGATAACTGATACAGCACGGATAACTGATACAGCACGGATAACTGATACAGCACGGAGAACTGATACAGCACGGAAAACTGATACAGCACGGAGAACTGATACAGCACGGAGAACTGATACAGCACGGAGAACTGATACAGCACGGAGAGCTGGTACAGCACGGAGAACTGATACAGCACGGAGAACTGATACAGCACGGAGAACTGATACAGCACGGAGAACTGATACAGCACAGAGAACTGATACAGCACGGAGAGCTGGTACAGCACGGAGAACTGATACAGCACGGAGAACTGATACAGCACGGAGAACTGATACAGCACGGAGAACTGATACAGCACGGAGAGCTGGTACAGCACGGAGAACTGATACAGCGCGGAGAACTGGTACAGCGCGGAGAACTGGTACAGCACGGAGAGCTGATACAGCACGGAGAACTGATACAGCACAGACAACTGACACAGCACACTGCAAGTGATAGAAGCAAAATCTTGTTTGACTTCACATGAGTAAATCATAGGTCATTTACAGATGTATGGCTGTTGATTTTAACACCGTGGCTGTTGATTTTAACACCATGGCTGTTGGTTTTAACACCGTGGCTGTTGGTTTTAACACCGTGGCTGTTGATTTTAATACTGTGGATGTTGATTTCAACTCTGGCTGTTGATTTTAACACCGTGGCTGTTGATTTTAACACCGTGGCTGTTGATTTTAACACCATGGCTGTTGATTTTAACACCGTGGCTGTTGATTTTAACACTGTGGCTGTTGATTTTAACACCGTGGCTGTTGATTTTAACACCGTGGCTGTTGATTTTAACACCGTGGCTGTTGATTTTAACACCGTGGCTGTTGGTTTTAACACCGTGGCTGTTGATTTTAATACTGTGGATGTTGATTTCAACTCTGGCTGTTGATTTTAATACTGTGGATGTTGATTTCAACTCTGGATGTTGATTTCAACACTGGGTGTCACGCCCTGATCTGTTTCACCTGTCCTTGTGCTTGTCTCCACCCCCCTCCAGGTGTCGCCCATCTTCACCACTTACAGTGCCTTGCGAAAGTATTCGGGCCCCTTGAACTTTGCGACCTTTTGCCACATTTCAGGCTTCAAACATAAAGATATAAAACTGTATTTTTTTTGTGAAGAATCAACAACAAGTGGGACACAATCATGAAGTGGAACGACATTTATTGGATATTTCAAACTTTTTTAACAAATCAAAAACTGAAAGATTGGGCGTGCAAAATTATTCAGCCCCCTTAAGTTAATACTTTGTAGCGCCACCTTTTGCTGCGATTACAGCTGTAAGTCGCTTGGGGTATGTCTCTATCAGTTTTGCACATCGAGAGACTGACATTTTTTCCCATTCCTCCTTGTAAAACAGCTCGAGCTCAGTGAGGTTGAATGGAGAGCATTTGTGAACAGCAGTTTTCAGTTCTTTCCACAGATTCTCGATTGGATTCAGGTCTGGACTTTGACTTGGCCATTCTAACACCTGGATATGTTTATTTTTGAACCATTCCATTGTAGATTTTGCTTTGTGTTTTGGATCATTGTCTTGTTGGAAGACAAATCTCCGTCCCAGTCTCAGGTCTTTTGCAGACTCCATCAGGTTTTCTTCCAGAATGGTCCTGTATTTGGCTCCATCCATCTTCCCATCAATTTTAACCATCTTCCCTGTCCCTGCTGAAGAAAAGCAGGCCCAAACCATGATGCTGCCACCACCATGTTTGACAGTGGGGATGGTGTGTTCAGCTGTGTTGCTTTTACGCCAAACATAACGTTTTGCATTGTTGACAAAAAGTTCAATTTTGGTTTCATCTGACCAGAGCACCTTCTTCCACATGTTTGGTGTGTCTCCCAGGTGGCTTGTGGCAAACTTTAAACAACACTTTTTATGGATATCTTTAAGAAATGGCTTTCTTCTTGCCACTCTTCCATAAAGGACAGATTTGTGCAATATACGACTGATTGTTGTCCTATGGACAGAGTCTCCCACCTCAGCTGTAGATCTCTGCAGTTCATCCAGAGTGATCATGGGCCTCTTGGCTGCATCTCTGATCAGTCTTCTCCTTGTATGAGCTGAAAGTTTAGAGGGACGGCCAGGTCTTGGTAGATTTGCAGTGGTCTGATACTCCTTCCATTTCAATATTATCGCTTGCACAGTGCTCCTTGGGATGTTTAAAGCTTGGGAAATCTTTTTGTATCCAAATCCGGCTTTAAACTTCTTCACAACAGTATCTCGGACCTGCCTGGTGTGTTCCTTGTTCTTCATGATGCTCTCTGCGTTTTTGACGGACCTCTGAGACTATCACAGTGCAGGTGCATTTATACGGAGACTTGATTACACACAGGTGGATTGTATTTATCATCATTAGTCATTTAGGTCAACATTGGATCATTCAGAGATCCTCACTGAACTTCTGGAGAGAGTTTGCTGCACTGAAAGTAAAGGGGCTGAATAATTTTGCACGCCCAATTTTTCAGTTTTTGATTTGTTAAAAAAGTTTGAAATATCCAATAAATGTCGTTCCACTTCATGATTGTGTCCCACTTGTTGTTGATTCTTCACAAAAAAATACAGTTTTATATCTTTATGTTTGAAGCCTGAAATGTGGCAAAAGGTCGCAAAGTTCAAGGGGGCCGAATACTTTCGCAAGGCACTGTATCCCCTGGGTATTTATACCTGTGTTTTTTCTGTCTGTCTGGGCCAGTTTGTCTTGTTTTTTAAGTCAACCAGCGTTTTTTGTCTCAGCTCCTGCTTTTCCCCAGTCTCTCTTTTTCTCGACCTCCTGGTTTTGACCCTTGACTGCTTGCCTGACCACTCTGCCAGACCACTCTGCCTGAGCCTGAGACTGCCTGCCGCCCGTTACCCTTGTCCCGCTTCTCTGGATTATCGACCTCTGCCTGTCTTGACCTGTCGTTTGCCTGCCCCTGTTGATGTAATAAACACTGTTACTTCAACACAGTCTGCATTTGGGTCTTACCTGAAACCTGATAGTACGAACTGGCCCAGCAGACTTGGACCAGCTCTGCAACGCCATCTCCTCCCAAGGAGCCCTCATTGGTAGACACGTGGACTTGCTTCGCGGTCTGATGGAAGGGGTCCAGGACGTGGCCGAACGTCACAACCTACAGTGGTTGCTCCACTAAAAGTTTTGCGATTATGCTGCAGGATTTATAAATCATTTGTGGTTTAGTACGGTACCCTGCGTCACCACTTCATTGCTCCAGACCAGCGCAAGGGGGAGTTAAAGCACTGATTATGCTTTTGGGTCCTACTGTGTCTCTGACAATGAATGGGCGACATAAACCTAAATAGAAACTGATAATTGTGCACGACTTCAGTATTACTTACTAAAACTGTTGTTACACTAAGGTTTTTATTTCATTTTGTTAGGATTATTTGTGTCTTACTGTAGTACTGTAGGCCACTCTGGACCAGTCACATTATACAGCGCCTAAGTGGCGCAACGGTCTAAGACACTGCATAGCTGTGTTGCTACAGATGCTGGTTCAAC
Source organism: Oncorhynchus clarkii lewisi (assembly GCF_045791955.1). Classification (NCBI taxonomy): domain Eukaryota; kingdom Metazoa; phylum Chordata; class Actinopteri; order Salmoniformes; family Salmonidae; genus Oncorhynchus; species Oncorhynchus clarkii. Next base: position 56,743,846 of record NC_092165.1, on the reverse strand, counting down.
ACCTGGGCTCCCTTTGACTGGGACACCCATGAGATGATTGTAGGTTTTTGGTTTCTCTCCCTCTAAAAACAGAAACGAATCATTCTAAATAACAAAATGGCTTTATTTACAAATTAGTAACAATGTCTCCCCCCATGTTCAAGAATGGCCTTTTTCTCGTGCATTTTACGTTATTTGAAGACAAAATCTCCAAAATACCCCCACCCTGCCACACTGGCAACACTTTAAGGGGCATTGCACTAATAATGACGCTGACTAGGGAAACCTTCCCGTTGTTCTTAGTGTCAGTCTGCAAGCTCAAACTAAAACAATGTAACTAATAATGGCATCTTTATGCTTTCGTTAATAAAATAATAATAAAATACTCTTTTAAAATGTCAATGTTTATTTAGTTATGGATCCATAATGAATTACTATGGGAATAAATATCACTGAATTACAGAAATATCCTCCAATCCTCTATATGTAATTATTGGCGGAGAGTCACGTTATATTTTCCGATATACTGTAGGCCTGCCGTAGGCGACATGAGTCTCACTAGTGTTGAGTAACGTGCTGTTAAAAGTGGTGTAGGTCTTATTTATTTAAAGAGCATATTGAAGTTAGAAGCCAATGGATTTGAAGCAGTAGCCTACAACTATTTCAGCACAGTTTCACACTGCTCTGAAACTGGGAATGGTCTTAATAAATCAATTAGATTTTTATTTTCCTCCAAGAGCCTCTGAAAACAGCCAATTTTCTGAACTGGTATGCATACTTAACAACCAGAGTTGTCTGTATTGGGGTACTGCCGGTCATTATGTGGTTACCTGTCCCTTTAAGAGACCTAGCTCATTGGTAGGAATGCGTACTCTGTTGGGTCTTAAGGATAATTATGCTTCTCCCCTTACTCGCCCCTCTCTCCATGCCACCCTGCGGTGGGGGGACCAGTCCAAGCCTCTCCAGATACTCATCGACTTGGAGGCCGATATGAGTCTTATGGACGTTACCCTGGCGTCCGAGCTGGGCATCCCCACTCAACCTCTCTCCATTCCCATGGATGTTAGAGCGCTGGATGGGCGCTCTATAGGACGGGTTACCCACCATACCACCCCCAACAACCTATGATTGTCAGGGAACCACAGCAAGACAATCCAATTCCTGCTAATTGATTCTCCGCAGATTCCTGTGGTATTGGGATTCTCTTGGCTCCAATGAAAAAATCCCTCGATTGACTGGTCTAATGGTGCCATCATGGGCTGGAGCCCGTTCTGCCACGCTCATTGCCTGAAATCAGCTCTGCCTGCCCCGGGAAAACTTCCTGGGGTTTGGATATTGCCCCGAACCTCTCCGCCATTCCTGCAGAGTACCAGGACCTCCGGGAGGGGTTCAGTACCGCCCGGGCCACTTCGCTTCTGTATCACCTATTGGTACCCAAGGATGTTAAGCCGGAAGCGCTGGCACGCCCCTATAGCCCCGCAGCAACACCCCCAGAAGCCAAGACCTTCCCCCCGGCTCCAAAATCATTAGCCCCTCTGCTGTTCGTCCTCTGTTGCCCCGTACCCTCTGTATACTTCCTACTTTTCATGTGTCTAGATGTAAATCCATGTCTCACAGCCCTTTGTCTCCTGTGGCTGTTAATTTGATCCCTGGCTATTGATTTTAACACTGTGGCTGTTGATTTTAACATCGTGGCTATTGATTTTAACACCAGGTGTTGATGTGCTTCTACACCTGCATCGCTTGCTGTTTGGGGTTTTAGGCTGGGTTTCTGTACAGCACTTTGTGGCATCAGCTGATGTAAGAAAGGCTATATAAATACATTTGATTGGTTGATTTGATTTGATTGATTTTAACACCGTGGCTGTTGATTTTAACACTGTGGCTGTTGATTTTAACACTGTGGCTGTTAATTTGATCCCTGGCTGTTGATTTTAACACTGTGGCTGTTGATTTTAACACTGTGGCTGTTGATTTTAACACTGTGGCTGTTGATTTTAACACTGTGGCTGTTGATTTTAACACAGTGGCTGTTGATTTTAACACCGTGGCTGTTGATTTTAACACCGTGGCTGTTGATTTTAACACTGTGGCTGTTGATTTTAACACTGTGGCTGAAAGTGTGCCTTGCCAATCAGTTCATATTTGCCTATCAATATGTACCTGTTTTCTTCTATTTCCGTAATGTACAGGTCATTATGTTGGGTATAATCAGCCAAATAATCAGTTGTCCTCATAAGGTCATGGAGGACAGTGTTAATTGGATAAGTACTTGGCTCGTTGTGACCTTAGTGGGGGGGAGCTAAACATGTGGTGACCCGGTGACCCGGATAATAAGGTGAAATACTACTTGGATTTGCAGGTCATACAAGTCAGTACATGTTGTGATTCAGGAAAGGCTATCCGAGTTTGACACAAAAGACCAATGGTGTGTCTTCGCACAAAACAAACCAATTGATGGGTTCAGATGTAGTTGACTAATCCAGTATGTGTTATTATAGGCCTAATCTGGTGGCAGGTAGCCTAGCGGTTTAGAGAAAATTTGCCGGTTCGCAAGTTTGCTGTTTCGCTGGTTTGAGTTTGCTGGTTCGAATCCCAGAGTCGACTAAAAATCTGTCAATGTCCCCTTGAGCAAGGCAGTAAATATAAATGACATATTTAAATTGACATACTGTATATTTTAACATATCATAGCATCATAATTACATTGAGAGATATCTACAGCAAATACAAAAGTCTTGTTTCCTGTAAACTTTCAGGGATTGGCTTTAGTCCCGTGTCAATTTTTTTCAAAGGGTTTTGCAATAATTCGATGTGACATCAGGACAAGAGGCTGTGGTTTGATACATTACCTTTGGCAAATACCCCCCAAAATGACGCTGTGAGCGTTGGCATTTGTTTTATGCTCATTTTAAGTTAGCCTACAGCACTTTATAACATAAACATCTAATTATAGGATTTGACATTCTCCATTCAACCTGGCAATAATTTACAAATACATTTTTCTTCACTTTGAGAGTGAAATCGAGTCTTTAAAAATGGCTGTCGCAACCTTCTCCTCAAGATTCAGAAATTCCCTGTATGAGGTAATATATAGTCAAATCAAATGCGTAGCATGAAAGGAATATACGTACATCTCTTTTCTATCATTGATAGTTCCTATTCATGTCAGTTTCTGCATTGTGCCATGTTTATTTAATTTATTTAATCTTTATTTAACTGGACAAGTCAATTTAGAAACAATTCTTATTTACAATTATGGCCTACCAAGAAGCAGAAGGCTTCCTGTGGGGATGGGTGCTGGGTTGTCTGTGCCACCAGGCCGGGTCGTCTGTGCCACCAGGCCGGGTCGTCTGTGCCACCAGGCCGGGTCGTCTGTGCCACCAGGCCGGGTTGTCTGTGCCACCAGGCCGGGTCGTCTGTGCCACCAGGCCGGGTTGTCTGTGCCACCAGGCCGGGTCGTCTGTGCTCCATTGACCCCCCCTTCACCAGAGGCCAGGTGGCAAGTAAAAGGCAATAGGGGACAGAGTGAATAAGATAAATGTGGTTAAAGAGCATGTACAGTAAGTTTAAAGGGGAATGGAAACACTTTAGGAATTAAATCTATGCAAAGAGGTGTTCAATTTACATTCCCCTTTAAGACAGGTTAAACAGCAAGTCTGTTGAGGAAGGTAGAAGTGCGCTGGGTTTTGTGACGGCCAGAAGTTCCACTTCCTGTTATATGGCATCATAATAAGTAGTTCGGGTGACTTCCGAAAGAGTGCGTAGCAAGAGGATAATCCGGTTAGCATTTGTTGTCACACAGCCATCATTTTGTTACGCCAGAGCACATAGGACAGAAGAGTACATCCTCTTGCTCTGTGCTCACTCTGAAATATCTTTGGCTGCTGTTTAAACCCCCACACCAGTAGAAATCCACTTTTTTGGGTGAAAGATGATGGCCAGAGCCTACCCATGAAGTTGCCCAATGATTAGGGATCAATAAGTCATGTATTTGTAAAAGTATGATAGACACTGAGTGTACAAAACATTAAGAACACCTGCTCATTCCATGACAAAGACTGACCAGGTGAATCCAGGTGAAATCTATTAAATCTTATTAACGTCACTTGTTAAATCCACTTCAGGAGGAGACAGGTTAAAAAAGGATTGTTAAGCCTTGAGACAATTGAGACATGGATTCTGTATATGTGCCATTCAGAGGCAAACCCAATATTAGGAAGGTGTTTGGTATACTCAGTGTATATATACAGTACCAGTCAAAAGTTTGGACACACCTACTCATTCAAGGATTTTTCTTTATTTTTTAAAACTATTTTCTACATTGTAGAATAATAGTGAAGACCTCAAAACTATGAAATAACACATATGGAATCATGTAGTAACCAAAAAAGTGTTACAAAAATGAACATAGCCATAGCCACCCTATACCTTGATGACAGCTTTGCATACTCTTAGCATTCTCTCAACCAGCATCACCTGGAATGTTATTCCAACAGTCTCAAAGGAGTTCCCACATATGCTGAGCACCTTTATTTAACTAGGCAAGTCAGTTCAGAACAAATTCTTATTTTCATTGAATCCGTATGTGTTAATCCAGAGTTTTGGTGTCTTCACAATTTTTCTACAATGTAGAAAATAATATAAAGAAAGAAAAACCCTTGAATGAGTCGGTGTGTCCAAACCTTTGACTGGAACTGTATACAGTTGAAGTTGAAAGTTTACACACACCTTAGCCAAATACATTTAAACTCAGTTTTTACAATTCCTGACATTCAATCCTTGTAACAATTCCCTGTCTTAGGTCAGTTAGGATCACCACTTTTTTTTTAAGAATGTGAAATGTCAGAATATTAGTAGAGAGAATGATTTATTTCAGTTTTTATTTATTTCATCACATTCCCAGTGGGTCAGCAGTTTACATACACTCAATTAGTATTTGGTAGCATTGCATTTAAATGGTTTAACTTGGGTCAAACGTTTTGGGTAGCCTTCCACAAGCTTCCCACAATAAGTTGGGTGAATCTTGGTCCATTCCTCCTGACAGAGCTGGTGTAACTGAGTCAGGTGTGTAGGCCTTCTTGCTCACACACGCTTTTTCAGTTCTGCCCACAAATTTTCTATAGGATTGAGGTCAGGGCTTTGTGTTGGCCACTCCAATCCCTTGACTTTGTTGTCCTTAAGCCATTTTGCCACAACTTTGGAAGTATGCTTGTGGTCATTGTCCATTTGGAAGACCCATTTGCGACCAAGCTTGAACTTCCTGACTGATGTCTTGAGATGTTGCTTCAATATATCCACATAATTTTCCAACCTCATGATGCCATCTATTTTGTGAAGTGCACCAGTCCCTCCTGCAGCAAAGCACCCCCACAACATGATGCTGCCACCCCGTGCTTCACGGTTGTGATGGTGTTCTTCGGCTTGCAAGCATCCCCCTTTTTCCTCCATACATAACGATGGTTTTTATGGCCATTATGGCCATTTTTGTTTCATCAGACCACAGGACATTTATCCAAAAAGAACGATCTTTGTTCCCATGTGCAGTTGCAAACCATAGTATGGCTTTTTTATGGTGGTTTTGGAGCAGTGGTTTCTTCCTTGCTGAGCGGCCTTTCAGGTTATGTCGATTTCGGACTCGATTTACTGTGGGTATAGATACTTTTGTACCTGTTTCCTCCAGCATCTTCACAAGGTCCTTTGCTGTTGTTCTGGGATTGATTTGCACTTTTCGCACCAAAGTACGTTCATCTCTAGGAGACAGAATGCGTTTCCTTCCTGAGCGGTATGACGGCTGCATGGTCCCATGGTGTTTGGAATTTGGAAATTGCTCCCAAGTCTGAACCAGACTTGTGGAGGTCTACAATTTTTTTTCTGAGGTCTTGGCTGATTTGTTTTGATATTCCCATGATGTCAAGCAAAGAGGCACTGAGCTTGAATGTAGGCTTTGAAATACATCCACAGGTACACCTCCAATTCACTCAAATGATGTCAATTAGCCTATTAGAATCTTCTAAAGTCATGACATCATCTTCTGGAAATTTCCAAGCTAAGGCACAGTCAACTTAGTGTATGTAAACTTCTGACCCACTGGAATTGTGATACATTGAATTAGAGGTGAAATAATCTGTCTGTAAACAATTGTTTGAAAAGTTACTTGTGCCATGCACAAAGTAGATGTCCTAACCAACTTGCCAAAACTATAGTTCGTTTTTTCCCCTCATCAATCTACACACAATGCCCCATAATGACACAGCAAAAACAGTTGTTAGAAATTATTGCTAATTTATTAAATAAAAAAACTTAAATTTCATATTTACAATAGTATTTGACTATTCAAGCGATTACGGTGTCTTCTTGGGTATGACACTGCAAGTTTGGCACACCTGTATTTGGGGAGTTTCTCCCATTCTTCTCTCCAGATCCTCTCAAGCTCTGTCAGGTTGAATGAGGAGTGTTGCTGCACAGCTATTTTCAGGTCTCTCCACAGATGTTGGATCGGGTTCAAGTCCGGGCTCTGGCTGGGCCACTCAAGGAAATTTAGAAACTTGTCCCGAAGCTAGTCCTGTGCTGTCTTGGCTGTTTGCTTAGGGTCGTTGTCCTGTTGGAAGATGAACCTATGCCCCTGTCTGAGGTCCTGAGTGCTCTGGTGCAGGTTTTCATCAAGGATCTCTCTGTACTTTTCTCTGTTCATCTTTGCCTCAATCCTGGCTAGTCTCCCAATCCCTGCCGCTGAAAAACATCCCCACAGCATCATGCTGCCACCACCATGCTTCAGTGTAGGTATGGTGCCAGGTTTCCTCCAGATGTGATGCTTGGTATTCAGGCCAAAGAGTTCAATCTTGGTTTCATCAGACCAGAGAATCTTGTTTCTCATGGTCTGAGAGTCTTTAGGTGCCTTTTGGGGCAAACTCCAAGTCAGATGTCATGTGCCTTTTACTGAGGAGTGGCTTCCGTCTGGTCACTCTACCATAATGGCCTGATTGGAGGGCTGCAGGGATGGTTGTCCTTCTGGAAGATTATCCCATCTCAACAGAGGAGCTCTAGTGCTCTGGCAGAGTGACCATCGGGTTCTTGGTCACCTCCCTGACCCAGGCCCTTCTCCCCTGATTGCTCAGTTTGGCCAGGCGGTCATCTCTTGGAGGAGTCTGGGTGGTTCCCAAATACTTCCATTTAAGAATGATGGAAGCCATTGTGTTCTTGGGGACCTTCAATGCTGCAGAAATGTTTTGGTACACTTACCTAGATCTGTGCCTTGACACAATCCTGTCTCTGAGCTCTACAGATAATTCCTTCGACCTCATGGCTTGGTAATTGCTCTGACATGCACTGTCAACTGTGGGACCTTATATAGACAGTGTGTGCCTTTCCAAATCATGTCCAGTCTTTTCCATTTACCCCAGGTGGACTCCAAACAAGTTGTTGAAACATCTCAAGGATGATCAATGGAAACAGGATACACCTGAGTCAATTTTGAGTCTCTGAATTCTTATGTAAATAACGTATTTCTGTTTTTTATTATTAAAACATTTGTAAACATTTCTTAAATCCGGTTTTCACTTTGTCATTATGGGGAATTGTGTGTAGATTGATGAGGATATTCTTCTATAAAATCCATTATAGAATAAAGCTGTAACGTAACACAATGTGGAAAAAGTCCAGGGGTCTGAATACTTTCCGAATGCACTTTATACATGACAATTTTATACATGGTATAATTACGTGATATGATAGCATTTTGCAAACCCTCTCCCCCCGTTGCTTCAATGGTTTCGACCACTAAAGTATTTCTTCACTACACGCTTCACTGCTTTGATTGGTGTAACGTTAGCTAGAAACCACAAGTGTCTATCCAGATAATGAAAAGGCTCCCGGGAAAGAACATTCAAGGAGCTTATAATTGCATGTCATCTGCAGTGTGCATGATCATGAGCAAAGTCATAGTAGCCTATCATTTCACTTCTCCTGTGAGAACCATGAACACGGCTGGCTTGGTTTTGCTGTACCGCAGCCGAAGCCAGTTTCCATCTGTGGTAAAGCTTTCCCTAAATCAATGCTTGTGACAAATCCATCTCCAGAACCAGCCATAGAGCCAGTTGGCTAATCTTTTGAATAGAGCTTTCCACACCTGGATGGTGCAACATTTTCCCGTTAGTATTTTCAAAATTCTTCAAGCTCTGTCAAATTGTTTTTTGATCATTGCTTGGCAACCATTTTCAGGTCTTGCCATAGATTTTCAAGCAGATGTAAGTCAAAACTGTAACTCGGTCACTCAGGAACATTCACTGTCTTCTTGGTAAGCAACTCTAGTGTAGATTTGGCCTTGTGTTTCAGGTTATTGCCCTTGTGAAAGGTGAATTCATATCCCAGTGTCTGGTGGAAAGCAGACTGAACTAGGTTTTCTCTAGGATTTTGCCTGTGCTTTGCTCCATTCCATTTATTTTTTATCCTTAAAAACTCCCCGGTCCTTAATGATTGCAAGCATACCCATAACATGATGCAGCCACCACTATGCTTGAAAATATGGAGAGTGGTACTCAGTAATGTGTTGTATTGGATTTGCCCCAAACACAATTCTTTGTATTCAGGACTAAAAGTTAATTGCTTTGACACATTTTTTTACCGTATTACTTTAATGCCTTGTAGCAAACAGGATAGATGTTTTGGAAATGTTTAATTCTGTACAGGCTTCCTTCTTGTCACTCTGTCAATTAGGTTAGTAATGTGGAGTAACTACAATGTTGTTGATCCATCCTCAGTTTTCTCCTATCACAGCCATTACATTTTTAAAATGTTTTAAAGTCACCATTGGCCTCATGGTGAAATCCCTGAGTGGTTTCCTTCCTCTTCGGCAACTGAGTTAGGAAGGAGGTCTGTATCTATGTAGTAACTGGGTGTATTGATACACCATCCAAAGTGTATTAATAACTTCACCATGTTCAAAGGGATATTCAATGTCTGCTTTTTTAAATGTTTTACCCATCTTCCAATAGGTGACATTCTTTGCGAGTCATTGGAAAACCTTCCTGGTCTTTGTGGTTGAGTCAGTGCTTGAAATTCACTGCTCAACTGAGGGACCTTACAGATAATTGTATGTGTGGGGTACAGCGATGAGGTAGTCATTCAAAAACCATATTAAACACTATTGTTACACACAGAGTGAGTCCATGTAACTATTATACGACTTGTTAAGCAAATGTTTACTCCTGAACTTTTGTTTTTTAATTAATTTGTGAAAATTTTGAGAAACATAATTCCACTTTGACATTATGGGATATTGTGTGTAGGCCAGTGACCAAAGAAACTACATTTAATCAATTTTAAATTCAGGCTGTAACACAACTAAATGTGGAAAAAGTCAAGGGGTTTGAATACTTTCTGAAGGCACATACCAGAGTCAAAAGATTCAAACTTTAATTTCCAGTCAATGAATCATCCTGACATTTTGAAACGGTTGTATATGTTTGTCCCGTGTGGTTTCCTGTCCTCTCATGTTTTCCAGGAAAGCGGGGTGATTTTGGGATGAAAGCAATTTTAATTTACGATAATGTTACAAGTTTTGTCACAAAGGCCTGCGGGTCCAATGAAACTGTGCAAGCCTTCAAAAGTGGGCGGGTATCTATCGTTCTTTCAAGTTTTGTAAGGGCTAGACTTGTGCTAGAAAGAGTATGAACACCTGCCATCCATCAAATGATTTTATTAACTGGTTGACTAAGTCACTTACACAGTAGTCTGCCGTTGGAAATATCTGGTGTTATACGGGATGGCGGTTGGTGTTATACGGGATGGCGGTTGGTGTTATACGGGATGGCGGTTGGTGTTATACGGGATGGCGGTTGCTGCACTATATATTAATGTAGGATTTTCATTTGATCACCCCGTTGCAGGAGAACTTTGATTTTCATTGCAGGAAATCCAATCAAATCTATTTTTATTGGTCACATACACATATTTAGCAGATGCTGTTGCGGGTGTAGCGAAATGCCAAACTTGTAAATGTGAATGCCAAACTTATAGTGTATTTGAGTGTTAAAAATGCTTCTGAAGTTTGTATTTCCACTTGAAAAAGAATGTCCCTTGTGAAAAAGGAATCACCCCTACAAAAATGTCCATTAAATATAATACATATAATAATTCGTACTTCCTGTTGCTGCGGGATTATTATCCTGCTGTAGCAAACTGGCTCAAATTAAGATCCCACATCTGTATACTTAAGAAGATACTGCTGCTTATAGTTGAAACCTTTTGATGTAGGCAGATGGAAAGAGAGAGAGAGTAAATGCCTGCAGCCTTGCTATTTTTGGATTTCATGTAGCCTACATTCTTGGACAAAAAAACATCTGGATCTCAATCAGATTGTTTCCCAAAGGTTTCTCAGAAAAGACTAGAGGCGGTGATGAAGGTCTAAAAACATCCGCTGAATTAGTTCTATCCCTCGGCAGGCTTAGCCTCATCATTATTATACACTGCCTTTGGAAAATATTCAAACCGCTTGACTTTTTCCACATTTTGTTACGTTACAGCCTTATTATACAATCTATTAAATCGTCCAAACACCCTCGTCAATCTACACACAATACCCCACAATGACAAAGGAAAAACAGGTTTTTAGAAATGTTAGCTTATTTATATGAAAAAAAGAAGAAATATCACATTTACATAAGTAGTCATACCCTTTACTCAGTACTTTGTTGAAGCATCTTTGGCAGGGATTACGGCATTGAGGTCTGAGGTCCTGAGCGCTCTGGAGCAGGTTTTCATCAAGGATCTCTCTGTACTTTTCTCCATTCATCTTTCCCTCGATCCTGACTAGTCTCCCAGTCCCTGCCTCTGAAAAACATCCCCACAGCATGATGCTGCCACCACCATGCTTCACCATAGGTATGGTGCCAGGTTTCCTCCAGGTGTGATGCTTGGAATTCAGGCCAAAGAGTTCAATCTTGGTTTCATTAGACCAGAGAATCTTGTTTCTCATGGTCTGAGAGTCTTTAGGTGCCTTTTGACAAACTCCAAGCGGGCTGTCATGCGCCTTTTACTAAGGAGTGGCTTCCGTATGGTCACTCCACCATAATGGCCTGCAGAGATGGTTGTTCTTCTGGAAGGTTCTCCCATATCCACAGAGGAACTCTAGAGCTCTGTCAGAATGACCATCGGGTTCTTGGTCACATCCCTGATGAAGGCCCTTCTCCGCCGATTGCTCAGATTTGTTTGGTGGCCATCTCTAGGACAAGTCTTGGTGGTTGAAAATGACAGAGGCCACTGTGTTCTTTGGTACCCTTCCCTAGATCTGTGCCTCGACACAATTGTGTCTCGGAGCTCTACGGACAATTCCTTTGACCTTATGGCTTGGTTTTTGCTCTGACATGCCTTGTCAACTGTGGAACCTAATATAGACAGGTGTATGCCTTTCCAAGTCATGTCCAATCATTTTAATTGACTACAGGTGGAGTCCAATTAAGTTGTATTAACATCTCGAGAATCATCAATGGAAACAGCATGCATCTGAGCTCAAATTCGAGTCCCATAGCAAAGGGTCTGAATACTTATGTGAAATAAGATGTTTAAGTTTTTTATTTTTAATAAATTCACCAAAAAAATCTAAAAACCTGTTTTACGCTTTGTCATTAGGGGGTATTGTGTGTATATTGCTGAGGATGGTTTTTTATTTAATCTATTTTAGAATAGGGCAGTAACGTAACAAAATGTGGACAACGTCAAGGGGTCTGAAAACTTTCCGAAGGCACTAAAGCTTATCATTCTTATATATAGACCGTAAAGCTTATCATTATTATCATGTATTAAAAATACACCCTAAAGCTTATCATTATTATATATAGACCCCAAAGCTTATCATTATTAAAAATACACCATAAAGCTTATCATTATTATATATAGACCCTAAAGCTTATCATTATTATATATAGACCCCAAAGCTTATCATTATTAAAAATACACCCTAAAGCTTATCATTATTATATATAGACCCTAAAGCTTATCATTATTATATATACACCCTAAAGCTTATCATTATTCAAAATACACCCTAAAGCTTATCATTATTATATATAGACCCCAAAGCTTATCATTATTAAAAATACACCATAAAGCTTATCATTATTATATATAGACCCCAAAGCTTATCATTATTATATATAGACCCCAAAGCTTATCATTATTAAAAATACACCCTAAAGCTTATCATTCTTATATATAGACCGTAAAGCTGATCATTTAACCAAAATTTCATCGCATATGGGGCCCCAGGGCACCCGACTTCCAGACTACACATTTGATCATGAGGCTACAAGAAAACCTTGACATTTTAAAGCAAATTTCCTGCAATTCTACACTTTTTGTTGTCGTGATTAGAGAGAAACGTGCTGTTTTAAAGCTCATCTCATGCTATTGAGGCTGAACGAAAGGTCAAGAAGACCAGCAAGGACTTCAGCCACCCAAACCATGGCCTGTTCACCCCACTACCATCTAGAAGGAGGAGACAGTACAGGTACATCAAAGCTAGGAGCAGGAGACTGATAAACAGCTTCTATCTCCAGGCCATCAGACTGTTAAACAGTCACTACTAGCCGGCTGCCGCCCAGTACCCTGCCCTGAACCTTAGTTTATGTTACTAGCCGGATACCCTCCGGTTGGTCCTCTACCCTGCAACTTAGAGAATGCTTTGCCTAATGTACATCAGTGGAGGCTCCTCCAAGGAGGAAGGGGAGGACTATCCTCCTCAGTGAATTTCATAAAAACTGAAACTGCACTTATATATGTTCACGTGTCACCAAATAGTTGATTAAAACACACTATTTTGCAATGAAGGTCTACAGTAGCTCATCCTACAGGGCTCCCAAGTGGCGCAGTGGTCTAAGGCACTGCATCTCAGGGTGTTACTACAGTCCCTGGTTTGAATCCAGGCTGTATCACATCCGGCTGTGGTTGGGAGTGCCATAGGGCGGCGCACAATTGGCCCAGCGTCGTCCGGGTTTGGCCGGGGTAAGCCGTCATTGTAAATGTGAATTTGTTCTTAACTGACTTGCCTAGTTAAATAAAGGTAAAATAAAATAAACAAAAAAAAGCCTCAACAGCACTCTCTGGGGTAGAACCATGATGTAGCCAGAGGACAGCAATTTTCCGTCCTCCTCTGGGTACATTGACTTCAATACAAGACCTAGGAGGCTCGTGTTTTTCTCACCCCCTTACACAGTAATTATGACAACTTCCGGAGGACATCCTCCAACCTATCAGAGATCTTGCAATATGAAATGACATGTTGTCCACCCAATCAAAGGATCAGATAATTAATCTATAACTTAAAGCATAAGCTACAGCTAGCTAGCACTGCAGTGCATGAAATATCTTGAATAGTTGACTTAAAGAGCGAGAAAGACAATAGTTGAACAGTTTTTAACAAATTACTTTCTTAAAAAATTAAGGAGAAGCGAGGGAGAGAGAGCTAGCTATATTTTGTTGTATTTTTTTTCTCACTTTCACTTATCTAGTTAGCGAATGCAGCTAGGTAGTTTAGACCACTCAAACACCTGGCTCAAACAGAGAGGGATGCTATGTTAGCTAGCTGGCTATGGCTATCCAACACTGGAACTCTTCCAAGTGCTACAACCAACCGGGAAAATGTTAATATCATGTAGTAGCCTAAACCTATCGATGTTACATTGAGCTGAGTGAATGGAATATGAATGGCAGGTATCCAATAAGCTGAAAAATAAATAAGGCTCATAAATAAAAAATGGTCCTCGCTCACCTTAAATGGCACTGACCGCCACTGATGTACATAGAGTCATTGAACACCGGTCATTTTAATAATGTTTACTTTATATGTATATACTGTATTCTAGTCATGGCTCATCCTATATAACTACTGCTGTACAAACCTTTTCTATTCATATACTGTCAATTGTATATTTATATTCCGGACTCTGACATTGCTTGTTCTGCAATTTCTTCATTTCATTATTTTTTACTGTATGTGCATATTGTTTTGTATTGCTAGGTATTATCACTGCACTGTTGGAGCTAGAAACACAAGCATTTCACTGCACCTGCGATAACATCTGCAAATCTGTGTAGCGACCAATAAACTTTGATTTGATTTTGACCTCCAGGGAGCACACAACGTAAAAATAATTTGTAAAAACGGTAATTACCTAACAATTTCATAGTAATTACACTTTTGTTTCTTTTGAGATTTATTGACACAAGCAGCACAATGTCCAAATTTGTTACCATGTATTTACCAATTGTGTTAAATTAATTATTTGAGTGAAGTACCAGAGAGTCTCCATTGGATTTATATGCGTTGATAATGACTGTACTTTGTATACCATGACAAAACTCTGTGTGTTGTTGTTTATTTTTCAGGTGCGCACAGTTGCCGAGGGAATTAAGCCCCTTTTATTTACCATGTCATCTGGCCACTTTTCATTAGGCGGTCAATGACAGGGCAACATAATCCACTGTTTATGCAATTAAAGAGAGAGAGAGAGAGAGAGAGAGAGAGAGAGAGAGAGAGAGAGAGAGAGAGAGAGAGAGAGAGAGCGCGAGTGATAGAGAGAGAGAGAGAGAGAGAGAGAGAATATAACCTTCCTCCTTAGCGTCATGCCCATTCACAGCATGTCAGCGATCTAGCATCCACGCCATGATGCCAGTGAGACAACACAGTGACGGGCTGGAGGGACTAGACCAGTCACAAGCTCAAATGTGGAATTAAAAAGGCAGACCATGTAGCAGGAGAGAGCCGAGTGGAAGCAGAACTCAGCAGTGCACACCTGATGTTTCATTCCTCGGTTCAAATGAGGACATGATTACATAGCAGTGTCCTAGTGATTAACAGCAGTGGTGTTTTCTTTAGAAGCTGACAGAACACAGTAAATCATTTTTAAATTAAATCCATGTAGTTAATACATTAATAGGTTTAGTTTTTTGGGCTTCAGTTCAAATTCATTAAGTTCATCACATTTTATGCTCCATGGCAGTACTTTCGTGAATATATACGGAGTGAGAACAATGTTGGGTAACCCGGTACTTATTAAAAGCCGATGGGTGAAATGCTTTATTGCTTGTGTGTTATTACACCCCAGCCGGAACACTCCATTCTGCCACCTCTGGCTGCTTGGCATTCCCATTAATGTGAGAGGCTGACATACACTCACCCCGGTCATGTCTCCTCTCTGTCCCTCAGTGGTGGAACGAACGCCCCCCCCCCCCCCCCCCCCCCACTGCCAAAACAGCAGAGTCGCTGCCTCAATCTGAAAACATACCTCTTCAGTCAGCCCTTTGGCTCCTACTAACATGTTGAAATTGTATTTGCTTTTACTCTCACTAGCATTAAGACTATTGGTACATATCTTGGTGAACATATATATATATATATATTTTTTAAATCAGTGAGTAACAAGGTGACAGAGCACATTCCCGTCTTCCACGTGGTTGTCCATATTAGTAAGTGGATGTGGGTCTTGAAATCTATTCATTGTCCTATTCCTTCTTTTCACGTAATGCAAACGGCTAGCGCGGTCTCAGGCATGGTTGTACTGCTTATTGAAGGTCATACAAAGTCTTGTTGCAAAACACACTGCTGCAAAAAACAAATGGGGTGGCATCACGATTCAATAAAAATAAAAAGGGAACCTTCGCTGTGGATGGAGGTATCTCAGATCTCTGCGACAAAAGCGGTATTGAGTGCCTCGGAGGAGACGGAACAGCTGAGAGGGATGTGATCCACCATGGCCATTATTTTGGTATGTAAATGGCTGGAAGGTTGTGGTAAGAAATCTAAAATGTGTGGAGACTCAATGCATTGAATGCAAATCAATGGTTTGAATTGCTCCCACTTTAACATGGTTGTTGTTTCTGTGCCACCTTTAATTAGGTTGTTGTTTCTGTGCCACCTTTAATTAGCATTCAATGCACTTAGTCTCCACACATTTTAGATTTCTTACCACATGGAACCTGTTGGCTATAGGCAATAATGGTAATTAATAAGGAAATAAAATTGCTGTTTGGGGCGGCAGGTAGCCTAGTGGTTCGAGTGTTGGGCCAGTAACCAGCAGGTAGCCTAGTGGTTAGAGTGTTGGGCCAGTAACCAGCAGGTAGCCTAGTGGTTAGAGTGTTGGGCCAGTAACCAGCAGGTAGCCTAGTGGTTAGAGTGTTGGGCCAGTAACCAGCAGGTAGCCTAGTGGTTAGAGTGTTGGGCCAGTAACCAGCAGGTAGCCTAGTAGTTAGAGTGTTGGGCCAGTAACCAGCAGGTAGCCTAGTGGTTAGAGTGTTGGGCCAGTAACCAGCAGGTAGCCTAGTGGTTATAGTGTTGGGCCAGTAACCAGCAGGTAGCCTAGTGGTTAGAGTGTTGGGCCAGTAACCGAAAGGTTGCTAGATCAAATACCCAAACTGACAAGGTAAAAATCAGTTTTTCTGCCCCTGAACAAAGTAATTAACCCACTGTTCCGAGGCCGTCATTTTAAATAAGAATTTGTTCTTAACTGACTTGTCTGGTAAAACAAAAATGTCCAAGAGGTTTAGGCTGGGATTCAATCCGTGGTGTGCTATAGAGCAATGCACCAGACAGCTGTCAATGCAGCGATTGGCAGAGATCCCATTCACAGTAAACGCTGCAGATGTCAACTCTATTGTAAATTACCTTGAAATGTCAAGCGCTCTACAACGTGCCTCGGATTGAATCCCGGCCTTTAGACTCTTTCTAGGAATCTACCATTACATTTGCAATGGAATGCTTACTTGGCCTTGGAACAGTTCACAACATCTGGCTTTCATTTAAGCAACGATTCAAACACGTCTCTCGTTCTTTAAGCCAAAGACATAAAATAGATGTAAAATATCAGTTATAATATCAAATTGGGAGCTATTTCTATGACTAGTATACTTTGTAAAACCTGAGGATCTGCCAGAAGAAGATATAGTGAGTACGGCAGGCTATGTTCTTGTGACATCTATTTCTGTTATCCACTCTGGTTTAAGTTGTTTACAACATTTAATACATTTAATCATACATTTCCAGTAGAGAGTAGTGACCAATCAGAATATCATTTACTGGAATTAATGTACCATGTGACTCTACTTGAAATTTAAACTAGAATGACCTCACTTGAAATCTAGTTGAAAGTGGGAGCTGCCACATAAAAGAAGACAGTATTACAGGTGTGTTGTACATATCACCATGCGCAAAGCAGTCTTTTAGGGGTGAATCAATCAAAATGGAGAAAATAAAAAAAATCCTAGAGCATAGATGATTAATGGAGCATGAACACAATGCTCAGTGATATCCGTTGTGCAATTACGAGGACACTGTCCCTTATATGTAACATATACGCTGCAAACGTCCAATTACTCACCACAACGACTCTTTGGTCCGGCATGGTCTCCGCGGCTGTGCTTTGTGTTGTAGTCACTGCAGGAGCCTGGGCCACAGTGACTGGGCCTTTTCTTCTGGGTGGGAAACTGACATCTGCTTCAAATCCTCATTTGTAATGCCTGTCAAGTGTCACCGCCACCAGCACCAGTGTGCTTCTCGTAACAGTTTACATTAAATTGTACAGCTATTGAGTTACTTTGAAACGAACCTGGATTATGTCTTCCCCACTGCGAGTGAAAACCCAGAAGGCACAGGTTGGAGTCTGGGTGTGATATTCTGGTTATGCAGAGCAGCTCGCTGGTAAGGAGTTCTGACTGAAATATGGATTTCTGATTTGTAATTTTTGTTGAAAAGTACATACCATTCCATGTTCAAGGTCAGAGGGAGGTAAATGTTCTTGCACTTAAATCTAATTTAGATTTTTATATAATGGTAGAGAGGAAGCTGGGTCAAAACAACACGAGAAAATCATGGCAAGCCGTTGGAAGTTGGAACCGTGGTTTCATTACAAGGAGTTAAAAAAAACATCACTAAGACAGCAGTACAGGGAGTTCCAAAACATCACTAAGACAACAGTACAGGAAGTTCCAAAACATCACTAAGACAACAGTACAGGGAGTTCCAAAACATCACTAAGACAACAGTACAGGGAGTTCCAAAACATCACTAACACAACAGTACAGGGAGTTCCTAAACATCACTAAGACAACAGTACAGGGAGTTCCAAAACATCACGAAGACAACAGTACAGGGAGTTCCAAAACATCACGAAGACAACAGTACAGGGAGATCCAAAACATCACTAAGACAACAGTACAGGGAGTTCCAAAACATCACTAAGACAAAAGTACAGGGAGACCCAAAACATCACCAAGACAGCAGTACAGGGAGTTCCAAAACATCACTAAGACAGCAGTACAGGGGGTTCCAAAACATCACTAAGACAACAGTACATGGAGATCCAAAATATCACTAAGACAACAGTACAGGGAGATCCAAAACATCACCAAGACAACAGTACAGGGAGTTCCAAAACATCACTAAGACAACAGTACAGGGAGTCCCAAAACATCACTAAGACAACAGTACAGGGAGTTCCAAAACATCACGAAGACAACAGTACAGGGAGATCCAAAACATCACTAAGACAACAGTACAGGGAGTTCCAAAACATCACTAAGATAACAGTACAGGAAGATCCAAAACATCACTAAGACAACAGTACAGGGAGTTCCAAAACATCACTAAGACAACAGTACAGGGAGTTCCAAAACATCACTAAGACAACAGTACAGGGAGAACCAAAACATCACTAAGACAACAGTACAGGAAGATCCAAAACATCACTAAGACAGCAGTACAGGGAGATCCAAAACATCACTAAGACAACAGTACATGGAGTTCCAAAACATCACTAAGACAACAGTACAGGGAGATCCAAAACATCACTAACACAGCAGTACAGGGAGTTCCAAAACATCACTAAGACAACAGTACAGAAAGATCCAAAACATCACTAAGAAAACAGAACAGGGGGTTCCAAAACATCACTAAGACAACAGTAAATGGAGATCCAAAACATCACTAAGACAACAGTACAGGGAGATCCAAAACATCACCAAGACAACAGTACAGGGAGTTCCAAAACATCACTAAGACAACAGTACACGGAGTTCCAAAACATCACTAAGACAATAGTACAGGGAGTCCCAAAACATCACTAAGAAAACAGTACAGGGAGTTCCAAAACATCACGAAGACAACAGTACAGGGAGTTCCAAAACATCACGATGACAACAGTACATGGAGATCCAAAACATCACTAAGACAACAGTACAGGAAGTTCCAAAACATCACTAAGACAACAGTACAGGGAGTTCCAAAACATCACTAAGACAACAGTACAGGAAGTTCCAAAACATCACTGAGACAGCAGTATAGGGAGTTCCAAAACATCACTAAGACAACAGTACAGGGGGTTCCAAAACATCACTAAGACAACAGTAAATGGAGATCCAAAACATCACTAAGACAACAGTACAGGGAGATCCAAAACATCACCAAGACAACAGTACAGGGAGTTCCAAAACATCACTAAGACAACAGTACAGGGAGTTCCAAAACATCACTAAGACAACAGTACATGGAGATCCAAAACATCACTAAGACAACAGTACATGGAGTTCCAAAATATCACTAAGACAACAGTACAGGAAGTTCCAAAACATCACTAAGACAACAGTACACGAAGTTCCAAAACATCACTAAGACAGCAGTACAGGGAGATCCAAAACATCACTAAGACAGCAGTACATGGAGTTCCAAAACATCACTAAGACAACAGTACAGGAAGTTCCAAAACATCACTAAGACAGCAGTACAGGGAGATACAAAACATCACTAAGACAACAGTACATGGAGTTCCAAAACATCACTAAGACAACAGTACAGGGAGATCCAAAACATCACTAAGACAACAGTACAGGAAGATCCAAAACATCACTAAGACAGCAGTACAGGAAGATCCAAAACATCACTAA
Source organism: Oncorhynchus clarkii lewisi (assembly GCF_045791955.1). Classification (NCBI taxonomy): domain Eukaryota; kingdom Metazoa; phylum Chordata; class Actinopteri; order Salmoniformes; family Salmonidae; genus Oncorhynchus; species Oncorhynchus clarkii. The sequence goes on along the minus strand of NC_092165.1, from coordinate 56,723,938 downwards.
GACAACAGTACAGGAAGATCCAAAACATCACTAACACAGCAGTACAGGAAGATCCAAAACATCACTAAGATAACAGTACAGGAAGATCCAAAACATCACTAAGACAACAGTACAGGGAGTTCCAAAACATCACTAAGACAACAGTACAGGGAGTTCCAAAACATCACTAAGACAACAGTACAGGGAGATCCAAAACATCACTAAGACAACAGTACAGGAAGATCCAAAACATCACTAAGACAGCAGTACAGGGAGATCCAAAACATCACTAAGACAACAGTACATGGAGTTCCAAAACATCACTAAGACAACAGTACAGGGAGATCCAAAACATCACTAACACAGCAGTACAGGAAGATCCAAAACATCACTAAGACAACAGTACAGGAAGATCCAAAACATCACTAAGACAACAGTACAGGGAGTTCCAAAACATCACTAAGACAACAGTACAGGGAGTTCCAAAACATCACTAAGACAACAGTACAGGGAGATCCAAAACATCACTAAGACAACAGTACAGGGAGTTCCAAAACATCACTAAGACAACAGTACAGGAAGATCCAAAACATCACTAAGACAACAGTACAGGGAGTTCCAAAACATCACTAAGACAACAGTACAGGGAGTTCCAAAACATCACGAAGACAACAGTACAGGGAGTTCCAAAACATCACTAAGACAACAGTACAGGGAGATCCAAAACATCACTAAGACAACAGTACAGGGAGTTCCAAAACATCACTAAGACAAAAGTACAGGGAGACCCAAAACATCACCAAGACAGCAGTACAGGGAGTTCCAAAACATCACTAAGACAGCAGTACAGGGGGTTCCAAAACATCACTAAGACAACAGTACATGGAGATCCAAAATATCACTAAGACAACAGTACAGGGAGATCCAAAACATCACCAATACAACAGTACAGGGAGTTCCAAAACATCACTAAGACAACAGTACAGGGAGTCCCAAAACATCACTAAGACAACAGTACAGGGAGTTCCAAAACATCACGAAGACAACAGTACAGGGAGATCCAAAACATCACTAAGACAACAGTACAGGGAGTTCCAAAACATCATTAAGATAACAGTACAGGAAGATCCAAAACATCACTAAGACAACAGTACAGGGAGTTCCAAAACATCACTAAGACAACAGTACAGGGAGTTCCAAAACATCACTAAGACAACAGTACAGGGAGATCCAAAACATCACTAAGACAACAGTACAGGAAGATCCAAAACATCACTAAGACAGCAGTACAGGGAGATCCAAAACATCACTAAGACAACAGTACATGGAGTTCCAAAACATCACTAAGACAACAGTACAGGGAGATCCAAAACATCACTAACACAGCAGTACAGGGAGTTCCAAAACATCACTAAGACAACAGTACAGAAAGATCCAAAACATCACTAAGACAACAGTACAGGGGGTTCCAAAACATCACTAAGACAACAGTAAATGGAGATCCAAAACATCACTAAGACAACAGTACAGGGAGATCCAAAACATCACCAAGACAAGAGTACAGGGAGTTCCAAAACATCACTAAGACAACAGTACACGGAGTTCCAAAACATCACTAAGACAACAGTACAGGGGGTCCCAAAACATCACTAAGACAACAGTACAGGGAGTTCCAAAACATCACGAAGACAACAGTACAGGGAGTTCCAAAACATCACGATGACAACAGTACAGGGAGATGCAAAACATCACTAAGACAACAGTACAGGAAGTTCCAAAACATCACTAAGACAACAGTACAGGGAGTTCCAAAACATCACTAAGACAACAGTACAGGAAGTTCCAAAACATCACTAAGACAGCAGTATAGGGAGTTCCAAAACATCACTAAGACAACAGTACATGGAGTTCCAAAACATCACTAAGACAGCAGTACAGGGAGATCCAAAACATCACCAAGACAACAGTACAGGGAGTTCCAAAACATCACTAAGACAACAGTACAGGGAGTTCCAAAACATCACTAACACAACAGTACAGGGAGTTCCAAAACATCACTAAGACAACAGTACAGGAAGTTCCAAAACATCACTAAGACAACAGTACAGGGAGTTCCAAAACATCACTAAGACAACAGTACATGGAGATCCAAAACATCACTAAGACAACAGTACATGGAGTTCCAAAATATCACTAAGACAACAGTACAGGAAGATCCAAAACATCACTAACACAGCAGTACAGGAAGATCCAAAACATCACTAAGATAACAGTACAGGAAGATCCAAAACATCACTAAGACAACAGTACAGGGAGTTCCAAAACATCACTAAGACAACAGTACAGGGAGTTCCAAAACATCACTAAGACAACAGTACAGGGAGATCCAAAACATCACTAAGACAACAGTACAGGAAGATCCAAAACATCACTAAGACAGCAGTACAGGGAGATCCAAAACATCACTAAGACAACAGTACATGGAGTTCCAAAACATCACTAAGACAACAGTACAGGGAGATCCAAAACATCACTAACACAGCAGTACAGGAAGATCCAAAACATCACTAAGACAACAGTACAGGAAGATCCAAAACATCACTAAGACAACAGTACAGGGAGTTCCAAAACATCACTAAGACAACAGTACAGGGAGTTCCAAAACATCACTAAGACAACAGTACAGGGAGATCCAAAACATCACTAAGACAACAGTACAGGGAGTTCCAAAACATCACTAAGACAACAGTACAGGAAGTTCCAAAACATCACTAAGACAACAGTACAGGGAGTTCCAAAACATCACTAAGACAACAGTACAGGGAGTTCCAAAACATCACTAAGACAACAGTACAGGGAGTTCCAAAACATCACGAAGACAACAGTACAGGGAGTTCCAAAACATCACGAAGACAACAGTACAGGGAGATCCAAAACATCACTAAGACAACAGTACAGGGAGTTCCAAAACATCACTAAGACAAAAGTACAGGGAGACCCAAAACATCACCAAGACAGCAGTACAGGGAGTTCCAAAACATCACTAAGACAGCAGTACAGGGGGTTCCAAAACATCACTAAGACAACAGTACATGGAGATCCAAAATATCACTAAGACAACAGTACAGGGAGATCCAAAACATCACCAAGACAACAGTACAGGGAGTTCCAAAACATCACTAAGACAACAGTACAGGGAGTCCCAAAACATCACTAAGACAACAGTACAGGGAGTTCCAAAACATCACGAAGACAACAGTACAGGGAGATCCAAAACATCACTAAGACAACAGTACAGGGAGTTCCAAAACATCACTAAGATAACAGTACAGGAAGATCCAAAACATCACTAAGACAACAGTACAGGGAGTTCCAAAACATCACTAAGACAACAGTACAGGGAGATCCAAAACATCACTAACACAGCAGTACAGGGAGTTCCAAAACATCACTAAGACAACAGTACAGAAAGATCCAAAACATCACTAAGACAACAGTACAGGGGGTTCCAAAACATCACTAACACAGCAGTACAGGGAGTTCCAAAACATCACTAAGACAACAGTACAGAAAGATCCAAAACATCACGAAGACAACAGTACAGGGAGTTCCAAAACATCACGATGACAACAGTACAGGGAGATCCAAAACATCACTAAGACAACAGTACAGGAAGTTCCAAAACATCACCAAGACAACAGTACAGGGAGTTCCAAAACATCACTAAGACAACAGTACACGGAGTTCCAAAACATCACTAAGACAACAGTACAGGGGGTCCCAAAACATCACTAAGACAACAGTACAGGGAGTTCCAAAACATCACGAAGACAACAGTACAGGGAGTTCCAAAACATCACGATGACAACAGTACAGGGAGATCCAAAACATCACTAAGACAACAGTACAGGAAGTTCCAAAACATCACTAAGACAACAGTACAGGGAGTTCCAAAACATCACTAAGACAACAGTACAGGAAGTTCCAAAACATCACTAAGACAGCAGTATAGGGAGTTCAAAAACATCACTAAGACAACAGTACATGGAGTTCCAAAACATCACTAAGACAGCAGTACAGGGAGATCCAAAACATCACCAAGACAACAGTACAGGGAGTTCCAAAACATCACTAAGACAACAGTACAGGGAGTTCCAAAACATCACTAACACAACAGTACAGGGAGTTCCAAAACATCACTAAGACAACAGTACAGGGAGTTCCAAAACATCACTAAGACAACAGTACAGGGAGTTCCAAAACATCACTAAGACAACAGTACATGGAGATCCAAAACATCACTAAGACAACAGTACAGGGAGTTCCAAAACATCACGATGACAACAGTACAGGGAGATCCAAAACATCACTAAGACAACAGTACAGGAAGTTCCAAAACATCACCAAGACAACAGTACAGGGAGTTCCAAAACATCACTAAGACAACAGTACACGGAGTTCCAAAACATCACTAAGACAACAGTACAGGGGGTCCCAAAACATCACTAAGACAACAGTACAGGGAGTTCCAAAACATCACGAAGACAACAGTACAGGGAGTTCCAAAACATCACGATGACAACAGTACAGGGAGATCCAAAACATCACTAAGACAACAGTACAGGAAGTTCCAAAACATCACTAAGACAACAGTACAGGGAGTTCCAAAACATCACTAAGACAACAGTACAGGAAGTTCCAAAACATCACTAAGACAGCAGTATAGGGAGTTCAAAAACATCACTAAGACAACAGTACATGGAGTTCCAAAACATCACTAAGACAGCAGTACAGGGAGATCCAAAACATCACCAAGACAACAGTACAGGGAGTTCCAAAACATCACTAAGACAACAGTACAGGGAGTTCCAAAACATCACTAACACAACAGTACAGGGAGTTCCAAAACATCACTAAGACAACAGTACAGGGAGTTCCAAAACATCACTAAGACAACAGTACAGGGAGTTCCAAAACATCACTAAGAAAACAGTACATGGAGATCCAAAACATCACTAAGACAACAGTACATGGAGTTCCAAAATATCACTAAGACAACAGTACAGGAAGATCCAAAACATCACTAACACAGCAGTACAGGAAGATCCAAAACATCACTAAGATAACAGTACAGGAAGATCCAAAACATCACTAAGACAACAGTACAGGGAGTTCCAAAACATCACTAAGACAACAGTACAGGGAGTTCCAAAACATCACTAAGACAACAGTACAGGGAGATCCAAAACATCACTAAGACAACAGTACAGGAAGATCCAAAACATCACTAAGACAGCAGTACAGGGAGATCAAAAACATCACTAAGACAACAGTACATGGAGTTCCAAAACATCACTAAGACAACAGTACAGGGAGATCCAAAACATCACTAACACAGCAGTACAGGAAGATCCAAAACATCACTAAGACAACAGTACAGGAAGATCCAAAACATCACTAAGACAACAGTACAGGGAGTTCCAAAACATCACTAAGACAACAGTACAGGGAGTTCCAAAACATCACTAAGACAACAGTACAGGGAGATCCAAAACATCACTAAGACAACAGTACAGGGAGTTCCAAAACATCACTAAGACAACAGTACAGGAAGTTCCAAAACATCACTAAGACAACAGTACAGGGAGTTCCAAAACATCACTAAGACAACAGTACAGGGAGTTCCAAAACATCACTAAGACAACAGTACAGGGAGTTCCAAAACATCACGAAGACAACAGTACAGGGAGTTCCAAAACATCACGAAGACAACAGTACAGGGAGATCCAAAACATCACTAAGACAACAGTACAGGGAGTTCCAAAACATCACTAAGACAAAAGTACAGGGAGACCCAAAACATCACCAAGACAGCAGTACAGGGAGTTCCAAAACATCACTAAGACAGCAGTACAGGGGGTTCCAAAACATCACTAAGACAACAGTACATGGAGATCCAAAATATCACTAAGACAACAGTACAGGGAGATCCAAAACATCACCAAGACAACAGTACAGGGAGTTCCAAAACATCACTAAGACAACAGTACAGGGAGTCCCAAAACATCACTAAGACAACAGTACAGGGAGTTCCAAAACATCACGAAGACAACAGTACAGGGAGATCCAAAACATCACTAAGACAACAGTACAGGGAGTTCCAAAACATCACTAAGATAACAGTACAGGAAGATCCAAAACATCACTAAGACAGCAGTACAGGGAGATCCAAAACATCACTAAGACAACAGTACATGGAGTTCCAAAACATCACTAAGACAACAGTACAGGGAGATCCAAAACATCACTAACACAGCAGTACAGGGAGTTCCAAAACATCACTAAGACAACAGTACAGAAAGATCCAAAACATCACTAAGACAACAGTACAGGGGGTTCCAAAACATCACTAAGACAACAGTAAATGGAGATCCAAAACATCACTAAGACAACAGTACAGGGAGATCCAAAACATCACCAAGACAACAGTACAGGGAGTTCCAAAACATCACTAAGACAACAGTACACGGAGTTCCAAAACATCACTAAGACAACAGTACAGGGGGTCCCAAAACATCACTAAGACAACAGTACAGGGAGTTCCAAAACATCACGAAGACAACAGTACAGGGAGTTCCAAAACATCACGATGACAACAGTACAGGGAGATCCAAAACATCACTAAGACAACAGTACAGGAAGTTCCAAAACATCACTAAGACAACAGTACAGGGAGTTCCAAAACATCACTAAGACAACAGTACAGGAAGTTCCAAAACATCACTAAGACAGCAGTATAGGGAGTTCCAAAACATCACTAAGACAACAGTACATGGAGTTCCAAAACATCACTAAGACAGCAGTACAGGGAGATCCAAAACATCACCAAGACAACAGTACAGGGAGTTCCAAAACATCACTAAGACAACAGTACAGGGAGTTCCAAAACATCACTAACACAACAGTACAGGGAGTTCCAAAACATCACTAAGACAACAGTACAGGGAGTTCCAAAACATCACTAAGACAACAGTACATGGAGATCCAAAACATCACTAAGACAACAGTACATGGAGTTCCAAAATATCACTAAGACAACAGTACAGGAAGTTCCAAAACATCACTAAGACAACAGTACACGAAGTTCCAAAACATCACTAAGACAGCAGTACAGGGAGATCCAAAACATCACTAAGACAACAGTACATGGAGATCCAAAACATCACTAAGACAACAGTACAGGGAGATCCAAAACATCACCAAGACAACAGTACAGGGAGTTCCAAAACATCACTAAGACAACAGTACACGGAGTTCCAAAACATCACTAAGACAACAGTACAGGGGGTCCCAAAACATCACTAAGACAACAGTACAGGGAGTTCCAAAACATCACGAAGACAACAGTACAGGGAGTTCCAAAACATCACGATGACAACAGTACAGGGAGATCCAAAACATCACTAAGACAACAGTACAGGAAGTTCCAAAACATCACTAAGACAACAGTACAGGGAGTTCCAAAACATCACTAAGACAACAGTACAGGAAGTTCCAAAACATCACTAAGACAGCAGTATAGGGAGTTCCAAAACATCACTAAGACAACAGTACATGGAGTTCCAAAACATCACTAAGACAGCAGTACAGGGAGATCCAAAACATCACTAAGACAACAGTACAGGAAGATCCAAAACATCACTAAGACAGCAGTACAGGAAGATCCAAAACATCACTAAGACAACAGTACAGGAAGATCCAAAACATCACTAACACAGCAGTACAGGAAGATCCAAAACATCACTAAGATAACAGTACAGGAAGATCCAAAACATCACTAAGACAACAGTACAGGGAGTTCCAAAACATCACTAAGACAACAGTACAGGGAGTACCAAAACATCACTAAGACAACAGTACAGGGAGATCCAAAACATCACTAAGACAACAGTACAGGAAGATCCAAAACATCACTAAGACAGCAGTACAGGGAGATCCAAAACATCACTAAGACAACAGTACATGGAGTTCCAAAACATCACTAAGACAACAGTACAGGGAGATCCAAAACATCACTAACACAGCAGTACAGGAAGATCCAAAACATCACTAAGACAACAGTACAGGAAGATCCAAAACATCACTAAGACAACAGTACAGGGAGTTCCAAAACATCACTAAGACAACAGTACAGGGAGTTCCAAAACATCACTAAGACAACAGTACAGGGAGTTCCAAAACATCACTAAGACAACAGTACAGGGAGTCCCAAAACATCACTAAGACAACAGTACAGGGAGTTCCAAAACATCACGAAGACAACAGTACAGGGAGATCCAAAACATCACTAAGACAACAGTACAGGGAGTTCCAAAACATCACTAAGATAACAGTACAGGAAGATCCAAAACATCACTAAGACAACAGTACAGGGAGTTCCAAAACATCACTAAGACAACAGTACAGGGAGTTCCAAAACATCACTAAGACAACAGTACAGGGAGATCCAAAACATCACTAAGACAACAGTACAGGAAGATCCAAAACATCACTAAGACAGCAGTACAGGGAGATCCAAAACATCACTAAGACAACAGTACATGGAGTTCCAAAACATCACTAAGACAACAGTACATGGAGATCCAAAACATCACTAACACAGCAGTACAGGGAGTTCCAAAACATCACTAAGACAACAGTACAGGGAGTTCCAAAACATCACTAAGACAACAGTACATGGAGATCCAAAACATCACTAAGACAACAGTACATGGAGTTCCAAAATATCACTAAGACAACAGTACAGGGAGTTCCAAAACATCACTAACACAACAGTACAGGGAGTTCCAAAACATCACTAAGACAACAGTACAGGGAGTTCCAAAACATCACTAAGACAACAGTACAGGGAGTTCCAAAACATCACTAAGACAACAGTACATGGAGATCCAAAACATCACTAAGACAACAGTACATGGAGTTCCAAAATATCACTAAGACAACAGTACAGGAAGTTCCAAAACATCACTAAGACAACAGTACACGAAGTTCCAAAACATCACTAAGACAGCAGTACAGGGAGATCCAAAACATCACTAAGACAACAGTACATGGAGTTCCAAAACATCACTAAGACAACAGTACAGGAAGTTCCAAAACATCACTAAGACAGCAGTACAGGGAGATCCAAAACATCACTAAGACAACAGTACATGGAGTTCCAAAACATCACTAAGACAACAGTACAGGGAGATCCAAAACATCACTAAGACAACAGTACAGGAAGATCCAAAACATCACTAAGACAGCAGTACAGGAAGATCCAAAACATCACTAAGACAACAGTACAGGAAGATCCAAAACATCACTAAGACAGCAGTACAGGAAGATCCAAAACATCACTAAGATAACAGTACAGGAAGATCCAAAACATCACTAAGACAACAGTACAGGGAGTTCCAAAACATCACTAAGACAACAGTACAGGGAGTTCCAAAACATCACTAAGACAACAGTACAGGGAGATCCAAAACATCACTAAGACAACAGTACAGGAAGATCCAAAACATCACTAAGACAGCAGTACAGGGAGATCCAAAACATCACTAAGACAACAGTACATGGAGTTCCAAAACATCACTAAGACAACAGTACAGGGAGATCCAAAACATCACTAACACAGCAGTACAGGAAGATCCAAAACATCACTAAGACAACAGTACAGGAAGATCCAAAACATCACTAAGACAACAGTACAGGGAGTTCCAAAACATCACTAAGACAACAGTACAGGGAGTTCCAAAACATCACTAAGACAACAGTACAGGGAGATCCAAAACATCACTAAGACAACAGTACAGGAAGATCCAAAACATCACTAAGACAACAGTACAGGGAGATCCAAAACATCACTAAGACAACAGTACAGGGAGATCAAAAACATCACTAAGACAGCAGTACAGGGAGATCCAAAACATCACTAAGACAACAGTACAGGAAGATCCAAAACATCACTAAGACAACAGTACAGGAAGATCCAAAACATCACTAAGACAACAGTACAGGGAGTTCCAAAACATCACTAAGACAACAGTAAAGGGAGATCCAAAACATCACCAAGGCAACAGTACAGGGAGTTCCAAAACATCACTAAGACAACAGTACAGGGAGTTCCAAAACATCACTAACACAACAGTACAGGGAGTTCCAAAACATCACTAAGACAACAGTACAGGGAGTTCCAAAACATCACTAAGACAACAGTACAGGGAGATCCAAAACATCACTAAGACAACAGTACAGGGAGTTCCAAAACATCACTAAGACAACAGTACAGGGAGTTCCAAAACATCACTAACACAACAGTACAGGGAGTTCCAAAACATCACTAAGACAACAGTACAGGGAGTTCCAAAACATCACTAAGACAACAGTACAGGGAGTTCCAAAACATCACTAAGACAACAGTACAGGAAGTTCCAAAACATCACTAAGACAGCAGTACATGGAGATCCAAAACATCACTAAGACAACAGTACATGGAGTTCCAAAACATCACTAAGACAACAGTACAGGGAGTTCCAAAACATCACTAAGACAACAGTACAGGGAGTTCCAAAACATCACTAAGACAACAGTACATGGAGTTCCAAAATATCACTAAGACAGCAGTACAGGAAGATCCAAAACATCACTAAGACAACAGTACAGGAAGATCCAAAACATCACTAACACAGCAGTACAGGAAGATCCAAAACATCACTAAGACAACAGTACAGGGAGTTCCAAAACATCACCAAGACAACAGTACAGGGAGTTCCAAAACATCACTATGACAACAGTACAGGGAGATCCAAAACATCACTAAGACAACAGTACAGGAAGATCCAAAACATCACTAAGACAGCAGTACAGGGAGATCCAAAACATCACTAAGACAACAGTACAGGAAGATCCAAAACATCACTAAGACAGCAGTACAGGGAGATCCAAAACATCACTAAGACAACAGTACAGGGAGATCCAAAACATCACTAAGACAGCAGTACAGGGAGATCCAAAACATCACTAAGACAACAGTACAGGAAGATCCAAAACATCACTAAGACAACAGTACAGGGACTTCCAAAACATCACTAAGACAACAGTACAGGGAGTTCCTAAACATCACTAAGACAACAGTACATGGAGTTCCAAAACATCACTAAGACAGCAGTACATGGAGATCCAAAACATCACTAAGACAACAGTACATGGAGTTCCAAAACATCACTAAGACAACAGTACAGGGAGTTCCAAAACATCACTAAGACAACAGTACAGGGAGTTCCAAAACATCACTAAGACAACAGTACATGGAGTTCCAAAATATCACTAAGACAGCAGTACAGGAAGATCCAAAACATCACTAAGACAACAGTACAGGAAGATCCAAAACATCACTAACACAGCAGTACAGGAAGATCCAAAACATCACTAAGACAACAGTACAGGGAGTTCCAAAACATCACTAAGACAACAGTACAGGGAGTTCCAAAACATCACTATGACAACAGTACAGGGAGATCCAAAACATCACTAAGACAACAGTACAGGAAGATCCAAAACATCACTAAGACAGCAGTACAGGGAGATCCAAAACATCACTAAGACAACAGTACAGGAAGATCCAAAACATCACTAAGACAGCAGTACAGGGAGATCCAAAACATCACTAAGACAACAGTACAGGGAGATCCAAAACATCACTAAGACAGCAGTACAGGGAGATCCAAAACATCACTAAGACAACAGTACAGGAAGATCCAAAACATCACTAAGACAACAGTACAGGAAGATCCAAAACATCACTAAGACAACAGTACAGGGAGTTCCAAAACATCACTAAGACAACAGTAAAGGGAGATCCAAAACATCACCAAGGCAACAGTACAGGGAGTTCCAAAACATCACTAAGACAACAGTACAGGGAGTTCCAAAACATCACTAACACAACAGTACAGGGAGTTCCAAAACATCACTAAGACAACAGTACAGGGAGTTCCAAAACATCACTAAGACAACAGTACAGGGAGATCCAAAACATCACTAAGACAACAGTACAGGGAGTTCCAAAACATCACTAAGACAACAGTACAGGGAGTTCCAAAACATCACTAACACAACAGTACAGGGAGTTCCAAAACATCACTAAGACAACAGTACATGGAGTTCCAAAACATCACTAAGACAACAGTACAGGAAGTTCCAAAACATCACTAAGAAAGCAGTACAGGACGTTCCAAAACATCACTAAGACAGCAGTACAGGGAGATCCAAAACATCACTAAGACAACAGTACATGGAGTTCCAAAACTTTACTAAGACAACAGTACAGGGAGATCCAAAGCATCACTAAGACAACAGTACAGGGAGTTCCAAAACATCACTAAGACAACAGTACATGGAGTTCCAAAATATCACTAAGACAGCAGTACAGGAAGATCCAAAACATCACTAAGACAACAGTACAGGAAGATCCAAAACATCACTAACACAGCAGTACAGGAAGATCCAAAACATCACTAAGACAACAGTACAGGGAGTTCCAAAACATCACTAAGACAACAGTACAGGGAGTTCCAAAACATCACTATGACAACAGTACAGGGAGATCCAAAACATCACTAAGACAACAGTACAGGAAGATCCAAAACATCACTAAGACAGCAGTACAGGGAGATCCAAAACATCACTAAGACAACAGTACAGGAAGATCCAAAACATCACTAAGACAGCAGTACAGGGAGATCCAAAACATCACTAAGACAACAGTACAGGGAGATCCAAAACATCACTAAGACAGCAGTACAGGGAGATCCAAAACATCACTAAGACAACAGTACAGGAAGATCCAAAACATCACTAAGACAACAGTACAGGGACTTCCAAAACATCACTAAGACAACAGTACAGGGAGTTCCTAAACATCACTAAGACAACAGTACATGGAGTTCCAAAACATCACTAAGACAGCAGTACAGGGAGATCCAAAACATCACTAAGACAACAGTACATGGAGTTCCAAAACATCACTAAGACAACAGTACAGGGAGTTCCAAAACATCACTAAGACAACAGTACAGGGAGTTCCAAAACATCACTAAGACAACAGTACATGGAGTTCCAAAATATCACTAAGACAGCAGTCACTAAGACAGCAGTACAGGGAGATCCAAAACATCACTAAGACAACAGTACATGGAGTTCCAAAACATCACTAAGACAACAGTACAGGGAGTTCCAAAACATCACTAAGACAACAGTACAGGGAGTTCCAAAACATCACTAAGACAGCAGTACAGGGAGATCCAAAACATCACTAAGACAACAGTACAGGAAGATCCAAAACATCACTAAGACAACAGTACAGGGAGTTCCAAAACATCACTAAGACAACAGTACAGGGAGTTCCTAAAACATCACTAAGACAACAGTACATGGAGTTCCAAAACATCACTAAGACAACAGTACAGGAAGTTCCAAAACATCACTAAGACAACAGTACAGGAAGTTCCAAAACATCACTAAGACAACAGTACAGGAAGTTCTAAAACATCACTAAGACAGCAGTACAGGGAGATCCAAAACATCACTAAGACAACAGTACATGGAGTTCCAAAACATCACTAAGACAACAGTACAGGGAGTTCCAAAACATCACTAAGACAACAGTACAGGGAGTTCCAAAACATCACTAAGACAACAGTACAGGGAGTTCCAAAACATCACTAAGACAGGTGACATATAGATTGTGCAAAACAACTGAATTGCTTCACACTTAGAGCAAAATATACCAGTGGCTGTATATACCCTGTTAGTAAGGTTCAGAAAGCATTTATCGCTTGCTGTGTGGGTGGAAAACTCAGATTTCAGGTAACGTGCTTTCAGGAACAAAACAATATGAGCACCCACAGTCTGTTAAATCACCACAGATAATAAGATCCCCCCCCCAGGGGTGTGTTTTGATCCCGTTTATGATGATGCATTTCAATGATAGTAAGAGTCAATTCTTCAAAAAGTTGAATCATGAGAATTGTAGATGATCCCGCTTTAGTTAATGTCTTACCTGGCTGGGAGTAAATAACTATAGTTTAAAATGAATGAGATTATAATTTAGTATATATTTAAGAACAGAAATTGAGCACAAATTGAATTGTAATGCAAACACTGAGGCAATGTATATAAAATTCAGAGAGATAAGATGGGGAGGAAATGCGATTGGTCCAAGAATACCTACAGACTAGCAAGAAACATGTATCCTCTGGCCAATCCCCAAATGGACTTCCCCTCCAGGAAAAACCCACTGCGAATGTCCTGCTCTGATGAGTAGGAAACGGAGTGCCCCATATCTCATCATCCCTGTGTTACATCAGGGCACGATCTGCTCATCTCAGGCACATCCGCTGTGTGTATAGCAGTTGAGTGCCAAAAGAGAGGGACGGAGCGAGTGCCAAAAGCGAGGGACGGACTGTAAAATCTGCCTCAAATGTTCCAATCCATGTGCTTACTCGGATTCCAAGCCAGGAGATTAATGTAATTCTCTGGCACAACAGGAATTCTATCAGTCCCAAAGGAGTCAGTGAGGTTAAGATCCGATAAGTAGTAGTGTTTAAATCCATGCCGCTGGGCCTGTCGGGGTGAGCAGCGGGACACTGGACTCCGCTCACGTCGTTAGGAAAGTTACTATAGCGGTGATCAAAGGCCATTTTAGCCAGGGGGGAGAGACAGGGCGTTTACAACACCCCTTGTCAGCCCAGTCAACACTGGGAGTGGGCCATTCAGTCTGTTTAGGTCACCAGGCCAACAGAGGTAACCAGGGTAAAAGCCTTGTAAGTACTGTGGTTGACCTTTGACCTATAGGGGAGGTTATACATTAGAGCGGGACGTTCCTGTACTGGATAAATGATTCACTATGATAAAAGCCTTCTGATCGCATAATTTCGACCAAAATGCAATGTTACTATAAATGAGTGTTAACGTTAAAACAATATAAATCATCACTAGATAATTTATCAAATGTTTTATTGCAACTAAAAGGAATTTATTTCTATGTCATGTGTAACGTATATGCTGGGAGTCGGAAAGCAAGTGCAGGTGGTGAGTTTAATAATAATCGGAACATCGAACAATATAATAAACACGAGTAGCGTATAAACATGAAAAACATAAACAATACTGACTGGGGAAAGAAGCTAAGGGAGTGACAGATATAGGGGAGGTAAACAGGAAGGTGATGGAGTCCAGTTGAGTGTCATGAGGTGCAGGTGCACGTATCAATGGTGGCAGATGTGCGTAATGATGAGACAACTGGCGACATCGAGCGCCAGAGAAGGTGGAGTGGGAGTAGACGTGACAGTACCCCCTCCCTGACTCACAGATCCAGCCGCCGGACGACGCCGACCAGAGGGACGTTCCCGAGGAACCTGTAGAGCCGTCCGAGGCATGGGAGCCTGACGAGCCGGCCGAGGCATGGGAGCCTGACGAGCCGGCCGAGGCATGGGAGCCTGACGAGCCGGCCGAGGCATGGGAGCCTGACGAGCCGGCCTAGGCATGGGAGCCTGACGAGCCGGCCGAGGCATGGGAGCCTGACGAGCCGGCCGAGGCATGGGAGCCTGACGAGCCGGCCGAGGCATGGGAGCCTGACGAGCCGGCCGAGGCATGGGAGCCGGACGAGCCGGACCGAGGCATGGGAACCTGACAAGCCGGACCGAGGCATGGGAACCTGACGAGACAGCTGAGGCATCCCCGGTTGCTTCGGCAGTGGCACTTGGACCCGACTTGTTGCCCTGTTGCTTTGCCTTGGTGAGGCTTTATTCTGTAACGTGTACGCTGGGAGTCAGGAAGTACAGGGAGAGCACATGTAATAAAAAACAGAACATAGTACAAAACAAGAAACAGGAAAAGCGTACAGACATGAAACAGAGTCAGTAACGCCTGAACCTAAGGGAGTGCCAGATATAGGGGAAGGTAATCAGTTAGGTGATGGAGTCCATTTGAGTGTCATGAGGTGCAGGTGCACATAACGATGGTGGCAGGTGTGCGTAATGATGAGACCTCTGGCGACGTCGCGCGCCGAAGAGCGGGAGTGGGAGTAAACAGGACATCATGCTATTGTGCAGAGTTTCTCTTAACCTGTATCCTGTATCCTGTTATAAAGCACTCTAGGGGATGTTACAGGGAGATACATTTCAATAAATAACCATAATCAGTGTTTCAATTGGTCTGGTTTTCTCCAGGTGCTAACCGCCACCTACAATGTTGTACTTCTTGAGTATGTATGGGCACTTGTAGTGTAAAATCAACGGTCATTTTTCTACATGATGTAAAAGGGAATATTGCCTGTTTTCTTTAGAAAATAAACGAGTATGAAATATTTTGTACTTTCTGTCTACTTTGTAATTAATATCTGCTAACTTTTTTGGAAGAATCTTTCTCTATATTCTCCTATTATATCTCATGTGGGTGTGATGATTGTTTACTGTGTGGAGATTTAACTCAGATGAACCCCCGGCAGGAACACTTGGCTCTGGGGAGGCGTGGGCGGGAGGTTGCTTTCTAATTTGAGCGAACGTCTCCTCAGTATCCTCGCTGTTGTTCTGATGACTTATTTTGCATTGGAGCGGTGCGGTTATATAATTCTCAAACGGAATTGCTAAAGATATAGTGCCCGAGCCTGGCCCTTGTTACTCACGACTCTTTAGTCTCTAATCATTAGGATCCATTACCTTATTAGCTATCTGTCCAGTACTGAGAATCCAAACAGAATGTACAGTCACGTAGCAGACTATAGAATCAAAAACACCTTCATTCGTCAAATTAACTGACACGTTCCAGGAATTTGACCTGTGAAATGGTGCTGACATGGAAAGACAAAACATATACAGAAAGAATAGAGGAATTCAAAGTGAAGTGTCACAAAGGACACTGTGTTGTCAGTGATGACGTCATAGCAGTGCACTCAGGTAGGTCAAACGGTCACCTGTGATACAAGTCAGTATTCAATGTTGTGCGATTGACAGGCCATTAGGGGCAACAGTGAGCACTGTTACCTTCAAGTAGGCGTTTGGTTTTACCTTGGCGTTGTGGATGGGGATGGTGAATGTACAGTAAGCATCCGTCTCTGGTTCCAAAAAGCCAAAGGTTCAATATTCAAATCCAGCAATAGAAAGTATTTTTTTTGTTTTAAGCCAATCACAAACCTTAACCATTCTGAGGTAATGCCTAAACGTAACCTTAGAACGATACAGAGAAGTAACCAAAATGTAATTCTGACGTGAGACTGTGAGAGCTTTT
The DNA here is from genome assembly GCF_045791955.1 of Oncorhynchus clarkii lewisi. Taxonomy (NCBI): domain Eukaryota; kingdom Metazoa; phylum Chordata; class Actinopteri; order Salmoniformes; family Salmonidae; genus Oncorhynchus; species Oncorhynchus clarkii. The sequence continues at coordinate 56,706,625 of NC_092165.1, read as the reverse complement.
TGGTACACTAGTCTAGACCTCAAGCCAAAGTCATGAGGATTTGGCCAATTTTCAAGTGATAAATTTCAGCCAGGCTACAGCTTTACAGCAATTTCCTAAAAGTGCTCTTGAAGTGAGTCATCCTTTGAACTGGGATGAACTTAGTGTAACAGGCACCACGCTTCACTGCTCTGCTTCAGTGCTCTCATGTGGGAAATTATGCATGGTGATCCTAGCAAGAGAAAAAAGATGAGTGAGTGATTGCCACTGTCATATTTATTTTTCGGCAACCACCATGGATTAGTGTGTTGTTATTCTTGGCAAGCGCTGACCCCTTGACTCACAAAGCCCTAATATCTTGGATTAAAGTTGGCTTCAATCATTTGTTGCCAGAGGGCATTTCCTGTGCCTGAACTCCCTTTTCAAATTTGTCCTTTTAATTATCATGTGCCCTCATGATGTTTTTGTTGGCTTTGCCCCATGCTTCATCCTTACAAACAGCTGTGCACAAGTAGTTTCTGTTTCGCTCCTAGCCATAGTAATACACCCATGAGAAAAAAGGAGGCCTTGAGATTTCGATCCAACCAACTGTGTAATTTTTTTTTGGGGGGGGGGTTAAAATTGATATTTAATTGGTTTTATTGGCAGGAATATACATACAATTAAGAAGAGGACAGATAAGAGGATACAGTTTATAGAAATGTGGTGGGACCGGGTTTCGATTTGACTCCATCCCACACGAGCAGGGGACTGCATATGTGCTGAGGGTGGTGACCTGCTCCACCAACCTCCGCCACAGCTGTTTAAGTTTTGAATTGTTCTTTGATTTTGTCGAGTTATATAATACCTGTACTGGCTAATACATTCCTCCATAAATATATTTAAAAGGAAAAGAAGCTGGCATGTTTCAACAGATATATTTCCTACATGGGACCATTAAGGATGGTAAGCAACTGTGAGAACATGTCAAATAGACAAAGATGCATTCTTCTACACCCCCTTAGGCATGTTCATTATTTAGTAGTACTGTGATTGCACAATACAGTATAAGACCAAGCAATATTGGTTAAGAATTGCAAAAAGGGGTTGAAAATTAAGATTTTCTAGAAGTCACGGTGTGACGGTAGTATGGCACTGTAACACAATGCAACATTGTTGTATCAATGTTGCTAACGTAGTTCCATCATAATTTCTTAGATAGTTATGTATTGAACATTTAGACAGGGTCATGATTAAATCTGTCTAAATTGTAAAGTCGTGGTATTGTTGAATATTAGTTATGACTGACCGATAACCATCAGTAATGTTAATAAGCTGGATCATTTTAAGTGTAGCTTGGCATATTAGCATATTAGCAAACAGTGCTAACATTAGTGTGAGCTGTAGTTACGGGTGGTGGTTGAACAACGCATGACGATGATGATGACGACATATGATGGAAAGACGGAGACCAAACAAATTTATATAAATAGTGTTATTGTAACTACGGAATGTCCTGCAGTTAATTAATGAATATACATTAATTTGACACTGTCAAGCACTGCCTTAGGCACTTTAGTGTAGCGTAATAAAATGCAATCACTATTTACTGCCCCTAGTGGCTTGATTAGTTCACTACATCCCAGTCACTGGCAAGGATGACACTCCAAGTTATGTAATAAAAAATGTTATGCATTGATCCTGGTCCATGCTGCTACTCCAATATGTGGTGTTAACTGTTAATGCGGTCAAAGTATTGAAACCATAGACTGCTATGGTTTCACTGGTTTCTGGCAGCTGGTTTCTACAGATACTATATATATATATAATACTTTATTATGATCATGCACAAGCCTTTATAATGTCTTATAATATATACTTTTTTTTCTTTTTTTTCATTTAGCAGACACTCTTATCTAGAGTGAATTACAGTAGTGAGTGCTTACATTTTCATACTTTTTTTGTGCTGGTTCCACATGGGAATCAAACCCACAACCCTGGTGTTGTAAGCACCATGCTCTACCAACCGGGACACACGGGACCCATAAGGTTTAAAATGCTTATAATATGTCTCTCCACTTTTTACAGATTACAAATGGCTGTTATTTAGTCAGGATCAATAAATGGTTGTTATTCAGTCAGGATCAATAAATGGTTGTTATTTAGTCAGGATCATTAAATGACTGTTATTTAGTCAGGATCAATAAATGGTTGTTATTTAGTCAGGATCAATAAATGCCTGTTATTTAGTCAGGATCAATAAATTACTGTTATTTAGTCAGGATCAATAAATGACTGTTATTTAGTCAGGATCAGTAAATGACAGTTATTTAGTCAGGATCAATAAATGGTTGTTATTTAGTCAGGATAAATAAATGACTGTTATTTAGTCAGGATCAATAAATGACTGTTATTTAGTCAGGATCAATAAATGGTTGTTATTTAGTCAGGATCAATAAATTACTGTTATTTAGTCAGGATCAATAAATGACTGTTATTTAGTCAGGATCAATAAATGGTTGTTATTTAGTCAGGATCAATAAATGGTTGTTATATAGTCAGGATCAATAAATGACTGTTATTTAGTCAGGATCAATAAATGGCTGTTATTTAGTCAGGATCATTAAATGGCTGTTATTTAGTCAGGATCAATAAATGGTTGTTATTTAGTCAGGATCAGTAAATGGTTGTTATATAGTCAGGATCCGTAAATGGCTGTTATTTATTCAGGATCGTTATTAGATGATAATGAGGCTGGGGTCAAGAATGCTTTGACAAGTCTGATAACACATTATAACTGTATCACAATGCAGTATACCTGCAGGCTTTAAGTAAAGTGTTGTAACGTTTTCTTTGAGAGTCAGCACACTTTTCTCCAATCGACTTGCTAGTTTACTTTGAATGTGTATAGGGAGATCCAAAACATCACTAAGACAACAGTGACCATGTCAAAAACAGCAAGCAACATGTTTATGTGTTCAGAATGTCCCATAAATTCCAGTTTTATTCGCATGGAAACGAGTACAAACACTTTAAAAAATCCAACAAAAAAAGATATTTGGATACTTGCAATAATTGTAGCTTTACATTTTGCATGAATTTCAAGTGAAACAAAGACCTCATTCAGCATTCCGATGTTTGTTGTCAGGAACATGTCCTTAATTCCTAGAATCTATTGCGGAAGGGTTTGCTCGAGATTAAGGCTCCCTTTTCCACGAAAAGGGCAAATGAGTGCACGCTGCACTTAAAATAATAATCAACATCTATTTTTAATCAGGGGACATTTCTCCTGAGGGTTGATCAGATCTAGCTTTGATCCCTGTGTTCAGAAAGGTATTTCAGTATTTATTAGGGTTCTGCTACGTTAAGGCTCATGCTGTCAAGAGCTAGTGATACATCAATACATTTTTTACACGTACAGTTTGTATCTTCAAAAGGGAAATATGCAGTTGCAACGTCCATTTTAAAAACTTTTAAATAAAAACATACTATATGATATGATATGATATACAGTACCAGTCAAAAGTTTGGGCACACCGACTCATTCAAGGGTTTTTCTTTATAAAATACCAAATTTGCAGTTTTGTCACGCAACACAATACCACAGATGTCTCAAGTTTTGACTGCAGGAATGGCCACCAGAGCTGTTGCCAGAGAAATTAATGTTAATTTCTATACCATAAGCTGCCACCAACATCATTTTAGAGAATTTAGCAGTACGTCCAACCGGCCTCACAACTGCAGACCCTGGATAACCATGCCAGCCCAGGACCTCCACATCCGGCTTCGGCTTCTTCATCCCTGTGGAATTGTCTGAGACCAGCCACCCGGACAGCTGATGAAATTAAAATGTATTTACCTTTATTTCACTAGTCAGTTAAGAACAAATTCTTATTTTCAATGACGGCCTAGGAACAGTGGGTTAACTGCCTGTTCAGGGGCAGAACGACAGATTTGTACTTTGTCAGCTCAGGGGTTTGAACTTGCAACCTTCCGGTTACTAGTCCAACGCTCTAACCACTAGGCTACCCTGCCGCCCGTGTTTCTGTCTATAATAAAGCCCTTTTGTGGGGAAACCCTCAGACGGATTACCAGGACGTGTACTCAAAGCATGTGTGGACCAACTTGCAAGAGTCTTCACTGACATTTTCAACCTCTCCTTGACCGAGTCTGTAATACCTACATGTTTCAGGCTGACCACCATAGTCCCTGTGCTCAAGGAAGCGAAGGTAACCTGCCTAAATGACAACCACCCCGTATCACTCACGTCTGTAGCCATTAAGTGCTTTGAAAGGCTGGTCATGGCTCACATCAACAGCATCATCCCGAATACCCTAGACCCACTCTAATTCGCATACCACCCCAACAGCTCCACAGATGACGCAATCTCAATTACACTCCACACTGCCCTTAAGACACTAACAGCTTACAGACGGTAGGCAATTAAGGTCACAGTTATGAAAACTTAGGACACTAAAGAGGCCTTTCTACTGACTCTGAAAAACACCAAAAGAAAGATGCCCAGGGTCCCTGCTCATCTGTGTGAACGTGCCTTAGGCATGCTGCAAGGAGCCATGAGGACTGCAGATGTGGCCAGGGCAATAAATTGCAATGTCCGTACTGTAAGATGCCTAAGACAGCGCTACCGGGAGACAGGACGGACAGCTGATCATCCTCGCAGTGGCAGACCACGTGTAACAAAACCTGCACAGGATTTGTATATCCGAACATCACACCTGCGGGACAGGTACAGGATGGGAACAACAACTGCCCGAGTTACACCTGGAACGCACAATGCACCTGGACTGTCCCATTGACAATCCCATTGAGCACGTCTGGGACTGTTGGATCGGAGGGTGAGGGCTAGGGCCATTTGCCCCAGAAATGTCTGGGAACTTGCAGGTGCCTTGGTGGAAGAGTGGGGTAACATCTCACAGCAAGAACTGGCAAACCTGATGCAGTCCATGAGGAGGAGATGCACTGCAGTACTTAATTCAGCTGGTGGCCACACCAGATACTGACTGTTACTTTTGATTTTGACCCCTCAGCTTTGTTCAGGGACACATTATTCTATTTATGTTAATCACATGTCTGTGGAACTTGTTCAGTTTATGTTTCAGTTGTTGAATCTTGTTATGTTCATACAAATATTTACCCGTGTTAAGTTTGCTGAAAATAAACGCAGTTGACAGTGAGAGGAAGTTACTTTTTTTGCAGAGTGGCGGTGTCAGAGGAAATCCCCCAAAATTGTCAATGACTCCAGTTACCCAAGTCATAGACTTTTCTCTCTGCTACCGCACGACAAGATGTACCGGAGTGCCAAGTCTAGGTCCAAAAGGCCCCCCCCCCCGCATAGTCACTTTACCCCTACCTACATGTATGTACACAGTACCCCCTGTATATAGTATTGTTATTGTTATCTTATTGTGTTACTTTTTACATTATTTTTTACTTTAGTTTATTAGTAAATATTTTCTTAACTCTTTCTTGAACTGCATTGTTGGTTAAGGGCTTGTTAGAAAGCATTTCACTGTAAGGTCTACACGTGTAGTATTCGGCATTTCACTGTAAGGTCTACTACACCTGTTGTATTCAGCATTTCACTGTGAGGTCTACACGTGTTGTATTCAGCATTTCACTGTAAGGTCTACTACACCTGTTGTATTAAGCATTTCACTGTAAGGTCTACACGTGTTGTATTCAGCATTTCACTGTAAGGTCTACACGTGTAGTATTCAGCATTTCAATTTGAGGTCTACACGTGTTGTATTCAGCATTTCACTGTAAGGTCTACACGTGTTGTATTCAGCATTTCACTGTAAGGTCTACACGTGTAGTATTCGGCATTTCACTGTAAGGTCTACTACACCTGTTGTATTCAGCATTTCACTGTGAGGTCTACACGTGTTGTATTCAGCATTTCACTGTAAGGTCTACTACACCTGTTGTATTAAGCATTTCACTGTAAGGTCTACACGTGCTGTATTCAGCATTTCACTGTAAGGTCTACACGTGTTGTATTCAGCATTTCACTGTAAGGTCTACACGTGTAGTATTCAGCATTTCAATTTGAGGTCTACACGTGTTGTATTCAGCATTTCACTGTAAGGTCTACACGTGTAGTATTCGGCATTTCACTGTAAGGTCTACACGTGTAGTATTCAGCATTTCACTGTAAGGTCTACACGTGTAGTATTCAGCATTTCACTGTAAGGTCTACACGTGTAGTATTCAGCATTTCACTGTAAGGTCTACACGTGTAGTATTCAGCATTTCACTGTAAGGTCTACACGTGTAGTATTCAGCATTTCACTGTAAGGTCTACACGTGTAGTATTCAGCATTTCACTGTAAGGTCTACACGTGTAGTATTCGGCATTTCACTGTAAGGTCTACACGTGTAGTATTCAGCATTTCACTGTAAGGTCTACACGTGTAGTATTCGGCATTTCACTGTAAGGTCTACACGTGTAGTATTCGGCATTTCACTGTAAGGTCTACACGTGTAGTATTCGGCATTTCACTGTAAGGTCTACACGTGTAGTATTTGGCATTTCACTGTAAGGTCTACACGTGTAGTATTCAGCATTTCACTGTAAGGTCTACACGTGTAGTATTCAGCATTTCACTGTAAGGTCTACACGTGTAGTATTCAGCATTTCACTGTAAGGTCTACACGTGTAGTATTCAGCATTTCACTGTAAGGTCTACACGTGCTGTATTCAGCATTTCACTGTAAGGTCTACACGTGTTGTATTCAGCATTTCACTGTAAGGTCTACACGTGTAGTATTCAGCATTTCAATTTGAGGTCTACACGTGTTGTATTCAGCATTTCACTGTAAGGTCTACACGTGTAGTATTCGGCATTTCATTGTAAGGTCTACACGTGTAGTATTCGGCATTTCACTGTAAGGTCTACACGTGTAGTATTCAGCATTTCACTATAAGGTCTACACGTGTAGTATTCAGCATTTCACTGTAAGGTCTACACGTGTAGTATTCAGCATTTCACTGTAAGGTCTACACGTGTAGTATTCGGCATTTCACTGTAAGGTCTACACGTGTAGTATTCAGCATTTCACTGTAAGGTCTACACGTGTAGTATTCGGCATTTCACTGTAAGGTCTACACGTGTAGTATTCAGCATTTCACTGTAAGGTCTACACGTGTAGTATTCAGCATTTCACTGTAAGGTCTACACGTGTAGTATTCAGCATTTCACTGTAAGGTCTACACGTGCAGTATTCAGCATTTCACTGTAAGGTCTACACGTGTAGTATTCAGCATTTCACTGTAAGGTCTACACGTGTAGTATTCAGCATTTCACTGTAAGGTCTACACGTGTAGTATTCAGCATTTCACTGTAAGGTCTACACGTGCTGTATTCAGCATTTCACTGTAAGGTCTACACGTGTAGTATTCAGCATTTCAATTTGAGGTCTACACGTGTTGTATTCAGCATTTCACTGTAAGGTCTACACGTGTTGTATTCAGCATTTCACTGTAAGGTCTACACGTGTAGTATTCGGCATTTCACTGTAAGGTCTACACGTGTAGTATTCGGCATTTCACTGTAAGGTCTACACGTGTAGTATTCAGCATTTCACTGTAAGGTCTACACGTGTAGTATTCGGCATTTCACTGTAAGGTCTACACGTGTAGTATTCAGCATTTCACTGTAAGGTCTACACGTGTAGTATTCAGCATTTCACTGTAAGGTCTACAGGTGTAGTATTCAGCATTTCACTGTAAGGTCTACACGTGTAGTATTCAGCATTTCACTGTAAGGTCTACACGTGTAGTATTCAGCATTTCACTGTAAGGTCTACACGTGTAGTATTCAGCATTTCACTGTAAGGTCTACACGTGCAGTATTCAGCATTTCACTGTAAGGTCTACACGTGTAGTATTCAGCATTTCACTGTAAGGTCTACACGTGTAGTATTCAGCATTTCACTGTAAGGTCTACACGTGTAGTATTCAGCATTTCACTGTAAGGTCTACACGTGTAGTATTCAGCATTTCACTGTAAGGTCTACACGTGTAGTATTCAGCATTTCACTGTAAGGTCTACACGTGTAGTATTCAGCATTTCACTGTAAGGTCTACACGTGTAGTATTCAGCATTTCACTGTAAGGTCTACAAGTGTAGTATTCAGCATTTCACTGTAAGTTCTACACGTGTAGTATTCAGCATTTCACTGTAAGGTCTACACGTGTAGTATTCAGCATTTCACTGTAAGGTCTACACGTGTAGTATTCAGCATTTCACTGTAAGGTCTACACGTGTAGTATTCAGCATTTCACTGTAAGGTCTACACGTGTAGTATTCAGCATTTCACTGTAAGGTCTACACGTGTAGTATTCAGCATTTCACTGTAAGGTCTACACGTGTAGTATTCAGCATTTCACTGTAAGGTCTACACGTGTAGTATTCAGCATTTCACTGTAAGGTCTACACGTGTAGTATTCGGCATTTCACTGTAAGGTCTACACGTGTAGTATTCGGCATTTCACTGTAAGGTCTACACGTGTAGTATTCGGCATTTCACTGTAAGGTCTACACGTGTAGTATTCGGCATTTCACTGTAAGGTCTACACGTGTAGTATTCGGCATTTCACTGTAAGGTCTACACGTGTAGTATTCGGCATTTCACTGTAAGGTCTACACGTGTAGTATTCGGCATTTCACTGTAAGGTCTACACGTGTAGTATTCAGCATTTCACTGTAAGGTCTACACGTGTAGTATTCAGCATTTCACTGTAAGGTCTACACGTGTAGTATTCAGCATTTCACTGTAAGGTCTACACGTGTAGTATTCAGCATTTCACTGTAAGGTCTACACGTGTAGTATTCGGCATTTCACTGTAAGGTCTACACGTGTAGTATTCGGCATTTCACTGTAAGGTCTACACGTGTAGTATTCGGCATTTCACTGTAAGGTCTACACGTGTAGTATTCGGCATTTCACTGTAAGGTCTACACGTGTAGTATTCAGCATTTCACTGTAAGGTCTACACGTGTAGTATTCAGCATTTCACTGTAAGGTCTACACGTGTAGTATTCAGCATTTCACTGTAAGGTCTACACGTGCAGTATTCAGCATTTCACTGTAAGGTCTACACGTGTAGTATTCAGCATTTCACTGTAAGTTCTACACGTGTAGTATTCAGCATTTCACTGTAAGGTCTACACGTGTAGTATTCAGCATTTCACTGTAAGGTCTACACGTGTAGTATTCAGCATTTCACTGTAAGGTCTACACGTGTAGTATTCAGCATTTCACTGTAAGGTCTACACGTGTAGTATTCAGCATTTCACTGTAAGGTCTACACGTGTAGTATTCAGCATTTCACTGTAAGGTCTACACGTGCAGTATTCAGCATTTCACTGTAAGGTCTACACGTGCAGTATTCAGCATTTCACTGTAAGGTCTACACGTGTAGTATTCAGCATTTCACTGTAAGGTCTACACGTGCCGTATTCAGCATTTCACTGTAAGGTCTACACGTGCAGTATTCAGCATTTCACTGTAAGGTCTACACGTGTAGTATTCAGCATTTCACTGTAAGGTCTACACGTGCAGTATTCAGCATTTCACTGTAAGGTCTACACGTGTAGTATTCAGCATTTCACTGTAAGGTCTACACGTGCAGTATTCAGCATTTCACTGTAAGGTCTACACGTGTAGTATTCAGCATTTCACTGTAAGGTCTACACGTGTAGTATTCAGCATTTCACTGTAAGGTCTACACGTGTAGTATTCAGCATTTCACTGTAAGGTCTACACGTGTAGTATTCAGCATTTCACTGTAAGGTCTACACGTGTAGTATTCAGCATTTCACTGTAAGGTCTACACGTGTAGTATTCAGCATTTCACTGTAAGGTCTACACGTGTAGTATTCAGCATTTCACTGTAAGGTCTACACGTGTAGTATTCAGCATTTCACTGTAAGGTCTACACGTGTAGTATTCAGCATTTCACTGTAAGGTCTACACGTGTAGTATTCAGCATTTCACTGTAAGGTCTACACGTGTAGTATTCAGCATTTCACTGTAAGGTCTACACGTGTAGTATTCGGCATTTCACTGTAAGGTCTACACGTGTAGTATTCAGCATTTCACTGTAAGGTCTACACGTGTAGTATTCAGCATTTCACTGTAAGGTCTACACGTGTAGTATTCGGCATTTCACTGTAAGGTCTACACGTGTAGTATTCGGCATTTCACTGTAAGGTCTACACGTGTAGTATTCGGCATTTCACTGTAAGGTCTACACGTGTAGTATTTGGCATTTCACTGTAAGGTCTACACGTGTAGTATTCAGCATTTCACTGTAAGGTCTACACGTGTAGTATTCAGCATTTCACTGTAAGGTCTACACGTGTAGAATTCAGCATTTCACTGTAAGGTCTACACGTGTAGTATTCAGCATTTCACTGTAAGGTCTACACGTGTAGTATTCAGCATTTCACTGTAAGGTCTACACGTGTTGTATTCAGCATTTCACTGTAAGGTCTACACGTGTAGTATTCAGCATTTCAATTTGAGGTCTACACGTGTTGTATTCAGCATTTCACTGTAAGGTCTACACGTGTTGTATTCAGCATTTCACTGTAAGGTCTACACGTGTAGTATTCGGCATTTCACTGTAAGGTCTACACGTGTAGTATTCAGCATTTCACTGTAAGGTCTACACGTGTAGTATTCAGCATTTCACTGTAAGGTCTACACGTGTAGTATTCAGCATTTCACTGTAAGGTCTACACGTGTAGTATTCGGCATTTCACTGTAAGGTCTACACGTGTAGTATTCGGCATTTCACTGTAAGGTCTACACGTGTAGTATTCGGCATTTCACTGTAAGGTCTACACGTGTAGTATTCAGCATTTCACTGTAAGGTCTACACGTGTAGTATTCAGCATTTCACTGTAAGGTCTACACATGTAGTATTCAGCATTTCACTGTAAGGTCTACACGTGCAGTATTCAGCATTTCACTGTAAGGTCTACACGTGTAGTATTCAGCATTTCACTGTAAGGTCTACACGTGTAGTATTCAGCATTTCACTGTAAGGTCTACACGTGTAGTATTCAGCATTTCACTGTAAGGTCTACACGTGTAGTATTCAGCATTTCACTGTAAGGTCTACACGTGTAGTATTCAGCATTTCACTGTAAGGTCTACAAGTGTAGTATTCAGCATTTCACTGTAAGTTCTACACGTGTAGTATTCAGCATTTCACTGTAAGGTCTACACGTGTAGTATTCAGCATTTCACTGTAAGGTCTACACGTGTAGTATTCAGCATTTCACTGTAAGGTCTACACGTGTAGTATTCAGCATTTCACTGTAAGGTCTACACGTGTAGTATTCAGCATTTCACTGTAAGGTCTACACGTGTAGTATTCAGCATTTCACTGTAAGGTCTACACGTGTAGTATTCAGCATTTCACTGTAAGGTCTACACGTGTAGTATTCAGCATTTCACTGTAAGGTCTACACGTGTAGTATTCGGCATTTCACTGTAAGGTCTACACGTGTAGTATTCGGCATTTCACTGTAAGGTCTACACGTGTAGTATTCGGCATTTCACTGTAAGGTCTACACGTGTAGTATTCAGCATTTCACTGTAAGGTCTACACGTGTAGTATTCAGCATTTCACTGTAAGGTCTACACGTGTAGTATTCAGCATTTCACTGTAAGGTCTACACGTGCTGTATTCAGCATTTCACTGTAAGGTCTACACGTGTAGTATTCAGCATTTCAATTTGAGGTCTACACGTGTAGTATTCAGCATTTCACTGTAAGGTCTACACGTGTTGTATTCAGCATTTCACTGTAAGGTCTACACGTGTAGTATTCAGCATTTCAATTTGAGGTCTACACGTGTTGTATTCAGCATTTCACTGTAAGGTCTACACGTGTTGTATTCAGCATTTCACTGTAAGGTCTACACGTGTAGTATTCGGCATTTCACTGTAAGGTCTACACGTGTAGTATTCGGCATTTCACTGTAAGGTCTACACGTGTAGTATTCAGCATTTCACTGTAAGGTCTACACGTGTAGTATTCGGCATTTCACTGTAAGGTCTACACGTGTAGTATTCAGCATTTCACTGTAAGGTCTACACGTGTAGTATTCAGCATTTCACTGTAAGGTCTACACGTGTAGTATTCAGCATTTCACTGTAAGGTCTACACGTGCAGTATTCAGCATTTCACTGTAAGGTCTACACGTGTAGTATTCAGCATTTCACTGTAAGGTCTACACGTGTAGTATTCAGCATTTCACTGTAAGGTCTACACGTGTAGTATTCAGCATTTCACTGTAAGGTCTACACGTGTAGTATTCAGCATTTCACTGTAAGGTCTACACGTGTAGTATTCAGCATTTCACTGTAAGGTCTACACGTGTAGTATTCAGCATTTCACTGTAAGGTCTACACGTGTAGTATTCAGCATTTCACTGTAAGGTCTACAAGTGTAGTATTCAGCATTTCACTGTAAGTTCTACACGTGTAGTATTCAGCATTTCACTGTAAGGTCTACACGTGTAGTATTCAGCATTTCACTGTAAGGTCTACACGTGTAGTATTCAGCATTTCACTGTAAGGTCTACACGTGTAGTATTCAGCATTTCACTGTAAGGTCTACACGTGTAGTATTCAGCATTTCACTGTAAGGTCTACACGTGTAGTATTCAGCATTTCACTGTAAGGTCTACACGTGTAGTATTCAGCATTTCACTGTAAGGTCTACACGTGTAGTATTCGGCATTTCACTGTAAGGTCTACACGTGTAGTATTCGGCATTTCACTGTAAGGTCTACACGTGTAGTATTCGGCATTTCACTGTAAGGTCTACACGTGTAGTATTCGGCATTTCACTGTAAGGTCTACACGTGTAGTATTCGGCATTTCACTGTAAGGTCTACACGTGTAGTATTCGGCATTTCACTGTAAGGTCTACACGTGTAGTATTCGGCATTTCACTGTAAGGTCTACACGTGTAGTATTCAGCATTTCACTGTAAGGTCTACACGTGCAGTATTCAGCATTTCACTGTAAGGTCTACACGTGTAGTATTCAGCATTTCACTGTAAGGTCTACACGTGTAGTATTCAGCATTTCACTGTAAGGTCTACACGTGTAGTATTCAGCATTTCACTGTAAGGTCTACACGTGTAGTATTCAGCATTTCACTGTAAGGTCTACACGTGTAGTATTCAGCATTTCACTGTAAGGTCTACACGTGTAGTATTCAGCATTTCACTGTAAGGTCTACACGTGTAGTATTCAGCATTTCACTGTAAGGTCTACACGTGTAGTATTCAGCATTTCACTGTAAGGTCTACACGTGTAGTATTCAGCATTTCACTGTAAGGTCTACACGTGTAGTATTCAGCATTTCACTGTAAGGTCTACACGTGTAGTATTCAGCATTTCACTGTAAGGTCTACACGTGTAGTATTCAGCATTTCACTGTAAGGTCTACACGTGTAGTATTCAGCATTTCACTGTAAGGTCTACACGTGTAGTATTCAGCATTTCACTGTAAGGTCTACACGTGTAGTATTCAGCATTTCACTGTAAGGTCTACACGTGTAGTATTCAGCATTTCACTGTAAGGTCTACACGTGTAGTATTCAGCATTTCACTGTAAGGTCTACACGTGTAGTATTCAGCATTTCACTGTAAGGTCTACACGTGTAGTATTCAGCATTTCACTGTAAGGTCTACACGTGTAGTATTCAGCATTTCACTGTAAGGTCTACACGTGTAGTATTCAGCATTTCACTGTAAGGTCTACACGTGTAGTATTCAGCATTTCACTGTAAGGTCTACACGTGTAGTATTCAGCATTTCACTGTAAGGTCTACACGTGTAGTATTCAGCATTTCACTGTAAGGTCTACACGTGTAGTATTCAGCATTTCACTGTAAGGTCTACACGTGTAGTATTCAGCATTTCACTGTAAGGTCTACACGTGTAGTATTCAGCATTTCACTGTAAGGTCTACACGTGTAGTATTCAGCATTTCACTGTAAGGTCTACACGTGTAGTATTCAGCATTTCACTGTAAAGGTCTACACGGTCTACACGTGTAGTATTCAGCATTTCACTGTAAGGTCTACACGTGTAGTATTCAGCATTTCACTGTAAGGTCTACACGTGTAGTATTCAGCATTTCACTGTAAGGTCTACACGTGTAGTATTCAGCATTTCACTGTAAGGTCTACACGTGTAGTATTCAGCATTTCACTGTAAGGTCTACACGTGTTGTATTCGGCACATGTGTCAAATAAAGTTGATTGAATTTGTTATATTTTCTCACTGAGCCACACAACTTGCTCTAATAGAAATAAATCAACTTGTGAATAATTTTCAAGGTCATGTGTACTTTCTATCATCACTGTATAGTTGTTTCACTGTAAATATAAGTTAAACACTTATTATAACATAGTTACAGCTTGTTTTAGTTGTTACTGTACAGTCTCTAGAAGTACCCAAGATTATTAACTCATTTTGTTTAAGCCTGCGGTATAGAGTGCCCTGAATCTGTCAAAAACATTTTATATACTGAAGCTTGAAGCTGCAGCTCTAATGCATTGAGTTACGTTGTCTTTATAACACACCTTCCATACAGTAGGGCATTTCAGGTATTTTCAGTGGCATACTTGTGTGCCTAAAGGCACGTTGAGGATTAAGTAAGTACGTTTCAAAATGATATCCCATTTCATGTGAGTCTGCAGTTTAGAGTAAGCTGATTTAACAGTAATTATTAGTTGGTTAGAAACAAGTTGGATGTGCCAAAAACAATAATTACTGAAGTTGGAAGCTGCATCTATAATGTACAGCTATCGTTCTCTTTTTAAAGCAACTCCCCTACCCACCTGTACAGATTCCTAAGCAATCCAGTGTCTTGCTAAAATACTCAGACCCTTGGGATTTCTTCACGTTTTATTTTGTTACAAAGTTTATTTAATTTATTTATTTAATTTATTTATTTCATTAACAGTTTGTCAACAATCTATGCAAAATACTCTTTAATGTCAAAATGTAAGATCAATTATATATATTATTTTAAGATGAATAAAAATGTAATAACTATTATATAGTTGTTGCATAGGTATTTTTCCTGTGCTTAGCTCCATCCTGTTTCTTTTTATCCTGAAAAACTCCCCAGTATTTTCAGATGTCAAGCATACCCATACCATGATGCAGCCAGCACCATGCTTGAAAGTAAGGAGGCAGTTACTCAGTGATGTGTCGTGTTGGATTTGCCCCAAACATAAAGCTTTGCACTTAGGCTAAAAAGTGTATTCCTTTGCTGTGCTTTTTTTTTTTGCAGTATTACTTATTCTGTATATTTGTACTCTTCTTTTCACTATTCATTATTGTGGACTTACTACAATGTTGTTGATCCATCCTCAGTTTTCTCCCATCACAGTCATTAAACTCTGTATCTGCTTTGCAATCACTAATGGCCTCATGGTAACATCCCTGAGCAGATTAATTCCTGTCCTGCAGCTCAGTTCAAAAGGACGACTGCATCTTTGTTGTGTCTGGGTGGTTTAATACATCATCCACTAAATAGTTATTAACTTGACCATGCTTAAAGATATATTCAATGTCTGATTTGTTATTGTTACCCATCTACCAATCACTGCCTTTATTTTCAAACAGCTTCCTGGTCTTAGTAGTTGAATCTGTGCTTAAAATTCAATACTTGCCTGAGGGAGGACCTTATAGATGTTGTATGTATGGGGGACAGAGGAAGGGTTAGTCAATAAAAAATCATGTCAACCTCCATTGTTTCACACAGAATGAGTCCATATAACTTATGTGATTTGTTAAGCCACATTTTAACTAATTTAGGCTTGCCTAAACAAAGGGGCTGAATACTTATGCAAAACGTATACTTTAGTTATACATGTTTTATTTATCTAAAAAAAATACAAAAAAACTTCCACTTTGACATTAGAGAGTATTTTGTGTAGATTGTTGACAAAACCTCCCAGATTAAATCAATTTGAATCTCACTTTGTAACACAATAAAATGTGAAGAAATCCAAGGCGTCTGAATACTTTTGTATGGCACTGTATCTGGTATAATGCACAAATTGTTCTCAGTGTAAAATATAACTTTTCGCAATATCTGTACCCAGAGGTACTAAAAAGGCCTGGCTGTTGTTCTCTCTCGAGACGGAGAGGTGAAGTGTCAGGTCCTTTTCGAGCTCACTGACATATTGATAGCTGATGGCTGAGGGCCTTTTCCCCCTCAGCCGTCATCTGGAACACATCACTATTTATGTGCACTGTGGACAAGGGGTACCTGTTAAAATGATGTATAGAATTTAGCTACCCCTATATACCCCTGAAAAGGAAAACATGAGGGGAATGCTTTGAGTCGTGCATGTTGCCCACGGGCTATGGCTTCCTGTAACGTCGGGCTGGGGGAATAGCTCGGGTCAGAAGTCACGGGGTGGTTCTGGGCCTGTTTTATGACTGTACGGGAACACAGCTCCATGATAGATGTGCTGAGACGTCACTTGGCTTTTCCCGAGGCCCTTTGAAGGTAACAAGGCCCCTCTCTCCACGGCCATAATTCCAAAATGAAGGACCCTCTGGTGGGATGGGGGGCCTCTGGCTAAGTTAAAGGACAGGAGAGCACAGAACGGCCACGGTCACATTGGCTTCTTTCATTCCTCCGATATTGTTGTTGAATAACACCGTTGGCTATGGAGTTCAGTACAGGACATCCCTCAGACATTTACACTACTTTGTACGACTAGGCCTACTACTTGATGTGTATGGAAGTGTAGCAGTGTACCGGCGCGGCACTGACTGTGAGGGTATGCATTCTCACACAAACTAGCTACAGTAGCTTCATTCTATACAGTAACTTTATGGCAGGTCTTAAAATGTTTCATCAAGTCTGTCAATATTACATCAGAAATCCTACCACACAGCAATGTGTGCACTGTGTAGAGGAATCGTTACTGTTGTGGATTCTTTTTTTCTTCTTTTTCTTCACACATATGGTGTGGGCTCCCGTCATTGTAAATAAGAATTTGTAGTTAAATAAAAGTTAAAAAATATATATAATTGTCATGAATCTCAGTGCAGCATATTGGTCATCTGTGGTCATCACCATCATATTATCTATAGATGGATAGATGTGAGTGAGGATGTTGCTACTGTAAGAGTATCAATGTCCACAATACATTAGCATTTTCCTTCCTCTCTACCCATTTGACATTTGAGTCATTTAGTAGACGCTGTTATCCAGAGCGACTTACAGGAGCAATAGGGTTAAGTGCCGTGCTCAAGGGCACATCGACAGACGGCTTGGGGACTCGAACCAGTGACCTCTCAAATCAAACTTTATTTGTCACATGCGCCGAATACAACAACTGTAGACCTTACAGTGAAACGCTTACAAGCCCTTAACCAACAGTGCAGCTCACGAAAGAGTATTTACCAAATAAACTAAAGTAAAAATTATAAAAAGTAACAATAAAATAACAATAACTAGGCTATATACAGGTGGTACCGGTACTGAGGCAATGTGGAGACTATATACAGGTGGTACCGGTACTGAGGCAATGTGGAGACTATATACAGGTGGTACCGGTACTGAGGCAATGTGGAGACTATATACAGGTGGTACTGGTACTGAGGCAATGTGGAGACTATATACAGGTGGTACCGGTACTGAGGCAATGTGGAGACTATATACAGGTGGTACCGGTACTGAGGCAATGTGGAGACTATATACAGGTGGTACCGGTACTGAGGCAATGTGGAGACTATATATAGGTGGTACCGGTACTGAGGCAATGTGGAGACTATATACAGGTGGTACCGGTACTGAGGCAATGTGCGGGGGTACAGGTTAGGCGAGGTAATTTGTACATGTAGGTGGGGGTGAAGTGACTATGCATAGATAATAAACAGTGAGTAGCAGCAGTGTACAAAACAAATGGAGGGGGGAGGGAGGGGGGGGGGTCAATGTAAATAGTTTGGTGGCCATGTGATTAATTGTTCAGCAGTCTTATGGCTTGTAGGTAGAAGCTGTTAAGGAGCCTTTTGGTCCTAGCCTTGGCACTCCGGTACCGCTTGCCATGCAGTAGCAGAGAAAACATTCTCTGACTCAGTTACTGGCCCAAATCTCTTAACCGCTAGGCTACCTGCCCAACTTGGCTTGTCTCTCAAGGCTGGCTGTATATCTCTTATCCATCCCCATAGTCCTATAAAACCTGTAGCCTTGCTGCGATCTTTTGGACTGCTGATGACACCTACTGGACATACTCCACACCACAGTTTAAACTGGGCATCTCCAGCCCTGTTCCTTGTTGTCTTAGGTACCTCTTTATGTAGTGTTGTCTCTCTTGTCGTGATGTGTGTTTTGTCCTATATGTTAGATATTATAATTTATTTATTTTTCCCAGCCCCCGTCCCCGCAGATGGTCTTTTGCCTTTTGGTAGGCCGTCATTGTAAATAAGAATTTGTTCTTAACTGACATGCCTACATAAATAAAGATTATAATAAAAATTTATAAAATAAAAAAGATACCCTCCTGTACAGTAGCTGGCCTCTCCAGCCCTGTTCCTGGAGAGACACCCTCCTGTAACTGGCCTCTCCAGCCCTGTTCCTGGAGAGACACCCTCCTGTAGCTGACCTCTCCAGCCCTGTTCCTGGAGAGACACCCTCCTGTAGCTGGCCTCTCCAGCCCTGTTCCTGGAGAGACACCCTCCTGTAGCTGGCCTCTCCAGCCCTGTTCCTGGAGAGACACCCTCCTGTAGCTGGCCTCTCCATCCCTGTTCCTGGAGAGACACCCTCATGTAGTAGCTGGCCTCTCCAGCCCTGTTCCTGGAGAGACACCCTCCTGTAGCTGGCCTCTCCAGCCCTGTTCCTGGAGAGACACCCTCCTGTAGCTGGCCTCTCCAGCCCTGTTCCTGGAGAGACACCCTCCTGTAGCTGGCCTCTCCAGCCCTGTTCCTGGAGAGACACCCTCCTGTAGCTGGCCTCTCCAGCCCTGTTCCCCAATGGTCATACATGAGTAAAAGTAAAGATACCTTAATAGAAACAAGTGAAAGTCCCCCCCAGTAAAATACTACTTGAGTAAAAGTAAAAACGTATTTGATTATAAATATAATTGCTAAAATATATGTAAGTATCAAAAGTAAAAGTATAAATCATTTAAAATTCCTTATATTAGGGCAAACCAGAAGGCACCATTTACATGTTTTTAAAATGTAAGTGTAGGTGTTCACTCCAACCCTGTTCCTGGAGAGAAATCCTCCTGTAGGTGTTCACTCCAACCCTGTACCTGGAGAGAAATCCTGCTGTAGGTGTTCACTCCAACCCTGTACCTGGAGAGAAATCCTCCTGTAGGTGTTCACTCCAACCCTGTTCCTGGAGAGAAATCCTCCTGTAGGTGTTCACTCCAACCCTTGGTTGATACAGGGTGATATATTCTCCACAAGGTGGTGGCAAACACCATTCTGTAAAATCTTCTCCGGGATACGGATACTAGGAACCCACACAATGATCTGGGCCTGTATTCACAACGTGTCTCAGAGTTGGAGTGTTGATCTAGAATCAGTTTAGCCTTTTATATCATAATGAATAATATTATATGGACGGATCCTAGTTCAACACTTCTTCTCTGAGAGGCTTTTGTGGATACAGGCCCAGAATACATACGGACTGACCAGAATAGGAAGTTAATTTAACTTGATTTTTTAAATACAGGTTTGTCTTCTTGAGAAAAAAAACATAGACCTGTAAGTTGAAATATACATTTGGGATGGCTGTCAGGCTGTAGATACAGTATTTGATACATGTATATTATTTGAAAAAGGAAGACTGGTTTATATTTTTATTAGCAAAGATCAAGAAAAACACAAAAAGCAATATTCTACCAAATCACAGTAAAAGCACATAGCAATGTAACATGTACTGAGGATGGATAAGAGGCCCCTTCCCATAGCACATAGCAATGTAACATGTACTGAGGATGGATAAGAGGCCCCTTCCCATAGCACATAGCAATGTAACATGTACTGAGGATGGATAAGGGGCCCTTTCCCATAGCAATGTAACATGTACTGAGGATGGATAAGGGGCCCTTTACCATAGCAATGTAACATGTACTGAGGATGGATAAGAGGCCCTTTCCCATAGCAATGTAACATGTACTGAGGATGGATAAGGGGCCCTTTCCCATAGCAATGTAACATGTACTGAGGATGGATAAGGGGCCCTTTCCCATAGCACATAGCACTGTAACATGTACTGAGGATGGATAAGAGGCCCCTTCCCATAGCACATAGCAATGTAACATGTACTGAGGATGGATAAGGGGCCCTTTCCCATAGCACTGTAACATGTACTGAGGATGGATAAGGGGCCCTTTCCCATAGCAATGTAACATGTACTGAGGATGGATAAGGGGCCCTTTCCCATTGCACATAGCACTGTAACATGTACTGAGGATGGATAAGAGGCCATTTCCTATAGCACTGTAACATGTACTGAGGATGGATAAGGGGCCCTTTCCCATTGCACATAGCAATGTAACATGTACTGAGGATGGATAAGGGGCCCTTCTATGAAATACCTATTTTAACATTCCTGACAACGAATATCAATGTTTTTATAAATGTTTTGTCAACATTTTTACCTATTTTTCAAACACAAATCAATGACAGCATTTCAAGGTGAAATCAAGTTTAATTAAACATAGTTAAAACTAAATATGGATGTTGATTTAATGTTGAAGTCAGGTCTTTGCCCGGTGGGTTAAAACTAACCGAATGTTACCAATAAGAGTACGAAATCCAAACTGCTCGCTAGTGTTTTATACAATGTTTATGGTTTGAAATGACATGTGGTAGAATACTTTAGAGAGTGAAAATTGGGTACCCAACTTCCTGCCGGTGCCACAACCACACAAACACAACATCCTATTTTTGTTGTTGACATATCCAGTGATTAATGGCTCCAACCCACATTTTCTTGGCCTGGAAAAGTAAATTAAAGCCACCCACATTTTAATCCTATTTTGCCCTCAAACAAACTGCAGGGGTCGATGATTGTGTTGTGGTATGAAATCTTACCAGAAATTGGATGGCGTTTTGTTCAAAGCAGGAGTTTGCAGTCACATTAATATTTGTAAATACACGTGCTGAATTATAGAGTTGAATTAATTGGTGCTTTAAAATAATACTAATTAGACATAAAATGGGATGAATATCTAAAGTACCATAACATCCACTACTGGTGGTTCGTAACAATTGTATTATGCTCATTACAGATTGACAATACTTGCTGATATTTCCAGACAGATTTTTTTGATAATATATAGACTCAATCAAAAAATATAAAGTAGTATAAATGCAGATGTGGTTCACTTGAATACTGTAAAAGCAGATGTATCCTATCCACTAACAACAATATGTAGAAGACAAATACGAACAGCAATCTGAATACTAATAGAATCTAACCATCAAAAGCACTGACTGGTTCTAGTTCAAAATATCAGCATATCTACAATAGGATTTGTAATAAAATGATAAACTTGGGGCTTTATGATAATCACTGTAATTGACTTAAAGTCTGACATTTGTACACAATTTGATGCATAATTAACTACAGTATAACAGTGAAAAGAAAAACATTGAATTAGTTCAGATCAAAAGCTTCGAAGAATCAAAATCAGCTGTTTTGGTTATTTTGCTTTAAAAAATATTATTTTGCTTTATAAGCACTTTTATGTTATAAGTTAACATCTGAAAGAGATAAAACGACAGCTTGTGGATGTCCTGAAAATTAGGCAGGCATACATTATTGTCCTTCTCCATAGTGCCTGTACATCTTAGCATCAATCCTCTTATTTGAGGAAAGTTCCACATACAGTGGATCACATTAGAACAGAATAACTGTTTTTTTTCAGAGAGGGAGCCTCAGTTTTCTCTTTAAAATCTATTTTAAATCCATGACCTTCTCCATTTGTTTTGTAGGTGTCCTTGCACACTCAAACACACTCCTTATGCAGACGGTCAGTCAAAATACCCACATGTCAGATTGACGTGTAATGTTTCCCAAAGCTGGTGAGCTTGATCTTCTCAGGGAGGATGATGTTGACAGAGCGGTCCCCCTCATCCTCGCTGTTATTGGCTCTCAACAGATGCTCTCTCTGCTGGCGCACCAGATGGCTGTACTTGGCGTTGGCCATCCACGTCTCGCAGCGGTTGAAGAAGATAATACCTGTGGTTCCCAGGATCACCAGGCAGGTGAGCAGGCCCAGCATCCCGAAACAGATGAGCTGACTGCGGGTGACCAGGCTGGCGGCAGAGGCCGAGTGAACCGTCTCCTTCAGGCTGATCTTGAGAAGGTCCCTCTCGGGGGGCCTTAGTAGTTTATGGAAGGCGTGGGCAGGTAGGCTGTAGTGTGATGGGGAGAGTTTGGCCAGCCTGAGTTTGGCTTTGGGCCTGTGTGGCTGCTGGGTCGGTGTACATTCATGCCCAGTGAAAGTGCACCCTGGGAGGCACAGACAATGGTACATCCCAGCCCTGTTCTTTTGGCTCCCCACCACGCAGGTGCCCCCGTTCCCACAGGGGGAACTAGCACAGGGGGAGAGGGGGTCCACATGGGTGTTGTTACAGGTGGGGCCGTTGAAGCCCGCGGGGCAGGCGCAGGTGAACGCAGGACCGTAGTCGGTGCAGTTGCCCCCGTTGAGGCAGGGGTTGGGATCACAGCTGTTCGTGTCAATCTCACAGAAGTCTCCAGCGAATCCGAGGGGACAAGCGCAGGAAGGGTAGGCTGCCAAGCCACCGGCATCGGAGCAGGTGCCACCATTTTGGCAGGGAGAGCTGAAGGGCAAACCAGTTCACTTTGATTTCTCTCTAAAGTCCACAGTATAAAACTGTACCAGGGATTATGGCAACATACAAGAGCTCAAGAGGGTTTAAATGTTTTTTATTTTTTTATCGGTCACATCTCAGAGGTTGTGTAAGACCATTCAAATGATATGTTTTGTTGTTAGCCAGTACTGTGTTCACAGCCACATGCTCACAGCCATTCAAACAGGATGCCTTTTTAATCCTTATGCTGCACTAGACATTCACTCTAGACATTCACTCTAGACATTCACTCTAGACATTCACTCTAGACATTCACTCTAGACATTCACTCTAGACATTCACTCTAGACATTCACTCTAGACATTCACTCTCAACATTCACTCTAGACATTCACTCTAGACATTCACTCTAGACATTCACTCTAGACATTCACTCTAGACATCCACTCTAGACATCCACTAGACAGTTATGGGCCCTTCTTGCAGAGCTTAATGAAGGTCCATGATTACTGAGGTCCAATGTGGGCTCAGTGTTTAGGAATCATTCTCAGAGTCCCACAAAAAGAAAGGTAATATTACATCTCCATGCAAAAGTCATTTCAGTTAGAGGATTTAAATAGAACTGAAATGATTGCTTGTCAACTAAAGAGAAAGGACACACAGACAGAGCTGTATTGAATTTTGTGTCGGGGTCCTCTCAGTCAATAACAGGCCAGTGTAACAAAGAGCAATCATAATGAGATTCAGTGAGACTATGGCGGTCAAGGAAGGCTGTATACCTATCAGTCTCCAGAGACAAGCCTGTGTCCATTTGAAAGGCAGAAGGGTTGATCCCCCAATGGATTCAATGGCACCTAATCTGGTATTGAAAAAGCTTTAGAGACTAAGGTTTTAATTAAGATAATGCAAACCATGTCATAATTTCATACCCGTTTGTTAGACATGATCCCTTTTTCAGGTGGCAGCTCTCTCCTGTGTAACCAGGCAGACAAATGCAGAGGTATCCTCCCTGGCCAGTCTGGATGCATGTGGAGTTATCAGTGCATGGTTTAGATGAGCACTGGTTGGTGTCTGGAAAAAGTTGATAGAATGTTGTTGGGAGAGGTCATCACACACACACACACACACACACACACACACACACACACACACACACACACACACACAGACACACACACAGACACACACACACACACACACACACACACACACACACACACACACACACACACACACACACACACACACACACACACACACACACACACACACACACACACACACACACACACAGAGTTTGTTATGATTTTATTGCCACATAGTAAATTGAAAACAAACAAACCAGTGACAAGTAGACTATATTTGACACCTCCCCACCCATGGTGTCTTTAAGACAGTGGAGCACATAGAGCCATCATAGACAGGAAACACTATTTTCTTTCAACCCTCAAACATATGCTTTCTCTTTCAGCTCGAGGTAAAGTCATAAAAATGTACATAAATATACAGTATTTTGAAGATTAAACGAAGTATGTGCTATCTGTGAATCATTCAGCTGTATCTTATGGGATCCTACCTTATTCACATGGTCAGGCCTGACATGTGAGAGAAAGGTGGATTGGACTCACCTTGGTCACACTGGCTCCCCATCCAGCCCTCTTCACAGATATGATACCCACCTTCACAGATACCCACCGTGGTCACACTGGCTCCCCATCCAGCCCTCTTCACAGATATGATACCCACCTTCACAGATACCCACCTTGGTCACACTGGCTCCCCATCCAGCCCTCTTCACAGATATGATACCCACCTTCACAGATACCCACCTTGGTCACACTGGCTCCCCATCCAGACCTCTTCACAGATATGATACCCACCTTCACAGATACCCACCTTGGTCACACTGGCTCCCCATCCAGCCCTCTTCACAGATATGATACCCACCTTCACAGATACCCACCTTGGTCACACTGGCTCCCCATCCAGCCCTCTTCACAGATGCACTGCCATGCTTTCTCACAGCTGCCATGAAGACAGCCAGGGAAGGGCATGCACTGCTTGCATGTTACACCCTGCCAGCCTGGTTTGCATCTGAAAACATGATTCAGATGAAGGGGACCATTGTTATGCTTCACATATGTTTTTACTCACCCAGATGAACTATTATTGGATGTTTCCACAGGGTGTATTATTGTATAATTGATTGGGAAAAAGTCGATTTTTTAAAATATATTTGTAAACAATACATCTAAACTTGGAATTAGCAGGATAAAAAACATAATTTCTTGTTTAGTCTGTGACGACTTGGCCATGTGGAAATGGGGTGAAATAAGATGAAAATGGTCTGCTTATGTTGATGAAACATGGTTTCTACAAATATTTAACATACTTCCGATGATCTACTATATAATTGAATTACCTGCATTCCTCAGGCTTTTCACAGTAGCCGTTTTCAGGATTGCACCCTGCGCTGCATTCAATAGCTTGGATATGTGAAAGAGAAAACACGAGATTAGCTATGAATTGCCTTTTCAAAGACCTCAAAGATAAAACAGAACATTCATTTAAAAGGAAAATATTCGCAGCTAGTAAGTGATTTATTATTAAGTTATTACATCTCAATGACAGCCGTTATGTAATGAGGGTACTATTGCTATAATGGAAACTATAATGGATGATGTGGTAAATTACCTTTAGTGATGGCAACACTCAAGACCAGAAATAACCCAAATGTTGTCAGGCACATCCTGATTTTCAGCATGCTTCTTCTCCTGTAAAATAAGCATTTGTCAAATCGCAGCTCAGTTTCTAATTTCTCTGTCAAAAATAACTACAGGGTTTCGTAGGATAACCCAATGCGCTCAGCACGACCAGTCCCTCGCCTCCAAAGAACAGATTGACATTGTTGAAAAGTTGATTATACGTGCATGCAGCATCGGACCTGAATTAAAATTCGTCAAGCCCTTGTTCTGAAAGAACAGCCTACACACCACGCACTAAATAGCATAGGATACCCAATTACGCACGAGCACAAACGAAAATGCGACAAGAAGAACTATACCATAAAACGTTACGATATTAACCTAAATCTTCACTGATAAATCAATAACTTTGCTTAAAATTATACATTTTACCTATATCGCTTAGTTGTTCAGCTAGCTAGTCAGTCATATTGGATGCGTCCAAGCATGGCACTATATTTACTGGAATAAAGACGACCGTGTAGCTATTCAGACGTGAGGTTTTTGTGTGATAGAGTAGACAGCATTGTGGTCCACGCTTGGCTCCTCCCGTCTGATTTAGGAAAGGAGCTGTCCAGTCCTCTGACCTACTGAACACATGAGGGGAAAGGCACACGTAGCCTAACGTTATCTGTTCAATAACTTGCAGCGCAATCTATACAAACTTCTCAAAAGTATCGGCAGGGTTCGTTGCCATACTCATTAATTATAATTTGTTTTGTAAGACGTCATTGTTTATGATACAGTAACCATTTAAACACTTATTGTCAATAACAATTGTCTGGTCAATTCTACAAAAATGCCAACTGAATTATATTCTACCCGCACTATTTCCAATTCTTTCCTCAGGCAAAAGGTGTAATTTTCTTGGGCCACAAATAGAAGGGCTTAAACTCAAAGCTCTAATTTACGGGTTCTTCGTGTTCCCAGACTTTATTGGAGCTGCAGTAGACTAGGGGAGGATCTATTACAATATAAATATAATTTATAAAAATCGCGTCTCCATTTAAGTCGATGATGGTATAATGAGAAGTAAGTCAGGAAGAAAAAGCAGGAAGTGTACCCTTAAATCTGTGCTGTGATTTGTTGAGTCAATTACAAAACAATGCATTCCATTACATGACCCACATCAGTTATCATGACCCACATTCAACATTACCATGGCAATCCAGCATCAGTTGATAGAACATTCCAAAATAACATGGAGATGATTGCATCACAATACCAGGCAGCCAAATCTCGATTGTATAATGAGTTTACCAGTCAAATTGCCAAGTTTAGAGCTTCCAAGCCCGTTCCATTCATTATATGTATATGGCTATAGGTCGTTTTCATTAAAACGTCACAATACCTTCAATTTGGCTGATGGAAGGGGCAAGGAGACCGAGCCCCAGTACCGATAAAACCATTGACAACTAAACTCAGCAAAAAAAAGAAACGTCCTCTCACTGTCAACTGAATTTATTTACAGCAAACTTAACATGTGTAAATATTTGTATGAACATAACAAGATTCAACAACTGAGACATAAACTGAACAAGTTCCACAGACATGTGACTAACAGAAATTGAATAATGTGTGCCTGAACAAATGGGGGGTCAAAATCAAAAGTAACAGTCAGTATCTGGTGTGGCCACCAGCTGAATTAAGTACTGCAGTGCATCTCCTCCTCATGGACTGAACCAGATTTGCCAGTTCTTGCTGAGAGATGTTACCCCACTCTTCCACCAAGGCACCTGCAAGATCCTGGACATTTCTGGGGGGAATAATGTGTGCCTGAACAAAGGGGGGGTCAAAATCAAAAGTAACAGTCAGTATCTGGTGTGGCCACCCTCACCCTCCGATCCAACAGGTCCCAGCGTGCTCAATGAGATTGAGATCCAGGCTCTTCGCTGGCCATGGCAGAACACAAGACATTCCTGTCTTGCAGAATATCACGCACAGAACGAGCAGTGTGGCTGGTGGCATTGTCATGCTGGAGGGTCATGTCAGGATGAGCCTGCAGGGAGGGTACCACATGAGGGAGGAGGATGTCTTCCCTGTAACGCACAGAATTGAGATTGCCTGCAATGACAACAAGCTCAGTCCGATGATGCTGTGACAAACCGCCCCAGACCATGACGTACCCTCCACCTTCAAATCAATCCCGCTCCAGAGTACAGGCCTCGGTGTAACGCTCATTCCTTTGACGACAAAGCAAATCCGACCATCACCCCTGGTAAGACAAAACTGTGACTTGTCAGTGAAGACGTTTTGCCGGTGATGTCTGGTGATGGCCTGCCTTACAACAGGCCTACAAGCCCACAGTCTAGCCTCTCTTAGCCTATTGTGGACAGTCTGAGAACTGATGGAGGGATTGTGCGTTCCTGGTGTAACTCGGGCAGTTGTTGTTGCCATCCTGTACCTGTCACGCAGGTGTGATGTTCGGATGTACCGATCCTGTGCAGGTGTTGTTGTCTGCCACTGCGAGGACACTCCGCTGCCGTCCTGTCTCCCTGTAGCCTCAGCAGCTCCTTGAGTTGATTTTGGAGCCTCAGCAACTTCCAGAGTTGATCTTGGCATCTCATACAACTTCTAGAGTGTATCTTGGAGCATCAGCAGATTCTGTAGATGATATTGGAATATCACCAGCTTATAGAGTTGATCTTGGAGCCTGAAAGGCTTCTTCAGTTGATCTTGGAGCTTCAGCAGTTTCTAGACTTGATATTGGAGCCTCAGCAGCTTCTGGTGTATATTTTGGAGTGTATCTTGGAGCATCAGCAGATTCTGTAGATGATATTGGACTGTCACCAGCTTATAGAGTTGATCTTGGAGCCTGAAAGGCTTTTTCAGTTGATCTTGGAGCTTCAGCAGTTTCTAGACTTGATATTGGAGCCTCAGCAGCTTCTGGTGTATATTTTGGAACCTCTGCAGCATCTAGAGTTGATATTAAAGCCTAAGCAGCTTCTAGAGTTGATCTTGGTGCACCAGAGCTTCCAGAGTTGATGTTGGTGCCACAGCAGCATCTAGAAACCCACCTGGGTTTGTGGGTAGTTGTTTTCTGTTTTGTGTCTGCACCAGACAGAACTGTTTCGTTTTGTTCCACTTTGTTATTTTGTTTCAGTGTTCAGTTTGAATAAATAATCATGAACACGTACCACGCTGCGCTTTGGTCCTCTTCTTCAGACGAGCGTTACTAGCATATAGAGTTGATGTAGGAGCCACAGCAGCATCTAGAGTTAATCTTGGAGCGTCGAAAGCTTCTAGAGTTGATGATGGAGCCTCAAAATGTTCTAGAGGTGATGTTGGAGTCTCAAAAGCTTATAGAGTTGACATTGGAGCCTCAATAGCTTCTAGAGTTGATCTTGGCACCTCAGCAGCTTCTCTAATTGATATAGGAGCCTCAGCAGATTCTAGAGTTGATGTTGGAGCCTGATCAGCTGAACAGGATCCTGGAGCATCAGCAGCATCTAGAGTTGATCTTGGAGCCTCAGCAGCTTCTACAGTTGATCCTTGAGCCTAAGCAGCTTCTTGAGTTGATCTTGGAGACTCAGCAGTTTCTAGGGTTGATATTGGAGCCTCAGAAGCTTCTCTAGTTGACATTGGATCCTCTGCAGCATCTAGATTTGATCTTGGCGTCTCAGCAGCTTCTAGTTGATCTTGTATTCTCATCAGATTCTAGAGTTGATATTGGAGCCTCTGCAGCTTCTAGTTGATCTTGTATTCTCATCAGATTCTAGAGTTGATATTGGAGCCTCTGCAGCTTCTAGTTGATCTTGTATTCTCATCAGATTCTAGAGTTGATATTGGAGCCTCTGCAGCTTCTAGTTGATCTTGTATTCTCATCAGATTCTAGAGTTGATATTGGAGCCTCTGCAGCTTCTAGTTGATCTTGTATTCTCATCAGATTCTAGAGTTGATCTTGGAGCCTCTGCAGCTTCTAGTTGATCTTGTATTCTCATCAGATTCTAGAGTTGATATTGGAGCCTCTGCAGCTTCTAGTTGATCTTGTATTCTCATCAGATTCTAGAGTTGATATTGGAGCCTCTGCAGCTTCTAGTTGATCTTGTATTCTCATCAGATTCTAGAGTTGATATTGGAGCCTCTGCAGCTTCTAGTTGATCTTGTATTCTCATCAGATTCTAGGGTTGATATTGGAGCCTCTGCAGCTTCTAGTGTTGATTTTGTAGCCTCAGCAGCTTCCATAGATGATATTGTCATGTTAGCAGCTTCTAGAGTTGATCTTTGCGCTACAGAAGCATCTAGAGTTGACCTTGGAGCCGCAGCAGCATCTAGAGTTGATCTTGGACACTCAGCAGCATCTAGAGTTGATATTAAAGCCTAAGCAGCTTCTAGAGTTGATGTTGGAGCCTCAATAGCTTCTAGTGTATTCTGGACAGTCAGCAGCTTATACAATTTATCTTGGCGCCTCAGAAGCTTCCAGAGTTGATATTGGAAACTCAACAGCATGTAGAGTTGAAATTGGAGCCTCTGCAGCATCTAGAGTTGACATTGGAGCCTTTGCAGCTTCAAGATTTGATATTGGATTCTCAGCTTCTAGAGGTGATATTGGAGCCTCAAAAGCTTCTAGAGTTGATCTTGGATTCTCATCAGCTCCCAGAGTTGATTTCGGCATCTCAGCAGCTTCTAGAGTTGATCTTGGATTCTCATCAGCTCCCAGAGTTGATTTCGGCATCTCAGCAGCTTCTCGAGTTGCAATTGGAGCCTCTGCAGCTTCTAGAGTTTATGTTGGATTCTCAGCAAATAAAATAAAATGTATTTGTCACATCCACATGGTTAGCAGATGTTAATGTGAGTGTAGCGAAATGCTTGTGCTTCTAGTTCCGACAATGCAGTAATAACCGAGTAATCTAACCTAACAATTCCAAAACTACTACCTTACACACACAAGTGTAAAGGGATAAAGAATATGTACATAAAGATATATGAATGAGTGATGGTACAGAACGGCATAGGCAAGATGCAGTAGATGGTATCGAGTACAGTATATACATATGGGATGAGTAATGTAGGGTATGTAAACAAAGTGGCATAGTTTAAAGTGGCTAGTGATACATGTATTACATAAAGATGCAGTAGATGATATAGAGTACAGTATATACATATACATATGAGATGAGTAATGTAGGGTATGTAAACATTATATTAAGTAGCATTGTTTAAAGTGACTAGTGATATATTTGACATCAATTTCCATCAATTCCCATTATTAAAGTGGTTGGAGTTGAGTCAGTGTGTTGGCAGCAGCCACTCAATGTTAGTGGTGGCTGTTTAACAGTCTGATGGCCTTGAGATAGAAGCTGTTTTTCAGTCTCTCGGTCCCTGCTTTAATGCACCTGTACTGACCTCGCCTTCTAGATGATAGCAGGGTGAACAGGCAGTGGCTCGGGTGGTTGTTGTCCTTGATGATCTTTATGGCCTTCCTGTGACATCGGGTGGTGTAGGTGTCCTGGAGGGCAGGTAGTTTGCCCCCGGTGATGCGTTGTGCAGACCTCACTACCCTCTGGAGAGCCTTACGGTTGTGGGCGGAGCAGTTGCCGTACCAGGCGGTGATACAGCCCGACAGGATGCTCTCGATTGTGCATCTGTAGAAGTTTGTGAGTGCTTTTGGTGACAAGCCAAATTTCTTCAGCCTCCTGAGGTTGAAGAGATGCTGCTGCGCCTTCTTCACGACGCTGTCTGTGTGGGTGGACCAATTCAGTTTGTCCGTGATGTGTACGCCGAGGAACTTAAAACTTACTACCCTCTCCACTACTGTCCCATCGATGTGGATAGGGGGGTGCTCCCTCTGCTGTTTCCTGAAGTCCACAATCATCTCCTTTGTTTTGTTGACGTTGAGTGTGAGGTTATTTTCCTGACACCACACTGAGGGCCCTCACCTCCTCCCTGTAGGCCGTCTCGTCGTTGTTGGTAATCAAGCCTACCACTGTAGTGTCGTCCGCAAACTTGATGATTGAGTTGGAGGCGTGCATGGCCACGCAGTCATGGGTGAACAGGGAGTACAGGAGAGGGCTCAGAACGCACCCTTGTGGGGCCCCAGTGTTGAGGATCAGCGGCGTGGAGTTGTTGTTACCTACCCTCACCACCTGGGGGCGGCCCGTCAGGAAGTCCAGTACCCAGCTGCACAGGGCGGGGTCAAGACCCAGGGTCTCGAGCTTGATGACGAGTTTCGAGGGTACTATGGTGTTAAATGCTGAGCTGTAGTCGATGAACAGCATTGGTATTGTGGTATAGTGCAGTGTGGTTGAGATTGCATCGTCTGTGGACCTACTTGGGCGGCAAGCAAATTGGAGTGGGTCTAGTGTGTCAGGTAGGGTGGAGGTGATATGGTCCTTGACTAGTCTCTCAAAGCACTTCATGATGACGGAAGTGAGTGCTACGGGGCGGTTGTCATTTAGCTCAGTTACCTTAGCTTTCTTGGGAACAGGGACAATGGTGGCCCTCTTGAAGCATGTGGGAACAGCAGACTGGGTTAAGGATTGATTGAATATGTCCGTAAACACACCAGCCAGCTGGTCTGCGCATGCTCTGAGGGCGCGGCTGGGGATACCGTCTGGGCCTGCAGCCTTGCGAGGGTTAACACGTTTAAATGTTTTCCTCACTTCAGCTACAGTGAAGGAGAGTCCGCAGGCTTTGGTTGCGGGCCGTGTCAGTGGCAATGTATTGTCCTCAAAGCGGGCAAAAAAGTAGAAGTAAAAAGTTATTTAGTCTGCCTGGGAGCAGGACATCCTGGTCCGAGACAGGACTGGTTTTCTTTTTGTAATCCGTGATTGACTGTAGACCCTGCCACATACCTCTTGTGTCTGAGCCGTTGAATTGTGACTCTACTTTGTCTCTATACTGACGCTTAGCTTGTTTGATTGCCTTGCGGAGGGAATAGCTACACCACTCCCTAGCATACCACTTGCCAATGTCCAGTCTCTTGACAACGAGGTTGATGAAATCCGAGCAAGGGTAGCATTCCAGATGGACATCAGAGACTCTAACGTTCTTTGCTTCACGGAAACATGGCTCACTCGAGAGACGCTAACGAAATCAGTGCAGCCAGCTGGTGGAGTTGAGCCCGGCACCTCGGCGCATCCAGCGTTGAGCCCGGCGCCCCGGCGCCTTCCGGGGTTAAGCTCGGCGCCTTCCGGAGTTGAGCTCGGCACCTCGACGCCTTCCGGGGTTGAGCTCAGCGCCTCGGCGCCTTCCGGAGTTGAGCTTGGCACCTCATCGCCTTTCCTGGGTTGAGCTCGGCGCCTCGGCGCATTCCGGGGTTGAGCTCTGCGCCTAGGCGCCGCCCGGTGTTGGGATGACCTCGGATGACCCCTATAGATGACCTCAGAGCCTTGGAGGCTTCTATAGATAACCCTGTTGCCTCGGAGGCTTCTATAGATGACCTCAGAGTGTCGAGGGATTCAAGAATTGATTTCGGATCAGCAGCGGCTTCAAGAGTTGATCTCGGAGCGTCGGCGGCATCTAGTCTTGATATTGGAGCATCGGCGGCATCTAGTGTTGATTTTGGAGCCTCGGCTGCATCTAGTGTTGATTTTGGAGCCTCAATCTTCTATAGATGATATTGGATTCTCTGCAGCTTCAAGAGTTGGATGTTGTAGCCTCTATAGCTTCTAGAGTTGGTATTGGAGCCTCAGCAACTTCTAGAGTTGATCTTGGAGCCTCAGTTGTGTAAGCCTTTGTTGAATGGTTCAGTTGAAACAAGGAATTTCTTCTTCTGTTTTCACTGGTTTGCTGGCCCGTCGCTGAGGATGTGCAGCCAGTTAACTTATGGGTACCTTTCCTTCACCATCTCCCGAACTTGTTCAAGGTGTGCCCAGCTTGCTGGCGGGTCTTGCCTTCTTTTTGGGGAGATGGCGCAGAAGACAGCGGCGGAAGGCTGTGCTCCTGCATATAATACTCCAGTGTTGAGGGTCACCTGCTGAAATGAACCGACTGGACTTCTATGGAGTGTTTGCAGAAGTAATTCTCACTGAAGTCCACATGAATCAAACACGGGTTGTGCTTGAGATTCTCCCTCAGCTCTCTGTATGCTGCATATTTCCATCTGATGTTGAAAAGGTGGTACCTGAACCCGAAGGTCCTGGAACTGACTGAAAAGTGTGTCCTTAGTTGTCGTCACCTCCTTCTTCACTATAATGTTGGCCCTCTGTTCTTCATCTTTGGAGTTCTCAACTGAACATTGGGTCAGGGTAATTTCTTTGTTTGATGGGGTTTTAGATGTGAGCGTTAATGTGGAATTCCTTACACTCATCGTACTCATCATATGCAGGGGTTTTAGACTTGGTGTTGCACACAGTGGCATCTGCTAAGATTTTTTTTGGTGATAAGCCCACAGCTGTACAGGCTGTTAGCCATGAATTTGAGATTCTCATGGGTTTTATACTGGCACATCTCACGGTCAGATTCCATGGGTGTCACAACCCAAAATGGCCTAAAGGTGCAGAAGAAAGAGTACAAGATCGAGTCTTGACTTTCTGACAGGAACTTCCTGTGTAGATTCTTCATTGTGTCAGTCAGCTCCCTTTGCATCTTCTTATTGTTTCGTGTGACAATTTGTTTCATCCTACAGTCATGCGACTCAGCAGTTGCCCGGTTTCTCATCGTCCACACAAAAGGTACAAAGATCTCCATCTGATCCAGCCCTCTTCTTTGAAAAAACTAAAATATTCTGGGCGAGCCTTTGCAGTCAGCACTTCTTCACTATTTTCTCAGCAGTTACTCTTGCAATCATCTGCCTCTCCTTCACTTTTCTGGTGTTGTGATATTTAGTTCTAATGCCTTCGACCAATGAGGAGTGCAACAGAAGGGTTTTTCTAATGGTTGGATGGACAGGATGATGCCTCAGCACAGCAATCAGAGGAGATTTGGAGTTCCCCTTAGTGCGTTTGAAATGTCTTGTATTTTTCTCATTTTCCAAGGTGGCTTGAAGTTTCTTGATCTCTTTCGTGATCCTTTTCTTTTCATCATTGGTCTTTATTTGACCGTGACGTATTTGTCGAAAACACAATCAGCACTATTAATATTGCAATCAGTAAACTAATCAATGAATCAATCAACAAATCAGTTAATCAATGAATGAATGAATCAACAAACAAACATAGTAATAACATGGATATGTTTAGTAATATAGAATAATGCACACATATTGTGAACTGTTGTGAACACAACTCAAATAGATCCTGACTAATAAAGCATCAAAGTACCCAGCTTCAAGCTTGATCTAACCTTGAGGGCCCTGGTATTGGGTCATGTTCATGAAGTGGGGGTTGGGGTAAAATATTCCCGGTTGTTGCTCTGGCTTTTTCTTCTCTCTTCATCTTTCTCAATTTTTCCCTTAGAACACACTTCTCTCTCTCACTGACATCTGCAATTATCTTCTTTTTCCATGTCTCTCTGACATTCTCTTTCTCAAGGTCATTTTGTTTTCTCTCTAAGTCTGCATTAAGGTGTGCTCTGTAACGCTGCTGCATTGAAGGAAGCTCTGAGTGATGGTGCCATTTCCTAACAGATGCATGTAACCATTATAATATATATATATATTATATATATATATATATATATATATATATATATATATATATATATATATATATATATATATATATATATATATACAGTTGAAGTCGGAAGTTAACATACACCTTAGCCAAATACTTTTAATCTCAGTTTTTCACAATTCCTGACATGTAATCCTAGTAAAAATTATCTGTCTTAGGTCAGTTAGGATCACCACTTTATTTTAAGAATGTGAAATGTCAGAATAATAGTAGAGAGAATGATTTCTTTCAGATTTGATTTCTTTCATCACATTCCCAGTGGGTCAGAAGTTTACATAAACCCAATTATTATTTGGTAGCATTGCCTTTAAATTGCTTAATTTGGGTCAAACATTTTGGGTAGCCTTCCACAAGCTTCCCACAATAAATTGGGTGAATTTTATCTCAATTCTCCTGACAGAGCTGGTGTACCTGAGTCAGGTTCGTAGGGATCCTTGCTCGCACACGCTTTTTCAGTTCTGCCCACACATTTTCTATAGGATTGAGGTAAGGGCTTTGTGAAGGCCACTCCAATACCTTGAATTTGTTGTCCTTAAGCCATTTTGCCACAACTTTGGAAGTATGCTTGGGGTCATTGTTCATTTCGAAGACCCATTTGTGACCAAACTTTAACTTCCTGACTGATGTCTTGATGTTGCTTCAATATATCCACATAATTTTCCTGCCACATGATGTCGTCGATTTTGTGAAGTGCACCAATCCCTCCTGCGGCAAAGCACCCCTACATCATGAAGCTGCCACCCCCGTGCTTCACGGTTGGGATGGTGTTCTTCGGCTTGCAAGCCTCCCCTTTCTCCTCCAAACATAACAATGGTCATTATGGCTAAACAGTTCTATTTTTGTTTCATCAGACCAGAGGACATTTCTCCAAAAAGTAAAATATTTGTCCCCATGTGCAGTTGCAGACCGTAGTCGGGATTTTTATGGCTCTTTTGGAGCAGTGGCTTCTTCCTTGCTGAGCGGCCTATCCGGTTATGTCGATATGGGACTCGTTTTACTGTGGATGTAGATACTTTTGTACCTGTTTCCTTCAGCATCTTCACAAGGTCCTTTGCTGATGTTCTGGATTGATTTGCACTTTTCGCACCAAAGTACGTTCATCTCTAGGAGACAGAACGTGTCTCCTTCCTGAGTGGTATAACGACTGCATGGTCCCATGGTGTTTATACTTGCATACTATCGTTTGTACAGATGAACGTGGTACCTTCAGGTGTTTGGAAATTGCTCCCAAGGATGAACCATACTTGCGGAGGTCTACAATTTTTTTTAAAGTCTTGGCTGATTTCTTTTGACTTTCCCATGATGTCAAGCAAAGAGGCACTGAGTTTGAAGGTAGGCCTTGAAATACATCCACAGGTACACCTACAATTGACTCAAATGATGTAAATTAGCCTATCAGAAGCTTCTAAAGCCATGACATCATTTTCTGGAATTTTCCAAGCTGTTTAATTGCACAGTCAACTTAGTGCATGAAACCTCTGACCCAATGGAATTGTGATACAGTGAATTAGAAGTGAAATAATTTGTCTGTAAACAATTGTTGGAAAAATTACTTGTGTCATGCACAAATTAGACGTCCTAACCAACTATCCAAAACTACAGTTTGTTAACCAGACATTTGTGGAGTGGTTGAAATATGAGTTAATGACTACAACCTAAGT
Source organism: Oncorhynchus clarkii lewisi (assembly GCF_045791955.1). Taxonomy (NCBI): domain Eukaryota; kingdom Metazoa; phylum Chordata; class Actinopteri; order Salmoniformes; family Salmonidae; genus Oncorhynchus; species Oncorhynchus clarkii. The sequence goes on along the minus strand of NC_092165.1, from coordinate 56,669,826 downwards.
GAGGAAACTTCCGACTTCAACTGTGTGTGTGTGTGTGTGTGTGTGTGTGTGTGTTTGCGTGCGTGTGTGTATGTATGTATGTATGTACAGTGCCTTGCGAAAGTATTCGGCCCCCTTGAACTTTGCGACCTTTTGCCACATTTCAGGCTTCAAACATGAAGATATAAAACCCAAAAATTGGGCGTGCAAAATTATTCAGCCCCCTTAAGTTAATACTTTGTAGCGCCACCTTTTGCTGCGATTACAGCTGTAAGTCGCTTGGGGTATGTCTCTATCAGTTTTGCACATCGAGAGACTGAATTTTTTTCCCATTCCTCCTTGCAAAACAGCTTGAGCTCAGTGAGGTTGGATGGAGAGCATTTGTGAACAGCAGTTTTCAGTTCTTTCCACAGATTCTCGATTGGATTCAGGTCTGGACTTTGACTTGGCCATTCTAACACCTGGACATGTTTATTTTTGAACCATTCCATTGTAGATTTTGCTTTATGTTTTGGATCATTGTCTTGTTGGAAGACAAATCTCCGTCCCAGTCTCAGGTCTTTTGCAGACTCTATCAGGTTTTCTTCCAGAATGGTCCTGTATTTGGCTCCATCCATCTTCCCATCAATTTTAACCATCTTCCCTGTCCCTGCTAAAGAAAAGCAGGCCCAAACCATGATGCTGCCACCACCATGTTTGACAGTGGGGATGGTGTGTTCAGGGTGATGAGCTGTGTTGCTTTTACGCCAAACATAACGTCTTGCATTGTTGCCAAAAAGTTCAATTTTGGTTTAATCTGACCAGAGCACCTTCTTCCACATGTTTGGTGTGTCTCCCAGGTGGCTTGTGGTAAACTTTAAATGACACTTTTTATGGATATCTTTAAGAAATGGCTTTCTTCTTGCCACTTTTCCATAAAGGCCAGATTTGTGTAATATACGACTGATTGTTGTCCTATGGACAGAGTCTCCCACCTTAGCTGTAGATCTCTGCAGTTCATCCAGAGTGATCATGGGCCTCTTGGCTGCATCTCTGATCAGTCTTCTCCTTGTATGAGCTGAAAGTTTAGAGGGACGGCCAGGTCTTGGTAGATTTGCATTGGTCTGATACTCCTTCCATTTTCAATATTATCGCTTGCACAGTGCTCCTTGGGATGTTTAAAGCTTGGGAAATATTTTTGTATCCAAATCCGGCTTTAAACTTCTTCACAACAGTATCTCGGACCTGCCTGGTGTGTTCCTTGTTCTTCATGATGCTCTCTGCGCTTTTAACGGACCTCTGAGACTATCACAGTGCAGGTGCATTTATACGGAGACTTGATTACACACAGGTGGATTGTATTTATCATCATTAGTCATTTAGGTCAACATTGGATCATTCAGAGATCCTCACTGAACTTCTGGAGAGAGTTTGCTGCACTGAAAGTAAAGGGGCTGAATAATTTTGCACGCCCAATTTTTCAGTTTTTGATTTGTTAAAAAAGTTTGAAATATCCAATAAATGTCGTTCCACTTCATGATTGTGTCCCACTTGTTGTTGATTCTTCACAAAAAAATACAGTTTTATATCTTTATGTTTGAAGCCTGAAATGTGGCAAAAGGTCGCAAAGTTCAAGGGGGCCGAATACTTTCGCAAGGCACTGTATATATATACACACAGTACCAGTCAAAAGTTTGGACACAATATATATATTTCATTTTTTCTATTTTCTACCATCATAGTAGAAGACATAAAAAATACAAAACAACACATATGGAATTTTGCAGTAACCAAAAAAGTGTTAAACATTTCAACATACATTTTAGATTCTTCAAAGTAGCCAATCTTTGCCTTGACAGCTTTGCACACTCTTCATTCTTTCAACCAGCTTCCAACTCATTCCAAACCATCTCAATTAGTTTGAGGTCGTGTGATTGTGGAGGCGAGGTAATTTGATGCCACACTCATCACTCTCCTTCATAGTCCCACTAAGCACAAACCAGATGGGATGGCGTATCGTTGCAGAATGCTTTGGTAACCATGCTGGTTAAGTGTGCCTTGAATTCTAAATAAATCACTGACAGTGTCACCAGCAAAACACCCCCACACCATCACACCTCCTCCTCCATGCTTCACGGTGGGAATCACACATGCGTAGATCATCCGTTCATCCACTCTGTGTCTCACATAGACACGACGGTTAGAACCGAAAATCCCAACATTTGGACTCCTCAGACAGATTTCCACTGGTCTAATGTCCATTGCTCGTGTTTCTTGGTCCAAGCAAGTCTCTTCTTATTGGTGTCCTTAAGTAGTGGTTTCTTTGCAGCAATTCGACCATGAAGGCCTGATTCACACGTTCTCCTCTGAATAGTTGATGTTGAGGTGTGTCTGTTACTTGAACTCTGACATGAACTTGGTGGGTGGGGTGTGTAATAGAAGTCTTTGTTAGAAGGTTGCGTGTAGCTGTTGGTCTGCGTTTTTCTTCCACAATGGACTGGGGCAGACCCACTGTAGTGCCCGAGATGGTCAGAGAGGAATATCCAGATTCAAAGAATGTTCAGTGTTGGCTCAGCGATATTCACTCTGCGGTCCCAGGGTCACTCCATGGCCTGGCTGAAGGGTCACTCCATGGCCTGTATTAACAACATCGGTAGATGTAGAGGGGTGGCTCTGCCCGGCATCGCGGCGGAGACCTTGGTGCCAGCAGCGGGGTAGGGGTCTTGCCCAGTGTCGAGGGCAGTGACTTTGGAGCAGGCTGCAAGATGTGGACCTTGCCCGGAGTCGAGGGCAGTGACCTCAGAGAGGGCCGCAGGGTGAGGGCCTTGCCCGATGTTGAGGGCAGTGACCTCAGAGCGGGCCACAGGGTGGGGACCTTGTCGGTGTCAAGGGCAGTGACCTCTGTGTGAGCAGCAGGGTGCATCATAGGAGATCTCACCGTTGCTGCGGTCACCTTTGCTGGGGGGTTCACAGTCGCCAGGGTCTCTGTTGCTGGGGGGCTCACCATCGCCGGGGGCACCATCACCGGGGACACCATCGCTGGGGTCACCACTGCCGGGTGTCGCCGCCGAGGGTCACCATCATTGTTCTGGTCACCTTCGCTTGAGGGCTCACTGTCGCTGGGGACACCGTTGCCGGGGGCAACACTTCTCCCCCTCTCCTCCGGTTTTGCTGCTGGGACTGGGTAGCCGCTAGAAGAGCAGTCCTGCACCTCCGTTCTCTCCAACTGGTCCAAACTCCTCTCAACTAGGTCCCATATCCTCTCAATCTTCTCTTCCAGGTATGCTGGAAGGCAAGCAGGGACATGCTCAACTTCAGATACCCTTTCATTGGGAAGAAAATGTGAACTAAAAATCCAGAATATTATAAAATTATAATAATCTTCACAAAAAGGCAAAATAGGCCAGTCTTGTTCTCACTGTGCTAGCTGCCATTGGGTTGCCATAGCAACAAGTTCAGGGATTGTGCAGTGCAAGGGGAGGGGGGAGACCCTGTAAATAGCTATCTACTGTAGCAACTGAATCTAGCTAACAAGCTAGCTGGCAATGTCGCAATCAGTGAGAATGCCCCAAAACACACACAAACGTCTGAAAGTCCACATAAAAGATTGGATGGCTCACATTTTTTTTCACTGGTGTTGTGGTTCGAGATCTTCATTGAGTGTGAGCTATCATTAGCTAATGCTCAATCACCTCAGCAGCTAACCTTAACCTGGCTAGCACTGTGAATCTAGCTAACTAATAAATCACTGTACAGCAGATATGGAGGACGTGGGTGGAAAGACCACAACAAACCTTCTTTCCGTGATGTTTATTGTACACAAGCAACAAACACTTAAGGACTGACTAGCTCCAGCACCGAACAATCTGGGATCTATGCCGGGGTCATACGTAAAGTCAACTCCCCTAAAATGACAATTACACAAAACATGAATGTGGTGCTGACTGGTGATTGGCCAAGACTATTGGTATGTAAAATGACAATCTTCTTGCAATATTGAAAAAATATGTTTTTATGATTTCTGCATTGACAGTTTGAAGTGGATCACAGACCAACACTACCACCATGTTGGGTCTGGACTTCAGGAACCGCCTCCGCTGACAACCCAATCTGTACCCATCACATCCATCGTCCACAACAAACACTTTAATTTTCTGTTAAATAAATCAAATACATTTTGAGCAAAGATTTGCCTACGTTTGCATCTTTACAGAAAACGGGTGTTGTGATTAGAGCTCTGGATTTACTATGCTGCATTTTTAAAACAGATATAGCAGAGATGTGCTTTGGATTAAATATGACAATGTTTGCCTTGTTGCCTGAATATGCTGCTGTATGCTCAGATACAGTGCCTTGCGAAAGTATTCGGCCCCCTTGAACTTTGCGACCTTTTGCCACATTTCAGGCTTCAAACATAAAGATATAAAACTGTATTTTTTTGTGAAGAATCAACAACAAGTGGGACACAATCATGAAGTGGAACGACATTTATTAGATATTTCAAACTTTTTTAACAATCAAAAACTGAAAAATTGGGCGTGTAAAATTATTCAGCCCCTTTACTTTCAGTGCAGCAAACTCTCTCCAGAAGTTCAGTGAGGATCTCTGAATGATCCAATGTTGACCTAAATGACTAATGATGATAAATACAATCCACCTGTGTGTAATCAAGTCTCCGTATACAGTGCCTTGCGAAAGTATTCGGCCCCCTTGAACTCTGCGACCTTTTGCCACATTTCAGGCTTCAAACATAAAGATATAAAACTGTATTTTTTTGTGAAGAATCAACAACAAGTGGGACACAATCATGAAGTGGAACGACATTTATTGGATATTTCAAACTTTTTTAACAAATCAAAAACTGAAAAATTGGGCGTGCAAAATTATTCAGCCCCTTTACTTTCAGTGCAGCAAACTCTCTCCAGAAGTTCAGTGAGGATCTCTGAATGATCCAATGTTGACCTAAATGACTAATGATGATAAATACAATCCACCTGTGTGTAATCAAGTCTCCGTATAAATGCACCTGCACTGTGATAGTCTCAGAGGTCCGTTAAAAGCGCAGAGAGCATCATGAAGAACAAGGAACACACCAGGCAGGTCCGAGATACTGTTGTGAAGAAGTTTAAAGCCGGATTTGGATACAAAAAGATTTCCCAAGCTTTAAACATCCCAAGGAGCACTGTGCAAGCGATAATATTGAAATGGAAGGAGTATCAGACCACTGCAAATCTACCAAGACCTGGCCGTCCCTCTAAACTTTCAGCTCATACAAGGAGAAGACTGATCAGAGATGCAGCCAAGAGGCCCATGATCACTCTGGATGAACTGCAGAGATCTACAGCTGAGGTGGGAGACTCTGTCCATAGGACAACAATCAGTCGTATATTGCACAAATCTGGCCTTTATGGAAGAGTGGCAAGAAGAAAGCCATTTCTTAAAGATATCCATAAAAAGTGTTGTTTAAAGTTTGCCACAAGCCACCTGGGAGACACACCAAACATGTGGAAGAAGGTGCTCTGGTCAGATGAAACCAAAATTGAACTTTTTGGCAACAATGCAAAACGTTATGTTTGGCGTAAAAGCAACACAGCTCATCACCGTGAACACACCATCCCCACTGTCAAACATGGTGGTGGCAGCATCATGGTTTGGGCCTGCTTTTCTTCAGCAGGGACAGGGAAGATGGTTAAAATTGATGGGAAGATGGATGGAACCAAATACAAGACCATTCTGGAAGAAAACCTGATGAAGTCTGCAAAAGACCTGAGACTGGGACGGAGATTTGTCTTCCAACAAGACAATGATCCAAAACATAAAGCAAAATCTACAATGGAATGGTTCAAAAATAAACATATCCAGGTGTTAGAATGGCCAAGTCAAAGTCCAGACCTGAATCCAATCGAGAATCTGTGGAAAGAACTGAAAACTGCTGTTCACAAATGCTCTCCATCCAACCTCACTGAGCTCGAGCTGTTTTGCAAGGAGGAATGGGAAAAAATGTCAGTCTCTCGATGTGCAAAACTGATAGTGACATACCCCAAGCGACTTACAGCTGTAATCGCAGCAAAGGGTGGCGCTACAAAGTATTAACACAAGCCTGAGATTACCATGCGCAATGCCAAGTGTCGGCTGGTGTGGTGTAAAGCAGTGGAAACACGTTCTCTGGAGTGATATTAACAAGATTGCACCGGAGGGGAGGGCTGTCGTCTTATTACACTCTCTCCCAAGATGGCATAGCAGTTCAGACGTATTTTTGTCCTCGTCCTGTCGTGTCCCGTGTATATATATATATATTTACAACTTTTTTTTCACATACATTTTTAATTTTCCAAAAACTCATCTTCAGAACACTCTCCTGCAATCCGTTTCACCAATTTATATTTATATAAAAAAAGTATTATTTACCTCAGATCTGTGATCCTCCGAGAGGCTAGCCAGAAATTAGCCAGAAGCTAGCCGGGAGCTAGCCAGAAGCTGGTCCAGAAGCTACTCTGAAGCTGGTTCAGGGGCTAGTTCAGAAGCTAGTTAGCTTATTTACTGGCTAATCGTTGGTACTCAGCTGACCACGGTTTGTGGTCATCGGCTGTCCTTTGGCTCGAGAATCTATCGCCAGTTTTGTACGGCGCGGTGCAGCGCAGCGCGGCTCGGAGCGGAACATATCGGACCAATTTTTCTCTCCATGTCCCTGGATTTCGGCCGCTGGCTCTGGACGTCCATGCCTGGATCTCGCAGCTAGCTAGCTGCTATCCGTGTGACTATCGGCTTTCGTCGATTCCGGAGCTAACATCAATTGTTCCGGAGCTAGCCAGCTGAAGAGTTCCATCAATCACTCCTGGGCTGCAGTCACCTATCCGGACCCGTTTTGCTGCCTACGCGGAGCCCCACCGGGCCTTCACGGCTAGACTGCCGACGTTGTCTACCCGAGGGAACTGTCCGGCTGGCTCCTCCGGCGCAACGTTGCCTGGGCGCTCATCTGCAGCCTGCTAGCCGTTGGCTATCTTATCGGCTGCTATCTGAATAGACAATCTGACCATTTTTATTTTATTTTTATTTATTGATTTATTTTTCTTCTTGGGCCTCTATAACTATATCTATTGTTTTTATTTTTGTTGTTGTTGTGTGATTTGGATTCATCCCCTCTACCACACGGAAACCCACTAATCTACTGACGGAACGCAAGAGTTGGCTAATAACAGACCTCCATCTTATGCTAGCTTGCTCCTATGCTAGCTTGCTACCGATTTAGCTGTCTAAATCGCCGTGACCCCCAACCAACCTCTCCACTCACTGGACCCTTTTGATCACTCGACTGAGCATGCCTCTCCTTCATGTCAATATGCCTTGTCCATTGCTGTTCTGGTTAGTGTTTATTGGCTTATTTCACTGTAGAGCCTCTAGTCCTGCTCATTATACCTTATCCAACCTATTAGTTCCACCACCCACACATGCAATGACATCTCCTGGTTTCAATGATGTTTCTAGAGACAATATCTCTCTCTTCATCACTCAATACCTAGGTTTACCTCCACTGTATTCACATCCTACCTTACCTTTGTCTGTACATTATACCTTGATGCTATTTTATCGCCCCCAGAAACCTCCTTTTACTCTCTGTTCCAGACGTTCTAAACGACCAATTCTTATTGCTTTTAGCCGCACCCTTATTCTACTACTACTACTCTGTTCATCTGGCGATGTAGAGGTGAATCCAGGCCCTGCAGTGCCTAGCTCCACTCCTATTCCCCAGGCGCTCTCTTTTGACGACTTCTGTAACCGTAATAGCCTTGGTTTCATGCATGTTAACATTAGAAGCCTCCTCCCTAAGTTTGTTCTATTCACTGCTTTAGCACACTCTGCCAACCCGGATGTTCTAGCTGTGTCTGAATCCTGGCTTAGGAAGACCACCAAAAATTCAGACATTTTAATTCCAAACTACAACATTTTCAGACAAGATAGAACTGCCAAAGGGGGCGGTGTTGCAATCTACTGCAAAGATAGCCTGCAGAGTTCTGTCCTACTATCCAGGTCTGTACCCAAACAATTTGAACTTCTACTTTTAAAAATCCACCTCTCTAAAAACAAGTCTCTCACCATTGCCGCCTGCTATAGACCACCCTCTGCCCCCAGCTGTGCTCTGGACACCATATGTGAACTGATTGCCCCCCATCTCTCTTCAGAGCTTGTGCTGCTAGGCGACCTAAACTGGAACATGCTTAACACCCCAGCCATCCTACAATCTAACTTGATGCCCTCAACCTCACACAAATTATCAATGAACCTACCAGGTACCTCCCCAAAGCCTTAAACACGGGCACCCTCATAGATATCATCCTAACCAACTTGCCCTCTAAATACACCTCTGCTGTTTTCAACCAAGATCTCAGCGATCACTGCCTCATTGCCTGAATCCGTAATGGGTCAGCGGTCAAACGACCTCCACTCATCACTGTAAAACGCTCCCTGAAACACTTCAGCGAGCAGGCCTTTCTAATCGACCTGGCCGGGGTATCCTGGAAGGATATTGATCTCATCCCGTCAGTAGAGGATGCCTGGATATTTTTTTTAAATGCCTTCCTAACCATCTTAAATAAACATGCCCCATTCAAGAAATTTAGAACCAGGAATAGATATAGCCCTTGGTTCTCCCCAGACCTGACTGCCCTTAACCAACAAAAAAACATCCTATGGCGTTCTGCATTAGCATCGAACAGCCCCCGTGATATGCAGCTGTTCAGGGAAGCTAGAAACCATTATACACAGGCAGTTAGAAAAGCCAAGGCTAGCTTTTTCAAGCAGAAATTTGTTTCCTGCAACACTAACTCAAAAAAGTTCTGGGACACTGTAAAGTCCATGGAGAATAAGAACCCCTCCTCCCAGCTGCCCACTGCACTGAAGATAGGAAACACTGTCACCACTGATAAATCCACCATAATTGAGAATTTCAATAAGCATTTTTCTACGGCTGGCCATGCTTTCCACCTGGCAACTCCTACCCCGGTCAACAGCACTGCACCCCCCACAACAACTCGCCCAAGCCTTAGCCATTTCTCCTTCTCCCAAATCTGCTCAGCTGATGTTCTGAATGAGCTGCAAAATCTGGACCCCTACAAATCAGCCGGGCTAGACAATCTGGACCCTTTCTTTCTAAAATTATCTGCCAAAATTGTTGCCACCCCTATTACTAGCCTGTTCAACCTCTCTTTCGTGTCGTCTGAGATTCCCAAAGATTGGAAAGCAGCTGCGGTCATCCCCCTCTTCAAAGGGGGTGACACTCTTGACCCAAACTGCTACAGACCTATATCTATCCTACCATGCCTTTTTAAGGTCTTCGAAAGCCAAGTCAACAAACAGATTACCGACCATTTCGAATCTCACCATACCTTCTCTGCTATGCAATCTGGTTTCAGAGCTGGTCATGGGTGCACCTCAGCCACGCTCAAGGTCCTAAATGATATCTTAACCGCCATCGATAAGAAACATTACTGTGCAGCCGTATTCATTGATCTGGCCAAGGCTTTCGACTCCGTCAATCACCACATCCTCATCGGCAGACTCGACAGCCTTGGTTTCTCAAATGATTGCCTCGCCTGGTTCACCAACTACTTCTCTGATAGAGTTCAGTGTGTCAAATCGGAGGGTCTGCTGTCCGGACCTCTGGCAGTCTCTATGGGGGTGCCACAGGGTTCAATTCTTGGACCGACTCTCTTCTCTGTATACATCAATGAGGTCGCTCTTGCTGCTGGTGAGTCTCTGATCCACCTCTATGCAGACGACACCATTCTGTATACTTCTGGCCCTTCTTTGGATACTGTGTTAACAACCCTCCAGGCAAGCTTCAATGCCATACAACTCTCCTTCCGTGGCCTCCAATTGCTCTTAAATACAAGTAAAACTAAATGCATGCTCTTCAACCGATCGCTACCTGTACCTACCCGCCTGTCCAACATTACTACTCTGGACGGCTCCGACTTAGAATACGTGGACAACTACAAATACTTAGGTGTCTGGTTAGACTGTAAACTCTCCTTCCAGACCCATATCAAACATCTCCAATCCAAAGTTAAATCTAGAATTGGCTTCCTATTTCGCAACAAAGCATCCTTCACTCATGCTGCCAAACATACCCTTGTAAAACTGACCATCCTACCAATCCTCGACTTTGGCGATGTCATTTACAAAATAGCCTCCAATACCCTACTCAACAAATTGGATGCAGTCTATCACAGTGCAATCCGTTTTGTCACCAAAGCCCCATTGCGACCTGTACGCTCTCGTTGGCTGGCCCTCGCTTCATACTCGTCGCCAAACCCACTGGCTCCATGTCATCTACAAGACCCTGCTAGGTAAAGTCCCCCCTTATCTCAGCTCGCTGGTCACCATTGCATCTCCCACCTGTAGCACACGCTCCAGCAGGTATATCTCTCTAGTCACCCCCAAAACCAATTCTTTCTTTGGCCGCCTCTCCTTCCAGTTCTCTGCTGCCAATGACTGGAACGAACTACAAAAATCTCTGAAACTGGAAACACTTATCTCCCTCACTAGCTTTAAGCACCAACTGTCAGAGCAGCTCACAGATTACTGCACCTGTACATAGCCCACCTATAATTTAGCCCAAACAACTACCTCTTTCCCTACTGTATTTTATTTATTTATTTATTTTGCTCCTTTGCACCCCCATTATTTTTATTTCTACTTTTCACATTCTCCCATTGCAAATCTACCATTCCAGTGTTTTACTTGCTATATTGTATCTACTTTGCCACCATGGCCTTTTTGCCTTTACCTCCCTTATCTCACCTCATTTGCTCACATCGTATATAGACTTGTTTATACTGTATTATTGACTGTATGTTTGTTTTACTCCATGTGTAACTCTGTGTCGTTGTATGTGTCGAACTGCTTTGCTTTATCTTGGCCAGGTCGCAATTGTAAATGAGAACTTGTTCTCAACTTGCCTACCTGGTTAAATAAAGGTGAAATAAAAATAAAATAAAAAATAGGCTCTTAACCAAGCATGCTATTTTGTTAGTTTTTTCGCTTGTTTGTAACTTGGTTTGTAGATAATGTTGCTGCTACTGTCTCTTATGTTGGAATAGAGCTTCTGGGCATCAGAACTGGGATTACCCACCTCAAATTGGACGAGTTCTACTTCAATGAGTCGGACACAAGGGATGTACTACAGACATCCGACCAGGCCCAGATCCCTGGATGCGAGGGATGTACTATAGACATCCGACCAGGCCCAGATCCCTGGATGCGAGGGATGTACTACAGACATCCGACCAGGCCCAGATCCCTGGATGTGAGGGATGTACTACAGACATCCGACCAGGCCCAGATATCCATGATTCGTTGGAAAAGGAAACGTAGGTTTCGCAGAAAGAGATCAGGATGCCTTGTGAGGATCAGGCGACGAGTGGCTAATCTGCCCTTGCCTTCCATTCTGCTAGCTATCATTCAATCACTGGAAAATAAATGGGACGAACTAAAAGCACGTATATCCTACCAACAGGACATTAAAAACTGTAATGATTTATGCTTCACTGAGTTGTGGCTGAACGACAACATTAAGAACATACAGCTGGCGGGTTATACACTATCGACAGAATAGCATCCTCTGGTAAGACACGGGGCGGGGGCCTATGCATATTTGTATGCAATAGCTGGTGCACGATATCTAAGGAAGTATCAAGGTTTTGCTCGCCTGAGGTAAAGTATCTCATGATAATCTGTAGACCACAGTATCTACCTAGAGAGTTTTTACCTGTATTTTTCGTAACTGTCAAGATACCACCACAGACCAAGACTGGCACGAAAACTGCACTCAATGAGCTGTATTCCACCATATGCAAACAGGAAAACACGCATCCAGAGGCGACGCTCCTAGTGTCTGGGGACTTAAATGCAGGGAAATTTAAATAAGTTTTACCTAATTTCTATCAGCATGTTAAATGTGAAAACAGATGGAGAAGAAATCTAGCCCACCTTTACTCCACATACAGAGATGCGTAGAAAGCTCTCCCTCACCCTCCATTTGGCAAATCTGACCATAACTCGATCCTCCTGATTCCTGCTTACAAGCAAAAATTAAAGTAGGAAGCACTAGTGACTCGATCTATAAAAAGTGTCTTTATCAATAAGTGGATCGAGAACATCGTCCCCACAGTGACTGTACGTACATACCTCAACCAGAAGCCATGGATTACAGGCAACATCCGCACTGTGCAAAAGGGTAGAGTTGCCGCTTTTAAGGAACGGGACTCTAACCTGGAAGGTTATAAGAAATCCTGCCCTCCGACGAACCATCAAACCTGCAAAGCGTCAATACAGGACTAAGATCGAATCGTACTACACCGGCTCCGATGCTCGTTGGAGGTGGCAGAGCTTGCAAACTATTACAGACTACAAAGGAAAGCACAGCCGAGAGCTGCCCAGTGACACAAGCCTACCAGATGAGCTAAATAACTTATATGCTCGCTTTGAGGCAAGTAAAACTGAAACATGAATGAGATCATCAGCTGTTCCGGATTACTGTGTGATCAGGCTCTCCGTAGTCGATGTAAGACCTTTAAACAGGTCAATTTTGGAATGAGACAAGCTGGTGTCCACATACTTCTGGTCATGTAGTGTTTGAGGATGAATATTTCATATCGTGTAAGGATATCTACTGAAATGATGTATTTTGGGAAAAATACAGATCCATAAGTTATCAGGAATGAGTGAGCTTGGGTTCATTGTCCTGTTGGAAGGTGAGCCTAACTGACTAACATCATGAAACACTAAAATATAGATAAAACAGGCTGTTGATACTTAGCGCTGTTGTTTTCCCATCCCAAAAATGAGTGACACTTCCTGAATGTGATGTCATTGTGGGAAGGGGCTGCTCTTTAAAGGGGTATTACTACAAACTAACAGGGTGGAAAGGGAAATCAGGGACACACAGAAATTCTTAAAATCAATGAACATTATTTTTTTTTTACAGAGATTTTTATTAGGACTATAAAATAATTAGTAAATATGTTGAATATTTTATAACTGAATATTTCTCGTAGATGTTGATGAATACCATGCTGGGACATGACAAAAACACCTACATCCACAAAACAAAAATGGTCAAAATGCAAAAAACAACCTTTGAGATTCATATCTTTGTGTTTTCATGGTAAAGGACAACTGACTTCAGGAATGTCCCAGCTAGCCAATTTGAAGCAGTCCTTCAATCAATGTAGCCTTTATCATGTCTTTCAGCAGCAATCCTAATTAAACACTCTTAAAAACAATGTTGAAAAGGAAATCATGTTAGCTAACTTCGCTAGGTACTGTAGGCCTACATTGTTTGCAGAAAAAAAGTACATTAGGTCTACTTACCTCTATATGTTTATCCAAATGTACAAAGTTACTACCGGTAGCTTGCTAAGTAAACTTATAAGCTAACAGTAATATTACATCGGCAAATGTGCCCTTCTGCTGCTTGACAGATAAACAGGCAGAGCCAACAAAAGATAAACCACTCATACTTGTCAGGTATAGTTCACGTTTATTTTATAATCACTCAAATATCCAATTAATGGCGGTCAATATTGAGAGATATCGTGAGGCTACCCTACGAATCTGAAATGACATGATCAGTTGATGTTTACTGAAAAGTGTGCAGTTACTTGCTGTATAACCTCTGATGATAGAGCTAAATGTGCGCACTTGTTTTGGGTGGAAAAATAGTACATTTATAGGTTTGACTATGCTCTTCAAGTGGTGATGATATTACAACCAATAGTTTACATTTATTTAACAATCCCTTTGAAAACGGAATGGATTTAGGGTAGATGGGAAAACAACCTATTACTGCTACCTTGGGACATTTCAAGGCAACATGATGACCTACATGGGCTGTTTACTGATATAAAATAACTATAATATGTGCCTGTTTCAGACAAGGTCTTTGGATATGTCTAGAACATGAATCTTCCCGATTGCCTGGCGAAATATGATGACAGCTGAGATCACTAGTCTCATTCTGTAACATAGATTTTTTAAATGTTTTTTATCACGCTGTTCTTCAATTTACAAAGCTTTTTTGTCACAATATGCACGAGCGTTGCAAAATAAATGTACACATACATTTTATACAATCATTGCACCCATACTGCTTACGCACATCAATGACGCATCTGCGTAGCCAGGCGCTAAAATAGAACTTGGTTCTATTTGTGATGTTTAACGCACTGCAAGTCCCACCTCTCCCATCTCATTGGTTTTTAGGAGCATATACCCATGTGGGTGATTGAAAGATGAGGTCCACACTCCAGTGCAGTTGGTAGTGGTAATGCACCTTAAAGTTGGTTGCCAACCGCCAAATAAAATCCAAAGAAGAAGAAGACTGAAGGAGGAGAGATTACTATAAATGAACTCGGTTTAATCTTTTATCTGTGGATTAATTGTCGGAGTAGAGGACCTTGGGCATTTCAGGTTTACATCCCAGGACAAATTAGCTAGCAACAGCCAGCTAGCTAGCTAAATTGCCCAAAATGCTTAATGCTTTTCGACCTGTCCCAAAATTAATATAGTTGGTTCAGAGTTTGTTTGTATATTCCACCTGCATGTCCTGATTAAGTCTGGTGTGGGTGGACAAAATCAACATGCTGATGGTGCAAACGGACGCACGTGCACGAGCGGTCTGGTCAAGATGTTAGTGTCCTATAGGGCGGCGCACAATTGGCCCAGCATTGTCCGGGTTAGGGGAGGTTTTGGCAGGGATAAGCAGTCATTGTAAAATAACAATTTGTTCTTAACTGACTTGCCTAGTTAAATAAAGGTTAAATATTTTTATTTACAGAGAACGGAATTCAGAGAATCACCCAATTCCAGTGTAACACGTCTGTAGAAATTCCATAGTATCATAATCTATATGCATGAATAGGCTATATATAGTTGAGGTCGGAAGTTTACATACACTTAGGTTAGAGTCATTAAAACTCGTTTTTCAACCACTCCACAAATTTCTTGTTAACAAACTATAGTTTTGGGAAGTTGGTTAGGATATCTACTTTGTGCATGACACAAGTCATTTTTCCAACAATTGTTTACAGGCAGATAATTTCACTTATAATTCACTGTATCACAATTTCAGTCAGTCAGAAAATTACATACACTAAGTTGACTTTGCCTTTAAACAGCTTGGAAAAGTCCAGAAAAGTATGCCATGGCTTTAGAAGCTTCTGAAAAGCTAATTTACAACATTTGAGTCAATTAGAGATGTACCTGTGGATGGAGGTGTACCTGTGGAGCAATTTCCAAACGCCTGAAGGTACCACGTTCATCTGTACAAACAATAGTACGCAAGGATAAACATCATGGGACCACGCAGTCGTCATACCGCTCAGGAAGGAGACGCGTTCTGTCTCCTAGAGACGAACGTACTTTAGTGCAAATCAATCCCAGAACAACAGCAAAGGACCTTGTGAAGATGCGGAGAAAACGGGTACAAAAGTATCTATATCCACAGTAAAACAAGTCCCATATGGACATAACCTGAAAGGCCGCTCAGCAAGGAAGAAGCCACTGCTCCAAAACTGCCATAAAAAAAGCCAGACTACGGTTTGCAACTGCACATGGGGACAAAGATCACACTTTTTGGAGAAATGTCCTCTGGTCTGATGAAACAAAAATATAACTGTTTGGCCATAAGGGGAGGCTTGCAAGCCGAAGAACACCATCCCAACTGTGAAGCACGGGGGTGGCAGCATCACGTTGTGGGGTGGCAGCATCATGTTGTGGGGGTGCTTTGCTGCAGGAGGGGCTGATGCACTTCACAAAATAGATGGCATCATGTGGCAGGAAAATTATGTGGATATATTGAAGCAACATCTCAAGACATCAGCCAGGAAGTTAAAGCTTGGTCGCAAATGGGTCTTCCAAATGGAAAATGACCCCAAGCATACTTCAAAAGTTGTGGCAAAATGGCTTAAGGACAACAAAATCAATTTATTGGAGTAGCCATCACAAAGCCCTGACCTCAACCCTATAGAAAATTTGTGGGCAGAACTGTAAAATGTGTGCAAGCAAGGAGACCTACAAACCTGACTCAGTTACACCAGCTCTGTCAGGAGGAATGGGCCAAAATTCACCCAACTTATTGTGGGAAGCTTATGGAAGGCTATCCGAAACGTTTGACTCAAGTCAAAAAATTTAAAGCCAATACTACCAAATACTAATTGAATGTATGTAACCTTCTGACCCACTGGGAATGTGATGAAATAAATAAAAGCTGAAAGAAATCATTCTCTCTACTATTATTCTGACATTTGACATTCTTAAAATAAAGTGGTAATCCTAACTGACCTAAAATAGGGAATTTCTACTTGGATTACATGTCAGGAATTGTGAAAAACTGAGTTTAAATGTATTTTGCTAAGGCGTATGCGAACTTTCGACTTCAACTGTACATAGAGGGGTTTACATTTAAATCAGACATTAGGCGACAGATTTTCATGTGAATATTCCAAAATCTTCATGAAATAAGATGCTCATTTTCCCACCAGAGACGTGTTTCCATCAAACTGATTATTGTGGATAAATTGAAATTAAATTAAATTTTTTCAACCAGCACAGGTTTCATAAATTCACAAATAGCGGTTAAATATTCACTTACTGTTTGAACATTTTCCTCTGATTTCCAATCCAAAGGGTCCCAGTTACAACATGTAATGTTGTTTTGTTAGATAAAAACCTTCTTTATATCCCAAAAAAGTCCATTTAGTTGGCACCATCGATTTGAGTAATCCACTCGTTCAACGTGCAGTGAACAAGTCAAAATATGTTCCTATTCATTCCCCAAAATGTAATTAAACTATAATATTTCATACGGAAAGAAGTCTGTTCAATAGGAAAGCAAAATTAGCAGGTGTGCGTCCTCTTCATCTCGCGCTCAAACACGGATTTCCAAACTGGTGTCGTGGTACTAAAACTCCTATTTCTTCTTCATTATTCAAGTTACAAGCCTGAAGCCTTGAACAAAGACTGTTGACATCTAGTGGAAGACATAGGAATTACAATCTGGGAGCTGGAATTGCATATGCCCCTATGTTTTCCATTGTCAGAGCATGGGCTCTCAAAAATTAAACAATTATGGTTGATTTTTCTTTGGATTTCCTCCTACCATATAAATTGTGTTCTAGTCCCATACATTATTTTAACATTTCCACAAACTTCAGAGTGTTTTCTATCCAATGGTACCAATTATTTGTATATCCTGGCTTCTGACCCTGAGTAATAGGCAGTTTACTTTGGGTACATCAGTCAGGCGGGAAATTGAGAAAAAATGACCCTAGCTTAATTAATTCCCAGGTACCGAATAAAACATGCAATCTAAATGGGTTTCCATAAAATGTTAAACTCAACTGATGGTTTTGTCACAAAAACTGTTGCATATTACCAAATATGCCCACGTGTACTCAAGCCAACACCTCAAATCAAATCAAATGTTATTGGTCATAATACACATATTTATTTAGTAAATGTTTTTGCAGGTGTAGCGAAATGCTTGTGTTCCTAGCTCCAACAGTGCAGTAATATCTAACAATTCACAACAATACACACAAATCTAAAAGTAAAAGAATGGAATTACGAAATATATCAATATTAGGACGAGCAATGTCGGAGTGGAATTGACTAGTGTCGTGTCTTTGGCTATGCCGGATTAAGTGATATGACATGCTATTCTATAAAATAATTTCTCCGTAATTAATATCACCTGATTGAGCTAATCATGTAAATGTAATTAACTAGAGAGTCGGGCACCACAAAATAATATTTATAGAGCTGTTATCTTCCGAATAAACTCTTAATGACCTAGTAATATTTTACATTAATAGCAGTCAATATCAATCGTTGACTTAATTCAGTCTCATCTGAAAGTTGTACATTCTTGGTTATCTGCACGAACCCTGGCTAACAATTTGAATCAGCAATACAAAATTGGGTTTAATTATTTATTTACTAAATACCTAACTAATCACACAGAATTACACATACACATAATTAAATCATAACTTGATTACAAATTCCGTCATAAAGGAAAACGTCCCTAGCGGGCGGAACAGATATGACAGCTTGTTACACAAAGGAAAAGGGCTGGGTTTGAGTGAAAGAGCGGGAAGACTGAGGGACACAGGGAGAAGCTGTGCTATCGTAAATACAGTATCTGATGCATTCTAAATTACCGCCCATTTGGAAAAAGAAAATGCAATAAAACTTTACTCTGAGCTGCGCTTCGGTAGGTTGGTGGCAGATGGAAGACCGTGTTGCCAAACCGAGTCCTTTGAAGAATGTCTCTGGTTGTCAATTGTATACGTTGTAGTAACGTCGTTGGGTAATAGACGGGATACTCTGTCTGTTCCTTCCTAACCCTCGTTGCATCTGCTGTTGCTAACTCAACGGCTAGGAGGTATCACTTCTGTAGGGAATAAGAGTTCAAAATTCATACCATTCGCAACCAAAGCTCACGATGTTGGCTTCGTTTTGTAGTTATTATCTGAACCATTCTGACATAGGACCGTCGTCCTCAAGTCCTCGGAACAGGAAGTTATATTGTCGTCAAGGGCATATATAGGAAGAGAGAGGAGGGCGTGTTTGAAAAGTTTTATAGCCCATGTCCCTTCACAGGAGCGGGCCACTGATTGTGCAGAGCCCTGTCTTATGAAAGCCCAAATCTCACATTTTAGAAGCTAAAATCACATTTCATCCCATCACGAATAATTTCATATTCAAACATTTAAATTGAACAACAATTCCATGGGAATCCGATAATTCTGAAGTGTAGACTTTCCACTCTAGAGTTTATGTCATCTTATCATTGATGAGAATGTCTCAGATGACAACCGAACTGACATCATATTCATTAAGTACCATCGCATATGTTCAATTGTTCGGATTACCAGAAGTAGTTCATAGTTCATTTCCCCCCACCTTCTGATGTTCCCAGAATCTCTATGTTAACCAAGGTTTTTGCAAATGTAACAACAGTAGGGTAGAGAGAGAAAAAAGGGGGGAAGAGGTATTTATGACTGTCATAAACCTACCCCCCAGGCCAACGTCATGACACTAGAATACAGTGGGTACAGTGCAAGTAGGCTACCTGCATTATGAGATTATTATGGATAAGCACGAGAGCAGCCAATCATCGATCATCATGTCACCAGAATAAGACCCTCAATGCTGCACATAAAGCTCATCACTGTGCACTTTCACCACCCTGTGAAGTTCATCACAAATGATTTAATCTGTAGCCTAATAACTGTTTGCTTTCCTGAATCATAGTGGGTGGACCACACATGTCATCGCGTGACTCCAAGTTACTTCGATTTATATATATTTTTTTCTTAACTCTTTCTTGAACTGCACTGTTGATTAAGAGCTTGTAAGTAAGCATTTCGCGGTTAGGTCTACACTTTTATTCAGCGCATGTGACAAATAAAGTTTGATTTGAGAGGTCACTGGTTCGATTCCCCAAGCCATCTGTTGATGTGCCCTTGAGCACGGCACTTAACTCTATTGCTCCTGTAAGTCGCTCTGGATAACAGCGTCTACTAAATGACTCAAATGTCAAATGAGTAGAGAGGAAGGAAAATGCTAATATATTGTGGACATTGATACTCTTACAGTAGCAACATCCTCACTCACATCTATCCATCTATAGATAATATGATGGTGGTAGTGATGATGATGCTGATGATGATGGTGATGATGACCACAGAGTCAATATACTGCACTAAGATTAATGACAATTATTATGTATTTTTAAAAAACTTTTATTTAACTAGGCAAGTCAGTTAAAAACAAATTAATATTTACAATGACGGCCTACCCCGGCCAAACACGGACAAGACGATATGATGGTTATGTAACGACGTTCGTCTGTAGAAGGAGAAGCGGACCAAAAAGCAGCGTGGTGGTTACTCATGTTCTTTAATGGAAAATGAACGATACATGAAATAACTTAAATCTACAAAACAACAAACGGAACGTGAAAAACCTATACAGCCTATCCTGTGACAACAAACACAGTGACAGGAACAATCACCCACAAACATACAGTGAAACCCAGGCTACCTAAGTATGATTCTCAATCAGAGACAACTAATGACACCTGCCTCTGATTGAGAACCATACTAGGCCGAAAACATAGAAATGCCCCAAAACATAGAAAAACAAACATAGACTGCCCACCCAACTCACGCCCTGACCATACTAAATAAATACAAAACAACGGAAATCAAGGTCAGAACGTGACAGGTTACTATATCAATATTCACTCATAAAGGCATTTCCCCAATAAATAATTTTACAGACACAAAAAGATCCCACCATGTCTAATGAACAAATTATCTATCGGCATTTATCAAATTGTTATGAAACATATTTTTTCCATCACAGCTGTTGTGATTTTTTTTTATATGACTTTATTTAAAATCTGTGGATGGAAACATGGTCTATGTTGTAAAATAAATAGAGTGTTAGCTTAAATAAAAACATAGGAACGGCCTCCCGAGGGGCACAGTTTTTTAAGGGACTGTGTTGCAACGTCACTACAGCCTGTGGTTCGCTCTAAAGACTCCTTGTGGCGGGCCAGGCACCTGCAGGCTGAATCTGGTCATCAGTTGAACGGTGTTTCTTCTGACACATTGGTGCAGCTGGCTTCCAGGTTAAGTGAGCGGTTGTTTAGGAGCGCAGCTTGGCGGATCATGTTTCGGAGGACGCATGACTCGCCCTCGCCTCTACCGAGCCCTTTGGGGAATTGCAGTGATGAGACAAGATTGTAATCTTGAAATTGGGGGAAAAAAGGGGGTCAAATTACGGAAAAAATGTAGAAACATAGTAACCATAATTAAAACATGACCATTTTTCCAATCACTAAATCATCATTTGTATTTAATGATTTTAAAATATCAATATCTCCCTTAGGAGAGTAAAAGGGTGAAAGTGTGTGCATGCGTGTGTGTGTGTGTGCGTCTGTGTGTGTAAGGCAATTAAGTCCTTTGATGCTGTACAAACAATAGAACGATAGGTCAGAGGTAAAGGGGAAGGGATGGAGCATGGAAGAGAGAGGAGGGAGCATGGAAGAGAGAGGAGGGAGCAGGGAAGAGAGAGAAGGGAGCAGGGAAGAGAGAGGAGGGAGCAGGGAAGAGAGAGGAGGGAGCAGGGAAGAGAGAGGGGGGAGCAGGGAAGAGAGAGGAGGGAGCAGGGAAGGGAGAGGAGGGAGCAGGTAAGAGAGAGGAGGGAGCAGGGAAGAGAGAGAAGGGAGCAGGGAAGAGAGAGAAGGGAGCAGGGAAGAGAGAGACGGGAGCAGGGAAGAAAGTGGAGGGAGCAGGGAAATGATTCTGACAATCTCACAATCTTAGATATGCTTTAGGTGCTCTCAGGTGAAATTAATTTATCTGTTTACATTCCAACCTATTGAAAGAAACCACTGGTTAGCTCCATGGACTGAGAATTGAAAAGTCCAATAAGATTGAAGACCATTCTGATGAAGGCCAAGATGTTAATGGATTTTTTTTACTCTCAAAAAATATAGTATTTTTTTTACTTGAAAAATGAGAGCTGTGTCTGTTTTCCCTTCAAACCCATGAACATAAAAACACAATGGAAGTGACATAACGTGGGATAGCGTGAGTAGTCTTGTCTGAGCCAGAATTACCCTGGGGTGAGGAGCCTTTGGTGTCCTGTTAATGTAGCGTAAGGCAGCTTCATGTGTAAGTAAACCCCCAGACAAGACTCTAGTCTATTGCAGGGCTACAGGTCACCACAAAACACCCAAATGATCAAAACAGCCATTCCGAGTCTTCTAAAGAAATGTCCCATTTTTATTTGCTGCATAAAAGTGGAAGAATCATCCGATAGATGTCTCTTGATCTTGTCTGAGATCTGTACTTTTATCCTTACCCCAAGGATGTTCTTGTTTTGACTGGACATTACAGAGGAGAGCCTGCCTCTTCAGATTGACTGATGTCTGGATTGGGGAGAACGAGCCCTGCAGTGTGTTTTATGAGGCTAGCTCTGACAGTTGAAGAAGTTTAAATCTCATTAAATCTCACCCCCTTCCTCGTCTATAATAACAAGTCAGCACCAGGGAGCAAGCCTTAAGTGTGAGCTAAGAATATTAAGTGATCGTCTTATTAAAAACCTTCACATAGAAGAAGTCCGGACGCATGTTGTGTTGGCATTGTTCCTCTTTTACAATGGCCAATGGTCTATGACATCATGAGAAAAGTGGTCGTTTTTTCCAAGCAGGATATCATTAATTTTGAGGAGGCAAGTCACTCCAAGTACTACTCTGACAATGCTGTCAAAGTCCTAATTTGATGCCGTAGTTAAATTGGACAGACGTCAACTAATGCTGCGAGTTTTTGAGATAATGTTTCTCCAATAGGTCTTTTTTTCAGTGGCGACAGCAGAAGTCTGAATAATTGCACTAGCATTAGTCTCAGCAGGAGGAAAGCGTTCTGAAGTGAACTCAGAAATCTAACAATGATTAACTAATCCACTTTTAGCGTGTCTTTTCTAAGGGCAACACAGCCTTAGCTGCCCCCATTAGACATCCCATCATGCCAACAGTAGCTCAATGAGGCTTAGCTCCATTCAGAGACATGGCCCAGTCAAAGACAAATGATCTACGATGTAAAGAACAACACCTTAGTTGTGCACGGGTTGGCTTATAACCCGCATTCCTCACGGTTATATCTGTTGGGCGGGCGGGTTTAGGGTAATTAAATATTGTGTGGGTGAAGGGAGGGTGGATGGAGAGAATACAATAGGCTACCTTAAAAATATCCATAAATGTATCATTCTTGCACCGAGGCACATACCATGCTCAAAGTCGCTTAATTCACTTGTTTTGCCCATTCCAAAGTTCAATAAAACAGTAACTGAATGCCTCGATGCCTGTTTGCCTACTTTATACACTGAGTGGACAGTGTTCACAGTCCACTTCAATCAGTGTAGATGAAGGGGAGGAGACAGGTTAAAGAAGGATTGTTAAGCCGTGAGACAATGGAGACATGGATTGTGTGCATTCAGAGGATGAATGGGCAAGACAAGAGATTTAAGTGCCTTTGAACGGGGCATGGTAGTAGGTGCCAGTTGCACCGGTTTGTGTCAAGAACTGCAACACTGCTGGGATTTTTACGCTCAACAGTTACCCATGTGTGTCAAGAATGGTCAACCACCCAAAGGCCAACCAGCCAACTTCACACATCTGTGGGAAGTATCGAAGTCAACATGGGAGGGCATCCCTGTGGACACCTTGTAGAGTCTATGCCCCGATGAATTGAGGCCTTTCTGAGGGCTAAAGGGGGTCAGGTGCAACTCAACATTAGGAACATGTACATAATGTTTGGTATACTCAGTGTATAGCAAGCCACATCCACGTGACTCACTGTCTGTGGGTGCAAACCATTTTCGTGAACTGGGTGTACCTAATAAACTGGCAACTGAGTGTATTTACCCAGTGACTTCAAAGACCCTTGAGGGTTCTATCCCTGCCCCAGAGTATAATCGGGTTTTTAGAAAACATCAGCTAACAAAAACTAACCCAGTCACATCAAACTCGGAAATGACAGCTAAAACATAATTTGCTTAATCTGTTTTGCATTGACATTTACAGTTGAAGTCAGAAGTTTACACACTTAGGTTGGAGTCATTAAAACTCATTTTTTAAACCACTCCAGAAATGTCTTATTAACAAACTATAGTTTTGGCAAGTCGGTTAGGACATCTACTTTGTGCATGACACAAGTCATTTTTCCAACAATTGTTTACAGACGGATTATTTCACTTCTAATTCACTGTATCACAATTCCAGTGGGTCAGAAGTTTACATACACTAAGTTGACTGTGCCTTTAAACAGCTTGGAAAATTCCAGAAAATGATGTTATGGCTTTAGAAGCTTCTGATAGGCTAATTGGCATAATTTGAGTCAATTGTAGGTGAACCTGTGGATGTATTTCAAGGCCTACCTTCAAACCCAGTGCCTCTTTGCTTGACATCATGGGAAAAACAACTCAGCCAAGACCTCAGAAAAAAATTGTAGACCCGCACAAATCTGGTTCATCCTTGGGAGCAATTTCCAAATGCCTGAAGGTACCACATTCATCTGTGCAAACAATAATACGCAGGTATAAACACCATGGGACCACGCAGCCATCATAGCGCTCAGGAAGGAGACGCTTCTGTCTCCTAGAGATGAACGTACTTTGGTGCGAAAAGTGCAAATCAATCCCAGAACAACAGCAATGGACCTTGTGAAGATGCTGGATGAAACAGGTACAAAAGTTTCTATATCCACTGTAAAACGAGTCCTATATCGACATAACCTGAAAGGCCACTCAGCAAGAAAAAGACACGGCTCCAAAACCGCCATAAAAAAGCCCGACTACAGTTTGCAACTGTACATGGGGACAAAGATCGTACTTTTTGGAGAAATGTCCTCTGGTCTGATGAAACAAAAATACACTGCTCAAAAAAATAAAGGAAACACTAAAATAACACATCCTAGATCTGAATGAATGAAATATTCTTATTAAATACTTTTTTCTTTACATAGTTGAATGTGCTGACAACAAAATCACACAAAAATTATCAATGGAAATCAAATTTATCAACCCATGGAGGTCTGGATTTGGAGTCACACTCAAAATGTAACAGCAGGCTGATCCAACTTTGATGTAATGTCCTTAAAACAAGTCCAAATGAGGCTCAGTAGTGTGTGTGGCCTCCACGTGCCTGTATGACCTCCCTACAATGCCTGGGCATGCTCCTGATGAGGTGGCGGATGTTCTCCTGAGGGATCTCCTCCCAGACCTGGACTAAAGCATCCGCCAACTCCTGGACAGTCTGTGGTGCAACGTGGCGTTAGTGGATGGAGCGAGACATGATGTCCCAGATGTGCTCAATTGGATTCAGGTCTGGGGAACGGGCGGGCCAGTCCATAGCATCAATGCCCTCCTCTTGCAGGAACTGCTGACACACTCCAGCCACATGAGGTCTAGCATTGTCTTGCATTAGGAGGAACCCAGGGCCAACCGCACCAGCATATGGTCTCACAAGGGGTCTGAGGATCTCATCTCGGTACCCAATGGCAGTCAGGATACCTCTGGCGAGCACATGGAGGGCTGTGCGGCCCCCCAAAGAAATGCCACCCCACACCATGACTGACCCACCGCCAAACCGGTCATGCTGGAGGATGTTGCAGGCAGTAGAACGTTCTGCACGGCGTCTCCAGACTCACGTCTGTCACATGTGCTCAGTGTGAACCTGCTTTCATCTGTGAAGAGCACAGGGCGCCAGTGGCGAATTTGCCAATCTTGGTGTTCTCTGGCAAATGCCAAACGTCCTGCACGGTGTTGGGCTGTAAGCACAACCCCCACCTGTGGATGTCGGGCCCTCATACCACCCTCATGGAGTCTGTTTCTGACCGTTTGAGCAGACACATGCACATTTGTGGCCCGCTGGAGGTCATTTTGCAGGGCTCTGGCAGTGCTCCTCCTGCTCCTCCTTGCACAAAGGCGGAGGTAGCCTTAGGTAGGTATAGGTCCTGCTGCTGGGTTGTTGCCCTCCTCCGGCCTCCTCCACATCTCCTGATGTACTAGCCTGTCTCCTGGTAGATCCTCCATGCTCTGGACACTACGCTAACAGACACAGCAAACCTTCTTGCCACAGCTCGCATTGATGTGCCATCCTGGAATGAGCTGTACTACCTGAGCCACTTGTGTGGGTTGTAGACGCCGTCTCATGCTACCACTAGAGTGAAAGCACCGCCAGCATTCAAAAGTGACCAAAACATTAGCCAGGAAGCATAGGAACTGAGAAGTGGTCTGGTCACCACCTGCAGAACCACTCCTTTATTGGGGGTGTCTTGCTAAATGCCTATAATTTCCACCTGTTGTCTATTCCATTTGCACAACAGCATGTGAAATGTATTGTCAATCGGTGTTGCTTCCTAAGGGGACAGTTTGATTTCACAGAAGTGTGATTGACTGGGAGTTACATTGTTGTTTAAGTGTTCCCTTTATTTGTTTTGAGCAGTGTATAACTGTTTGGCCATAATGACCATCGTTATGTTTTGAGGAAAAAGGGGGAAGAACACTATCCAAACCGTGAAGCACAGGGGTGGCAGCATCATGTTGTGGGGGCATTTTGCTGCAGGAGGGACTGGTGCACCTCACAAAATAGATGGCATCATGAGGAAGGAAAATTACGTGGATATATTGAAGCAACATCTCAAGACATCAGTCGGGAAGTCAAAGCTTGGTCGCAAATTGGCATTCCAAATGGACAATGACCCCAAGCATACTTCCACAGTTGTGGCAAAATAGCTTAAGGACAACAAAGTCAAGGTATTGGAGTGGCCATCACAAAGCCCTGACCTCAATCCTATAGAAAAGTTGTGGGCAGAACTGAAAAAGTGTGAGGCCTACAAACCTGACTCAGTTACACCAGCTCTGTCAGAGGATTGGGCCAAAATTCACCCAACTTATTGTGGGAAGCTTGTGGAAGGCTACCCGAAACATTTAACCCAAGTTAAACTATTTAAATCCTATGCTACCAAATACTAATTGAGTACAGTATATGTAATCTTCTGACCCACTGGGAAAGTGATGAAAGAAATTAAAAGCTGAAGTTAATTATTCTCTCTACTATTATTCTGACATTTGACATTCTTAAAATAAAGTGTTGATCCTAACTGACGAAAGACAGGGAAGTTTTACGAGGATTAAATGTCAGGAATTGTGAAAAACCGAGTTTAAATGTATTTGGCTAAGGTGAATGTAAACTTCCGACTTCAACTCTATATCCATATTAACCAATATTTGGTAATCCAGTGTTTATAATCCAATTCATTGATAAAGCACTTTTGACATGATTTCGCCTTGTCAGAGAAATGGCTAGCTGGCGTCTGACACCGTTAGCTCTCTATGCGGTCGATACAATTCATATTTTGCGACATTGTTGCCGAGGTCTGAGTGGCAAACTGAAAGGTTCATACAAACCTGTGCTGTTGCAAACTAAATGCTAGCTAGAAGCAAGAAGAAATGATCTGTTTAATAAAACATACACTCTTAGATAATAAGAAGAAGAAGACTTGCGGACTGAGAAGGAGGTACTGTATAAATTATTTAGAATATATTATGTATAATTAGTCTTCGTGATCCAATAGCCTAGTTAATCACTACAGGACTTTTAACACACTATCTATGTTTTGCTCAGTCTGGCAGTAACCCAGATCTATCAAAGGTAGAGGATCTCTCTTTTGACTGCTGCTGACAACAACTACATGAAAGATGTTCTTCTACATTATAATATGTCTGCATAGCACTTCGTCTTCATTTTGGCAGATTTGCTCATTTTTTTCTTCTCTGGAACCAGTCTGGCAACAACCCATACTGTACAACAACCCATACTGTACCACAACCCATACTGTACCACAACCCATACTGTACAACAACCCATACTGTACAACAACCCATACTGTACCACAACCCATACTGTACCACAACCCATACTGTACAACGACCCATACTGTACCACAACCCATACTGTACCACAACCCATACTGTACAACAACCCATACTGTACAACAACCCATACTGTACTAGTGGTACTGTACTAGTGGTAGGTTGCCCAGCCGGCTAAGGAGTTGGACCTGTGGCAGGAGTTGGAGCTGTAACTGAAAGGTGGCCGGTTCAAAACCTGGGCTGGGCACTGAAACAATTGGGTGGAATTGATCTGACAACTGGAGGGCTGCAGGGGTTTACATCCTTTAAATGTCTCCCTACCGTTTGGCCCTTGAGCGAAGCCTTTATCTCCACAACATGAACATAATTCAATATGTGTTATTTCATAGTTTTGATGACTTGGCTTTTATTCTACAGTGTATAAAATAAAGAAAAACCCTTGAATGAGTAGGTGGGTACAAACTTTTGACTGGTACTGTATGTACATGTAGGTAGAGGTGAAGTGAGCGTCAATGAAAATACTCCATGTATCCAGTTCATATGATGATGCTTATGTGCTGATTCAGAGGACTTGAATGGAGTCTGTTTCATGATGTCACGACAGAGCCATTTGTCTGAGTGGGAGCGTTCAAAAGTGTTTCCAATCTAATTGACAGCCGGAGGCAAATTATTGAGTCAGTTTGGTCTCTTGACATCAATTTCCATAGTCATAAACTATTAATAATATGCAATGATCACATCATTACACAGGCTTTAGTCCCTTTGTCTGAGAGATAGTCATCCTCACCCCTTAGCTGAGGAGCAGAGAAAGAGGAGAGAGAGTAGGAGGGAGGAGAGAAAGACAGAAGGGAGAGAAGGATAGAAAGAGAGGACGGAGAGTCGGAAGGAGGAGAGAAAGACAAGAGGGAGAGAAGGAGGGGGGAGAGAAAGAGAGGAGGAAGAGAAGAAGGGAGGAGAGAAACAGAGGAGGGAGAGAAGGAGGGAGGAGCAAAATAGAGGGAGAGTAGGATGGAGGAGAGACAGAGAGGAGGGAGGAGAGAAAGAGAGGAGGTAGAGAAGGAGGGAGGAGCGAAATAGAAGGAGAGTAGGATGGAGGAGAGACAGAGAAGGAGGGAGGAGAGAAAGAGGAGGAAGAGAAGAAGGGAGGAGAGAAACAGGAGGGAGAGAAGGAGGGAGGAGTGAAATAGAGGGAGAGTAGGATGGAGGAGAGACAGAGAGGAGGGAGAGAAGGAGGGAGGAGCGAAATAGAGGGAGAGTAGGATGGAGGAGAGACAGAGGAGGGAGGAGTGAAAGAGAGGAGGGAGGAGAGAAAGAGGAGGGAGAGAAGGAGGGAGGAGCGAAATAGAGGGAGAGTAGGATGGAGGAGAGACAGAGAAGGAGGGAGGAGCGAAAGAGAGGGAGAGTAGGAGGGAGGAGCGAAAGAGAGGATTGACATGAATGTGCCCCTCAGCTTGAAGCCTTAGCCCATGACTATAACTCAGGACCACTTTTACTAAAATGTATTACACCGTCAGGGCCCTGAAGAATGATAAACAGCTTGTAGGCAGAGAAGGACACATCCACAAATACCCAGACGCTCAGGAAGATCCATCATCCTCTGCATGCAGAGAAGATTTGTATTTTCTTAGTAGCACAATGACTCTCTCTCTCTCTTTAAGTCTCTCTCTATCTCGTTTCATCTTCCTTTCTGTATTTGTTTCTTTCTCTTACACCAACTGTGAGTACACCACCCTCCCCCTCCCCCTCGCTCCCTCTCCCTCTCTCCCTCTCTCTCTCTCTCTCTCTCTCTCTCACACACACACACACACACACACACACACACACACACACACACACACACACACACACACACACACCAGAGTATAAAACCCAACCTAACGCTGATGTCTGCTTCTCTGCTTTTGCCTGGAAGTGGATTGTGAATTTTGTTTGCTTTTTGCTGAGGGGCAGACTGCCACATAGCTCCAGGGACATGGCTCTGCTGCTGGCAAGACTTCAAGCATTGTGATATCTATCTCCATTGCTTTGAAATCCCCAGCTCCCACATGTTCCCCAAAAGCCTTTTGGAAGGATGGCTTGAAAGCAACATCTTCTAAATTGGCCTGGTTAATTTGCATGTCCTAAATATAAAAATTATCACAGATAACTAGATAACTAGGCCATAGAATTATTGATTTATATTTTGGTGCGTGGCAACGACTAATTTCTTTGTTCAGTGATCAAAATGCTCGCTGTATTTTCCTTGCGATCTTTGCCAAGTTCGCTTCTTACAACGTCGGCCATATTTGCTGCTTTCAGCATTGGCCAGTTCGATGACTTTTCAACATTTCACTGCTGTTACATCAACTCCAAAGGGTTCACAATATACAAACACTCTCTGGTACAGAACGTGGGCCTATAAGCAGAGTTTGAAAGTATATACAGTAATTCCACAAAGAACTTCTCAATTACCACATTCACAAATACACCTCAGAAGCCGAAACCCAGACATTTTATTGTCTTATATCCACAAAACCCTTGAATTTCCTCCTTTTTTAAATCCAAAATCACAAGGAGTTGTTCATTTGAATGCAACCTCATACTTCCTCATAGTAATGGAGGGCTTTCAAGTGTCCTCTAAAAGAATAAGTGAGCGAAAGAGTGCGTCCTACATTGATTGGCTGTCTGTCAGCTGATGCTCGTTGATGCCCTGCGTTGTGTCTAGGTTAAACCATCTCGTTGACATGGCGGTGTCTGTGGCGTATCTGTCGGAGGGGTCGCACGCTCAAGTTGTTGCTCGGCTCTAGTGGGAGCAACTCGTGTTTTAATCCCAGCGACGGTAATAACCTGTCCCGTTGAGTGTGGCCTCCACCGCAGGGGAGAAGGTGGAAAGCTTCAAGTTCCTCGACGAACACATCACTGACAAACTTAAATGGTCCACCCACACAGACAGTATGGTGAAGAAGGCGCAACAGTGCCTCTTCAACCTCAGGAGGCTGAAGAAATTTGGCTTGGCACCTAAAACTCTCACACACTTTACAGGTGCACAGTTGAGAGCATCCTGTTGGGCTGTATCACCGCCTGGCGCTGCCCGCAACTGTAGGGCTCTCCAGAGGGTGGTGCGGTCTGCCTAATGTATTACCGGGGACAAACTACCTGCCCTCCAGGACACCTACAGCACCCGATGTCACAGGAAGGCCAAATAAATAATCAAGGACAACAACCACCTGAGCCACTGCCTGTTCACCCCGCTATGATCCAGAAGGTGAAATCAGTACAGGTACATCAAAGCTGGGACTGTGAGACTGAAAAACAGCTTCTATCTCAAGGCCATCAGACTGTTTAACAGCCATCACTAGCACATTAGAGGCTGCTGCCCCTATACATAGACTTGAAATCACTGGGCGCTTTACTAATTGGAACACTAGTCACTTTATTAATGTTTAGGTATTTTGCATTACCCATCTCATATGTATGTACTCTATTCTATGCTATTCTACTGTATCTTAGTCTATGCCGCTCTGACATTGCTTGTCCAAATATTTATATATTCTTAATTCCATTCCTTTACTTTAGATTGGGTGTATTGTTAGATATTACTTGTTAGATATTACTGTACCGTTGGAGCTGGAAACACAAGCATATCGCTACACCCGCAATGACATCTGCTAAACACGTGTGCGACAAATAACATTTGAATTGATTTGATTTCAGACCTAGACTTATCCCTTTTTTCCACTCGTTAAGTTAATTAACTGTGCGAGGCAAATGTTTACAACAGGATTGAAAAGCCAAATGTATTGTTAGTCTGGACATGTATTGACGAGAGGCTTAAAATGAGGTACTAGTGTTAGTCCTTCAGAAATCTAACTCGGAGGCTCGCAAAACGAGGGCCGGGGTGTGTGCAGGCAACCAATCAGAGACTGGTTTCTTTTCATCTCGTACATCTCGCCAGCTGCTCCGATATGTGGAGGGTGTAGAGATCTTCGATTCATTTCATTAAGCGATGTGCTCACGCTCGTTCATCATCATGGCAACCTGGGACCCGTGCTGCCAACAGGTCCCTAATGAAGGCTTAGGGTGCACGAGAGATAAAGAGAGCAATCTATCAGCTAATACCAATCCCTGTCACGTTACCATAGGAACAAACACAGGTGATACTATCGATGAGGCGTGTGTTGTGTCCTTAGGTATCCCTTTGTTTACCTGGAGAGAGGATAGCAAGCCCTGGTAGTAGTAGAAGATTCATTGGCGTGGTTGAGGTTCACGGCGGTGGTGAAATTGAAGTCTATACATTGTGGTTGGTGGGATTAATTGCCTCGCGTGGCTCGCAATCCATTTCAATTGGAAGTCTTTTTTCCGACTCAGATAGTTGTTTCAATCCAAGCCATTAACAAAAGCCACACTGGTGACAAAGCAGAATATAATTTCTCTGCTTTGAGAAGACTGGCGTTTTCCTTATTCAATTTTGTTCTGAGGCCTGCTTTGCCTCAAGCACAGAAATGAATGTTTAGCCAATAAATGTGACTGTTTGAGTTTAAGCAAGTTATCCCAATTGGTTAAGGTAAGGTTTAGGCTTAAAGGATGGGGTATGATTTTCAGTTAGCATTGAAAATGTAACCAACAAGGTAACAAGGTTTCTCTCAGCCTTTTCTTTACTGTGTTAGTGCTCGTCATCTGTAAGTGCGTCTAAGTCTAAATCTTTAGAAGGGACTTCTACCATGGGTGTATTGATCCCTTAGGTTGGAGGTTGATGAAAATAGTTCAATATTTAGTGTTTTCCTGGTTTTTGAAATGAGGTGGAGTTTTGGGTCTTAGGTTGGAGGTTGGTGAAATGAGTTCCTAACAGGATTATTCCACCCCCCGGAGAATGTTTGCAACTGCTGTTTGTTCTATCAGGTTCTGAGGGCATTCAGAGGTTCCAGCAGAGGCAGCTTGGGAAAATTGCATCTGAGCTGGCATGAGCTGATAGTTGTCAAGGTAAACAAATATCAAAACCGACACACAGAATAGGTAAATAACTCAAGTCAAAAGGTAAGTGTGTGTGTGTGCGTGCGCACATGCGTGTATCTGTAGGTAGCCCTTTGTTTA
Organism: Oncorhynchus clarkii lewisi; assembly: GCF_045791955.1. Classification (NCBI taxonomy): domain Eukaryota; kingdom Metazoa; phylum Chordata; class Actinopteri; order Salmoniformes; family Salmonidae; genus Oncorhynchus; species Oncorhynchus clarkii. The sequence continues at coordinate 56,637,288 of NC_092165.1, read as the reverse complement.
CCTGGAGAGAGGATAGCAAACTCTGGTAGTAGTAGATTCATTGGTGTGGTTGAGGTTCACGGTGGTGGTGAGATTGAAGTCTACACATTGTGGTTGGTGGGATTACCGTGCGTGCATGAGATATTGCCGTGTAAGTTCCATTTTCCAAACCTGGCTACGGTTGACTGCTCTATCAGTGTTTTTACCATATGCCTGGTTTCGGGTGAATGTGATATAATGGAGATTAATCTTCTCTCGGTGTAGCTTTGACTACTCACTGCGTTCAGCCCCACCTCTGAGCAGACTGTAACGCAGCGCCTGTCAACGAACTCAGTCTTGACAGAGAGAGCGAGAGAGAGAGAGAGTGTGAGAGAGAGAGAGAGAGATAGGTAAAATCATAGCAATCTGCATTACTCACTATAGCTTTTGAGTAATTTCTTCACCTCTTTCAGGTATATCGTCTGCAGTTTTTCTCTCAGTGTATGTATGTTAGTACGAAAGGAAATATGTCTTCCTGCATGTCTTTTTTTCAATTTGGTATGATGTATTTGGAAACCTTTTGTTGTGCATGCATCCTCAACAACCTAGCTGAATGAAATGCAAGGATTGCACTCATTTCACAACCAAATTGCCTGCATGTTAATAATGGTCTTTATTATAATTAGACTTTTTTTTTCTACAATAATATAGCACATGCATCTTAGGAAGCTTGAAGGCAAATTATCTCAGATACAGAATGAATTGAGATACTGAAACTCATTACATTTTCATTTTATTCCCCCTGCTAATTATATATTATATTATCCTGTACCTTATCTGTAGGCATGCCAAATTGAAACATGTTACCACCCATCTCCAACTGTGCAGGTGTTGATGCCAGACCTGGGTTCAAATACTAATTCAAATCAAACTCTTAGCGTTTGCTTCAGCCTCCCTGAAGTGCCAGACGGGCAGAGTTTGTAGTTTTGTGACTATTCTATTATGGTTCCATTTGGCCAGGCTAGATCATTCAAGCCCAGCTAAAGTATTTGAAATGATTTAAAATAGTATTTCGATCTAGATCTGGTTGACACACCAACGGTACTCTCTATTTATTAATTAGCAGGTGTTGTCAAAGCTGAGAGATACTGTCACGAACGTCGTCAGGGAAATGACCGGACCAAGTTGCAGCGTGGTGAGCGTACATTTTCCTTTATTAGAATGTCGCCAACAAAACAAGAAACCTCAAAAACGAACGTACCGCTTCCTAGGGCTATACAGGCCACTAACAAAGACAACTACCCACAACTACCAAAAGGAACAAAGGCTGCCTAAGTATGATTCCCAATCAGAGATAACGATAGACAGCTGTCCCTGATTGAGAACCATACCCGGCCAAGACATAGAATAAACAACATAGAATGCCCACCCAAATCACACCCTGACCTAACCAAATAGAGAAATAAAACGGCTCTCTAAGGTCAGAGCGTGACAGATGAGTGAGTCAGACCCTACCTCAAAGATCATACCAAACCTGCTGTACAATACAGTCATATAAATGGTTTGGTTTCATTCTCACATCTGTTGAATACAGTGATACTGCTGAAGTTGTGTGTGCGCCCCATTGTAAGCTATCTATTAACTATTTGAAATAAAATAAAATCACCATGATGCTTGAAACTCACAGCTATGTCGTTGATCTCTCTAAATCAATCAGCTTCAGTGTTCTGTCTAATTTCCACCCATTTCTCCCTCCTAAGGTCTTGAGTAATGAAAATAATGAGTGTCGTTGAGCCTCCTACTGTATCAGACATGATGACGCTCATTCACACTGTCAGATCTAATCCCCTGAGCAGGAGGAGAGAAGCAACCAATCTATGCTGGCAATCATCCTCCCATCAAGTGAAAGAAAAATGATATCTTCTTTTGGAGGAGAGAAGCAAGTAAGCACTGTCTGTACAGGTACTGTGTGACCCTGACCTCTTTCTTTCTCTCTACTGATATCCATGTGTTAATCATAGTACATTCTCACATCTCAGGCAGAGCATACTAAGATGTGTCGGGGGGGGGGGGGTGGTGAGTGAATAAATGGAGAAACTGGAAGGGAGGATTAGGAAAGCTTTGTCAGGTTCCCCAGGCTCTCAGTGTTCCTTAGGCTGATCAGACTCCAGTTCCAGGCTGCTACACATGCTTTCTAAAGCCCAGCTTCCTGTTGGGGATCTGAATGTACAGTATGGGCCTGTGTCTAAAAATGTTACAATCTGTCAAATCCTTGGTCTCTCAGTCCTCGTTTCCGCAATTGGAGGAGAGAATCCTTGGTCTCTCAGTCCTCGTTTCCGCAATTGGAGGAGAGAATCCTTGGTCTCTCGGTCCTCATTTCCGCAATTGGAGGAGAGAATCCTTGGTCTCTCGGTCCTCATTTCCGCAATTGGAGGAGAGAATCCTTGGTCTCTCGGTCCTCGTTTCCGCAATTGGAGGAGAGAATCCTTGGTCTCTCAGTCCTCGTTTCCGCAATTAGAGGAGAGAATCCTTGGTCTCTCAGTCCTCGTTTCCGCAATTGGAGGAGAGAATCCTTGGTCTCTTAGTCCTCGTTTCCGCAATTGGAGGAGAGAATCCTTGGTCTCTCCGTCCTCGTTTCCGCAATTGGAGGAGAGAATCCTTGGTCTCTCAGTCCTCGTTTCCGCAATTGGAGGAGAGAATCCTTGGTCTCTCAGTCCTCGTTTCCGCAATTGGAGGAGAGAATCCTTGGTCTCTCAGTCCTCGTTTCCGCAATTGGAGGAGAGAATCCAAGGTCTCTCCCTCGAACCTTCTCCTCCAATGAGTTTTGAGAGGAATTAAGGGGAAAAGGACGAAGGGATCAAGGACTTGGCAGCTAGTAGTTTTTTTTTTGGGGGGGGGGGGGGTGGTGAGTGAATAAATGGAGAAACTGGAAGGGAGGATTAGGAAAGCTTTGTCAGGTTCCCCAGGCTCTCAGTGTTCCTTAGGCTGATCAGACTCCAGTTCCAGGCTGCTACACATGCTTTCTAAAGCCCAGCTTCCTGTTGGGGATCTGAATGTACAGTATGGGCCTGTGTCTAAAAATGTTACAATCTGTCAAATCCTTGGTCTCTCAGTCCTCGTTTCCACAATTGGAGGAGAGAATCCTTGGTCTCTCAGTCCTCGTTTCCGCAATTGGAGGAGAGAATCCTTGGTCTCTCGGTCCTCATTTCCGCAATTGGAGGAGAGAATCCTTGGTCTCTCGGTCCTCATTTCCGCAATTGGAGGAGAGAATCCTTGGTCTCTCGGTCCTCGTTTCCGCAATTGGAGGAGAGAATCCTTGGTCTCTCAGTCCTCGTTTCCGCAATTAGAGGAGAGAATCCTTGGTCTCTCAGTCCTCGTTTCCGCAATTGGAGGAGAGAATCCTTGGTCTCTTAGTCCTCGTTTCCGCAATTGGAGGAGAGAATCCTTGGTCTCTCAGTCCTCGTTTCTGCAATTGGAGGAGAGAATCCTTGGTCTCTCAGTCCTCGTTTCCGCAATTGGAGGAGAGAATCCTTGGTCTCTCAGTCCTCGTTTCCGCAATTGGAGGAGAGAATCCTTGGTCTCTCAGTCCTCGTTTCCGCAATTGGAGGAGAGAATCCAAGGTCTCTCCCTCGAACCTTCTCCTCCAATGAGTTTTGAGAGGAATTAAGGGGAAAAGGACGAAGGGATCAAGGACTTGGCAGCTAGTAGTTTTTTTTAACATAGCCTGGATGTTCTCTCCGACTGACCACATCCCAGAATGCATTTTCTCTATGTATCTATAATAAGACTGGGGCACAGAGAGTTCTCTACAGTTTGTTACTAACCACGGAGAAAGACACATTTAGAATATTGGATTGAATGCAATGCATTGCGCTCCGTGTCTGTGTACTTCCAGTAATCACATTATGCTAACAGAGGGGACTGTATATTGGGGATCTGTCTAGCCAAGGGCTCGTAATGGGAGATACAGTCAGGAATTCAGAATACAGGGCCATTTCAAAGGACAAATCGATGTTTTAAGAATTGAATCAAAAACACCAATTAATCTTGTAATGCATGTGCCCCTACAACTTCTGACAAGATAACACTGGAGATAGATACAGGATTTAAAAGGCTGTAGAATGGCTATAAGCCAAGGAAAATACTGTATTATAGAAACATAGTGAAATGATCTCTATCAGAGATGTGTTTTCTTCATTTGCACTATTAGAAAACGTGATTGACAAGTAATACAACTATGATTTCAGTAAGTAAGCCGTTTACTGTGTGCTGGGGAATTGTCAGTCTAATACCGTCTCTGTTGGCCATCCTAATTGCACGAACTGTCTATCAAACTCCCCGACATGAGAACAATGAAGGCTTGTCAAGATAATGGTTACCGTGCAGGCAGCCTTTATCCTCCACCAGGCCCTAGTTCAAATGACAGTATATTGAGATTGACAAATACGTTTTCAAAATGAAATCATTGGTATTGTTGGAACTTTCCTAATTTCCTGAACTTTGTTACTCAGAAGAAGTATCAGGGGTGTTGTTTTTTTTGTTACACAGAAGTAGTAGAAGGAGTTTGAAATCTGAAAGTTCTTCTTGTTTTCTTCTTTTGTGCTAACCCATTTTCTCTAGGCTCTATTACTCACCTGCTGACTTGAGAGGTTTGGAGTTTGACTTCATGACAGACTACTGTGCTTTCGTCATATTCTCACTCCTTCGTGGCAAGACATTCAGCAACATTCAGCAAGCACAGCACAGCACAGGTCTGTAACATGAAAGGTATCCACGACTACAGGAGTGCTGTATTATACAGTGTCAGAGCACAAACACAAAGCCCAAAAATAAAATGCCACACACCATTACATCTATAAATTGTTCATCATGCATTGTCTGAGGCAATTGGTGAAGGTATACAAATGAATGTATATACGAGTCAGCTGTAAGAGAAAACATTTTCTATGATTACACAATGAGCCAAAGGAAAATGAAATGCTTGATTAGTGTTTCCTCTTTACCACAGCTTAACTTCCAAATTAATTATTCATAGCAGTGGACTGCGTCACGCCTCAATTTTGTCTAGAGCATGCAATTACAAGATTCAGCAAAGGGTTTGATTTGAAATGATTGGATTATCAAAAAGTAATCCCTCCCAAAACATCAGTAATATCACAAAGAACTCCTAAGAGAGTACAACACATTCTAAGCAATATACTGTATATATATAATTCTGATTATATGTTTTAAATACACCAACAATAATTTTCCACACCAAATGGCCAGAATTTAAAGAGATAATAACCCAACCACTGGGGATGGAAACATTGCACATTTCCATTAATTAAATGAATCACAGTGGTGACCCATCGTTCAGGGCAAGTGGGACAGAACCTGTTTTGAGCCCAACATGTTTAGCTAAAAAGAAAACATTCAAAAATAAATAAACTTTTTGTATTTTTTTGTTGCCTGTTCTGCATGTTATTTTGGCATTGATACGTGTCCCATATCAGTTTGTGATTTTTTTCTCTCTTTTTTTCTTTCTTGAGTAAGGCGCTCCAAAATGCAGATGTTTAAGCCTAGCTCAGTGCTTTCTGTGGTGGTGGGACAGCCAGTGGAAAATACGGAGCATTGGGGTTGGTAATGTTCTCTAGTTGTGCCGTGATTGGCTCAGTGTTCTGTCACTCATGGGGACACTACATCACCGCCCAATCTAATGGTAGAGCTCTAAAATTCAAGCCCCTTGGGTGCTGCCATAGAGTTACATCAGAAGTGCCCATCCAAGAAGGCTCAAGGTCATTGGCCACAGATACAATGACATCAAATCACGTTATATCTACAGTAGCTTCGATTGGACTGATCATGTCAACATCATACTTTCAAAGTCGACAGTCTACTGGCAAATCCTTTTTAATCCTTGTCATATGAAGATAAATAATGAAGAGAAATGATGGATAAAACGTATCGGTGCTCATCGACCATTGGACATAAACATTACACAACAAGCTGGAAATCGCAAATTCAAAACTGAGTGGTTTGGAAGGAATCAGTAGCTAACTGTAAGCGTTGCAAAGAAATCACTAGCCTGCTATTCAGTGGAGTGGCTGTCTGGCCCCAAGTCTGGGTTTAAGGGTCTCTTTCCAAGCTTAAAATGATAAACATTCAGCATTGACCATACTGTCAATCCAGCATGATTTCTGCCGCGCTCAAAACAACTTAACTTGGAACTGGGAAATCTGACATCAGTGAGTTCAAGACAACTGAGAACTCGGGAAAAAACGAGCTCCGACTGTGAAAATACATTTTGAACAGTCATCCAACTCGGAATTGTAAGTTGGGAACTCGGGCCTCTTTCTAGAGCTATGACCTGAAGATCACTGACTCATGATTCAACCTTACTTTTTACAGATGTTCCAGTTGTCTTGAAAGCATCATAAACCCAGAGAATGCCAGGCTTTGATGATCAAGTTTTATGGCAAAATGTACCCACAAAGGTCTACCGCACAACCTTCCTGTTCAAGTGACCACAACATGGTGAGTACAAACATGTATTGTATGCTGCTGCATAAATTATGTAATATTCCAGGGAGATATGTATAATGTAGCTAAGAAAGTAATACTAAGTGTATGTTGTGTAATCATTTGGTCTATTTTCCCCTCTTAATTTCGCCTACTGTTCTGACTTGGTGGCACATTGTCTGCTTATATGCCCCCTTCATTTATCCTACGATTCTGACTCAGTGTACAGGGAGAACACTGTAAGAACGGCCCATGTTCTGAATTCTGTCGCTGTACATTTCAAAAGTTCTGAACAAATAGTTATTTTGACTACGTCCGTTCTAGCTCGCTCATTAATGTCTTAATCCAAATTACAGATGCCCCTTATGCCATAGTTTGTACATCTCAATTGTCAGTAGAAACCACATTTGTTTAAGCAAGTCAGCTATCAGCTAAGTTTTTTTTAAAGGCAATAAATGAGGCTGAATTAACTATTTCTCTGCCAGACAAGGCTCAGCTGATAGCCAGGTGTAGCAGTGGTAAGGTGTTTGGACTGCTGTTAGGACTCTGCTGTTGAGACAGCTTTATGTGAGTTTGTGGGCACCGTTTGTCACCGCTATAGTGCAATTAATCAATTAACATATTGTTTAGTGCTGTGTAGTGGCTTTGCTGGCATGCACCCCCCCCCCCCCCCCCCAAATGTATTTATTTTTTTGCCCTATCGAGATTTACATGCTAAAATTGCCACTGATTAATCGTCACATTTCCAATCAGTGTTTGACAGATTTAATCAAAAACAGTGTGCTTGTTTGATAAATAAAGCTTGAATAAATTAGTTTTGATTTTCTAAAAATTATATCTATTGATGAGCAGCAGTTTCACATGAAATCACCCAAAAACTCATATCAAAATAACACACAACCCCCCTCTCATCATAGACTCAGATTGAAACAAAACATCTGAATTCAGCATACATTTTAAATGGATGGATATCATGGTTGGGGTCAATTTAATTTAAATTCCAGTCAGTTCAGAAAGTAAACCAAATTCCAAATCCAATTACAAATGTTCCTCACAATAAAGCATTGAAGGGAATCAAAATTGGAATTTCAGTGTACTTCCTAAATTGACTGGAATTGAAATGGAATTGACCCAGACACTGATGGATATTGCATCTCTATGGGATAAACCTTATCTTGTCGAAATGACTGTTTGTTTCACTTGTCAATGGCATTCATCTGATCAACATCAGTAGAGCTGAACGTCACAAGAGGATTTGCCTGACACACACACACGCACGCACGCACACACACACGCACACACGCACGCACGCACGCACACACACACACACACGCACGCATGCACGCACGCACGCACACACACACACACAACCCAATAGAATCTGTCCTCATTTCTGTCATCATTCCTCTCCTCACAGTGAAACTTGACTACATATCCCTTATCCCAGGTTTCAGCTCAGAAGATTTCAAAGATATTTTATGTGTTTTAAAGTGGAACTGACAGCGCTTTAATTACTTTGCAGATATGACACAAACAGGCATTCCTAACCCTAACCCTAACCCTAACCCTAACCCTAACCCTAACCCTAACCCACTGTTTCAGTTTCAATGACTCAATATTTTGAACAAAAACGGACAACTGTAACTAAGGCTTGGAATGTCAATACAATCAAACTAACAAGGGAAGTGATCAGAAATCAAAGTGGCTAATAGGTTAGCGCACATGTGTCAAACACAAGACCTGCAGGCCGAGTAGGACACACAAGCAAGTATAAACGAGTCAACAGTTGAGTCATCTACTTTATGAAATTCCAGCCTGATGTATAGGGGAATTCAACTTCAATTGTGCTGCTTTCTTGGTCCGGTTTACAGTGCAAAGGGAAAGCGTACAGACACACTCTTACAGTCCTAGCTAGGCTACTAAATGTTGCAGACTGGTTTCGGTTTTTAAAGCTTGACAATGAATAACCATAAAACAAAACCATGCAGAGGACAAACATGTAGGCCCATTACAGCATCATTTGAGCTGTAGCCTCGGCTGGCTACTCAACTACAATACATTTGAGAGGTAGCCTCGGATGGCTACTCAACTACAATACATTTGAGAGGTAGCCTCGGCTGGCTACTCAACTACAATACATTTGAGCTGTAGCCTCGGCTGGCTACTCAACTACAATACATTTGAGAGGTAGCCTCGGCTGGCTACTCAACTACAATACATTTGAGCTGTAGCCTCGGCTGGCTACTCAAATACAATACATTTGAGCTGTAGCCTCGGCTGGCTACTCAACTACAATACATTTGAGCTGTAGCATCGGCTGGCTACTCAAATACAATACATTTGAGCTGTAGCCTCGGCTGGCTACTCAACTACAATACATTTGAGCTGTAGCCTCGGCTGGCTACTCAACTACAATACATTTGAGCTGTAGCCTTGGCTGGCTACTCAACTACAATACATTTGAGCTGTAGCCTCGGCTGGCTACTCAACTACAATACATTTGAGCTGTAGCCTCGGCTGGCTACTCAACTACAATACATTTGAACTGTAGCCTCGGCTGGCTACTCAACTACAATACTTTTGAGCTGTAGCCTCGGCTGGCTACTCAACTACAATACATTTGAGCTGTAGCCTCGGCTGGCTACTCAACTACAATACATTTGAGCTGTAGCCTCGGCTGGCTACTCAAATACAATACATTTGAGCTGTAGCCTCGGCTGGCTACTCAACTACAATACATTTGAGCTGTAGCCTCGGCTGGCTACTCAAATACAATACATTTGAGCTATAGCCTCGGCTGGCTACTCAAATACAATACATTTGAGCTGTAGCCTCGGCTGGCTACTCAACTACAATACATTTGAGCTGTAGCCTCGGCTGGCTATTCAAATACAACACATTTGAGCTGTAGCCTCGGCTGGCTACTCAAATACAATACATTTGAGCTGTAGCCTCGGCTGGCTACTCAACTACAATACATTTGAGCTGTAGCCTCGGCTGGCTACTCAACTACAATACATTTGAGCTGTAGCCTCGGCTGGCTACTCAAATACAATACATTTGAGCTGTAGCCTCGGCTGGCTACTCAACTACAATACATTTGAGCTGTAGCCTCGGCTGGCTACTCAACTACAATACATTTGAGCTGTAGCCTCGGCTGGCTACTCAAATACAATACATTTGAGCTGTAGCCTCGGCTGGCTACTCAAATACAATACATTTGAGCTGTAGCCTCGGCTGGCTACTCAAATACAATACATTTGAGCTGTAGCCTCGGCTGGCTACTCAAATACAATACATTTGAGCTGTAGCCTCGGCTGGCTACTCAACTACAATACATTTGAGCAGTAGCCTCGGCTGGCTACTCAACTACAATACATTTGAGCTGTAGCCTCGGCTGGCTACTCAAATACAATACATTTGAGCTGTAGCCTCGGCTGGCTACTCAAATACAATAAATTTGAGCTGTAGCCTCGGCTGGCTACTCAAATACAATCCTTTTGAGCTGTAGCCTCGGCTGGCTACTCAACTACAATACATTTGAGCTGTAGCCTCGGCTGGCTACTCAAATACAATACATTTGAGCTGTAGCCTCAGCTGGCTACTCAACTACAATACATTTGAGCTGTAGCCTCGGCTGGCTACTCAACTACAATACATTTGAGCTGTAGCCTCGGCTGGCTACTCAAATACAATACATTTGAGCTGTAGCCTCGGCTGGCTACTCAACTACAATACATTTGAGCTGTAGCCTCGGCTGGCTACTCAAATACAATACATTTGAGCTGTAGCCTCGGCTGGCTACTCAAATACAATACATTTGAGCTGTAGCCTCGGCTGGCTACTCAACTACAATACATTTGAGCTGTAGCCTCGGCTGGCTATTCAAATACAACACATTTGAGCTGTAGCCTCGGCTGGCTACTCAAATACAATACATTTGAGCTGTAGCCTCGGCTGGCTACTCAACTACAATACATTTGAGCTGTAGCCTCGGCTGGCTACTCAACTACAATACATTTGAGCTGTAGCCTCGGCTGGCTACTCAACTACAATACATTTGAGCTGTAGCCTCGGCTGGCTACTCAACTACAATACATTTGAGCTGTTGCCTCGGCTGGCTACTCAACTACAATACATTTGAGCTGTAGCCTCGGCTGGCTACTCAAATACAATACATTTGAGCTGTAGCCTCGGCTGGCTACTCAAATACAATACATTTGAGCTGTAGCCTCGGCTGGCTACTCAAATACAATACATTTGAGCTGTAGCCTCGGCTGGCTACTCAACTACAATACATTTGAGCAGTAGCCTCGGCTGGCTACTCAACTACAATACATTTGAGCTGTAGCCTCGGCTGGCTACTCAAATACAATACATTTGAGCTGTAGCCTCGGCTGGCTACTCAAATACAATACATTTGAGCTGTAGCCTCGGCTGGCTACTCAAATACAATACATTTGAGCTGTAGCCTCTGCTGGCTACTCAACTACAATACATTTGAGCAGTAGCCTCGGCTGGCTACTCAACTACAATACATTTGAGCTGTAGCCTCGGCTGGCTACTCAAATACAATACATTTGAGCTGTAGCCTCGGCTGGCTACTCAACTACAATACATTTGAGAGGTAGCCTCGGCTGGCTACTCAAATACAATAAATTTGAGCTGTAGCCTCGGCTGGCTACTCAACTACAATACATTTGAGAGGTAGCCTCGGCTGGCTACTCAACTACAATACATTTGAGAGGTAGCCTCGGCTGGCTACTCAAGTACAATACATTTGAGAGGTAGCCTCGGCTGGCTACTCAAATACAATAATTTGAGCTGTAGCCTCGGCTGGCTACTCAACTACAATACATTTGAGAGTTAGCCTCGGCTGGCTACTCAAATACAATACATTTTGAGTGCACCATACAGCAAAATGCTGCATTCAACCGCACCAGTGTTTCATGCAGTGCAAATGTTTTTGAAACATGTTTTAAGTTTAAATGGTTTAAACAACCTATAGCTACGTTTTCATTATTTGTAGTTAGTAAATTATTTTGGATTAGGGCTGCAGCATATTATGCACATCTGCAAGCATAGCAAGCAAAGGCTGGACAAATGTTATTTATCTCTTCTTTTGTTTTAATATGTTGAAATGCTATTTACAGCATCCTATGTACAGTGGGGAGAACAAGTATTTGAAACACTGCCGATTTTGCAGGTTTTCCTACTTACAAAGCATGTAGAGGTCTGTAATTTTTATCATAGGTACACATGAACTGTGAGAGACAGAATCTAAAACAAAAATGCAGAAAATCACATTGTATGATTTTTAAGTAATTAATTTGCATTTTATTGCATGACATAAGTATTTGATACATCAGAAAATAAGAACTTAATAATAAGTTCCCATTCAGTGTTAAAAAGTGGGTTGAGACAAGCATTCATTGGCAGGCAAGCTACAGAAGGATGAGCAGGCTACAATTCCCATCATTTATCAGTACCATTTGACGGCCATATGGCTGAAAATGTTTTATAGGGTTTATCTAATGTTCCCTCGTTAGATTTTTAGCTCATCTATAAGAACTAATGCTCTGGCTAGCATTAGCTGTTGATCTTTTTGTTGTTGATGTGCATAGGCAACTGATGGAGAGAGAACATACCTTTTCATGGTTGTTTGATCAATAGGACTGTAAAGGTCCCAAATGTAAGAGGACACTCGTGGTATTTACATATTTGCAGAAATCCATTCAAGTGTATTTTGTGGTTTTTGGCGAATGCGTTCTAATAATCTAAAGCCGCACTTTTGCTACTGCCTGTAAACACACAGTCCAGTTAAAAGTGAATAATGACAGGCCCTACTGCCTGTAAACACACAGTCCAGTTAAAAGTGAATAATGACAGGCCCTACTGCCTGTAAATACACAGTCCAGTTAAAATGAATAATGACAGGCCCAACTTCCTGTAAACACACAGTCCAGTTAAAAATGAATAATGACAGGCCCAACTTCCTTTAAACACACAGTCCAGTTCAAATGAATAATGACAGGCCCAACTTCCTTTAAACACACAGTCCAGTTAAAGTGAATAATGACAGGCCCTACTGCCTGTAAACACACAGTCCAGTTCAAAGTGAATGATGGCAGGCCGGTGTGAAAAATGGCTATTTGCAAATAGGCCTACTGTAGCTGTGATTGGCTATGGCTATTTGCATACAGGCCTACTGTAGCTGTGATTGGCTATGGCTATTTGCATACAGGCCTACTGTAGCTGTGATTGGCTATGGCTATTTGCATACAGGCCTACTGTAGCTGTGATTGGCTATGGCTATTTGCATATAGGCCTACTGTAGCTGTCATTGGCTATGGCTATTTGCATATAGGCCTACTGTAGCTGTGATTTGCTATGGCTCACAGGTTTTATATAAAGTTTTATTTACTGCAGTGTCTATTAATTGTCCAAACCCTGCTTTCCCACTCTATATTGCTATAGAATTCTGACAAATGCATTACTATACATCATTCCCAAACATTTTATGAAATGATGAAAACGTGAAAATGACCAAATCATGTGCTCATTTCTGAGATTATTATTATTAGTATTTTTAAAGGTGTCATATTCTTCAGGGGAGTGAACAGATTATTACAGGATTTCATGTTGTTGATTTCATGTTGACGTCCCTGCCCCATTGAAGTTGAAATTTTGAATGGATAAGGTAAAGGTTAGGGTTAGGGTATGGGTTAAGGTAAGTGTTAGAGTAGGGACGTCCCAAGGATACCGAATAGCATTGAACCATTCTATAATCCAGCCTATGATGAGGTAAACTGGTTGGTGAATTGAACTGATCACTGCCACGGTTGGTGAACTGAGCTGAGCATGGCCATCTATTACAGCATCACAGAGTCTAGTTACCCATTTCATAAGGCATATATTATCATTTGTGTTTGATCTTTCACAAAGAGCCAGTCATTCATAGTCAAAATACACCTGATTCATTAGACTGTGGTGTGTGTTTGTCATGCTGGCTTTTGAAGGTCCTTTTCAGTGGCGTTCATTTTCCCTCTCTTATAGAGGTAGTTAGATTTAATTATATTCACTTGATTGAGCTGATATAACCCCAGACAAATTGTTTGGCACCAATGCCTAAACTCTACGTGGGTGATTTAACGTCTAGCGACAATACTCCAAGGATAGAGCCACATAAACTTGCTACACCCACAAAAAACAGTGTTCATATTAAATACAACACACATTTACTAACAAATAATGAATCAGCACATTTTCATGTGTCGCTTACAAGATGCATTCATGTTTAAAAGTTATCCAAAAAATCAGCTCTGGGCTGATCCCATCTTATTCGTAAAAGAGTTCAAATAGTAGCATTTGCCATTGCGAGACACGTTTTTCATGCACGAATGTTTTGCATGTCTAGCTCAAAAGTGATTAACTTTTGTCAATCATAACTGCTAATACTTTATTCACAATTAACTCTGAAATCATTACTTCCATTCAAATCATTTGTATATGGGGTGTCAGAGTGTCCTTGCACAGTGGAAAATAATTGGGGCCTTCGTGGTTGCGTGCCAATTCTCATACATATGCAGGCGGCCGTCACCATGGCAACAGTGACTGCGTTATCCAGGTTGATTCCAGTATGACCAAACTATCGGATACTCTGGGATGTGGGAAACTCTTAATATGGAACACTGTCCCTTGTAGGATGTCCTATATTGGCAAAGGCTCCTAATACCCAATGGGATATTTTCACAACATTGGGCATGTGCTGTACTAAGGAATCAAATTGGATGTTGACGTATAGCTACCGGACATGTCTCACTGTCTCAAGGATAACAGAATGCTCAACATGCGCTGTGGAAATATTATCCTGGAATTAACCTCTCATGTAGGGTTGCAAAATGAATGAACCTACACTTGAACATAGGGTGTTTGTTGAACAACTGAATCAATCCATGTCCATTTGAAGCATTTATTCTTAAAATAATCTACGAAAAGTTAGCTATCTAACTAGCTTTGTGACATACCGTTCTGACCTGTGTCAAATACATACAGTACATTAAATATTAACTTATTCAATGGAATACTGCTGAATGTTTAGTAGTAGTTTCAGGCACTTTGAACACACGTTTCTAACCTTTGTTCATCACAGGACGTTTCCAGTGTCACGTAGATGTATTTGTCTAAAGAGGAGACACTTTTCATTGTCAGATCAGACTTAAAACATGACTACAGCATCCCCTTTATCAGACCGTGTCTTCTGTTCCATCACTGGGCCTGTATCTCTGAGCTGCCAGCCCAGCTTCTGTAGATACCGCCTGGCAGAGAGCCTAAACGCTGGCCACCAGTTCTGTCCAGTGTGCAGGAGACAGATCACAGAGGACCTTCAGGTCATCACAATAATGAGAGACTTGACACACGAGCTGAGACAGAGAAGGGAGGTCAGAGATCATAGCAGGGCACATGTGCTCTGAACATGACGAGCTTCTTAAACTCATCTGTGTGTCATATAGCGACCTGGTCTGACTGGTCTGCACCAAGGGGAGAGATCACAGAGCCCACTCCTTCAAACCACTGAATGAGTTAGAGGAGGATTTCAAGAAGGAGCAGGTCTCAAACTTGGATATCCTGGACAAAAAGATTGCTGAAGTTAATCAGATTCGCCACAGCCAACAGAATGAAATCACCGTTGCCACCAATATCAAAGCCCAGATCCACTATCAGGTTGAAGACCTGATCAGACTGCTGAGGCTGAGAGAGAGCCAGACAGTCCAAGACGTGGATAAGAAAAATTGCTGTCTCAACATGGAGAATAATTGAACTGCCTGTCTGAAGCCTACACCAAAAAGATATAGATGCTATCTTTGCTGACCAACCCAGAGCCGTGCTTCAGTGGTTTACCGAACAAAGGAGTTTCTTATGTAAATATATTCAAGGCATCATCACCGTACAAATGTCCGAAGTTCACTGTGCAACCTAACACTCTGGTTGTCTGGTCACATCAACTGGAAGAGAATAGAGAGAGACCTCTCAAGAAGCACTGGCTTAACGAAGGAGGAGGTATTCTTGACCATTTTAACAATAGTGTTTGCTGTCATATTAACAGCTTTTTGGGCATATTCTAGTACATTCTTGATCATAGTTATTGTGGGAATAATTGTAGAGAAAATACAAGGAACTCATCATTGATACCAGTTGGTATCAGGGTTGGGGTCAATTTAATTTCAATTCCAGTCAATTCAGAAAGTAAACCAAATTCCAATTTCAATTACAAATGGTCCTAATTGAAAAGCATTGAAGATAATTGGAATTTCAGTGTACTTCATGAATTGAATGGAATTGAAATGGAATTGACCCTGTTTGATATGCATGACAAATAATTAATTAAATTATTGTAATGACAAACTGTTAGTGTCTATTGAAGGAAGCAATGATAAGTGACCTACTTGTATTTATATAAATTAAAACGATTGTTGCGTGAAATATTTGATAATTGTGATACTTTTATCGTTTTTGGTTGAGAAAGGGTGGACAGTGAGTGTATTGATATGTACAATTGTGAATTAACAATGTGTTTTTATTTCAGATCAGATGGCACTAACCTACACTTTTCATGGAAGGGAATAAAAATATTTTATTCAAATTGAAATCGATTAACTGATTGGTTCTGGGTGACGCGATTACTCTATGTATTCTTGAAATGGTATAACTTCATAATAGTATACGTCCTGAAAGAACCACGTTTTTGTATACAGTATATATACAATTCTGCATAGCCTTTGCAATCCTGACACTTTGTCATTATGTGGTATTGTGTGTAGATTGATGAGGATTTTTATTTATTTAGTACATTTTACAATAAGGCTGTAACGTAACAAAATGTGGGGAAAATAAAGGGGTCTGAATACTTTCCGAATGCACTGTAGTACAATCTTTGCAATCCTGACATGGTATTGTATTGTGTTGTTTTGTTTTTTACCTGCTCGTTGCCTTTTGGAACATGTTCTTGGTATTGTTATCGCGAGGAAGCATTTCATTGTACCATTTACACCCGCTGTATCCTATACATATGACAAATACACTTTCAATGTAAATAGATAGTTCCCACTGGGTAAAACTGGTTGGATCAACGTTGTTTCCACGTCATCTCAACCACCCAAATTAAATGTGAGGACTTTGAATCAACGTGGAAACTGATTGGATTTGCAAAAAGTCGTCAACGTAAGGGAATTTCATATTTTTTTTCACCCAACTTTTAACCTAAATCCAATGACAGGGTGCCATGTTTGGTGGATTTCACATTGAATTCACGTTAGTTGACAACTCAACCAAATGTAAACCAAAACTAGATGTTGAACTGACGTCTGTGCCCAGTCCAGTGGGTTCTCTGTCTTCATAGCCACCTTAAATATGTCCAAGGTGACAGTCAATCAGTCACCCTTCACACTCGATTCAGATCACCCACATCTCATAATTACCACACATGTCCTCTATAAACAATATATCTCCATCTCATAATTACCACACATGTCCTCTATAAACAATATATCTCCATCTCATGGATACCACACATTCCTCTGAAAACCCCTCAGATATTACTACTACCACTCACAAGCAGCAGTCACATTATGCATTCCATCCATTTATTCATAGCGTGCATGATGTCAGCGCGCGTGTCACTTCTGTCACAACCTCTAGAATCCCTCTGCATGAGGAAGACCCATTACGGAGGACAGAGGGAGACAGCGACATCCTGGAACAGTCAATGTGACCTGCCAAGTGTCAGCAGGTGCATCCCTGAATGACTGTGTCCCAGTATCTTTGGCATTGTACACTGTGGTAAGCAAAAGCTTATTTGGGAGCTAATGTTACGGCTGAAGTCGGAAGTTTACATAAACTTGGGTTGGAGTCATTAAAATTCGTTTTTCAACCACTCCACAAATTTATTGTCAACAAACTATAGTTTTGGCAAGTCAGTTAGGACATCTACTTTGTACATGACACAAGTCATTTTTCCAACACTTTTTCACAGACAGATTATTTCACTTCTAATTCACTGTATCACAATTCCAGTGGGTCAGAAGTTTACATACACTAAGTTGACTGTGCCTTTAAACAGCTTGGAAAACTCCAGAAAATTATGTCATGGCCTTAGAAGCTTCTTATAGACTAATTGACATAATTTGAGTCAATTGGAGGTGTACCTGTGGACGTATTTCAAGGCCTACCTTCAAACTCAGTGCCTCTTTGCTTGACATCATGGGAAAATCAAAAGAAATTAGCCAAGACCTCAGAAAAAAATTGGAGACCTCCTCAAGTATGGTTCATCCTTGGCAGCAATTTCCAAACGCCTGAAGGTACCATGTTCATCTGTACAAATAATAGTACGCAAATATAAACACCATGGGACCACGCAGCCGTCATACCGCTCAGGAAGGAGACGTGTTCTGTCTCCTAGAGATGAACGTACTTTGGTGCGAAAAGTGCAAATCAATCCAGAACAACAGCAAAGGACCTTGTGAAGATGCTGGAGGAAACAGGTACAGAAGTATCTATATCCACAGTAAAACGAGTCCTATATCGACATAACCTGAAAGGCTGCTCAGCAAGGAAAAAGCCACTGCTCCAAAACCACCATTAAAAAGCCAGACTACGGTTTGCAACTGCACATGGGGATAAAGATCGTACTTTTTGGAGAAATGTCCACGTCTGATGAAACAAAAATATAACTGTTTGGCCCTAATGACCATTGTTATGTTTGGAGGAAAAATGGGGAGGCTTGCAAGGCGAAGAACACCATCCCAACCGTGAAGCAAGGGGGTGGCAGCATCATGTTGTGGGGGTGCTTTGCTGCAGGAGGGACTGGTGCACTTCACAAAATAGATGGTTTCATGAGGAAGGACAATTATGTGAATATATTGAAGCAACATCTCAAGACATCAGTCAGGAAATTAAAGCTTGGTTGCAAATGGATCTTCCAAATGGACAATGACCACAAGCATACTTCCAAAGTTTTGGCAAAATGGCTTAAGGACAACAAAGTCAAGGTATTGGAGTGGCCATCTCAAAGCCCTGACCTCAGTCCTATAGGAAATGTGTGGGCAGAACTGAAAAAGCGTGTGTGAGCATGGAGGCCTACAAACCTGAATCAGTTACACCAGCTCTGTCAGGAGGACTGGGCCAAAATTCACCCAACTTATTGTGGAAAGCTTGTGAAAGGCTACCCGAAACGTTTGACCCAAGTTAAACAATTTAAAGGCAATGCTACCAAATACTAATTGAGTGTATGTAAACTTCTGACCCACTGGGAATGTGATGAAAGAAATACAAGCTGAAGTAAATCATTCTCTGTACTATTATTCTGACATTTCACATTTTTAAAATAAAGTGGTGATCCTAACTGATCTAAAACAGGGAATTTTTTACTAGGATTAAATGTCAGGAATTGTGAAAAACTGAGTTTGAATGTATTTGGCTCAGGTGTATGTAAACTTCTGACTTCAACTGAAATGCAGAGCCCCTTTCACACACAAGCACCGCTGTCGTTTCACTCACTTGCACCTGGGCGCCCATTGAAATGGTACTGACATTATGAACAGTCACAGTGCTGTGAAAAAGTATTTGCGACCTTTCTAATTTTCTCTACATTTGCATATTTTTGATGCTGAATGTTATCAGATCTTCAACCAAAACCTAATATTAGATAAAGGGAACCTGAGTGAACGAATAACAACAATTACATACTTATTTAATTTATTTTGGGTTTTCAAGCATGAACTGCTCGCTCCATCACACTACCACCACCATGCTTAACCGGTGGTATGAGGTTCTTACTGTGGATTGCAGTGTTTGGTTTTCGCCAGGCATAATGGGACCCATGTTGTCCAAAAAGTTACACTTTTTACTCATCTGTCTTTAGGACATTCTTCCAAGAGTCTTGATGATCATCCAGGTGCTTCCAGGTACTTTTTTGGCAAATTTGTGTCCGATTCTGGACGACCTGGGTCCCATTACGTTTGGCGAAAACCAAACACTGCATTCTACAGTAAGAACCTCATACCAATGGTCAAGCATGGTGGTGGTAGTATCATGGTTTGGGGATGCGTTGCTGCCTCAGGACCTGGACGACTTTAGAAGGAAGCATGAATTCTGCTCGGTATCAGAGAATTCTACAGGACAATGTCAGGCCATCCATCTGTGAGCTGAAGCTGATGTGCAGCTGGGTCATGCAGCAAGACAATGATTCAAAACACACAACCAAGTCTACAGTATATGAAAATGGTTAAAAAGCAACACATTTGAAGATGTGGAATGGCCTAGTCAAAGTCCAGACCTAATCCCAATTGAGATGATGTGTCAGGACTTGAAATGAGCAGTTCATGCTTGAAAACCCAAGAAAATGTCGCTGAGTTAAAGCAACTCTGTATGCAAGAGTGGGCCAAAATTCCTCTTCAGTGATGTGAGAAACTGATCAACATCTACAGGAAGCATTTGGTTGGAGTCATTGCAGCTAAAGGTGTCACAACCAGTTATTGATTGTAAGGGGGTAATGACTTTTTCACACAGGGAAATTCGGTGTTGCGTAACTTTTTTAATTAAATAAATTAAATAAGTATATATTTTTTTTGTGGTTATTTGTAAACTCAGGTTCCCTTTATCTAATTTTTGGTTTTGATTGAAGATCTGATAACATTCAGTATCAGAAATATAAAAAAAAAATAGAGAAAATCA
Organism: Oncorhynchus clarkii lewisi; assembly: GCF_045791955.1. Lineage (NCBI taxonomy): Eukaryota > Metazoa > Chordata > Actinopteri > Salmoniformes > Salmonidae > Oncorhynchus > Oncorhynchus clarkii. The sequence continues at coordinate 56,617,098 of NC_092165.1, read as the reverse complement.
CAAATTGGACAAATACTTTTTCACAGCACTGTATATGAATGTGTAATCTTGCACAAAATTGTGTTGTCAAGACAAGCCACATCGATCATTATGTACATTTCTAACCTACAGTACAGCACCTTTTTTCCCCCACACTGCTCGACGCACCTCACCTCCATTCAGTCCGCAGAACAAAAACAATAAGGTGCTGGGGCTGACAGTGGAGCTGTTTCCCTTAATCTTTCATATAAAATATGCCAACATTTTTCAGGGTCATAACTGTTTTTACCCAGACATCCACAGTACAAGCAGTGAATTGGTGAAGATAAGGGTGAAGCCAGTGTGAAAGTGGGAGACGGACACTGATGACGTTGAACACATGACTGTATTTAACCACTAGAGGACACTGTTGCATATATAAACAACTCTAATTTGACTACATTGCTGTAGTTATTTTCTCGACTATGAAACATACTTTGACTGTTAAATGTCTGTACACCAGCAGTGTTTCTCAGTATGAACATAGCACAGTTTTTCTTCCCATGAGCCAAAAATAGAATTTTAGAGATGGGGGCCTCTAAAGATACAATGTGGAAGTTTAGTAGCTTATTGTTTACATCAAATGTTTTCTTGGATGTTGGCTGTATGGTTGATGATATAATATAAATATATAAATGGCTTATCTCATGAAACCATACAAATCCTTAGTTTTGTACCACCCATGAGGTAATTTCCGGGCAATATATTTGTCCCTTGGCTCAAAAGCACAACCAGAGGCAAAGGTTATGTATAGCGTCTTTAACTTTAAATTAGAAATATACTCTGTAATAGGCAGATAAACCAGAAAGACTGACAGAGAGCAGAAAATTAATCAGAAACTGACTGCCACAGTCAGAGCATCATGAGCAAGGGGTCTAGAGAGGCATTCAATGGAAAGGTTTAATGGTTTTAATGACCCTGCTCTGGCCTATTATTATTTGTATTGTTATTACTCTTCTTATTATTTTTATTGTGTAACCAGAGCAAACCAATTAAGACCAGGCTCTCATTTACAAGGGTGCCATGGTAACAATAAATCAACATGATCAGTCTCAATAAAAACACTATACATTCACAATTATACATTACAGCAACACTAAGTCAAACGTGACAGCCTATACCAGACTATACCCCCCCCCCCCCCCCCATCAATGAAACCATAGTCTGTCATCCTCTCTTACGGCAGTACTAAGATCTCTGCTGCTCGTTATGGCGATCTTTTTAATTCGATTTTCTCTGACGTTCTGCTCCTTTTATTTCCAATGGAAATTAGATTAAAGGAGGAAAAAAGTATGGTCCGGCCTTTCACCCAAGTACAAATTCTATATCCTGGTGAAATGAGGGTTATATTTCCTATAAGAAAGAGGCTTTAGTAGTCTAGCTATGCCCTTCTCGGGGTATAGACTCATCTTCAGCTCGACGGATCTTGTTGCCATGGCGACGTCAATGTTGTTGACACGAGGGAATTGAGAACAGTCCACTTGTTTGAACACTCATTGATGGAATGGGGGGAAAACAAAAAGAAAGCAACGCGTTGTTTAATGGCGACGGCTCAAATTATACATCGAGGGATATGCATCTTGGCTGTTGTAATGGATTTGTTCTTTGCCCGTGTAGCAGTTGGTGGCCAATGTATTGTTTATCTGCCTGTGTAGTATTGAGTGAAGCAGTGATGCTTGGGAATATTAATGCATTTGCTCTGTGGTAGTTTATAGTTGCCATTTGTTTCCTCACAACAGGCTCCCATACGAATAGAAATCCTTAAAAAGCTACCTCGGAGGAATAGAACAAAACATTTTGAGGTCAGATAGTTCATGGTGTTGAAAAAGGCTTTACCCAATACCGTTTTACCAGGTCATCGCTGTAGATGTGGATCAGGTTTATACAGATTCAACAAAAATAAACTTCACTGGTCTGTAAAAAAAAATAAAGGTGAGTAAAACTGACAAGTTTGTTTCCCTTTCCAACAGTCATGTGCCATTGGCAGCACTGAGACTAGGAATTACGCAACATTCAAGATCAAATGCAGTCTCAAACTGTCAACAGTATTATACAGTATGCCCTTCATCTACATTGGCCTACTGTGCAAACATTTGAGAAGGATGAATGTGCTAACATTTGAGAAGGATGAATGTGCTAACATTTGAGAAGGATGAATGTGCTAACATTTGAGAAGGATGAATGTGCTAACATTTGAGAAGGATGAATGTGCTAACATTTGAGATCAAATCAAACAAAACTTTGTCACGTGCCGAATACAACAAGTGTAGACTTTACCGTGAAATGCTGACTTACAAGCCCTTAACCAACACTGTAGTTCAAGAAGTTAAGAGAGTTAAGAAAATATTTACCAAGTAGACTAAAATAAAAAGTTATACTAAAAAGTAACATAATAAGAATAACAATAACGAGGCTATATACAGGGGGCACTGGTACCGAGTCAGTGTGCAGGGATACAGGTTAGTTGAGGTAATTTGTACATGTAGGTGGGGGTGAAGTGACTATGCATAGATAATAAACAGTAGTACAGGTTAGTTGAGGTAATCTGTACATGTAGGTGGGGGTGAAGTGACTATGCATAGATAATAAACAGTAGTACAGGTTAGTTGAGGTAATCTGTACATGTAGGTGGGGGTGAAGTGACTATGCATAGATAATAAACAGCGAGTAGCAGCAGTGTACAAAAGGGAGGGTGAATGTAAATTGTCCAGTGGCGAGTTTATTAATTGTTCAGCAGTCTTATGGCTTGGGGGTAGAAGCTGTTGAGGAGACTTTTGGTCCTATACTTAGCGCTCCGGTACCGCTTGCCATGCAGTAGCAGAGAAAACATTTTATAACTTGGGTGACTGGAGTCTCTGACCATTTTTAGGGCCTTCCAATTACACCGCCTATTATATAGCTCCTGGATGGCAGGAAGCTTGGCTCCAGTAAAGTACTGGGCCATTCGCAATACCCTCTGTAGGGCCTTACGGTCAGATGCCTAGCAGTTGCCATACCAGGTGGTGCAGCTGTAGAACCTTTTGAGGGTCTGGGGACCCATGCCAAATATTTTCAGTCTCCTCAGGGGGAAAAGGTTTTGTCGTACCCTCTTCACGACTGTCTTGATATGTTTGGACCATGATAGTTTGTTGGTGATGTTGACGCCAAGAAACTTGAAACTTGAAACCTGTTCTACTACAGCCCCGTCAACCGTCAATGTTAATGGGGGCCTGTTCGGCCCACCTTTTCCTGTAGTCCAAAATCAGCTCCTTTCTCTTGCTCACATTGAGGGAGAGGTTGTTGTCCTGGAACCACATTGTCAGTGCTCTGATCTTCTCCCTATAGGCCGTCTCATCGTTGTCGGTGATCAGGCCTACAACTGTTGTGTCGTCAGCAAACTAAATTATTGTGTTGGAGTCGTGTTTGGCCACGCAGTCGTGGGTGAACAGGGAATACAGGAGGGGACTAAATACACACCCCTGAGGGACTCCAATGTTAAGGACCAGCATGGCAGACGTGTTGTTGCCTACTCTTACCACCTGGGGGCGGCCCGTCAGGAAGTCCAGGATCCGGTTGCAGAGGGAGGTGTTCCAGAGTCCTTAGCTTAGTGATGAGCTTCGTGGGCACTATGGTGTTAAACGATGAGCTGTAGTCAATAAACAGCATTCTCACATAGGTGTTCCTTTTGTCCAGGTGAGAAAGGGCAGTGAGGAGTGCAATAGAGATTGCGTCATCTGTGGATCTGTTGGGGCGGTATGCAAATTGGAGTGAGTCTAGGGTGTCCGGTTTGGATGCTGTTGATGTGAGCCATGACCAGCCTTTCAAAGAACTTCATGTCTACCGACGTGAATGCCACGGGGCGGTAATCATTTAGGCAGGTTACCTTCGCTTCCTTGAGCATAGGGACTATGGTGGTCTGCTTGAAACATGTAGGTATTACAGACAGGGAGAGATTGAAAATGTCAGTGAAGACACTTGGCAGTTGGTCAGCGCGTGCTTTGAGTACACGTCCTGGTAATCCGTCTGGTCCAGCGGCTTTGTGAATGTTGACCTGTTTAAAGGTTTTGTTCACATCGGCTGCCGATGCATTCCTTGCAATGGTTCTTTGTAATTAGTAAGAAGAGAAAGCAAGCCTGTTATTAACATAGGAACAACACAGCAAAGATGGTACAATATACAACAACAAAAAATCTCCCAAAAGCTATTTAAAAAAAAGTACATCGCCTTTGAACACTATGGTAATTACTTTTCAATGTTTTTCAAAACAAAAATAAAGAACAGCTGTAGATTAATCATAGTCCCACTGCATTTCATCATAGTCCCACTGCATTTCATCATATTCCCACTGCATTTCATCATATTCCCACTGCGTTTCATCATAGTCCCACTGTGTTACATCATAGTCCCACTGCGTTACGTCATAGTCCCACTGCGTGACATCATAGTCCCACTGCATTTCATCATAGTCCCACTGCGTTACATCATAGTCCCACTGCGTGACATCATAGTCCCACTGCATTTCATCATAGTCCCACTGCATTTCATCATAGCCCCACTGCGTTACATCATAGCCCCACTGCGTTACATCATAGTCCCACTGCATTTCATCATATTCCCACTGTGTTACATCATAGTCCCACTGCGTTACATCATAGTCCCACTGCATTTCATCATATTCCCACTGTGTTACATCATAGTCCCACTGCGTTACATCATAGTCCCACTGCATTTCATCATATTCCCACTGCGTTACATCATAGTCCCATTGCGTTACATCATAGTCAATCAATCAATCAGTCAAATGTATTTATAAAGCCCTTATTACATCAGCCGATGTCACAAAGTGCTATACAGAAACCCAGCCTAAAACCCCAAACAGTAAGCAATGCAGATAGAAGCACTGCATTACATCATGGTGTCATGCCTGCACCCTCTCTTCACCCCTGACAGGCTGCCCTGCATTAAGGAACACCTGCCTTCCATAATCACGCGCATCAGCGATATTGGACTCACCTGGACTCAGTCAATCACCTGTTTATTACCTCCCCTATATTTGTCAGTTCCACAGCTCTGTTCCGCGCTGCTGCATTTATTGTCATATGTCTGTGTTACCCATGTTCCAACGCTGTTCCTGTCTTGCTTCCTTGCCTGTTCCCTAATAAATGTCTGACTCCCCGTACCTGCTTCTCCTGTCCGACGTCGGTCCTTACACATAGTCCCACTGAATTACATCATAGTCCCACTGCATTACATCATAGTCCCACTGTATTACATCATAGTCCCACTGCATTACATCATAGTCCCACTGTATTACATCATAGTCCCACTGCATTTCATCATAGTCCCACTGTATTACATCATAGTCCCACTGTATTACATCATAGTCCCACTGCATTACATCATAGTCCCACTGTATTACATCATAGTCCCACTGTATTACATCATAGTCCCACTGTATTACATCATAGTCCCACTGCATTACATCATAGTCCCACTGCATGACATCATAGTCCCACTGCATTACTCTGTCAATAGTAACTCACATCATTCTTTGATTCAGTATTTGATCATTGGTGAGGTTTCCAAATGGAGTAACAGGAAAAATACTAAGGTGTGCACTTTGATAACACCACAGTTATCAAGCATACCACACACTGTCCACGAAGCATACCACACACTGTCCACAAAGCATACCACACACTGTCCACGAAGCATACCACACACTGTCCACGAAGCATACCACACACTGTCCACAAAGCATACCACACACTGTCCACGAAGCAAACCACACACTGTCCACAAAGCATACTACACACTGTCCACGAAGCATACCAAACACTGTCCACAAAGCATACCACACACTGTCCATACCAAGCATACTGCACACTGTCCATACCAAGCATACCGCAAACTGTCCATACCAAGCCTACTGCACACTGACCATACCTAGCATACCACACACTGTCCATATCAAGCATACCACACACTGTCCATACCAAGCATACCACACACTGTCCATGAAGCATACCACACACTGTCCACGATGCATACCACACACTGTCCACAAAGCATACCGCACACCGTCCATACCAAGCATACTGCACACTGTCCATACCAAGCATACCGCAAACTGTCCATACCAAGCATACTGCACACTGCCCATACCAAGCATACCACACACTGTCCACGATGCATACCACACACTGTCCACGAAGCATACCACACACTGTCCACGAAGCACACCCCGCACTGTCCACAAAGCATACCACACACTGTTCATACAAAGTATACCACACACTGCCCATACCAAGCATACCACACACTGTCCACAATGCATACCACACACTGTTCATACAAAGCATACCACACACTGCCCATACCAAGCATACCACACATTGTCCATACCAAACATACCACACACTGTCCACAAAGCATACCACACACTGTCCATACCAAGCATACTGCACTCTCCATACCAAGCATACTGCACTCTCCATACCAAGCATACTGCACACTGCCCATACCAAGCATACTGCACACTGTCCATACCAAGCATACCACACACTGTCCATACCAAGCATACTGCACACTATCCATACCAAGCATACTGCACACTGTCCATACCAAGCATACTGCACACTGTCCATACCAAGCATACTGCACACTGTCCACACCAAGCATACCACACACTGTCCATATCAAGCATACCACACACTGTCCATACCAAGCATACCACACACTGTCCACAAAGCATACCACACACTGCCCATACCAAGCATACTGCACACTGTCCATACCAAGCATACCAAACACTGTCCACAAAGCATACCACACACTGTCCATACCAAGCATACTGCACACTGTCCATACCAAGCATACTGCACACTGTCCATACCAAGCATACTGCACACTGCCCATACCAAGCATACCAAACACTGTCCACAAAGCATACCACACACTGTCCACAAAGCATACCACACACTGTCCACAAAGCCTGCCTAAATTGAGAGACTGAGTTTGTCCATGTGCTCCGTTACCATGTTGTGAAATAGAAAGTTCTAATGACACTAGACTGTTGCTGTGTAGAGGTTTTAGTGACGGAAGAACCTGAGTTGGAGTTGCTAATTATGATCAATGCTGTGAGTACAGATGAAAAAGATATGGCAAATAGAAATCAAAACTGGATATTCAGAGACAGATGGGATGGGTTGAGAGGAGCTGAAGGGTGGGACAAAATAAAACAGGGTTAGGGAAAATGTTTAAAAAATATATACACTTTTGAGCCTGTATATACACCATTCAGCCTGTAATCGAACCCACAAATGCCGAGGCTCCAGATTCTCAACTAGTCTAAAGTTGTATTGCCTCTTCAATTAGCACAACAGTTTTCAGCTGTGCTAACATTATTGCAAAAGGGTTTTCTAATGATCAATTAGCCTTTTAAAATGATAAACTTGGATTAGCTAACACAATGTGCCGTTGGAAAACAGGAGTGATGGTTGCTGATAATGGGCCTCGGCACGCCTATGTAGATATTCCATTAAAAATCAGTCGTTTTCAGCTATAATAGTCATTTACAACGTTAACAATGTCTGCACTGTATTTCTGATTGATTTAATGTTATTTTAATGGACAAAAAATTAGCTTTTCTTTAAAAACAAGGACATTTCAAAGTGAACCCAAACTTTTGAATGGTAGTGTATATACAGTTGAAGTCAGAAGTTTACACACTTAGGTTGGAGTCATTAAAACTCATTTTTCAAAAACTCCACAAATGTCTTGTTATTAGCAAACTATAGTTTTGGCAAGTCGGTTAGGACATCTACTTTGTGCATGATACAAGTCATTTTTCCAACAATTGTTTACAGACAGACTATTTCACTTCTAATTCACTGTATCACAATTCCAGTGGGTCAGAAGTTTACATACACTAAGTTGACAGTGCCTTTACAGCTTGGAAAATTCCAGAAAATGATGTCATGGCTTTAGAAGCTTCTGATAGGATAATAGACAGCATATGAGTCAATTAGAGGTGTACCTGTGGATGTATTTCATGGACTACCTCAGTGCCCCTTTACTTGACATCATGGGAAAATCAAAAGAAATCAGCCAAGACCTGGTTCATCCTTGGGAGGAATTTCCAAACGCCTGAAGGTACCACGTTCATCTGTACCACGTTCATCTGTACAAGTAATAGTACGCAAGTTTAAACACCATGGGACCACGCATCCATCATACCGCTCAGGAAGGAGACGCGTTCTGTCTCCTAGAGATGAACGTACTTTGGTGTGAAAAGTGCAAATCAACCCTAGAACAAAAGCAAAGGATCGGTTTGCCAGGCTACGGTTTGCAACTGCACATGGGGACAAAGACTGTACTTTTTGGAGAAATGTCCTCTGGTCTGATGAAACAAAAATAGAACTGTTTGGCCATAATGACCATCGTTATGTTTGGAGGAAAAAGGGGGAGGCTTGCAAGCCGAAGAACACCATCCCAATCTTGAAGCATGGGGGTGGCAGCATCATGTTGTGGGGTGCTTTGCTGCAGGAGGGACTGGTGCACTTCACAAAATAGATGGCATCATGAGGAAGAAAATGACATGGATATATTGAAGCAGCATCTCAAGACATCACCTTGGTTGCAAATGGGTCTTCCAAATGGACAATGACCCCAAGCACACTTCCAAAGTTGTGGCAAAATGGCTTAAGGACAACAAAGTCAAGGTATAGGAGTGGTCATCACAAAGCCCTGACCTCAACCCTATAGAAAATGTGTGGGCAGAACTGAAAAAAGCATGTGTGAGCAATGAGGCCTACAAACCTGATTGAGTTACACCAGCTCTGTCAGGAGGAATGGGCCAAAATTCACCCAACTTATTGTGGGAAGCTTGTGGAAGGCTACCCGAAACGTTTGACCCAAGTTAAACAATTTAAAGGCAATTCTACCAAATTCTAATTGAGTGTATGTAAACTTCTGACCCACTGGGAATGTGACATTTCACATTCTTAAAATAAGTGGTGATCCTAACTGACCTAAGACAGGGAATTTTTACTAGGATTAAATGTCAGGAATTGTGAAAAACTGAGTTTAAATGTATTTGGCTCAGGTGTATGTAAACTTCTGACTTCAACTCTAAATACAGGTTATTTACCCCAAAATATATGGGGGGGATTGAAAATGATGCAGAAAATGACATTGATAGAAGCCACAATCTATCTGCAATATTAAAGCTGATCCAGCCCCTAAAAGAGAATTTTCAAATTAGAAGATGAAAGTTGTGCATGTATGAATTCTCCAAAATCCTCCATGACGTTCATGCAACGCCCCGCGATTTAAATATAGCTGGTCTTTCTGAAGGTGTCTTCCAGGAGAGCAGCTGTTGCTTACAGCTAGGATGAAACGACCCACCCAAGCAGATGTGACCTTGTCTAGACACCTGGCCTTTAAATGTGTATTTCTCACTTATCAGTTCAGCTTGTTGAAATATAAAATGTCTGGTGCAGTATCAATTACTCACCATCCCATGTCTTTACCAGTAAACCCATGTCTCTCTAGAGCCATACCTCTGTACTACTTTGCATGGCACTTATTAAAGTGAAAGAAAAATGAGGGAAACTAAGGATAAATTGAAAGAACATTTTAAAAAAGAGAAAAAAAGAGTGGAAAACAGACCGTATTCTTCCTCGTTTATATCCTTGTTTTGATGTGGTGATCCATCAATGGGATATAGGTAGTATGAAATAAAATAATGAATTACTACTGGGAGCATTTTTCAATTATAGTGACGTGCCGTACAATGAGCTGTTTTTCTTAAAATACTATTTTGAAAGTCTCAAACTCATTGCATCTCCATTGTAAAAGTTGCATGAGTACCCTCGGGTGGTTAGTTACAACAACACATGGAATATAACACAAAACACTGTGTGGTAACTGTGCCAGTTGAATTTCAAGCACTTAGGTTCTTTGACAAGCTAAAGTTGGCTAAGCTGTGTCCATTAAATAGTCCAACATCAAATACTTACTACAATGAGGTCCAGAATTATTGGAATCCTTGATAAAGATGAGCAAAAATTCATCAAATTCATCAAGGGTGCTAATAATAACAGACCCCACTGTATGTGCCGCTCAAATACAGCCCCCCCCCACCCATAATCATTGATTATGGCACTGTAACTTTGTTTTCATGACCACATCCTAGATGTCACGTGGTATCTGTGATCAATGTCTCTGCCCCAACAAGCAAGTGACCTGGAAAGCATGCTGGGCTCTGCTGTTAAACCAATATACGTAGCTGTACATGTTAATTACAAATACCGTTCACAGAGTGTGTGCACTTGTTGAGCCCTCTAATGCCTTGTGTAAAGGGGAAAAGTCTAGAATGTCAGTGGGTCTATAATGAAAGTAGGTCCCCACATCCATATGACTATGGGTGCTAACCAGCAGGGGGGTTGAAACTCAGTTGTCAGTTATAGGCAGAGAGCATGATGGGAAGCCAACACATCTAGGACGATCAGTGATATAGACGCTGTGGGACGGAAAACCCATTTGAAATCTGTCCCACCCAGCTCGCCATGGTTCAGTTGCCTGTGCGAGCGATTTCTGATGGTGCAGCTCCAAGCTCCAAGCACCAAATGCAGAACGGATCGGCAAAAGGATCAACGAATGGATCGGCGAAGACGGGTCGCGGGACAATGGCCAACTGGACCACCGGTGCCCCGCAGCGGCAAAACCATCCCCGGCCCCAGACGGCCCGGACATCCTCCCTCACCCGGCAGGAGTGCAGTTCCTGCTCTTCCATCGCCTCCTGTCCCATCTTCTCCGGAAGGCATACTGACCAAGAGGAGGACCCACCTCCACGCTGCCCCTCCAGCATCTCCTCCCCCAGCCTCCACAAATCCGTTTCCAATTCCAGCCAAAGTCCCAAGGGCTCTCTACCCAGTCTTTACTCATATGGCCCCAGCCCCAAGGGCTCTCTACCCAGCCTCCAAGGCTCCTTACCCAGCTTGAAGGGATCCATCTCTGGGTTGAGGCGCTCTTTGGCGAGTCTGGATCGCTCCAGCCCGGGCCCGCGTAGCTCCAGCCCCAGCCCTAGCCCCAGCTTGCGCAGCTCCAGTCCCAGCTTGCGCAGCTCTAGCCCCAGTCTTCAGAGCACATCTAGCTCCAGCGTGTGCAGCGGCAGCTCCAGCGAGGATGACAGCTGGGATACCAACAGCTGGAGTTCCGGGGCCACTTGCCTGCTACGCACCTCCATAAAGCAGCACAGCGACGAGGTGTTCCGTGCCCGAGCCAGCTCCCCTGGTCCTGGTTGCAGGGCCAATGAGGCCACCGCCAGTGACACGTCTACAGAGAATGTTTACCAGACCTTGGGGAACTGCGAGGGTGATAGCGGAATGGATAGAGCCGAAAGCCAGGAGGAGGCGGCGCGAGTGTTGAAAGTAAAGTGTGATTCAACCCAAAGCCTGTCGTCATCCAGCAACCAGGGCCAAAGCAAGGTTGTGACCTTCTCAGCACAGCAGGAGCAGAAACTGGAGGAGCGTCTCAAGTTCTCCCAGTTCCTAGATGAGGTCACAAACAGGGTGCTGGTTCCAGGGAGTCCATGGGAGTCCTTCAACCCAATCCGACAGAGAACACTAGATGCAGCTGCAGCCTCCTGGTACAGCCCAATTTCTTCCTCTCTACAGCCCATTCAGGAACTACAAGAACCGAAGGTGGACTGTTTCCAATTGGAGCACCAGTGGAGCAAGTACAGCATTCCCAGCTGTAAGGTGCTGGACCCTGGAGAAGGCCTGAGGAAAGTGGGCCAGGTGGAAAGCTGTTTCCACTCGGAGCTGGCGTCCGTAGGGAGAACCTATCTGGAGACAGACATCGACATTGTTAGGAGACAGGATGAACTAGAGTTTAATGGCACCCTGGAGAGAGGGAGGGAGAGCCCTTGGGACAGAGAACGAGGGAGGGAAAGGGAGAGAAGAACTATGCATGGCAGTCCTGAAACTCCTCGAGTGAGCTTCGAGGGACTGAGAAGCCCAAGTCCATGTACTGTCTTGTCCTGTCCCCAAGGCTTTTCCAAATACCCCAACAGGTCCACTTCGCTGCCTAGACCAGTCAGTAAAACGGTGAGTACCAGTTCCCTTTAAAATACCACACATACATAATACAGGTCCTCCAGATTACAATGTCTTCATTACGACAATGAATTAACCATTTCAATTAAACGGTACTGCTTTATACATCCGATGCGAAGTCCTTATCAATGAGCTGCCTAGTGAGCAAAGCAAAACACAGATTCGTTATCAAAACAAAAAACACTGGGGAGCAGAAAGGAGAAGATTCCAGAGATCCATAATGACTTGACTTCGTCATGTTCAAGGCATTGAAATATAATTTGATCATAAGCAGCCTCGTTTAAAAAAAATACTGTAATTGTACTTGACACACTCGGGTGCCATTTTCAAGACTTTTAATTTGACCCATTGCTATTAAATGTGTCTGACAGATTGTCTAGTTATGATGCACAAAACTACACACGCAGGACAGGGCCAGAGCTTTTTTTTGCATTGGCGTGATATTGTTTTACAACAGATACAGTATGTTTCACACTGCAGTTAAAGCCATAAATTCAAAGGCACACACATTTAACACGCCTATGAATGGGATTCCTCTCCCATTTCAAACATAATTTTACACTTAACCCAAGCATTTTTTTACAAAACTTCATGGATTTGTGGAATATCAATGGAATACACTGCAGTTATAGTATGTCTATTCTAGACATCTGTTACCCATATAAATTGTTCTAAATCGTAAGCAGCCAGACCCATAGACATACTGGTGGCAATCCTTCCCTTTGGCATATGTTGTAAAATATACATAGGCTTAATTCACAACCCTCTCACTCACTGTCCAGACGGAGAAGAAACCTGGCTTTCCACCTGCCTGTGAAGGTAGCCATCATAAATCATTAACAATGCTCCTTGTTTCGTCTGAGCTGGGCTCCACCATTACAGCTTCTGCAATGTCTCTTTAACGCTCCTAAGGGCCATATTGTATTATAGGCCACTGTATGTTGTTGCTGGTGTGGACTGGACTAGACACAAAGTCTACAATCAGAGGAGGGTCGCTTTCCTCATTAGAATTCAATGTGAATTCAATTCAACGTGTGCCAGCTCCCTAGCAACTCGGAGCAACTGTCTGTCAGTGTGTGGGTGTGTGTTGGGGGGGAGGGGGTCTCTGCCAGGAGAGATGGTCTCTGCCAGGAGAGGTGGTCTCTGCCAATTAATTGGTGAAGATGGAAGCAGGAGAGATGGGAGTAGCACGGTGTGTGTGTGTGTGTGTGTGTGTGTGTGTGTGTGTGTGTGTGTGTAGAATCAAGTAGTAGCCAAAAAAGTGTTAAACAAATCAAAATACATTTCATATTTGAGATTCTTCAAAGTAGCCACCCTTTGCCTTGATGACAGCTTTGCACACTCTTGGTATTCTCTCAACCAGTTTAACCTGGAATGCTTTTCCAGCAGTCTTGAAGGAGTTACCACATATGCTGAGCTCATCGCAACCCATCTCAAATGGCCAGGTCATCTGATGCAGCACTCCATCACTCTCCTTCTTGGTCAAATAGCCTTCACAAAGCCTGTGCAAGGGCCTTCTCTCATTCACTAGTGAGTCGTGACTCATCCTGCTAGATCACAAACACACTGTTGCTATGACAAACACACACACACACACACACACACACACACACTGTTGCTATGACACACACGCACCGTTTTTGCTTTTTGCTTTGTCAGATACCATATGCTGAAGGGTTTATAAGTTGTTATGATGCTTAATAACACAATTGCGATGTCTGTGAATGGGTATATTATTTTTATATAATCTGAAGTGTTAATTTGAATTATCATCGTAGTCATAAATATAATGATAATAGTATCATCATAATAACAGTGAGAACCCTCTGTTTTGTTATAATATTGTTCAGTATACTGCGCATTAGAACACGATCCAGAGGATCCCTTGCTTAATTGGTTCTGCACCACAAAACCCTTTTGTGTATAACCCATATGGGGGAGACGCAAGCATACAGGGAAAGTCCTTCTCCACATTCATCTCCACATTCATCTCCAGGGATCAACAAAGTGAAAAAACACAAAGATGGTGGTGAGAATTACGTTCATGTGTAAAATTCAACAGATTCCATTATATGTTACTCGTGTTACTCCTCCTTCTCTCTCTCTCTCTCTCTCTCTCTCTCTCTATCTCACCCTCTCTCTCTCCCTCTCTCTCTCTCTCTCTCTCTCTCTCTCTCGCTCTACCTTTCTCTCTCTATCTCTCTCTCTCTCTCTCTCTCTCTCTCTCTCCCTCTCTCTCCCTCTCTCTCTCTCGCTCTACCTCTCTCTCTCTCTCTCTCTCTCTCTCTTTCTCTGACTCTACCTCTCTCTCTCTCTCTCTCTCGCTCTACCTCTCTATCTCTCTCTCTCTACCTCTCTCTCTCTCTCTCTCTCTCTGGCTCTCTCCCTCTCTCTCTCTCTCTCTCTCTCTCTCTCTCTCTCTCTCTCTCTCTCTCTCTCTCTACCTCTTTCTCTCTCTCTCTCTCTCTCTATCTCTCTCACTCGCTCTACCTCTCTCTTTCTCTCTCTCTCTCTTTCTCTCTCTACCTCTCGCTCTACCTCTACTTCTCTCTCTCTCTCTCTCTCTACCTCTCTCTCTCTCTGTCTCTCTCTCTCTCGCTCTCTTGCTCTACCTCTCTCTCTCTCTCTCTCTACCTCTAGCTCTACCTCTACCTCTCTACCCCTCTCTCTCTCTCTCTCTACCTCTCTCTCTCTCTTCCTCTCTCTCTCTCTCTCTTTCCCTACCCATGGCCCTGGGGCACCTGTGTAGGGAAAGATTTTTCCTCTCCTCTCTCTCTGCTGATGTGGAGTGTGTTAGTGAGTATGTATTTGTGTACGAGCGTCTTTGAAAGACACTTATACCACGAAAGCCTCGTTCAAGATACTAGACTGAGTGTCTCAGCTCAGTAACACCCGGGATGAAAAATGGCTTTATCCATCTAATCTTTTAATTTCTTCCCCCTTTCCTGCATATCTTCCCCCACTAGGTGTCTGATGGGAAGATGTATGACATGAGGTAGGCCACTTTCATTTTACCACTTTTCTGCCATGCTGAAACACCACAACCCCCTCTCTCTCTCTCTCTCTTTCTCACCCTCTCTCTCTCTCTCTTTCTTCACCCTCTTCCTCTCTCTCTCTATCTCACTCTCTCTCTCTCTCTCTCTCTTTCTTCACCCTCTTCCTCTCTCTCTCTCTCACTCTCTCTCTCTCTCTCTTTCTTCACCCTCTTCCTCTCTCTCTCTATCTCTTCACCCTCTTCCTCTCTCTCTCTATCTCTCTCTCTCTCTCTCTCTCTCTCTCTCTTCACCCTCTTCCTCTCTATCTCACTCTCTCTCTCTCTCTTTCTTCACCCTCTTCCTCTCTCTCTCTATCTCTCTCTCTTTCTTCACCCGCTTCCTCTCTCTCTCTCTCTCTCTCTTTCTTCACCCTCTTCCTCTCTCTCTTTCTTCACCCTCTTCCTCTCTCTCTCTATCTCTCTCTCTTTCTTCACCCGCTTCCTCTCTCTCTCTCTCTCTCTATCTCACTCTCTCTCTCTCTCTTTCTTCACCCTCTTCCTCTCTCTCTCTATCTCTCTCTCTTTCTTCACCCGCTTCCTCTCTCTCTCTCTCTACCTCTCTCTCTCTCTCTCTCTATCTCACTCTCTCTCTCTCTCTTTCTTCACCCTCTTCCTCTCTCTCTCTCTCTATCTCACTCTCTCTCTCTCTCTCTCTTTCTTCACCCTCTTCCTCTCTCTCTCTCTATCTCACTCTCTCTATCTCTCTCTCTCTCTCTCTTCACCCTCTTCCTCTCTCTCTCTCTCTCTCTCTCTCTCTATCTCACTCTCTCTCTCTCTCTTTCTTCACCCTCTTCCTCTCTCTCTCTATCTCTCTCTCTTTCTTCACCCGCTTCATCTCTCTCTCTCTTTCTTCACCCTCTTCCTCTCTCTCTCTATCTCTCTCTCTTTCTTCACCCGCTTCCTCTCTCTCTCTCTCTCTCTCTCTCTATCTGTCTCTCTTCACCCTCTTCCTCTCTCTCTCTATCTCACTCTCTCTCTCTCTCTTTCTTCACCCTCTTCCTCTCTCTCTCTATCTCTCTCTCTTTCTTCACCCGCTTCCTCTCTCTCTCTCTACCTCTCTCTCTCTCTCTCTCTCTCTTTCTTCACCCTCTTCCTCTCTCTCTCTCTCTATCTCACTCTCTCTCTCTCTCTCTCTCTCTTTCTTCACCCTCTTCCTCTCTCTCTCTCTCTATCTCACTCTCTCTCTCTCTCTCTCTCTCTCTCTTCACCCTCTTCCTCTCTCTCTCTCTATCTCACTCTCTCTCTCTCTCTCTTTCTTCACCCTCTTCCTCTCTCTCTCTCTCTCTCTCTCTCTCTCTCTCTCTCTCTCTCTCTTTTCTTCACCCTCTTCCTCTCTCTCTCTCTATCTCTCTCTCTCTCTCTCTCTCTCCCACTCATCTCGCTTCCCTCCTGCTTCATTCAGCTCTGATGTCTGTGTCCAGTCAGTATTGGTGGAGGGCTTATTTCATAGTGCATACCGCTACTGCTGCTACTGCTCAGAGCTCCGGATGCACAGACACATGAATACTGTGATCTTACCCGTTGAAAATGAGACGTAAAGCATATAAACGGTAAGCAGAGGAGATTGAGGGAAGCATACGTTCATGAGTGGGTGTGCGTGTGAGAGAAAAAGCTGCCATACCATTTACACGTAATGATTGGGAATTCTTTGCTGTGGGTCTTATTGCATGCTTTGTGGTGCTTTGCCTTGTTGCTAATCTGACACTCTGTGAAAGAACCATTGGCTGAGTGATGAGATGATGAGGGGAAATTGCCGGGCATTCAATGAGCTCCAAATGATATGTTTGTAGAATGTATGCAGTACAGGAAGTGGACTGGCATGTGTATTTATCTGTGCTGTGTGTTACTGAGAGATCTCCCAGTTAGTTGGATAATGGATATGGTTATTAGAGGTGTGTTAACAATTATTTTTCTCTTTGCCCGTTGAGTTCATTTGTATGGTGAATGAGATTACGCTGGGAATGATATAATAGGCTAAGCATTTTATCTGTCATTCAGTGACACATCTGTAGCTTTACAAAGATGGTACCAAGAGAGACCATGATGGAGGAATGTGTGACATGAAACAAAGTTGTTATTATCTTCACCTGAATCCTTCCTCTTTTCATGTGTCCAAACTCATGACGACAATATTTTTGACGGAACATGGGAGATTGGTTAATATTTTATTTTGCAAAACGCTGAGTGAATGAGAACGCTATTTCCAGCTCTCCATTGAATTTATAATGTTGTCTTCAGCACATTGTGACCATAACGTCTTAGGAGTTAATTGTCTTCACCTCAGAAATTAACCTTGAGGTGGGAAATTGATTGACTGAGATGATGCCCATTTGCCATCAGTAAATTAAATGGGCAATCTTCAGTTACTACATCGATTTCTGAATGATATATACCCATTGATTCTTGAAGAATATAATTTATAATGCTTCATGATCTTAATTCAAAATGTCGTAACACATCAGAAACCAAAATATAAGCTTGTTTTACTCCAATGTTTGTAAACAACGTAAATGTAAACAAACACCGTATGGCCTCCAGACATGGTTAAAACTATCATTTTGATATCATGGATGCATCCATAGCTCTGTCTATGAATTGAAGGGTGGTAACAGCGGCTCCATTTCTCCAGCACCATCTGTTTACCAAAACAGTGGCGGGGTGTTCGCTTTTGTTGTTGTTTCTACCGCAGATTGCCCCTTTACAACAAATAGCACCTTTGCCTTGACTGCGTCCAGAGGGATATTTGGAATCTCCGAAGTGTTTCACCAACAGCCCGAGGTGATGCATCTAATTTATCCACTCAAACAGAGAAACAGCGTTGACCTCCCTGTGATGTTCCTAGTGCCATGACAAAGGTAGTTGACACCAAGGTGAAGGCTCAAAACGTAAGACGGAACTGTGTTAAAAGTTTTGTTCAATGTAAACGGTACTGTACCGAACGACCAGTTGAATAGTGGTGTGATTATGATGGTCCAGAAAGCGATTGTGTCCATCACGAGATTTGCGATTTCAAATGGTCACACCCACATTGATCAAGCAACACCTCGCCAGACGCCACGCCCACCAAGCGGGAACAAACGTACCTCAAAGGCTGTTTAATAAGAACGGTGCACACCATTTTGGGGAAATGTGTTGTTCAGTACAAACTGCACGTAACATAGCAAACGCTGTACTGAACGCACCACAGAACCACTGTGTTACTGCAGTGCTCCACTACCTGAATAGTGAAGGAGGAGATGAACAGTACACCACATCTATTAGCTCACCCTATCATATGATGTTAGTATCCTGAGTATGATGCGTCCGTCGTCAATACACACCGTACACATTTTCTAACAACAACAATAACAACACTGGCGTTGTATGAACTGCCTCCCGAGTGGGTGAGGGCTCGTGTCTTACCACATTCTCTTCATTAGATGTACACATCAGCCACAGGACAGTAACCTGTAGTTCTATTCTCCTGAGACTAAGGCCTCACACCAACAGTTGCTCCGAGACCGAGTTAAGCCAGGCTTCTTTTATTTAGACTTTGAGATATATGCTTGTGTATTGTTGTGGGTACAGTACACCGTTAGTCTTTCCACTTGAACAGTGTGAGGAGTAGCATAAAGCTAGGGGGTTGGTGTTTACCTAGCCTGGAGCAGTGTACTGAATGTACTGAATGGTACAACCTCTCTCTCTCTCTCTCTCTCTCTCTCTCTAACAATATGTCTCTCTAACACTCTCAATTCAATTCAAGGGGCTTTATTGGCACGGGAAACGTATGTTAACATTGCCAAAGCAAGGGAGGTAGATAATATACAAACGTGAAATAAACAATGAAAATGAACAGTAAACATTACACTCACAGAAGTTCCAAAAGAGTAAAGACATTTCAAATGGCATATTATGTATATGTACAGTGTTGTAACGATGTACAACTGGTTAAAGTCGCTCTCACTCTCTGTCTAACTCTCCCTCTCTATCTCTGGCTAACACTCTCTATGTCTAACATTCTACTCTCTCTCTCTCTCTAACTCTGTCTAACACTCTCTATGTCTAACACTCTACTCTCTCTCTCTCTCTCTGTCTAACACTCTCTATGTCTAACACTCTACTCTCTCTCTCTCTGCCTAACACTCTTTCTCTCTGTCTAACTCTCCCTCTCTAACACTTGCTCTGTCTAATTCTCTCTTGCTCTGTCTAATTCTCTCTCGCTCTGTCTAACTCTCCCTCTCTAACACTCGCTCTGTCTAATTCTCTCTCGCTCTGTCTAACTCTCCCTCTCTAACACTCGCTCTGTCTAATTCTCTCTCGCTCTGTCTAATTCTCTCTCGCTCTGTCTAACCCTCCCTCTCTATCTCTGTCTAACCCTCCCTCTCTATCTCTGTCTAACCCTCCCTCTCTATCTCTGTCTAACACTCTCCCTCTCTATCTCTGTCTAACACTCTACTCTCTCTCTCGCTCTCTCTCTGTCTAACACTCTTTCTCTCTGTCTAACTCTCTCTCTCTCTCTCTCTCTCTCTCTCTCTCTCGCTCTCTCTCAATTCAATTCAATTCAATTCAAGGGGCTTCATTGGCATGGGAAACATGTGTTATCTTTGCCAAAGCAAGTGAGGTAGATAATATACAGAAGTGAAATAAACAATAAAAATTAACAGTAAGCGTTACACATACAGAAGTTTCAAAACAATAAAGACATTGCAAATGTCATATTACATATATATACAGTGTTGTAACAATGTACACATGGTTAAGGGTACACAAGGGAAAATAAATAAGCATAAATATGGGTTGTATTTACAATGGTGTTTGTTCTTCACTGGTTGCCCTTTTCTTGTGGCAACAGGTCACAAATCTTGCTGCTGTGATGGCACACTGTGGAATTCCCAGTAGATATGGGAGTTTATCTAAATTGGATTTGTTTTTGAATTCTTTGTGGATCTGTGTAATCTGAGGGAAATATGTCTCTCTAATATGGTCATACATTGGGCAGGAGGTTAGGAAGTGCAGCTCAGTTTCCACCTCATTTTTGGGCAGTGTGCACATAGCCTGTCTTCTCTTGAGAGCCATGTCTGCCTACGGCGGCCTTTCTCAATAGCAAGGCTATGCTCACTGAGTCTGTACATAGTCAAAGCTTTCCTTAAGTTTGGGTCAGTCACAGTGGTCAGGTATTCTGCCACTGTGTCGTCTCTCTGTTTAGGGCCAAATAGCATTCTAGTTTGCTCTGTTTTTTTGTTAATTCTTTCCAATGTGTCAAGTAATTATCTTTCTGTTTTCTCATGAATTGGTTGGGTCTAATTGTGCTACTGTCCTGGGGCTCTGTGAGGTGTGTTTGTGTTTGTGAACAGAGCCCCAGGAGCAGCTTGCTTAGGGGACTCTTCTCCAGGTTCATCTCTCTGTAGGTGATGGCTTTGTTATGGAAGTTTTGGGAATCGCTTCCTTTTAGGTGGTTGTAGAATTTAACGGCTCTTTTCTGGATTTTGATAATTAGCGGGAATCGGCCTAATTCTGCTCTGCATGCATTATTTAGTGTTCTACGTTGTACACAAGGATATTTTTGCAGAATTCTGCATGCAGAGTCTCAATTTGGTGTTTGTCCCATTTTGTGAAGTCTTGGTTGGTCAGCAGACCCCAGATCTCACAACCATAAAGGGCAATGGGCTCTATGACTGATTCAAGTATTTTTAGCTAGATCCTAATTGGTATATTGAATTTTATGTTCCTTTTGATGGCATAGAATGCCCTTCTTGCCTTGTCTCTCAGATTGTTCACAGCTTTGTGGAAGTTACCTGTGGCGCTGATGTTTAGGCCAAGGTATGTATCGTTTTTTTGTGTGCTCTAGGGAAACAGTGTCTAGATGGAATTTGTATTTGTGGCCCTGGCAACTGGACCTTTTTTGGAACACCATTATTTTGGTCTTACTGAGATTTACTGTCAGGGCCCAGGTCTGACAGAATCTGTGCAGAAGATCTAGGTGCTGCTGTAGGCCCTCCTTGGTTGGTGACAGAAGCACCAGATCATCAGCAAACTGTAGATATTTGACTTCGGATTCTAGTAGGGTGAGGCCGGGTGCTGCAGACTTTTCTAGTGCCCGCGACAATTCGTTGATATATATGTTGAAGAGGGTGGGGCTTAAGCTGCATCCCTGTCTCACTCCACGGCCCTGTGTGAAGAAATGTGTGTGTTTTTTGCCAATTTTTACCGCACACTTGTTGTTTGTGTACATGGATTTTATAATGTCGTATGTTTTTCCCCCAACACCACTTTCCATCAATTTGTATAGCAGACCCTCATGCCAAATTGAAGGCTTTTTTGAAATCAACAAAGAATGAGAAGGCTTTGCCTTTGTTTTGGTTTGTTTGGTTGTCAATTAGGGTGTGTAGGGTGAATGCATGATCTGTTGTACGGTAATTTGGTAAAAAGCCAATTTGACATTTGCTCAGTACGTTGTTTTCATTGAGGAAATGTACGAGTCTGCTGTTAATGATAATGCAGAGGATTTTCTCAAGGTTACTGTTGACGCATATCCCACGGTAGTTATTCGGGTCAAATTTGTCTCTACTTTTGTGGATTGGGGTGATCAGTCCTTGGTTCCAAGTATTGGGGAAGATGCCAGAGCTAAAGATGATGTTAAAGAGTTTTAGTATAGCCAATTGGAATTTGTTGTCTGTATATTTTATCATTTCATTAAGGATACCATCAACACCACAGGCCTTTTTGGGTTGGAGGGTTTTTATTTTGTCCTGTAACTCATTCAAGGTAATTGGAGAATCCAGTGGGTTCTGGTAGTCTTTAATAGTTGATTCTAAGATTTGTATTTGATAATGTATATGTTTTTGCTCTTTATCCTTTGTTTTAGAGCCAAAAAGATTGGAGAAGTGGTTTACCCATACATCTCCATTTTGGATAGATAATTCTTTGTGTTGTTGTTTGTTTTCCCAGAATTGGTTAGTCTATGGATTCTTCAATTACATTGAGCTGATTTCTGACATGCTGTTCCTTCTTTTTCCGTAGTGTATTTCTGTATTGTTTTAGTGATTCACCATAGTGAAGGCGTAGACTCAGGTTTTCCGGGTCTCTATGTTTTTGGTTGGACAGATTTCTCAATTTCTTTCTTAGATTTTTGCATTCTTCATCAAACCATTTGTCATTGTTGTTCATTTTCTTCGGTTTTCTATTGGAGATTTTGATTTGATAGGGAAGCTGAGAGGTCAAATATATTGTTAAGATTTTCTACTGACAAGTTTACACCTTCACTATTACAGTAGAACGTTTTACCCAGGAAATTGTCTAAAAGGGATTGAATTTGCTGTTGCCTAATTGTTTTTTGGTAGGTTTCCAAACTGCATTCCTTCCATCTATAGCATTTCCTAATGTTACTCAGTTCCTTTGGCTTTGATGCCTCATGAATGAGTATTGCTCTGTAACTCTCTCTCTCTCTCTCTCTCTCTCTCTCTCTCTCTCTCTCTCTCTAACACTCTCTCACTCTTATTATTTCCAAGTGGATGAGATCTGATGTTTATAAAAGCAATTTGTGTGGTCTGGCATCTGGAGGAGATTGATGAGAAATAATTGGACTCGGAACTCCAGGGTTATGGTTTGGTTACACATCCCATCGAATCTGGTGAGAGTTACTAAACAAATCAATTTCTGTTTATTGAGGATTTGTCTGACAGGTACAATACATCTAGTCTGGCTTTCTCACTCAAACATCCACACGCACAGCCACACACAGCCACGCACAGCCACGCACAGCCACGCACAGCCACGCACAGCCACACATAGCCCCAGAGTTCCCCCCTTCCATTACAACTGTTTGATCCAAACAAAGAGAGGTCTCTACCCCCCAGGAAAAAAAATACATTTGAGTGAACCAATTTTCGGAGTGAATATTGCATTTACAAAGGCCTCCTGTCCAGACCAGTGTGTCACAGCTGTAAGCACTGTGAGTCACACATTCCAAAATGTCATTTTAACTAAGGGCTCACAGTATTTGCCATTGACAGGAATCCCATAAAGTAAGTTTTAGTTTATTAACCTTAACACGTATTGACATACGTGAATTAATGGGTTGCCAGATTTGAATAAATTCTGAGCCCCCGTTAGGAATAAGCCAGTCAGTAGTCTTTGGAATTACAAATACAGTTGAAGTCGGTCAGTTAGGATCACCTCTTTATTTTAAGAATGTGAAATGTCTGAATAATAGTAGAGAGAATGATTTATTTCAGCTTTTATTTATTTCATCACATTCCCAGTGGGTCAGTTTACATTTCAGTTTACAATTAGTATTTGGTTGCATTGTCTTTAAATTGTTTAACTTGGTTAAACATTTTTGGTAGCCTTCCACAAGCTTCCCACAATAAGTTGGGTGAATTTTGGCCCATTCCTCCTGACAGAGCTGGTGTAACTGAGTCAGGTTAGTAGGCCTCCTTGCTCACACATGCTTTTTCAGTTCTGCCCACACATTTTTTATAGGATTGAGGTCAGGACTTTGTGATGGCCACTCCAATGACTCCAACCTAAGTGTTTGTAAACTTCCGACTTCAACTGTAAATGCCCAGTCCCTCCTCCTCCATCTCATCTCCATCCCATACTACCTGTGCTCCTGTTAACTTCCTACATGTCAGTCCTAGGACAAATCTAGCCAATTGGAAATGTGTCCAACTGTCACAGAGCCATTTGACCAGCATGTCAGAGAGCAGATAGGAAGCAGGGGAACCAGAACACCCTAGCAAAGCCTGACATCTCTGGATGGCTGGTTCTCTCTCTCTCTCTCTCTCTCTCTCAAGGGAATGCTGACTCCTCCAAAGACAGAGGTACAGAGGCTTCCCTCCACCCCCTTTCCCAGCCCAGCACAGGGCTTTTGTAGGGGAAATATATACAGCTGTGGATTCACGACCTCTGGATTGGACTGATGAAGTAAAAAGGGTTTTTAATGTAAAAGCCTTTGCTGAGGAGCCAAATGTGAATGTCACGCTCCTCTGCTGTGCTGCACTGTGCAGAGGAGATACAGGATACCCCCACTGCTGGTTGTAAACTAAAACATGCATATCCGTCATTCTTTAGGTTTTCAGTAACTTCCTTGTCTTATTGGTGCTCAGTATATGTAATTGCTAGCAACAATGCATGCTGAATTTGGGTGGTCTGTTCACAGTTCCTTGTGAAAGTCTACCCACCCTTTTGCACAGTCTTTACATGTTGCTGCCTTTAAATTACATCTACAAATGACCTTTTTGAGTATGTCCTCACATCCCAAAGTTATTACTTGTGTAATTTTGACAAATAAAAATGGATAAATGTTGCCCTGTGCAAAGTTGGTAGAATCTAATTCACAATGATTTACAGCTGTAATGGCTGCCAAAGGTGCTTCCCCATCAAGTATTAACTCTGGGATGTGAAGACACACGCAATCACACGCAATTTTTTATTTTTATTAATTTGGAAGATTTCTATATTTTTCTTTCACTTTCAAAATGTAGAGTAGGTTGTGTAGATAGGAAGGGTAAAAATCTAATGTATTATACTTTTAGATACATTAAGAGTGCAAGGGGTGTGTAGACTTTCCCTAGTGACTGGTGTTGTCTTGGCAACCTCAGGATCAGTAAGGATTTTACACAGTATCAAATCAGATTTCTCTCAGGTTAGGCAGCATGCAGAGACGAGTTCAATTATTTTCACCTTTCTCCAAACCAGGGTTTGCAATGAATCACAATATTATACAGACAATATGGTGATGGATACCTGGGTTCAATCTTGGTTAACTTAGATGTTGCCTTTTGAAGCAACAGAGAGATACAGAGAGAGAGAGAGAGAGAGAGAGAGAGAGAGAGAGAGAGAGAGAGAGATAATTCGACTCAGCCAAATCATTAGAAAACAAATATGTTTTCAAATATGAAAAACAAATATATATATACAGTACCAGTCAAAAAGTTGGACAAACCTACTCATTCTAGTGTTTTTCTTTATTTGTACTATTTTCTACATTGTGGAAAATAGTGAAGATATCAAAACTATGAAATAACACATATGGAATCATGTAGTAACCCAAAAGTTATTAAACAAATCTAAATATATTTTATATTTGAGACTCTTCAAAGTAGCCACCCTTTGCCTTCCAGCTTCACCTGGAATGTTTTTCCAACAGTCTTGAAGAAGTTCCCACATATGCTGAGCACTTGTTGGCAGCTTTTCCTTCACTCTGCGGTCCAACTCATCCCATTTCAATTGGGTTGAAGTCTTGAAATTGTGGAGGCCAGGTCATCCATCACTCTCCTCCTTGGTTAAATAGCCCTTACACAGCCTGAGGTGTGTTGGGTCATTGTCCTGTTGAAAAACAAATGATAGTCCCACTAAGCACAAACCAGATGGGATGACGTACCGCTGCTGGTTAAGTGTCCCTTGAGTTCTAAGTAAATCACTGATAGTGTCACCAGAAAAACACCCCCACACCATCACACCTCCTCCTCCATGCTTGACGGTAGGAATCACACATGCGGAGATCATCCGTTCATCCACTCTGCATCTCACATAGACACGAAGGTAGGAACCAAAAATAAAGAATTTGAACTCATCAGACAAAAGGACAGATTTCCACCGGTCTATGTCCATTGCTCATGTTTCTTGGCCCAAACAAGTCTCTTCTTCTTATTGGTGTCCTTCAGGAGTCGTTTCTTTGCAGCAATTCGACCATGAAGGCCTGATTCACGCAGTCTCCTCTGAACAGTTGATGTTGAGATGTGTCTGTTACTTGAACTCTGTGAAGCATTTATTTGGGCTGCCATTTCTGAGGCTGGTAACTCTACTGAACTTGTCCTCTGCAGCAGAGCTAACTCTGGGTCTTCCTTTCCTGTGGCGGTCCTCATAAGAGCCAATTTCATCATAAAGCTTGATGGTTTTTTGCGACTGCACTTGAAGAAACTTTCAAAGTTCTTGAAATGTTCTGGATTGACTGAACTTTATGTCTTAAAGTAATGATGGACTGTGATTTCTTTTTGCTTATTTGAGCTGTTCTTGCCATAATATGGACTTGGTCTTTTACATGATTCCATATGTGTTATTTCATAGTTTTGATGTCTTCACTATTATTCCACAATGTAGAAAATAGTAAAAATAAAGAAAAACCATGGAATGAGTAGGTTTCACTGTTTTCCCTCTTTTTAATTTCCAGAGCCATCCTGACAGATAAGAGCAGTCAGGAACGTCAGGACTCAGGAGGGAGAGAAAGTTTAGCCATCCTGACAGATAAGAGCCGCAGGAACGTCAGGACTAAGGAGGGAGAGAAAGTTTAGCCATCCTGACAGATAAGAGCAGTCAGGAACGTCAGGACTCAGGAGGGAGAGAAAGTTTAGCCCTCCTGACTGATAAGAGCCGCAGGAACGTCAGGACTCGGGAGGGAGAGAAAGCGCATGCTGCTTTGGATCCTTTCCCAGCAGAACATCTCTTCTCTCCTTTAGCCCTACAGTAGATGGTTCAACTTCCCCCCTTCTTACTCTCTCTAGCCTAGACTTCCTCTCTGCTGAATATCTGTTTTTCTACAGATCTTGAAGGAAGTTGGTTATACTTCATCAGTAGAGAACAAATGGAGCAGGAGAGAGGAAGAAGGCAGATTAGGTCTGTAAAGCACTCCATGTCATATTGTTCACGAGAAATGTGAGGCAGGGCTGAAGTTACTGTCCTAGCTAAACCTACTTGGTTCTGGAGGCTGTTGATAGTTTCAAAACTTTTTCTTCCTGTATCGGAAACACTGTTAATTGAAATAAATGTCAAGGATTGTCGTCTCACTCTAGCATCATAATAATACAGAGTGTTTATATAATCCTGTTTCACTGTATGAAGTGGCTAACCAGTACTAACCAGTACGGGTATGAGGTCCCACTTTCCCTGGGGTCACAGCCAGGGGATCAGCCATTATTGATGGCTACCCTGGAGCAATTAGGGTTAATTGCCTTGCTCAAGGGCACAACTGCAGATTTCTTTCCTTGTGGCTCAGGGATTCTATCCAGCAACCTTTCGGTAACTGGCCCAACATATTTAAATATCTATTTATTTATTTTACCTTTATTTAACTAGGCAAGTCAGTTAAGAACAAATTCTTATTTACAATGACGGCCTAGGAACAGTGGGTTAACTGCCTGTTCAGGGGCAGAACGACAGATTTTGTACCTTGTCAGCTCGGTAACCTTCCGGTTACTAGTCCAACGCTCTAACCACTAGGCTACCCTGCCGCCCTCTGTTTGTGTTGTACAGCCAATTCTTATGGTCACATAGCAATAACAATAACCATTGGAGTTGACTATACTGCACAGAGAAATCTGGAATCAGACTGTGTCAATGGGTGTTGTTGCTGGGCAACAGGATAATAAGGATGGAGGATATGAACAGTTGGTGTTGAACTTTCCAGATGGTCATTGACTGGAAAGACTGGCCGTCCTCATAAGTTTCCCCATAATTCACAACCTTCATTTGTCTGGTTAATGACTCCTGTGATATTGTTTATTGCCGGAAATTCTAATCTTATCTTTTTATGTGGTATTTCAAACATCGTTATAATGTCTTTAACAACTTTTTAATTGTGATGAAATTTGGCGATTTTGTAAAAACTTTGTTCTAACTAATTAGTGAAGCTATTTGGGCATCTTTTCAAATTGTGCTTCAATATGTCTAAGATCCTGTGCCAGATATTGTAAAGGGACAGATGCTATGCAGAAACCAGCGTAGAGGACATCACTGAATACACAGCATGACAAAGTGATTTTAAATTGGACTGTGTGAACCAACAGTATAGAGCTGCAAGTAGAAAACCACACAACTCTTAGACAGGAGCCAAGTACTTCCTGTAATTTCCACCCATTTAAAGCGCCTACCTCCAAGACTCAACACTCAATCTGTGCCTAGCCATATGGAGATGGTTCCTCTAGGCAAGATGTTCAATCTTGCCATGGCATGAATGTCAGGGCCGCAGGGAAAACTGGTCTTGATGCTGTTAGAACGTTGACTCTTCATTGGAGAACTCTCCAGAGGGAGCATGTGGCTCAGTGAGATTGATTAGATTGGTTTTCCTTTAAGGTTTTCCAATCTAACCAATCTCATAGAGCCACATGCTTCCTCTGGAGAGGTGTCAGAGACTGATCCAGTTCTCGATGTGCTTGTCACAACTCTACACACTGACACCTCTACACACTGACATCTCTACATAATGACACCTTTACACAATGACACCTCTACAAACTGACACCTCTACAAACTGACACCTCTACAAACTGACACCTCTACACACTGACACCTCTACACAATGACACCTCTACATACTGACACCTCTACACACTGACACCTCTACACAATGACACCTCTTACTACACAGGGCGGTAGTCATTTAGGCAGGTTACCTTTGATTTCTTGAGCACAGGGACTATGGTGGTCTGCTTGAAACATGTAGCTATTACAGACTTGGTCCGGGAGAGGTTGAAAATGTCAGTGAAGACACTTGCCAGTTGGTCCAGGCATTCTCTGAGTACTGCCTTGATCAGCCTGTTGCATGATGACGAGGAACATTATGGCCCGGTCCTAGATGACTTTGTAGAGTGGTGTGAGGAATTACACTTGGTCCTCAATACCAACAAGACCAAAGAGATGTGCATAGACTTCAGGAAGTGTACAACACCTACCTCTGCAACATCTATAAGAGGTCAGAATATAGAGATTGTAGAGGAATACAAATACCTGGGTGTCCTCTTGGACAATAAGCTTCAGTGGAGTAAATGTACAGACCTGATCTACAGAAACTGTACTTTCTCAAAAAGCTGGGATCTTTTAATGTAGACTATACTATACTGACTGTGATTATTTTGAACTTTTTGTATTGTTTGTTGGTTTGGCAATGCCACTGTCAGCCAGAGAAATATGCTGAGAAGGATTGCCACAGCAAGCAAGGTACTTGGAGTCAAACAGACAGGCCTGGATGAGATCTTTAAGGTCAGGGCCCTCTGCAAGGCTCACAAAATCATTTTAGACCCAAGCCACCCCCTGTACCCGAACTTCAAACTACTCCCCTCTGGGCGCAGGTATAGGGCACCCCTCAGCAGGAAAAACAGAACTAGACAATCACTTGAGCCAGGTGTGATTTCCCTCCGAAATAGCTTGGGCTAATGTTCCTATTGACCCAGTAAGGCCAGCAGGCTAGTCTCTTTTAATTGATATGTAACTGTTATGAAAGTTGTATTGTCAATTTTGTTTTGTATTTAAACGCCACTTTAAATGTGTACATGACACTGCAACAAAATTTCCCCATGGCGACAATAAAGTCAGTAAGTAAGTAAGTACACGTCCTGGTAATACAGTTTTAAAGGTCTTGCTTACATCGGCTACGGAGAGCGTAATCACACAGTCGTCCGGAACAGGTGGTGCTCTCATACATGCTTCAGTGTTGCTTGCCTCGAAGCGAGCATAAAAGGCATTTAGCCCTTCTGGTAGGCTCGCGTAACTAGGCAGCTTACGGCTGGCTTTCCCTTTGTGTAGTCGGTGTAGTTGGATTCAATCTTAGTCATGTATTGTTGCTTTGCCTGTTTGATGGTTCGTCTGAGGGCCTAAGTGTCCTAAGTGTCCCGCTCCTTGAAAGCTGAAGCTCTAGCCTTTAGCTCGGTGAGGATGTTGCCTATAATCCATGGCTTCTGGTTGGGATAAGTACGTACGGTCACTGTGGGGACAACGTCGTCGATGCACTTATTGCAGAAGCCTGTGACTGAGGTGGTATACTCCTCACTGCCATTGGATGAATCTCGGAACACAGCCATGTGTTCTGGGATTACTCAGGGTCAGCCATAGTAGTACTCAGGGTCAGCCATAGTAGTACTCATGGTCAGCCATAGTAGTACTCAGGGTCAGCCATAGTAGTACTCAGGGTCAGCCATAGTAGTACTCTGGGTCAGCCATAGTAGTACTCAGGGTCAGCCATAGTAGTACTCAGGGTCAGCCATAGTAGTACTCAGGGTAAGCCATAGTAGTACTTAGGGTCAGCCATAGTAGTACTCAGGGTCAGCCATTGTAGCACTTAAGCCCACCCATCCCCCACCCCCCAGACAAACACATACACAACAAACACACAAACACACACACTTACCCTTGGCCTCGTTGTGACAGGCATGCAGTTTCAAAGGCAGGGATGAGGCATGAGGGAGTATTAGTGAGTTTAGTGAGTTTAGTGATGAGTCACCACAGCAGTGGAGAACTATTTATTATGAACAATTTCCTCCCAATGAGCTTCAAGTGTTACAATAACACAATGTGAGGGATTCCCTCCTCGTTATGGTATACCTCTATGGTTTATCTCTATAATGCAGATGCTCATCAAGCATCATCATCCTCCACCTGATCCACAAGTAACTAAATTCAAACATGGCCGATACACTTGTGTTTCTTAAACAATATACCAGACCTGGGTTCAAGTAGTATTTGAAATATTTCTAATACCTTGATGAACGTTTGGTTAAACCTGCCTGGAGTGACAGATCGGGATGGTTGTGCACTTTTGGAACTATGCCTTTGGGTTCCATTGCATTTGACAAATTGATTTTTAAATACTATTTGAACCCAGGTACACAACTGGCAAATCAAGGACTATGATCAGATGAAACAGATGATGTGGGCTGCTTGTCGTGGCTACTCACAACATCTTTAATGTTCTTCTTCTCGTGGATAGAGCTTGCTGGGAGGATGTGGTTTCCTCAGGGAACATTCGAAAAATAGAGAACATATGAAAAAATGCAGATACTGTATGTATATTGCATGATTTATTTTCATTTAAAAATAATCGAGGACAACAGAAAAAAGTTTAGAAACGTATTTCCATTGTGGTCCTCAATAGAACGTCGAGTTGTATTTTTCCCCAGTCATTGCACAGATCCCTAGTCTCATATTGTTGATTTGTATCTATTTATTTATTTAACTAGGCAAGTCAGTTAAAGAACAAATTCTTTTTTTCAATAGGAACAGGAACAGTGGGTTAACTGCCTGTTCAGAGGCAGAACGACAGTTTTGTACCTTGTCAGCTCAGGGATTTGAACTTACAACCTTCCGGTTACTAGTCCAACACTCTAACCACTAGGCTACCCTGCCGATTAGTAACTACTCTGCTGACAAGATCCACGGTGTTGGTTATTGCCTTCGGTGAAGTACACGGGGGAAAACACAAGAGAAACGTACATTTCTGGAGTGTTGCATCACAATCCATTTCTGTGCTTTGCCCACAGAAAATATTGAAAAAAGTTGGACGAAACCTTTTTTAAATTCATGCAATTCGTACAGCCAACATGTCATAATGTTGTTTACATATACACAGTTTTTGCATTACACCAAGTGCATGTACTTATTTTTGGTTTGTTCTCATACTTACACTAGTGTCATTACAATGTAAGTACTGTAGATATTATTACCTAGTACAAGGGTTGGCAACAGGCAACCTGCAGGCCAAGTTCAGCCCGCAAGTGCAAAAAATGTGCTTCATTTTAGGAAATCTGTTCCTAAGTCGTCCCACAGACTAACAAAAAATATGGATATGTGATCATGTCTCAATGTAATCAAGGTATGAAATTATTGTTATTTTCAAATACAATCTCTTTTTTTAAATAATTATGTTCCACCCCCCCACCCCCCCTCGCTCCGACAGAAATTGTCCCGCGCTGAACCCAGTTGACCTCTGACCTAGTACCTACAACTGTTATACTCCATCATGTAAAGTGGGACAGCTACTCAGCCAGTACGTTTTGTGGTCATAAATGAAGTCAATCTGGTTCCTTGAATAAGATTTTAACAGATTTGTTTTCGATGAAAGGCCCACACAGTCTCTAGGCTATAAAGAGTGATTACATTACATTACATTACATTGTGGGCATTAACATTTCAGACGTCCGTTTGATCATTTATGAATATATCTGGGAGGTAGCTCGATCTCACCTCCCATGACTCATAGACACCAAATAACCTCCTGACGCTGGCACCAGGCACCACACTTAAGATGGATGGCGCATTGCAGACCTGTTCATCTGAATTAAACAGCGTTTATATTTCATTAACACAAAGAACCACGAGAGCTGCTCTCTCTGAGAATAGAATGAGAACGTTATGATTTTACAAATGTCACAATAGCGGACACACAGGGAGGGAGTCACAATAGGGGACACACAGGGAGGGAGTCACAATAGGGGACACACAGGGAGGGAGTCACAATAGCGGACACACAGGGAGGGAGTCACAATAGGGGACACACAGGGAGGAAGTCACAATAGCGGACACACAGGGAGGGAGTCACAATAGGGGACACACAGGGAGGAAGTCACAATAGCAGACACACAGGGAGGGAGTCACAATAGGGGACACACAGGGAGGGAGTCACAATAGCGGACACACAGGGAGGGAGTCACAATAGGGGACACACAGGGAGGGAGTCACAATAGCGGACACACAGGGAGGGAGTCACAGAAGGGGACACACAGGGAGGGAGTCACAATAGCGGACACACAGGGAGGGAGTCACAATAGGGGACACACAGGGAGGGAGTCACAATAGCGGACACACAGGGAGGAAGTCACAATAGGGGACACACAGGAAGGGAGTCACAATAGCGGACACACAGGGAGGAAGTCACAATAGGGGACACACAGGAAGGGAGGCACAATAGCGGACACACAGGAAGGGAGTCACAATAGGGGACACACAGGGAGGGAGTCACAATAGCACTGGGGAGTAAAGGGGAATGAGGGGGGGCGGGTAGCTACAAGCACAACTCCTTACTCCAGCAACTACATAGTTCCGACCTCTCACACTGCAGCTGACAGATAAGCCACAGCTAGCGACCGTATTCAGCGTCGATCCCGGCTCCTCTTTGTCTTCTACCCGGCAGTGTCAAAGCGAGATTAAAATACAATAAGTAGTGGCGTCTTTGGAGCGAATGAGGCAGGCGACAAACATTCATTTTGCCTCGGTGTTCTGCCGGGCCCCGATAAAGTTTTACTGCAGCCCTGTTAGTATTTACACTGAGGCTTTGGCTCTTTAAGCACAGTGATAACACTTTCCCAGGGATATGTAGAACTTCTTTGTCATGATATTATCAGGTTAATAGGTGCCTGTAGTTGGCAGGAGTATCGTTTATCGGGTGAATTGCTAGACATTTACATTATCTAGGCCTATTTTGTTTGTGCTGTTATTTCAATAGGATGCTATCTGAGTGATGGGGCGTACTAAGTGGAGTCACAAATTTACACTTGACGTTCGTTTCGAAATTCCCTCTTGTATTTCAACTTCGTTTATGCATTCAACCTCTTGAAATCTTGAAAAGAGACCATTAGTGGAGATATTTAGTTTACTAACTGTCAAAAGCATACAATGGCGGAAGGTTCCTTTTGACTAATCACTCACCGTAGTCCAGATCCTGGAGTTGGGATGAGCATTAAGACTGGTGTCATTGTGAATTATCTACAGCCTGAAGTTTCTCTTTCATTTTCGAAATTTGAATTAACTGAATTAGAGTGAATTAGAGTTGGTACTGATCCATCACATTCTACTTTCAAATGTTTGAAGGACAGAAACCAGTGTTGAAAAAATCTGTGTTGAAAAAATAAATAATCTGTGAACTAAATCTGTTTAAAAAAAATCTGTGTTATCTTAATAGAAAATTACTCAAGTTCAAGTGAAAATACTAAATCAGTAAAAGTCTAAAAGTATTTGGTTTTAAATATACTTAAGTATCAAAAGTAAATGGAATTGCTCAAATATACTTAAGTATCAAATTAAATCAAATTCATTTATATAGCCCTTCGTACATCAGCTGATATCTCAAAGTGCTGTACAGAAACCAGAAATCAGTTCTTATATTAAGCAAACCAGAAGGCACTTTTTAAAAAATGTACAGATAGCCAGGGGCACACTCCAATGCGTAATTGACAAACAAAGCGTCGCCAGATCAGAGGCAGTGGGGACAACCAGGGATGTCTCTGTTTAGTGAGGCCGCCAGATCAGAGGCAGTGGGGACAACCAGGGATGTTCTCTGTTTAGTGAGGTCGTCAGATCAGAGGCAGTGGGGACAACCAGGGATGTTCTCTGTTTAGTGAGGCCGCCAGATCAGAGGCAGTGGGGACAACCAGGGATGTTCTCTGTTTAGTGAGGCCGCCAGATCAGAGGCAGTGGGGACAACCAGGGATGTTCTCTGTTTAGTGAGGCCGCCAGATCAGAGGCAGTGGGGACAACCAGGGATGTTCTCTGTTTAGTGAGGTCGTCAGATCAGAGGCAGTGGGGACAACCAGGGATGTTCTCTGTTTAGTGAGGCCGCCAGATCAGAGGCAGTGGGGACAACCAGGGATGTTCTCTGTTTAGTGAGGCCGCCAGATCAGAGGCAGTGGGGACAACCAGGGATGTTCTCTGTTTAGTGAGGCCGCCAGATCAGAGGCAGTGGGGACAACCAGGGATGTTCTCTGTTTAGTGAGTCCGCCAGATCAGAGGCAGTGGGGACAACCAGGGATGTTCTCTGTTTAGTGAGGCCGCCAGATCAGAGGCAGTGGGGACAACCAGGGATGTTCTCTGTTTAGTGAGGCCGCCAGATCAGAGGCAGTGGGGACAACCAGGGATGTTCTCTGTTTAGTGAGGCCGCCAGATCAGAGGCAGTGGGGACAACCAGGGATGTTCTCTGTTTAGTGAGGCCGCCAGATCAGAGGCAGTGGGGACAACCAGGGATGTTCTCTGTTTAGTGAGGCCGCCAGATCAGAGGCAGTGGGGACAACCAGGGATGTTCTCTGTTTAGTGAGGCCGCCAGATCAGAGGCAGTGGGGACAACCAGGGATGTTCTCTGTTTAGTGAGGCCGCCAGATCAGAGGCAGTGGGGACAACCAGGGATGTTCTCTGTTTAGTGAGGCCGCCAGATCAGAGGCAGTGGGGACAACCAGGGATGTTCTCTGTTTAGTGAGGCCGCCAGTTCAGAGGCAGTGGGGACAACCAGGGATGTTCTCTGTTTAGTGAGGCCGCCAGATCAGAGGCAGTGGGGACAACCAGGGATGTTCTCTGTTTAGTAAGGCCGCCAGATCAGAGGCAGTGGGGACAACCAGGGATGTTCTCTGTTTAGTGAGGCCGCCAGATCAGAGGCAGTGGGGACAACCAGGGATGTTCTCTGTTTAGTGAGGCCGCCAGATCAGAGGCAGTGGGGACAACCAGGGATGTTCTCTGTTTAGTGAGGCCGCCAGATCAGAGGCAGTGGGGACAACCAGGGATGTTCTCTGTTTAGTGAGGCCGCCAGATCAGAGGCAGTGGGGACAACCAGGGATGTTCTCTGTTTAGTGAGGCCGCCAGATCAGAGGCAGTGGGGACAACCAGGGATGTCTCTGTTTAGTGAGGCCGCCAGATCAGAGGCAGTGGAGACAACCAGGGATGTTCCCTTGATAAGTGCGGGAATTGTCTTTCTAAGCATTCAAAACGTAACGAGTACCTTAGGGTGTAAGGGAAAATTAATGAAATTAAAAATCCATTATTTTCTTTAGGAAAAAAAAGTAGTACTTCAAAGTATTTTTTACTTAAGTACTTTATACCACTGGAAATGAGTGACAGAGGAATCAGTGGAAATAAGATGTCTGATCACCTCCCACCCTTCAAGCTCCTCTTTGTCCTGTGTTAGTCTCATCTCGTAAACCATGCAGTCAATACTGCCAACATTAGCCTAGCAGCAAAGCAGCAGGCCATCTCTACTTTCATTTACCTACATCTCACAGTTAGTCAACCAGACCCATCCCTACTACTCTGCATTTCCAGGGTGACAGTGACAAGGTTATAAACGCTAGCTAGCTCCTCCACTGATATAACAGTCAGCCCAGGTGGAGCGTGATGAATAGACACACAATACCAGTAGGTTCTGTCAGCTCTGTAATGCTGATTTATAGGGGAATAACCTGCCAGGTCATTTCATCGATGCTTCATAGGATTTAGCTGTTTGTGGATGTGTCTGTTGATGATTATGAATTGGACAAAGGGAGCGATATGAAAGGGGAACTCATCAAGTGGCACATTGGAGCCTTTGGAGGAAGTACTAATCTTACCTTTGACCTTCGTCGATATCATCTGTGAAGAATGTGAGCTTGTTCAAAAAGAGCAAATGAATGCATGAGTTCACAGCACCTAAAAGCTAGTCGTAGTAATGTATAACAAATACAATTTAATCTGTGACTGCAGCGCTGTTTCTGTGATCTGTTGGCAGGGTCAACACAGATAGACAACTGCTATCTGACTCCACAGGCAAGACTTATGGCCTGAGTGGTTGAGGTTAGACGTCACACTCTGCATCAGCATTATTGGGAATCGACTAGAAAACACATGAAAGTGAATGCAGAGCGAAGAATATGAAAAAGATATATATTGGGAAAACAGCACTCAAAGCCGGGAGAAATGGTTGCAAGCATCAGAAAAGAAGGTAAGATGGAAGTTTCCACTTTTAAAAGCCACCCTTTTCATTTCATTCAATCATATCCACTTCATGCCAAGAATCCACTTCATTCATTTTATTTCTTAACACCATAAACAATTTAAAATGCTGTGGTAGAAAAAGTACCCAATTGTCATACTTGAGTAAAAGTAAAGATACCTTATCATAAACGTGAAAGTCACCCAGTAAAATACTACTTGAGTAAAAGTAAAGATACCTTAACATAAATGTGAAAGTCACCCAGTAAAATACTACTTGAGTAAAAGTAAAGATACCTTAACATAAACGTGAAAGTCACCCAGTAAAATACTACTTGAGTAAAAGTAAAGATACCTTAACATAAACGTGAAAGTCACCCAGTAAAATACTACTTGAGTAAAAGTAAAGCTACCTTAACATAAACGTGAAAGTCACCCAGTAAAATACTACTTGAGTAAAAGTAAAGATACCTTATCATAAACGTGAAAGTCACCCAGTAAAATACTACTTGAGTAAAAGTAAAGATACCTTAACATAAATGTGAAAGTCACCCAGTAAAATACTACTTGAGTAAAAGTAAAGATACCTTAACATAAACGTGAAAGTCACTCAGTAAAATACTACTTGAGTAAAAGTAAAGATACCTTATCATAAACGTGAAAGTCACCCAGTAAAATACTACTTGAGTAAAAGTAAAGATACCTTAACATAAATGTGAAAGTCACCCAGTAAAATACTACTTGAGTAAAAGTAAAGATACCTTAACATAAACGTGAAAGTCACCCAGTAAAATACTACTTGAGTAAAAGTAAAGATACCTTAACATAAATGTGAAAGTCACCCAGTAAAATACTACTTGAGTAAAAGTAAAGATACCTTAACATAAATGTGAAAGTCACCCAGTAAAATACTACTTGAGTAAAAGTAAAGATACCTTAACATAAATGTGAAAGTCACCCAGTAAAATACTACTTGAGTAAAAGTAAAGATACCTTAACATAAATGTGAAAGTCACCCAGTAAAATACTACTTGAGTAAAAGTAAAGATACCTTAACATAAACGTGAAAGTCACCCAGTAAAATACTACTTGAGTAAAAGTCTAAAAGTATTTGATTTTAAAATATACTTAAGTATCAAAAGTAAATGTAATTTTAAAAAATGTACTTAAGTATCAAAAGTAAAAGTATAAATCATTTAAAAATCCTTAAATAGTGACGATTTTCTTGCTTTTTAAATTTACGGATAGTCAGGGGCACACTCCAACACTCAGAAATAGTTTTTCAAATGAAGCATTCGTGTTTAGTGAGTCTGGCAAATCAAAGGCAGTAGAGATGAGCAGGGATGTTCTCTTCATGAGTTGGACCATTTTCCTGTCCTGCTGAGCATTCAAAATGTAACGAGTACTTTTGGATGTCAGGGAAAATGCATGGAATAGAAAGTACATTCTTTTCTTCAGGGACAGAGTGAAGTAAAGCTAAAGGTGGTCAAAAATATAAATAGTCAAGTAAAGTAAATATACCAATAAAAAAACCTACTTAAGTAGTACTTTAAAGTATGTTTACTTAAGTACTTTAGACCACTGTTCAAATTTAATCTCAATTAAAACCCATTGTCATGGTACCAATTTCATTACATCAGTCTCTTATTCATTTAACACCTTATTTCTGTGTCAACTATTCAGATAACGAAGACAGGCAACCTTGAAAAGCTGATGTGTTTTATGCCACAGAAATCAATGCAATGTGCATACTATGCCTGCCAATCACTTACTGCTTTCAGTGACAGTCTTGTGAAGACTTTGTAGGAAATGCAAGGGCTAGCCTAGCCTGTCAGAGTCTGGGTTTAACCCACAACTTAAGTCCCTAAGACACCTATCATAACGTCCAGACTGGCAGGCATAATGTGTTTACAGTAGACGTATTAAAGCTGCAATATGTGACCCAACTAAATTCACATAGAAATGTGGGTTATAGATCTGTCATTCTCATTGAAAGCAAGTCTAAGAAGTGGTAGATATGTTGCTATTTCTATTCTCTTCCCGTTCTTAAGTTTAGTTTTTGTACACCAGCTTCAAACAGTTGAAAGTACAATCTTTTTGGTTCTGGGACATATATTTCACAGCGGTTTAGATGGTACAGCGATTCTCTACACTCTACTTGCTTGTTTTGTCATATAAACTCAAATTAGGCAAACTATTTAAATTTTTGAAACCAGGAAATGGCGGAGCGATTCCTGCATAGCGCATCTTTAACTAACGTATTTCCTACAACCTCACTGCAGTTTTGAATACCATGCATCAATAATTTGTAAGCAGACAGAGTCAAGCCTTTGTCCTACATCGTTCTAATGCACTGTAATGTCTTTCAAGCTGGTTAGCCGTGTCAATCTATTTCTGCAATAGCCAACCAGGCTGTGAGAGAGTCACATGATCCCTTAAAAGGGGCCGTCCTCTGAGTTTGGCGCTGGACTGCTGTGACATGAGACCAGTGTGGCACTGGCAGTGTGATAGTGAACGTCTCCAGGAGTATTGTCTCTGAGCCAGAATCTAAATCCCCAGAGAAAACTGTCCCCCTGCTCTTCATTCCCAGCCTCTCTCTTTTTCTTTGTCTGTGTCTTTGTCTCTCACACACACACACACACACACACACACACACACACACACACACACACACACACACACACACACACACACACACACACACACACACACACACACACACATATTCTCTCTCTCATTTACCATAGAAGGTCAGAGAAACTCATTACGTCACAGAAACTTATTGACTCATGCACTCTCCAGATAAAAATTCTCAGTATTCTCCTATAGATACATACTGTACACAATCTATATAAAACCAAACTTATTCACCAACCAAGCCCCATAACCCCATTCACATCCTTCCTCCTACACACACACAAATCCCTCATGGTGCTGCATCTCGATAGAATCAGAATCTCTTCCTGGTTTGCCAGTGATTTCATGCTGGAGAGGTGTGTAACGGGAGTGACCCATTACAGAATTGTGAGCTGGTTCCTGTTCCCTGGCTGTCAATGGAAAATCATTAGCGCTCTAGCTTCCATCCATCAATACATACCCACAGGCCTTCCTTGGCTGGGGATTTTCACACCAGCTGAATTAGATTTCACCTCCATTTCATGCCTGTCTCTTTTGCTCTTATCTAAGTCCGATTGTGTTTTTATTTTGACCCTTTATTTAACTAAGTCAGTTCT
This sequence comes from Oncorhynchus clarkii lewisi, assembly GCF_045791955.1. NCBI lineage: Eukaryota > Metazoa > Chordata > Actinopteri > Salmoniformes > Salmonidae > Oncorhynchus > Oncorhynchus clarkii. The sequence goes on along the minus strand of NC_092165.1, from coordinate 56,577,298 downwards.
GAACAAATGCATGTCATGCAACCATACTGTAAACAATTAATACCTTTTGAGAATGTCAAATGTATATTTTGAATCCCACTTCAGAAGACAGTCAATATGTAGATGACATATTGTATAATTATCAATACATGTGCAGAAACATTTTGTTTAGGTCATGAATATCTAACGTATGTTATGTCTAGTCATGAACTTGAATTTGTACATAAATAATATTTAGCATTGCTCACATACAGTTACATTTGTGAAAAAATATATTTTATCACTTTTCTGTTTTATCAATTACATTTAATTCAACATTGAAAAAATGCGGTAGTTTAAATTTGTTCGACCTTAGCGAGCCTGACCACAAGTCTGAGACCACTATGATGTCCGAGACCACTATGATGTCAGAGACCACTATGATGTCAGAGACCACTATGATGTCAGAGACCACTATGATGTCAGAGACCACTATGATGTCAGAGACCACTATGATGTCAGAGACTAGTATGATGTCAGAGACCACTATGATGTCAGAGACCACTATGATGTCAGAGACCACTATGATGTCAGAGACTAGTATGATGTCAGAGATCACTATGATGACACACCAAATGCATTTGATGGATATTTTTTGTTTTCTTCTACTGCCTCTTAAGGGGAAAGTAATCCAAAAGCAACTGAAAGTAATCAGATTACATGACTGATTTTGGGTAATCCAAAAGTTATGTTACTGATTACAAGTTCGGACAGGTAACTAGTAACTAACAGATTACATTTAGAATATAACCTCCCCAACCCTGCTCACAGCCTGAATTAAGACCTAATGATACCATGAGCTGTTTTGACCTCGTTGTCTGTCTGCCTGTCACTCTACTTCCTGCCTAGTTCTCTACATGATCACAAGGATGATCTTCGCAAGCGTCTGTCTTACACCACCCACAAACTAGAGATGGTGGAGTCTGAGTTTGACTCCACCCGTCAGTACCTGGAGACGGAACTCCGTCGAGCCCAGGAAGAGTTGGAGAAATTCACTGACAAACTACGCAGGTATGTCAGTCCTGTTACACCATCTCAGTCCTGTTACAACATGTCAGTCCTGTTACAACATGTCAGTCCTGTTACACCATCTCAGTCCTGTTACAACATGTCAGTCCTGTTACAACATGTCAGTCCTGTTACAGCATGTCAGTCCTGTTACACCATCTCAGTCCTGTTACACTATCTCAGTCCTGTTACAACATGTCAGTCCTGTTACAACATGTCAGTCCTGTTACAACATGTCAGTCCTGTTACACCATCTCAGTCCTGTTACACCATCTCAGTCCTGTTACAACATGTCAGTCCTGTTACAACATGTCAGTCCTGTTACACCATCTCAGTCCTGTTACAACATGTCAGTCCTGTTACAACATGTCAGTCCTGTTACAACATCTCAGTCCTGTTACACCATCTCAGTCCTGTTACAACATGTCAGTCCTGTTACACCATGTCAGTCCCATTACACCATCTCAGTCCTGTTACACCATCTCAGTCCTGTTACAACATGTCAGTCCTGTTACACCATCTTTAGTATCTTACCACAGCTGTTGTGTCTAACAAATCATGACTATGTCATCGTTCATCTTAACTCAATGAGTCAATGTATTTACACATCTACTAATTCAACTGAATCTGCATTGGGAATAATCTAATGCAAGGTTCTCCAACTGTTGTCTGTGATTCCTCCCTGCAGTAACATACCTTGATTCAACTAATCAATGTCTTCAGTCCAGACCATAATTAGCTAAATCATCTGTGTTACTGTAGAGCTGGATCAAAAGCCAGTAACTCTGAAAGGTAAAGCAATTTACAACCGAATTACTTATGTAGCCAGTGGCTTTTAATTTCCCTAAATTACTGGCCTCATTTGAGCCACATACAGAGAAAAAATATGTTTTGATTTGGAAGTTACCATGTTTACTTAAAGTAATAAACATAACAAATTACTTAGGGGAGACGGGGACAATTCTAACACATTTTGGAGTTGTTTAAAATAAAATATGTATTTACTCTAACAGTGTAGAGATTTCAAAATGTCACACAAACAATTTACATTTCTCTGCAAAGTTTTAGAGACCTGTGTAAAATGTGGATTCTTCACAATTATATCTTGAAGACCCAAAGTCAGAAAATGTCCTGATGTTACAATTAACCCCAATAGCACGGTTAGCTGTAACAGTATATGGGACAGTTGTACCAATGTCTTTAATTGTCAAAATGACGGGTAGTATAACAATACCACTGATATTTGGATGAAATTACACAAAAAAAAAATGTTTTAATTACTTTGATCTTTTAGGGATGTCATAGTTTAATATTATATTCTGTATTAGTTGTCAAAATGTTCTTAGTTGCACTGCCAAAGTTGCCATAAAGCAGTGGAAATGTGCTATAAATATATGAATGTATCTCTATATTATATAATTCTAGATAATTGTAATTATAATTCTAGTTGCGTTACCACGGCGTTAAAACCAACCCCAAGCATAGGAGCCTTTACTTATTAATTAAAGTCAATACTAATCAAAAGATCATATCTTATTGATAAAAATTATATATGTTTAGATACATGGAGAATGTTCCACTAATCAAAAATCCAAAAAGAGAAATAACCTTATTTAAAAAAAATATATATATATAAAATCCAAAACAATGATTAATTTGAAAAAAATCTTCATAGACATGTGGAGACACTAATCAAGCATTGGCACATTGAATAAAACCTTTTGTTTCTAATTTGAGTTATTTAACCTGTTACAATTAACCTGTGTTACAATTGTCCAATGCAATAGCAATATCAATTGAACATGTGACAGTGAACAGTTGAAGCATACAGAACATGTTCTGAGAGAAATCATTGTTGACGTAACCTCCAGGCCCACTTCAGTTCTAGAGCGAGGTCATTTCTTCTATAACAGACGTTTTTTTTTAACAATGGATCTCAACAGCTGCTTCGTCAATGGGGTCAAAAATGCTACAATGTATCCAAACCACCATGAGACCAGGGCCAGTGACAATGGATCTCCACAGCTGCTTCGTCAATGGGGTCAAAAATGCTACAATGTATCCAAACCCCCCATGAGACCAGGGCCAGTGACAATGGATCTCCACAGCTGCTTTGTCAATGTGGTCAAAAATGCTACAATGTATCCAAACCCCCCATGAGACCAGGGCCAGTGATAATGGATCTCCACAGCTGCTTCGTCAATGGGGTCAAAAATGCTACAATGTACCCAAACCCCCATGAGACCAGGGCCAGTGATAATGGCATGCAGCACTGTGTGGTTTAAAAAAAAATAGATAGTAGCCTAATGCTGGTAATGATTGAACTAATGGAAAGTGGAGATGGAAGAGCAGCTTATTCCATTAAAACCCACTAATGTTTTGGAAGCCGACCAGAAACAGTGTTTTGTGCAAGGAAACACACCTCGCGCTGAAACGTTGCCAAAATTCCTCCGCTCATGCGTCAGTCCTATGGGTTTGATTATGCATTCTTCATTGGCTTTTCTCTCCCCCCCCCCCCCCCCCCCCCAAAAAAAAGCACGAAAGGAATTCAAAATTCTGCTTTGATCACATGAAATTGTTTTTTCCATGCTTCCATTGTGAGGCTAGGATTCTCGTCCAAAAATAATTACTGTACAGTATAAATAGTGCAGTACAGACAACCAGAGATATCCATTGAATAATTTTCAAATCCAAATCCATTGCTTTGGATTTTCATATTCATCATCTTCATCATCTTCATCATCTTCATCATCTTCATCATCTTCATCATCAAAAGTCATGAATACTTGGTTTTGAAAGCATGTTCATTCTCTGACTTACATAGCCAATGTTTCACCAATATGTACTCTTTCCTGTCATGCAGGATCCAGAGCAGTTATGCAGCTCAACAGAGGATCAATCAAGACCTGGAGGACAAGGTGCACAGGACGGTAAGACACCTGTTTCAGACATACTGTACACCACAATGCTTCAGCCGTACACCACACTGCTTCAGCCGTACATCACACTGCTACAGCCATACAATACACTGCTACAGCCATACACCACACTGCTTCAGCAATACACCACACTGCTTCAGCCATACACCACACTGCTTCAGCCATACACCACACTGCTTCAGCCATACTGTACACCACACTGCTTCAGCCGTACATCACACTGTTTCAGCCATACACCACACTGTTTCAGCCATATACCACACTGCTACAGCCATACGCCACACTGCTACAGCCATACATCACACTGCTTCAGCCATACACTACACTGCTACAGCCATACATCACACTGCTACAGCCATACACCACACTGCTTAAGCCATACACCACACTGCTCAGCCGTACACCACACTGCTTCAGCAGTACATCACACTGTTTCAGCCATACACCACACTGCTTCAGCCGTACACCACACTGCTTCAGCCGTACAACACACTGCTTCAGCCGTACACCACACTGCTTCAGCCATACATCACACTGCTTCAGCCGTACACCACACTGATTCAGCCATACATCACACTGCTTCAGCCATACATCACACTGCTTCAGCCGTACACCACACTGCTTCAGCCATACACCACACTGCTTCAGCCGTACACCACACTGCTTCAGCCATACACCACACTGCTACAGCCATACATCACACTGCTTCAGACATACACCACACTGCTTCAGCCGTACACCACACTGCTTCAGCCATACACCACACTGCTTCAGCCATACACCACACTGCTTCAGCCATACACCACACTGCTACAGCTATACACCACACTGCTACAGCCATACATCACACTGTTTCAGCCATACACCACACTGTTTCAGCCATATACCACACTGCTACAGCCATACGCCACACTGCTAAAGCCATACATCACACTGCTTCAGCCATACACTACACTGCTACAGCCTTACATCACACTGCTACAGCCATACACCACACTGCTTCAGCCATACACCACACTGCTTCAGCCGTACATCACACTGCTTCAGCCATACACCACACTGCTTCAGCCGTACATCACACTGCTTCAGCCGTATACCACACTGCTTCAGCCGTACACCACACTGCTTCAGCCATACGTCACACTTCTTCAGCCGTACACCACACTGATTCAGCCATACATCACACTGCTTCAGCCATACATCACACTGCTTCAGCCGTACACCACACTGCTTCAGCCATACACCACACTGCTTCAGCCGTACACCACACTGCTTCAGCCATACACCACACTGCTACAGCCATACATCACACTGCTTCAGACATACACCACACTGCTTCAGCCATACACCACACTGCTACAGCCATACAATACACTGCTACAGCCATACACCACACTGCTTCAGCCATACACCACACTGCTTCAGCCATACACCACACTGCTACAGCCATACTGTACACCACACTGCTTCAGCCGTACATCACACTGTTTCAGCCATACACCACACTGTTTCAGCCATATACCACACTGCTACAGCCATACACCACACTGCTACAGCCATACATCACACTGCTTCAGCCATACACTACACTGCTACAGCCATACATCACACTGCTACAGCCATACACCACACTGCTTCAGCCATACACCACACTGCTCAGCCGTACACCACACTGCTTCAGCCGTACATCACACTGTTTCAGCCATACACCACACTGCTTCAGCCGTACACCACACTGCTTCAGCCGTACAACACACTGCTTCAGCCGTACACCACACTGCTTCAGCCATACATCACACTGCTTCAGCCGTACACCACACTGATTCAGCCATACATCACACTGCTTCAGCCATACATCACACTGCTTCAGCCGTACACCACACTGCTTCAGCCATACACCACAATGCTTAAGCCATACACCACACTGCTACAGCCATACATCACACTGCTTCAGACACACACCACACTGCTTCAGCCGTACACCACACTGCTTCAGCCATACACCACACTGCTTCAGCCATACACCACACTGCTTCAGCCATACACCACACTGCTTCAGCCATACACTACACTGCTACAGCCATACATCACACTGCTACAGCCATACACCACACTGCTTCAGCCATACACCACACTGCTACAGCTATACACCACACTGCTTCAGCCATACACCACACTGCTTCAGCCATACACCACACTGCTACAGCCATACACTACACTGCTACAGCCATACATCACACTGCTACAGCCATACACCACACTGCTTCAGCCATACACCACACTGCTTCAGCCGTACATCACACTGCTTCAGCCATACACCACACTGCTTCAGCCGTACATCACACTGCTTCAGCCGTACACCACACTGCTTCAGCCGTAAACCACACTGCTTCAGCCATACGTCACACTGCTTCAGCCGTACACCACACTGATTCAGCCATACATCACACTGCTTCAGCCATACATCACACTGCTTCAGCCGTACACCACACTGCTTCAGCCATACACCACACTGCTTCAGCCGTACACCACACTGCTTCAGCCATACACCACACTGCTACAGCCATACATCACACTGCTTCAGACCTACACCACACTGCTTCAGCCGTACACCACACTGCTTCAGCCATACACCACACTGCTTCAGCCGTACACCACACTGCTTCAGCCATACACCACACTGCTACAGCTATACACCACACTGCTTCAGCCATACACCACACTGCTTCAGCCATACACCACACTGCTACAGCTATACACCACACTGCTTCAGCCATACACCACACTGCTTCAGACATACATTCATTTGAAGCCCACTCCTATACCACACAGTCAGTGGAAGCTAGTGGGAAGAGCTATAGGAGGACAGGCACATTGTAATGGCTGGAATTAAATAAATGGAACAGAGTCAAACATGTGGTTTCCATATATTTGATGTGTTTGATACCGTTCCATTAATTCCATTCCAGCCATTACAATGAGCCCGTCCTCCTATAGCTCCTCCCACCAGCCTCCTCTGCACACCGTGTTGGCACCTTGGGGACTTTTCGATTGGTTCCGCCAGTCAATCTCAATCAGGCAGAACTAAAGTAACATCAACCTTCCCATTTGACATCATTGAGCTGATATGCATTGTGTAATGACCTAAAATCAACTCTATTGTTGTTGGCAGTTTGTTGCAAGTTGCCAGCAGCATGGTGTCAGCCTCTGACACTCTATACTGGTGTCAACGAAGCAGCTCAGATACACCATCTCATCTTAGTTCTCCTGGAAACGGACATCCAAGACCAGCCTACATCCGACAGTGTGGGTTTCCAATGGCTCTCCTACAGCCCTTTCCTAACTTATAGGCTATTGAACTAAAGTGCATTCCATTTAGCCAGACTTGTGAAGGACTAGCCTTGTTTATACCAGAAAGACAATTTGAATTGGCAACATTCCGACCTTAATTGGCATTCCGACCTTAATTGGCATTCCGACCTTAAAGTTACCGTGTGTTACATCACCTTATGCGCCCATAAAGTCCTGTCGCTTAAGCATCCACATCTTTACCCCATCTCTTCACAGCTGGGATGGAGGGGCATTAATGAGATGCTGGTATTGACATTACTGGGATAGATTTGTTGTGTCCTAATGATCCCTGTAAGTACCTCAGCTCTCACTCACTTTGTTCTCATAAATAATGTAGGAGGTGTACAGAGGCTTGCTCTGCTCTCCCCGTCAGCCGTTCCAGTCGTTCCCTGGGGTCTTGCAGCTCGCCACGTCAATAAAGCATCTAAGGAATAAGCGATCTTTAAAGCAGCTGGCCAGGAATATCTTTATAAGGCAGCTGGACAGGCAGCTCTCTATAAGACAGCTTTCCATAAGACAGTCAGTCAAGTAGCTCTCTATAAGGCAGTCCGCAGGCATCTCTCTATATGACAGCTCTCTATAAGGCAGCTCTCCATAAGACAGTTCTCTATGAGACAGCTCTTTATAATACAGGCGGTCAGGCAGCTCTCTATATGCGTCACACTCTAGTGACTTGAGAAATCATGTTTACCTCCCCTCCCACCATTCCAATTAGATTTAAATTCCGCTTGGTAAATAAACAAGTCGATGGCTTGATAGTTATTGGTTCACAGGTCTCCACGGCACTCCTTATGTGACATTTGCAATGGAGTTCTTTGAATATTTTATAGCGTTTAAACACGAAAAGGCTATCAAATATTAATGTTGATGATAAGGCTGACCTGTTGCTCAGGGTCAAGCATGAGTGCATTAAAAAAAGGAGAGCTCCATCTCTGTCTCACTGAGCAACACACAGAGCATAGAGAACATCACACACACACCCTAATCTCTCGTGGACAGACTACATAACATAAATGGTATCTTTAACGTCAGTCAAAAGATTGCTGGATGTGACAACTAACGAGCGACAGTAGTTCTAGTGCTTTGATGTTCCGTCACTGGTTATTTGGATGTATAAGGTTTGGTGGAGGTGGTGCGTGCAGCGTTTCAAGCAGAACGTTTTTGGAAAGGGGGTGGGGCTTTGGCTGAGTTTCTGTTTTAGGCTAGTGGAGACTTAGCTAATCTCATTAGTGTATTTTCTCATGCATCTTCTCCAGAACCTAATCGAGCATCTGATGTAATTACCCAAGATTTTCGGGGTGGTTTCCGAGATTACACACACTCAACCACCCGTCACACACAAACGCACGCACGCACGCATGCTCGCACGCATGCACGCACACACACACGCACACGCACACACACACACACACACACACACACACACACACACACACACACACACACACACACACACACACACACACACACATGAATCATCTATAAGCATATGTCACACTCTAAATGGTGTCTAACGAGTGACATAACAATTACCACAGTAGGGTGAATTGTCAAATGTGACATAACGCACTATGTATGTTTATACCCCATTTATAGAGTGTGACTTACGCTCATTAGATGATTTGTGAAGCATTCATGTAGTGCTTATGAAGCCTTTATGTATGCTATATAAAATCGTTATAAGTTGTACTTTGTTTACAGTAGGACCCATTATAACATAGGCATAATAACCAACAACAACTATCATGTAAAAAAAAAACTATCCAAAAATGTATGAGGAAAATGATAAGAGTAAAAACACCTGAGAAGGGTTTAATGATTATTCCATACTCCTGCTGAATTGAGGTGGGGCGGTCTCTCTCAGTGATCGGCTACTGTATGTGGTCTTTGGTGTGAAATCTTAGATGAGAACTCCGGTATAAATCGATCGAAACACAAGCAGTCTCATGGTGAGAGGCCCCTCTCTTGCCACTCTCAAAGTAGTTACATGATCAGAGACGCAGCGCAATCAATGTCCAAAGTGATTGCGCTGTCATGGAACCTTGTTAGAAAACTATTACTCCCCCTGTCTCCCCAGTCGAGAGCTTCCCTTCCCCATTCGTTCCTCCTTCAGACACCGAAGACAATGTCATTACTGTTCAAGATGAGACCGCGGCCACGCTACAGGTCCATATTTAAGACGTATCATGATTAAAACTATATTTTTTTTTTTATCTCATCAGAATAGAAATTTGAGTCACCATGGCTCCCTATCTGTGAGGACGTTTTAATAGAAGACGACCGTGTGTGAAATTAATTTATTTTCCCAATCACCTCTTCTTAGATGATTAAAGACAAAGTGATTTCCTCAGGCAACTGTTCATACAGAAGATAGTGATTTGACTAGTTCCAAAAGTATGGCCATCAAAGCACAACCAACGCACAACATTGTCTCAACGTTGATTCCAGCCATCCCTATTTGTGTGCTACATGTTTTGTATTCTATCCATTGGTGCTGAGGTATAAGACGACATGACCGATTTTGAACATTAATCTAAGAAAACTCTATAATTTACACTAATTCTATAGTGTTTGTGTATTATTCGTTGTTTCTTCACCCATCGCTTAGTCTGGATTTTTGTAAGGTCTGAGTAATCCTCATTGCATTGTCATACGGAGAAAAGACAAGAGCCGAAAAATGAATCACAAATCATATTCTGTCACGCACACTTCTTTTGTATTCCAGTTGTGAAATTATTGGTGGTTGGCTTTTCAAAATAATAGTCTGTCTAGCGACCTTGGTGTAACTAATCACTGTTCATGACAGGAAATAGTAAAGTATTTCCTCAGAAGTATGCCTCCTTCTGATTGCCATTCCTTTATTATGTCTCACAATGGTATTTTCAAGGGGAAAATATTTATAGAGTAGGAAACGGTCTTAGATAGACACTGCGAGAAAATAGGTTCAAGCAAATCAAACATGCAATTAAAACGTTCTGAACAGAAACCAAGAAGGTCATTTAAAAAAAATACAAACCAAACAATTGAACCAACACCCTAGGAAGAGAATGTAGAATGTAGAATGTAGAATGTAGTGTAAGCGGGTTGTCCGAAAGTGTTTACATTATTTTATGTAGCGACAGGAGTTGTTTCTAAACGTGTTACCTGACTAGGGCCCAGAGATTTTCCTGGTCAAGTCACATGGTCAGGGAACAACTCCTGGCCCTATTTGTGTGGAATGCAGCCCTCCCTGGCTGTGCTGACTGTAGTGTTGACAGAGGATTCTTGACCATTGCTACTCCCCCTTCTGGGACGGCTACCCCCTTTTGGGACGCCCCCTTCTGGGACGGCCCTTAGGAAAATCAGATCACGCCTCCATTCTGCCCCCCCACCCCTCCTTCTATAGGCAGACACTTAAACAGGAAGTACCCAAAGTAAGGACTGTTCAACATTGGTCTGGCCAATCGGAATCTACGCTTCAAGATTGTGATATGTTCCCGGGTTGCCTCTGAGAATAATATTGACGTATACACAGTGACTAAGTTCATCAGGAAGTGCATAGAAGATGTTGTTACCACTGTGACAATTATAACTTATTCAATCCAAAAAACGTGGATAGATGGCAGCAGTCTCACAAAACTGGAAGCACGAACACTGCATTTAACCACGGCAAAGTGACTGGGAACATGGACGAGTACAAACAGTCCAGCTATGACCTCTATAAGGCAAACAGACAGGCAAAACAGTGGAGTCACAATTCAACAGCTCAGACATAAGACGTATGTGGCGGGGACCAATGCGGGCCACCACCACTCACGAGGACAGTGAGCTCTTGTTCTCCGTGGCTGACATGAGTAACACATTTAAGAGTGTTAACCCTCGCAAGGTTCCCAGCACAGACAGCATCTATAGCAGCGTCCTCAGAGCATGTGCAGACCAGCTGGCTGGAGTGTTTTCAGACATATTCAATCTCTCCCCATCCCAGTTCCTGAACCCAAGAAAGCAAAGGTAAATGAACTAAATGACTATCGCCCCGTAACGCTCACTTCTGTCATCATGACGCGCTTTGAGAGGCTAGTTAAGGATCATATCACCTCCACCTTACCTGACAGCCAAGACCCACTACAATTTGCATACCGCCCCAACAGATCCATGCTGATGCAATTGCCTGTACACAGCCCTATCCCATCTTGACAAGAGGAATACCTTTGTAAGAATGCTGTTCAGACAACAGCTCAGCCTTCAACACCACAGTACACTCCAAGCTCATCACTAAGCTCGGGGGCCCTGGGTCTGAACTCTGCCCTGTGCAACTGGGTCCTGAACTTCATGACGGGATGACCCCAGTTGGTGAAGGTAGGCTACAACTGCTCCGCTATGCTGATCCTCAAGAAGGGGGGGGCCCACAAGGGTGCGTGCTCAGCCCCCTCCTGTACTCCCAGCTCACTCATGACTGCATGGTCTCTTTCTCCATCATTAAGTTTGCAGATGACACAACAGTGGTAGGCCTGATTACCAACAACGACGAGTTAGCCTACAGGGAGGAAGTGAGGGCTCTGGCGGAGTGGTGCCAGGAAAATAACCTCTCCCTCAACGTCAGCAAAATGAAGGAGCTGATCGTGATCTTCAGGAGACAGCAGAAGGAACACGCCCCATCCACATCAATGGGCCGCATTGGAGAGGGTGAAAAGCTGCAAATTCCTCGGTGTTCACATTACTGACAACCTGAAATGGTCAATCCACACTGACAGTGTGGTGAAGAAGGCGCAATAGCGCCTCTTCAACCTCATGAGGCTGAAGGAATTTGTCTTGGCCCCTAAGACACTCATAAACTTCTACAGATGCACCATTGAGAGCATCCTGTTGGGCTTTTATCACCGCCCAGTACAGCAACTGCACCGTCAATAACCGCAGGGCTCTCCAGAGGGTGGTGTGGTTAGCCGGGGGCACACTGCCTGCCCTCCAGGACATCTACAGCACCCAGTATCACAGGAAGGCCAAAAGGAACATCAAGGATTTCAGCCAACCAAGCCACGGCCTGTTCACCCCCCTACAATCTAGAAGGTGGAGACAGCACAGGTGCATCAAAGCTGGGAACGAGAGACTGAAAAACAGATTCTATCTCCAAGCCATCAGACTGTTAAACAGTCATTTTTCAGCCTCTCCATAAAAAGTATTGTAAAATAACTTTAGTTTTGGCAAGTCGGTTAGAACATCTACTTGGTGCATGACACAAGTAATTTTCCCAACAATTGTTCACAGACAGATTATTTCACTTATCATTCACTGTATCACAATCCCAGTGGGGCATAGGTTTACATACACTAAGTTGACTGTGCCTGTGCATGGCTTTAGAAGCTTCTGACAGGCTAATTGACATAATTTGAGTCAATTGGAGGTGTACCTGTGGATGTATTTCAAGGCCTACCTTCAAACTCAGTGTCTCTTTGCTTGACATCATGGGAAAATCAAAAGAAATCAGCCAAGGCCTCAAAAAAAAAAATTGTGGAGCTACACAAGTATGGTTCATCCTCGGGAGCAAGTTAATCTGTACAAACAATAGTACGCAAGTATAAACACAGTGGGACCATGCAGCCATCATCCCGCTCAGGAAGGAGACTCGTTCTGTCTCCTAGAGATGAACGTACTTTGGTTCGAAAAGTGCAAATCAATCCCAGAACAACAGCAAAGGACCTTGTGAAGATGCTGGAGGAAACAGGTACAAAAGTATCTATATCCATAGTAAAAACGAGTCCTATATCGTCATAACCTGAAAAGCCGCTCAGCAAGGAAGAAGACACTGCTCCAAAACCTCCATAAAAAAAGCCAGACTACGGTTTGCAACTGCACATGGGGACAAAGATCATACTTTTTGGAGAAATGTCCTCTGGTCTGATGAAACAAAAATAGAACTGTTTCACCATAATGACCATCGTTATGTTTGGAGGAAAAAATGGGCGGATTGCAAGCCGAAGAACACCATCCCAACCGTGAAGCACGGGGGTGGCAGCATCATGGTGTGGGGGTGCTTTGCTTCAGGAGGAACTGGTGCACTTCACAAAATAGATGGAATCATGGGAATCGAAGATTATGTAGATATATTGAAGCAACATCTCAAGACATCAGTCAGGAAGTTAAAGCTTGGTCGCAAATGGGTCTTTCAAATGGACAATGACCCCAAGCATATTTACAAAGTTATGGCTTAAGGACAGCAAAATCAAGGTTTTGGAATGGCCATCACAAAGCCCCTCAATCCTATAAGGAATTTGTTGGCAGAACTGAAAAAGCGTTTGTGACCAAGGAGGCCTACAAACAAATTTTCCCATGATGTAACTGGAATGATGATAGATATTCTTCTTCTCTATTTTTGTTTTATTATTTCACTGCCACACTTTGTTCGATCTTGTCTAGCCATCTTGTCTCAAGAGGACCACAATGGAAATAAGTACCAGACTTTATTGTGTGTTATCCTCAATGATTTTATTAATGTGCATGTATGGCTTTTATGATTTATGTGTTTTTGTTTTATAAAATGGTCGAATTAAAAACTAAACTAAACCTGACTCAGTTACACCAGCTCTGTCAGGAGGAATGGGCCAAAATTCACCCAACTTATGGGAAGCTTGTGGAATGCTACCCGAAACGTTTGACCCAAGTTAAACAATCTAAAGGCAATGCTACCAAATACTAATTGAGTGTATGTAAACTTCTGCCCCACTGGGAATGTGATGAAAGAAATAAAAGCTGAAATAAATAATTCTCTCTACTATTGTTCTGACATTTCACATTCTTAAAATAAAGTGGTGATCTTAACTGAGCTAAGACAGGGAATTTTTACTGGGATTAAATGTCAGGATTTGTGAAACACTGAGTTTAAATGTTTTTGGCTAAGGTGTATGTAAACGTCCGACTTCAACTGAACACTGGTCACTTTACGAATGTTTACATACTGTTTTACCCACTTTATATGTATATACTGTTTTCTAGTCGAGTCTCACCCTATATAACTACTGCTCCTTTGCACACCTTTTCTATTCATATATATCCATAATGTCTTCTATTCATATATATCCATAATGTCTTCTATTCATATATATCCATAATGTCTTCTATTCATATATATCCATAATGCCTTCTATTCATATATATCCATACTGTTTTCTATTCATATATATCCATAATGTTTTCTATTCATATATATCCATAATGTTTTCTATTCATATATATCCATAATGTCTTCTATTCATATACAGTGCCTTGCGAAAGTATTCGGCCCCCTTGAACTTTGCGACCTTTTGCCACATTTCAGGCTTCAAACATAAAGATATAAAACTGTATTTTTTTGTGAAGAATCAACAACAAGTGGGACACAATCATGAAGTGGAATGACATTTATTGGATATTTCAAACTTTTTTAACAAATCAAAAACTGAAAAATTGGGCGTGCAAAATTATTCAGCCCCTTTAATTTCAGTGCTGCGAACTCTCTCCAGAAATTCAGTGAGGATCTCTGAATGATCCAATGTTGACTAATGATGATAAATACTAGCTATGTAACAGTCTTCTTCCTCCTCTGACGAGGAGTAGTAGGAAGGATCGGAGTACCAATGCGCAGGACCAATGCGCAGGACCAATGATACTTTTAATAGAACACAGAAAAATACAAAATAACAAAGTATAATAACAAAAAACGAAACAGTTCAGTGTGGAACACACAGACACAGAAAAAAATCACCCACAACTCAAGGGTGAAAACAACATCCCACAACCAAAGGTGGCAAAGCAGGCTGCCTAAGTATGGGTGTGATTTGGGTGGGCATTCTATGTTCTTTATTTCTAGGTTTTGTGTTTCTATGTTTTGGCCGGGTATGGTTCTCAATCAGGGACAGCTGTCTATTGTTGTCTCTGATTGGGAATCATACTTAGGCAGCCTGCTTTGCCACCTTAGGTTGTGGGATGTTGTTTTTTTTGTTAGCTCTGTGTAGCCTTCAGAACGTGACGTTCGTTTGTTGTTTTGCTTAGTGTTCAGTTGTAAATGAAGTATGAACACTTACCACGCTGCACCTTGGTCCGACTACTCTTCCTCTTCCGACGAGCGTTACAGTAGGAAACGTTCCACAGGTCCATGCTGACCTGATGGCATCACACAATTGCTGCAGATTGGAGTGCGGTACATTCATGCTGTGAACAGCCCATTCCTCTTTGCATCACTTATTTGTTGAACGGAAAGTTTGTTGTTTTGGAATGTTTTGAAAGTCTTTGAAGTGTTCTATTGATCAAGTATGGTTACTAGCTAGATACCTTTAAAGTCTGGATCCCGTGACACGGTTGGCATCAGTTGCTGGGACCGCTGCTATCTGTCCAGGGATCCTGTTGACCAAGGGTCTGAGGAGCTGCTTGGCACAGCATATCAAGCTAGCAGGGTTTTCTTGAGGGCTTGAACGCAGCCTGCGATGTGGTTAGTCAATGTGGTAGGGACTCCAGATTGTCCTGGGCTTGTAGCTGTCTAGATCCTGCTGTTTGTTGCTGTTTCCATCTTCCCTGCGACGTGCCCTGTCTGGAACTGGGAGCAGTAACCGCATAGATTATGTTGCTACCATGACAAAGACCAACGCCGGAGTGTCACGGTCTGACCCTTATTTTCTTATTTCGTTATTTAGTTTGGTCAGGGCGTGAGTTGGGGTGGGCAGTCTATGTTTGTTTTTTTATGATTTTGGGATTTCTATGTTTTGGCCTAGTATGGTTCTCAATCAGAGGCAGGTGTCATTAGTTGTGTCTGATTGAGAATCATACTTAGGTAGCCTGGGTTTCACTGTTTGTTGGTGGGTGTTTGTTTCCGTGTCTGTGTTTGTTTCACCACACGGTACTGTTTCGGTTATTCACGTTTCGTTTATTGTTTTGTAGTGTTTCGGTTTATTTCATTAAAAACAACTATGGACACTTACCACACTGCTACACCTCCTCCTTCAGACGAAGAGGAGGAAATCAGCCGTGACACGGAGGGAGTACTGTTGAGGACAGTGGTGTCTCTCTATCACAGGCGAAGGGTTTTTTATATGAAAAAATTGTTCTACAAGCAGTTGTTACAACAGCAAGAAAATAGCTTCAAGTGTTGTGTCCAATTACTGGTGGAGTCAACTAATAAAATAATGGATGACCTGACCAGAGAGGTCCAGGACCTGAAGAACAGTTTGCAATTCTCCCAGGGTCAACTCGATGAGTTGAAACAGGAGAACGGCAAGATGACACCAATCTGTAAGTCATTGAGAGAGGACGTCAGTTCTGCAAGTGTCACGTTCGCTAGAATAAATGTTGGACCAAGGCACAGCGGATGTTGAGTTCCACATTATTTAATAGAAAGTGAAACTAAGCAAAGACAAAAACCAATTAACAATAAACTAACAACAAACCGTGACAACAGAGATGCTACATGCACAAACTACAATATCCCATAAACACAGGTGGGAAAAACAGCTACTTAAATATGATCCCCAATTAGAGACAACGATTACCAGCTGCCTCTAATTGGGAATCATACACAATCACCGACATAGAAAAACAAACTTAGAACCCCATATAGAAATAATAAACTAGACTAACCCCCCAGTCACATCCTGACCTTCTCTACCATAGAAAATAAGGACTCTCTATGGTCAGGACGTGACAGTACCACCCCCCAAAGGTGCGGACTCCGGCCGCAAAACCTGAAACCAAAAGGGAGGGTTAGGGAGTGGCTGTCTAGTGTCGGTGGCGGCTCTGGTGCAGGACGAAGTACACTCTCATCCCGCGGATCCGCCAGCATCGGAGGCGGCTCTGGTGCGGGACGAAGAACCCGCTCATCCCGCGGATCTGCCAGCATCGGAGGCGGCTCTGGTGCGGGACGAAGAACCCGCTCCGCTTGCAGATCCACCATCTTTGGTGGCGGCTCTGGTGCGGGCCGAAGAACCTGCTCATCCTGCGGATTCAGCCATGGACCCAGGCTGAACACTGTGCCTAGACTGGACCTAGATGCTGAGGAAGGCTCCTGCCATGGAGCGAGACTGGACACTGACCCTGGCCTGGACATCGGTTCAGAGGAAGACTCCTTGCCATGGAGAGGGACTGGACGCCATGTCTGAACTGGGCATCGGTGCAGAGGAAGACTCCTGCCATGGAGCTGGACTGGACGCCGTGTTTGGACTGGACATCGGTGCAGGGGAAGGCTCCTGCCATGGAGCTGGAGGTTCCGTACCGTTGACCACCTTAGGAGGTTCTGGACCATGGACCACCTCAGGAGGTTCTGGACCGTGGACCATCTCAGGAGGTTCCTGGCTGTGGACCGTCTCAGGAGGTTCTGGACTGTGGAACGTATTTGGAGGTTCCGGACTGTGGACCGTCGTTGGAGGTTCCGGACTGTGGACCGTCGTTGGAGGTTCTGGGCTGTGGAACTGTCGCCGGAAGCTCTGGACTGGGAAATGTCGCCGGAAGCTCTGGACTGGGAACTGTTGCCGGAAGCTCTGGACTGGGAACTGTCGCCGGAAGCTCTGGACTGGGAACTGTTGCCGGAAGCTCTGGACTGGGAACTGTCGCCGGAAGCTCTGGACTGGGAACTGTCGCCGGAAGCTCTGGGCTGGGAACTGTCACCGGAAGCTCTGGACTGGGAACCGTCGCCAGAAGCGCTGGACTGGGAACCGTCGCCAGAAGCTCTGGACTGGGAACTGTCGCCGGAAGCTCTGGACTGGGAACTGTCGCCGGAAGCTCTGGACTGGGGATCGTCGCAAAAAACCTGGTGCGTGTAGCCGGCACTGGTGGTACCGGACTGGTGACACGCACCTCAAGGCGAGCGCGAGGAGCAGGCACATGACGTACTGGACTGGGGAGGCGCACTGGAGGCCTGATGCGTGGGGCCGGTACAGGTGGCACCGGACTGGTGACACGCACTTCAGGGCGAGTGCGGGGAGAAGGAACAGGACCCAGTACGTCAGTACTGGGTTGTGAAGGCGCACCAGAGACCTGGTGCGTATAGCCTGCATCAATGGTACCGGTTCGATGACACACCTCACACGGCAAGTGCGAGGAGCTAGCACAGGACGCACCGGGCTGTGGAGGAAAACTGAAGACCTGGTGCGTAGAACCGGCACAAATTGTACCGGAACGATGACACACTTCGCATGGCGAGTGCGAGGAGCTAGCATAGGACGTACTGGGCTGTGGGGGCGTACATCTGGGCGAGGGCGAGGAGCAGGCACAGGACGTAGGGGACTGGGGAGGCGCACTGGGACCAGCATGTAATTCTATGAATCTTACCGAGTTGATTAACTCACCCACTCGCCCAACTCTTAAATGCCCAGATAAATCTACACTGATTGATTTGATATTGACAAATGTTCCACATAAATATTCTGCGGTTGGTGTTTTTTGTAATGATTTAAGTGACCATTGTGCTGTTGTTGCTGTTAGAAATACTAAGGTTCCAAAGACAAACCCACGTTTTATTCGTAAGAGAAATCTGAAGTGTTTTAATGAGCAGGCTTTCTTTCATGATTTGTTTTATTTTGACGGGAGTAAGATTGAGTTTATCCCTGATGTGGAAACTGCCTGGAAATTCTTTCATGGTGTTTTTTTCCAAATAGTAAACAAACATGCCCCATTCCGCAGGTTCAGGGTTAATGGTGGGATAATCCATGTTTTTCTTCTGAGCTGTCTTGTATTATTCACAACAGTAATCTAGCCTGGGCTAAAGCAAGGAAATCATGTTCTGATGCTGATTGGCTTATTTTTAGGCAGTTAAGAAACAATTGTTATTTTCTTCTCAGGAAGGCCAAGTCTGAGTATTTTATGTCTGTTACCACTGATAACCTGAATGACCCTAGAAAGTTTTGGAAGGCTATTAAGCCTATGTCTGGTAACAGTAATGTTAATGAATTACCGTCATGTGTTTTGAAGGACTCTGTTGCTGTATATGACAAAACTGAAATGCTGAATTGTTTCAATGAGCACTTTGTATCATCTGGTAGGCTGTTTGATTCAGTGTCCTCTGTCTCTGTACAACCCTGTGTGGATGAACCAGTGAGAGCTGGTCAAACTTTCAGCTTTTTGCCATTCTCAGTGCAGGTGGTACATAGCCCTGAAATCCTTAGAACAGAGAAAGCCTGCAGGTCCTGATCTTTTGGATCCCTGCTTTTTAAATCTGGCAGCTGATTTCATAGCTGAACCACTTACATCTCTGTTCAATCTAACCCTGGAATGTAATGAAATTCCAAAGATCTGGAAATCAGCATTTGTCCAATCACTTTTAAAAGGGGGAGATCCAACTCTTTTAAATAATTATAGGCCAATCTCAATGCTGTCACACCTGGTGAAAATACTTGAAACCCTTGTGAGTGAACAGCTAAAATAGTTTTTATTTACGAACTCTATTTTATCAATGTACTAATCAGGCTTCAGGAAGGAGTTTTAAAGGAGATCACTGAAGCACTTGACAAAAAACAGCACTGTCTCACTTTTTATTGATCTCCCTAAGGCTTTTGATACAGTTGATCATGCTATACTAAGGCAGAGATTGTCGAGTGTAGGTCTTTCAGAGCATGGTTTGCTAACTATATGTCTTATAGAACTCAGTGGCCTCAATTTGATGGGCTCCTGTCTGTTAAATTGTCTGTCTTTAATGGTGTGCCACAAGGCTCTGTACATGGTCCTCTCTTATTCACTATTTATATAAATTATTTAGACAAAAATGTCCAAAATGCACAACTTAATTTTTATGCTGATGATACTGTTATTTACTGTTATGCCTCGTCTCTTACAAAAGCTTTCCAGAACTTGCAAACTGCTTTTTATAATGTTCAACATACCTTGTGTCAATTGAAGCTTTTCCTCAATACTGACAAAACTAAACTAATGGTGTTTTCTAAAGCAAGAAATAGACCTCTGAACCTTTCACCTATTACTACCTGTCAGGGCAAGGAGATTGAGGTTGTAACCTCATATAAATAAATATAATTTTAATGGATGACGGCCTCTCTTTTAAATTACATATTCAACAAAAATTTAAGTTGAAATTGGGATTTAATTTTAGGAATAAGGGCGGTTTTTCTTTTGAAGCCAGAAGGAGGCTAGTATCATCTCCATTTATGCCTTTACTAGACTATGGGGATATTTTATATATGAATGCTTCCGCTCAGTGTTTGAGATCAATTGACACCCTTTACCATGGCACTTTGAGATTTATTTTAAACTGCAAAACCCTTACCACTGCACTTTGTATAACAGGGTTCGCTAGCCTTCTCTAGTCACTCGTAGGCTCAGGCACTGGTATACTTTTATTTACAAAGCCATTTTGGATTTACTACCTTTTTATTTGGGCATTTGTATTGTTCAGACATGTGGTTGATACTCTCTTCGTTCGCTGGACTTTATCCTGCTAACTGTTCCGAATGTCCGAACTGAATTTGGTAAAAGTGCTTTTATGTACTCTGCGCCATCGTCTTGGAACACCTTACAAAATACTTTTAAACTGGAAGAACTTGTCCCGATTGGTATTTTTAAATCACTGATGAATGATCTTGAGACTGATTCCCTGACCTGTCAATGTTTTTAATTTTCTGTTTTTGATTTTGTTATACTCTTGTGAATTCTATGGTTTTTACTAGATTGCTAGATTGCCTATCTTGGCCAGGACACTCTTGAAAAAGAGATTTTAAATCTCAATGAGCCCTTCCTGGTTAAATAAAGGTTAAATGAAATAAATACTCCTCGCTAACTCCATTCTCCGTTATCCCTCTTCGCACTGTTCCATTGACTCCTAGGCGGGTTCTGGCACTCGACCGACCACCTCTCTACCTCCTCCCATGTTGTCACTGGTTCACACCTCTGCTCCGTCGACCACACCGTGTACCACCCCGTGTTCCCCCTGTCTTTTGGGCTTTCCTTGTGGCCGCAAACCCCGGCATCGTCGCTGTTCTCCCTTCACTCCTTGCGTCTCCCGCCATGGAAGGTGATCCTGTCCTGCCAGGATTTCTTCCCAAGTCCAGGATCCCTTCCCGTCCAGAATCTCCTCCCAAGTCCATGTTACCCTCTCCTCCTGGGCACGCTGCTTGGTCCTGTTGTGACGGGATATTCTGTTACGTTCGCTAGAATAAATGTCGGACCAAGGCACAGCAGATGTTGAGTTCCACATTATTTAATAGAAAGTGAAACTGAGCAAAGACAAAAACAAATAAAAAATAAACTAACAACGAACCGTGACAACAGAGATGCTATGTGCACTAACTCAAAACAATACCCCATAAACACAGGTGGAAAAAACAGCTACTTAAATATGATCCCCAATTAGAGACAACGATTACCAGCTGCCTCTAATTGGGAATCATACACAATAACCGACATAGAAAAACAAACCTAGAACCCCACATAGAAATAATAAACTAGTGTCATGTCTTTGGCTATGCCGGATTAAGTGATATGACATGCTATTCTATAAAATAATTTCACAGGAGCGGGCCACTGATTGTGCAGAGCCCTAACCTTATGAAAACCCAAATCTCACATTTTAGAAGCTAAAATCACATTTCATCCCATCACGAATAATTTCATATTCAAACATTTAAATTGAACAACAGTTCCATGTGAATCTGATAATTCTGATGTGTAGACTTTCCACTCTAGAGTTTATGTCATCTTATCATTGATGAGAATGTCTCAGATGACAACCGAACTGACATCATATTCATTAAGTACCACCGCATATGTTCAATTGGTCGGATTACCAGAATATAGTTAATTTCCCCCCACCTTCTGATGTTCCCAGAATCTCTATGTTAACCAAGGGTTTTGCAAATGTAACATCAGTAGGGTAGAGAGAGGAAAGAGGGGGGAAAGAGGTATTTATGACTGTCATAAACCTACTCCCAGGCCAATGTCATGACACTAGACTAACCCCCCAGTCACGCCCTGACCTACTCTAACCATAGAAAATAAGGACTCTCTATGGTCAGGACGTGACAGCATGTGAATCTATGATATAAATGATGGAGAAATCTGATTATTTTGATGCACAGTCAAAAAGGAACAACATTGCTGTGGACAGAATTGCAGAATCTCCACATGGACGGAGTCTGAGGACAAAGTGAGGGAAATTATGTCTGAGAAACTGAAGAGGTGGAGCGCTCCCACAGGACTGGTAAACCCACCACCGGCCTAGGTGACAGGCCCAGGCTGATAGTGGTCAAGTTCCTGAGGTTCAAGGACAAGGTAGCGGAACATACATCTTCCTCAACGAGGACTATCCTGAAACTGTGCTCCAAAAGAGGAAAGAACTCAACAGTGAAAGCTTCCAGAGCGCTTGGGGACATTGCTTACATCTGCTATGACAGCCTCATTGTCCACCCTCCCTCCCAAAAGCCAGGAAGGGATGAGAGAGCCAAGCCTATGGGTTCGTAGCTTCAACCCCAAAGCACACACACACACTTACGCACACTTACAACTGATTAATGGACTGCTGAATGTTTGTTTTTTATCTTTCCTGGTTTGCTCTTTACCATATTATGTCAATCTCTGAGAAGCTTCAAAGGAAAGGGCTAAAAATAGCCCATAGTAATATACAGTCTGTAGCCTTAGAAATAAGGTTCATGAAATCAATAACTTGCTAACATCAGATAACATTAGTACATTAACCATTTCTGAGACTCATTTACATAATCCCTTTGATGATACAGCAGAAGCAATACAAGGATATAACATCTAAAGAAGAGACAGTAGTGCTTATGGGGAGGTGTTTCTGTATATATTCAGAGCCATATCCCTGTAATGCTTAGAGAAGATCTCATGTCAAGCATTATCAAATTGTTGTGGTTGCAGGTTCACCTGCCTGATCTAAAGCCTATTATTTTGGGGTGCTGCCATAGGCCACCAAATGCTCAACAGTCAGTATTTAAATAATGTGTGTGAAATGCTTGATAGTATATGTGATGTAAACAGAGAGGTCTACTTTCTAGCTGTCCGCTCAAGAGGAAGCTTCTCACTGTAACCAGTGCCTGTAATCTGGACCAGGTTGTTAATCAACCTACAGTTAAAGTCAGAAGTTTACATACACCTTAGCCAAATACATTTAAACTCAGTTTTTCACAATTCCTGACAATCAGTTTTCATTTCTTTCATCACATTCCCAGTGGGTCAGATGTTTACATACACTCAATTAGTATTTGGTAGCATTGCCTTTAAATTGTTTACCTTGGGTCAAAAGTTTCAGGGAGCCTTCCACAACCTTCCCACAATAAATTAATTTTGGCCCATTCCTCCTGAGAGAGCTGGTGTAACTGAGTCAGGTTTGTAGGCCTCCTTGCACGCACACTCTTTTTCAGTTCTGCCCACACATTTTCTATAGGATTGAGGTCAGGGCTTTGTGATGGACACTCCAATACCTTGACTTTGTTGTCTTTAAGCCATTTTGCGACGGCTTTGTAAGTATGCTTGTGGTCAATGTCAATTTGGAAGACCCATTTGCGACCAAGATTTAACTTCCTGACTGATGTCTTGAGATGTTGCTTCAGTATATCCACATAATTTTCCTGCTTCATGATGCCATCTATTTTGTGAAGTGCACCAGTCCCTCCTGCAGCAAAGCACCCCCACAACATGATGCTGCCACCCCCGTGCTTCACGGTTGGAATGATGTTCTTCAGCTTGCAAGCCTCCCCCTTTCTCCTCCAAACATAACAATGGTCATTATGGCCAAACAGTTATATTTTTGTTTCATCAGAGGACATTTCTCAAAAAAGTAAAATCTTTGTCCCCATGTGCAGTTGCAAACTGTAGTCTGGCTTTTTTTTGTTGGTTTTGGAGCAGTGGCTTCTTCCTTGCTGAGCGGCCTTTCAGGTAATGTTGACATAGGACTGGTTTTAGAGTGGCTATAGAAACTTTTGTACCTGTTTCCTCCAGCATCATCACAAGGTCCTTTGCTGTTGTTCTGGGATTGATTTGCACTTTTCGCACCAAAGTACATTCATCTCTAGGAGACAGAATCATCTCCTTCCTGAGCGGTAGGACGGCTGCGTGGTCCCATGGTGTTTATACTTGCGTACTATTGTTTGTACAGATGAACGTAGTACCTTCAGGCATTTGGAAATTGCTCCCAAGGATGAACCACACTTGTGGAGGTCTACAATTTTTTGTCTGATCTCTTGGCTGATTTCTTTTGATTTTCCCATGATGTCAAGCAAAGGGGCACAGCGTTTGAAGTTAGGCCTTGAAATACATTCACAGGTACACCTCCAATTGACTCAAATCATGTCAATTAGCCTATGAGAAGCTTCTAAAGCCATGACAACATTTTCTGGAATTTTCCAAGCTGTTTAAAGGCACAGTCAATTTAGTGCATGTAAACCTCTGACCCACTGGAATTGTGATACAGTGAATTATAAGTGAAATAATCTGTCTGTTAACAATTGTTGGAAAAATCCCTTCTGTCGTGCACAAAGTAGATGTCCTAACCGACTTGCTAAAACTATAGATTGTTAACAAGAAATTTGTGGAGTGGTTGAAAAACTAGTTTTAATGACTCCAACCTAAGTGTATGTCAACTTCCGACTTCAACTGTACCAGGTTGTTTACAAACACTACAGGAACAAGATCATCCATGTGTATTGATCACATTTCTACTAATACTGTAAAACTTTGTTCTAAACCTGTATCTGTACCCATTGGATACAGTGATCACAATATAGTGGCTATATCCAGGAAAGACAAAGTTCCCAAAAATATTTTTCTGTGACTCGTATGGGGATGATGTTAAACGTATTTGTTGGTCTGATGCTAGTAATAAGGAGCATCTAGACACTGCACTTTGTGAATTTATGATATTGCTTCTTTCAATTATTGATAGACATGCACCTGTTAATAAACTGGCTGTTAGAACTGTTAAGGCTCCATGGATTGATGAGGAATTGAACAATTGTATGGCTGCACATCTTACTGCAAATTGAGAAATGATGTGACAACAAAAAGAAAAAGAAACTGTATTATGACATCAACCAACATCAATGATATTTAGAATGAGGGAAAAACCATTTTGGAGTACTTTAAATGAAATTATGGGCAGAAAGACAAATTTAACTCCATCGTTCATGGAATCAGACGGCTTATTTTAATCATTACTTAATTGGCAAAGTGGACAAACTTAGGCAGGAAATGTCAACAACGAATAATGAGCGATCATATTAATGCATAAAAATTAAATTAAATTAAAGATAGGCATTATAAGTCTGAATTTTGTAAAGTTAGTGTGGGAAAGGTGGATAAATTGATATCGATCAATAATGACGAACCTGGCATTGACAACTTAGATGGAAAGCTACTGAGGATGGTAGCTGACTCTATAGCTACTCCTCTCTATCATATCTTTAATCTGAGCCTGGAGGAAAGTGTTTGTCCTCAGGCCTGGAGGGAAGCCAGGAAGTCATTCCGCTACCCAAAGCGGCCTTTACTGATTTTAACAGCAGACCTATTCACTTGCTAACAGCTCTTAGCAAACTGTTGGAAAAAATGTGATTAACCAAATACAATGCTATTTCTCGATAAACAAATTAACAACAGACTTTCATCATGCTTATAGAGAAGGGCACTCAACATGTACTGCACTGACACATATGACTGATGATTGGTTGAAATAAATTGATAATAAGAGGATGGTGAGAGCTGTACTGTTAGATTTCAATGCAGCCTTTGAAATTATTGACCATAACCCGTTATTGAGAGAAATTACACTACCGGTCAAAAGTTTTAGAACACCTACTCATTCAAGGGTTTTTCTTTATTTGTACTATTTTCTACATTGTAGAATAATAGTGAAGACTTCAAAACTATGAAATAACACATATGGAATCATGTAGTAACCAAAGAAGTGTTAAACAAATCAAAATATATGTTAAATTTTAGATTCTTCAAAATGTCCACCCTTTTTCTTGATGACAGCTTTGCACATGCTTGATTGGAGTCCACCTGTGGTGAATTCAATTGATCGGACATGATAAGGAAAGGCACACACCTGTCTATATAAGGTCACACAGTTGACAGTGCATATCAGAGCAAAAACCAAGTCATAAGGTTGAAGGAATTGTACGTAGAGCTCCGAGACAGGATTGTGTCAAGGCACAGATCTGAGGAAGGTTACCTATTTATTTATGCAACATTGAAGGTCCCCAAGAACAAAGTGGCCTCAATCATTCTTAAATGGAAGAAGTTTGGAACCACTCTTCTTAGAGCTGACCGCCAGCCGAACTGAGCAATCAGGGGAAAAGGGCCTTGGTCAGGGAGGTGACCAAGATCCCGATGGTCACTCTGACAGAGCTCCAGAGTTCCTCTGTGGAGTTTTGAGAACATTCCAGAAGGACAACCATCTCTGAATCACTGAGTGCCCAGACGGAAGCCACTCCTCAGTAAAAGGCACATGACAACCTGCTTGGAGTTTGCCAAAAAGGCACATAAAGGACTCTCAGATCATGAGAAACAAGATTCTCTGGTCTGATGAAACCAAGATTGAACTCTTTGGCCTGAATGCCAAGCGTCACCTCTGGTGGAAACCTGTCTACAGTGAAGCATGGTGGTGGCAGCGTCATGCTGTGGGGATGTTTTTCAGCTGCAGGGACTGGGAGACTAGTCAGGTTTGAGGCTGAATGGGCAAGAAAAAATATTTAAGTGCCTTTGAACAGGGTATGGTAGTAGGTGCCAGGCGCAACGGTTTGTGTCAAGAACTGCAACGCTGTTGGGTTTTTCATGCTCAGCAGTTTCCCGAAAAGATATCCAGCCAACTTGACACAGCAGTGTTCCAACAGTTGTCTCAAGTTGGCTGGTTGGCTGGTACTCACAAAAAATCATTCTTTAACCTGTCTCTTCTCCTTCATCTACACTGATTGAAGTGGATTTTACAAGTGACTTCATTGGAGTCAATATAGGCCAGCATCCCTGTGGAATGCTTTCGACACCTTGTAAAGTCCATGCCCCGATGGAATTGAGGCTGTTCTGATTAAGGGTGTGTGTGTGTGCTTTCCTAGACCTCGACTAAGCAGGCAGCTCCCGGCCCTACTCACACTGCAGTGGGTGGTTCAGAGACACTTCATCCATAATAACAGTTCTCATCAGTGTGTGTTGCATTTCTGCCTTGCTCACTAGTATGCCAGAAGTGCATGTTTTCTGAGTCACAGATTTCTCAAGGTGCCATTCACTGTGTTCTCATTAGTCAAAGCTTTTCAATGAAAACAAAGCATCATTCTGCTTTGTTCAGCGAAAAAAGTCACATGCTAGTTGAGTTTCCATTGTATTGATGTTGCTACTCGAGGTGCCAAAGATATCAGAGAGGATTTGATGATATGCTGAAATGTTTGACTTGATCTTCTTAAATCATCCCGTTGTTTTTTTCCCCCGATGGAAATATCTCAAACAACTATCAAACTGGACCTAGATAACGATATGAACTTCTTCAAAAATACTGTCTCTCAACCTAAGAATTGAAATTGTGCCAAAAGGGGAAAAGAAAACCTAATGTTCAGTTGAAGCACATCAAACTTTAAATTAAATGGCTTTTATGTCACATAGCCCTCTCCTTTAGGGACTTGTAGATATTTCACAAAATATTTCACCGATTGAGCATTTAAAACTTTAGGGTAGGTGGTTATTTATGAGACGGTTGAAAATCCTTTTTCTTAAGGTTAGAATTTGTATTTTTTTCCACAGAAGCCTACATAACCTTGTGTTTTTCTCTCCCCTTCCCCAACTTGGGGTGGCAGGTAGCCTAGTGGTTAGAGCGTAGAGGCGGCAGGTAGCCTAGTGGTTAGAGCGTAGAGGCGGCAGGTAGCCTAGTGGTTAGAGCATTGGGCCAGTAATCAAAAGGTTGCTAGATCAAACCCCCAACTGACAAGGTAAAAATAGGTTGTTCTGCGCCCTGAAAAAGGCAGTTAACCCACTGTTCCTAGGCCATTATTGTAAATAAGAATTTGTTCTTAACTGACTTGCCTAGTTAAATAAACAAAAAAAGTTTTCTCCCATCCCCCAACTTCAGTGTTTGTTGGCCTGGAGAAGATAGCGGTTCAGTGGAGACAGACAGACAGCCGAAACGGCATAGGGAAATCACAATACCGCAGTCATTCACAAACCAGGTTCTTTCTCACCCAACTCACATTTGTACTTATTATACCCTCTCCTCTCAAAATCATTACAGGAAAACAGAAGGTCTGACAGAAGTCAGACCTTGTTTATCTTACTATTCCATTAGAATTTTACATCATACGGCGAGAGGAATCAATATCTGTTGGGTTTGTGCAAAACAGGGTACCATTTTGATTTGAAAGGTTGTCATGGAAACCACTTCGCCCAATCCTGCGGCAGTGGTTGGATGGGAAGGTGAGGGGAAATGTCTAATTGCCCTGTGCTCTGACCCTAATAACAGTCAGTCACAATTCGTGTCAATGTGACCTTCGGCATCATTATATTGTACAGTAGGAAATGGAGCAGGACACGACTCAATCTAGGAGTAATTCTCGCTTCATTGTCACCCACGGAGCGTTCTATTCAGCAGAGAGGACAAAATGTAACCTTGGTCATTACAAATTGTTTGGTTGTTACCTTAGTCTATACAGAGCCAATCTGGATGTAGATACAATAGCAATTTACGAGTGAGGTTGGTGTTATCTATTCTCATCATGTTTCCTCATCTCACGGTTTACGCAAGGAACGGCTGACTCAGGTTTGATTAAAATGACGGTGCATGAGCCATTTGTCAATCTGATGTCAAGAGATAAAAGTTTTCATTGTTCCCTTGGGAGTGTAATATATAAATAAATCCACTGAAAAACACAGTTTAGCAACAAATTGACAAGAATATCACAAGTGAGGGAGATAGATTACATCTGCATGTCAGAATACAATCTTTCGATATTCATCTATAAACCCAGTAGTATTCTGGATTTGTCATATATGGGGGATTCCAAGGCAGTGGGAGTGGAAAGTATTTTGGGGTATCAGGTTGTTTTGGCAACTTTCACAAAAAAAACTTAATTGGGAGGAAGGATGTTTGAAAAGCTTTTAAGATTTGTATGACAAATCAATTTTGAGAAAATCGTGATGAAAGTGGACATTTTAGGCCCTTTTTAGATACAGTACATGCCTCCTGTAAGACCATATGATCTTTGAACTGTACATGAAACAGACAACATCTTGGTGTCCAGAGTCCTTATAGTGTGCTCTAAAATATGGACTATGTCTTGATTATTAAATACAATTTCCCACATTAATTTATTACATTCAGGATACATTCAGTAACATGCTAAGGATATTCTTGGGAAATTTGGGGTAGATGGAACACAAGACAATAAAATGACAAGGGTTTGAGTGAGAGGTCTAACTGGAGTCTCCAAGTGGTCACACAACTCTCCAAAGTGTGCACAGTTTCTGTGTAATTTCAATGCAATTTTATGACTCAAAGAAGAGTCTTCAACTGTAAGGTGCTATTTTTTCTTAGCTGTGCCATTGAGGAACTAGAGCAAGCACACTTGAAATGTGTAATTTTTTTGTCTCATCAACAATGTCTAATATTTTAGACATTGTTCGTAACAATATACTCTTCAAATACGTCAGAGTGGGCCCTCTGGTACTTTTAAATGATATGACACATTTTATATGGAAATTGACATTACTGGTCATTATCTGGTAAAAGATAATACAAAGAAAAAAACAATGCATTTCTGTTCAAAATGTTGTATCAGGACTGCCCGAATGTACCTCATTTGTTTATTAATAACTTTTCATGATCAGAATTGTGCACTCTCCTCAAACAATCGCTTGGTATTCTTTCACTGTAATAGCTACTGTAAATTGGACAGTGCAGTTAGATTAACAAGAATTTAAGCTTTCTGCCAATATCTTGTTACTTACAACCTCACGCTAATTACATTAGCCTACGTTAGCTCAACCGTGCCGTGGACGGGACACAGATCCTGAAGAAGTTTTAAACTCTTAGAGGTTAATGTGAAAATGTGTATTTTAGAATCTAGACATATGTTAGAGCACACGATAAGGAGGATAATGACACCAAGATGTTGTCTGTATCATGTACGGTTCACAGATCATAGGGTCATACAGGAGGCAGGTATAGGTCTAAAAAGGGCCTACAATTGCCCTTTTTTTCTCAAAAATACAGTAGTATTTTCAATTTTATTTGTGGAGTGTCTTTGTTAGAATTATGAAACCGAATGCATTTGTTTGGAACACGGTAACTGCTCCTTTTTAAAACAAAAAAAAAATCGAAATAAATACCCCAACCACCAAGACGCACGGTCAAGACACATGTTCAAATTATGAAAACATCAGTAGCCTAAACAACATTATAAGCGCCAAGTGGTCTTGATAAATAGTGAAACTTAGCACGAAATCAATAACGGCATTATGATGAATATACAGTGGGTATAGAAAGTCAAAATGTAATTTGTTGCCTAACAGCCTGAAATGAAAACACATAAAATTATTATTTTTCCGGCATTATATACACACAGCCCGCCCTGTTCTTCATTCACAATTGGTGATTACATAATAAGGCTTCCATCACTCATCAACTCACCCATTCTCCCCATTCATTTATTTAATCTGTTGCTTTACAGTGCCTTAGGAAAGTATTCAGACCCCTTGACTTTTTACACATTTTGATACGTTACAGGCTTATTCTAATGGATTTTTAAAATATCCTAAGCAATCTACACAATCTACACAATCTACCCATAATGACAAAGTGATAAACAATTTTGTAGAAATGTTTTTAAATGTATTAAAAGTAAAGAAATACAGTGGGGCAAAAAAGTATTTAGTCAGCCACCAATTGTGCAAGTTCTCCCACTTAAAAGATGAGAGAGGCCTGTAATTTTCATCATAGGTACACTTCAACTATGACAGACAAAATGAGAAGAAGAAAAAAATCCAGAAAATCACATTGTAGGATTTTTTATGAATTTATGATTACAATGTGGAACGTCATAGGAATGAATGAGACTGCCAAAGACCATCCAGAGTGAAATATGATTACAATGTGGAACGTCATAGGAATGAATGAGACTGCCAAAGACCATACAGAGTGAAATATGATTACAATGTGGAACGTCATAGGAATGAATGAGACCGCCAAAGACCATCCAGAGTGAAATATGATTACAATGTGGAACGTCATAGGAATGAATGAGACCGCCAAAGACCATCCAGAGTGAAATATGATTACAATGTGGAACGTCATAGGAATGAATGAGACTGCCAAAGACCATCCAGAGTGAAATATGATTACAATGTGGAACGTCATAGGAATGAATGAGACTGCCAAAGCAACATCCCAGAGCTGATTAATAAGAGGCTTACAGAATGGATTTGGATATCAATACCAACCTATTGCTCAAACTGACATTAATTGACTTGTATTTAATTTATCTCCCACCCCTGAATTTCAAAACAATTATGACTATTGTGCGTCGGGGACTTGATGATGCATCTTTTGTCAAATCCTGCCACACAACAGGATGTTGAAAATGATTGGGTGAGGGGAGAAAGCATCTAGTAACCATTCATTGTTTGAGGCTAAATCACAGGAAATACTAAGGTGTCAGGTTTCGGGGTAAAAAATGACAGTCGCTGCAATCGCAATTACAAGAAGCTTTAATTTCTCAGGACTCCAAGATTGCTACTTTCTCTCACCCTGGCAGCGTAATTGATTTGATATGGGCACTGGCCAATGTAATCTTCCTTTAATTACGACCTGCTACTGGCAGAGAAAGAGCGTGAACCCCTGACTGACTGCTCTCCACCTCTTCTCTCATTCGTTTTCTCCTGCTTTCCTTTGACTTTCTCTTCCTCTCCTTTCACTTCCCCTTCTCCCTCTTCTTGGTCTCTCAATTCCTAATTTCCTCTCTTTCTCTCCTCTTTCCACCTCTCCTCTGTGATTTAGTCCCAGCACCATGAGGATGAGAAAAGAGCGCTGAGTCGAGAGATTATCGTCCTCAACAATCACCTCATGGAGGCCAAGATCACCATTGAAAAGCTCAGAGAGGACAATGTGAGTATATAGCCAGCCATTGCGCAAAATCCTTACTTCATGAGTTTTTGAAGGGATTCACTGAAAAAAACTAAACACCCAATTAGACCAAAGCCTGGTGATGGCCTTGCCTACCATGCCAACTCTAACATTAACATAAAAATCTCAGTACATTTTCATCATCACAACTTCTTCATTCTTTAAATTGCTAGAGTAAGATGTACAGTAGTGACCCTCAAATCAATAGGGGCCTGATCAGAAAAACTAGCACAATTTTTCTCTGGGCGGATGAATTTGTTCGGTAATTGATAGTGTGTTCGTTCCTTTGATTGTGTTCTCCCTAAGTGGAGGCTTGCCTTGTGAGACCCTCAACTTTAAATGGAAGTCAACTTTTGGGTTGTCACAAGAGACTCGAGGGCGAAGAACAGATAAAGACTAGTAGTCAATTTGTAATATAATTTTTGAGGACACAATTCTTTGTTTGTCGAGCATTGGTGTGTACGCGAATGCCACACGCTGAAATTAGTGTTTGGTCCCATTCTACTCTGATGTACAAATACCATGAAATTACATGGAATTTACATTTATTTGTACATTTAATATAACTGCAAAGCAATTATTGTAGTAACCCATTTTAAATAGATTTAGGTCACTTACTCCCATTACAATTAATACTGTTCTTAAGTTTGCATGGCACCCCAACCTATGACTAAACAACAGTGTCTATCTTTCCCATGCCAGGACCTGTACAGAAAGGACTGTAACCTGGCAGCACAGCTCCTACAGTGCTCCAAGTCACACCACAGAGCCCACAAGCTATCTGAGGTGAGTTCTGATCTGCTGTACACTCACTCACTGCTAACAAACAGCCCCGTCTCAAATGCTGTTCTGTCAGGCTCTTGATGGCCACTTAATTCTCACCCTGTTGATTTGACCATACAACTGAGCACAACAGAGGACAAACTGTCTCCAACAACATCTAGTCCACACAAAGGGGAAGTAAGAAGTGAAGCATGAGCGAAAATCCTCATCAATTCTCTTAGAAATGCCTCACAGACATGGGACGATTTCTTCAACGTAATGTCAAGCATATATGGGCCAAGTAGCAAAGCTGCTACGGAATGAAATTGAAGGAGTTACTGAAATACAGTAAGATAACAGGGACCACAGAGGTTGTTATCGATTGACACATTCAGCTGTCAATAATAACACTCATATTTTCATACTGAAATAACAGTGATTGTTTTTTGAAAGCACATCCCTCTGAGTCAACTGAAAGTGAGACGCAGCAGTAGTAATGAATGTCAATGACCAATTCTCGGAGCATTGACGAATCTGTTAAAAAATGCAGCGGTGAATATAGCTGAGCGCGATCAAAGGGATGCTGCATGATTCTCATTGGAACTTAACTCTGCTAATTACCAGCCAGATAAATTGATCGGTGTGCAGATGAGCCCCTCAGGAAAGCTGCTGAACACGGCATGTTGGAGGCGCTAGTTAACCCTGCGGTCTCACCTGCTTCCCCACTCAATTCTCAATGGGGTAGGCAGGCTGCTAAAAATACAGCTGAAATGGGAAGTTTACATACACTTGGAGTGATTCAAACTAGTTTACATTTCAAGGCCTACCTTCATATTCTTTGCTTGACATCATAGGAAAATCAAAAGAAATCAGCCAAGACCTCAGGAAAGAAATGGTAGACCTCCACAAGTATGGTTCATCCTTGGGAGCAATTTCCAAACACCTGAAGAAACCATGTTCATCTGTACAAACGATAGTACGCAAGTATAAACACCATGGGACCACGCAGCCGTCATACCGCTCAGGAAGGAGACGCTTTCTGTCTCCTAGAGATGAACGTACTTTGGTGCGAAAAGTGCAAATCAATCCCAGAACAACAGCAAAGGACACTTGTGAAAATGCTGGAGGAAACAGGTTCAAAAGTATCTATATCCACAGTAAAACAAGTCCTATATATCGACATAACCTGAAAGGTTGCTCAGCAAGGAAGAAGCCACTGCTCCTAAACCGCCATAAAAAACAGACTACGGTTATGTTTGAAGGAAAAAGGGAGAGGCTTGCAAGCCGAAGAACACCATCCCAACGGTGAAGCACAGGGGTGGCAGGATCATGTTGTGGGGGTGCTTTGCTGCAGGAGGACTGATGTACTTCACAAAATAGATGGCATCAATAGGATGAAAAATTATGTGGATATATTGAAGCAACATCTCAAGACATCAGTCAGGAAGTTAAAGCTTGGTCGCAAATGGGTCTTCCAAATGGACAATGACCCCAAGCATACTTACAAAGTTGTGGCAAAATTTGTGGGCAGAACTGAAAAAGCGTGTGCGAGCATGGAGGCCTACAAACCTGACTCAGTTACAAAATCACCCAACTTATTGTGGGAAGCTTGTGGAAGGCTACCCAAAACGTTTGACCCAAGGTAAACAATTTAAAGGCAATCCTACCAAATACTAATTGAGTGTATGTTAACATCTGACCCACAGGGAATGTGATGAAAGAAATAAAAGCTGAAATAAATCATTCTCTCTACTATTATTCTGACATTTCACATTCTTAAAATAAAGTGGTGATCCTAACTGACCAAAGACAGGTACATTTTACTATGATTAAATGTTAGGAATCGTGAAAAACTGAGTTTAAATATATTTGGCAAAGGTGTACGTAAACCTCTGACTTCAACAGTTGCTCCGTAGTTTTAAAACAACAATGTTATTTTTCTGCCTAGCGTCTATTGTCTTTTTCTCTCTTGTTTTTAACCTGTAGCTCTATGTTTGATAATGGAGAGACGAAAGGGAAGGGAAGCGGCAGGAGACACAGAGAGCAGGGAGAAGAGACAGAGGGAGCGGGGGAAAGGAGACACAGAGAGCGGGGGAGAGGAGACACAGCGAGTGGGGGAGAGGAGACACAGAGAGCGGTGGAGAGGAGACACAGAGAGTGGGGGAGAGGAGACACAGAGAGCGGGGGAGAGGAGACACAGAGAGCGGGGGAGAGGAGACACAGAGCGGGGGAGAAGAGACAGAGAGTGGGGGAGAGGAGACACAAAGAGCAGGGGGAGAGGAGACAGAGAGATCGGGGGAGAGGAGACACAGAGAGCAGGGGGAGAGGAGACAGAGAGTGGGGGAGAGGAGACACAGCGAGCATGGGAGAGGAGACACAGAGAGTGGGGGAAGAGAAGAGAGACACCCCCCCACAGAAACAATTTCCATTTCTCCCTGACCCCCAATGCTGTAATTAACTCAAGAGAAAATTAGAATGAAGACCAGCCTAAACTTTTGTTCTTCTTGTGGCTCTCCAGTGAATACAAGGGGAGTTCTATGTAATGTTAGCAGAGGAGACAGTTGCATGTAATGTTAGCAGAGGCGACAGTCAGATGTAATGTTAGCAGAGGGGACAGTCAGATGTAATGTTAGCAGAGGGGACAGTCGGATGTAATGTTAGCAGAGGGGACAGTCGTATGCACTGTTAGCAGAGGGGACAGTCGGATGTAATGTTAGCAGAGGGGACAGTCGTATGTACTGTTAGCAGAGGGGACAGTCGTATGCACTGTTAGCAGAGGGGACAGTCGTATGCACTGTTAGCAGAGGGGACAGTCGGATGTAATGTTAGCAGAGGGGACAGTCGGATGTACTGTTAGCAGAGGGGACAGTCGGATGTACTGTTAGCAGAGGGGACAGTCGTATGTACTGTTAGCAGAGGGGACAGTCGTATTCACTGTTAGCAGAGGGGACAGTCGGATGTAATGTTAGCAGAGGGGACAGTTGCATGTAATGTTAGCAGAGGGGACAGTCAGATGTAATGTTAGCAGAGGGGACAGTCATACAAACTGTTAGCAGAGGGGACAGTCGGATGTAATGTTAGCAGAGGGGACAGTCGGATGTAATGTTAGCAGAGGGGACAGTCGTATGCACTGTTAGCAGAGGGGACAGTCGGATGTAATGTTAGCAGAGGGGACAGTCGGATGTAATGTTAGCAGAGGGGACAGTCGTATGCACTGTTAGCAGAGGGGACAGTCGTATGCAATGTTAGCAGAGGGGACAGTCGTATGCACTGTTAGCAGAGGGGACAGTCGTATGTACTGTTAGCAGAGGGGACAGCCGTACGTACTGTTAGCAGAGGGGACAGTCGTACATACTGTTAGCAGAGGGGACAGTCGTACGTACTGTTAGTAGAGGGGACAGTTGCATGTAATGTTAGCAGAGGGGACAGTCAGATGTAATGTTAGCAGAGGGGACAGTCAGATGTAATGTTAGCAGAGGGGACAGTCAGATGTAATGTTAGCAGAGGGGACAGCCGTACGTACTGTTAGCAGAGGGGACAGTCGTTCGTACTGTTAGCAGAGGGGACAGTTGCATGTAATGTTCTCAGAGGGGGAGTTGTGTGTGTGTGTGTTTTCACACGCGCGTGTGTGTGTAACTGTGTGTGTGTGTGTGTGTGTGTGTGTGTGTGTGTGTGTGTGTGTGTGTGTGTGTGTGTGTGTAACTGTGTGTGTGCGTGTGCGTGTGCGTGTGTGTGTGTGTGTGTGTGTGTGTGTGTGTGTGTGTGTGTGTGTGTGTGTGTGTGTGTGTGTATTGATGTACCTGTGTCCATGCTGGTGGATGTAACCTAAAACTCAGCGAAGCTCCTAAATAAAGCCCAGGAGTGGAGGGGTTGTGAAAGTCCCACCGGGTCTCCGAGCTGGACTGAGTAAACACATGAGAATAAATTACTTCTCTAAACTCAAACTCTAGATTGGAGCCTAGGGAACAGCGTTGATAAAACAGCTGTGCGGATGTGGCGAGCTTTCCATAACGACGAGTTTGTGAATATGTATGGGGAGATATGATAGTGGTTGTCAGACAGCATGGTCAATTAAGGAATATTTCGTTGGTCGATAAAGATTTGCTGGAAAAATCTTTAAAACATTACTTTGTTAGAGTAGTAAGTCCTCCTTTCTGTTATTTATTGCTGTAATTTCTGAATCAACTTCTCTTCAATGAACTCCCATTTATTCATGTTTGTCTATCCATGTCTTTCTCCTTTCTATCGTTTAATATTTCTCCTCAACGCCCCTTTCTACTTCTCTCTCTCCAGCTGCCCATTGACTTCCAGGAGCGGGTGAGCTCCCACATGGAGAAGCAAGGCCGGGGCGTCACCATGGCGCTGTGCCACTCACCCTACTCCGACGCTGTGCCCACCGCCGTCATCGCCAAGGTGCTAGAGAAGCCGGAGCCGGGCAGCAGCTGCCCCAACACCAGTTCGCCCAGCCCCCAGCCATTGGAGGATGAGGGCCATGACCATAACTTTGTGCCCACTAGCGCGGGCGGCGGCACCGAAAGCCTCCGGCGCCGCACAGCTTACCGCACATCGGACCTGTACTGCAGCGACACAGCCCTCTACTGCCCCGAGCGCTGGCAGGAGCGCAGACAGAGCGTGGATGTCCATGCCCGCCCCATGGGTCTCCTCCTCCAGTCCCAGAACTCCACAGACTCCAACCCCGAGGAGGAAGCCTTCCAATCGGGTAATTTCTCCCATCACGGGGCCCACTCCTTCCATGGAGAGTTTGCCGCGGGCTCCTTGAGGGCCTCTAGCTCCTACTCCAGCTTCAGCCAGGCATCGGAAGACGAGAAGGGCGGGGAAGGCTGCGGCGGTGGCCCCAGTAGCACCATGTCCTCCTCCCACCATGGGCTCTACATGGACTGGCGGGATGGAGGTTACGGCGAGCGAAAGAGCACCTCATCCTATGAGAAGGACAGCCCTCCTGGCCACAGCGTCTTCCCCAAATCCCACAGCTTCCAGCACATGGCAATGCCGCCTTCCCCCAGCCCTGCGAAAGGTGGCGGTGGCTCTTCACCGGCATACGTATGCACAGCATCCTGCGGCTACAGTGAGCCCTACCACTCGCCGCTCATCGCATCGTCACACAGTGTGGGCTCAGCCCAAGGAGGAGGACCCCGGGGTGTGGAGCGTTCCGATAGTCAGGCCAGCATGGTCAGCATGGGTGTCCCCACCGAGGAGGAACTGACTGGACGCTGGAGGCAGCTGAGTGTAGAGGACATCAACTCGTACTCCTTCAACCGCAACCCTGGCCGTGTGTCTCCCTACAGCTTCTCCGAGCAGCACTTTGCCATGGGCCCGGCCAAGATTAAACTGGGGCCTCTCTACAGCAGCTTCCATGAGGGGGACGACAACGTCTTCCTCCACAGCCATGTGCTGGACCAGTGCTTGGCTGCTGCCGCCAGTGGTGGCCTCTCACCCAGCCCCAGTCCCAGTCCCAAACACCCCAGCCTGGGCCTGCGGGGCAAGCCGGACAATCCCCCACCCCTGTACAGAGCCAAGGTAGACAGCCAGGACTCAGAGTGCAGCCTGCAGTTCCTCTCAGGGAGCCTTAAGGATAAGGAGAGCGGGGATGCTGGAGCGGCAGGGGGGAGCATGAACAAGGAATACGTGGACGTGAGCCCCAACAGCTCAGCTGAGTCCTTACACCACCAAAGCTCTCTGGAAGCCTCCAGTCTGCAGCACTGCCAGAGGGAGAGAATGAGGCCCAGCCCTAGCCCGGCACTTCCCAAAAAGAGTTCTCAACAATACCAAAAATTTGGAAGCACAGGAACAGGACTGAGCAGGAAGGACAGTCTGACCAAGGCCCAGCTGTACGGCACCCTCCTGAATTGAACCGCTCGGTAACACTTTACTTGGACCTGACAGGTATAATGCATTATGATGCGGTTATATTGCATTGTAAGACTTGTCATAAGCACATATGACCACCCTTAGAAATTCTTAATATTATCTCAATGACTAGAGGATAGCAATTTTGAAAATGTGTTTCATAAAAGGACATAACAAACTGTAAACCTTGTAATAAGACATGAAAGCTCATACGTGCTTACAACAAGTAATGAAGCATTATACCTGCCGGCTTCAAGTAGTGTAACCAACAGCTTCTCCTCTTATGCATGATGATTGTGTAGGTCTCCATGTTTCCGGTGGCAAACACACAGTTGGTGTGGATGTGAGATGTTCTTGTAATCCGGCGAAGGCACGTTTCAAGCTGTATGAGAAGCTATACAGCTGTTGTTGTTGTGTTGGCTGTTTGTTTATGTCATGATACGGTGTAGTTATCAGAGATAACAGCCACTAGATTTCCGTACCGTTTCTTACAGTATATCATCCCTTAGTCTCTCAGACAGCCATTCAGCAAGCTCAGAGCTATTTTGTGGAAGGCTCATAAGTCAAATTATCCCTTAACCTTAACAATGACAGCATTGAGGCAGTAACTACTGTACATGCACTATTAGCATTTGAAGTATGTCAGTAAAACATGCCATTTAGTACCAAGCACATTGGTATCCTTTAGTACCAAGCATAACGCGTCCCAATCATTTGGGCAACAGACTGACTATTAGAACTTCATTAGCATGGCATAACACCAACTAAAGGCTATCCATTATGTATATGATGTCCTGCTTCCAAGGCCTCATTTTCTCATCGACAAACTGCATGTTAATTATGCATATATGAATGGACTGGTTCTTCTAGGCAGAAAGTCATGGATATCTCCTGAACATTAGAGAGGCACTACAGAAATAAATGTTTTTTTACTCTCACTCAATTAGCATATTGATACTTAGGAGGAACACGTCTGAAAAATAAATTCGGTGTGTATTGGAATTAAGAGAAATCAAAGACAAATTTAAAATACATATACTGTCGGTAACACAATATCAAAGACATTGTAAATACAACAACTGTAAAGTTGGTGGCGCAGTATGGGGTATTTTCCTGCCGATAATACTAACAATATAAAGGAATATATTTACAATATGATTGGCAGGAATGTACCCCCACAGAGCAGACATTGACAAGAGATAAATGATTTAAAAAGTTGCACAGCAGGTTGTCCAATATTCCATGTATCCAGGCTAGTGTTACTCTGTATGAATATTACATGTAGGAATTTGGCCCAAAGCACCCAACGTTTTAATGCCCAAATTGGAAAAAAAAGCATGAATTAAAATGCTGTTGCTTGAATTTATGAATACCCAACAACTAGTAAGTACATTTTGCCTTAATTCTGTTCAGTAGCTAGTCTACTCCTTTACTACGAGTCTGACAGTGGTATTTGTGTGTGTGTATCTACAGTATATCACAAAAGTGAGTACACCCCTCACTTTTGCTGCCAGCGGTTTAGACATTAATGGCTGTGTGTAGAGTTATTTTGAGGGGACAGCAAATTTACACTGTTATACAAGCTGTACACTCACTACTTTACATTGTAGCAAAGTGCCATTTCTTCAGTGTTGTCACATGAAAAGATATACTCCAATATTTGCAAAAATGTGAGGGGTGTACTCACTTTTGTGATATACTGTATATATATATATATAGGTATGTGTGTGTGTGTGTGTGTGTGTATATATATATATGTATGTTTGTGTGTGTATGTATGTATATATATGTATACAGTGCCTATAGAAAGTCTACAACCCCCCCTTGGATTTCATCACATTTTATTGTCTTACAAAGTGGCATTAAAAATGATTTAATTGTATTTATTTGGTCAACAATCCACACAAAATACTCTCATCTCAAAAGTGTTTTTTGTTGTTGTTGATTGATGGGGGAGGAAACAAAACACTAATATACCCCCCCCCCCCCCCCCCCCCCCCCCCAATACGTGATAGAAATACCTTTGGGAGTGATTACAGTGAGTCTTCTTGGGTTAGTCTCATAAGAGCATTGCATACCTGGATTGTGCAATATTTGCACATTTTTCTTTTCAAAATCCTTCAAGCTCTGTTATGGTGTTGGGTATCATTGCTAAGCAACCATTTTCAAGTCTTGCCATAGATTTTCCAAAACTGTATTCATTCGCTGTGTTTTTTTGTTGTTGCAATATTACTTTAGTGCCTTGTTGCATATATATGCATGTATTGGTACATTTTTATTCTGTATATTTGTATTCTTCTTTTTACTCTTTCATTTAGAGTTGAAATCGGAAGTTTACATAAACTTAGGTTGGAGTCATTAAAACTTGTTTTTCAACCACTCCACAAATCTCTTGTTAACAAACTATAGTTTTGGCAAGTCGGTTAGGACATCTACTTTGTGCATGACACAAGTGATTTTTCCAACAATTGTTTACAGACAGATTATTTCACTTATAATTCACTGTATCACAATTCCAGTGGGTCAGAAGTTGACTGTGCCTATAAACAGCTTGGAAAATTCCAGAAAATGATGTCATGGCTTTAGAAGCTTCTGATAGGCTAATTGACATAATTTGAGTCAATTGGAGGTGAACCTGTGGATGTATTTCAAGGCCTACCTTCAAACTCAGTGCCACTTTGCTTGACATCATGGGAAAATCCAATGAAATCAGCCAAGACCTCATAAAACAATTGTAGACCTCCACAAGTCTGTTTCATCCTTGGGAGCAATTTCCAAACACCTGAAGGTACCACATCAGTACAAACAATAGTACGCAAGTATAAACACCATGGGACCACGCAGCTGTCATACCGCTCAGGAAGGAGACACATTCTGTCTCCTAGAGATGAAGGTACGAAAAGTGGTGCGAGAAGTGCAAATCAATCCCAGAACAACAGCAAATGACCTTGTGAAGATGCTGGAGGAAACGGGCACAAAAGTATCTATATCCACAGGAAAACGAGTCCTATATCGGCATAACTTGAAAGGCCGCTCAGCAAGGAAGAAGCAACTGCTCCAAAACCGCCATAAACTAGCCAGACTACGGTTTGCAACTGCACATGGGGACAAAGATTGTACTTTTTGGAGAAATGTCCTCTGGTCTGATGAAACAAAAATAGAACTGTTTGGCCATAATGACCATTGATATGTTTGGAGGAAAAGGGGGAGGCTTGCAAGCCGAAGAACACCATCCCAACCATGAAGCACAGGGATGGCAGCATCATGTTGTGGGGGTGCTTTGCTGCAGGAGGGACTGGTGCACTTGACAAAATAGATGGCATCATGAGGATGAAAAATTATGTGGATATATTGAAGTTAAAGTTAAAGCTTGGTCGCAAATGTGTCTTCCAAATGGAAAATGACCCCAAGCATACTTCCAAAGTTGTGGCAAAATGGCTTAAGGACAACAAAGTCAAGGTACTGGAGTGGCCATCACAAAGCTCTGACCTCAATCCTATAGACAATCTGTGGGCAGAACTGAAAAAGCGCGTGCGAGCAAGGAGGCCTACAAACCTGACTCAGTTACACCAGCTCTGTCAGGAGGAATGGGCCAAAATTCACCCAACTTATTGTGGGAAGCTTGTGGATGTCATGTAGTGTCATATTATGTCTTGTTCCTGTTCTTTCTCTTCACTCCGTCTCCCTCTGCTGGTCGTATTTGGTTACCTTCTCTTCCTCTCCTTCCCCCAGCTGCTCCTCATCTTCTCTAACTACCTCGTTCACCCTTTTCCCACCTGTTCCCTTTTTTCCCTCTGATTAGGTCTCTATTTCTCTCTCTGTTCCTGCTTCTGTCTTTGTCAGATTCTCGTTTGAGTTTCTCATGCCAGAACCAAACTATCGTCTCGTTTGCTTCACCCTTGTCCTGTCCTGTCGGAATCTGCCTGTTCATCTGATGCTACGTGTGATCAGGTACCTCTGTCCTCTACGACCCGCGCCTACCCAGAGAGACCAGCAGTCTGTCGCCGCTAACCCAGCTATTCTCCTCTGCTGCTAGAAGGGGACTCTAACCCAGCTATTCTCCTCTGCTGCTAGAAGGGGAACTCTTCTGTGATTTCAGAAGGACTTTATGTTTCATTTGTCGCCCTCTCTGCAGGTTGTTTATTTTGACATTAAAGGACTCTGTTGTTAAACCGCTTTTGGGTCCTCACTCACGTGCATAACAGAAGAATCTGACCAAGAATGGACCCAGCGACTTCGGACCCTCTCCACTCAGCCGTCGAGATCCAGGGAGCGATGCTAGGGAGACACGAGCAGGAATTGTCTGCTGCTCGACATGCCGTTGAGACCCTGGCCGCCCAAGTCTCCAACCTCACAGAACAGATTCACCATCTCCGCCTCGATCCACCGGCCACTTCCAGGGCTTTCGAATCTCCGGAGCCCAGAATCAATAACCCGCCGTGTTACTCTGGGGAGCCCACTGAATGCCGCTCGTTCCTCACCCAGTGTGATATTGTGTTTTCTTGCCCAACACTTACTCCAGGAGCACAGCTCGTATCGCCTACGTCATATCTCTCCTTACTGGACGGGCTCGTGAGTGGGGCACGGCAATCTGGGAGGCGAGGGCTGAGTGTACTAACCAGTATCAGGACTTTAAGGAGGAGATGATACAGGTTTTTGATCGTTCTGTTTTTGGGGAGGAAGCTTCCAGGGTCCTGTCTTCCCTATGTCAAGGTAATCAATCCATAACAGATTACTCTATTGAGTTTCGCACTCTTGCTGCCTCCAGTGACTGGAACGAGCCGGCTTTGCTCGCTCGTTTTCTGGAGGGTCTCCGCGCGGAGGTAAAGGATGAGATTCTCTCCCGGGAGGTTCCTTCCAGCGTGGATTCCTTGATTGAACTCGCTATTCGCATAGAGCGACGGGTTGATCTTCGTCACCGAGCTCGTGGAAAGGAGCTTGCGTTCTCCGTTGCCCCCCTCTCCGCATCACTACCATCTTCCTCCGCCGGCTCGGGTGCTGAGCCTATGCAGCTGGGGGGTATCCGCATCTCGACTAAGGAGAGGGAACGGAGAATCACCAACCGCCTCTGTCTCTATTGCGGTTCCGCTGGTCATTTTGTCACTTCATGTCCAGTAAAAGCCAGAGCTCATCAGTAAGCGGAGGGCTACTGGTGAGCGCTACTACTCTGGTCTCTCCTTCAAGATCCTGCACTACCTTGTCGGTCCATCTACGCTGGACCGGTTCGTCAGCTTCCTGCAGTGCCTTGATAGACTCTGGGGCGGAGGGCTGTTTTATGGACGAGACCTGGGCTCGGGAACATGACATTCCTCTCAGACAGTTAAGGGAGCCCACGGCCTTGTTCGCTTTGGATGGTAGTTCTCTCCCCAGGATTCAGCGTGAGACGCTACCTTTAACCCTCACTGTCTCTGGTAATCATAGCGAAACCCTT
The DNA here is from genome assembly GCF_045791955.1 of Oncorhynchus clarkii lewisi. Taxonomy (NCBI): domain Eukaryota; kingdom Metazoa; phylum Chordata; class Actinopteri; order Salmoniformes; family Salmonidae; genus Oncorhynchus; species Oncorhynchus clarkii. The sequence goes on along the minus strand of NC_092165.1, from coordinate 56,532,867 downwards.
TCTTTTTTAATTTTTCGTTCACCTTTTACACCTGTTGTTTTGGGCCATCCCTGGCCAGTTTGTCATAATCCTTCTATTAATTGGTCTAGTAATTCTATCCTCTCCTGGAACGTCTCTTGTCATGTGAAATGTTTAATGTCTGCTATCCCTCCTGTTTCCTCTGTCTCTTCTTCACAGGAGGAGCCTTGTGATTTGACAGGGGTGCCGGAGGAATATCACGATCTGCGCACGGTGTTCAGTCGGTCCAGGGCCACCTCTCTTCCTCCACACCGGTCGTATGATTGTAGTATTGATCTCCTTCCGGGAACCACTCCCCCCCCGGGGTAGACTATACTCTCTGTCGGCTCCCGAACGTAAGGCTCTCAAAGATTATTTGTCTGTAGCTCTTGACGCCGGTACCATAGTCCCCTCCTCCTCTCCCGCCGGAGCGGGGGTTTTTTTTGTTAAGAAGAAGGACGGGTCCCTGCGCCCCTGCATAGATTATCGAGGGCTGAATGACATAACAGTGAAGAATCGTTATCCGCTCCCTCTTATGTCTTCAGCCTTCGAGATCCTGCAGGGAGCCAGGTTTTTCACTAAGTTGGACCTTCGTAATGCTTACCATCTCGTGCGCATCAGGGAGGGGGACAAGTGGAAGACGGCGTTTAACACTCCGTTAGGGCACTTTGAATACCGGGTTCTTCCTTTCGGCCTCGCTAACGCTCCAGCTGTCTTTCAGGCATTAGTCAATGACGTCCTGAGAGACATGCTGAACATCTTTGTTTTCGTTTACCTTGACGATATCCAGTGTCCTCCAGCGCCTTTTAGAGAATTGTCTTTTTGTGAAGGCTGAGAAGTGCACTTTTCATGCCTCCTCCGTCACATTTCTCGGTTCTGTTATTTCCGCTGAAGGCATTAAGATGGATCCCGCTAAGGTCCAAGCTGTCATTGATTGGCCCGTCCCTAAGTCACGCGTCGAGCTGCAGCGCTTTCTCGGCTTCGCGAATTTCTATCGTCGTTTCATCCGTAATTTCGGTCAGGTGGCAGCTCCTCTCACAGCCCTTACTTCTGTCAAGACGTGCTTTAAGTGGTCCGTTTCCGCCCAGGGAGCTTTTGATCTCCTCAAGAATCGTTTTACATCCGCACCTATCCTTGTTACACCTGACGTCTCTAGACAGTTCGTTGTCGAGGTTGACGCGTCAGAGGTGGGCGTGGGAGCCATTCTTTCTCAGCGCTCCCTCTCTGACGACAAGGTCCACCCTTGCGCGTATTTTTCTCATCGCCTGTCGCCATCGGAACGTAACTATGATGTGGGAAACCGCGAACTGCTCGCCATCCGCTTAGCCCTAGGCGAATGGCGACAGTGGTTGGAGGGGGCGACCGTTCCTTTTGTCGTTTGGACTGACCATAGGAACCTTGAGTACATCCGTTCTGCCAAACGACTTAATGCGCGTCAGGCTCGTTGGGCGCTGTTTTTCGCTCGTTTCGAGTTCGTAATTTCTTATCGTCCGGGCTCTAAGAACACCAAGCCTGATGCTTTATCTCGTCTCTTTAGTTCTTCAGTAGCCTCCACTGACCCCGAGAGGATTCTCCCTGAGGGGCGTTTTGTCGCGTTGACTGTCTGGGGAATTGAGAGGCAGGTAAACCAAGCACTCACTCACACTCCGTCGCCGCGCGCTTGTCCTAGGAACCTTCTTTTCGTTCCCGTTCCTACTCGTCTGGCCGTTCTTCAGTGGGCTCACTCTGCCAAGTTAGCCGGCCACCCCGGCGTTCGGGGTACGCTTGCTTCCATTCGCCAGCGTTTTTGGTGGCCCACTCGGGAGCATGACACGCGTCGTTTCGTGGCTGCTTGTTCGGTCTGCGCGCAGACTAAGTCCGGTAACTCCCCTCCTGCCGGCCGTCTCAGACCGCTTCCCATTCCCTCTCGACCGTGGTCTCACATCGCCTTAGATTTTATCACCGGACTGCCTTCGTCAGCGGGGAAGACTGTTATTCTTACGGTTGTCGATAGGTTCTCTAAGGCGGCTCATTTTATTCCCCTCGCTAAGCTCCCTTCTGCTAAAGAAACGGCACAAATCATCATCGAGAATGTTTTCAGAATTCATGGCCTTCCGTCAGACGTCGTTTCGGACAGGGGTCCGCAATTCACGTCTCAATTTTGGAGGGAGTTTTGCCGTTTGATTGGGGCTTCCGTCAGTCTCTCTTCCGGCTTTCACCCCCAGTCTAACGGTCAAGCAGAACGGGCCAATCAGACTATTGGTCGCATCTTACGCAGTCTTTCTTTTCGTAACCCTGCGTCTTGGTCAGAACAGCTCCCCTGGGCAGAATACGCCCACAACTCGCTTCCTTCGTCTGCGACCGGGCTATCTCCTTTTCAGAGTAGCCTCGGGTACCAGCCTCCGCTGTTCTCGTCTCAGTTCGCCGAGTCCAGCGTCCCCTCCGCTCAGGCTTTTGTCCAACGTTGCGAGCGCACCTGGAAGAGGGTCAGGTCTGCACTTTGCCGTTATAGGGCGCAGACTGTGAGAGCCGCTAATAAGCGTAGAACTAAGAGTCCTAGATATTGTTGCGGTCAGAGAGTTTGGCTCTCCACTCAGAACCTTCCCCTTAAGACAGCTTCTCGCAAGTTGACCCCGCGGTTCATTGGTCCGTTCCGTATTTCTCAGATCATTAATCCTGTCGCAGTGCGACTTCTTCTTCCGCGATATCTTCGCCGCGTCCACCCGGTCTTCCATGTCTCCTGTGTTAAGCCCGTTCTTCGCGCCCCCGCTCGTCTTCCCCCCCCCCCATCCTTGTCGAGGGCGCACCTATCTACAGGGTCCGTAAGATTTTGGACATGCGTCCTCTGGGCCGTGGTCATCAGTACCTAGTGGATTGGGAGGGGTACGGTCCTGAGGAAAGGAGTTGGGTTCCCTCTCGGGACGTGCTGGACCGTTCGCTGATCGATGATTTCCTCCGTTGCCGCCAGGTTTCCTCCTCGAGTGCGCCAGGAGGCGCTCGGTGAGTGGGGGGGTACTGTCATGTAGTGTCATATTATGTCTTGTTCCTGTTCTTTCTCTTCACTCCGTCTCCCTCTGCTGGTCGTATTAGGTTACCTTCTCTTCCTCTCCTTCCCCCAGCTGCTCCTCATCTTCTCTAACTACCTCGTTCACCCTTTTCCCACCTGTTCCCTTTTTTCCCTCTGATTAGGTCTCTATTTCTCTCTCTGTTCCTGCTTCTGTCTTTGTCAGATTCTCGTTTGAGTTTCTCATGCCAGAACCAAACTATCGTCTCGTTTGCTTCACCCTTGTCCTGTCCTGTCGGAATCTGCCTGTTCATCTGATGCTACGTGTGATCAGGTACCTCTGTCCTCTACGACCCGCGCCTACCCAGAGAGACCAGCAGTCTGTCGCCGCTAACCCAGCTATTCTCCTCTGCTGCTAGAAGGGGACTCTAACCCAGCTATTCTCCTCTGCTGCTAGAAGGGGAACTCTTCTGTGATTTCAGAAGGACTTTATGTTTCATTTGTCGCCCTCTCTGCGGGTTGTTTATTTTGACATTAAAGGACTCTGTTTTTGTTAAACCGCTTTTGGGTCCTCACTCACGTGCATAACAGTGGAAGGCTATCCGAAACGTTTGACCCAAGTAAAACAATTTAAAGGCAATGCTACCAAATACTAATTGAGTGTATGTAAACTTCTGACCCACTGGGAATGTGATGAACGAAACAAAAGCTGAAATAAATTATTCCCTCTCCTATTACTCTGACATTTCACATTCTTAAAATAAAGTGGTTATCCTAACTGACCAAAGACAGGGAATTTTTACTAGGATTAAATGTCAGGAATTGTGAAAAAAAAATGAGTTTAAATGTATTTGGCTATGGTGTATGTAAACTTCTGACTTCAACTGTAGGTCATTATTGTGGAGTCACTCCATTGTTGTTGCGCCATCGTCAGTTTTCTTCCATCACAACCATTGAACTCTGTAGCTGTTATAAAATCACCAATGGCCTCATGGTAACATCCCTAAGCAGTGTCCTTCCTGTCCTGCAGCTCAGTTCAAAATGACGAATGCATCGTTGATGTGTCTGAGTGGTGTAATACATCATCCATAGCATAATTACTAACTTGACCATGCTTAAAGATATATTCAATGTCTGATTTGTTATTGCTACCCATCTACCAATCACTGTGCTTTTTATGAGGCTTTTAAAAAGCTCCTTGGTCTTAGTAGTTGAATCTGTGCTTGAAATTCCATACATGACTGAGGGACCTTACAGATGTTATATGGGGGACAGAGGAAGGGGTTGTCATTTAAAAATCATGTCAACCCCTATCATCTCACACAGAGTGAGTCCATACAACTTATGATTTGTTAAGCCACATTTTATTTCTGAACTAATTAAGGCTTGCCTAAACAAAGGGGTTGAATACTTATGCAATTACTATATTTTAGTTAAGTTATTGCATATTATTATTGGTAAAAAAAAAAAAGTAGAATTAAATGTTAACTTTGACATTTTGGAGTATTTTGTGTAGCTCAATTACAAAACATTACAATTAAATCTATTTCAATCACACTTTGTGACGCAACAAAATGTGAAAAAAGTTCAAGGGGGTGTACACTTTCTTTAGGCCCTGTATGTTGTTAATAATATTTCAAACAGACCATTAATATACCAGACAGATTTTCTACTCTACAATCTTGAACATTGTCGGCAGCAGCCACATTGATCTCTAACCAAAACAAAGCACTTCTTGCTCTGACAAGTCCTCTCACTGTGGCGATTTATTTTGGGAATTAACTTCCCCCAAAACTTTATGACCGAGATACATTGTTCATGCCCTGGTCTCAGGATAACATCTGGGGGACGTGAACACCTCCAAAATACTGCTGAAGCCAGGGACAGAGAGGGCAAAGAGGCGATGCGTCCCCTCTGTGCACTGGCGTCACTGTAGCTCTTCCACCAGGCGTCCATTTTGGTTCTTTGTGTCCATTTTTGCATAGGTGACATTGTGAACAGACCTGATGATTTCCCTAAAGAGCAACAGTACTTCAATCTTAACTGCTGTACAGAAGGGTACGAGATTCTGACCCCGATAGACAGATTATTTTTGTTGTGGATGTAACATAAGAAAATATAAATATATGTCATCATTACTATTGATATTTTTATCCTGGTTAAGTTGATGCTCTTTACTTTGACCCCTGAATAAATATCCACCTGTCCTGTTCTACCTCAAACTCCGTACGACAAATTACTTTTCAAGGAACAACAGGGCAGCTGGTTGTTTGATGCATGTTTCTATATTTTTGTTGTATGTTTATTTACCTAATAAAGAGGAGTATTGGACTGACACGTTGTGATCACCTATCATAATTATACACTGAGTGTACACAACATTAAGAACACCTTCCAACTATTGAGTTGCACACCCCCCTTGCCCTCAAGAAACATCTAGTAATTATATTTACTTTTGATACGAAAGTATATTTTAAACCAAATACTTTTAGACTTCTACTCCAGCAGTATTTTACTGGGTGACTTTTGCTTTTACTTGAATCATTTTCTATTAAGGTATTTTTACTTTTACTCAAATATGACAATTGTGTACTTTTTCCACCACTGCCTTCTACCATACCCCCTTCCACTACCACACCCTTCCACTACAATACCCCATTCCACCACCATACCCCCTTCTACCACCATACCCCCTTCCACCACCATACCCCCTTCTACCACCATACCCCCTTCTACCACCATACCCCCTTCCACCACCATACCCCCTTCCACCACCATACCCCCTTCCACTACAATACCCCATTCCACCACCATACCCCCTTCTACCACCATACCCCCTTCCACCACCATACCCCCTTCCACCACCATACCCCCTTCCACTACAATACCCCCTTCCACCACCATACCACCTTCTACCACCATACCCCCTTCTACCACCATACCCCCTTCCACCACCATACCCCCTTCCACTACCACACCCCCTTCCACTACAATACCCCATTCCACCACCATACCCCCTTCTACCACCATACCCCCTTCCACCACCATACCCCCTTCCACCACCATACCCCCTTCCACCACCATACCCCCTTCCACTACCATACCCCCTTCCACTACCATACCCCCTTCCACCACCATACCCCCTTCCACTACCATACCCCCTTCCACCACCATACCCCCTTCCACCACCATACCCCCTTCCACCACCATACCCCCTTCAAAGGCACATACATTTTCTGTCTTGCACACTCACCCTCTGAATGGCACATATACACAATCCATATCTCAATTGTCTCAAGGCTTAAAAATCCATCTTTAACCTGTCTCCTCCCCTTCATCTACACTGATTGAAGTGGATTTAACAAGTGACATCAATCACCAGTAATACACCTGCAGATGTAATCAATGCCACCTGGTACAGAATCTCTGGCCTTTGGGAACATTTCTTCAGATTGACAAATTGGACTGTGACAGGCATTGACATTCCTTTGATACGTGTCTCTTTAATATTCTACCTGTAGCCGGGCGGGTAGGAGCGTTGGCCCAGTAACCGAAAGGTTGCTGGATTGAATCCCAGAGCTGACAAGGTTGTTCTGCCCCTGAACAAGGCAGTTAACCCACTGTTCCCCAGGCGCCGAAGACATGGATGTCGGTTAAGGCAGCCCCCCGCACCTCTCTGATTCCGAGCCTGGGTTAAATGTGGAAGACACATTTCAGTTGAATGCATTCAGTTGAATACATTCAGTTGTACAACTGACTAGGTATCCCCCCTTTCTTTCTCATACAAAGCTTTTTTGTTGTGTTGGAGCCAGGCGCTTTACTGGCAGGGGGGACATGACCCCAATATTAGAAACTGGCTAATTTGACTCCCTCCCCCCTAAGTAAAATCCCCACTGTAAGTGCCAGGCAACTACTGGCTTTGCACCGCATTGACTCAGCACCAAATTTTCAGTTGCGCTCGGTCACCCAGAGCTAGTTTGTGATAAAGGGAAAAAGAGCTGAGCACTGCTTGTAAGGAGAACAAAGAAACAAGCAATTTCTCCTCTTTCCCATTTCATCGGTCTGCAATGTTTTAGCTTTGGTCTGCAGTTAGTTTAGCAGCTCACACTACATGCTCTCTTTCTTTCTTTTTGTGGTGTTTGCTGAGGAGAAGTAGCTAGCTATATTCACGAGCTCTCCAATGTATAAATGTTTTTAACGTTTATAACATGTAACCATTTCATAAATGTATTCCTATGTTGTTGTGTAACTAGCGAACTATAGGTGATATTGTGTAAAAATAGTTTTATATAGTGATGCAATGCTAGGTTGTCTATTTTAGCGAGGCTAACATTAGCTAGCTAGCTAAGCTAGCACCAAACCTAGCACAGTATCTGGATCTTCCCGTTTTCTACTTCACTTTCAGATGAGCTGCACTCAGTGAGTCAGTGGTCACCCTTAGTGAAAAAGTAGCTAGTGCCCTTAATGTAGGTACCAATGCCAAAGAGGAGAAAAGACAGAAGATCTAGCTGGTCTGTCATAATATAATAGAGACAGTAGATCTAACTTGTATGTTGTAAAATAATAAAGACAGATGTAGCTGGTCTGTAGTAATATAATAGAGACAGTAGAACTAGCTGGTCTGGCATAATATAATTGACAGGACATAAGATTTCTAAAGGGGGAGTGCCGAGGACTAAGTAAATGAGTAAATGTCTACATAGCTAGCTAGCTTGCTATGTTCACATCAGGGCCTGAAACTCCCAGCGACGATTGAACATCCACTAAGAAAAGTCAGCAAAAACTTAAAAACAACATCAATGAAGAAGTCAACATACAAGTGTAAGTAAAAACTAATTCAAATAAGTTAGAAATTGTGCTACTAATGCACATGACGGTACAAACACGTCTCGTAAAAAGTATCTTTTGGAAGTTGTTGAAATAAAAGATTTTCCTTCTTCAGAATTTCCAGCTAACGTTAGTTAGCTAATTAATTAATTTTCTAGCTATCATACAGTAAGCGTATATTAATGTAAGTAGACATGCACTCATAATTGACTGTAGCGTATATAAAAGCACAGAGAGAGAGAGAGAGAGCGAGAGAGAGAGAGAGAGAGAGAGAGAGAGAGACAGAGAGAGAGACAGAGAGAGAGAGAGAGAGAAAGAGAGAGAGAGAGACAGAGAGAGAGAGAGAGAGAGAGAGAGAGAGACAGAGAGATAGAGAGAGAGAGAGATAGAGAGAGAGAGCACTGCCAGGATTGCCATTTCAGTGGTTTTCCTGCCAAATTGGGCTACTTTGAAAATTACATTGTGGGTGAAAATGTATTGGTCACGGTTTGAGGATTTTTGGGCTACTTCTAAGTTCCACTGTGGCCGGCATGGCATTTCTCTTTTATATATATTTCACTGTGACCTGCTGCTGCTGACTATCAGGCAGTGAGGCCGGCTGTTGCTGAGTGAGTGGTGTGGAGGGCCAGAGAGGTGTATGTTGAGAGAGCACTGCAGCATAGTCCACTATTGGCTGACACACATGAGTGAGAGGAGACCGAGCAGCACACACTGTGAACTTTTTACCAGTTGTAGGTAGGCTAATTCACTATTCATTACTCGCGAGTGGACATTTGAAATGGAAGGTATGGAACTCCCCTGCATGCTTCTGTTATGGGGAAAAGTCCTCATTGAAACTGACATTAAATGTGGAGAATGATACATTTGCATCTGTTGGCCATCAAGTACATCATTTATATGCCATTGTAGGCTTCTGTAGGCCAGGGTTTTCCAAACTCGGTTATTTGGATGAGCTGTGTAGTGTTGGTGGGGGGGGGGGGGGGGGGGGGACCCTGCTGCACCATCTCCATTGGGTTGAGGTCAGGTGATTGTAGAGGCCAGGTCATCTGATGCAGCACTCCATCACTCTCCTTCTTGGTCAAATAGCCCTTACACAGCCTGGAGGTGTGTAGGGTCATTGTCCTGTTGAAAAACAAATGATAGTCCCACTAAGTGCAAACCAGATGGGATGGCGTATCACTGCAGAATGCTGTGGTAGCCATGCTGGTTAAGTGTGCCTTGAATTCTAAATAAATCCCGACAGTACGATTTATTTGATTCAGTGATTGAAATTACGACCCCGTCCTCAGTAGCCTATTCCAGCAGACTATTGGGAAAAATAAGCACTTCTTACCTCGAAATACACCAAGCTATTCATGTTGAAATAATTAGTCTGTTCATTTGAACTAAGCAATCCGCTAAATCGTTCACTGCCGATGTTGAGGTAGGCCATCATTGAAAATTAGAATTTGTTCTCAACTGACTTGTCTATTAAATAAAGTTTAAATTAGATAAAACATTAAATTAAAAGGTACAGGGAGAGGATGAACAGGTTATCAGGAGAGAATTTGGAATTTGAGTTACAGAATTTGGAATTTGAGTTACAGAATTTGGAATTCCCAGTTTGGTAAAGTATGTTGCAGCACACAGATTAGAACTATAGGTTCAACTCCTCATCCTACAGCTGACTGTAGCCCAAGCGCTGTAACAAATGTTGTTGCCTCCATTCTGATTTCATTTGACTGTCATGGAGGTTGAAGAAGTGGCTGCTCTCAACAATGACACAAAGCAGACTGAACCAAGCAGGAGAAGCTGGATACCACAGATAGGAAAACAACAAATCATCACATGATATCATAACGTTTATATTTCACCCAGCAAGAATGTTAGGAAAGTTTGCTTGCCAAAGTCTTTCAGGATCCAATAACTACTTTCTCAGTTCTTAGATGAGTCTATAAGTTTCACAATGAGTTGGCAAGCACATTTCCTGAACACATTTCTGTATTGGTAGAGACCATATTGGTAGAATATACAAGTTGCTGAATATAGAGAGTAATACTGACTTGCTATGTAATTGGGTCAGTGTCTGAATAAGGCAGATAGGCTTGAGCTCGATCCATACCCGCTACTGTCTGATAATAATAATAAACTCACAAAGCCAATGCTTTTAACAGTTTACCCTTTGAAATGTTAATTCAAAAACGTGTCTTTGATCCTCTGCACTGTAACGTAGCCTGACTGCATTTTACCCACCATGCAAGATTACGGCAGCCTAAACAACAGCAGTCAAGCCCTTTGGGAGTGACATACTTAAAACCCAACATTTCCATAAAAAGCCTTTGTGTTGCCACCTTTCGCGTTGCCACCTTGCGCAGGGTTGTAGGCAAGCATACAACTTTCGTATACAACGACCACACACAGTACAACACATGACAATGAATTTAGAATCGGTTGTAAAATGGAATGAAACACTTTTATTATAGCTGTGCCAGAGGTTGATCACACCGTTCATCTACAATATGAGTGAACATCCGATACACTAATTCCTAAGTAAGCTATTTTACAATACACATACACTCCATTTGATTGAAGTTATGATATGAGCTAACCAATGGACAACTGACAGCAGTTTGATAAACAGGCAAGTCTGTTTATGGAAGCGAATGTCAGTGTGACTAAGTGACTAAGTGTCATGTTAACATCCCTTAGCAGTTTCTTCTTCCGGCAGCTCAGATAGGAAGGAAGGCTGAATGTTTGTAGTGTCTGGGTGTTATAATTAAATCCCCAAAGAAGAAAATCATCTATGAGAGCTCTCAGAGTCATTCCCCTTACCCTCTTCTGTGTCAATCGCTGCGAGATCCTGATCTCGTCACCCCAGTCACACGTAGTCACCACAGTGGGCAGCACAGGGTGCAGAGACACTCGCAGGCCTGCTGGTGTGAGTGCAGCATATTCAGCATCCGTGTGCTCTGCTGGTCGTAGAAGTGGACTGTGCCCCGTGACCAGTATGGACCCATCTGGAGAGGAAGTCACACAGCACAGCATAGGCCTCCACCTAAACCCCCACACCATTAGAAACACACTAAAATCAATTAATAGACTATACACTGAGTGTACAAAACATTAAGGACACCTGCTCTTTCCATGACATAGACTGAACATGTGAATCCAGGTGTAAGCTAGGATCCTATATTGATCTCCCTTGTTAAATCCACTTCAGTCAGTGTAGATGAAGGGGAGGAGACAGGTTAAAGAAGGAGTTTTAAGACTTGGTGCAAATCAATAAGCTGGAGACTCATCTCCCTCACTAGCTTTAAGCACCAGCTGTCAGAACAGCTCACAGATCACTGCACCTGTACATAGCCCATCTGTAAATAGCCCATCCAACTACCTCATCCCCATACTGTTATTTATTTGATTTATTTTGCTCCTTTGAACCCCAGTATCTCTACTTGCACACTCATCTTCTGCACATCTATCACTCCAGTGTTTAATTGCTAAACTGTAATTATTTTGCCGCTATGGCCTATTTATTGCCTTACCTCCCTTATCCTACCTCATTTTCACACACTGTATATAGACTTGTTCTATTGTATTATTGACTGTATGTTTGTTTATTCCATGTGTAACTCTGTATTGTTGTTTGTGTCGCACTGCTTTGCTTTATCTTGGCCAGGTCGCAGTTGTAAATGAGAACTTGTTCTCAACTGGCCTACCTGGTTAAATAAAGGTGTTCTCAACTGGCCGACCTGGTTAAATAAAGGTGTTCTCAACTGGCCTACCTGGTTAAATAAAGGTGAAATAAATTAAGTAAAAAATATTAGGAAAGTGTCTTTAATGTTTTGTACACTCAGTGTACATTGCAAATGGCCCAGGCTCACATTTTCCACTTTTAGTCGGACACTTGCAGAGCACAAAATAATTATAAATGTTGGCTATTCTTGCAAAACAAGTTTGCAATACTGAAGATCAAGATTGCGTTGAGGTTGTAATCCTGTGCTGCCTGCCTGAGATTCCCCCTTACGCTACTATGTAAAGCCATTAGACTAGCTTGTGAACAAGCCCTATATAAATCCAATCAATTATTATTACTGTGGCATTGCATGCATTTCATATACAGCACAGAGTTTACTTTATTAATGATGTCATCACATGAGAGGTTTCAAGATATAGACTTCCTATCATATTGTGAGTAATAGGCATCTCAGTGCTGTTTTGCATATAACCCGTAGTAAACTGGGAAATAACATGCATAAACAAATAAATTACATGTTTATTATGCTTATGTGTAACGAATCTCCTCTTCGTCTGAGGAAGAGTAAGAAGGATCGGACCAATATGCAGCGTGGTAAGTGTCCGTCATAATTTATTGACTGAACGCACAAAAACAAAATAACAAAGTGAAATGGAAGAAACGAAACAGTTCTGTAAGGTGACATACACTAAACAGAAAACAACAACCCACAAACAAGAGTGGGAAAACAGGCTGCCTAAGTATGGTTCTCAATCAGAGACAACGATTGACAGCTGCCTCTGATTGGGAACCATACCAGGCCAAACACATAGAAATACCAAACAAAGAACTAAAACATCGAATGCCCACCCCAACTCACGCCCTGACCAACCTAAAATAGAAACATACAAAAGGAACTAAGGTCAGGACGTGACATTATGCTTGTTTATTGTAGCTTTTTTTTACACAAAGGATCAATGTTGAAACTACACTTTAGTGACAGCTAAACATGCTTTCTTACATCGGCATGAGAGCTAGCTATAGGCTACTCACTCGTTGGACAAATATTGGCAGAAGAAACTCAGCAGGTTCTTTCAATATTCATATCACACATATCTGAATGTCACATTCTCTCTGTGACTCATTAGCGTTATTGTTTCTGGGTAACCATGTTTGTTTATAGAGTACTGTAAATGACAGGCCAAAGGAGCACTGCTATCAGCTATAGATCTGTGTGTGGAGCGTATGGATCTCTCACAGCCTAATCACCACTGACCTTGTGTCCCTCATACCGCCTCCTCTTGTCATTCTGTATGGCCGCTGTGCAGACAATAGGGCCATGTAGTTGTCATTGGTGTGCGCTACAAAGGAGTCTTCCTTGAGGTAAAGGCTGGGGCACATGTACAGCTCCTGGATTCATTCAACTGAATGGTAGAAGGTCAGAGAACATTCAACTGAATGGTAGAATGTCAGAGAACATTCAACTGAATGGTAGAAGGTCAGAGAACATTCAACTGGCTTGGCATTCATACTCAATAATACTGTATTTTCTGCCACAAAAAAAAGTGTAATTGACTTAAATAGTCAATTTGGTCCAACACTTACATACATTACAGGGAGAGGAATAATTGTGTATTATGAAAGACAAAACAAGTGAGAGCTTTAAGATAGATACTGTACATACATACTGTACATTCCATTATTACTAGTTATTTATTTGCTCCTTAATTAAAAAAATATATAATTCACCTTTATTTAACCAGGTAAGCTAGTTGGTAAGCTAACTGGGACCTGGCCAAGATAAAGCAAAGCAGTGCGACACAAACAACAACACAGAGTTACACATGGAATAAACAAGCGTACAGTCAGTAACACAATAGAAAAAAAAGAATGTCTATATACAGTGTGTGCAAATGGCGTGAGAAGGTAAGGCAATAAATAGGCCATAGTAGCAAAGTAATTACAATTTAGCAAATTAAGACTGGAGTGATAGATGAGCAGATGGTGATGTGCAAGAAGAAATACTGGTGTGCAAAAGAGCAGAAAAGTAAATAAAAACAATATGGGGATGAGGTAGGTAGATTCGGTGGGCTATTTACAGATGGGCTACATACAGCTGCAGCGATCGGTTAGCTGCTCAGATAGCTGATGTTTAAAATTAGTGAGGGAAATATAAGACTCCAGCTTCAGAAATGTTTGCAATTCGTTCCAGTCATTGGCAGCAGAGAACTGGAAGGAAAGGCGGCCAAAGCAGGTGTTGGCTTTGGGGATGACCAGTGAGATATACCTGTTGGAGCGCGTGCTACGGGTGGGTGTGGTTATCGTGACCAGTGAGCTGAGATAAGGCGGAGCTTTACCTAGCAAATACTTATAGATGACCTGAAGCCAGTGGGTCTGGCGAGGTCCAGCCGACTAGAGCATACAGGTCGCAGTGGCGGGTGGTATAAGGGGCTTTGGTGATAAAACGGATGGCACTGTCATAGACTGCATCCAGTTTGCCGAGTAGGGTATATGACATCGCCAAAGTCGGGGATCGGTAGGATAGTCAGTTTTACAAGGGTGTGTTTGGAGGCTTTGTTGTGAAATAGGAAGCCAATTCTAGATTTAATTTTGGATTGGAGATGTTTAATATGAGTCTGTAAGGAGAGTTTACAGTCTAGTCAGACACCTAGGTATTTGTAGTTGTCCACATATTCTAAGTCAGAACTGTCCAGAGTAGTGATGCTAGTCGGGCGGGCGGGTGCGGGCAGCGAACGGTTGAAACGCATGAATTTGGTTTTACTTGCTGTGACTAGGGTGGGCATTCTATGTTCCTTTTTCTATGTTTTTGTATTTCTTTGTTTTTGGCCGGGTATCGTTCTCAATCAGGGACAGCTGTCTATCGTTGTCTCTGATTGAGAACCATACTTAGGTAGCTCTTGCCCACATGGGTTTTGTGGGTAGTTGCTTTCTGTTTTGTACCTGACGGAGCTGTTTCGGTTGTTATTTTTGTTATTTTGTATTTAGTGTTCAGTTCTATTTAATAAATGACGAACACGTACCACGCTGCGCTTTGGTCCTCACCTTCTTCCACCAACGGCCGTTACATTACGAGTGTTTGAGAGCAGTTGGAGGCCACGGAAGGAGTGTTGTATGGCATTTAAGCTCGTTTGGAGGTTAGTTAACCCAGTGTCCAAAGAAGGGCCAGATGTATACAGAATGGTGTCATCTGCGTAGAGGTGGATCAGGGAATCACCAGCAGCAACAGCAAAATCGTTGATATATACAGAGAAAAGAGTCGGCCCGAGAATTGAACCCTGTGGCAGGCCACTCGATTTCGTCTCTGCGTTATATTGGCATCGAACATGTCACCCTCCCTAGGAGAGGGGGTGACCTTGATAATTTATTGTTAAAACGAGAGGCTGCCTGGATCTTTAATTTAAAGACCCTTGCTCCCTTCGGTCTCAACGTAGACTTTGATCTGAAGCCATTCTTGTGATTATTGTGACTTTGCCATTGTAATTGTTTGTAGACTTGTGTAGTTAAATGAATCTATGATGGTATGCTATCCATTTGTTGTTTGTATGCTGTTCTTTGCATGCCTTTTTAATATTTGATAATTAACCAATGATATTAGGCCACTCTTGGCCATGATTACAGACACCTGTGTCTTTTGACACTACATAAACGAGTCATCCCGCAGTGTTTGTGATTATACCCTGATGAAGACAGCTTGGCTGTCGAAACGTTGGTAATTACATTTTTGCATCTGAGCTCCTAGAGTGTGCGGCTCTCTTTAATTTTCAAACCTCCACAGAGACTGCCAGAGGTCCGGACAACAGGCCCTCCGATTTGACACACTGAACTCTGTCTGAGAAGTAGTTGGTGAGCCAGGCGAGGCACTCATTTGAGAAACCAAGGCTGTTGAGTCTGCCGATAAGAATATTGACAGAGTCGATAGCCTTGGCCAGGTCGATAAAGATGGCTGCAAAGTACTGTCTTTTATCGATGGCGGTTATAATATTATTTAGTACCTTGAGCGTGGCTGAGGTGGACCTATGACCAGCTCAAAAACTGGATTGCACAGTGGAGAAGGTAGGGTGGGATTCAAAATGGTCAGTGATCTGTTTATTAACTTGTCTTTCAAAGACTTTAGAAAGGCAGGGCAGGATGGATATAGGTCTATAACAGTTTGGGTCTAGAGTGTCACCCCCTTTGAGGAGGGGGATGACCGCGGGAGCTTTCCCATCTTTAGGGATCTCGGACGATACGAAAGAGAGGTTGAACAGACTGGTAATAGGGGTTGCAACAATGGTGGCGGATGATTTTAGAAAGAGAGGGTCCAGATTGTCTAGCCCAGCTGATTTGTACAGGTCCAGGTTTTGCAGCCCTTTCAGAACATCTGCTATCTGGATTTAGGTGAAGGAGAAGCTGGGAGGCTTGGGCAAGTAGCTGCGGGGGAGTGCGTAGCTGTTGGCCGGGGTTGGGGTAGGGTTAACCTCTACATCACCCGAGGAACAGAAGAGGAGTAGGATGAGGGTACGGCTAAAGGCTATCAAAACTGGTCGTCTAGTGCGTTGGGGACAGAGAATAAAAGGAGCAGATTTCTGGGCGTGGTAGAATAGATTCAGGGCATGGGTATGGTGGGGTGCGGGTACAGTGGAGGTAAACCCAGGCACCGAGTGATGATAAGAGAGGTTGCATCTCTGGACGGGCTAGTTATGCTGGGTGAGGTCACCGCATGTGTGGGAGGTGGGACAAAGGAGGTATCTGAGGCATGTTGAGTGGAACTAGGGGCTCCGCAATAAACTAAGACAATAATAACTATCCTAAACAACAGTGTACAAGGCATTTGACATTTGAGAGAGACATAAAGTGAGGCATAAAGCAATCACAGGTGTTGATTGGGAGAGCTAGCTAAGACAACAACGGGTAAGACAACAACAGCTAATCAGCTAAGACAACAATTACAGGTAAAATGGTGATGAATGGGCAGAGAGGGTCGGTTAACTACAGTATGTTTGCACGGACAACATGGCTGAGGTGAAACAAGCTATGTCCAAAGAACTGGGAAGGTACTAACGGAAATTGTCCAATAAGAAACGCTAATTTACATCCGTTGCAAAACATTTTGGTACAGTATGCCCTCCTGAACATGTCCGTGGTCTTACATACATGGTAGATCTGTTTGGAGACCTTAGCAATGGTTTGGAAGTCCCATGCGATGAGCGTGTGCTCCGCAGAGTCCTGGCTGACTGAGTCACTGCTGGTCACAAACTCCCTGCCCCCGGTCAGGAATAGGATGGCCAAAGTTTGCAGGATTCCTGCTCTGTACACCCTCTGAGAAGAGAATATAGGGCATAAATAGAATAAATAAAACATGCTGGTGAAGCTTGGCTCCTCTAGCAGATTTGACAATTCCATATTATCTGCAACCTGCATTGACACCTTATCTCACAGAACAAATTGCTGTTGCTTTAAAATGTACTAGCGGCTAGCCACTTGGGAACGTGCCAGTTTGAACTCATACCAAAAAGGGGTACAGTGCACCATAGAGTAGATCAGCATGCCTTGACAATGTTGTTAGCCCTATGAATTACTCTCTCTGTCTTGGTGACTGAAGAGCCACAGAGAGATCAGACCTGGGTTCAAATATCTTTCAGATTGATTGTCTGATAGAGCCTGCTTCTAGTGCCAGATGGGCAAGATTTGCACTTTTATGGCTATTCCATTGGTTCCATTGTGAAATTATTCTAAAGAAAACAAATACTGTTTGAATTCAGATCTAACAGAAATAGGCCTACAGTGCTGGGGAGAAGAGAGGGTTAATGATGCGGCTGACCTTGCAGGTATGGGCGTCCCAAGCCTTGACTTCTGCACTGTAACCCCCAGACAGGAACACTTCGGGGTCGTTGGGCTACACAGCCAAGCACATCACCTTGAACTGGTTCCCCACCTTCACGATCTGCTGTCTTGAGGAACCAAACAGAAACCGCCATAAGAGCTCCCCAGAGAACCTCTAACAAACCTCTAACAAACCTCTAGCAAACCTCTAGCAAACGTTTTACAAACAGGAGACAAGTACAGAACGTTACAGCTTTGATTAAGCATATATGAGAGAGCAAATGGACACAGCGTCATGTATAAGTATGAAACTTGAGTGGTCGTCTTTGAAGTCGAGGAGTTTATCGTTGTCACTCGCCGTCCCATACCGCCGAATTCTACCTCGGTCGACGTTATTACGCTGTCATAATGAACATCATGTGCAATCACCTTTATGTATGTCAGTGTACAATATCTATGTTTTTGTAATTTTCCAGGATCCTACAATCCTTTTGGGTACCAGAAGTCCTCACAAGGATAGTAAAACAAGGAAAATTCAAGACATTTCACCTGTCCTTACAAGGAAAAATGCTATATTAGGCTTAGGGGTTAAGTTTAGAATTAGGTTAGATTTAGGGTTAGGGTTCGGTTTAGATTTAGGGTTAGGGTTAGGGGTTTGGGGTTAATGGTTAAGGAAAAGAGGATTTGAATGGAAATTTGTTTTTGGATCAGCACAAGGATAGTACAACAAATATACAGTGCCTTCGGAAAGTATTCAGACCCCTTGACTTTTTCCACATTTTGTTACGTTACAGCCTTATTCTAAGATGGATTAAATAAATAAAAATCCTCATCAATCTACAGACAATACCCCATAAAGACAAAATGAAAATAGGTTTTTAGATTTTTTTTTGCAAATGTATTAAAAATTTAAAACAGAAATACCTTATTGACATAAGTATTCAGACCCTTTGCTATGAGACTGGAAATTGAGCTCAGGTGCATCCTGTTTCCATTGATCATCCTTGAGATGTTTCTACAACTTGATTGGAGTCCACCTGTGGTAAATTAAATTGGAAAGGCACACACCTGTCAATATAAGGTCACACAGTTGACAGTGCATGTCAGAGCAAAAACCAAGCTATGAGGTCAAAGGAATTGTCCGTAGAGCTCAGAGACAGGATTGTGTCGAGGCACAGATCTGGGGATGGGTACCAAACCATTTATAGCATGGAAGGTCCCCAAGAAGTGGCCTCCATCATTCTTAAATGGAAGAAGTGTGGAACCACCAAGACTCTTCCTAGAGCTGGCCGCCCGGCCAAACTGAGCAATTGGGAGAGAAGGGCCTTGGTCAAGGAGGTGGCCAAGAACCCGATGGTCACTCTGACAGAGCTCCAGAGTTCCTCTGTGGGGATGGGAGAACCTTCCAGAAGGACAACCATCTCTGTAGCACTCCCCCAATCAGGCCTTTATGGTAGAGTGGCCGGACGGAAACCACTCACTCCTCAGTAAAGGGCACATGACAGCCCGCTTGGAGTTTGCCAAAAAGCAACTAAAGGACTCTCAGACCATGAGAAACAAGATTATCTGGTCTGATGAAACCAAGATTGAACTCTTTGGCCTGAATGTCATGAGTCACATCTGGAGAAAACCTGGCACCATCCCTACGGTGAAGCATGGTGGTGGCAGAATCATGCTGTGGGGATGTTTTTCAGCAGCAGGGACTGGGAGACTAGTCAGGATCAAGGGAAAGATGAACGGAGCAAAGTACAGAGAGATCCTTGATGAAAACCTGCTCCAGAGCGCTCAAGACCTCAGACTGGGGTGAAGGTTCACCTTCCAACAGGATAACAACCCTAGGCACACAGTCAAGACAACGCAGGGGTAGCGTCGGTGAATGCAGGGGCGGCTTCTCTGAATGTCGTTGAGTGGCCCAGCCAGAGCCCAGACTTGAAACCGATCCAACATCTTTGGAGAGACCTGAAAATAGCTGTGCAGAGATGCTCCCCATCCAACCTGACAGAGCTAGAGAGGATCTGCAGAGATGAATGGGAGAAACTCCCCAAATACAGGTGTGTCAAGCTTGTACCATCATACCCAAGAAGATTCGAGGCTGTAATCACTGCAAAAGGTGCTTCAACAAAGTACTGAGCAACGGGTCTGAATACTTACGTGAATGTGATATTTCTGATTTTTATTTGTAATAAATTTGCAAGCATTTCTAAAAACCTGTTTTTTAGATTGATGAGGATTTTAAAATATATATAATTTAGAATAAGGCTGTAACGTAAAAAAAAAAGTGGAAAAAGTCAAGGGGTCTGAATACTTCCTGAATGCACTGTACAGTGAGCACCAAAAGTATTGGGACAGTGACACATCACTTTGGGTGACAATGACTATGAGGTTAAAAGACACACTGTCAGCTTTAATGAGGGTATTTTCATCCATCTCAGGTGAACCCTTTAGAAATGACATACTTAACTTTTTACTACTTTAATACACATAAGGGAATTTTTCCCAATACTGTTGGTCCCCTAAAATGGAGCTATGTACAAAAAGTGATGTTATTTCTAAATGGTTCAGCCGATATGGAAGAAAATACCCTAAAATTACAGTTTTTTTGGATTGTTTACACACTAAAATTAAAAGTAGTACACTATTAGCAAAACCTTACACTCAAGAAGCAAAACATCAGTCCATATTTGCACAACTATAAGCACATTGTCAACCTCACACTTGTTGCAAAACTCTACACACAGTGATTTGCAAAACACTAAACACACTTAACATACATTACACACAAAAATCTATCATGAAGTCACGTCCTTGCAATGCCAAAGCACTGACTGTCAAATTACCACACCGTCCAACCAATTGGTTCAACACAGTATTCAGGTGTGCAAACACTCGTTTGCTTAATTGTAGACACACCAATCAGGTGTATAAGCACTATAAAAAGCAGCAGGTGAGTTCACCGGTCTTCAAGCACAATGGAAAGAGTCAGAGAAAGAGTAAGACGAGGAGGAGGAGGAGGACGACGACGAGGAGAACGAGGAGGATGAGGAGAACGAGGAGGACGACAAGGAGAACGAGGAGGACGAGGAGAACGAGGACGAGGAGGAGAACGAGGAGGACGAGGAGGAGGAGGAAGGGGAGGAAGAGGAAGACAAGAAGGTGCTCAAAGAGGACCGAATCTGACAAATGAGATCCACGCAACACTGGTTGACCACGTTGTCAACCACGGCCTGACGCTGAGGGAAGCTGGACTGCGCGTACAGCCAAATCTAAGCCGATATACAGTGGCAAGTGTGATGAGAACATTTAGACTGGAAAATAGGTATTGTAAAAATATCATCATATCAAAAACATCTGCACGGTTTCAGTAACTGCTTACAGCACTGTATTCTATGCACTATCAGCACTTCTGTTACCTTTTCCTGTGAAATTACTGTACTATTGTATACTGTTTTTTTTCTACATAGGATTGAGGGTCAGGGACGACAAGGGGGAAGGCCTCTTATGTTCACAGAACAGCAAGAGAGGGAGATAGTAAACATGGTTTTGGCCAACAATGCTATAACACTCAAGCAGCTCCAAGCTAACATTGTCAATAACCACGCCATTTTCAACGATATCCATCAGGTCTCAACATCAACACTGGCACGCATCCTAAAAAAAAACATATTCAAATGAAGCAAATTTATCGAGTGCCTTTCCAGCGCAATTCTGAAAGGGTGAAACGACTGCGGCATGATTATGCAGAGGTATGTATTCACTTTAGCAGTGTGATCTTGCATACTGTCTCATAATATTTTACTGTACTGTAATATGTATACTAGATCTACACTGAACTACACAATTTTGCCTGACACTGTTTTTCAGAGAGTTTTACGAATGGATGGAGAGGAGATCCAGCATGAGTACATTTACGTAGATGAGGCTGGGTTCAACCTGACGAGAACACGAAGGAGGGGAAGAAACATCAATGGCCACAGGGCTATAGTCAATGTCCCAGGGCAAAGTGGGGGTAATATAACACACTGTGCAGCCATTACACAGAATGGGGTCCTCCACCGCCATGCCCATATGGGCCCTTACAACACAGCACTCATACTTACATTCTTGGACCAATTGCACAACATAACAGCAGCAAATCAAGTCGATCATATGCAATACATTGTTGTCTGGGACAATGTGTCTTTCCACCGCTCTGCTCTGGTTCAGATCTGGTTTCAGCAACATCCACATTTCACCGTCCTATATCTTCCACCACACTCTACATTCCTCAACCCTACAGAATATTTTTTTCTCGGCATGGCGGTGGAAGGTATATGACCTCCGTTCCAGGCTGAGGTACCCCTCATCCAAGCCATGGAGGAGGCCTGTGACCAGATGGAGGTAGCTTCAATGCAAGGATGGATTCGTCATTCAAGACGTTTCTTTCCAAGGTGTCTTGCTAATGACAACATTGCCTGCGATGTTGATGAAATTCTCTGGCCAGATCCAGCTAGGCAAAGAGACAATGTCTAGTTATTTTTTATTTTATTTTTTTGAACTTACAATATGTAAAGTGACGTTTGGTTACAGTATTATGAATCTCCATGTCAACATTTTGGGCGTGTTGAGAAATAAATGAGTTTCTTCAGTCTGCAACATTGGTCTTTTGTAGTGTTTGGTGAATTTACATTATATTTGTACTTTGTTGATAGTAGCCTACTCTAATCATAGGGAAGTAGAAGTGCTAAAAGTGTTTTAGGTTTATCACAGCAGAGTGTAACTCGTGTCAACAGAGTATAGTAATGTGAAACGTGTGTGTTTCATATGGTAACAAAGTGTGGTTTTTAAAAAGAAGTGTATAGTTTTTACAAGAGTGTTTAATTTTGCAAAGGATCTGTGGTGTTTTGCTATTTGGGTGTGTGGTTGTGCTAAATGTGTGTAGTGTTTTGAAAACACGGGCCCTGTTTTGAAAATCGTGCTTAAGCAATCAAAAAAAACTGTAAAGCTGACAGTCTGCAATGTAACCTCATAGTCATTGTATCATTTCAAATCCAAAGTGCTGTAGTACAGAGTCAAAACAACAACACATATGTCACTGTGTCAATACTTCTGGAGCTCACTGTGTGTGTGTGTGTGTGTGTGTGTGTGTGTGTGTGTGTGTGTGTGTGTGCGCACGTGTGTGTGTGTAGATGAGAAGAGCCCTGCATCTGTCTCTCTCAGCTGTGAACTGATTACCCTGGCCACTTCAATCCCCCCTGCTCTGCCCTCTCTGATCCAAAATCCAGCAAAGCAATTACCCTGTCAGTGTCCCATCCGAGACCAGGGACCAGCGCTGACACACCACCGGCAGCCACTAGCCGTATCACCATTTAGAATCAGTGTTAGCCACCGTCGCTGGCTGCTATGCTAACAACATGCCGTTTCTGTGTACTCTACAAGCCCAGGCACCACAGTTGATGGATGTTGAAACAGATTCTAAAACAGCCATAGGTCTACCTGATCATACGCAGACTTATTATTATTGGGGAGGGGGGGGGTATTTGAGGGTGACTGCCAAGTCTTGTTAGAGATAGGCCTATAAACTAGAGCAGAGCTGTGTATTGCACATGTACACTGAGTGTACAAAACATTAAGGACACCTGGTTTTTCATTGACATTGACTGACCAGGTGAATCCAGGTGAAAGCTATGATCCCTTACTGGTGTTACTTGTTAAATCAACTTCAATCAGTGTAGATGAAGGGGAGGAGACAGGTTAAAGAAGGATTTTTAAGCCTTGAGACATGGATTTTGTGTGTGCCATTCAGAGGGTGAGTTGGCAAGACGACAATTTAAGTGCCTTCGGTAGTAGGTATGGTAGCAGGTGCCCAGCGCTCCGGTTTGTGTCAAGAACTGCAACACTGATGGGTCTTTCAAGCTCAACAGTTTCCTGTCTGTATCAAGAATGGTCCAACACCCATATGATATCCAGTCAACTTGACACAACTGTGGGAAGCATTGGAGTCAACATGCACCTTGTAGAGATTTGGTCTAGACAATGTAGCAAAATAAGGAAAGAATGGGTTCTGAAAATGAAATTGCCAAGACAACATGTGTGGTTGTTGGTACCGTATCCAGAACCAAGCATGTTTTATTTGCTTTTGTTTAATATTTTCATGTGTTGTTGTCTTGTCACGTCTTGAGCTATTGAGATCAATCAAATATATAAATAGCATTTTCTCTCTCCGGTTGCACATTTTGCTGAAAGCATTTATCCTGTTCAATATAGGAATGCTTTCCGTGGACTTGCATCTCTTGTAGGGAGTTATGGCAAGATTTGATTTGAGGCTATAAATATTGGGCAAATTACATTGAGCAATATGCCATGCATCTCTCTACTGAATGGATTCCTTTGAAAACAAGCTGATTAAAACAAGACAAATTGTGTTGTTACTTTACAGCATTGGGTGTAATCGTCAACTCAGCAGAGCTTTCAAATTCATGAGGCACATATATGATTAGTAACGTTCCAAGATATTTACAACGAAGAACTGGAGCTATAAAGTCATCTCAGTTATTACAATGGAGGAGGATAATACTCTATAACAGTGGTTCCAAACCTTTTTCGGTTAATGTACCACCAAGTACATTTTGCTCTGCCCGGAGTACCCCGCATGTGCATTTTACAAGTAGGCCTATGGTCTCATTCATCTTCTCAAGTACCCTCTGTGGACTGGGGCGGCAGGTAGCCTAGTGGTTAGAGCATTGGGCCAGTAACCAAAAGGTTGCTAGATTGAATCCCCAAGCGGACAAATACAAATCTGATATTCTGCCCCTGAACAAGGCAGTTAACCCCCTAGGCCATCATTGTAAATAAGAATTTGTTCTTAAACTTGCCCTGGTTAAATAAAAGTGATACATAACTAAAGTATGATGTATTTAACAAAAGATCAACTCGATCCAGTTGGGAACCACTGCCTTGGGTTTCAAACATTGTACAATGTGTCAGTGATACATAAATAAAGTATGATGTATTTAACAAAAGATAAACTCGATCCAGGAATCACAGAAGCATGCCGTGATATTTTTGGATCTATGCCTTTAACCATGTCGAACAAATTAGTCTTTGAAATCCAAAAGCAGCTTTTATCTCACACAAGTAAAAAAAAAAATTTGCTAATTTAAACTGACAAAGAAGTGATGATATAAAGATGTGTAAAAAAAAAAAGAATCCACTGTTTTGGCCAGCGGGTGTCTGCAAGCGTTTTCTTATATAATTATAGCGATGTTGAGCTTCTAAACAAAACCAAAACATTGAGGGGCTTAAATATAATTAATCCTGAAAGGGTGCGACATCCAGAGTAAAAACCTGCAGGGGGACCATTCCAGACTATGCCCAGGCATCAGCCCTGTCAAAGGCAATGTAAAATGTACCCCAGGGCCAAGCTTCTCCTCATTAATTAATCTAACACACAAACTCCATCACCAGTGTTAAATACCCCCTCCCTGGTGTTAAAGATTCCATCACCAGTGTTAAATACCCCCTCCCCGGTGTTAAATACCCCCTCACCAGTGTTAAAGACCAAGGTTACTATAGTAAACAAAAACTGGAAATAGAATAAAAACTACAATTGGAAAAACAATTTTGTAAACTGAAATAGAAACTAAAAACATTTGAAAAACAAACTATACTGAAACTATTATCTTCGACTGCAAAACTAACTAAAATAAACTGTTTAGTTTGAGTTTTTTTATTCTAATCTTTGACAAATATCAAATGGGGTTTTCAGGCTTTTTTTGCTAATGGGGAGATGCAGATGTTTCAAATAGGCCTAGCTTTTGCATCACTATCACTAGCTATCACTAACTAACAGGGCATAAATCTGAGGGCGAGCACGGAGCATGACTGAGACAAGCTAGAACAGCATGTGATGTTGTTGGAGCCGTTTGCAATCCAAACTAACCAACTTCAAACTGACAGCAAGTCACGGTCTGATGTGGTGCCGTGCTTTCTCAACTTTGAGACACACTTGCAGTCAACTACTGTTGCAAAACAGTTGGCACAGGTCCTCCTAAAGTCACTGCGTGAGCGCTTCGGTTGCATACTGATTCCCCTGGCAGCCAACATCAACACAAACCCTGCAGCACCTTGTCTGATGGACCCAAGTGTGTCTCTGCCACTTCGGTCAACAAAGATGGAGACACTGATGAGGCAAGCAGAGTCTTTTGCACTTCAGCAAATTCGACAGTACAGCCGTGGAGCAGCAGGACGCCAGGGAGATGCCAGCCCGATTAATCCAGCAAGCTTCTCGACCAGATTGTTTAGAAATATAGCTTCCTCGCATCGAAGATTGTGTCTAAGGTCACCGTCTAGCCGGAGGGTCAACCTGGCAGGGCATTAAGTACTCTGTGTGAGCTGTGGAAATACCTGGAAGAGGTAAAGGGGGGCATCACTGCCTCATTACCTGCATGCGTTCTAGGGCCTATTTATTGCCTACCTCCCTACTCTTCTACATTTGCACACACTGTACATACATTTTTCAATTTGTATTTTCTTTTGTGTTTTTGACTGTACCTTTGTTTATGTGTAACTCTGTGTTGTTGTTTTTGTCACACTGCTTTGCTTTATCTTGGCCAGGTCGCAGTTGTAAATGAGAACTTATTCTCAACTAGCCTACCTGGTTAAATAAAGGTGAAATTAAAATAAATAATCAATAAAAATGTTTACAGAATCACCTCTCCAGTTTCAAGGATGGCTGTGTATCCAAAGCTGTGGCCCGTGGCACTGGATCTGCTTTCTACCCATGCATCCCAAGCGTTCGTGGAGAGAATATTCTCTGTCTGTGGACAACTGTCACCCAGCTTGAGATTCCGAACGACCACCTTTCTGGAACGCAGAATCTTCTTGAAGATAAAACAGAAAATCTTGTTTTGTTGAACAAAAACAAAAACACACACACACACACACACACACACACACACACAAGCACACACAAGCTGGCTGTGAACTGATAGATTTGCGAATAATTGTTTTATTGCTTACAGTGCCTTCGGAAAGTATTCCTCTTGACTTTATCCATATATTGTCAGGGAGATGACCAAGAAACCTGATGGTCACTCTGACAGGGCTCTAGAGTTCCTCTGTGGAGATGGGAGAACCTTCCAGAAGGACAACCATCTCTGTAGCACTCCACCAATCAGGCCTTTATGGTAGAGTGGCCACTCCTCAATAAAAAGCACATGACACATGACCCGCTTGGAGTTTGCATAAAGGCACCTAAAGACTCTCAGATCATGAGAAACAAGATTCTCTGGTCTGATGAAACCAAGACTGAGCTCTTTGGCCTGAATGCCAAGCGTCACATCTGAAAGAAACCTGGCACCATCCCTACGGTGAAGCATGGTGGTGGCAGAATCATGCTGTGGTGATGTTCTTCTACGACAGGTACCGGGAGACTAGTCAGGATCGAGGCAGAAATGAACGGAGCAAAGTACAGAGAGATCCTTGAAGCAAACCTGCTCCAGAGCGCTCAGGGACTCAGACAGGGGCGAAGGTTCACCATCCAACAAGCACACAGCCAAGACAAAGCAGGAGTGGCTTCGGGACAAGTCTCTGAATGTCCTTGAGTAGCCCAGCCAGAGCACAGACTAGAACCCAATCGATCATCTCTGGAGAGACCTGAAAATAGCTGTGCAGCAACACTCCTCATCCAATCTGACAAAGCCTGAGAGGATCTGCAGAGAATGGGAGAAACTCCCCAAATACAGGTGTGCCAAGCTTGTAGTGTCATACCCAAGAACACTTGAGGCTGTAATCGCTGCCAAAGATGCTTCAACAAAGTACTGAGTAAAGGGTTTGAATACTTATGTAAATGTGAAAATTCAAGTGACGTCACCGATTGAAACGCTATTTGGCGCGCACCACCGCTGACTAGCTAGCCGTTTCACATCCGTTACATGTAGATGGGTGAAAAAATATATTTAATCCATTTTGAATTCAGGCTGTAACACAACAAAACGTGGAATACGTCAAGGGGTATGAAGACTTTCTGAAGGCACTGAGTGTTTCTATATCTGGTGTTAGCTTGTTACTGGGTAGTTAGGTCTTCAGCTGGCATGGAACAAAACGGGGGGAAGGGTCGTTCAAAACTCAGATCCAGTTGTCAAGTCAACACATCCGTCAGTGCTGCTGTGAACTACATCACCTCAAACATGCCAAACGGGAGATGTATACATTTTTTTTTAAATCATTGATTCAATGTTGTTTGAGTTGCTTTGTGTATCAACAAATTTGCTTGAGAGATGATTTTACTGCAATACTGCTCACTGCATCAAAGTTGCTTGGCATAGGCACTTCAAACAGCTGTCAGTCAAGGCGAGCTCATGAATATAGAAAATAACTAGAGACAAGGGACTCTCTTCCCAGCTAGCACATAACGTTCTGAGAACCATATGTTTCTTAGAGCTTGGTGAGAGTGGGGTTGTCCTATGGTTATTTTGTATACAACCTTCCCACAACTTTCTATGCAGGATAGTTTCTTGGCTTTGGAACATTCTCAGCACATTAAAAGAACTTGACAAAAAAAAAACGTTATTTTCTTGGTATTTCATTACTTTAATAGAACATTTCCAAAACGTTTGAACATGGTTGCATTTAATTAACATTTTGGTAATGTTCTAGGAACGTTCTCCAACTGGTTTGACATTGGGAAAGTTCTCAAATAGTTCAGAGAACTTTAAGAAACAACGTTCTTCTATGGGAATTTCAATACTTCAGCATAACGTTTCTTACAGGTTTCCTCATGGAAACAAAACTCTCATTATCCTCTAATCTTTTTAGTGTGTTCAGGTGTGTTGGCCGCGCCCACTAATTGGTCACACTTGACCTTTGAAATGGGGTCAATTTGAATACACTAAAAAGGACAGCTTTGTATGCGTAAAAAATGGAGTAGTGGACTAATTCCATAGATAGAGAACAGAATCTCACTGATGCTGTGTCACAATAATAAATAGGTGTTTGCATGATTAATGTCAAAGGAAATTAATTTCCATGTGTCCTATCTGTGCTTGGAGTGTTATTAAAAGTCTTATTGAAGCATTCAGTGAAAGTTTTAAGAGAATTTGTCAACAACCTTAAACAAACCTATTGGTTAATAAAACCTCCCAGGAAAAAACTTTCAAGCAACCAGAGTAAACGTTGTCAGAACCACCCTGCAACCTAAAAAGAAATGTTCCCAGAACATGCTAAATGTTCACTTCTGTTCTAAGATTATTATTATTATGTTTTTTTTTTTAAACATTACGTTTTACCGGTCAGGAAACAATCAGCAAAGATTGTGGGAAATTTCTTCTGGCGTGTGGCCAGGAAGGGTGGATTTCCTGTCTTCGCCTTTAATGGCTGTCCCCCCCATGGTGATGTGGGAGAGATCTTAGATCTGTCATTGAGATTCAAAGTTAATGTTTGGGGTGATGATGAGAAGTCAGAACCATTTTCATAATAAATAAGGCCTTTCACGTTTTAATTAAGAAACGTTAATTAGCTTAGCGAAGTTGGAAGATAAGGGGAGGAGACCGTTTCCTGTGCTAGAGCTGGTCTCTGAACTCCTAATATAAAGCCAGTGAACATTAAAAGCTGTCTGATCCTCAACGCTGGCCTACATGCAATGTCGATCTTGCCATGTAAATCTTGGTGGGGCAAACAAAAATATATATTTTTGATGCATGTCAGCCAAGCCGCTACACAAAACTAAACAATACATGAATTGCACTATAATGGTGATAAATGGTTCCCACAAACTGTTAGGGCCTACGTACAGCTGTCCCAACAGCAGAGCTTTCTTTTCAGCACCATGGAGTGAATCCTTACCACCGCTACCCCTGGCTATCAGCAGAGCCTTGTCTGGCAGCGAAACAGTTAATTCAGCCTCATTTACTGCCTTTTTAAAAAACAAAGCTGATATGGCTGACTTGATTAAACAAATGTGGTTTCTACTGACAATTGAGATGTACAAACTATGGCATAAGGGGATGACAAGCGCATAAGAGGCTATCTGTAATTTGGATTAAGACATTAATGAGGACAGACATAGTCAATATAACTATTTGTTTAGCACTTTTGAAATGTACAGCGACAGAATTCAGAACATGGTCCGTTATTCAGTATTCTCCCTGTACACCAGGTCAGAACCATATGATAAATAAAGGGGGCATATATGAAGACAATTAAAGCTCTTACAATATTCGATGATGACATTTCTCTCAAGCAGGCTATAGGCTACATGTGCACCTCCAATTCAGAACAGTAGGCTACATTATGAGGGGGAAAGGGACCAAATTATTAGGGCGAGGCACATGGGCTATTAACAGCTTAGTACACAACACACCCTTAGCATTGCTTTCTTAGAAACAGTATACATAAAGTGCCTTTGGAAAGCATTCAGACCCCTTGATTTTTTACACATTTTGTTAAGTTACTGCCTTAATCTAAAATTGGTCAATTGTG
This sequence comes from Oncorhynchus clarkii lewisi, assembly GCF_045791955.1. Classification (NCBI taxonomy): domain Eukaryota; kingdom Metazoa; phylum Chordata; class Actinopteri; order Salmoniformes; family Salmonidae; genus Oncorhynchus; species Oncorhynchus clarkii. Next base: position 56,503,069 of record NC_092165.1, on the reverse strand, counting down.
TTTTTTCCCTCATCAATCTATACACAATACCACATAATGACAAAGGAAAAACTGGTTTTTAGACATGTTTGCAGATTTATTAAAAATAAAACAGAAATATCACATTTACATAAGTGTTCAGAACCTTTATTCAGTACTTTGTTGAAGCATCTTTGACAGAGATTACAGACTCGAGTCTTTCTGAGTATGACGCTATAAGCTTGGCACACCTGTATTTGAGGAGATTTTCCCATTTTTCTCTGCATATCCTCTCAAGATCTGTCAGGTTGGATTGGGCTGCATTGCTGCACAGCTTTTTTCAGGTCTCTCCAGAGATGTTTGATCGGTTTCAAGTCCGGGCTCTGGCTGGGTGACTCAAGAACATTCAGAGACTTGTCATGAAGCCACTCCTGCATTGTCTTGGGTGTGTGCTTGGAGTCGTTGTCCCGTTGGAAGGTGAATCTTCGCCCCTGTCTGAGGTCCTGAGCGCTCTGGAGCAGGTTTTCATTAAAGATCTCTCTGTTCTTTGCTCTGTTCATCTCTGCCTAAATTATGACTAGTCTCCCAGTCTCTGCTGCTGAAAAACATCCCCACATCATGATGCTGCCACCACCATGCTTCATCGTAGGGATAGTGGTAGGTTTCCTCCAAAAGTGACGCTTGGCATTCATGAGAGTCTTTTGGTGACTTTTGGCAAACTCCAAGCGGGCTGTCATGTGCCTTTTACTGAGGAGTGGATTCTGTCTGGCCACTCTACCATAAAGGCCTGATTAGTAGAGTGCTGCAGAGATGGTTGTCCTTCTAGAAGGTTCTCACATCTCCACATAGGAACTCTAGAGCTCTGTCTGAGTGACCATTGGGTTCTTGATTACCTCCCTAACCAAGGCTCTTCTCCCCTGATTACTCCGTTTGGCTGGGCGGCTAGCTCAATTACTTCGACCTCATGGCTTGGTTTTTGCTCTTATATAGACAGGTGTGTGCCTTTCCAAATCATGTCCAATCAATTTAATTTACCACAGGTGGACTCCAGTCAAGTTGTAGAAACATCTCAAGGATTATCAATGGAAACAGGATGCACCTGAGCTCAATTTCAAGTCACATAGCAAAGGGTCTGAATACTTCTTAATTTTTAATTACATTTGCAACTATTTCTAAAAACCTGTTTTCGCTTTGTCATTATGGGGTATTATGTGTAGATTGCTGAGGATACAATACATGTTTGGACTCACCTTTTGCTGTGCTCACTTAAACAGGAAGGTGTCGCGGTGGTCCTTCTTGTGTGGTCTAGAAAGAGGCCTGAATAGTAAAAATAAAGAAAAACCCTTGAATGAGTAGGTGTGTCCAAACTTTTGACTTGTATTGTATACATATATAAAATTATTTTTTATGTGTGGGGGGGGCTAAGCAGATGTGGCTCAAAACAGGTGGGGTGATGCATCATGCCTACATGATAAGAGAGAGAGAACATTTAAGATAGTTGGGGGCTAAAACAAACATCATAACAAGCTTTACAAAAAGCAGAGCAATAGTAGTTGATCTACATGTACATACCATATTATGACCCAATCAAATACATTCTTACAAGGCATAATCTTCCAAAAACACAATGGCTGGCTGAAGACAAAAGCATAATGAAGCCAAAAACCAAAGCATAAACGTAAGATAGTGGATGCTTACGACGTAGGGGTCCACTATCTTCCATTTGGTGGCAGCAGTGGGATACAGGTCTGGGGGGGAGGGGGACTTTGTGCCCTGCAAAGTCTACACAGCTCATGTTGTAAACTTATACCTGCGGGCATGTCTTCTGCCAGTCGCTTTCAATCCCATTGGCCCATGAACAGCTTGGAAAAGCCAAAGCAGCAGCTGCCACTTCTCACTAATGCCCTTCAAATGAAATTAATTTATTCAACTCTCCATCCCTCCATCCATCCATCCATCCCTCACTCTCTCTCTCTCTCGCTACTGAACTGTGACAGTCACTCTGTGGGCCAAATACGACTGCCGTAGGACTCAACAAATTGAATGAATGGGACAGAGCTTCTTGAGACGGATGAAACACTTAAGATTTCTTTGAAAGGTGGAAACATGGTACCATTGCATGAATATAAATGGCAGAGCATTTGTTGAGGTACCTCACTCTAGACCATTGAGGTCAGAGGTTCAGATAATGTAAGTGCAAGTTCTCTAACAGCCAGTCAGACAGCCAAGAGCTGTGCTGTTTTGATCGAGGACCCATCCTCTAAACAACCCAGCCTTCCTCGTTGCGGTTGAGAGCCTCTACATTATTGAAGAGCATCAAGAGCCTATGAATCACATCTGTTGATTACGAGCTGATGTTCCTAACACAAGCACACCACTCCGGCTCCACTGCCCCAGCTCTGCTATTAACATATATATGAATTTGTGACTGTCAGCGCAGACATAACAAACACCGCTGCATTGATATTCTAATTATCTCAATGTGTGGGTGTGGCCGTTCACCAGAATGCGTCATCACCACAAACATAAATCTAGTACTACGGGCCATTGCGGCTGAGGATTCTCAAGCTTTGCAAGGGAGCCTACTCTCCCTGCCTGCCAGATAAAGGTGCACAGCATACCGGTATTCAAGAGTGCTGGCCTGCCAAAAGAAAGGTTGACAGACAGAGCCCAAAGGCCATGCCAAATGGTCATCAAGAGTCCTTATTGTAATTTTCTGTTGCAAGTCACAACTAAACTGAGGTAAACATATTATTTTCAAGAATGTTCTCAGAGTATCTGTGGGATACCGTTCCCTAAAAGCCCAACGAGAACGTCCTCTTATGTCCTTAGGACATCCCCTGTTTGCTGGGACAGTCATTGGGTCACTGGTCCCTTATTGAGTTAATACACTATTTTACCAATAAAAGGAAGGGTAAACAGGAGATGATGTCACAGCAGGCTGGTGATTGTGGGTTGGTGGTTGGTTGGAGGTGTGTGGGCATGCTGGCTTCTGCCTGTGGATATGCTATCGATCACCACTCCGAGCTACCAGGGTATTTAATGGGAGGGTGAAGCAATTATCTAGGGGCTTTATTGGCAGATTGGACAGCCGCACGGGGAGAGGAGGTGCACACTGCAGCGACTCATTATGGGGATGAATGTGGTGACCTAAGAGTTGACTCATCATGGGGATGTGGTGACCTAAGAGATGACTCATCATGGGGATGTGGTGACCTAAGAGATGACTCATCATGGGGATGTGGTGACCTAAGAAATGACTCATCATGGGGATGTGGTGACCTAAGAGATGACTCATCATGGGAATGTGGTGACCTAAGAGATGACTCAACATGGGAATGAATGTGGAGGCCTAAGAGATGGAGCACCACCGGGAGCTTTAAAACATTGTCCTACTGAATGGTGTCTTGTTTGTTGAGAAAACAATTAAGTGTGTTTACAGTTGATAAAACACACTTAAAAAGGTCCAACACAGCCATTCATATCTCAATATCAAATCCTTTCTGGGTAACAATTAAATGTGATTATCTTGGTCTATGGGGCAGGTGAAAACTGAATAGTAGCTGATATTGGCAGAGGTGTTGAACTCTTTCTTATTGGTCTATTAACTAATTTACTGCCTGGCGATGTCACCAGGCAGGCCAAAACTCCATCCTACCAAAACAGGCTGTGATTTCAGGCAGTCTTTTCAAACAGCTCTTACACTAAAAGGGTGTTATCATAATTTTCACCATTTTACAGTATTATTCCAACCTCATAATGTGAAGATATATATAAAAACAGAGGGAAAATCACAATTTCAAATGCACTGAGCTTTTAAGAAAATAGGATAACATGCATTAAGGGGATGGATCACTTCAAAGAGGATTTTTACAAGATTTCCCATTAACCTTGGCTATTAGAAGGTTTTTAAGTGCACAATCTGATCACCTACACACTTATCAAATGCCAATTGTCTTAACGATTTTCCATAATTGGGTTAGGGTTCGTTTTTTTCCCCCACATATGGCATTTTTCAATGGTCTAATATACAAAATCAGATGTTAGACCTTGGAGAATCTGTGGTACAGTGCCTTCAGAAAGTATTCATACCCCTTGACTTATTCCAGCCTGAATGCAAAATGGATCAAATATATATTTTCCCCTCACCCATCTACACACAATGGCCCTATAATGACAAAGTGAAAAATGTATTGCAAATGTATTGCAAATGAAATACAGAAATATCTAATTTACATAAGTATTCACAGCCCTGAGTCAATACTTTGTAGAAGCACCTTTGGTGCCGATTAAAGGTTTGAGTAGCCTTGGGTATGTCTGTGTTACAGCTTTGAGTAGCCTTGGGTATGTCTGTGTTACAGCTTTGAGTAGCCTTGGGTATGTCTGTGTTACAGCTTTGAGTAGCCTTGGGTATGTCTGTGTTACAGCTTTGAGTAGCCTTGGGTATGTCTGTGTTACAGCTTTGAGTAGCCTTGGGTATGTCTGTGTCAGCTTTGAGTAGCCTTGGGTATGTCTGTGTTACAGCTTTGAGTAGCCTTGGGTATGTCTGTGTTACAGCTTTGAGTAGCCTTGGGTATGTCTGTGTCAGCTTTGAGTAGCCTTGGGTATGTCTGTGTTACAGCTTTGAGTAGCCTTGGGTATGCCTGTGTCAGCTTTGAGTAGCCTTGGGTATGTCTGTGTTACAGCTTTGAGTAGCCTTGGGTATGCCTGTGTCAGCTTTGAGTAGCCTTGGGTATGTCTGTGTTACAGCTTTGAGTAGCCTTGGGTATGTCTGTGTCAGCTTTGAGTAGCCTTGGGTATGTCTGTGTCAGCTTTGAGTAGCCTTGGGTATGTCTGTGTCAGCTTTGAGTAGCCTTGGGTATGTCTGTGTTACAGCTTTGAGTAGCCTTGGGTATGTCTGTGTTACAGCTTTGAGTAGCCTTGGGTATGTCTGTGTTACAGCTTTGAGTAGCCTTGGGTATGTCTGTGTCAGCTTTGAGTAGCCTTGGGTATGTCTGTGTTACAGCTTTGAGTAGCCTTGGGTATGTCTGTGTTACAGCTTTGAGTAGCCTTGGGTATGTCTGTGTCAGCTTTGAGTAGCCTTGGGTATGTCTGTGTTACAGCTTTGAGTAGCCTTGGGTATGCCTGTGTCAGCTTTGAGTAGCCTTGGGTATGTCTGTGTTACAGCTTTGAGTAGCCTTGGGTATGCCTGTGTCAGCTTTGAGTAGCCTTGGGTATGTCTGTGTTACAGCTTTGAGTAGCCTTGGGTATGTCTGTGTCAGCTTTGAGTAGCCTTGGGTATGTCTGTGTCAGCTTTGAGTAGCCTTGGGTATGTCTGTGTCAGCTTTGAGTAGCCTTGGGTATGTCTGTGTTACAGCTTTGAGTAGCCTTGGGTATGCCTGTGTCAGCTTTGAGTAGCCTTGGGTATGTCTGTATCAGATTCGCACATCTTTATTAGGGATATTTTCAGCTATTTTTCCTTGCAAATTTCTTCAAGCTCTGTTAAGTTAGATGGGGAGCGGAGTTGAACAGCAATCCTCAAGTCTTTCCAAAGACTTTCAAGTCACTCAAGAACTTTCACATTCTTGTTCTGAAGCCATTCCACCGTTGCTTTGCTTAATGCCTGGGGCCGTTGTCTTGTTGGAACGTAAATCTTCCTCAGTCTAAGGTTGTTTTGCACTCTGAAGCAGGTTCTCATCAGGGATTTGGCTGCATTTGTCTCTATTCATTGTTTCCTCTATCCTTACCAGTCTCCCAGTCCCTGCTGCCACCACCATGCTTCACGGTAGGGATGGTGCCACCATCATGCTTCACGGTAGGGATGGTGCCAGGTTTCCTCCAGACGTGACGCTTGGCATACAGACCAAAGAGTTCAATCTTGGTTTCATCAGACCAGAGAATCTTGTTTCTCATGGTCTGAGAGTCTTTAGGTGCCTTTTGGAAAACTCCAAGTGGGCTGTTTTACTGAGGAGTGGCTTCCGTCTGGCCAATCTACCATAAAGGCCTGATTGGTGGAATGCTGCAGAGATGGTTGTCCTTCTGGAAGGTTCTCCCATCTCCACAGAGGGACTCTAGAGCACTGTCAGGGTGACCATTGGGTTCTTGGTCACCTCCCTGACCAAGGCCTTTCAGTGCCGATTGCTCAGTTTGGCCGGGCGGCCAGCTCTTGGATAAGTCATGGTGGTTCCACACTTCTTCCATTTAAGAATGATGGAGGCCACTTCTTGGGGACCTTCAATGCTACATAAATGTTTTGGTACCCATCCCCAAATCTGTGCCTCGACACAATCCTGTCTCGTAGCTCTACAGACAATTCTGTTGACCTCATAGCTTGGTTTTTGCTCTGACATGCACTGTCAACTGTGTGACCTTATCTAGACAGGTGTGTGCCTTTCCAATTGAATTTACCACAGGTGGACTCCAATCAAGTTGTAGAAACATCTCAAGGATGAGCAATGGAAACAGGCTGCACCTGAGCTCAATTTCCAGTCTCATAGCAAAGGGTCTGAATACTTATTTAGATAAGATATTTATTTTGTTTATTTTTAATACATTTGCAAAAAATGTATTAAAATGCTTTTTCATTATGGAGTATAATGTGTAGATTGCGGACAGAAAAAAATTTGAATCAATTTTAGAATAAGGCATGTTTTGCCACTAATATAAAATACCAGTGACTTCCATTGTTCCACAGAGAGCATTGCTCACCTGTCTCCACTGCAGTTACCATGGCTGGGTTGTCAAAGAAGCCAGTGAGGAGGCGTCGCCCACAGGGGAACCAACAGGCATCTCGCACCGCCCGTGAGTGGGAGGAGTATACCATTAGGCACCACCCACTCTCTGCACATTCCCAAATCTGTAGCACATGGGGTGTATTCATTAGTGAACACCGTAGCAACATATTTTCCTACGAAAACAAGAGTTTCTTATTGGACAAATTCAAGTAGGGCTCTCACCGTTTGGTTCTTAGTGTTTGGTTCTGTTTGGTTCCTAGTGAATACACCCTTGAACACAGTGCAGTGGTTAATTAGACATTAGTCAGGCACTTTATCAGTTGTAATGGGAATTCACATCCACGGCACAGAGAGAGCACAAAGAGGCTTTTCATCACATTATTCTGTATCAGAAAATGAATGTTCTTTAAGAAGGTGTTGCATTCACACTACGGCTAAATAATCAGCAATATGGGGGCTTTCAGTCTTTGTTACCAGAGCCTGGACAATTTCTCTATAAATTACATGGGGGGAAAAGAAAAATGCTCTATAATACATTGATACTCATTAGTTTCTTTTGCAGTTCTTCACTTCAAATAAAATCGGCCTACATTAAAAAGGATCGCCTCGGTTCTTTTATTCAACAAGTTGGGACATATTCTTTCCCTCCTCTGGTGTAACAACCATTTTAGCACTGAAACACATAGAGGCCTACTCACAATGGTAATAAACTCTGTTGTTCGAACGATGAGGGTAAACACCTTACAGCTGCACCACCCGTTTTTGGCTATGACATCACACAGAGCAGGGCAACTTCCTGCTTAGAGACATCATCATCAACATAAACAATAACAACAGGATTGAAATATGCCAAGATGGACACTACTGGCATATTGTAACATGTGCCCTTTCTGAAAGCATCCATTTTGTTGTTGTTGATTTCTTAAAGAGGAAGTTGCCAGCCCCACTGTCAAATTGCTCAGTCTACCTATAATGTTTATGCAGGAGGGATATTAAAACAACTATCCACTGTAGAGCAAGCATCTTCAAAAGGCATTTGCCTCCAAGAGCGCATTGGCTCAAGGGTTTAATGCTAAATTAAGTCCACAAGCAAACCCTCAAACTAACTACAAAACATGTCTGCCTCGATCAACGGCTTTGGCATTTGGTGGACAGCTAGCTACAAAACATGTCTGCCTCCTAGATTAACGGCTTTGTTGGACAGCCAGAGCTATTTGTGATGGATCTTCGCTGTCATGAGCAGGTGAGCCAGAGGCAGACCCTGTGATGATATGACAGGACCACTGGTTTAATAAGTCCTGTCCATCTCTTTTCATCTTGAGGTGCTCTACCGTCTCATCTAGTGCAATCAGGACTCAGAACACACAAAGAACCGATACCTAAAAAGAACTGAAGCTAGCCACAGCCGTTAATGCCTTTCCACACAGTTATTTTTTTTTACCAAGAGGAAAAGCAAAGATACTAAGCCTGAGGCATATGAAAGGAAACATCTACTAACAAGGTGTTTGACATCCACAGTTGAGTGACATCTATTACAAGTTGCATAAGAGATCCAAAAAATGACATGCTCTTTTCAGACGGAGTGCATGAATGTCAACATGAAGGCAATCAAGCTAATGGAGGAAATCCACACCTAGTAGGATCACGCTGAGATAATGATCTGGCTAGCTGGCAGCGACCTAGAAACCGGAGTAAAATCCATGGGCTGGTGTACAGCACAGACAATCTCACATCCTCTTTACTGGCTCCCACATCGGGAGCCTCAGGGAGCCACACAGTCCTTTAGGATGGCAGTGGATTACTTTAGAGGTGGATAGAGGACAATCTGAACCTCTGTATTCGCCTCTCACTTTGGCTGGGAAACAAACAAACACATATGCAACACAAACTGACAGGCCTGCATTAAAAGGGACAGTTTGGGTATATCATGTTTAACATGCTTATTGAATTTTTTATTATCTTCTCTTGACATTCTCATTATCTATGTTGATGAATACAGTATATTGGATTATGTAGCCTACATATTTATGTCTATAGTAGCTTATGTTATAACTTTGGGATTTGCTATTTCCGCATTTTTTTATTACAATGTACTTTTTTCTGCTGCTAAATCTGCTAATGTTAGTAAAAGCCTTTAATGTTTTTTGCATCTGGATCACACTGCTCTTGATATACACTCAGTTTATTAGGTACACCACCACGTTTGCGAAAATGGTTCACTCCTCTTTACAGTGAGTCACGTGGCCGTAGCTTGCGATAGAAAGCATGCAGACAGGCATTGAGGCATTCAGTTACTGTTCGATTGAACGTTAGAATGGGCAAAACGAGTGACCTAAGCGACATTGAGTGTGGCATGATTGTCGCTGTCAGGCACACCGGTTCCAGTATCTCAGAAACAGACGGCCTCCTGGGCTTTTCACACACGCGAGTGTCTAAGGGTTTACTGAGAATGGACAAACAAAAAACATCCAGTCAGCGGCAGTCCTGTGGGTGAAAACAGCTCGTTGATGAGAGGTTGAAGGAGAAGGATAAGAATAACAGAGGCATCTGCCAGTCCCTTTGGTCTAATCTCCCTGGGCAATGTTCTAAAGTTGAGTGGCTGGTCTCCTGTGTGTGAAGGCCGAAACGAAAGATGAGAAGTTTCTATGCCCTAGCATATCCACACCCACAGAGGGGCTGTGAAGATCTACAGTATGAGTCAGTTCTGTCTCCCTCTATTTCACGATTGAACACGGTACTGTACTGTACGGAGCATAAAACGAGAAAGGCATGACAGCTCCCATACTTCACAGAGAGAGAGAGAGTCAACAGGATGTGTGACACGTCAATCCAGGAACAAGCTATTCCAAACAGAATTCCCAAGAACCTTATGGGAATATTTTTGGAAATTTAAAGCCGTAATAAGGACATTTTGAGGGAATGCCTAAGCAAAAATTAAGACACAAATAGAGCAGAAAATAAGTGGAGTAAAATAACTACACAACGCTATATCCATCCCTATCATGAACAACAGCAACAGTAACATCTAAAGAAGTGTCGCATACTAGTCTTTGTAAGGGAAACACTGCCATCTTAAGCATAAATTCTGACAGTAGGTGTACTGTAATGTGTACTGTAGAGAATGAATGCTTGATGGTTTGCAACATTTTCCATTTTACTGGTCACTTCAAGTCCTTGTAAATGACTCATTCTTTAAAATCAGCCTCCTAATGTGCTCTAAGTAATGAAAATACAATTGGTATTCATGCCATCCACCTAAACACTGGCAAAAAAACCTACTGTAACCATGGTGACTGTCTACAGCTACAAACATAACTCTTCCCTGTCACCAAAAGTATTTGTTACATTTTGAATGCTTAGCAGGACAGGAAAATGGTCTGATTCAAACACTTATCAATAAAAAAATCCCTGGTCATCCCTACTGCTTCTTCTCTGGCAGAATCACTAAACATGAATGCTTCATTTGTAAAATATGTCTGAGTGTTGGAGTGTGCCCCTGGCTTTCAGGAAATACAACAACAAAAAAAAACATCTGGTTTGCTTAATATAAGGAATTAGAAATTATTTTTATTTTACTTTTACTTTTGATACTTAAGTATATTTAAAGCTAAAAAAAATGTAGACTTTTACTCAAGTAGTATTTTACTTGCCGACTTTCCCTCAAGTAATTCTCTAGTAGGGCAACTTTACTTTGACTTTTTCCACAACTGCCTGTGTCCCCTACAGTCATGTCCCGCCTTCCTCAGCTTGGCTCATGTCTTTGTTTGGGTTTAATTGGATGAACATTACAATATTTACACATTGCATATTCCAATTGGATGCCCCATTCAAATAATTTGTGAGATTGATCCATTTAAGACCGTTTATCATACGAACAATAAATATTGATCTGAGTAAATTCATTTCTATCCTCAAATAGGTTTTCTTTAAATAATTGGATAAAGGAATCCAATATGAATATATAGTGTCATTAACTGATTTGATGCCGAGATACAGACACACAAATACCTCACAAGCCGTGCCATCTGTTTCTAAACTAGTTTGCCAGGTGCCAGAGGAGGAGGGAGCCTTGCAGCGGTACACTTGTACTCCTGAATGAATAGAAAAGACTCATCATGAATATTTAAATTGTTAATTATACCGAGCCAATTGGATAGCAGGCAGCTAATGCTCTCTGGCACTGTGCGGGGGGACCCAATTTCCTCTGGATCTAAATATTGAAATATTTTGTTGTCTGCACCTGCAGCACTTGACCTTTGAGAAGATGAATAGATAGCTGGTTTTGGACTTCCAGGGTCTTATTCATTGGGGCTCTCATACAATTTGCATTTGCATTTTAGTAATTTAGCAGACACTCTTATCCAGAGTGATTTACAGTTACCTAGGTGGGACAACCACATACACTACACGACCAAAAGTATGTTGACACCTGCTCGTCAAACATCTCATTCTAAAATCATGGGCATTAATATGGAGTTGGTCCCGCCTTTGCTGCTATAACAGCCTCCACTTTTCTGGGTAGGCTTTCCACTAGATGTTGTAACATTGCTGTGGGGACTTGCTTTCATTCAGCCACAAGAGCATTAATGAGGTCGGGCACTGATGTCGGGCGATAAGTCCTGGCTCGCAGTTGTCATTCCAATTCATCCCAAAGGTGTTCCATGGGGTTGAGGTCAGGGCTCTGTACAGGCCAATCTAAAAAATAAAAATATACTGTATACATATATATTTTTTTGTTGATCAATCTAATATTTATATATATCTTAATTCCATTCTTTTACATTTAGATTTGTGCGTATTGTTGTGAATCATTTTTAGATAATACTGCACAGTTAGATACAGTACTACTGCACTGTTGGAGCTAGGAACACAAGCTTTTCACTACACCCGCAATAACATCTGCTAAATATGTGTAGTTGACCAATAAAATTTGATTTGATTATAGTTCTTCCACACCAATCTCAGCAAACCATTTCTGTATGGACCTCGCTTTGTGCACGGGGGCATTGTCATGCTGAAACAGGAACGGGCCTTCCCCAAACTGTTGCCACAAAGCTGGAAGTACAGAATGGTCTAGAATGTCATTGTACACTGTAGCGTTAAGACTTCTCTTCACTGGAACTAAGGGGCCTAGCCCGAACCATGAAAAACAGCCTCAAACCATTTTTCCTCCTCCACCAAACCACCAAATTAGCTGTTATTCTGAAGTGGAAACGTCTAGGAACAGCAATGGCTCAACCACAAAGTAGTAGGCCACACTCCCCATGCGCAATGCCAAGCATCGTCTGGAGTGGTGTAAAGCTCAACGCCATTCTGGAGCAGTGGAAACGCATTCTCTGGAATGATGAATCAGCTTCACCATCTGGCAGTTCGATGAATGAATCTGGGTTTGGCGGATGCCAGGAGAACGCTACCTGCCCGATTACATAGTGCCAACTATAAAGTTTGGTGGATTAGGAATAATGGTCTGGGGCTGTTTTTCATGGTTTGAGCTAGGCCCCTTAGTTCCAGTGGCGGGAAATCTTAACGCTATATAGCATACAATGACATTCTAGATGATTCTGTGCTTCCAACTTTGTTGGCCTTTTCCTATTTCAGTATGACAATGCCCCTGTGCACAAAGCGAGGTCCATACAGAAATTATTTGTTTAGATCGGTGTGGAAGAACTTGACTGGCCTGCACAGAGCCCTGACCTCAACTCCATGGAACACCTTTGGGATGAATTGGAACGCCGACTGCGAGCCAGGCCTAATCGCCAAACATCAGTCCCCCACCTTACTAATGCTCTTGTGGCTGAATGAAAGCAAGTCTCTGCAGCAATGTTCCAACATCTAGTGGAAAGCCTTCCCAGAAGAGTGGAGGCTGTTATAGCAGCAAGGTCTAACTCCATATCAATGCCCATGACACTGGAATGAAATGCTCGACGAGCAGGTGTCCATATACTTTTGAATATGTATGGTAGTTACCAGCAAAGTCAGTGATAGTAGGAGGGGGGGTGGGGGGGGGGGGTTAGTTAACGGAAGGCAAGGGTGTTATTTATTCATTTTATTTATTGGGGGAAAGGTGGAGGGGGTTCCAAGGGGAGGGGCTGGGGGAGTTTTTAAGATACTCTCTGAAGAGGTAGGTTTTCAGACGATTTTCAGAAGATGGGCAGGGAGTGCTGTCCTAGCTTCAGGGGGAAGCTGGTTCCACCATTGGGGTGCCAGAACAGAGAAGAGCGTTGACTGGGCAGAGCGGGAGCTGCCCTCCCGTAGGGGTTTGAGGGCTAAGAGACCAGAGGTGGCAGAACGGAGTGCTCGGGTTGTGGTGTAGGGTTTGAGCATAGCCTGAAGGTAGGGAGGGGCAGTTCCTCTTGCTGCTCCATAGGCAAGTACCATGGTCCTGTAGTGGATGCGCGCTTTGACTGAAAGCCAGTGGAGTGTGGGGAGGAGCAGGGTGGCATTGGTGAACTTGGGAACGTTGAACACCAGGCAGGCGTGTGGTGTTCTGGATAAGTTACAAGGGTTTGTGGGTTTGATGGCACAAGCCGGGAGAAAAATGTTTTGCAACAGGAAACAGAAATACATTTTTCTTATTGGTAAAGTTCAGCTAGTCCTTCCAGGTTTCATTCCGTTTTCCTCCATTTGGTGCCTAATGAATACAACCCTGGTGAAATGTGGTATGGAGGAGTGCAGGAAAGGGTAGCCCATGGGTCCTGACACACATTGTTCTGACAGTGACACAGGTGTTTCTAAAGGCAGCATGTCTCTGTCTGTCTTCATCTCACTGCAAGGGGGTTATCATCCAGCTTACCACTGAGCCACTTCAATTGAATGTCAGATAACCTGTACACTGTGATTGCCCACTTACCTGCCCCTCGGACTAACACAAGTCTGAAATGATGTCGTGTGTCGGCTATGATTTATGCTACCACGCGTATGACCAAAAACATGGAGCACTCGCTCACACAGACAGACAGATACAGACACACACACACTTTGCCACATCCATTACCATCGTCATCATCCTTATCCTCACAGTTACCTTGACAGTCTTATCCATGGAGGCAGACACTAGGAGATGGTCAGTAACCTGGAGACAGGGGACCTGTCAGACATGACGTTGGTTTCCAAAGACGTTGGTTCTTCTCTCTCTCCTGGTGTGGCCAACCTCTGGGGAATGTATGGCCTGACACCAAGTGCTGCAGCCTGATGCCTCTTCACTGTTGTCATGATATTTACATGATCATGGAGTTGGGGAGTAGGGTATGGTTTTGAGTTTGAACTGCTATCCACCATCGCTGAGAGACCCAACGGAGGGGGATAATTCTCCCTGTGATGTTTTAACACTGTCCCACCACCACCAACGCATTGTCCTATTCAAGTTGTTTGTAGTGGGGGGCTGTGTAATGGTCCATGGAAGTTAGAACCCAACGATTTCTGTTTTCTTTGGTACGGCCTGATATCATCCATGGAAAAGTTGGCAAGCGGAGGGAGCTCCTCGTCCTTCTCCTCATCCTGGTCAGAATCCTCATAGGCCACTAGTGAGGTCATTGTCCTTTCCCCAGAACCTTGTGCGATGTCAATTAAAGAACACAGAGACAGGTATAGAACCGTTTCAAATAATCCTACTACAAACTCTGTCCATCTGCAATTCCCTCCCTAATTCCATCCACTCTGGATAAGCAATAACTTAATAAGAGACACTATTAGAGTGACACCTGCTGGAGTGAAGTATAGCACACCAGTCTAAAATATATTATTTATAGAGGGTACAAAACATTAGGAACATCTGTTCTTTCCATGAAATAAACGGACCAGGTGAAAGCTATGATCCTCTTTTGATGTCACCCGTTAAATTCACTGCAAATCAGTGTAGACGAAGGGGAGGAGACAAGTTAAATACAGATTTTCAAGCCTTAAGAAACAACTGAGACATGGGTTGTGTATGTGTGCCATTCGGAGGGTGAATGGGCAAGACAAAAGGATTTAAGAGCCTTTGAAAGGGATATGGCAATAGGTGACAGGCACACCGGTTTGAGTGTGTCAAGAACCGCAACACTTCACGCTCAACAGTTTCCTGTGTGTATCAAGAATGTCCCAAAGGACATCCAGCCAACTTGACTCCACTGTGGGAAGCATTGGAGTCAACATGGGCCAGCATCCCTGTGGAATGCTTTCGATACCTTGTAAATGCTCTGACGAATTGTGGCTGCTCTGAGGGCAAAGGGAGGTGCAACGCAATAAGGCAGGTGTTCCTAATGTTTTGTACACTCAGGTATTTTGTACAGATCCTTGTGACATTTAAAAAATATATAGATCTCTTCACGGTATCTCTGCGCATTCAAATTGCCATCCGATAAAATGTAAATGCGTTTGTTGTGCGTAGCTTATGCTTGCCCATACCTTAACCTCACCGCCACCATGGGGCACTCTGTTCACAATGTTGACATCAGCAAACCACTAGCCCACACTACACCATGCACGTGGTCCGCTGTTGTGAGGCCGGTTGGACGTACTGCCAAATTCTCTAAAATGATGTTGGAGGCGGCATATGGTAGAGAAATTAACATGAAATGATCTGCCAACAGCTCTGGTGGACATTCCTGCAGTCAGCATTCCAATTGCACGCTCCCTCAACTTGAGACATCTGTGACATTGTGTTGTGTGACAAAACTTCAGATTTTAGAATGGCCTTTTATTGTCCCCGGCACAAGGTGCGCCTGTGTAATGATCATGCTGTTTAATCAGCTTCTTGATATTGGCCACAAGGGACCAGTAAACGGTGAAACTTCTGTGACTGAGGACAGGTCTTCTGAACAAGACTCACAAACAGTTGGCCACCATATAATCAGGTAAACTCAGTTCTTACTTAAAGTTTAAGTTTGTGTGATTTGCTTCAGGAGTTCTTCCTCAGCAATAGAAGCACCAAGGAGGTCTCTCCAAATTTTAAACGAACTGAAAGATATTGGGAGCTTTTGAATTCAATAAATGCATGCATGAATGTCAAGGAAAAAGCTTTGGGGGTTGCAATAATTAAGTAAAGAATAAGTAGAAATATTTGTGTGGGCATTGTGGATTGGGAGTTGTGTGCTTCATCGGTGTCGGGTGGCTTAGTTGGGTGCATGATTGGCCTGTCTGAATTGGGATTGTTTTGTCTGATTCTATCTGACGGGACAAGTCTGTTCAGGATCTGTCTGGGTTTGTGCGCAAACACAGCCCATTCAGCTTGATCAGTTGGTCCGAGTTGGATGAGTCATTCAGTTCATCCTGCTTGCTGTGCAGCTCATCTGGAGAATTTATTCAGTATGGTTCAGTGCATCTGTTTGCCCTGCTGGCTGGTGTGCTTGATTCACTTTGGAGTGGCGGCTGTCTGTCTGCATGGTCAGCACAAATGAATAGGAAAATCCTACGATAACGCTGACTCGATTTAGCGGAGGTCTGAATTGGGTAGGTCACTCACAATACCGCTTCGGCTCAATTTAGCGAAGGTCTGCCTGGGTGAGTGTGTAGCCTACGGTAACGCTTTGACCCGATTTGGCAAAGGTCTGTTTTGGTAGGTGAAAAATCCTGTATAATAACGCCTACTTGTGTTGGGGGAAGTGTATCCGGGAGGGGCTGAATTTGCAGGTCGTTTTAGGAAAAAACGTGAGTAAAAGTGTGAAAGTGAGTGTGAAAGTTGCCTGTCCTTGGTGGGGAGGGATTGCACAACCTTCCTGGGACGTCACTTAAGTGTGGCCTGGCAGGAAGGACACATTTGATCCTGCACTAGGAGAGGGGAGTGTAAATAATACAGTGCCTTGCAAAAAGTATTCATCCTTGGCGTTTTTCCTATTTTGTTGCATTACAATCTGTAATTTAAATTGAATTTTATTTGGATTTCATGTAATGGATATACACAAAATAGTCCAAATTGGTGAAATGAAATGGAAAAAAAAAACATGTTTCAAAAAATTCTAAAAAATACACAACAGAAAAGTGGTGCGTGCATATCTAT
Source organism: Oncorhynchus clarkii lewisi (assembly GCF_045791955.1). Lineage (NCBI taxonomy): Eukaryota > Metazoa > Chordata > Actinopteri > Salmoniformes > Salmonidae > Oncorhynchus > Oncorhynchus clarkii. The sequence continues at coordinate 56,486,422 of NC_092165.1, read as the reverse complement.
TCACACCTTTGCTATTAAGCCCCTAAATAAGATCTGGTGCAACCAATTACCTTCAGAAGTCACGTAATTAGTTAAATAAAGTCCACCTGTGTGCAATCTAAGTGTCACATGATCTCAGTATATATCAACTTGTTCTGAAAGGCCACAGGGTCTCCAACACCACAAAGCAAGCAGCACCACCAAGCAAGCAAGCAAGCAAGCAAGCAAGCAAGCAGCACCAAGCAAGCAAGCAAGCAGCACCATGAAGATCAAGGAGCTCTCCAAACAGGTCAGGGACAAAGTTGTGGAGAAGTACAGATCAGGGTTGGGTTATAAAAAAAATTGAACATCCCACAGAGCACCATTAAATCCATTATAAAAAATTGGAAAGAATATGGCACCACAACAAACCTGCCAAGAGAGGGCCACCCACCAAAACTCACAGACCAGGCAAGGAGGGCATTAATCAGAGAGGCAACAAAGAGACCAAAGATAACACTGAAGGAGCTGCAAAGCTCCACAGTGGAGATTGGAGTATCTGTCCATAGGACAACTTTAAGCCGTACACTCCACAGAGCTGGGCTTTACAGAAGAGTGTCCAGAAAAAAGCCATTGCTTTAAAGAAAAAAAATAAGCAAACACGTTTGGTGTTCGCCAAAAGGCATATGTGGGGGACTCCCCAAACATATGGAAGAAGGTACTCTGGACAGATGAGACTAAAATTGAGCTTTTTTTGATTTTGATAATTTTGGTAATTATCAATAATAGTGATATTTGAGGTGATTTACTAGAATAAGACATTAAGTCATCCGTATTCTCCAGTAATACATTTGCAGACATAGTATAGTATAGGTTCTAAGACAAGGTATAATTAGTGCCGTGACTAATTAATTATTATCCGGGGAAGTGGGTAGCCCAACCTTGGAAAATAGTTAATAGAAGGTGTGTATTATAGAAGGGAGGGGTAACAATGAATTAGCAAAGAGGTTACTAAACCTAAAATTAACTTTAAAATGTTTTAGTTAGTTTATGAACATTGTGGTGGTTGGCAAAACAATCAGAGACAACCACAGGGCCCTGTGAACCCATGGGCGGGGCCTAATCAGGGATACTAGGGATGCCCGGAGAATCCTACAGGGGAAGGTCAGCTGATCAAGAACCTATGCTGCAGGTTCAAAGAGAGAACAGAGGCACACCCACAATGATAGATACTGGAGCCACTTACACATGTGTAAATCCAAATTATGCCTCTCATCTCCCAATGTCTGGAAAATATGCCAAAAATATAGGATTCTCAGGACAAACACAGCTAATTCCAATGACAGCTCCAGTTTGTCTAACAGCTGATGGTAGATCAACAATTCTCCCTATTATAGTGTCAGAACAAACTCTGATTAAGTCAAGGGAAGAGATGTAGACTAGTGAAGGTAACAAAAGACAGTCAATTGGAAATTAAGAATTTTGAATTTGAATTGTTTGGCTTGATTAAGAATTGGCTGATGTATTTTCAGGTTAATCTTAAAATAATAGATGTTTAATGAGTGTGAAGCTGTGGTTAGTGATAAAAATATAGTCATTGATAAGGAGGATTGGTGTAAACGTAATGAGTATCTGAATGGTAATATGTTATTAGTGCCTTTATATAGCACTCTAACGATGCGATATTTTAGTCATTTGAAAATATGAGGTTTCAATACAAGGGTAAAGGATGAGTATAGGGATTGAGCATTGAGATTGTAAAAAAAGATTAGCTGCGGTTGAAAGCAAGGAGGTAGTGGGACATTTGAAGTAGAGGTATGAGAAACATTCTTTGACAATTTTTGATTATTGTGGCTTGGTTTCCATTACGTGGAGCAGTGTTCAGTAATACAAGTAGAATGAAATTAGTATTGACTGTCAAGCTGATTAGACAGCATCAACTTTTTGAAGGGTCTACATTTGTTAAATAACAGTTTTGTATTTTACTAACCTAATGCAACATGTTAAACTGAAAAGATTACTGGAAAGGGGTTTTCGGATTGTTTATTTTCAATTCAGTTTTAAAATGGGTATGCAGTAGGATGGAAATGTTTTGAAAGGTTTTTAAATGGTTTCTGAAGGTCATGGAAAGAAAAGGGAGAGGAAATATTTTAATGGTGTCGAATTCCCTGTATCCTGACTTTCTGATGAGGCCTGATCAATCTCACTAGAAATGATTGAAACCGGTGGGATTTCATTAGAAAATGAATGAAAAACACCAGTTTCAAATTCAAATTCAAATTGCACCATTACTTTGAGATACTATTACTTCCTTAGGGACTTATAAAAAATTGTCATTCTAAAGTTGATTAGTTATTCGAATCTGTTTATTTTTATTTAACATGATGTTTTTGAATCACGTGTTCATAGGGAAAATGACCCGTTTCCTGGGGTCCTGGTCTTTGGGTAAATCTATAATATGTACTTTGTTCAGTCTGCATATAGAAGGGAAAATATATGTCAATAAGGGATGACAGTTACTCCAAATGGATTGTGATAAATGTATTGATGATTTTGTTTTTTGTTTTTGTTTCCATACAAATTTCACCAGATTGGATTTATGGAGTGTGGGATTCTAGGAGGGGTTAGGGTGATAACTTTATGATCTGGTAACTCTTCCGAGAGGTCGCCAGTAGAATAAAGGAGTTATCATAGACGGTGACGTCATATCGTGTCTTAACGCATGGTTGGAATCATTTGACCACAGTGTGTGTACACCTCAAACCCCTCTCTTCCGGCTGGAGAAAGAGCGACAAAGGCGCGCAATACGACAGTGACTTTTATCACTTCTATCTGAGTCTACACACTGCCAACAGTTTGGACTAAGTATGCATTGAGATACTGATCTTTCATTACCAGGCCACTTATGACAGGAAAACAGGAACAAAGGGGGGCTGTAATGAGAATAGTTATTACTGGCACTAAAAGGTTTTGTTTATAAATGTACATTTTAATAGGGATGATGTGTGCTAAGTTGAGAAGGTTGAATTTGAGTTAACTAAGGACTGTTATTCTGAATTTGGGTTGGATAATTCATTAAATGTTTTAGTTATGATTTGGATATAGCAAGAGAGAGTTGCTTTTGAACGATGAGGGTTGGGGGCACTGTTTAAAAGTATTAGGCCTAGGGAAGCTCTGGAAACCTTGTCTCTAAGTATCCTTTGATAGGGAGGTTGTTAGAACTAGCTTGGGTTAACTTCTTGGTGACAGGGGGGCAGTATTGAGTAGCTTGGATGAATAAGGTGCCCAGAGTAAACTGCCTGCTACTCTGTCCCAGATGCTAATATATGCATATTATTAGTAGTATTGGATAGAAAACACTCTAAAGTTTCTAAAACTGTTTGAATGATGTCTGTGAGTATAACATAACTCATATGGCAGGTGAAAACCTGAGACAAATTCAACCAGGAAGTGGGAAATCTGAGGTTTGTAGTTTAATTTAAGTGATTGCCTATCCAATATGCTGTGTCTATGCGGCCAGATTGCACTTCCCAAGGCTTCCAGCAGATGTCAACAGTCTTTAGAAAGTTGTTTGAGGCTTCTATTGTGGAAGGGGGTCGAATAAGAGCTGTTTCAACAAGTGGACTGGGCTGTGGCCAATCAGTTGTTTACTATGCGGTCACGCAGGCGCGCTGTTCCTTCTTTTTCCTCTGTAATGAATACGCTATTGTCCGGTTGGAATATTATTGAAGATTTATTATAAAAAGACCCTAAGGATTGATTGTAAAGATCGTTTGACATGTTTCTACAAACTGTAATGGAACTCTTTTGACTTTTCGTCTGGATTTTGCACTCGCGCATTGTGCCTTTGTAATAGTGAACTAAATGCACGAACAAAACTGAGGTATTTGGAATATAGACGTAATCGAACAAAACAAAAATGTATTGTGGAAGTGGGAGTCCTGGGAGTACATTCTGACGAAGATCAGCAAAGGTAATTGAAGATTTATAATGCTATTTATGACTTGTTTTGACTCCACAACTTGGCGGGTAACTGTGGCTTACTTTTGTGGCTGAATACTGTTCTCAGATTATTGAATACTGTGCTTTTGCCGTAAAGCTTTTTTGAAATCTGACAGCGGTTGCATTGAGAGCCAGTTTATCTTGAATTCTATGCAAAACATGTATCTTTCATCAAAGTTTATGATGAGTATTTCTGTTATTCGATGTGGCTCTCTGCAATTTCTCCGGATGTTTTGGAGGCATTTCTGAACATGGCGCCAATGTAAACTGAGGTTTTTGGATATAAATATGAACTTGATCGAACAACACATACATGTATTGTGTAACATTGAGTCCTGGGAGTGTCATCTGATGAAGATCGTCAAAGGTTAGTGATTAATTTTATATATATTTCTGCTTTTTGTGACACCTCTCTTTGGTTGGAAAATGGCTGAATGATTTCTGTGACTAGTTGCTGACCTAACATAATGATATGTTCTGCTTTCGCCGAAAAGCCTTTTTGAAATCGGACACTGTGGTTGGATTAACGAGAAGTGTATCTTTAATGGTGTAAAATACTTATATGGTTGAGGAATTTTAATTATGAGATTTCTGTTGTTTTGAATTTGGCGCCCTGCAATTTCACTGGCAGTTGGCGAGGTGGGACGCTAGCGTCCCGAACGATCCCAGAGAGGTTAACATAAAGGTTTTAGTTTTTTGTTTCTTTTGTTTTACTATGTCATCAGAATTTTTTTGTTAACTTGTTGTCACTTCTTCTTCTTTGTCACGACTTCGACGTCACCGGCCTTCAAGCCATCGCCGATCCACTTTTCATTTTCCATTTGTTTTGTCTTTGTCACACCTGATTTCAATTCCCCAATTACATGTTCATTATTTAACCCTCTGTTTTCCCCATGTTTTTTGTGCGTGTTTGTTTTTTGTAAGTTCGGTCCATTGTTTGTGGGCCTGGTGTTACTTCATGTATTTTGATATTTTGAGTAAATTTCCTTGTGTTACTCATCTCTGCTGTCCTGCGCCTGACTCCTCTGCACCAGCTACACCCAGATACTTACAATTGCATTGATAAATAGAGATGGCAGGATGATATGATATAATTAATTGCATATAATGTTTATAGTCTTCAGTGTTTGTCTGGTCCACACACAGTACTCCTTACAGCACCTGCAGTGGTAAAGATCGCCATGTCTCTCCTCGGTGGGTGCATAGTTCTCACGTGAAGTGAGGTCCAGCTGTATAATGGGTGAGCTTGAAAGAAAGAGAGAGAGAGAGAGAGAGAGAGAGACTAGATTCCAGTGTAGACATGCAGATGGGTTGGGTCAGAGTTACGCTATTGAGGCAATCTACCTCTCATCCATTTTAACAATTTTATCTCCAGTTTCTCATTCACATTGGTGAGTCAGGACCAAACATCTCCTTTCACATATAGTGTTAAAGCATGTGCATTTCTTAATCTCGGGCAAGGCCATCTCAGTTATGTAGAATACAAGAAAAATAATAAAACAATGAACTAAACATCATAAACCCTTATAATGTTAATCTCAATATGATACCTAAACATATTGCCCTCCCTCACTGACACCTCTCGGACAACTATATTTGACATAAGTGAAAAACCTGTCAGAGGATTGAGGACAAAGCCTATGTCACATACATGTATAGAGTGAAGAGATATTCAGAAGGTCTAACATCATTTATCATTCAGCAACTGTTACATTGAGTACATGGTTATATTCTGTTATACTCTGTACCAGTTTCAACTGTTCTGCCTGCGGCTCTGGAATCCTGACCTGTTCACCGGACGTGCTACCTGTCCCAGACCTGCTGTTTTCAACTCTCTAGATACAGCAGGAGTGGTAGAGATACTCTTAATGATCGGCTATGAAAAGCCAACTGACATTTACTCCTGAGGTGCTGACTTGCTGCACCCTCGACAACTACTGTGATTATTATTATTTGACCATGCTGGTCATTTTTGAACATTTGAACATCAAGGCCATGTTCTGTTATAATCTCCACCCCGCACAGCCAGAAGAGGACTGGCCACCCCACATAGCCTGGTTCCTCTCTAGGTTTCATCCTAGGTTTTGGCCATTTTAGGGAGTTTTTCCTAGCTACCGTGCTTCTACACCTGCATTGCTTGCTGTTTGGGGTTTTAGGTTGGGTTTCTGTACAGCACTTTGAGATATCAGCTGATGTACGAAGGGCTATATAAATAAAATTGATTTGATCTATGCATAGCCACTTTAATAACTCTACCTACATGTACATAATTACCTGTTACCCCGACACGGTTCCTCCCGCACATTGACACATTGACTCTGTACGGGTACCCCATGTATATAGCCCCGCTATTGTTATTTACTGCTGCTCTTTAATGATTTGTTATTCTTCTCTCTTACTTTTTGGAGGGATTTTCTTAAAACTGCATTGTTGATTAAGGGCTTGTAAGCAAGCATTTCACTGTAAGATCTATGTCTGTTTTATTTGGCGCATGTGACAAATACATAAAAAATAAATAAAAATGTATGCACCTAAAATGTGGATGCGATCCGCAAACCCAATCTTTAAGAAGAATCCCCTCTGTCCATTAACCCATTCACCTTAGTTAGCTAGCTGGCTATTACGCTGCGTTCATAACCAAGTAGGAAGGTGGTATTTGCCACATAAGACTGTCAAACGGGTCATTGATAGTGGACAACTCTGGACACAGTTGTTTATGGTAAGAACTAAAAACAAATTGTTGATACAAAATGGATTCTGCTCATCTTCCCTTTGATTTATAAAGTTAAAGCAGATCCGAATGTACTTTTTTATTAGCAAAACAATCACAATGCTTCTAAAGACGTTTTGACGGGATTTCCCAGTTCAAAACGTGGATGCACCCATATTGCATTTACGGCTACACACTTAGCATTAGCGAACATGAACCCGCAAGCTGGCTACGCGCTGAAGCCAGGCACAACAGCTCCATCACAGATACAGTCGAAAAATGAGCTATTGGTTAGTTATAAAAATCTTTGGCTCTATGGTTAGCCACAGTAGTTAGCTAGCTTTGTAACTCAACCAAGAAGCTGCATAGCAATATCTTCCTGTGTCTATAGCAGATATGCCACTACAACAGATATGTCACTAGTACCATGACGGGGGGATAATCGCAGTAGCTAACGCTACTTTACAATTCAGTGGTTCAGGAGAAAGTACAGTAAATGTGTGTAGGTCATCAATTTTGTCCCGTTCCAAATGTGTGAAGCCTGTGCAGGAACCCATTGATCCACATCTTCGAAATAAAAGTTGTAATTATATCTCAAGCTCTTTACATTAGCGTACAGGGCTTGACAACTTTTATTTTGAAATCAGTCAGTCGGAACCAACACAATTCCGACATGCACCGTCGACGTTTTAAACAGACTTACATTGTCGTTTACGCATTTCTCTTTATGTCCTTCTCATTCAAAGTAACTGGATTTTCTCTTTGACATGACAACAATATTATAACCTCTCTTATTACGGTAAATAAATTCACAGTGGAACTGAATAGATCAACTACTTGTTTGTGAGGGGATACATTTGCCCTGAACACTTCCCAGCCAACAAGCAGGCTGATGCAAGTGGAATGAGTTGATTTTACCGGCGTCATAGAATCTGAAAGGTGCGTGCATTTGAATTATTTTGAAACATTTGGAATATTTCAAAATCTAAACTATTTTGAATATTTCCTTTGATGTACTAGTGTTTATTTAAAAAAACATCCTATCAAACCGAAAGCCACTGTCATGGCGTGGTAGAGTAGATCAGAACAACGTTATGGCAAACATATGGGCTAACCACCATGCTAAGCTAGCTTTAGCAGTGGAGATAGAGAGGTTCTTGAATCACAACATATGCACCTTAAACCTTCCTTTCTGTTCAGGTGGCTTCATGGACCATAGCAAAACTAGATATCTATTGCTGTTCATTGTGGAAATGATTTCAAACCACCCCTGACAGCAATGTGTGTTTTGTTGATTTTAAATACCCCATACATTAGGTAGCTAGTCATTTTAGTGGACAAACTACTGAACACATTTCTGAGATTTTAGTTCTGAGTTAACCAAGATTAGCTAGCTACTTTCTCTAGCACAGGGAACTGAAAACCCTGGCCTTATCTTTATCATGCAAAATGTCATCTTATGACAAGACACACTAGATAGCTTGTTAACTAATGCAATGGCATGTGTGCTACTTGACGTAAACTACTGTATATGAAATTGTGTCACACAATCTTGTATCTCTTAGGTCCTGACCAAGTTGAAGATGACAGACTGTCTGGGAGACGGGGCTGGGGATATGACCCCAATGGACCTATATGAGAAACTAACATCACAAGGAGACACAGTCCGAACTCTGAAAACTGAAAAGGCTGCAAAAGTGAGCTTTTAGAATGATTTATTCCATTTATTTTTGCAGGATAAAATTGAGATGCACCATCTCGTTTTCAAGTGTCCCCCAAAAAATACAATACTTAGTAACAAGAATAATATGGCAAATACTAACGGTCCAATAATAACAATGAAATACAAATAAAACGGCATAGAAAAGTTGTAAAACTAATAATAGGCCTACAACTAACAAACTACTGCTACAACTAATATACATCTAAGTACCTATAACATATACATATTTAGAAATATTTTCACATGGGGATGTTTTCTATTAGTTAAGAACACAACCAGTGTGTTCTTATACTGTATCATGTCATAATAAGTGGCTAAGTGTTGTGCAATACAGTCCCGATACAACACTGGTCATATCGTCTTCGTATAGTGAATTATTCCATGATAATGATCCACCGTGATGTTATTGTATTACCTTTTATCTTATATTGTTTTTGGATTGCAGGCTGATATTGACGCTGCTGTACAGTTGCTGCTGAAGCTAAAAGTGGACTACAAGCAGGTAACAGGTCAGGACTACAAGACTGGATGTCCACCCTCAGAATGCGTTGTTTCACAAGACAACGGGCCAGCTGCAGATGGGGAGGACATGGTCGACCCCTGGAATGTCTCCACCACCAACGCCAAAGGAGTGGACTATGACAAGCTGATAGGTCAGAGGGGAAAGCATAATGTTAGATCTCTGGGCAGAATCCGAATTTATGCACAGCGCACGCTTCACTTGATAATTGTGTAAATCATGCATTGATGGAAGAATTGTCAGAGTTATGTATGAATATTCAAGTTAGGAGTTGGGCCTCTCTGAAAATGAATGAGCCTTGTGAGATATGTCAATATCTCACACGTTGCTGTAAACTTGCTTCAAACACATGGACGTTATCGAATGTCAAACTCTTTTAAAAAAAAAATTGTCAGAGCATAATTAATGGTATCGGTAGATTGTGTACTGACGTTTCTTTTCAGTGAGGTTTGGCAGTAGCAAGATTGACCAAGAGCTGGTGGACAGAATAGAGAGAGTCTCGGGACAGAAGGCACACCGGTTTTTACGCAGAGGAATCTTCTTCTCTCACAGGTCAGTTATGTTAGTCAGTTATTTGAATGTACTCTAGAGGGTGGTCCATCTGCCCATCTGCCTTTATGTCTATCTGTCTGGGATTTAGCATGAGCAATTGATACCACGTAGTAAACATATAGTCTTAATCTGCTCTCATCTTGTCTTGGGGGCATTTTAGGGTGTGTCATATGCTGTAACTCTATGGTTTGTCTTTTTCCAGAGATATGCACCAGGTTCTGGACACGTATGAGAAGAACAAGTCTTTCTACCTCTACACGGGCAGAGGACCCTCCTCAGATGCCTTGCACATGGGCCACCTCATCCCTTTCATCTTTACAAAGTGAGTCTGTTGGTATACGTAGCCACGGTTGGGATCTATTCCATTTCCCTTCCAGTCAATTCAGAAAGTAAACCAAATTCAGAGTTTTTTCTGTGAAAAGCATAGAAGAGAATTGGACATCCAGTGTACTTCCTGAATTAACTGGAATTAAAATGGAATTGACCCCAACCCTGATTAGTGTTAGTGAGATGGAGGGACTTGACACTATTAATAACCACCAAAAGTTCTCCCTACACTATGGTACATCCCTGACCTTTTGTCCCAGACCCTTTGTCCCAGACCGGGAAACACTCTAGACCCTACCTACTGTATAACAAACTGCCTATAATAACAAATACAGTACTTTATAACACATTGCCAATAATAACAGATACTGTATAAAACACTGCCTATAATAACAGATACTGTATAACACACTGCTTATAATAACAGATACTGTATAACACACTGCCTATAATAAGAGATACTGTATAAAACACTGCCTATAATAACAGATACTGTATAACACACTGCTTATAATAACAGATACTGTATAACACACTGCTTATAATAACAGATACTGTATAACACACTGCTTATAATAACAGATACTGTATAACACACTGCTTATAATAACAGATACTGTATAACACACTGCTTATAATAACAGATACTGTATAACACACTGCCTATAATAACAGATACTGTATAACACACTGCTTATAATAACAGATACTGTATAACACACTGCTTATAATAACAGATACTGCATAACACTGTCTATAATAACATACTGTATAAAACACTGCCTATAATAACAGATACTGTATAACACTGTCTATAATAACATACTGTATAAAACACTGTCTATAATAACATACTGTGTAAAACACTGACTATAATAACAGATAACCTAAACCCCAGCGCTTCAAGTCAGGTTTGTAGAAGAAAGGTCTACTTTAGACTGACTTCGTGATTTAAGGTCGATCGAATGGCAGTGGATTCGGATCAGAGTTGAGAGTAAAGGGTTTTTGCTCTACCTGTTCCCAGATGGCTGCAGGACACGTTTGACATCCCGCTGGTGATCCAGCTGACGGATGATGAGAAGTACCTGTGGAAGGACCTGTCCCTGGAGGACTGTCACCGTTACACTATGGAGAACGCCAAGGACATCATCGCCTGTGGCTTTGACATCAACAAGACCTTCATCTTCTCTGACCTGGACTACATGGGGTACGTAACTAAATCACAGACCCCTGATCAAGGATCAGATCCCCTCCGGCTATCTAATGCTATTCGTTATGATCTAAAAGGCTGATCCTAGATTGACTGATGCTTTGTGGATATGCGCCCTGGGTCTCATATACCTAAGAGGTGCAGGGACTCTACTGTGTGTTTTAGAACTATTAAATATTAGTGGTTTCAGAATTCCCTCATCATGCTCTTTGAGCATTTATACATCATGGGAGAACTAAAGAATAGTTATTTAAAATATATATATATATATACTGCTCAAAAAAATAAAGGGAACACTTAAACAACACAATGTAACTCCAAGTCAATCGCACTTCTGTGAAATCAAACTGTCCACTTAGGAAGCAACACTGATTGACAATAAATTTCACATGCTGTTGTGCAAATGGAATAGACAACAGGTGGAAATTATAGGCAATTAGCAAGACACCCCCAATAAAGGAGTGGTTCTCCAGGTGGTGACCACAGACCACTTCTCAGTTCCTTTGCTTCCTGGCTGATGTTTTGGTCACTTTTGAATGCTGGCGGTGCTTTCACTCTAGTGGTAGCATGAGACGGAGTCTACAACCCACACAAGTGGCTCAGGTAGTGCAGCTCATCCAGGATGGCACATCAATGCGAGCTGTGGCAAGAAGGTTTGCTGTGTCTGTCAGCGTAGTGTCCAGAGCATGGAGGCGCTACCAGGAGACAGGCCAGTACATCAGGAGACGCTGAGGAGGCCGTAGGAGGGCAACAACCCAGCAGCAGGACAGCTACCTCCGCCTTTGTGCAAGGAGGAGCAGGATGAGCACTGCCAGAGCCCTGCAAAATGACCTCCAGCAGGCCACAAATGTGCATGTGTCTGCTCAAACGGTCAGAAACAGACTCCATGAGCGTGGTATGAGGGCCAGACGTCCACAGGTGGGGGTTGTGCTTACAGCCCAACACCGTGCTGTTCTTTTGGCATTTGCCAGAGAACACCAAGATTGGCAAATTCGCCACTGGCGCCCTGTGCTCTTCACAGATGAAAGCAGGTTCACACTGAGCATGTGACAGAGTCTGGAGACGCCGTGGAGAACGTTCTGCTGCCTGCAACATCCTCCAGCATGACTGGTTTGGCGGTGGGTCAGTCATGGTGTGGGGTGGCATTTCTTTGGGGAGCCGCACAGACCTCCTTGTGCTCGCCAGACGTAGCCTGACTGCCATTAGGTTCCCGAGATGAGATCCTCAGACCCCTTGTGAGACCATATACTGGTGCGGTTGGCCCTGGGTTCCTCCTAATGCAAGATAATGCTAGACCTCATGTGGCTGGAGTGTGTCAGCAGTTCCTGCAAGAGGAAGGCATTGATGCTATGGACTGGCCCGTCCGTTCCCCAGACCTGAATCCAATTGAGCACATCTGGGACATCATGTCTCGCTCCATCCACCAACGCTACGTTGCACCACAGACTGTCCAGGAGTTGGCGGATGCTTTAGTCCAGGTCTGGGAGGAGATCCCTCAGGAGACCATCCGCCACCTCATCAGGAGCATGCCCAGGCGTTGTAGGGAAGTCATACAGGCACGTGAAGGCCACACACACTACTGAGCCTCATTTTGACTTGTTTTAAGGACATTACATCAACGTTGGATCAGCCTGTAGTGTGGTTTTCCACGTAAATTTTGAGTGTGACTCCAAATCCAGACCTCCATGGGTTGATACATTTGATTTCCATTGATATTTTTTGTGATTTTGTTGTCAGCATATTCAACTACGTAAAGAAAAAAGTATTTAATAAGAATATTTAATTCATTCAGATCTAGGATGTGTTATTTGAGTGTTCCCTTTATTTTTTTGAGCATTGTATATATATTAATCCCATGTCTGTTCACTGATCTCCCAGAAGGTGGTGCTATAGTGCAGTCAATATTTAGATAGAAGGCTACATTGCTCTCAACCTTTCACTCATGAGCCTTCTGTCATCATAATTCTTCACCATAATTATTTTCTATCTCCCAGCCTGATGAGACTGGGAGATACTAAAGTCTGATGGTTATCCTTCAATTAGAAGTAGCTCACAGTGACAAATACTTTACCTATTTAAAGTGCATCTGATTCCTACTAGTGGTAATTATTTTGATATATAAATTCAGTAAAAAAAGAAACGTCCTCTCACTGTCAACTATGTTTATTTTCAGCAAACTTAACATGTGTAAATATTTGTATGAACATAACAAGATTTAACAACAGACATAAACTGAACAAGTTCCACAGTCATGTGACTGACAGAAATGTTATGTGTCCCTGAACAAAGAGGGGGGGGGGGGGGGATCAAATTCAAAAGTAACAGTCAATATCTGGTGTGGCCACCAGCTGCATTAAGAACTGCAGTGCATCTCCTCCTCATGGACTGCACCAGATTTGCTAGTTCTTGCTGTGAGATTTTACCCCACTCTTCCACCAAGGCACCTGCAGGTTCCCGGACATTTGTGGGGGGAATGGCCCTAGCCATTTCTGATCCAACAGGTCCCAGACGTGCTCAATGGGATTGAGATCCGGGCTCTTCGCTGGCCATGGCAGAAGACTGACATTCCTGTCTTGCAGGAAATCACACACCGAACTAGCAGTATGGGGGAGGAGGGAGGAGGATGTCTTCCCTGTAACACACAGCATTGAGATTGCCTGCAATAACAAGAAACTCAGTCCGATAATGCTGTGACACACCGCCCCAGACCATGATGGACCCTCCACCTCCAAATTGATCCCACTCCAGAGTACATGCCTCGGTGTAACACTCGTTCCTTCAACGATAAATGCGAAGGACGATCAGCTGTCCGTCCTGTCTCCCTGTAGCGCTGTCTTATGCGTCTCACAGTACGGACATTGCCATTTATTGCCCTGGCCACATCTGCAGTCCTCATGCCTCCTTGCAGCATGTCTAAGGCACGTTCAGGCAGATGAGCAGGGACCATGGGCATCTTTCTTTTGGTGTTTTTCAGAGTCAGTCGAAAGGCCTCTTTAGTGTCCTAAGTTTTCATAACTGTGACCTTAATTGCCTACCGTCTGTAAGCTGTTAGTGTCTTAACGACCGTTCCACAGGTGCATTTTCATTAATTGTTTATGGTTCATTGAACAAGCATGGGAAACAGTGTTTAAACCCTTTACAATGAAGATCTGTGAAGTTATTTGGATTTTTATGAATTATCTTTGAAAGACAGAGTCCTGAAAAGGGGAAATTTATTTTTTTGCTCAATTTATATATATTTTTTACCCTTTATTTAACTAGGCAAGTCAGTTAAGAACAAATTCTTATTCATAATGAGGTCGGCATGTCAGCTATGTTGCCTTTTTTGCTGATTGTTTTGTCTCTACAGGGCGTCCCCAGACTTCTACAGGAATGTGGTGAAAGTACAGAAGCATGTGACTTTCAACCAGGTCAAAGGCATTTTTGGATTTGGCGACAGTGACTGCATCGGTAAGAGAGACGACTTGTAGGAATTGAGTCCACCTGTTGAGGAATTATACAAATGCCGGGATTTCACTTTCATTATGAATAAGCACTTTCTGAGTAGCATAGTGTTGCTACAATGTGATCAGGGTCATATTCACTAGAAACCTAAAGCGGGGAAAAAACTAACTCAAACAAAGAGGGACTAACTGTCCAATAAGAAACACTCATTTTCTGCTGCAAAACGTTGTTTTACTATGGTGTGCACTAATGAATACAGCCCAGGTGAATGCTTTTTAAAAGCTAAGTATTCCTCCCTCTCTCACCCATCCCAGGAAAGATTGCCTTCCCCGCCATCCAGGCCGCTCCGTCGTTCAGTAGCTCTTTCCCTCAGATCTTCAAGGGCAGAAAAGATGTCCAGTGTCTCATTCCCTGTGCCATAGACCAGGTCAGTCAAGCATCACAGCGCAACCAGGACATACTGTCTGCTAAAGATTTAACAACCAGGACACACTGTCTGCTAACCTGTAACAACTAGGACATACTGTCTGCTAACCTGTAACAACCAGGACACTGTCTGCTAACCTGTAACAACTAGGACACACTGTCTGCTAACCTGTAACAACCAGGACACACTGTCTGCTAACCTGTAACAACCAGGACACACTGTCTGCTAACCTGTAACAACCAGGACACACTGTCTGCTAACCTGTAACAACCAGGACACTGTCTGCTAACCTGTAACAACCAGTACACACTGTCTGCTAACCTGTAACAACTAGGACACTGTCTGCTAACCTTTAACACCCAGGACACACTGTCTGCTAACCTGTAACAACCAGAACACTGTCTGCGAAAGATTTAACAGTTAATTTTAGAAATTGGCTGCTTTGACTGATCATCTACACTACTCTGACTAGTGGCAACTGATTAACCTCAACCTCTGTTCCTACAGACTATGCTTGTGACTTCATTTTCATTTAGCCAGAATAAAATCCTGCAAGGTTAAAATCAGAAGGATCTGAGTAGCAGGGTCTGACAGCATGTCACTGAGAGAGTAAAGAACTATAAAGTTCAGTCTGATATGTTTAAGTTCATTGGGACTCAATGTAGCGTTACATCTAGAGCACTATAACGGTTTTTATAACGATATATTCATCCTCTACCCCTTAAGGACCCTTACTTCCGGATGACCCGGGATGTGGCCCCCAGGATCGGCTACCCCAAGCCTGCCCTGTTGCACTCTACCTTCTTTCCAGCGCTGCAGGGGGCCCAGACCAAGATGTCCGCCAGTGACGCCAACTCCTCCATCTTCCTCACAGACACGCCCAAGCAGATCAAAAATAAGGTGACACTGAAGCTTTCTAATACCCTGTTGCCCACTCGAACTATACTGGCTCGGGTATTTTATTTTTAACTCGTCCTTTCTATCAATAGTGAATGCTTAACCAGATTGGCACAGTACATTTAATTTATTACTTCCACATGGCAGTCAAATACAGTCACCTGAAATGGAAATCATATTACATTTGATCGATTGATAAGAGAATGGTTTACAGGAAACAAGAGGGGGAAAAACTGTAATTCATGTTCGAGTTGTCATTTTTGCTGTCATCACCTAGGTGAACAAGCACGCCTTCTCCGGGGGGAAAGACACGGTAGAGGAGCACAGGAAATATGGCGGCAACCCCGATGTGGACGTGTCCTTTATGTACCTGACCTTCTTCCTGGAGGACGACGAGCAGCTGGAGAAAATCCGACAGGTGAGGGGGGGGAGCGTGCTGCCGGACAAATGCCAGAGAACCCAATGCACTTGGACTGGAACAATAGACAGACATGGATAAACCTTTTTACAGTATTGCTGTCAAGGTTTAGAATCTGGTGTTATATTGACAGCCACACTGTCCTACATTTTGAAGTGTGTATATTTATTATTTTACCTAGCTACATAGCCCTACATTTCAATTGGTGTTTTTAACCCAAACAACCATACTATCAATGACTACCCTAATAGTTGAAAAATAACCTGAAATAACCTTATAGGAAATAAGCAAACTAAGTTTTCTATTTGGTATTAAAACTCTTGTACGCAGCGGGACATTTGACTGTGCCAGACAAAATTGTGCCAGTCTGTTTTCTAAAAATCTCCCCAAATGAACACTGATGCTTTGTGTGTGTCAAAGTCTTATCCGAATGATTAACTGTCTAGATTTCTAGCCTGGTCACCCTCCAATGATGTGTTGTAGCCATCTATTCTATTGATGTCATGTCATGCCATGTTTGGCCTGGCAAAAGCACAAACAGACTGGACCACCAGGCTAATGATTTCCAGGAAATAAAGTTCTATGCTGTATTGTGTCATAAGTATAATAATCCCACTCATTGCTGTGTTGTATCTCTGTCTCCAGGACTACGCCAGTGGAGCCCTGCTAACCGGTGAGCTGAAGAAGCGTCTGATAGAGACCCTGCAGCCAATGATCACATCCCATCAGGAGAGACGCAAGCAGGTCACAGAAGAGACCGTCAAGCAGTTCATGACCCCGAGACCTCTAAATTACAGTTTCTAGCCCGTGCGTAGCCATGTGCTAAGTCCTGACACAATGTTGGAGGTCGTTCAGGTCAAAACTCAGCAGAGGAGTGTTCAGCGGAGCACAAAGTTGTGGAACGTTCAGATATAAATATCTTTTGTAGAATAGATATGCCTCTGACATGTAGAATAAAGGAATAGTTTCTATTCATGATATTTCTATCTGCAACGTTCCACAACCTCCTACTGGATGTGTCCCAGGTCTCATCACATGCGCCATACTAGAAACATGAAACTTAAATGTGTCAACGACATATCCCCATGCTGAGCAGTTCGTGTCTAATGATTAACCAACTATGATATGGCTTCACATCAAACTTACCAAGCATTGACAAAGGAAGTCTTATTTTGGTTTGTGCTAACAGCAATACCGTTGGATGAATAAAATAATGTCTGTCTTGTGAATCTTTATTCATTCATTAAATATATTTTATTTTTTCACTTTACACTGCTGAAATGTTTGTGCGTGTTAAAACTCCCTTATACGTTTCACTCACAGCAAAATCAGATGCGCTACTTGAAGTTTTGTTTTTTCTCAAACACCAAATCACACGTACAGGATCATCAGTACATGTGGTATACAGAGAATGACTTGCAGTATTTTGAGAACTGGGAGTTTAGACAGTACCATTGAAAATACTGTCCAAGTCAAGGACAAATAATTGATACTGCTTGGCTACAGTAACAAAGCAAAGTTGATAAATTCCTAGCCACAGCTCACTTTCATACTGAAGGTGAGGTGAAAGCCTGTGGCAGAAGTTAATCAATTCCTAAAGACCGACCCCCAGTATACTGCAGTTTGCTGGGTGGTGGCCCTACTTCAAAGACGCTTGTTTCCGAGCTGCCGACAGGAGCGATATGAACAGTGGGATAATTATTTGGGCAGGATCAACAAGTAACTTTCATTAATACAGTATTCAGGAAAAACTTCATATTTTCTAAGACACGTTGTCCATCAGCTTCAGTTGTAGCCATTGAAATCAAGTGATCGTGCGGTGTAAAATACACCCTGTTATGTTCTAAGGTCAGTGAGGGAATGTTGTGTAAAAAGTAGGTAAGTCAAAATAATGACGTTTCTGTAGTACTATTAGGTCCTATTTCTAAACAATCAGAACTCTACCATAAAACTTTTAGCTTAGTATTCATTTTCAATTCATATTTTCCCTTGAAATACAGAAATATTTCAAATAAATCTTACTGAGGAAATGTAGTGCAGTATGGCACTACATAAAAATCACATAGCAACTGAGGCAATGGTGAATAATGATACAACATAAACAACGGATTGGGTGTTATTCTAGTCATGGAAAATGGCATGAGAAACAATTAAAATAGAATCCCATCACCCAAGTCTTCAAAGACAAGGTTGGATTCATTAGTACAGCCCGTGTCCAAATTTGTTCTCGGACCAGTAGTTGCTCCCTATTTCAGTCCATTCGGCACCTAATGAACAACCCAGCCTTTAAATTCAAGTTTTCGGTCGGAGGAGGCGCACAACCACCTCGTACATGGCGAACACGGACATGTTGACAGGGAAGGCCCGTATGCAATTGAGGCTCAGGCCTTTGAAGAGAACACCCGGCCCCTCAGTGCGTATGCTCTGTGCGATGCAGTGGAAAAAACCTGTGTATCTCCTCTTGCCCATACCGTCCACCTGCAGACGGGATTTGATCACGTCCATGGGTGTCCCTATGCACCAGCCACACATCCCTGACAGTCCACCAGCAAGCAGAACCACATTCCACTCTGGGGGGGGGGGGAAGAGACACCAAATAATCAACACTAAATTATCCTGGATCATGATGACCAATTGCAAAAGCAGCCATGTACACTTAAGAGGACAGAAGCATACGAGATACAGAAGCATACGCTTTGGAAGATTCTTACAGAGTGAAGCTGTGTGTTTACCTGGCTGGGTGTTCCCATGTGCTGTGTGTTTACCTGGCTGGGTGTTGCCAGGTGCTGTGTGTTTACCTGGCTGGGTGTTCTCAGGTGCTGTGTGTTTACCTGGCTGGGTGTTCTCAGGTGCTGTGTGTTTACCTGGCTGGGTGTTCTCAGGTGCTGTGTGTTTACCTGGCTGGGTGTTCTCAGGTGCTGTGTGTTTACCTGGCTGGGTGTTCTCAGGTACTGTGTGTTTACCTGGCTGGGTGTTCCCAGGTGCTGTGTGTTTACCTGGCTGGGTGTTCCCAGGTGCTGTGTGTTTACCTGGCTGGGTGTTCTCAGGTACTATGTGTTTACCTGGCTGGGTGTTCTCAGGTACTGTGTGTTTACCTGGCTGGGTGTTCTCAGGTACTGTGTGTTTACCTGGCTGGGTGTTCCCAGGTACTACGTGTTTACCTGGCTGGGTGTTCTCAGGTGGAGATAGCTGCTCACAGATAACGTGGTAAATAGTGAAGTAGGTGGCAAAAGAGGGGCCGTCTCGCAGGGCGAGGGCACCAGCTCCCTTGTACAGCCCGAGGAAGCCCTCTTCACGAGCGATGGTCAGCAGACAGTGCATTGGGCCGCGATACTTGGGTTGCTGAGCGTCCAAGCCTTGGTGTACCATCTGACACTGCATCCGTACTTTTACTATGTCAGCTGGTGCCATTACAGATACCTTAAAGAGGACAAGGGAGAGAGTACTCAAAGGTGTTGTGGTATGATGTCATCGGGGTCGTGTTTCAGCCCATTTGGTTCCTAGTGAATATGATCCAGTTTTGCTTAGTGGAACTTATTTTTTTAGTTCCCCTAATTAAATTGACTGAAACTTACCAATATTGGCCATGCCAAGCAACCATGTCATGTAACGTTGCAACAGTATAGACTAATATACTAGTTATAAGTAGACTACCTGGGCAACACCTCCTGACAACCCGGACAAGAAGAAGTCCACTTTGGCTGGCAGAAAATCCAAACCTGTGGAGGTGGATCGTAGTTGATGTAAACACTGCAGGACATTCCTGTAGACGCCAAACACTACAGAGGAGCTGATGGACACAGTGGTGACTGGCATGGACATGCCCCTGTAGAATCCATTCACCTGTGGAAGAGACACAGCTTTCAGCCCCAAGTCCAAACTACAGCGCTTCATATGGTGGTTTTAACATGTCACTTAGACACTCACCCCTTCTTTCTTCCATGTAGTATGAATACATTGCCAAACTCCTGTGAATCTCCTTTGTGTCTGTATTCTCACCTGCAAAAAGGTAATTGAGTCAAAAGTTGAGTTTGATAATTGCGCACTGTTAAACATTAGTGAAATAAGCACAGACAACTAATGAAGCTCGCTCACTTAAAAATATACTTACCTTCACTGTGTCCAAAGGATACCCCACAGCCACTCCAAAGGCTCCTGAAGGAACAAGTCATATTCATCACATTATGTAACGAATTCACTGAAAATGTTTTAACCTATTTCACATTATAAGCTGGCCTATAGCCTCGCTTGCCTGTGTAGTTGCATGCTGCCAAATTTCCCAGCAATACAACTATGATAAGTTAAATTATTTAGATGGTTTTAAAAAAAAGACAAAAACACATTACAGTAACGTTATTAAGCTCACCTCCAACGGAACCAGCAACGAAATCTGCCAAATGCATATTTTCCTCCTTGGGGGGGTCAACTCAATTCATTTAGATGGCTGCCTGCTAAGCTAGTTAGCCAAGCTATGATGTTTTTCTAGATAACACGAGTCACGACCTTCAATTTTGATCTATATATCATTTAATATTATTCTCCTCGTCGATTCACTGTCAGGTGAATTAGGTATACGTCGCATCAGAAAATGTTTACTAAAGCTTTCTACATAGAGATCTAACGTGACCATAGACGACCTACACAGCTATGGTAGCTAGCTACTGTCAAACATCAAAATGCTACACCGGCATTGTGTCACATTGAATTATGACTCGTTGTGCAACAAACAGTCTGAGCCAATTTCTGGGTTTGAGTAAACATCACCGAGCTGTAACGGGCATATTGAGTTAATTGGAAAATATAAATGTAGTATATTATTTAAACATAAAGAATAATTGTGTATGAATTAGAGATTGTTTGTAGATCCATATATATTTTTTATGTTACCTTCATTTTCCCAGGTCTCTTTTCAGGGATTCTGGTAAAAACGAGACAATACTTGTCCGTCAAACTTGAGCTTACAAATTACATTTAGGGGAATTTTACGAGGGAAAGATACGTTTTCGGAATTTTCTAAATACTTTCAATGTGATTAATTTCCATGTCGAGTCTTTGTCTGGAAATGCCCTGTCAGGAGCAAAGGATCCCAATTTCAAACTCTCCAAAAAAGTGTTTACAAAAAAAAAAATGTAATCATGGATATTAACTAAAAAGGGATCTCATGTAGTTTCTTGCAATAGCCCTCTGTGACTTTAAATAATATTTATCTCAAAACTGTGATTCCTAATGTGTCACATTAGGCACATATCTGGGGAATGGTAACAAAAAATGTGTGCAGCATTAAAGTTCGCCAAGAACACAGTGGCCTCCATCATTCTTGAATGGAAGTTTGAAACCACCAAGACTCTTTCTAGAGCTGGCCACTGGCCAAACTGAGCAATCGGGGGAGAAAGGCCTTGGTCAGGGAGGTGATCAAGAACACGATGGTCACTCTGACAGAGCTCCAGAGTTCCTCTGTGGAGATGGGAGAACTTTCCAGAAGGATTACCATCTCTACAGCACTCCAACAATTAGGCCTTAATGATAGAGTGGCCAGATGAAAGCCACTCCTCAGTAAAAAGCACATGACCACACATTTGGAATTTGCCAAAAGGCACCTAAAGACTCTCAGACCATGAGAAACAAGATTTTCTGGTCTGATGAAACCAAGATTCAACTCTTTGGCCTGAATGCCAAGTGTCACGTCTGGAGGAAACCTGGCACCATCCCTACGGTGAAGCATGGTGGTGGCAGCATCATGCTGTGGGGATGTTTTTCAGTGGTAGGGACAGGAAGACCATTCAGGATTGAGGTAAAGATGAACGGAGCAATGTACAGAGAGATCCCTGATGAAAACCTGCTCCAGTGAGCTCAGGACCTCAGACTGGGGTGAAGGTTCATCATCCAACAGGACAACGACACTAAGCACACAGCCAAGACAATGCAGGAGTGGCTTCGGGACAAGCCTCTGAATGTCCTTGAGTGGCCCAGCCAGAGACGAGACTTACACCCAATCGAACATCTCCAGAGACCTGAAAATAGCTGCACAACAACACTCCCCATCCAACCTGACAGAGCTTGAGAGGGTCTGCAGAGGAAAATGGGAGATTCTCCCCAAATACAGGTGTGCCAAGCTTGTAGCATCATACCCAAAGAGACTCAAGGCTGCAAAAAGTGCTTCAACAAAGTACTGAGTAAAGGGTCTGAAAACTTAAGTATATGTGATATTTCAGCTTTTTTTCCCTATAAATTAGCAAAAATGTCAAAGACACTGTTTTTGCTTTGTCATTATGGGGTATTGTGTGTAAATTGATGAGGAAGAAAGGTTTTCAATCAATTTGAGAATAATGAAAAAGTCAAAGGGTCTGAATACTTTCCGAATGCACAGTACCAGTACACAGTACCAGTACACAGTACCAGTACACAGTACCAGTACACAGTACCAGTCAAAAGTTTGGACACAGCCACTCATTCAAGTTAATTTTTTTATTTTTTTTTACTATTTTCTGCATTGTAGAATAATAGTGAATACATAAAACTATGAAATAACACATATGGAGTCATTTAGTAACCAAAAAAGTGTTAAACAAATCAAGATATATCATATATTTGAGATACTTCAAAGTAGCCCACCGTTGTCTTGATGACAGCTTTGCACACTTGCCAATTTTGTTCCGTCTTTCTGGTGGATTCAAATGAAATGCTCAACCAACTTTCTATGGCTTGTTTTGGAGATGATTTGTTGTTCAAATAACCCAAAGTGAGAGGTTGTAATCTGAATACAGGGGAAAAGGCCATTCTTGACCATGGGGTGCTAGAGAACCAGTTCGGATTTAAGTATAACTTTTGTATGACTTGAAGCCTTTACTGAGAGGTCTAATGCTTTAATATTTAATCATTTCTACCCTCCGAATTCATATTGATTAAATAAAATAAAATGTTATTTGTCACACGCACCGAATACAACAGCCTTACAGTGAAATGCTTACTTTACAAGCCCTTAACCAACAATGCAGTTTTAAGAAAATACCTAAAAAAAAGTATGAGATAAAAGTAAAAAATTATTAAACATAAGCAGTAAAATAACAATAGCGAGGGTATTTACAGGGGGTACTGGTACAGAGTCAATGTGTGGAGGCACCGGTGTCGAGGTAATTGAGGTAATATATACATGTAGGTGTAGTTATTAAAGTGACTATGCACAGATAATAACAGAGAGTAGCAGAAGTGTAGAAGGGGGGGGGGGGGGGGCAATGCAAATAGTCTGCGTAGCCATTTGCTTAGATGTTCAGGAGTCTTATGGCTTGGGAGTAGAAGCTGTTTAGAAGCCTCTTGGACCTAGACTTGGCGCTCTGGTACTGCCATGTGATAGCAGAGAGAACAGTCTATGACTTTTTTGCTCATATAATTTTAAAAAACAAGTCGCAAGGTGTAGGTAAGGTCATAAGCAACTAGCTAGACTGTGATATGACTAAACAGTTAATCTGGGTGATTTTTCCACACATCGACAGGTATTTTCCTTTCCAGGGTAGCAAAATCTTTCTATTAAAATGTATTGTAATGAGATATTTTCTTCCTTTTTGAAACCGAGTACAGTTGAAGTCGGACGTTTACATACACCTTAGCCAAATGCAATTAAACTCAGTTTTTCACAATTCCTGACATTTAATCCTAGTAGAAATTACCTGTCTTAGGTCAGTTAGGATAACCACTTTATTTTAAGAATGTGAAATGTCAGAATAATAGTAGGGAGAATGATTTATTTCAGCTTTTATTTCTTTCATCACATTTTCAATGGGTCAGAAGTTTACATACATTCAATTAGTATTTGGTAGTATTGCTTTTAAATTGTTTAACTTGGGTCAAACGTTTCGGGTAGCCTTCCACAAGCTTCCCACAATAAGTTGGGTGAATTTTGGCCAATTTCTCCTGACAGTGCTGGTATAACTGAGTCAGGTTTGTAGGCCTAATTGCTCGCACACACTTTTTCAGTTCTGCCCACACATTTCCTATAGGCTTGAGATCAGGCCTTTGTGATGGACACTCCAATACCTTGACTTTGATGTCCTTTTTGCCACAACTTTGGAAGTATGCTTGGGATCATTGTCCATTTGGAAGACCAATTTGCGACCAAGCTTTAACTTCCTGATTGATGTCTTGAGATGTTGCTTCAATATATCCACAGAATTTTCCATCTTCATGATTCCATATATTTTGTGAAGTTCATCAGTCCTCCTGCAGCAAAGCACCCCCACAAAATGATGCTGCCACCCCCGTGCTTCACGGTTGGGATGGTGTTCTTCGGCTGGCAAGCCTCGACCTTTTTCCTCCAAACATAACGATGAACATTATGGCCAAACAGTTCTATTTTGTTTCATCAGACCAGAGGACATTTCTCCAAAAGGTACGATGTTTGTCCCCATGTGCAGTTGCAAACCATAGTCTGGCTTTTTTATGGCGGTTTTGGAGCAGTCTTCTTCCTTGCTGAGCAGCCTTTCAGGTTATGTCGACATAGGACTCGTTGTACTGTGTATATAGATACTTTTGTACCTGTTTCCTTCTGCATCTTCAAATGGTCCTTTTCTGTTATTCTGGGATTGATTTGCGCTTTTCGCACCAAAGTACGTTCATCTCTAGGAGACAGAACATGACTCCTTCCTGTGCGGTATGACGGCTGCGTGGTCCCATGGTGTTTATACTTGCATACTATTGTTTGTACAGATGAAGGTGGTACCTTCGGGCATTTAGAAATTGCTCCCAAGGATGATCCAGACTTGTGGAGGTCCACAATTTTTTTTCTAAGGTCTTGGCTGATTTCTTTTGAATTCTCCATGATATCAAGCAAAGAGGCACTGAGTTTGAAGGTAGGCCTTAAAATACATGTAAACTTCCGACTTCAGATGTAGCTCTGAATCCACGATATGGCAGACGTTATAACACATACGCTTTCTCTAAAACAGGTTATGGGCAATAATATCTATGGCTGCAATGAAATCTAGCAGTGCAGCTCCCACAATCCTCTTATTATCAATTTATTTAAAGAAATCATCAGTCATTTGTTTCAGTGCAGTACATGTTGAGTGCCCTTCTCTATGAGCATGCTGAAAGTCTGTTGTTAATTTGTTTACAGAGAAGTAGCATTGTATTTGGTCAAAAACATTTTTTTCCAACAGTTTGTTAAGAGCTGGCAGCAAGCTGATAGGTCTGCTGTTATAGCCAGTAAAGGCTGCTTTACCCCTCTTGGGTAGAGGAATGACTTTGGCTTCCCTCCAGGCCTGAGGACAAAGACCTTCCTCTCAGCTCAGATTAAAGATATGAATGTCAGGAGTGTCTATAGAGTCAGCTACCATCCTCAGTAGCTTTCCATCTAAGTTGACAACGCTAGGAAGTTTGTCATTATTGATCGATAACAATAATTTTTCCACCTCTCCCACACTAACTTTACAAAATATTTAAAGAACAACTGGTGCTTTGAGTTTAGGCTAGCAGGATTCAAGGATGCTATGAGTTAGGATATCAGGACCTGCTTAGACAAAGCAATTGTAACAGTAGACCAAACAATTGCAATATTGTATGTTGGAAAATAAATATACGCAGTATTGTCATTTTATAAGTATCATATTAAATTGTATTTGTCACCTGCTACATAAACAACAGGTATAAACTAACAGTGAAATGCTTATTTACAGGTCCTTCCCAACAATGTAGAGAGAGAGTAAACAACAGGTGTAAACTCACAGTGAAATGCTTATTTACGGGTCCTTCCCAACAATGTAGAGAGAGGTAGTAACAGGAGGAATAAATACACAATGAGTAACAATAACTTGGCTAAATATACAGGGCACCGGAATCGACGTTCAATGGTACAAAGTAATTGAGGTAGATATGTACATGTAGGTAGGGGTTAAGTGACTAGACAACAGGATAGATAATAAGCAGTAGCAGCAGCGTTTGTGATGAGTCAAAAGAGTTAATCCAACAAAAAAAATGGGTTCAATGACAATTGTCCTGGTAGCTATTTGGTCAAATGTTTAGCTGTCTTAATATGGTTTGGGTGGTAAAAGCTGTTCAGGGTCCTGTTGGTTCCAGACGTGGTGCATGGGTACCGCTTGCCGTGCGGAAGCAGATAGAACAGTCTATGCCTTGGGGGTGGCTGCAGTGCCTTGCTGTCGGATGCCAAGCAGTTGCCATACCAAGCGGTGATGCAGCCAGTCAAGATCCTCTCAATGGTGCAGCTGTAGAACTTTTTGAGGTTCTGAGGGGTCATGCCAAATCTGTTCACCTTCCTGAGGAGGAAGAGGCTTTGTAATGCCTTCTTCGTGACTGTGTTGGTGTCTGTGGACCATGTTAATTCCTTAGTGATGTGAACACCGAGGAACGAAGCTCTCAATAAGCTCCACTGGAGCCCCATCATTATGGATCAGGGCGTGCTCGGACTTCCTGTAGTCTATGATCAGCTCCGTTGGCTTGTTGACATTGAGGGAGAAGTTGTTGTCCAGGCACCACACTGCCAGGTCACTGACCTCCTCCCTGTAGGCTGTCTCATTGTCGTCGGTGATCAGGCCTACCACCATCGTGTCGTCAGCAAACTTAATGATGTGTTGGAGTCATGCGCGACCACACATTCGTGGGTGAACATGGAGTACACCTCTGAGGGGCAACCCGTGTTGAGGGACAGCGTGGCGGATATGTTGTTACCTACCCTAGCTACCTGGGGGCTGCCCGTCAGGAAATCCTGAGCTTACTGGTGAGCTTGGAGGGCACTATGGTGTTGAACGCTGAGCCATAGTCAATGAACAGCATTCTCACATAGGTGTTACTCTTGTCCACGGGAGAGGGCCGTGTGGAGTGCAATAGAGCTTGCTTCATCTGTGGATCTGTTGGGGAGGTATGTGAATTTGAGTGGGTCCAGGGTGTCCGAGATGATGGTGTTGATGTGAGCCATGACCAGCCTTTCGAAGCATTTCATGACTACAGATCTGATTGTTATGGGGCGAAAGTCATTTAGACAGCTTACCTTGGTGTTTTTGGGCACAGGAACTATGGTGGTCTGCTTGAAACATGTAGTTATTACAGACTCGGTCAGGGAGAGGTTGAAAATGTCAGTGAAGAGACTTGCCAGGCAGTCAGTGCATGCTCTGCCTACGCGTCCTGATAATTCGTCTTGCCCCGCGGACTTGTGATATGTGTGAATCTAATCAGTTTTCCACATTGATTCAAAACGGGGACTGTGAAGCAACACAAACATTGGCACAGACACATGCATACACACATACACGATAACATATGCACTATACATACACATGGATTTAGTATTGTAGATATGTGGTAGTGGTGGAGTAGGGGCCTGAGGGCACACAGTGTGTTGTGAAATCTGTGAATGTATTGTAATGTTTTTAAAATTGTATAAACTGCCTTAATTTTGCTGCTTAGGCAGCAGCTAATGGGGATCCATAACAAATACAAATACAAACTTCACATTAAATGTTGTTGTTTAAATTACATGGAAACAACATTGATTCAATCAGGGTTTTCCCAGTGGGTCTCTCTCTCACTCTCTCAATTAAATTAAATTCAAACAGCTTTATTGGCATGGGAAACATACAGTGCCTTGCGAAAGTATTCGGCCCCCTTGAACTTTGCGACCTTTTGCCACATTTCAGGCTTCAAACATAAAGATATAAAACTGTATGTTTTTGTGAAGAATCAACAACAAGTGGGACACAATCATGAAGTGGAACGACATTTATTGAATATTTCAAACTTTTTTAACAAATCAAAAACTGAAAAATTGGGCGTGCAAAATTATTCAGCCCCTTTACTTTCAGTGCAGCAAACTCTCTCCAGAAGTTCAGTGAGGATCTCTGAATGATCCAATGTTGACCTAAATGACTAATGATGATAAATACAATCCACCTGTGTGTAATCAAGTCTCCGTATAAATGCACCTGCACTGTGATAGTCTCAGAGGTCGGTCAAAAGCGCAGAGAGCATCATGAAGAACAAGGAACACACCAGGCAGGTCCGAGATACTGTTGTGAAGAAGTTTAAAGCCGGATTTGGATACAAAAAGATTTCCCAAGCTTTAAACATCCCAAGAAGCACTGTGCAAGCGATACTATTGAAATGGAAGGAGTATCAGACCACTGCAAATCTACCAAGACCTGGCCGTCCCTCTAAACTTTCAGCTCATACAAGGAGAAGACTGATCAGAGATGCAGCCAAGAGGCCCATGATCACTCTGGATGAACTGCAGAGATCTACAGCTGAGGTGGGAGACTCTGTCCATAGGACAACAATCAGTCGTATATTGCACAAATCTGGCCTTTATGGAAGAGTGGCAAGAAGAAAGCCATTTCTTAAAGATATCCATAAAAAGTGTAATTTAAAGTTTGCCACAAGCCACCTGGGAGACACACCAGCACATGTGGAAGAAGGTGCTCTGGTCAGATGAAACCAAAATTGAACTTTTTGGCAACAATGCAAAACGTTATGTTTGGCGTAAAAGCAACACAGCTCATCACCTTGAACACACCATCCCCACTGTCAAACATCATGGTTTGGGCCTGCTTTTCTTCAGCAGGGACAGGGAAGATGGTTAAAATTGATGGGAAGATGGATGGAGCCAAATACAGGACCATTCTGGAAGAAAACCTGATGGAGTCTGCAAAAGACCTGAGACTGGGACAGAGATTTGTCTTCCAACAAGACAATGATCCAAAACATAAAGCAAAATCTACAATGGGATGGTTCAAAAATAAACATATCCAGGTGTTAGAATGGCCAAGTCAAAGTCCAGACCTGAATCCAATCGAGAATCTGTGGAAAGAACTGAAAACTGCTGTTCACAAATGCTCTCCATCCAACCTCACTGAGCTCGAGCTGTTTTGCAAGGAGGAATGGGAAAAAATTTCAGTCTCTTGATGTGCAAAACTGATAGAGACATACCCCAAGCGACTTACAGCTGTAATCGCAGCAAAAGGTGGCGCTACAAAGTATTAACTTAAGGGGGCTGAATAATTTTGCACGCCCAATTTTTCAGTTTTTGATTTGTTAAAAAAGTTTGAAATATCCAATAAATGTCGTTCCACTTCATGATTGTGTCCCACTTGTTGTTGTTTCTTCACAAAAAAATACAATTTTATATCTTTATGTTTGAAGCCTGAAATGTGGCAAAAGGTCACAAAGTTCAAGGGGGCCGAATACTTTCGCAAGGCACTGTATCTTTACATTGCCAAAGCAATTGAAATAGATAATAAACAAAAGTGAAATAAACAATATAATTTAAAATACATTATCTCTCTCTCTTTCTCTCTCTCTCTGTCTCTCTGCCCCCCCCCTCTCTCTCTGTCTCTCTCTCTGCCCCCCCCCCCCCCCCCTCTCTGTCTCTCTGCCCCCCCCTCCCTCTCTTCCTCTCTCTCAAGTGATAAAATTGGATACCAGTTATGAAAACATGGGCATGGCAAGCAGGGGAGGGTCAGGTATCAGTGACTCAAGAAGTCTTATTGTCGGTGTCTAAGCCAAAAGGATGACACGTCTAGTAGGAAAACAAACAAGCACTGTTGAAATGCCCCAATGACTCAACATCCCAATGGATAAAATACACCAACAAATATTCACAGAAGTATAAAGAAACTATAGTATTAAACCTAAAAAAAAATAAGTACCTTTGGTCACTTTCAAGAATACAGCTGAATATGCAAATATACACTAGCTACAATGTAAATATTTTTGCAGCTCAAAAAAGAAAAGTGCAACAATAACCATATATGTTTTTTAATGTTAACATACAGTTAGGTTTTTTTCCAGATTGTTTTTTCAGAATGTCTAAAATGCTACAGATGTTGCAATCTTGAGTGTCATTTGTCTTGGTTAATATTTTACCCGTAACATCTGGTCTATGATCTGTTTTGATACTTGGGTACTATAGAGTACTAGGAGTAAATGGTTAGACTAGGTTGGGGAGAGCTGATCATAAATCAGTTGTTTGGATCAGAAAGTATTGTGGTCGGTGCTATTGATCATAACCCGTGGAAAATCAACTCGAGCCAATCAGCGTGCGGGGCGGTAGGGGTGTTGTCTTAATCACAGTGATCTGATTGGGCTAAATGCTTGGTTAAAAGGGGCTTTGAATCTCACGGGATACAGTCAGAAATAGAAACAGCGTGCGGAAGGAAGAAGACAGCTGGTGGGGGGTAGTGAACTGTGGGAGCGCCTCACATCAATAATCAAATCATACACATTAAGCTACTTAGCGATCTGTCTTATTCCCGAGCTCACATGGGTACTGTCATTAACAGCCCTTCGCAAACTCGCTTTTATTCAAGAGGAGACGAGAACTAGCTACTTTACGTTACTGTATCTAGCAATTCAGCTATCCTTTAACGTTACAGATGCAGCCATCAAACTACAGGTCGAAACTGATAGTTAACTAAATTATTCGTCTTTGAAGCAATACAAGATTGTAGCTAGCTTTTGCACCAAGCCAGACCTTTGAATTAGCCCCGTGTGTTACGGAGAAATACAGACTTATTGAGAGCTAGCTTTTGACTAATTCAACGACTCCTTGGGGGAATGGACTTTACATTGGACTTTGCAGCAGGATGCATAGGAGGTAAGTTAATTAACGTTAGTTAGAAAGCATACCCGTGGATAGATTGCTTCAATGCTTGCTACGTGGCAGCACGGAGTCATGTTTGCAAAATGTATCAGGTTGGAAACGCTTTGAATAAATGATTCATGAGTTTGGCTAGCAAAGCTAGTTAGCCAATGCAGAAGTGTGCCTAGTGATGGCGCAAGTTTGCCCACAAATTTACATTTCATGAATGGAAAATTACAGAGTACTGTTCATTGTCTAGTACAATTTCTTGCCCCTATTGTTGTTCCTATATTAATTGTGCTTTGCTGGCTAAAGCTGTTTTTGTTTTCTTAGAATCACAAAATATATCTTTGTGCAACTTTATACTCGCAGCTAGACAATTCCATTCATTCCAAACCATGTGCTGTGAGTGTTAAAAATGGGCAGTCCCTCTCAAGCACCAATTACATTAGCGACATACAAATTCAACTTCACATAATCAAAGCTGGTGACTATAACGAGCGAACTTGGTACATTCTTCAGATTTATCAGGGTACACAGAATAACCCCTAAACTAAACCAGGTGTAGTTTTAACCCTTGGGCGTTGTGAAATAGACCTCTGTAGCATTTTACAGGTTAATTAGATTTTTACTACATTGTTAAAATTCTTATCCACAGAAAGTCAATTCCTAACTTCCTATCAATATGGATCATTGCTTTAGTTAACCCCATCTCAATTAATATGAATGTCAGCTCAGCCAGAAAGTGTATCAATAAGTCTATGATTGGGCGTTATTGCGATACTGTCTCGGCTACTAATAATGTCTTGAAAGTTGGGGTCTGACAAAATGTTCTCTAGGGCCATTCCTACGAAACAATTCTCAAGTGTAATTTTTCATGTCCTTTTGAGTCACTGAGATTGGGATCTGTGCTGATCAATTTAATGCATTTTGATTCGATTTTATTCAACTACAATTTCCACAATTCTCATTACTGCAACAGTCCAACAAAGTAATAAACCAATTTCATTTTTTTTAAACATTGCTCCCCTAATGAAAAGTTAAACATAACACTGGGGAAAAAAATATTTATACTGAACAAATATAAATGCAACATTTTCAAAGATTTAAAGTTCATTTAAGGAAATCATTCAATTGAAATAAATTCCCTAATCTATGGATTTGACATGACTGGGCAGCGATGGGTGGGCCTATGCCCTCCAATAGGCAGCCAGGCCAACTCACTAGGGAGCCCGGCCCAGCCAATCAGAATGAGCTTTATTACAGACAGAAATACTCCTCAGAACCCCAATTTGAGCTTTTTAGCCGTTTTGTTGAGAAGACCAAGTGGGGTGAAGGCAGAGTTTGAGAATAAGAACCTCCTTCTGAAGGCAAATAAATGAACTTGTGCTCATCTAAAGATGACTACTTCTAAATGATGCATCATGGGTGAATACATTTTTATTTAAAAAGTGGCGTGTTTACAGTAACTTAGTGTTACCAAAATGAGATGTCCAGAAACGGTTTGTACATAAATATTATAGTAACACTTCAACTAGTATACCATTTTTTTTTTATTCTTTCTGGACAAACTACAGCAACATATTTTGTTTTATTCAAATAAGTTATTTTTTTCTGAAGTAAAATGACCTGCGAATTGAGTCTGGGTGAATTTCAGTAATGTAAATTTGGGGGAAAATGTAAAATAATTCAGGCAAAAGTATTAAAAAAATTGACTTTAAAAATCTAAAATTGTATTGGTTGCATATGAAATTGTGCAGGTGCAGTGAAATGCTTGTTTGTACACAACACACACAGAAGGACAATTGATTTTTGCAGATGCATCATGGGTTTTGTAACTCATGTTTTAAAACTGGTTTCAAGAGAATCACATGAATGCACCACTGCTTCACTCACTCAAACACCAAGCCAGAACACATACAAGTGCCCCTAACCTGAAACGGCCCTAGTTATGGTTTTATCCTGTGGTGTCACACAGTATTGCGTTTTCTTCTCGCTAACAATGTCAAGGACACGTGTTCAGTACAGTGAACAGCTGATGGGCAGTCCAGAGAAGACTGTTTGTTCTTGTGTAATGCACTTGATATTCAAACATGCACCCACCACCACTGAACGTGTAATAACTTGCATCAGGTCTAGGCTCAAAGACTGAGTATTAAACAGTGTCTCTATGCTGTTTACTGTACCTATACTTGTACTTAGTTACCACTCTTTCTCCAAGTTGTCAGGGTTTGTAATTGTTTCACATAGCTTTAGACCACATTACATATCGACCTCCTCCAACAAGCAAAGTGCTGATTCATTGTTCATCTTTGTCACTTCCAGGTGCTGCAGGTGTCTTGGTCGGGCATCCTTTTGACACTGTAAAGGTGGGTTTGTTTTATCTGGTTGGCAAGTGCCTGGCACGTGTCATATATTTTTAGAAATCGCACTGAAATGTAATTCCTATTTAGCTACTGTGGGGTTTATCAAGGCTCCTCAAAAGGGCACATTTGAGTATAGATTAGATGACCCAAAGTGTTTGATAAAGTATGAAATATTCATGCTCTCTCCCAATCAAAACATTTCAGAACTGCATTTCTCAGCTATTACTTACATATAGCAAACTGCACTTTTTTTCCCCAGACCCCACACACACGTGGGTATTTTGCCTGGTTTTCTGACCTAGAGTCATATCTACACACTGCTGTTTAAAAAGTAGAGCACATAACATTCTTAACCCAGTGTCTTACTGCAACACAATCTGTTCTTGGAACGGAACAGACATCTACTCCTAGTTAGTTCATGAACCAGAGATGGAGCTGTTGTCTCTGTATGGCATGTTGGCAGTGCATGTTGAAGCTTGCTGAGCAACAGTGTGTGCACACAACGAAAAATTTACTTATCTAGAAGCATGACAGGTTTCTGTCTGTTATAGTTGACATTTCAAAATATGCCCTTTTTTTTGTGTGTGTGAGTGTATAGCCTTAAGCTCAGCTGACCCCTACACTCATCATATGCATTACCCAAATATAGTTTTGATTAACACCTAAGCCACATGATATGTTGGAGCTGTGACAGCATAGGTCATTGGAAAGCTCTGAATAAACATTACACTTCATTGGGTCATGGACTCTACAAGGTGTCAAGTTCTACAGGGATTCTGACCCATGTTGAGTCCACTGCTTCCCACAGTTGTGAAGTTGTCAGGATGTCCGTTGGGTGGTGGACCATTCTTAATACACACAGGAAACTTGGGATTACGGTATGTTACCCCGGTTCTCTGAAGGAGATGAGGGAGACCTCTCACTATGGGACACGCCTTCTTTACGGGTCATTGGTTGAAGCCTTATTCAATCACACCAATCAGAGCTTTGTGGGTGTATGCCCTGTGTGTCTTTTACACCCTGCACTGCTCTGGTTTCCTCATTCTAAGAACTACCTCTTACACAAGTCAGAGAACATAATGTTCACAGTGCCCCTTATGTGGCAATTCCTCTAGTGGAATGTTCTCGGAGACTGCAATCCCCAACAACTGTACGCCTTGGCGATAGCAACGTTGGGACGTATCATAACCTTGAAGTAGTTGGGGGGGGGGGCTACTGAGTGCATGAAGGATGGACCGAGCATTCGTGAAGGTCGCTAGCGCGCTTGGCCAAGGTGAGAAACGGGGCTGACGTATGTCACCATTGACCTATTGTCTGACCCGACAAGGACATGTTGGCCCCTGTAGGAATGGACAAAAGTGCCTGAGGGATAATACGTTTAGCACTAGAACGTGGATATGGGCTGTACTCAGTCTGACCATACGCTGTTCACTGTATGCTCTTCGTGGACTGCCCCCCCTCCTCCCATCCCTATAGTGATGCATCTATTTGTCACTACTTTGCATGTCGTTGAGGTCAGAGGAGTTCTGCCAGCTTATCGAGACCCTGTGCCTTGCGCTAGGTGTGCTGATTCTTTCCAACAGTTGGCGCCAAGGGGGTATCCACTGGTAATTGCTTGGAGTGATGCCCTGAGGCACCGCGTTGCTGGTGAGCGGACTGTCTGTCCCAGGGTCGGAGCTGCAGGAGAAGGCTGAGACTTCTTGGGGATCCTCCAGTTCTGTGAGGGAGGACTCCTAGTGACGACCTGGGTGAATGTGGGCTTCTGGGGATTCAGGGCTTGCTTCTGTGGTAACAGGGAGCCCAGCGCCTCACTCTCCTTTTCTTAGAATTTAACCTGGCCTGGTGGGATCGATCTGTCCATTCAGGTAGGGCAGCGCATCTGATTGCCTTCGAAGAAAGGTCAGTTATTGACTCCTGCCCTACCTCTTCAGTCTGGCTGGGTAGCACAAACTGAGCAGAGGAGAAATTATTCTGTGGTGTAATCCATCTGCTGGTCAAAGGGTGCCTCCTAATGTGGCAAGAGACATGCCGTCGTCCTCACATCCGGATTCGTCGGCATTAATGACCACCCCTTGGTGAAAGTGGGGATTCTCCGAATCAGCCTGAAGTGCAGACTGAGGGGATGCCTAAAGTAGCTTGTCCCTCTGGGACTTCGTTGTCAACTGAGTTGTCCTCGCGCAGGTATGAGGCCTGGGCAATACTTTCCATGTACTTCATGTCTAAGGACACGAGTCCAGCTGAGCGCAATGCACACAACTAGCGGGGTCGATGGGAGCCTCCATAGCGTCCCGGACGTGTAATGCCTGCAGTTGCCAGGGTGAGCGTTGCTAGGCTTTTGCTGCTTTTTCTCCCCTTTCCCTGACGACTTGGCCGGTAAGCCTGTTGGACATTGCGTTTCGACAGGACTGACAAAAGCAAATGGAATTACCGGGGGGCTAGCTAGCCACTCCACGCGCTGCTCCTACAATGGGAATTTGGGAGAGACACTGGGTAATGTGAGCTTGAGCCAGGTAAGCCGAAACAGACAGCTTTATTTAGCAGGGTGGTGAGAAATAAATGCCGTCTTTAAACTTTCAGTGTAGTGAATTAGCTGGCTTTCTTTACCTGAGTTTAGATAGCCAGCTAGCCGAGCCGTCGCGTGGGATACAAAGTGCCGACTCGGTCTGTAAACCAAGTAACTTGAGGTAGAACGAACAGCTGGGTTATCTTTCACAGGGGAATTAAAAAAGGTGCTTCAATGATGGGGTAACACACTGAAGAAACACAAACGCTCATGCTAGCCAAACAAACCCAGAGATTGCTAGCTAAAACGTCAGTGCGGTTAGCCCACTAGCTAGTCAAGATACACGAAAGTTCAGCAAGCTAACTCCGAAAGTGGGAACCGACAGAGCTAGAGACCCCGGGTAGAAGTAGCTAAAGTTTGTGGGAACCTGCGATTAGCAGGATGCTAAAGCAGTGCAGCTAGCTAGCTAACGATGCCAATTGTTTGTATGCCAGGCAACAGGTGTACAGTATTTAGCCGATGACAAAAAGTGCTGCTAACTGAGGTAACTTCACTCTGTAAAGTGAAGCTGAAGTTAGCAGCATTCCTGAAAAATAGAAAACAAGCCACTCAATGCTATGTGTTGGGGTAGTAACCCAAACCGAAAGGAACTGTTAAGTTGAGAGCTAGTTTACTGAATAAAGCTGCTTATCGGGCTAGTAACCAGATGGACTCGAGGCTAAGAATGAGGAAACTAGTGCAGTGTGTTATAAGACACTCGGGGCGTACACACACTGCTCTGATTGGCCTGTTAGGCGGGCTTGAATAAGGCTTCAAATAATGACCCGCAAAAGGGGCCGTGTCCCATAGTGAGATGTCGACTGAAAGAACTGTTCAGCGTGAAAAACCCAGCAGTGTTGTAGTTCTTGACACAAACTGGTGTGCCTGGCACCTACTACCATACCCCGTTCAAAGGCACTTAAATATTTTGTCTTGCGCATTCACCCTCTGAATGTCACAATCCATGTCTCAATTATCTCAAGGCTTAAAAATGATTATTTAACCTGTCTCCTCCCCTTTTAACAAGGGATCATAGCTTTCACCTGGATTCACCTGGTCAGGTTGTTTTGTACACTCAGTGTATCTGCAGGTGTTTTTCTGTTTGTTTTTCCGTTTCACATTTTAGGGGTTTGCATTTTTGAATGCTATGGATCCCCCTGTATACAAGATTCTACTTCCAACCTGCCGGTAAACATATATTTTTAAGGCAGTGTGCAAGGTATTTTTTTAAGTACATTTCTAGTAAAGTTATACTAATCATGGCAATACAGTTTGCATGAGAGGCTATTTTTGAGCCTAATAATCAGGTTTAATTGTTTTAATGATGCAATTTATGAGGTTTATACTGAAATGTTTATCTTCTCATACGGTTAGTCTTCTAAGAGCTGTAATTTGCAGACACTGAATCTTAATTTTTTGCTGTGTACTCGTAATAATCTCTAAGTGTACAAGTTACAACACATGTATCAGGATATTTGTACTTGATATTTTGACAATTTGAGTCAAACTTTTTTTATTTAAAAAAAATATATATATTCTGAGTACAGACATGTGGAGGGACACTGTTTTGTTTTTATCCCTGAACAGGGATGGCTGTCTTTAACAGCATAAGTGTCACTGTGTTTTAGATGAGGGATATACAACCTCTGCACGGGTGTGACCTAGCTAGTAAGTACGGTCTAGGTCTTCTTTTTCTCCCCTGTGTTTTTGTTTTTGTGTTCCAGACTTTTAAATAAGTAGCACAAAATACTTTAAAAAATCATTTTACTCTTGTCAGCCAAATCTACTCTTATATTGTAGTACATTAGTCTTTTGTTGTTGTATATTCGCTTTTCCTATGCGTTTTATGTGTGATTGTCTTTTATTGTTATTAAATGTGGCGATATTGCCTTCTGAGCTTTTTCGCTAACATTGAAGATTCCATTTTCAGGTACGACTCCAAGTTCAGAGTGTGGACAGACCTCTGTACCGCGGCACATATCATTGCTTCCAGTCTATCGTAAGGCAAGAGTCGGTGAGTACGACCGCTACCGTTACGGAATCAAGTCAGAAACTGTTGACATTGCGATTTGCGTTTTAGAATTGTTGGCTTTATAAAAGCATGTTTCACTCCATCAACAACGAGCTGAGAAGGTGCACCATGTCTGATTGTCTGACAAGTGATATTCCGCTCAAAATAGTCTATGTATGTTGTGCACGTGTTATAAATGAAGATGAATGAAAATAGACCTATAAGCATGATGGTCAAATGTGTTGACGTTGACTGATATTTCCATCAATTAATTAAAAGCGGTATTTTCGCAATGGGATTGTATTTTCTTTTTTATCCCGGCCAATTTGGCCAGCTATTGTTTTTTTAAATCGTCTGTTCATATAATTTATTTTGGTCAAAAGCCGGCAATTACCGGCTAACGGAAACCCTGTTGTGTGGGTAGTCACCAGTGGTGAAATCCTTTCATTCAAATTGATTGATGTGTTTTGGGAGGTAGTTGGCACTGCAGCCCATGAGGCATTGCCATGTGCTCTGTGCAGTGCCAACTGCTGTTGTACCATTGGTTAGAACAGGGCTCTACTCAGAAGGGTTTCTCATTAGTCTTGTGCTTCAATCATAGAGAATGATAGTGGCCAAAAGGCTGTTTTTAGCATGGGCAGCTCCATTGAGGGCTTCCACCATTTTAAAGTTGTCAACTGGGTGGGAATTCCTATGGGTTGTAAACCTCAATGGTGCTGCTAATGCTGTCACAGACGCTATAATGGCACATACTGTATGTAAAGATGAGTCCGCTATCTATCTCTATGGCTTCAATACAGAGGTCAGTCTAGCAGAGAGCCTATTGGCCAGTCTGGGGGGGAGGAGGTTGGGAAAGACATATCAGTAGCTAAGGTCAATCGGGGTGTTACGCCTGCTGCGTGGCTAAATTAAGAGAACCACCTTGTCACTTGAGCCGGTTAAGTATTAGGTTAAGGCTGTCAGTATTATAGTGGAATAGCAGCTTAATATTTTAGCCTTATAGTATTGCCTTATGAAGAGTATGTCCTGAAGCAACATTTGTTGTGGTGAAAGTGTGATTTGGCTGTGGCAAACTACTACTGTGTGTTTGTGCCAAGTTCTTCAGCTTCATTCAACTTAAGTTACCATGTTACGTCTCTCGCTCTTTCTGTCTCTCGCTCTTTCTGTCTCTCGCTCTTTCTGTCTCTCGCTCTTTCTGTCTCTCGCTCTTTCTGTCTCTCGCTCTTTGTCTCCACAGATGACGGGTCTGTACAAAGGCATTGGCTCCCCCATGATGGGTCTGACCTTCATCAACGCCATCGTGTTCGGTGTCCAGGGCAACGCCATGCGCAGGCTGGGCCACGACACGCCGCTCAACCAGTTCCTGGCCGGGGCGTCGGCGGGCGCGTTGCAGAGCGTCATTTGCTGCCCCATGGAGCTGGCCAAGACGCGCATGCAGCTGCAGGGGTTGGGTGAGAGGAAGTCCAAGCAGAAGCTGTACAAGAACTCTCTGGACTGCCTGGTGCGCATCTACCGGAAGGAGGGCTTCCGCGGTATCAACCGGGGTATGGTGACCACGCTAGTCCGCGAGACACCGGGTTTCGGGATCTACTTCTTGACCTACGATGTACTGACGCGCTCTCTGGGCTGCGAACCCGATGACCCCTACATGATCCTCAAGTTGCTGTTTGCCGGAGGCATGTCGGGCATCACCTCGTGGCTCTCCACTTACCCTGTGGACGTCATAAAGTCCCGGCTCCAGGCGGACGGCGTGGGCGGCCACAACAAGTACAATGGCATCGCTGACTGTGTGCGTCAGAGCCTGAAGCGCGAGGGCTGGCGGGTGTTCACGCATGGCCTCACCTCCACGCTGCTCCGGGCGTTCCCCGTCAACGCCACAACCTTCGCCACCGTGACTCTGTTCCTCATGTACATGCGAGA
The DNA here is from genome assembly GCF_045791955.1 of Oncorhynchus clarkii lewisi. NCBI lineage: Eukaryota > Metazoa > Chordata > Actinopteri > Salmoniformes > Salmonidae > Oncorhynchus > Oncorhynchus clarkii. The sequence goes on along the minus strand of NC_092165.1, from coordinate 56,446,817 downwards.
CGATGAGGGCGCCGTCAATGACTGCGAGCCCCAGCCTGCCCACTCCTCTCTCACTGTGAGCCCACAGCAGGCCCAGCCCTCAAGCTTGTGAATGGGAGAAGGTGGTGTTTCTGCTCTGGTGACCCTTATTGGGTTGGAAGTGGTCCCACAATGCACCAGCTAATAAGCTGATGTGACTTGACTGCTCAACTTCAGCTTCACGAAGGCTATTTTTACAAGATGTATGTATGTTCAGATGGTAAACCGCGCTTGTAAATACTTGTCCAATTTTGACCCCTGGTTTTGTACAGAGTACACTTTTTTTCTATATATATATAATTTAGTCTTTTTGAGAACTAATTGGGGAAAGAAACTAGCAGTGAAAAAGCACAAATGTCTGACCTAGTCATCCCTTATGCATATACAGTGGGGCAAAAAAGTATTTAGTCAGCCACCAATTGTGCAAGTTCTCCCACTTAAAAAGATGAGAGGCCTGTAATTTTCATCATAGGTACACTTCAACTATGACAGACAAAATGAGAAAGAAAATTACATTGTAGGATTTTTAATGAATTTATTTGCAAATTATGGTGGAAAATAAGTATTTGGTCAATAACAAATGTTTATCTCAATACTTTTGTTATATACCCTTTGTTGGCAATGACAGAGGTGAAGACTTACAGAAAACATTTGACAAGGTTTTCACACACTGTTGCTGGTATTTTGGCCCATTCCTCCATGCAGATCTCCTCTAGAGCAGTGATGTTTTGGGACTGTTGCTGGGCAACATGGACTTTCAACTCCCTCCAAAGATTTTCTATGGGGTTGAGATCTGGAGACTGGCTAGGCCACTCCAGGACCTTGAAATGCTTCTTACGAAGCCACTCCTTCATTGCCCGGGCGGTATGTTTGGGATCATTGTCATGCTGAAAGACCCAGCCACGTTTCATCTTCAATGCCCTTGCTGATGGAAGGAGGTTTTCACTCAAAATCTCACGATACATGGCCCCATTCATTCTTTCCTTTTACACGGATCAGTCGTCCTGGTCCCTTTGCAGAAAAACAGCCCCAAAGCATGATGTTTCCACCCCCATGCTTCACAGTAGGTATGGTGTTCTTTTGATGCAACTCAGCATTCTTTGTCCTCCAAACACAATGAGTTGAGTTTTTACCAAAAAGTTATATTTTGGTTTCATCTGACCATATGACATTCTCTCAATCTTCTTCTGGATCATCCAAATGCTCTCTAGCAACCTTCAGACGGGCCTGGACATGTACTGGCTTAAGCAGGGGGACACGTCTGGCACTGCAGGATTTGAGTCCCTGGCGGCATAGTGTGTTACTGATGGTAGGCTTTGTCACTTTGGTCCGAGCTCTCCGCAGGTCATTCCCCCGTGTGGTTCTGGGATTTTTGCTCACCGTTCTTGTGATCATTTTGACCCCACGGGGTGAGATCTTGCGTGGAGACACAGATCGAGGGAGATTATCAGTGGTCTTGTATGTCTTCCATTTCCTAATAATTCCTCCCACAGTTGATTTCTTCAAACCAAGCTGCATACCTATTGCAGATTCAGTCTTCCCAGCCTGGTGCAGGTCTACAATTCTGTTTCTGGTTTCCTCTGACAGCTCTTTGGCCTTGGCCATAGTGGAGTTTGGAGTGTGACTGTTTGAGGTTGTGGACAGGTGTCTTTTTATACTGATAACAAGTTCAAACAGGTGCCATTAATACAAGGTAACGAGTGGAGGACAGAGGAGCCTCTTAAAGAAGTTACAGGTCTGTGAGCCAGAAATCTTGCTTGTTTGTAGGTGACCAAATACTTATTTTCCACCATTTGCAAATAAGTTCATTAAAAATCCTACAATGAGATTTTCTGGATTTTTTTTCTCTCATTTTGTCTGTCATAGTTGACGTGTACCTATGATAAATTACAGGCCTCTCATCTTTAAGTGGGAGAACTTGCACAATTGGTGGCTGAATAAATACTTTTTTGCCCCACTGTATATGTGTGCACAGCTGAGTATATTTATGTATGTCTGAAGGGCTTGTGGTAATGACTGGAGTGGAATCTGTGTAGAGTAGTATCAAACGCATGGTTTCCAGGCGTTTGACACTGTTCCATCTGTTCCGTTCCGGCCATTTATTATGAGACGTTTTCCCCTCAGCAGCCTCCACTGGTCTGAAGGTATGTACATATACTCTACTGTACATGAAGCTTTCCTATTAAAATACTCATTTAGTAGAGTCCTATCCAGGAATTCCAAACTAAGGGTCTATTCACACAGCTTGAGGGGGGGGGGACTCATCCAGAAAGGAAGCCATTTAATTGGTTCTAATCAATGATTCTGCCGGCTAGGACCAATGAAATTACTTCCTTGCGTGGATTTTTACGGCGAGCAGTGTGAATGCACCCATAGGTCAGAGTGAAGATTCTCTCTAGTAACTTTTTTTTTTTTAAATTAAATTTTTTAATCTCCCCTGTTGGAATGCCACTGGATATTTCAGAGTCTGGTGTGAGGTCTGCATTACCTGGTTCCTGATTTTAAATTACTCTTGGCTGAATTTACACAGGTAGCCCAATTCTGATCTTTTGCCCAATTGTTGGGAAAAGAGCTGATCTGTTTGTTCAAAATACCAGTTGTTGCCAAATAGATCAGAATGGGGCTGCCTGGGTAAAAGCAGCCTTTGTTCTTCTTGATAATCCAAAAGTTAAACAGTCATGGATTTCAACTCCGTCTTGTCTCAGACCTTGTAAAGGTGATACATTATTTCTCATTTTACTGAAAGATTCAGCATTAACTGAAATATTTGCTTGTGTGCTGAAATGACTGCATGAAATGTCATGAGCGAAGTGCAGAGCAAAAATGATAATTGTTTTGATTAAAACATGTTTTGTTAGTACAATGGAATTGTACTTTATTTGAGGCAGTATAAATCTACAGCCTGATTGTTACACTTTGGGCAAAAGTGGTAAATTTTACAAACATGATATTGACTATACATCTCATGATTTTTATTTTATAAATTATTCTACAAGTATGATGTGTAAAGTAATCTCTTGAATATTGCATCTTTTCACGTACAGACCTTGAATTGAATTGCAACAGTGTGGTTCACAAGAACGTGTTACTTAACTAGTTTCTATATGATGGATGACACTGCTTGTACAGAGATGTGTTACTCATGATGTATTTATACTGTGAATTTGGGTCAGTGCTTTCGCTCCCTCGTCTTGTTTCTTTTATAGCACCTAGACATTCGAGGGCAACTCGACTAAATGGAATGCTGCTTCCTTTCTGTTTTACTGTGACGTAATACGACCAATCGGAGCTAGATATTTGGTCAGAAGAGCACAAGTGCTTGACGAGGCCAGTTACTCTTAATTTGTACCTGTCATATTTGTTCTGTATCGGTCGTAATGTCTTTAAACCAAAGCAATATGTGGAAAAAACATGTCAGAATAAAACCATATGAGTCTTTGTCATGTCTTTTCAAGCCACGCCAACTGAAATAGTAGCATTGTCTGTGTTTCTGCCTAAGTCCAGGATTCAATACGATCGCCATTTTAAGGTAATTTCTGATTTTGCGCTGACATAGCGATGGGTCTACTGAACATTGCTTTTAAAAAGGTGCGTTGTCGTCAACAACGCGATCGTAATGTATGTAAGGCTAAGCCTGATGCTGTGTTTCATAACCTCCTAGTAAATGGCAGCATACGGACTTGTAAAAAATCTACTTGAACGTCCCTAACTGGTAACTAACTACCATTGGGGAAACTAGTCTTATCCTGAGCCCCTACTCCTCCCACATGCTGACCTCTGCTAAAGAAATGCCCTTAACAGCAGAAACAAAATATTATTCACGAATCTTTTAATATAGTTTTGGAACACCATTATTTGTTTGAGCGTGATAGAGTGAAAGTACAGCTATGGTTGACATTAGCCAATTGGCATTCTCAACGTGTTTAAAGCGTTTGAAGCCACAACTCGTTGCTTGTAATTTACAGCCCAGTCAACGCTCTTCTCTTTCCCAGGCACCCCAATGGTGGAACCAGCTTCCCACAGAAGCTAGGAAATCATATTCATAGTCTGGAAAAACTCACCTACAGGGGGGAGAACAAGTATTTGATACACTGCCGATTTTGAGTGTGTGGACAGGTGTCTTTTATACAGGTAACGAGTCCAAGCGGGTGCAGTTAACAGGTAATGAGTGGAGAACAGGAGGGCTTAAAGAAAAACTAACAGGTCTGTGAGAGCTGGAATTTTTACTGGTTGGTAGGTGATCAAATACTTATGTCATGTAATAAAATGCAAATTACTTACTTAATCATACAATGTGATTTTCTGGATTTTTGTTTTAGATTCCGATTCTCACAGTTGAAGTGTACCTATGATAAAAAATTACAGACCTCTAAATGCTTTGTAAGTAGGAAAACCTGCAAAATCGGCAGTGTATCAAATACTTGTTCTCCCCACTATATTGTGATATGTGGTTGTCCCACCTAGCTAATTTTTTTTAAATTAAAGATGAATGCCTTAGTTTAAGTCGTTCTGGATTAGAGCGTCTGCTAAATGTGATACCTTGTTGATCAGTGCATATCAGTATCCAGCTACCATATGTTAAGTCATAGTATAGGTACCCCTCAAACTGAAGGGGACAGGCATGACTCTAGAACAAGATTTTGAAGGCATAACAAATGTGTTTTTTTATTCTAGGGCAAAACAAGGAAATTATTTCTGAAATGCTGGTTTGGTTTTGAGAAAGGGGTCGTGTGTGTGTACGTGGATAGGGCTTTGTTACCATCAACAAGTTGAAGTACAATCCCTTTCTCAAACACAGCACTGTTATATTCAGACCGTGACAGAGTAATGGGCTATATCAATCCATAGTGCATGCTCGTTCCCAGAGTCATCTTATGCAATGTGATTGTGTACTTCTATGCAATTGTTATAAAGACTGGAATGCAACCAGTGTAAGTGCAGATAACAGCAGTCGACCAATGACGTGTCCTAGAGTCACTTCTTGTGGTGACTTCGTGTGGTTCAGACAGACTACTCATCTCGCTGGCCAGACTCCTGGAATTCCACCCCCAGAGTGTGGGAAAGACAGCGGCTGTGCGAAGACACTACAGACAAGGTTGAAATTGCATGTTATCTGCTACAGTCAAATATTGAACAAAGAGGATATGAATCTAACACTAAGAAATCTAGGAGTATGAACTTCATTTTGTGTACTTATATCTGTCAATGTGTTTTGACTGAATCATGTCAAATACTTTTGTGAATTTGTTTTGTAATAAAGCAATTTAGTTATAGAAAAATTGTGCATTTTTATTCCTGCAATCGAAACCATATATTTGTTTATTTATTTTCTACAAAATATGAACACAAAAATACAACTTTTATTTGAACAGAAATGGTAATAACTTCAATAATTTGTTCAACAAAACAAACGCAGTGACACATTGCACTCCCAATATGCATCCACCATACTGTACATTCACCTTACTGTCTGTCAAGTCTTATTTCAATGTGCAATAAATATTTACAGTAAGGCTGGGCCTTGTTCATTAGGGAACACAACTGAAAACATTGAATGAAAATGACTTTCTTATTGGGCAAGTCCAGATAATCCCTCCCTGTTTCAGTCCCTTTCTTATTGGACAAGTCCAGGTAATCCCTCCCTGTTTCAGTCTGTTTTATTCCATTTGGTGCCACAATTGCAGGCCATGATGCCGTTAGAGGTCCCGTTTGAGGGAAATTGTCCTTCGGGGTCAGTTGTAGGATCATCTCACTCTCCCCAAATCCTAACCAGTAACCATTAGGGAAGAAAAAGGGCAACTGACCTTAGATCAGTGCCAATGAGGAACTAGGCAGTGATGGCTGGCTAAAGGCTGCACTTCCTGGCTGTGTCAGTGTTGGTGTAACAGGAGTAGCGTAGGCAGTGGTAGATCTCCTCGGCTCTGGGGCAGCTCACATACGCCCCCTTTTGGAGAGCCTCGACATAGCTACAAGTCGAGGGGAGGGGCAGTGTTCCTCGAGGGAGCTACAAGTAGAGGAGGGGCAGTGTTCCTCGACGGAGCTACAAGTCGAGGGAAGGGGCAGTGTTCCTCGACGGAGCTACAAGTCGAGGGAAGGGGCAGTGTTCCTCGAGGGAGCTACAAGTCGAGGGAAGGGGCAGTGTTCCTCGAGGGAGCTACAAGTCGAGGGGAGGGGCAGTGTTCCTCGACGGAGCTACAAGTCAAGGGGAGGGGCAGTGTTCCTCGACGGAGCTACAAGTCGAGGGAAGGGGCAGTGTTCCTCGACAGAGTTACAAGTAGAGGGGAGGGGCAGTGTTCCTCGACAGAGTTACAAGTAGAGGGGAGGGGCAGTGTTCCTCGAGGGAGTTACAAGTAGAGGAGGGGCAGTGTTCCTCGACGGAGCTACAAGTCAAGGGGAGGGGCAGTGTTCCTCGACAGAGTTACAAGTCGAGGGGAGGGGCAGTGTTCCTCGACCGAGCTACAAGTAGAGGAGGGGCAGTGTTCCTCGACGGAGCTACAAGTCGAGGGGAGGGGCAGTGTTCCTCGACGGAGCTACAAGTCAAGGGGAGGGGCAGTGTTCCTCGACGGAGCTACAAGTCGAGGGTAGGGGCAGTGTTCCTCGACCGAGCTACAAGTAGAGGAGGGGCAGTGTTCCTCGACGGAGCTACAAGTCGAGGGGAGGGGCAGTGTTCCTCGACGGAGCTACAAGTCGAGGGGAGGGGCAGTGTTCCTCGACCGAGCTACAAGTAGAGGAGGGGCAGTGTTCCTCGACGGAGCTACAAGTCGAGGGGAGGGGCAGTGTTCCTCGACGGAGCTACAAGTAGAGGGGAGGGGAGTGTTCCTCGACGGAGCTACAAGTAGAGGAGGGGCAGTGTTCCTCGACGGAGCTACAAGTCGAGGGGAGGGGCAGTGTTTATACCATAGAATCTGGATGGATGAATGGATTCTAGTTCTATTGTTAGACATACCAAGTATCATATTATTTTAGCTAAATTCTGTTTGATTTCCTGATGGTGGCATCAATATTCCTCATATTATTGCTATCATCAATTCTGGGGCACTTTCGTGGCTGAATGACTATCCTGTTGGTTGAATGGTCTTTCCACTTCAACAAAAGTGTACTTGAATCCACTGCTGCTTGGACGTGTCAATGCACTGATGTACCAGCGATATGTTTGTATTGTTTGTATTGTGGTATGCTGCTTTTCTTGGCCAGGGCTTATTTGAAAAAGAGAGGTCAATATCAATGTGTCTTTTGTTTACTTTTTTTTGTTATCAAATGTATTGTAAATGAAAGCTTACAGAGATGCCCAATTAATTTGACTGCCCCTACCTGCTGACCAGGTGGCCCACCAATCTGAACCTATGGCTCATGTTGTATTCGGCGCACGTGACAAATAACATTTTATTTTATTTGTTGAAGGTTTTGACAGCTGACGCAGGGCAGCGTCTGGTAGAAGAGCAGCATCTGCTGCCTGTGATCTTTTGACTCATAGTAGAAAGGTCATGTTGAACCCTGTCTGATCTTTCTACTCTTACATGTATTATTTTATCAAACTTCCTTGAACATTTTTGTGATACTGTCACACTGTCACAATCACAAACTGTCACAATCAAACAAAAGTGAGCATACTTTAGAAATCTAGAAAATCAGGAATTGAACCCACAGGAAGTATTCCAGCCAACTGGTTCTGTTCAAAAGTGAATGTGTGCCCTCCCTCACTTTGTTTGGTGCAGTCCTTCTCTATGATGAGATCAAAAAAGGCCCTGCAGGCTGGTTACTCTCTCCACCAACCGTTTGCTGTTTGCCATCCCGGCCAGCTCCGATTGACTCTGCCTATCCACCACTGCGGTTACTGACCACAAAGTCGACGCCATCCAGCGAGCACACGTGGGCTGTAATGGCGTGGCGTTGGCGTAGACTGGACACCAGTACAGAGACAAGGTCCGACGGCCCCGACGACGAGGCAGGGGGCTCGCTTAGAGCGGCAGCCTGACAGATGGAGCTCTGAGCCTGTGTTTCTGAGGAGGTGGAGGAGGCAGCCTGACAGATGGAGCTCTGAGCCTGTGTTTCTGAGGAGGTGGAGGAGGCAGCCTGACAGATGGAGCTCTGAGCCTGTGTTTCTGAGGAGGTGGAGGAGGTAGCCTGACAGATGGAGCTCTGAGCCTGTGTTTCTGAGGAGGTGGAGGAGGTAGCCTGACAGATGGAGCTCTGAGCCTGTGTTTCTGAGGAGGTGGAGGAGGTAGCCTGACAGATGGAGCTCTGAGCCTGTGTTTCTGAGGAGGTGGAGGAGGTAGCCTGACAGATGGAGCTCTGAGCCTGTGTTTCTGAGGAGGTGGAGGAGGCAGCCTGACAGATGGAGCTCTGAGCCTGTGTTTCTGAGGAGGTGGAGGAGGTAGCCTGACAGATGGAGCTCTGAGCCTGTGTTTCTGAGGAGGTGGAGGAGGTAGCCTGACAGACGGAGCTCTGAGCCTGTGTTTCTGAGGAGGTGGAGGAGGCAGCCTGACAGATGGAGCTCTGAGCCTGTGTTTCTGAGGAGGTGGAGGAGGCAGCCTGACAGATGGAGCTCTGAGCCTGTGTTTCTGAGGAGGTGGAGGAGGCAGCCTGACAGATGGAGCTCTGAGCCTGTGTTTCTGAGGAGGTGGAGGAGGCAGCCTGACAGATGGAGCTCTGAGCCTGTGTTTCTGAGGAGGTGGAGGAGGCAGCCTGACAGATGGAGCTCTGAGCCTGTGTTTCTGAGGAGGTGGAGGAGGTAGCCTGACAGATGGAGCTCTGAGCCTGTGTTTCTGAGGAGGTGGAGGAGGCAGTCTGACAGATGGAGCTCTGAGCCTGTGTTTCTGATGAGGTGGAGGAGGTAGCCTGGGGAAAGACACAACATAGACATTTAGGGATAAATCAAATTAATAAGATAATGTGAAATAGTACTACTTCTGAAATCCAGAATCTGGAAGATTCTATTCTTCTATTGAAATCTAAGTGTAGCCTAGGGTGATGAAAATGGTAGAACAACAGTTGTTTATTAAACTGTGTACTGATTCAAACATCTGCTGTTTACAGTAACTCAATATCCATTGGTACGTGATACTAAGTGAATCTATTGTCGTTTAATACCAGTTTAGTAATTGGATTAGCATCTGACCTCTATCCTCTGAGCTGTATGATCTGAGCCATATCTGAGCTATAATATCTGAGCTATATCATCTGAACTATATCATCTGAGCTATATCATTTGAGCTATAATATCTGAGCTATATCATCTGAGCTATATCATCTGAGCTATATCATTTGAGCTATATCATCTTTGCTATAACATCTGAGCTACAGTTGAAGTCGGAAGTTTACATACACCTTAGCCAAATACATTTAAACTCAGTTTTTCACAATTCCTGACGTTTAATCCTCGTAGAAATTCCCTGTCTTGGGTCAGTTAGGAACACCACTTTATTTGAAGAATGTGAAATGTCAGAATAATAGTAAAGAGAATTATTTATTTCAGATGTTATTTCTTTCATCACATTGCCATTGGGTCAGAAGTTTACATACCCTCAATTAGTATTTGGTAGCATTGCCATTAAAAATTTTAACTTAGGTCAAACGTTTCGGGTAGCCTTCCACAAACTTCCCACAATAAGTTGGGTGAATTTTGGCCCATTCTCCTGACAGAGCTGGTTTAATATGTGAGTGGGACATTGGGAAGTTGGTGTTTGGGGAATTCAGTGAGGCCATGAACCCACATGTTCCTTTACACAAGGACCTTGAGTTCTGCCAGCAAGGAACTGTTTACTCTGTCCTTTTCTTAGTGTACCTAAGATCAGTGCCAATGGGACATGATGGGCAGTGATGGCTGGATAAAGGCTGCACTTCCTGGCTGTGTCAGTAGTGGTGTAACAGGAGTAGCGTAGGCAGTGGTAGAAACCTAAGTCAGGTTTGTAGACCTCCTTGCTTGCACACGCTTTTTCAGTTCTGCCCACAAATTTCCGATAGGATTGAGGTCAGGGCTTTGTGACGGCCACTCCAATACCTTGACTTTGTTGTCTTTAAGCCATTTTCCACAACTTCAGAAGTATGCTTGGTGTCTTTGTCCATTTGGAAGATCCATTTGCGACCAAGCTTCAACTTCCTGACTGATGTCTTGAGATGTTGCTTCAATATATCCACATAATTTTCCCACCCTCATGATGCCATCTACAGTGGGGGAAAAAAGTGTTTAGTCAGCCACCAATTGTGCAAGTTAAATTGTGCAACTTAAAAAAGATGAGAGGCCTGTAATGTTCATCATAGGTACACTTCAACTATGACAGACAAAATGAGAAAAAAAATCCAGAAAATCACATTGTAGGATTTTTCATGAATTTATTTGACAGACTACTGGAAAATAAGTATTTGGTCAATAACAAAAGTTTATCAATACTTTGTTATATACCCTTTGTTGGCAATGACAGAGTTTAAACGTTTTCTGTAAGTCTTCACAAGGTTTTCACACACTGTTGCTGGTATTTTGGCCCATTCCTCCATGCAGATCTCCTCTAGAGCAGTGATGTTTTGGGGCTGTTGCTGGGCAACACGGACTTTCAACTCCCTCCAAAGATTTTCTATGGGGTTGAGACCTGGAGACTGGCTAGGCCACTCCAGGACCTTGAAATGCTTCTTACGAAGCCACTCCTTCGTTGCCCGGGCGGTGTGTTTGGGATCATTGTCATGCTGAAAGACCCAGCCACGTTTCATCTTCAATGCCCTTGCTGATGGAAGGAGGTTTTCACTCAAAATCTCACGATACATGGCCCCATTCATTCTTTCCTTTACACGGATCAGTCGTCTTAGTCCCTTTGCAGAAAAAGCCCCAAAGCATGATGTTTCCACCCCCATGCTTCACAGTAGGTATGGTGTTCTTTGGATGCAACTAAGCATTCTTTGTCCTCCAAACACGACGAGTTGAGTTTTTACCAAAAAGTTATATTTTGGTTTCATCTGACCATATGACATTCTCCCAATCTTCTTCTGGATCATCCAAATGCTCTCTAGCAAACTTCAGACAGGCCTGGACATGTACTGGCTTAAGCAGGGGGACACGTCTGGCACTGCAGGATTTGAGTCCCTGGCGGCGTAGTGTGTTACTGATGGTAGGCTTTGTTACTTTGGTCCCAGCTCTCTGCAGGTCATTCACTAGGTCCCCCCGTGTGGTTCTGGGATTTTTGCTCACCGTTCTTGTGATCATTTTGACCCACGGGGTGAGATCTTGCATGGAGCCCCAGATCGAGGGAGATTATCAGTGGTCTTGTATGTCTTCCATTTCCTAATAATTGCTCCCACAGTTGATTTCTTCAAACCAAGCTGCTTACTGATTGCAGATTCAGTCTTCACAGCCTGGTGCAGGTCTACAATTTTGTTTCTGGTGTCCTTTGACAGCTCTTTGGTCTTGGCCATAGTGGAGTTTGGAGTGTGACTGTTTGAGGTTGTGGACAGGTGTCTTTTATACTGATAACAAGTTCAAACAGGTGCCATTAATACAGGTAACGAGTGGAAGACAGAGGAGCCTCTTAAAGAAGAAGTTACAGGTCTGTGAGAGCCATAAATGTTGCTTGTTTGTAGGTGACCAAATACTTATTTCTTTCTTCTCATTTTGTCTGTCATAGTTGAAGTGTACCTATGATGAAAATTACAGGCCTCTCTCATCTTTTTAAGTGGGAGAACTTGCACAATTGGTGGCTGACTAAAAACTTTTTTGCCCCACTGTATTTTGTGAAGTGCACCACCAAACCTGACCAAGTTGTTTAAAGGCACAGTCAATTTAGTGTTTATAAACTTCTGACCCACTGGAATTGTGATGCAGTGAATTATAAGTGAAATAATCTGTCTGTAAACAATTGTTGGAAAAATTACTTAGGACATCTACTTTGTACATGACACAACCAACTTGCCAAAACTAGTTTGTTAACAATAAATTTGTGGAGTGGTTGAAAAACTAGTTTTAATGACTCCAACCTAAGTGTATGTAAACTTCCGACTTCAACTGTATATCATCTTTGCTATATCTGAGCTATATAATATTTGCTATATCTGAGCTCTATCTGAGCTATATAATATTTGCTATATCTGAGCTCTATCGGAGCTATATCATCTGAGTGAATCTGAGATGTATCATCTGGGCTATATCATGTGACCTATGTCTTATCAGTACATTATCACATTATCTGAGGCTATTTACTTGAGGACTACAGAGACTGACTGCTCAAAGTCCAGCTCCTCAGACAGGAAGGCCTGCTGGGGGAGCCTCTGGTGACACTCTCTTCCTGCTGCTTCTCTCTAGGCCCCCTCACGGAGCTCGCCGAAAAGGTCGTGCAGGTTCCATTAGGGTCTCTAGGCCCCACCACAGAGCTTGCGGAGGAGGCTCTGGTAGCTCCACTAGGGGGCGCCTGCTGCTGTGGACCTTTAAACACAGTCATTCTGTTGCTGTGCCTCAGTTGGCCTGCAGAGGGAAGAAAACACCTCAGTTTTTATGTGGTGATTGTGAAAGTCAGTGTGTGTGTGTGTGTGTGTGTGTGTGTGTGTGTGTGTGTGTGTCCTCCTCAGTGAATTTCATAAAAATCTAAATAGTGAAACATTTAAAAAGTTATATTAAAATGGGGATAAACATACACACATTTGTCCAACAGAAACTAATGTGCAACTTTTGGACTAATGATTACACCCTAATGATTGGTGCGTTCTCAGCCCTCTCCGGTACTCCCTGTTCACCCATGACTGCGTGGCCATGCATGCCTCCAACTCAATCATCAAGTTTGCAGACAACACCACAGTAGTAGGCTTGATTACCAACAACGACGAGACGGCCTACAGGGAGGAGGTGAGGGCCCTCGGAGCATGGTGTCAGGAATATAACCTCACACTCAACGTCAACAAAACAAAGGAGATGATCGTGGACTCCAGGAAACAGCAGAGGGAGCACCCCGCATCCACAATCGACGGGACAGTAGTGGAGAAGGTGTAAAGTTCGTCGACGTACACATCACGGACAAACTGAAATGGTCCACCCACACAGACAGCGTGGTGAAGAAGGCGCAACAGCGCCTCTTCAACCTCAGGAGGCTGAAGAAATGTGGCTTGTCACCAAAAACACTCACAAACTTCTACAGATGCACAATCGAGAGCATCCTGTCGGGTTGTATCGGCAACTGCTCCGCCCACAGCGCATCACCGGGGGCAAACTACCTACCCTCCAGGACACCTACATTACCTGATGTCACAGGAAGGCCAATAAGATCATCAAGGACAACTACCACCCGAGCCACTGCCTGTTCACCCCACTATCATCCAGAAGGTGAGGTCAGTACAGGTGCATCAAAGCTGGGGCCGAGAAACTGAAAACAGCTTCTATCTCAAGGACATCAGACTGTTAAACAGCCATCACTAACATTGAGTGGCTGCTGCCAACATACGGACTCAAATCTCTAGCCACTTTAATAATAAAAAATTGGATGTAATAAATGTATCACTAGTCACTTTAAACAATGCCACTGTATATATTGTTTCCATACCCTACATTACTCATCTCATATGTATATACTGTACTCTATACCATCTACTGCATCTTGCCTATGCCGTTTGGCCCTCGCTCATTCATATATCTTTATGTACATATTCTTATTCATTCCTTTACACTTGTGTGTATTAGGGAGTAGTTGTGAAATTGTTAGATTGCATGTTAAATATTACTGCATGGACGGAACTAGAAGTACGAGCATCGCTACACTCGCATTAACATTTACTAACCATGTGTTTGTGACCAATACAATTTGATTTAATTTGAAGTGTGCAAGGCAATATTGAATGTGTCACCTTGATTACAAAAAATTATCATCTCAACCTGTGCACCTTTAATTCATAGGCTAGGTTTAAAAATTAAATCATTTATTTAACCTTTATTTTACTAGGCAAGTCAGTTGAGAACCAATTTGATTTACAATGACGGCCTACCAAAAGGCAAAGGGGGGGCTGGGATAAAAAAAATTAAAAAATGGGACAAAAAACACACATCATGACGAGAGACCACAACACTACATAAAGAGAGACCACAACACTACATAAAAAGAGACCACAACACTACATAAAGAGAGACCACAACACTACATAAAGAGACACCACAACACTACATAAAGAGAGACCACAACACTACATAAAAAGAGACCACAACACTACATAAAGAGAGACCACAACACTACATAAAGAGAGACCACAACACGTCATAAAGAGAGACCACAACACGTCATAAAGAGAGACCACAACACGACATAAAGAGAGACCACAACACTACATAAAGAGAGACCACAACACTACATAAAAAGAGACCACAACACTACATAAAGAGAGACCACAACACTACATAAAGAGACCACAACACGTCATAAAGAGAGACCACAACACGACATAAAGAGAGACCACAACACGACATAAAGAGAGACCACAACACTACATAAAGAGAGACCACAACACGACATAAAGAGAGACCACAACACTACATAAAGAGAGACCACAACACTACATAAAGAGAGACCACAACACAACATAAAGAGAGACCACAACACGACATAAAGAGAGACCACAACACAACATAAAGAGAGACCACAACACTACATAAAGAGAGACCACAACACTACATAAAGAGAGACCACCACACTACATAAAGAGATACCACAACACGACATAAAGAGAGACCACAACACGACATAAAGAGAGACCACAACACAACATAAAGAGAGACCACAACACTACATAAAGAGAGACCACAACACGACATAAAGAGAGACCACAACACGACATAAAGAGAGACCACAACACTACATAAAGAGAGACCACAACACTACATAAAGAGAGACCACAACACAACATAAAGAGAGACCACAACACAACATAAAGAGAGACCACAACACGACATAAAGAGAGACCACAACACTACATAAAGAGAGACCACAACACGACAGAGAGACCACAACACTACATAAAGAGAGACCACAACACTACATAAAGAGAGACCACAACACGACATAAAGAGAGACCACAACACTACATAAAGAGAGACCACAACACTACATAAAGAGAGACCACAACACTACATAAAGAGAGACCTAAGACAACAACACAGCATGGCAGCAACACATGACAACAACATAGTGGCAACACAACATGGCAGGAGCACAGCATGGTAGCAGCACAAAACATTGTACACACATTATTGGGCACAGGCAACAGCACAAAGGCAAGAATGTAGAGACAACAATACATCACACGAAGCAGGCACAACTGTCAGAAAGTGTGTCGATGACTAAGTCTTTGAATTAAGAAATGGAGATAGAACTGTCCAGTTTGAGTGATTTTCGCAGCTCGTTCAAGTCCCTAGCTGCAGCGAAATTAAAAGAGGAGCGACCCAGGGATGTGTGTGCTTTCGGGACCTTTAACAGAATGCGACTGGCAGAACGGGTGTTGTACGTGGAGGATGAGGGCTGCAGTAGGTAACTCAGATAGGGGGGAGTGAGGCCTAAGAGGGTTTTATAAATAAGCTTCAATCAGTGCGTCTTGCGACGGGTTTACAGAGGAGTATAGAGTTGTTAAGGGAATTAAGGGAATTTTTATCAATAATGACTAATTATGTATACATTTCAATCAGGACTGACTAATCAGAATACTATTATGTTACTGTATATGTACTAATCAGAATACTATTATGTTACTGTATATGTATTGTGAGCGGACCAAGTAATTGGGCATCACTCTAAAGCGGGAAGGTGGAATAAACGAGTCAGGAGTAGATTTTCTTGATTGAACACAGTTCTCTATTGAGGGCATTTGGTCAACACAAACACTCCAACATAATCAATGAAAATCTTCCAAGGAAAAACATACATCTTCTTCTCCAGATGAAACAGGAACACAATAGGATTATCTTTAAACTACAACAAAAGTCCCGGGATTGTCACCGTCTTAGTGGTTCTTCCTGGATAGCTCTTCTCTCTCGGTGTCCCCCCCCTCTCTTTCTGCTGGTTCCATTCTCTCTCTTATAGGGGAAGGAGAGTATGTCATTAGTACCGTCAGCTGTGCTTAATTGCCTCTGGTTACCTTGTCTCCCATGCCTTGTTGGGCTACTATCCGTGAGGCCAGCCTGCCCTCTGGTGGTCCTTCCACAGTATGAATTTTCTTTTTAATCCTAGTACTGAATATAATGTGTGTAAATATAATCAAGAATTAGAACAATGACTGTCTGTACCATGGTAGAAATGAATGAACTTATAGCCAGACTGGCTAGAAGGCTTATCTATACAAGCATGGCCTTGGCTCGATCATATATTATATTAAATAGGGAGAGACATGTGAGAACCATACAGCCATTGTACTACAGCGGAGATGACATGGGCTAGTACTAAAACTAATGACGTCATTTTCAGTTTATAACCTGTGATAAAATGTGTAGTGGGCAGCACTCTCGTGAATAAAAGCTGCTGTTTGACTTTAAGACTGGGCTCTGTCCATTTTACACAAATAAGATTCTTATGAATTGACAGAGAGTTTAATTTTAATTGGGTATTAAAACAGAGGAATTTAATTCCTGTAACAAGAGTGCTGTGGTCTGTCCTATCAGGAGCATTGGTGGAAAGTCTGATGGCCGAATGGTAAAGAACCTCTAGCCGCTCGAGAGCACCTTTACCTGTCGATCTATAAATTACGTCTCCGTAATCTAGCATTGGTAGGATGGTCATCTGAAATCAGGGTTAGTTTGGCAGCTGGGGTGAAGAGGAGCGATTACGATAGAGGAATCCAAGGTTAGATGTAACCTTAGCCTGCAACTTCGATATGTGCTGAGAGAAAGACAGTGTACCGTCTAGCCATACTCCCAAGTACTTCTATGAGGTGACAAGCTCAAGCTCTAAACCCTCGGAGGTAGTAATCACACCGGTCTTCTTACCAAACAACATGCCCTTTGTTTTGGACAAGGTTCAGGGCAGAGAACGCTTGTTGGACACTAAGAAAGCTTTGTTGTAGAGCGCTTAACACAAAATCCAGGGAGAGGCCAGTTGAGTATAAGACTCATCTGCATATAAATGGATGAGAGAGCTTCCTACTGCCTGAGCTCCAGTTGAAGTCGGAAGTTTACATACACTTAGGTTGGAGTCATTAAAACTCACTTTTCAACCACTCCACAAAACTCTTGTTAACAAACTATAGTTTTGGCAAGTCGGTCAGGACATCTACTTCGTGCATGACACAAGTAAATTTTCCAACAATTGTTTACAGAAAGATTATTTCACTTATAATTCACTGCATCACAATTTCAGTGCGTCAGAAGTTAACATACACTAAGTTGACTGTGCCAAGCTGTTGACAGCTTGGAAAATGGCTTTAGAAGCTTCTGTTAGGCTAATTGACATCATTTGTGTCATATGGCGGTGTACATGTGGATGTATTTCAAGGCCTACCTTCAAACTCAGTGCCTCTTTGCTTGACATCATGGGAAAATCTAAAGAAATCAGTCAAGAACTCAGAAAAAAATTTGTAGACCTCCACAAGTCTGCTTCAACCTTGGGAGCAATTTGTACAAACAATAGTACACAACTATAAACACCATGGGACGACACAGCCGTCATACCACTCAGGAAGGAGACGCGTTCTGTCTCCTAGAGATGAACATACTTTGGGGCGAAAAGTACAAATCAATCCCAGAACAACAGCAAATGACCTAGTGACGACGCTGGAGGAAACAAGTACAAAAGTATCTATATCCACAGGAAAACGAGTCCTATATCGACATAACCTGAAAGGCCACTCAGCAAGGAAGAAGCCACTGCTCCAAAACTGCTATAAAAAAAGCCAGACTACGGTTTGCAACTGCACATGGGGACAAAGATCGTACTTTTTGGAGAAATGTCCTCTGGTCTGATGAAACAAAAATAGAACTGTTTGGCCATAATGACCATTGTTATGTTTGGAGGAAAAAGGGGGAGGCTTGTAAGCCGAAGAACACCATCCCAGCCGTGAAGCACGGGGGTAGCAGCATCATGTTGTGGGGGTGCTTTGCTGCAGGAGGGACTCGTGCACTTCACAAAATAGATGGCATCACGAGGGAGGAACATTATGTGGATATATTAAAGCAACATCTCAAGACATCAGCCAGGAAGTTAAAGCTTGGTTGCAAATGGGTCTTCCAAATGGACAATGACACCAAGCATACTTCCAAAGTTGTGGCAAAACGGCTTAAGGACAACAAAGTCAAGGTATTGGAGTGTCCATCACAAAGCTCTGACCTCAGTCCTATAGAGAATTTGTGGGCAGAACTGAAAAAGCGTGTGCAAGCAAGGAGGCCTACAAACCGGATTCAGTTACACCAGCTCTGTCAGAAGGAATGGGCCAAAATTCACCCAACTTATTGTGGGAAGCTTGTGGAAGGCTACCCAAAACATTTGACAATTTTAAGGCAATGCTACCAAATACTAATTGACTGTATGTAAACTTCTGACCCACTGGGAATGTGATGAAAGAAATAAAAGATGAAATAAATCACTCTCTCTACTATTATTCTAACATTTCACATTGTTTAAAAAAAAGTGATGATCCTTACTAGGATTAAATGTCAGGAATTGTGAAAAACTGAGTTCAAATGTATTTGGTTAAGGTGTATGTAAACTTCAGACTTCAACTGTATGTTGCTAATGTAAATTGAGAAGAGTGTGGGGCCTAGGATTGAGCCTTGGGGTACTCCCTTGGTGACAGGCAGTGGCTGAGACAGCAGATGTTCTGACTTTATGTACTGCACTCTTTGAGAGAGGTAGTTAGCAAATCAGGACCCCTCAGAGACACCAATACTCCTTAACTGGCCCACAAGAATGGAATGGTCTACCGTATCAAAAGCTTTGGCCAAGTCAATAAAAATAGCAGCACAACATTGCTAGTTTTTCCTAGCCACAGTGCTTCTACACCTATATTGCTTGCTGTTTGGGGTTTTAGGGCTTCATACATTTTTGTTGTTTATTTATTTATTTTATTTTTTTGAATTTTTACACTTTTTTCTCCCCAATTTCGTGGTATCCAATTGTTGTAGTAGCTACTATCTTGTCTCATCGCTACAACTCCCGTACGGGCTCGGGAGAGACGAAGGTTGAAAGTCATGCGTCCTCAGATACACAACCCAACCAGCCTCACTGCTTCTTAACACAGCGCGCATCCAACCCGGAAGCCAGCCGCACCAATGTGTCGGAGGCTACACCGTGCACCTGGCAACCTTGGTTAGCGCGTACTGCGCCCGGCCCGCCACAGGAGTCGCTGGTGCGCGATGAGACAAGGACATCCCTACCAACCAAGCCCTCCCTAACCCGGACGACGCTAGGCCAATTGTGCGTCGCCCCACGGACCTCCCGGTCGCGGCCGGTTACGACAGAGCCTGGGCACGAACCCAGGGACTCTGATGGCACAGCTGGCGCTGCAGTACAGCGCCCTTAACCACTGCGCCACCCGGGAGGCCCGCACATTTTTGTTGTTGATTGAATTGATTTCTTAGAATCAAGGGCAATGGTAACATAATTTAGGACCTTTAAGGTTGCAGTGACACATCCATAACCTGAGAGGAAACCAGATTGCATACCAGAGAGAATACTATAGACATCAAGAAAGCCAGTCATTTGATTATTGACAAGTTTTTCCAACACTTTTGATAAACATGGCAAAATAGAAATTGGCCTATAACATTTAAGATCAGCTTGATCGCCCCCTTTGAATAAAGGACCCACCGTGGCTGCCTTCCAAGCAATGGGAACCTCCCCAGAGAGGAGAGACAGGTTAAAAAGGTCAGAGATAGGCTTGGCAATGATAGGGGCAGCAGCCTTAAATAAGGCTCTAAACCATCTGACCCAGATGTTTTTTTGGAGTCAAGTTTTAGGAGCTCCTTTAGCACCTCAGACAAAGTGACTGCCTGCAGGGAGAAACTTTGTAACGGGGCAGGGGAAAAAGAGGGAGGAACATCAGGATTAGTCGCATTAGAAGGGGTGGGAGATGAGGAAATGTTGGATGGGCAATGAGGCATTGCTGAGTCAAATAGGAATCCTGACTTAATGAAGTGGTGATTAAAAGAGCTCAGCCATGTGCTCCTTGTCAGTAACAACCACATCATCAACATTAAGGGATATGAGCAGCTGAGGAGGAGGGTTTATTCTCCAGGTCTTTAACTGTTTTCCAGAACTTCTTGAGGTTAGACCCACAGAGAGAGAACTGGCCTTCCAGATAGCGTGAGTGCACTTATTTCCCATTTGCCTGAACGAGAGCCAGTCAGCCTGAGTATGCGTGTGCCGAGCCTTTCGCCAAATGCAATTCTTGAGGTGTAGTAACTCTTCAAGATCACGGTCGAAACAGGGGCTGAACCTGTTTTTAATTCTAATTTTCTTTATGGGGTGTGTTTGTTAACAACTGAAAATAGAAAAAAAGAAGGTCCAAGCGTCTTCGACACCAATTTACAGAGGCCAGGTCATGAAGGAAGGCTTACTCATTAAAGGTTTTTAGCAAGCGTCTTTGACAAATCAGGACATGTTGTTTCACTGAGCAGCCATTACAAACACAGGCTGTAAAACAGTGATCACATTACAGAAACACCTGACTGATACCTATCAGGATTATTTGTGAGGATAACATCAAGGAGAGTAGCCTTTTCTGGTTGTTTGGAGTCATACCTTGTGGGATTGGTAATAATCTGAGATTATTAAAATTTAGGGATTCCCATTGCTTTAGGACCTGGTCAGATGGTTTAAGCATGTCCCAGTTTAGGTCACCTAGAAGGACAAATTCAGATTTAGTGTAAGGGGCCAGGAGAGAGCTTAGGGAAGGTAGGGTACAGGCCAGTGCTGATGTAGGACGATAACACCAAGCAACAGTCAACAACGATCTATTTGAAAGTGTAATGCTTAAAACCAGCAAATCAAATTATTTGGGGACAGATTTGGTGGAGACAACCGAGCAATGAAGATGTTCCTTGAGAAAGATTGCCACTCCACCACATTTGGAAGATCTGTCTTGCTGAAAAAGATTATAACCAGAAAGGTCAACATCAATGTTCAAAACACTCTGAATCACGTCTCAGTAATGACCAACACATTTGGATTGGAGCTGTGAACCCACACTTTCAATTGATCAAGTTTAGATAATAAGCTTCTAGGTTTAACGTGCAGAAAACCCAGGCTTTTACTAGAGCAGAAATCAGTGAAGCACAAATCAGAATTGGGGCTAGCAACAGTAGATGGTCCAGGGTGTACATGCACATTTCCAGATATCATCAGCGGTAGTAGCCACCTCATGATCACTCATGCGGCATTTACAAAATAGCCTCCAATACCCTACTCAATAAATTGGATGCAGTCTATCACAGTGCCGTAAGTCTGTGTTGTTGTATGTCTCGAACTGCTTTGCTTTAACTTGTTCTCAACTTGCCTACCTGGTTAAATAAAGGTGAAATAAACACAAAATTATACAGGGGAAATTAGTGTATCATGTAGTAGCCTAAAACTATCAATGTTACATTGAGCTGGGTGAATGGAATATGAACAACAGTCATCCAATATGCTGTAATAGAAATAAGGCCATGCTCATTAAAAAAATCCTCATCATCATCCCTCATCTTAAATGTCAATGACCGCCACTGGTGTGTGTGTGTGTGTGTGTTGGGGTGTCAGTTTGTGTGTGTGTGTGCATAGAGTAGAGAGGGTCAGCAGTATTATGTCTTGGGGGTAGAAGCTGTTCAGGGTCCTGTGTGTTCCAGACTTGGTGCACTGGAATCACTTTACCATGAGATAGCAGAGAGAACAATCTATGGCTTGTGTCGCTGGAGTCTTTGAAAAAATGTTGGGCCTTCCTCTGACACTGCCTGGTATAGAGGTCCAGGATAGCAGGGAGCTCGGTCCTAGTGATGTACTGGGCCGTACTCACCACCCTGTGAAGCGCCTTGTGGCCGGATGCCTTGCAGATGCCGTACCAAGCGGTGACTGCACCTTGTCTTCTGTTTCTAGGCCCATCCCTCCCCCTCGTGTCTTCGATGGCAAGCCAGCGTACACGGTGAGATGCCTCCTGAGGGTTCGAACACGGGGCAGGAGTTTCCAGCACCCGGTTGACTGGGAGGGTTATGGCCCAGAGGAGAGGTGCTGGGTTCCTAGCTCAAGACATCTTGGACCCGGCCCTCATCGCCGACTTTCACTCCCAGCACCCCAGTCAACCAGGTATCTGCCCAGGTGGAACACCAGGTGGCATCCCTAGAGGAGGGGGTACTGTCACGCCCTGATCTGTTTCACCTGTCCTTGTGCTTGTCTCCACCCCCCCCCCCCCCCCCCCCCCCCCACCCCAGGCATTGCCCATCTTCCCTATTATCCCCTGTGTAGTTATACCTGTGTTCTCTGTCTGTTTGTTGCCAGTTCGTCTTGTTCATTCAAGCGAACCAGCGTTTTCCTGTCAGCTCCTATCGTTTCCTCCTGGTTTTTGACCTCCTGTCCTGACCCTGTACATGCCCGCCTGACCTCTCTGCCTGCCCCTGAGCCTGCCTGCCGTCCTGTACCTTTGCCTTACCCTGGATTTTCGACCCCTGCCTGAACTTGACCTGTCCTTGCCTGCCCCTGTTGCCACAATAAACATTGATACTTCGACAGTCTGCATCTGGGTCTTACCTTGATTCCCGATAGTAATGTTTGGGAAAGATTTGGTGATGATTGACTAGAAATTCTAGTGTCACAAGACAGGGACTTCAAATAGGCCCTATGGCACGTCAAAGGAATTGTAGCTTACCGTTCAGATGGATTAAATGGAAACTGAAATCTGGACACTGACTGTAGATCTATAACCTCTCACATAGCCTTAATAATAACTCCTCTGGAATTAAGCATTTCTTGCAGTAAAATGATTCACCAAATGTAGGCAACATTTTGACTTGGGAAAGGGAGTGGAGAAAAGGCTTGGGCGATATACCTTTTATACCTTGTATACCGGTGGTTTATTTGTATAATTGTATAATTTTTGTTGTTGTTTAAATAGCTCCCATTGGGTGCACATTTGGTTATACTGTATAGCCTGGTATGGTACAGAAATGGTATGACGGTATGAAAATCTGGATACAGCCCAACCCTAGTCGAAAAATATGATTTATTTATTTCAGCCTCTTGAGAGAATGCGAGGTGCTATATTTATCAGCATCATGAAAACTGATAGTATTTCAATCACATAAAATATGCATTCAAGCCGAACTGAAATCTTGTCAGAAATATGTTGGGTTGTTTTCACCAGTTTTCAATTTTGCATAGAACATCTTTCAACTTTTTTTTGAATTATTGAATTTTATCCCCGGTCCCTACACGTCAATGCTCTGCGAAAGTAGCAGAGATGACAGAAAAAAACTTTACAATGTCAACTAGATTGAATCACTTTATGACATTATTCTGGTGAGCAGTTTATTTCGTCTTCTAGGTCAACATACAATGCCTTGGGAAGGTATTCAGCCCCTTGACTTTTTCCACATTTTGTTACGTTACAGCCTTATTCTAAAATGGATTAAATAAAATAAATTCCTCAGCAATCTACACATAATAACCAATAATGACAAAGTGAAAACAGGTTTTTAGACATTTTTGAAAATGTATTAAAAATAAAAGTATTCAGACCCTTTGCCATGAGACTCGAAAATAAGCTCAGGGGCATCTTGTTTCCATTGATCATCCTTGAGATGTTTCTACAACTTGATTGGAGTCCACATGTGGTAAATTCAATTGATTGGACATGATATGGAAAGATACACCTGTCTATATAAAGGTCCCACAGTTGACAGTGCATGTCAGAGCAAAAACTAAGCCATGAGGTTGAAGGAATTGTCCTTAGAGCTCTGAGATGAAAACCTGCTCCAGAGCACTCAGGACCTCAGACTGGGGTGAAGGTTTTCCTTCCAACAGGACAACGACCCTAAGCATACAGCCAAGACAAAGCAGGAGTGGCTTTGGGAAAAGTCTCCTTGAGGGGCCCATCTAGAGCCCAGACCTGAACCCGATCGAACATCTCTGGAGAGACCTGAAAATAGCTGTGCAGCAACGCTCCCCATCCAATCAGACAGCTTGAGAGAATTTGCAGAGAAGAATGGGAGAAACTCCCCAAATATAGGTGTGCCACGCTTAGCGTCATACCCAAGAAAACTCAAGGCTGTAATTGCTGCCAAAGGTGCTTCAACAAACTGATAAGTAAAGGGTCTGAATACGTATGTGTAATTTTCATTTTTTTTCTTTTTATAAATTAGCAAAAATGTCAAAACATTTTTCATTATGGGGTATTGCGTGTAGATTTATGAAGAAAAAAAAGATTTAAACACATTTTAGAATAAGGCTGTAACCTAACAAAATGTGGAAAGAGTTAAGGCTCTGTATAGTGAAAGAAGAGAAGTTACATGTAAATTGACTAACAAATAGCCTTCCAAAATTTTGGAAATTATAAGCAGAAACATATCTAAATCAGGCAACAACAAAAAAAGTCCTGTACCCCCTGTCAAAAAATCGTTCCGCCGTCACAAACTGTAGCCCACAGCTCATTTTCGATATAAGCGTGTCAGGGTCGTTTGCAAGACCTCAAATGATCACTTTCATAGTTGGGCGGTTGCGGATGGGTTATTAGCAATTGCAGGTGGGTGCAGGTGAATAAACAGCTGACTCGCGTACTACTAATGTGGACACCGAGGAACTTGAAGCTCAGTGTGGATGGGGACGTTTCTCGCCCCTCCGTTTCTTTGTGCATCTTTGATCAGCTCCATTGAAAGTGCATCTTAGTCAAGGACAAGTTTAACCTCTGTCCGGGAATCCGGCCCTAAGATTCATAGGAACCACTGAAATCCTGATAAACAACTGTACCTGAGAGAAGACGTCCATGTTGTGGTTTTGCTTGTAGACCGTTTTAAAATTGCCAGCCACAGCAAAGCTTCCCACGACTTTAGGTAAACCTCCTGCACCTCAGAACCTGTCACACAGGGAGATACAATGAGTGTGTGTGTGTCAGTTATGCCCAAGCCTCTTGATCCAGCAGTGGCCTCTTTGACCAAATCAAAACGCTTGAGTGCTGGGTCAGGCTCACCAAAACAAAACACGTCGTCAACACGTTGCGCAACAGGAAATGAAACTGAGCATTCTTATTCAACAAGGTCAGATAGTATCTCCCTGTTCCAGAAACGCTTTTCTTCTGTTACGTGCTCAGTGAACACTATCCTAGTCATGTACTATATGACTACTTCTACCTGCTGTTTCCAGAACCCTCCGAAAGACAGACAGAGGTCAGAGAGGCTGGAGCAGAGGGTCACCATACTAGGGCGTCAACAAACAGAGAAGGTAGCCGAGAAGGTAGCCACGCAGGGACATCGTTGGACATCATCGGACTGGAACAGAGAATGGGAAGACATCGTCAAAGCCATATAAACTTTATTTTGACGGTCAGATGAAACCGTGTTCAACAGTCATTGTAATGACTGTTTGATGCTTAGCTTGAACTGTAAAAGAGTAAAAGAGAATTGAGGTATTAAAGTTCACACACCTTATTCTGAGGTGAAGAGAACCACACACGTAACATGGTGATAGGAGGTTACAGCAATTATCTAACAATGCGTGCCATTGCATGCTTCAGCTTCCTGGTAACTTGTTAGTTCAGCTTCCTGGTAACTTGTTACTTCAGCTTCCTGGTAACTTGTTACTTCAGCTTCCTGGTAACTTGTTACCGGTAAAATCGACATCACAGAGGAGCAATGACTGTGAGAGGAAATATAACTAACAATGAATGAACAGAATCATCCTCATCATCATTTGAATAGATGTTAACCTTCGGTACCCCAGGGGATGATCTCTCAAACAAATACATATTTTTCAAACACTTTTGCATTTGTATCATTGTTATTCTACATAAGTCTAAATCTTTAGTTAGAAGACCACTCTGACCATTCTGAACCCTTAAGCATTTTCCACAAGTTTTCTTTGTCTCGGGCAAAGCCATGTATACAATTGTGTGATGAACAGTCTTGTTTGTCAACAACAACAAAAAAACACAGCTGGTTCAGACAGGAAACCTGAGTGATGCATCAGCTGATAGCATCAGTTGATATTGCACCAGTTAGATCATCCCTCCACGTTAATACGGCAGTCTATATAGTCCGCTAGGCTCTGCACACACTCTGATGGCTGCCCTGGTGTTCTTGATGCCATGCTGTGGCAGTACTGTGTTGCTCACCATGTCACCAGGTAACCTTTATTTAGAACTAAGCAAGTCAGTTAAGAAAAGTTAGGGGGAAAAAAATATCTTATTTACAATGACGGCCTACACCGGCCAAATGTGCGCCACCCTATGGGACTCCCAATCACAGCCGGTTGTGATACAGCCTGGATTCGAAACAGGGCGTCTGTAGTGATGCGTCTAGCACTGAGATGCAGTGCCTTAGACCGCTGCACCTCTAGGGAGCCAATCATATCTGTGTTTTCTGCTTTTCCATCAGCCACCTGTTTGGTTCTGTGTTTGGTTCCTACAGGGGGATTGGTATAGCATTCCTTGCTCTCTGCCTTTAATTGTAATTATTATTATAATCTTATCTTATGATGCATGCTCTGGCAGTGAGCTACGCCGAAGGAGCAGAGCCCAACTCCAAGACTATCATATATTGCATGTATTGTAATCTTTTCTAATAAATGGTTCATCAAACACGTGGCTTTCCTGACTGACCTGAGGTGTCTCAGAGAAAACAGGTGCTGTCCTAAAAGAGGCCAGTCTGAATGGGAAATGAAAATAAAATCGATATTATACAAGCAGTCTGCGAGCATGTTGCCATGCCGACAACAGGTAGCTAGGAGACAGACTATGGTTCAAGGCTTATATATGTAGATTATATTACACCTCTCAATATTCTGACTCAGTATGGTATCATTAAGCAATAAGCCACGAGGGGGTGTGTTATATGGCCAATATACCACGGCTATGGGCTGTTCTTAGGCACGACGCAACTGCTTTTTTCAGCCCTTTCCCATAGGTTATGGATGTGATTCAGATCTGGACTCTTCACTGGCCACTCCAGAACACTCCAGAACACTCCAGAACTCTCCAGAACGTTTCGTCTTGAACCTTTCCAGGGTGCTTTTGATGTGTTTGGAGTTGTTGTCCAACTGGATGACCCACAACCTTCAAAAGAGAGACTTTGAGAGATTTTGGGTTGAACATTGCATTTCAAAACACCTTGATAATCTGTTGATTTCATGATTTCTTGCACACATTCAATTCCCCAAGTACCAGAGGCAGCAAAGCAACCCCACAGCATTATTGATCCTCCCCCCATAATTGATTGTAGGGAGGGTGTTATTTTCTTTTAAATCTTAATTTGGCGATGGTTTGGGGCGATGTTTAAGAAGAGATGCTGAACTGTTCTGGAGTGGCCAGCAAAGAGTCCAGATCTGAATAACATCCAAAAACCTATGGCGAGATCTGAAGACAGCAGTTGGTGGAGGGCACCCCTGAAATATTGAAAAAAGGTGCAGCAAGCACATTGATGGCTACAAGAAGCAGTGTAATGCAGTTATCTTGACCAAAGGCTGTGCAACCAAGTATTAGCTCTGGGGTTGGCCAAAGGCTGTGCAACCAAGTACTAGCTCTGGGGTTGGCCAAAGGCTGTGCAACCAAGTACTAGCTCTGGGGTTGGCCAAAGGCTGTGCAACCAAGTACTAGCTCTGGGGCGACAATAATTGTGTTTTTACTTTCTAAATTAAAATTGTAAACTTAAATTTAATAAAATCGGTTCTGCAATGCTGAAAACAAGGTGCTGTGACCAAAGTTGATCCAATTTCAACTTATTTTAGAAGTAATAGGAAATGATTTAAGAAAAGTGCCAATATATTTGCCCGCAACTGTATATATACAGTACATCTCAGTTTTAACTGATTGTGGTTAGTTGTTTGTGAACAGGAAATTAGGAGACACATTTAGTTGGAGTGAACCTGGATGAGGGGGGTTCAACATGGAGTCAAGACACAAACGGTGTCCCATTTGGATTGAACCATTTCCTAGGTCCCCTGCCTGAGCTTTGGGAGTCCGGACCTTCTGTAAGGCCTCCTGGCATTCCCTCTTTAAGACAGAGAACGAAGGGGACATGGTGGTGGTGGAAGGAGCAAGCAAGCAGGCAGGCAGGCAGGCAGGCAGGCAGGCAGGCAGGCAGGCAGGCAGGCAGGCAGGCAGGGCAGACAGACAGACAAAAAATCCAATTGTATTAGTCACATGCGCCGAATACAACAGGTACAATACAACCTCACAGCGAAATGCTTATTTACGAGCCCTTAACCAACAATGCAGTTAAAAAAAAAAATATGAATAAGAATAAGAAATACAGTAACAAGTAATTAAAGAGCAGCAGTAAAATAACAATACTAAGACCACTGTATATACAGGTAAAGAGTCAATGTGCGGGGGCACCGGTTAATTGAGGTAATATGAACATGTAGGTGTAGGAGTTATTAAAGTGACTATGCATAGATGATAACAACAGAGAGTAGCAGCAGTGTAAAAGAGGGGGGGGGGGGCAATGCAAATAGTCTGGGTAGATATTTGATTAGCTGATCAGGAGTCTTATGGCTTTGGGGTCAAAGCTGTTGAGAAGCCTCTTGGACCTAGACTTGGCGCTCCGGTACCACTTGCCGTGCGGTAACAGAGTGAGCAGTCTATGAATAGGGTGGCTGGAGTCTTTGACAATTTTTAGGGCCTTCCTCTGACACCGCCTGGTATAGAGGTCCTGGAAGAAGCTTGGCCGCAGTGATATACTGGGCCGCACGCATTGCCCTCTGTAGTGCCTTGCAGTCGGAGGCCGAGCAGTTGCCATACCAGGCAATGATGCAACCAGCCAGGCAATGATGCAACCATGTTCTCGATGGTGCAGCTTTAGAACATTTTGAGGATCTGAGGACCCATGCCAAATATTTTCAGTCTCCTGAGGGGGAATAGGTTTTGTCGTGCCCTCTTCACAGCTGTGTGCTTGGACCATGTTAGTTTGTTGGTGATGTGGACACCAAGGAACTTGAAGCTTTCAACCTGCTCCACTACAGCCCCGTCGATGAGAACGGGGGCGTGCTTGGTCCTCTTTTTCCTGTAGTCCACAATCATCTCATTTGTCTTGATCACATTGAGGGAAGAGGTTGTTGTCCTGGAACCACATGGCCAGGTCTCTGACCTCCTCCCTATAGGCTGTCTCGTCGTTGTAGGTGATCAGGCCTACCACTGTTGTGTCATCTGCAAACTTAATGATGGTGTTGGAGTCGTGCCTGGCCGTGCAGCCATGAGTGAACAGGGAGTACAGGAGGGGACTGAGCACGCACCCCTGAGGGGCCCCTGTGTTGAGGATCAGCGTGTTCGGATGTGTTGTTACCTACCCTTACCACCTGGGGGCGGTCTGTCAGGAAATCCAGTATCCAGTTGCAGTGGGACATGTATAGTCCCAGGGTCTGAGCTGGGAAAGGTCAGTGTGGAGTGCAATAGAGATTCCATCATCTGTGGATCTGTTAGGGCGGTATGCAAATTGGAGTGGGTCTAGGCTTCCTGGGATAATGGTGTTGATGTGAGCCATGACCAGCCTTTCAAAGCAATTCATGGCAACAGACGTGAGTGCTACGGGTCGGTAGTCATTTAGCAGGTTACCTTAGTGTTCTTGGGCACAGGGACTAACGTGGTCTGATTAAAACATGTTGGTATTACAGACTCGGACTGGGAGAGGTTGAAAATGTCAGTGAAGACACTTGCCAGTTGGTCAGCGCATGCTTGCAGTACACGTCCTGGTAATCCGTCAGCCTTTTGCACGTTGACCTGTCACGTCAGCTGCGGAGAGCGTGATCACAGTATTCCAGAACAGCTGGTGCTCTTGTGCATGTTTCAGTGTTATTTGCCTCGAAGCGAGCATAGAAGTAGTTTAGCTCGTCTGGTAGGCTCGCGTCACTGGGCAGCTCTCGGCTGTACTTCCCTTTGCAGTCTGTAATGGTTTATAACATATTCCAGTCTGTGCTAGCATAACAGTCATGTAGCTTAGCATCTGCTTCATCGGACCACTTTTTTATTGATCGACTCAATGGTACTTCCTGCTTTAATTTTTGCTTGTGAGCAGGAATCAGGAGGTTAGAATTATGGTCAGATTTGCCAAATGGAGGCCGAGGGAGAGCTTTGTATGTGTCTCTGTGTGTGGAGTAAATGTGATCCAGAGTTTTTTCCCTCTGGTTGCACATTTAACATGCTGATAGACATTTGGTAAGACGGATTTAAGTTTCCCTGCTTTAAAGTCACCGGCTACTAGGAGTGCCGCCTCTGGGTGAGCGTTTTCCTGTTTGCTTATGGCGGAATACAGCTCATTGAGTGCGGTCTTAGTGCCAGCATCGGTCTGTGGTGGTATGTAGATAGCTATGAAAAATACAGATGAAAACTCTAGGTAAATATTGTGGTCTACAGCTTATCATGAGATACTCTACCTCAGGCGAGCAAAACCATGAGACTTCCTTAGATATCGTGCACCAGCTGTTATTTACAAAAATACATAGTCCACCGCCCCTTGTCTTACCAGAGGCTGCTGTTCTATCTTGTTGATACGGCGTTTAACCAGCCAGCTGAATTTTGATAATGTTGTCGTTCAGCCACGACTCCGTGAAGCATAAGATATTACAGTTTTGAATGTTCTGTTGGTAGTTTAATCTTCCACGTAGGTCATTGATTTTATTTTCCAAAGATTGCACGTTTGCTGGCAGAATGGAAGGAAGTCGGGCTTTATTCGATCGCCTATGAATTCTCAGAAGGCAGCCCGCCCTCTGGCCCCGTTTTCTCTGACTTCTCTTCATGCAAATGACCGGGATCTGGGCCTGTTCCCGGGAAAGCAGTATATCATTCACGTCGGGCTCGTCAGACTCGTTGTTAAAAGGAAGAAAATTATTCTGCCAGTCCTTGGTGATTAATCGCAGTTCTGATGTCCAGAAGTTCTTTCCGGTTCTTTCCGGTCATAAGAGACGGTAGCAGCAACATTATGTACAAAATAATTTAAAAAAACAAGATACAAACAATGCATAGATCTAACAAAAAAACACAATTGGTTAGGAATACGTAAAACGTCAGCCTTGTTCTCCGGTGCCATCTTGCTAGATAGATAAATGGATGGATGCACTCTGTTCGCAACGTTGACATCAGCAAACCGCTCTACCACACAATGCCATACACGTGGTCTGTGGTTGTGAGGACTGTTGGACGTACTGCCAAATTATCTAAAACAACATTGGTAGAGAAATTAACATTAAATTCTCTGGCAACATATCTGGTGGACATTCTTGCAGTCAGCATGCCAATTGCACGCATCCTCAACATTTCAGAAACCTGTGGCATTGTGTGGTGTGACAAAACTGCACATTTTAGAGTGGCCTTTTATTGTCCTCAGCTGTCACGGCTGGCTAGGTGTATAGCGAGGAATCAGGCGCAGAGAGCAGAGAGGTCCAGGGGAAAAGTGCACTTTAATAACACTGACCAAACACTGACCAACCCAAAACAACGGGTAACAAGGTCCAGAGCACTAACAACACCAAACGATACAACGTGAACATTGAAATAATCCCGCACAACAAAAGGGCGGGTTCCATACGCTAAATAGGGAAGAAAATCAAGCACACACTAAATAGGAACAGGTGTAACAAATGAGACAAAACTAACCGAAAAGAAAAATGGATCGGTGGCGACTAGTAGGCCGGTGACGACGACCGCCGAGCACCGCCCGAACAGGCAGGGGAGCCAACTTCGGCGGGAGTCGTGACATCAGCAGAAGGTGCACTTGTCAAATGATCATGATCACCTATATAAAAGCTTGAAAATCAGGCAGATTTGAATATTCCAAAAACAATGAATTTAAGTAGTGATTTTGCAAAATAACATTGCATATGTCATGGCAAAATGCATATAATTGCAGGAAATTAGCTTTAAAACTGAAGAAAAAAAATGCTCAGGTCCAAAATGTGTAGAATTGCAGGAAATTAGCTTTTAAACTGTAAAAATGTCTCTAAGCCTTAGCAGAGTTGCCAACAACCGGATGTTCTGGTTTTTAATGATACAGCTATCTTCAACCTAGCTTCCTTTTCAGCTGAAAACCGGACGTGTAATCTCCGCTCAGGCGTTTCTCTTGCGCCTGTTACGTTAAGTTACTCAGCTCCATGGAGAAATGTGTAGAATTGCAGAAAATTGTCTAAAAACACACAAAAAACACCAAGATGGGTGCCATTAAAATGTTCTCTAAAATTCAGCTGCGCCGACGTGCCCTTTGCCACACCCACCACCTAAGTTCCCTTTTTGATCCAGAAAAAAACACTGTGATGTGATGTTTTTAATCATTCTTATATGGTGATGCCATTCTTGGATGGACAAGAAAGTTAGATTGCATTCTATTCTTGGATGGAGAAAAATTGACTAGCCAGCCAACACTGGTCCTTTAATCAACATGTCAACATCCATGTGATGGAGGATGGATAAGACAGCCAGGACAGTATCCCACTGTGGTGCCTCACTAATGGATCAAGAGCATTCACCTGATGCTTGGTAGAGCACAGCAGAGCACAGCAGTAGTGGGAGTGTTGTACAGCTGACACAGAGAGCGTCTTGAGCAGGGCTCCCCAATAGGTGGCCCACAGGTCATTGTATTTGGCTTCCCAAGATTTTTCGTTCTTGGAAATAAAAAAGACTGTAATAGTACCAGGAAATGAGCTCAAAGTCATTTTTATTTCGGAATACTGCTCAAGTATTCCCACGCATAAATAGATATGCACACTGTATGGGATCGTATCCCAATATTATCAAGGTTTGAAATTATTCTGTTTTTGTCAAATACTAAATCTGTTTGCGATTCCTTGCATTGTAGAAATTATTTATTACTATGCTCTCGCCCACAGACCATCTGGTCAAGGGAAAATCTGCCCACTGCTGAATGTAATTGGGGACCCCTGGTATAGAGTGAGCTCAATAGGGGAAGTGGCTTAGTCATGAGTCATCGTAGATCACCTCTTGGCAAACACATGTAATGATATAGCCGTGAACTACACTAAGGGAGACACAAAACGTGGCTTTGGTTAGAGAACACAATATACAGGACATTTTAGTGTTTGTCAACATGAGGCCCCAATAAACTGGCCTTGTAAAACAGCCTGATTGATATGCTCACCATTCTGTTTTAATTGAAGTATGAGGCAACAGGTATGTTCAAACAACAAAGCCAACACCACGCCACTGTCTTGGTAAACAGCTGAGGGATAGGGCTTGAGAAATGGAACCACTACATTTTATAGACAGAGCTATGGATGCAAGGACTGACCATCAATGAGTTTAAAATTATAGTTTTAACCATGCTTTAAGGATATTTGGTGGTTGTTTACAATTACAGTGTTTACAAACAATGGAGCAAAACAAGCTTATATTTTTGGTTCTGATGGGGTAGGACAGCAGAACTAAGATCATACTATTACTCAATGAGTATACCAATCATCAGAAACACCTTCATAATATTGAGTTGGATTTAACAAGTGACATCAGTAAGGGATCATAGCTTTCACCTGGATTAACCTGGATTCACCTGGATTCACCTGGATTCACCTGGATTCACCTGGTCAGATGTAATGGAACAAACAGGTGTCCCTAATGTCTCGTATACTCAGTGTATACGATTAATTAAAAACACAAAAAAATGGGTGTACCAATCCCAGATTGCCCCTTGAAGGACTGATTCAATCATAACAGGTAAATGCTTTGCTAGAATAAGTCATAAAAACCATTACTTCCTGTAAAATAATCATGAAGTTCAGCTTAGTTTGTTTCTGTTTCACACTTCAAATCTTTGTTTTGCTGGGGAAATTAATCATATTGTGCATTCATGCAGCACAATCAGACATTGTGTTTGACTGATTTAATAATATCCTAAGCAATCGCACTGCTTATTTACAGAAGGGGATAAAACAGAGAAAAACAAAGCTAATCCACTAAACGGTTTGTTTACAACTGCCTGAAAGAGACATTATACACCAGAATTTCAATTTCTTAGAAATGTTCAAATCTTCAAAGTAGTTTAATGTCAATATGAGTCTATATCCCACCCCGTCAAGGGTTTAAAAAGTGCCCAATTGTCATCCTTGATTAAAAGATAACTTCATAGAAAATGACTCAAATAAAAGTGAGTCACCCAATAAAATACTACTTGAGTAAAAGTCTAAAAGTATTTATTTTAAATATACTTAAGTATCAAAAGTAAATGTAGTTGCAAAAATATACTTAAGTATCAAAAGAACAAATATAAATAATTTAAAAAATCCTCATATGAAGCAAACCAGATGTCACAATTTTCTAGTTTTTTAAAATGTATTTACGGATAGACAGGGGCACACTCCAACACTCATGTTTAATGAGTCCTCCAGATCAGAGGCAGTAGTGTTGACCAGGGATGTTCTCTATATAAGTGTGTGAATTGGACCATTTTCCTGTCTTACTAAGTACTTTTGGGTGTAATGGAACAAGTATGGAATAAGAAGTACATTCTTTTATTTAGGAATGTAGTGGAATAAAAGTAAAAGTAGTCAGAAATATAAATAGTAAAATACAGATACCCCCAACTTAAGTTGTACTTTAAAATATTTTTACTTAAGTATTTACAGGGCTCAATTCGGGCCGACTCTCTTCTCTGTATACATCAATGATGTCGCTCTTGCTGCTGGTGATTTTCTGATCCACCTCTACGCAGACGACACCATTCTGTATACTTCTGGCCCTTTGTTGGACACTGTGTTAACTAACCTCCAGACGAGCTTCAATGCCATACAACTCTCCTTCCGTGGCCTCCAACTGCTCTTAAATGCTAGTAAAACTAAATGCATGCTCTTCAACCGATCACTACCCGCACCTGCTCGCCCGTCCAGCATCACTACTCGGGACGGCTCTGACTTAGAATATGTGGATAACTACGAATACCTAGGTGTCTGGTTAGACTGTAAACTCTCCTTCCAGACTCACATTAAGCATCTCCAATCCAAAATGAAATCTAGAATCGGCCTCCTATTTCGCAAAGAAAGCATCCTTCACTCATTGCTCCCAAACATACCCTCGTAAAACTGACCATCCTACCGATCCTCGACTTCGGTGATGTCCTTTATAAAATAGCCTCCAACACTCTACTCAACAAATTGGATGCAGTCTATCACAGTGCCATCCGTTTTGTCACCAAAGCCCCATATACTACCCACCACTACGACCTGTACATTCTCGTTGGCTGGCCCTCGCTTCACTCTCGTCGCCAAACCCACTGGCTCCAGGTCATCTACAAGTCTCTGCTAGGTAAAGCCTCGCCTTATCTCAGCTCACTGGTCACCATAGAAGCACCCACTCGTAGCACGCGCCCAAGCAGGTATATCTCACTGGTCACCCCCAAAGCCAATTCATCCTTTGGCCACCTTTCCTTCCAGTTCTCTGCTGCCAATGACTGGAACGAACTGCAATAATCACTGAAGCTGGAGACTCATATCTCCCTCACTAGCTTTAAGCACCAGCTGTCAGAGCAGCTCACAGATCACTGCACCTGTACATAGCCAATCTGTAAACAGCCCATCTATCTACCTACCTCATCCCCATACTGTATTTATTTATTTATTTATTTATCTTGCTCCTTTACACCCCAGTATCTCTACTTGCACATTCATCTTCTGCACATCTACCATTCCAGTGTTTAATTTCTATATTGTAATTACTTCGCCACCATGGCCTATTTATTGCCTTAACTCCCTTATTTTCTTATTTTGTACTGTATTATTGACTGTATGTTTTGTTTATTCCATGTGTAACTCTGTGTTGTTGTATGTGTCGAACTGCTATGCTTTATCTTGGCCAAGTCGCAGTTGCAAATGAGAACTTGTTCTCAACTAGCCTACCTGGGTAAAAGGTGAAATATATATATTTTTTAATTACACCACTGCACTCAATTGGTCTAATGTCAATATGAGTCCATATCCCACCCCAGCAGTCTAGTGTCAATATGAGTCCATATTCCACCCCAGCAGTCTAAGGTCAATATGAGTCCATATTCCACCCCAGCAGTCTAAGGTCAATATGAGTCCATATCCCACCCCAGCAGTCTAAGGTCAATATGAGTCCATATCGCACCCCAGCAGTCTAAGGTCAATATGAGTCCATATCCCACTCCAGTAGTCTAGTGTCAATATAAGTCCATATCCCACTCCAGTAGTCTAGTGTCAATATGAGTCCATATTCCACCCCAGCAGTCTAGTGTCAATATGATTCCATATCCCACTCCAGCAGTCTAGTGTCAATATGAGTCCATATCCCACTCCAGTAGTCTAGTGTCAATATGAGTCCATATCCCACTCCAGCAGTCTAAGGTCAATATGAGTCCATATCCCACTCTTTATGCCTTCACCCCAAATTAATGGAAAATAATAGCACCACAAATCTGGAAATGTTATAGTGCCAATCTTCTCCATTGTTGATTTAGCTGGATCTGAGACGTGGATTCAGCTTGACATGTAAATACTTTGAGGTCTGAAAACATCTGACAAAATTATATTTGGGAATTTAATGTCTCTTCAATGTCTTATTCCTATTTGCCCCATATTTACTTGCGCAAAGGCTTAGTCAATCGGATTCTTAATTTCCCTTTAAATTCAAGTCCTACCTTGGATCTGCCTAACCTACTCAAATCTATAGGCCAATTAAAATGACAGATGCAGATGATGTGATAAAACACGTAAGGGGAAACAAACGTCTCTGGTGTTCATCGGATGGGGCCACAGTGTCTCCTGACCCCTCCTGTCTCAGCCTCCAGTATTTATGCTGCAGTAGTTTATATGTCGGGGGCTAGGGTCAGTCTGTTATATCTGGAGTATTTCTCCTGTCTTATCCGGTGTCCTGTGTGAATTTAAGTATGCTCTTTCTAATTCTCTCTCGGAGGACCTGAGCCCTAGCACCATGCCTCAAGACTACCTGGCATGATGCCTCCTTGCTGTTCCCAGTCCACCTGGCCGTGCTGCTGCTCCAGTTTCAACTGTTCTGCCTGCGGCTATGGAACCCTGACCTGTTCACCGGACGTGCTACCTGTCCAAGACCTGCTGTTTTCAACTGTCTAGAGACAGCAGGAGCGGTAGAGATACTCTAAATGATTGGCTATGAAAAGCCAACTGACATTTACTCCTGAGGTGCTGACTTGTTGCACCCTTGACAACTACTGTGATTATTATTATTTGACCATGCCGGTCATTTATGAACATTTGAACATCTTGGCCATGTTCTGTTATAATCTCCACCCGGCACAGCCAGAAGAGGACTGGCCACCCCTCATAGCCTGGTTCCTCTCTAGGTTTCTTCCAAGGTTGTGGCCTTACTAGGGAGTTTTTCCTAGCCACCGTGCTTCTACACCTGCATTGCTTGCTTTATGGGGTTTTAGGCTGGGTTTCTGTACAGCACTTTGATATATCAGCTGATGTAAGAAGGGCTTTATAAATACATTTGATTTGATTCATTGGTAAGAGGAAACAAAGATCTCTGGTGTTCATTGGTAAGAGGAAACAAAGGTCTCTGGTGTTCATTGGTAAGAGGAAACAAAGATCTCTGGTGTTCATTGGAAAGGAGAAACAAAGGTCTCTGGTGTTCATTGGTAAGAGGAAACAAAGATCTCTGGTGTTCATTGGTAAGAGGAAACAAAGATCTCTGGTGTTCATTGGTAAGAGGAAACAAAGATCTCTGGTGTTCATTGGAAAGGAGAAACAAAGATCTCTGGTGTTCATTGGTAAGAGGAAACAAAGATCTCTGGTGTTCATTGGTAAGGAGAAACAAAGATCTCTGGTGTTCATTGGTAAGAGGAAACAAAGATCTCTGGTGTTCATTGGTAAGAGAAAACAAAGATCTCTGGTGTTCATTGGTAAGAGGAAACAAAGATCTCTGGTGTTCATTGGTAAGAGGAAACAAAGATCTCTGGTGTTCATTGGTAAGGAGAAACAAAGATCTCTGGTGTTCATTGGTAAGAGGAAACAAAGATCTCTGGTGTTCATTGGAAAGGAGAAACAAATGTCTCTGGTGTTCATTGGTAAGAGGAAACAAAGATCTCTGGTGTTCATTGGTAAGAGGAAACAAAGATCTCTGGTGTTCATTGGAAAGGAGAAACAAAGATCTCTGGTGTTCATTGGTAAGAGGAAACAAAGATCTCTGGTGTTCATTGGTAAGGAGAAACAAAGATCTCTGGTGTTCATTGGTAAGAGGAAACAAAGATCTCTGGTGTTCATTGGTAAGAGAAAACAAAGATCTCTGGTGTTCATTGGTAAGAGGAAACAAAGATCTCTGGTGTTCATTGGTAAGAGGAAACAAAGATCTCTGGTGTTCATTGGTAAGAGGAAACAAAGATCTCTGGTGTTGTCACGGATTCCCGCGGTGCTGCTGCCCTTCTGTGCACCAGTTCCAGAGGTCTACGTCACGGGCCTCTAGGAGTCACTGAACTGTCTCATTACACACACCTGATTCCAATTCCCTGATTAGTAATTGTATTACGTGCCATCTGTTCACCATTGTCTTATCGGTTATTGTTCCCATGTCCATTGGTCTTGTGAGTACCTGTGCTTTGTTGATTTGGCTTTCTTGCTGTGTGTATTGTGTACTCGCTATTACGGGTCTCGTCCCATGTATTATTGTGCAATTGTTACTACGGGTCTCATCCTGTGCATTAATAAATAGACTGGATGAGAGACGTAATAACAATGCACAGGACGAGACCCGTCAACAATGCACCGGACGAGACCCGTAAACAATGCACAGGACAAGACCCGTAAACAATGCACCGGACGAGACCCGTAAACAATGCACCGGACGAGACCCGTAAACAATGCACCGGACGAGACCCGTAAACAATGCACCGGACGAGACCCGTAAACAATGCATCGGACGAGACCCGTAAACAATGCACCGGACGAGACCCGTAAACAATGCACCGGACGAGACCCGTAAACAATGCACCGGACGAGACCCGTAAACAATGCACCGGACGAGACCCATAGTAACAATTGCACAATACTACACGGGACGAGACCTGTAATAAGAGGTTTATCCTCGCTCTTTTGTTTGGGTTACATCCCTGTATTGTTTTTGTATACGTGTTTGTTTTGGGTTTCGTCCCTGTACCTTTTCATGGCATGTTGTATTTTTGGGTAGAGTATTAAAAACCTCTTACTACGTATTCCTGCGCCTGTCTCCAATCATTTATACAACGTGACAGGTGTTCATTGGTAAGGGGAAACAACGATCTCTGGCGTTCATTGGTAAGGGGAAACAACGATCTCTGGCGTTCATTGGTAAGGGGAAACAACGATCTCTGGCGTTCATTGGTAAGGGGGAAACAAAGCAAAAAGATCATGTTAGGAGAAGAGAGGCCCCTCTATGCTCATCACAGATGCAACAAGGTGTCAGGCTCCCATCTCTTCCATTCTACTCTTCTCCTCTCCTCTCTCTAGCTCAGCCTGTTCGTGCATATCTAGGTCACCCAGGCCTAGCCTACTTAGAGCTTCCTAGACTTATGTAATAATTCAGAGAAACGTTACATAAGCGGGGGAGAGAAAGCCTGCCTGCCTGCCCTGTGTGTCTCTCTCTCTTTCTCCATCATAAAAGAAAAGGGGGGGATGAAAAATGTAGCGTGTTTGTGCACCGAGCCACAGAGAGAGAGAGAGAGAGGGCTTCAAATTAAAAGGGTTACTTTGCCTTTGACATGTTTTTTTTTTCTCCTGCCCTCGTCATTGGTTTTAAAGGAGAGGTTCACCCTGCCCTCGTCATTGGTTTTAAAGGAGAGGTTCACCCTGCCCTCGTCATTGGTTTTAAAGGAGAGGTTCACCATGCCCTCGTCATTGGTTTTAAAGGAGAGGTTCGCCCTGCCCTCACCATTGGTTTTAAAAGAGAGGTTTAACCTGCCCTCGTCATTGGTTTTAAAGGAGAGGTTCACCTTGCCCTCATCATTGGTTTATAAGGAGACGTTTGCCTGCCCTCGTCATTGGTTTTAATGGAGAGGTTCGCCTGCCCTCTTCATTGGTTTTAAAGGAGAGGTTCACCTGCCCTCGTCATTGGTTTTAATGGGGAGTTGTGCCTTGCCCTCGTCTATGGTTTTAATGGAGAGGTTCGCCCTGCCTTCGTCATAGTAAAAAAAATTTTAAAAAAAGTATTTCTATAATTGTAAAAAAAAAAAAAAAATTTTACCCCTTTTTCTCCCCAATTTTGTGGCATCCAATTGGTAGTTACAGTCTTGTCTCATCGCTGCAACTCCCGGCTCCCGTCGAGAGCCAACCAAGCCGTACTGCTTCTTGGCACAATATCCACTTAACCCAGAAGCCAGCCGCACTAATGTGTCGGAGGAAACACCGTATACCTGGCGACCGTGTCAGCGTGCAATGTGCCCGGCCCGCCGTAGTAGTCGCTTGTGAGCGATGGGACAAAGACATCCATGCCGGCCAAACCCTCCCCTAACCCGGACAACGCTAGGCCAATTGTGCGCCGCTTCATGGGCTCATGGGCTCGGCCAGCTGCGACAGAGCCCGGACTTGTACCCAGAATCTAGTGGCACAGCTAGCACTGCGATGCAGTGCCTTAGACCACTGCACCAGTCGGGAGGCCCCTCGTCATTGGTTTTAAAGGTGAGGTTCATTCTGCCCTCGTCATTATTTTTAAAGGTGAGGTTCACCTTGCCATCGTCATTGGTTTCAAAGGTGGCGGCAGGAGGGGAGAGAAGAGCAGGGCAGGCAAACGAACGAACGCAAAGGCCTTTACGATTTAGGCCATGTAACTAAGTCCTGGATAATGTCATCGGACCTCTGAATGTGCTGAGAGTCACTCGGCCGAGAGAGAGAGAGAGAGAGAGAGAGAGAATAGGGCAGTCGAGCTCCTCTTATGAAAGCCCCCCGTTGGAAAATTGATTATAAGGATAGCGGATTGGTCTGAGGGAAATATAAACGGTGGTGAAATCAAGGTACCCCCCATTCAGATCATTTCCATTTCAAACAGTTGAAACAGCAGTTCATTGTGAGCTATAAACGCAAGGCCTATTGTGAAGTTGTTTGTGAATAACACTTTGGTGAGATGGATGACCACAAATACGTCCTTGTCTAAATGTACCTGTTTGTGATGTTGACAATGTGACAGGGAACAAGCCCACAGAACATGGGGGCTTATTTGTTGGCCCAAATCTCCATGGTGATTCAGTATCAAACAAGAGAACCGGCTGGCACGTCGTCTTGTTAACCTGTGGAGGAAACGCTCTGAAATAGCTGTGATGTTTCGCATGAAATAGATCCTTAGCAACAACGGAAAACAACGTTTCCTACAACAATGTACCAACGTCTATTTCCCCACCATGCTAAGGATAATTTGTATCATTAGTAAAATATGATAATCAGAGAGATAAGCACATGCTGACATTTACCTTTCATTCAAAGACAATAGCTGATATTCAGCCCTTAAGAGCGCTAGGTTTGTTTCAGCAGGTGGTCTAGTTCTTTCTTTATACAAGTACAGTCATCCGATCATGGCACTGTAGCCTAAATTCTCCCTTATGTGTCGAAAACTGACCCAGTAGCCTAAGCACAGGACTTTCCGTCTTTCCACACTAATCTTCGACCCAATTCCCGGGATTTGGACAGCATCAGAGGTGTTGAGCAAGTGGTAGCAAATGGTACAAATATTTCCCAGTTACCTTTTACTGAAATTAGTATTATAACATACTGCTGTACGGAATCAGATGTTTTGTGCTCTGTGTGAATTGGATCTTGTACTGGTAAAACAAACTAGGCATCTCATGGGGACCTTAGTTGCCTCAAAGCGACATGACAAATCAAAACATGCTGGTGCCATTGAGCGTTTAGCACTTGATAATAGAGGAAGCAAGTATACTAGTACACAGTGGGGCTTTCTAGGACACCAACCATCGCTACAGCGCTTTGTTCCTGCTCCATTCACAGTCTTATTCAATAGGGCACAGCGTAGCACAACATTTTGCAATGGAAAACGAAATGAGTGTTTCCTACTGAACAAGTTCAAGTAGTCCCGCCCCGTGGCTCAAGTCAGTTTTGCTCCATTTTGCTCCTAATGACTAGGCTACGACCCAGGTGTGTGACACACAAGGCTGACCCTCTGTGTACCTTTTCTACCTTCTGTCAATGAGGATCAGATCCCGTGGAAGAAGAGATACCCAAATCCTTTTGAGCTGACAGAAAACACATTTCTTTATTACTGCACTGTCGACTAAGCCCACAAAAGCCATTTCTACTAGGTCAGCAGAAAGATATAGTGTATCTCCAGCAGTATGTGGATACGCCTTCAAATTGGTGGATTCAGCTATTTCAGCCACACCGGTTGCTGAAAAGTGAATAAAATCGAGCACACAGCCATGCAATCTCCATAGACAGACATTGGCAGTATGAATGGTATGGAGACACGCCTTCAAATGAGTGCATTCAGCTATTTCAGCAACACCCGTTGCTGACAGGCAAATAAAACCGAGCACACAGCCATGCAATCTCCATTACAGACATTGGTAGTAGAATGGTATGTGGACACGCCTTCAAATGAGTGCATTCAGCTATTTCAGCCAGACCCATTGCTGACAGGTGAATAAAATCGAGCACATCTCCATAGACAGACATTGGCAGTAGAATGGCCTTACTGAAGAGCTCAGTGACCTTCAGTGTGGCACCCTCATAGGATGCCACCTTACCAACAAGTCAGTTCGTCAAATTTTTGCCCTGCTAGACCTGTAAGTTCTGTTTTTGTGAAGTGGAAACGTCTAGGAGCAACAATGGCTCAACCGCAAAGTGGTAGGCTACACAAGCTCACAGAACGAGACCGCCGAGTGCAGAAGCGCGTAGCATGTAAAAAAGATTCACCATCTGGCATTCCGAATCTGGGTTTGGCGGATCCCAGGAGAACGCTACCTGCCTGAATGCATAGTGCCAACTGTTAAGTTTAGTAGAGGAGGAATAATGATCTGGAGATCACCGAAGGCAGCGTTTTACGTGTTCCTAACCGATTGTGTTTTTCTTGTTCGTTTCTTTGCGTTATTTGTAACTTGTTTTTTTTTAACTTATTCTGTACATAATGTTGCTGCTACCGTCTCTTATGACCGAAAATAACTTCTAGACATCAGAACGGCAATTACTCACCACCAACTGGCAGAATATTTTTTTTTTCCTTTAACGAGTCCAACGCGAATGATATACTGCTTTCCCGGGAACAGGCCCAGATCCCGGTCATTTGCGTGAAGAGAAGGCAGAGAAAACGGGGCCAGAGGGCGGGGCTGCCTTCTGAGAAATCATAGGCGATCTAATAAACCCCAACTTCCTTCCATTCTGCCAGAAAACAAGCAATCTTTGGACAATAAAATCAATGACATATGTGGAAAATGAATCTACCAACGAGACATTCAAAACTGTAATATCTTATGCTTCACGGAGTCGTGGCTGAACGACAACATTATCAACATTCAGCTGGCTGGTTAAACGCCGTATCAGCAGGATAGAACAGCAGCCTCTGGTAAGACAAGGGGCAGCGGACTATGTATTTTTGTAAATAACAGCTGGTGCACGATATCTAACGAAATCTCAAGGTTTTGCTCGTCTGAGGTAGAGTATATCATGATAAGCTGTAGACCACACTATCTACCTAGAGAGTTTTTATCTGTATTTTTCATAGCTGTCTACATACCACCACAGACTGATGCTGGCACTAAGAACGCACTCAATTCCACCATAAGCAAACAGGAAAATGCTCACCCAGAGGCAGCGCTCCTAGTGGCCGGGGGCTATAATGCAGGGAACCTTACCAAAATTCTATCAGCATGTTAAATGTGCAACCAGAGGGGGAAAAAACTGGACCACTTTCAGTCCACACACAGAGATGCATACAAAGCTCTCCCTCGCCCTCCATTTGACAAATCTGACCATAATTATTAGGGATATATGATATATCTGATGAACATATCGGAATTGTCCGATATTAGCAAAAAATGCCATTCTCGGTATCAGCTGATGTCTAGTTTAAATCCGATGTGCAAAACTGATGTCAAAGCTGACGTGCATACCTATATAACATAAGTACATGACGTAATGACGCCATGTAAAATGTTGCGCTGTACGTGCAACACAGCATTCCTAAACTAGTGTATGTGGATCGAGCAGTCAATAAGACGAGCAGTCATTTGAAAAAATAACAAAATTTCAACGAGACAACTCAAAGGCGAAACCCATTAAAGCCAAGATAATGGAATTCATTGCTCTTGACAATCAACCGTTCTCTGTCGTGGGTGATGTTGGCTTTCGCCGACTGGTTGAGCACCGGTACACACTATCAAGTGCGCTATTTTTCAGATGTTGCCCTACTGGAGTTACACAGTAATAGCGTCACTGCTATTAGCTTCACGACATACATACTATGGAATGCCGTTTGGGTCTTTGCGTGTCAAAGAAAATACAGTAGCACTGTCAAAGCTGTACAAAAAAAGTATGCAAACAAGCAAACACCGGCCACAAACGATGTGTTTACAATACTGCGTTGGTAATAAAGCATCATTTGTTTGACCGCAACTTCTGGGGTAGTGAGCTTTAGCTTGGTACCTAGCTAGCACCAATACAACCAGCCTGAAAATAATGACCAGTAGAAACTGCAGTCATTTTCATTATTCTTAGCAATGATTTAGGAATCCTTGTGAGTAAGTATTAGCTAGGTTGCCACTTGTTGTTCACCTATTGAAATTGAACTTCAGTTCATGAAAATAAATATCTAGCCAGCTACTTAACCCTGTTGCCCAAAGCTAATG
The DNA here is from genome assembly GCF_045791955.1 of Oncorhynchus clarkii lewisi. NCBI lineage: Eukaryota > Metazoa > Chordata > Actinopteri > Salmoniformes > Salmonidae > Oncorhynchus > Oncorhynchus clarkii. The sequence continues at coordinate 56,401,933 of NC_092165.1, read as the reverse complement.
TTATAAGCAGCCAGATGAAACTATCTGGCTAGTGAGGCTAGTGATGCTCGACCGGACCGGGTTATGTGTTGTGAAACTAGCCACAATAAGGATTAGGCACAATAGGGGAATTTGCGGTTTGCCTTCAAAATAAAAGTATTTCATTGACAGTGATGCAAATGAATACAAATAGTAGAATTATGCCATACTTGTATTTTGAAGGCTAACTGCAAAGTCCACTATTGTGGCTAATCCTTATTGTGGCTAACTTCACATAAATGGGTCCGACCATTAATCAAATAAGAACTGTCTTATAAATGAAGGTTATTTTAGATGATGACACCTAGCTATATAGCTAACTATAGCAACTGAAACAGATTGTGTAGCTATGTTTTTGGGGAAGACCATTGTTTGCGTCCATGAGCTAGCTAGCTTTTTTTTTACGACCAGCACTGTAGGTACGCGAGACAACTTTACCAGCATCATAGCATGCATATTGATGAATCGTTGTGACATATGAAATACGAGTGATAGTGTAATCAATGTGTAATAACTACGCAAAAAAATGTATGAACGTGTTCAATTGTTATGTGACCTGCAGTCATATTCAGGTCCTGATTGGTCAACAAGCTTATTTGACACGTCAAATAGTGTTATTTCAAACAGCGTTCCATAGAAATCCTGGTTGAGAATGAAACGACTGAACAAATGAACAACGAAACAGCACAGCAAGTAAGTGAAAGAAAGAGGTTTTGAGTACGTTTTACTGGTAATGGGGACACACGTAAATGCCAGCAAAATAACTTTTTGGTCCGTGTGGTGTGGTGTGTGTGTGTGTAACCTTTATTTAACTTGGCAAGTCAGTTAAGAACATATTCTTATTTACGGCCTACCCTGGCCAAACCCGGACGATGCTGGGCAAATTGTGCGCTGCCCTATGGGACTCCCAATCACGACCGGATGTGATACAGCCTGGATTCGAACCAGGGACTGTAGTGACACCTCTTGCACTGAGATGTAGTCCCTTAGACTGCTGCGTTTACTAGAATGCTTAAAAGGCCGCTAAAATGTTAAGTATTGGTAATCTGTATCGTTTTTTGGGGAAAAGAAAATATTGGATATCAGTATCAGCCAAAGATGTAATATCGGTGCATCACTAATGAGTATATCCTCCTAATTCCTGCTTACGAGCAAAAATTAAAGTAGGAAGCACCAGTGACTCGATCAATAAAAAGTGGTCAGATGAAGCAGATGCTAAGCTACAGGACTGTTTTGGTAGCACAGACTGGAATATGTTTCGGGATTCCTCATAAAGCATTGAGGAATACGCCACATCGGTCATTGGCTTCATCAATATGTGCATCGATGACATCGTCCCAACAGTGACCATACGTACATACCCCAACCAGAAGCCATGGATTACCGGCAACACTAAGCTAAAGGCTAGAGCTGCCACTTTCAAGGAGAGGGACTCTAACCCGGAAGCTTATAAGAAATCCCACTATGCCCTCCGATGAACCATCAAACAGGCAAAGAGTCAATACAGGACTAAGATCGAATCGCACTACGGCTCTGACGCTCGTCGGATGTGGCAGGGCTTGCAAACCATTACAGACTACAAAGGGAAGCCCAGCCGAGAGCTGCCCAGTGACACAAGCCTACCAGACGAGCTAAACTACTTCTATGCTCGCTTCGAGGCAAATAACACTGAAACATGCACGAGAGCACCAGCTGCTCCAGCTGGTGTGATCACGCTCTCTGCAGCTGATGTGAGTGAGACCTTTAAACAGGTCAACATGCAAAAGGCCGCAGGGCCAGACGGATTTCAAGAACGTGTACTACGAGCATGTGCTGACCAACTGGCAAGTGTCTTCACTGACATTTTCAACCTCTCCCTGTCCGAGTCAGTAATACCAACATGTTTTAAGCAGACCACCATAGTGTTCTTGGGCACAGGGACTAAGGTAACCTGCCTAAATGACTACCGACCCGTAGCACGTCTGTGGCCATGAATTGCATTGAAAGGCTGGTCATGGCTCACATCAACACCATTATCCCAGGAACCCTAGACCCAGATCCACAGATGATGCAATCTCTATTGCACTCCACACTCACCTTTCCCACCTGGATAAAAGGAACACCTTTTGCTATTTTGCTATTCTCAAAAAAAAAGCCTAAAGGGAGGTCAGAGACCTGGCCATGTGGTCCCAGGACAACAACCTCTCCCTCAACGTGACCAAGACAAAGGAGATGTTTGTGTACTACAGGAAAAAGAGGAACGAGCATGCCCCCGTTCTCATCGACGGGGCTGTAGTGGAGCAGGTTGAGAGCTTCAAGTTCCTTGGTGTCCACATCATGAACAAACTAACATGGCCCAAGCAAACCAAGACAGCAGTGAAAGGAGCACAACAAAACCTATTCCCCCTCAGGAGACTGAAAATATTTGGCATGGGTTCTCAGATCCTCAAAAGGTTTTACAGCTGCACCATCGAGAGCATCCTGGTTGCATCACTGCCTGGCATGGCAACTGCTCGGCCTCCGACCACAAGGCACTACAGAGGGTGGTGCGTGCGGCCCAGTACATCACTGGGGCCAAGCTTCCTGCCATCCAAGACCTCTATACCAGGCAGTGTCAGAGGAAGGCCCTAAAAATTGTCAAAGACTTCAGCCACCCTATTCATAGACTGTTCTCTCTGCTCCCACACGGCAAGCGGTACCGGAGTGCCAAGTCTAGGTCCAAGAGGCTTCTAAACAGCTTCTACCCCCAAGCCATAAGACTCCTAAAGTTCTAATCAAATGACTACCCAGACTATTTGAATTGCCCCCCCCCCCCCCACCTCACCTTTACACCGCTGCTACTCTGTTGTTATCATCTATGCATAGTCACTTTAATAACTCCACCGACATGTACATACTACCTCAAATACCTAGACTAACCGGTGCCCCTGCACATTGACTCTGGTACTGGTACCCCTGTATATCGTCTCGCTATTTTTAATTTAATGCTGCACTTCTTCTTCTTTTTTTTTACTGCATTGTTGGTTTGGGGCTCATAAGTAAGCATTTCACTGTAAGGTGAACCTGTAACCTACACCTGTTGTATTCGGCGCATGTGACTAATCAAATTTGATTTGATTTGGCCCCTTAGTTCCAGTGAAGGGAAATCTTAACACTACATCATACAATGACATTCCAGACGACTCTGTGCTTCCAAGTTTGTTGCAACAGTTTGGAGAATACCCTTTTCTGTGTCTGCATGACAATGCCCTGTGCACCAAGCGAGGTCCATACAGAAATGATTTGTCGAGATCGGTTCGGAAGAACTTGACTGGACTGCACAGAGCCCTGACCTCAACACCATCGAACACCTTTGGGATGAATTGGAACGCCGACTGCAAGCCAGGTCTAATTGCCCAACATTAGTGCCCGACCTCACTAATGCTCTTGTGGCTGAATGGAAGCAAGTCCCGCAGCAATGTTCCATCATCTAGTGGAAAGCCTTCCAGAGGAGCGGAGGCTATTATAGCAGCAAAGGGGGGGGCAACTCCATATTAATGCCCAAGATTTTGGAATGAGATACTCGACGAGCAGGTGTCCACATACTTTTGGTCATGTGATGTATAAAGAGCCTTCAGAAAGTATTCAGACCCATTAACTTTTTCCACATTTTGTTACGTTACAGACCTATTCTAAAATGGATAAAAACAAAAAAATCCTCAGCAATCTACACACAATAACCAATAATGTGAAAGCGAATACATGTTAAGAAATGTTTGCTAATTAATAAAACATTTAAAACAGAATTACCTTATTTAAATAAATATTCAGACCCTTTACTATGAGACTCGAAATTGAGCTCAGATGCATCCTGTTTCCATTGATCATCATTGAGATGTTTCTACAACTTGATTGGAGTCCACCTGTGGTAAATGCAATTGATTGGACATGATTTGGAAAGGCACACACCTGTCTATATAAGGTCCCACAGTTGACAGTGCATGTCAGAGCAAAAACAAAGCCATAAGGTTGAAGGAATTGTCCATTAAACTCTAAGACAGGATTGTGTCGAGGCACCGATCTCGGTGAAGGGTACCAAAACATTTCTGCAGTATTGAAGGTCCCCAAGAACACAGTGGCCTCCATCATTCTTAAATGGAAAAAGTTTAGAACCATCAAGATTCTTCCTAGAGCTGGCCGCCCAGCCAAATTGAGAAATCGGGGGAGAAAGGCCTTGGTCAGGGAGGTGACCAAGAACCCGATGGTCACTCTGACAGAGCTCCAGAGCTCCTCTGTAGAGATGGGAGAACCTTCCAGATGGACAACAATCTCTGCAGCACTCCACCAATCAGGCCTTTATGGTAGAGCCAGACAGAAGCCGCTCCTCAGTAAAAGGCACATGACAGTCAGCTTGGAGTTTGCCGAAAGGCACCTAAAAACTCTCAGACCATGAGAAACAAGTTTCTCTGGTCTGATGAAACAAAGATTGAACTCTTTGGCCTGAATGCCAAGCGTCACGTCTAGAAGAAACCTGGCACCATCCCTACGGTGTATCATGGTGGTGGCAGTATCATGCTGTGGGGATGTTTTTCAGCGACAGGGACTGGGAGACTAGTCAGGATCGAGGGAGAGATGAATGGAGCAAAGTTCAGAGAGATCCTTGATGAAAACTTACTCCAGAGCACTCAGGACCTCAGACTGGGGTGAAGGTTCACCTTCCAACAGGAAGTTCTGAACTGGGTTTGATTTAGTTTTTGTTGTTTAAAATATTAAAATGTTGTTAATTATCTTTTAAACTTCCACTGGTTGAAAGCTCATTGCTCAGTCATCACTTATCACTTGGTTCATGTAAATTCTGTAGTTGCCCCTTTAAAACATCCTACGGTCAACATCTCCATAGTGTTCACATTTCTCTCATGTAAATGTTGTAGGAAGATAAAAAAAATATATAATAAATGTAATACATTTAGTATGATTAGTTCTCTGTGAGAAGCAAGTTATTTAAAGTTATATGTGATTTGATTTATGTATATACAACATTTCAATTTTAACACAGTATCCAAAAACCGGATCTAATTTGCATATTCATATTGAGTTTGCAGTAAACAGTAGAATGTTTGCCACAAGTTTGTTTGCCAAAGGAGACCACCCCAGGACCATAGACCTACATGTGCTGCTGGCGGTGGTGTTAACCAGTAGACCACCCCAGGACTATAGATGTTGTATTTTTACCTCCAGCTGCTCCTTCTGGGTGTATCCTGCCGAGGCCCATAAAGGTCATGAGCTTGACCAGGGCAGATGGTAGTTCAACATGGCGGCGATCTCCTGCATGCCCTCGTGGAATGATGAAAATATCATCACATGCATTCTCACTTTTAGGGACCCAGAACCTGGACCATTCAAAGAAGAGCGAGAGAGAGAAGGTACTTCTAACTAATGAAAAAAGGCGACAAGCAGCACTCACTTCATATAGTTGCAAAATAAGTCAGTTTTCACTTTTGGTAACATGGTTTGCACCTTCCTTGGTACATGTGTGTACTTACAACCAATCAACTGCTTATTTAATGCATACACCCCTACTCAAACAAATATGGAAAAACAAGATCTTGAGCAAGCTGTGGCTTCAACTGTGCCATTCGCTGTTGCTGTTGTCCTCGGCTTTAGTTAAATATCTTAAAAGGATGATTCATGGCTAAAGGACCGAGTGCAGTTAGCTGCTACTAATAAGAGAGAGTGAATTACTGGTGCCAGAGCTCTCAGCCCACATTTTAAAATGTCCTAGCACCTCCTCCTCCAGCTTCTGTAGTTTGGAGTGGCTGTAGATGAAGGGCTCCCCTCGGCCTGGAAGCAAAGGGCTATCAGGTTAATACAGGCCAATCCAGCCAATCAGGGCCCAAGACACCCTTCATAATAAGCAGCTTTCACAATTAGGAGAAGCGTCTAAAGGTTAATTTTACAGCCCACAGTTGAACAGGTAATTTGAAAATGACTTGTTACAACTGTAATTACCGTCAGTATCTTTGAGATTCATTGACACAAGCATCACTATGCACTATTTGGTACGAGGTAGTTACCAATGGTGGGAGAATCTTTGAGGTACCCTCTTCGGTTTCCTGGAGCTTTTGTGAGAATCCTACAGAATACGCTTTGCTTTCTCAAGACCTGAAAATAACCGTTTAAGGGTGCGATTAGCAAGACACACATTCTACATGACGTTAGAGTAATGGGGGGGGGGGGGGGGGGAGATGGAAGAGGAAGTGAAGGCCCAGCTGAAGCAGCAGCTTGTAGTCATGGTAGTGGGAAACAACCTGTGCTGAGACCCCTGTCAACACCAAGGATCACCAAGACGTGCTCCTTGACATAATTTGACATTTGACATTATATTTCCATGCAACGTGGTAATGTGTTGATTGATCACAGAAAATGAATAGGGGTTATCCTGAGGACATTTCTGCTCCGAAAAAGAGCATTAATTGACTAAAGTACAAAATGATCACATAGGTTCGAAATATATAGTGTAACAAGGCATACTTTTCGATCTGAGTGTGGTGGTAGTGTGTGTGTGTGTGTGTGTGTGTGTACATGAATGCGTGGTGGCAGTGTGTGTGTTTGTGTGTATGTGTGTGTATACGTGCATTCAAATGCTTGGTGGCAGTGTGTGTGTGTGTGTGTGTATATGTGCATGCGTGATGTCAGTGTGTGTCTGTACGTGCGTGTGTGTGTGTATGTGCATGTGTGGTGCCAGTGCGTGTGCGTGTGCATGCGTGGTGGCAGTGTGTGTCTGTGTATGTTGTGGTAGCGGAATCAGAATTAGTTAGGTAACAGATAAATAAGATGTTTTATCTTATTTATTGTCATTAGAATGTCTTCTTTTTGAATAATACTGTTGGCAGTTTGCAGTTATCCCTTCTCTGCTAGGGCTCAGTTACTTGGGGCCCAGAGAGGGGAGAGGTCAGGTTAGTCTTATCTGTGAATGTGTCTGTAACTATTCCTAAACCATGTGAAGGGATGGCGTGATTAATGTGGAATCAGTTAGTTGGCTACACAATGTCTGTGTGCCAGTCACTCCTCTCCGTGATCTTGTCCAGGAGGGGTTATATTTGAGATGGGAGTATCTATAATTGACAATTGATATATGCCATTGGATGAGGTAATGTTTTGGTCCTAAGTGGTACCAAGAACTAGATAGGAACTTCGTTTAGGAAACCAAACTGAACGATAATGTATAGCCAATGCTGTCTGGCTATGGAATACTCCTCTCTCAAGTAAAATCTTTCTTTGTGTAATGTTCCTAAGATCTGTTATTCGTCATGTGAGTTGAGATGGGTGTATCTTGGCTATAAATGATACTAAGAACTGTTTTGTAAGCACTCTCAGAGAACTCATTTATAGACACTGAATTGATCTGAGAGTCACAGGGCTATGGTGAAGCTCATATATAATTAAAGATGGGACTTTATAATATACTCTGACTTGTGTGTGGTTTGCTCTCTCGTGATTTGGTAATACAGGACATTTCCATGACAATGTGCGTGTGTGTGTATGTGCATGCGTGGTGCCAGTGCGCGTGTGCGCGCGTGTGTATGTGTGTACGTGCATGCGTGTGTCTGTATTGATATATATATGCGTGTCTGTGTGTATGTGTGTACATGCATGTGTGTGTCTGTGTGTGTGTGTATTTATATATATATATGCGTGTCTGTGTGTGTGTGTCTGTATTGATATATATGCGTGTCTGTGTGTGTGTGTCTGTATTGATATATATATATGCGTGTCTGTGCGTGTGTCTGTATTGATATATATATATATATATATATGCGTGTCTGTGTGTGTGTGTCTGTATTGATATATACAGTGCCTTGCGAAAGTATTCGGCCCCCTTGAACTTTGCGACCTTTTGCCACATTTCAGGCTTCAAACATAAAGATATAAAACTGTATTTTTTTGTGAAGAATCAACAACAAGTGGGACACAATCATGAAGTGGAACAACATTTATTGGATATTTCAAACTTTTTTAACAAATCAAAAACTGAAAAATTGGGCGTGCAAAATTATTCAGCCCCTTTACTTTCAGTGCAGCAAACTCTCTCCAGAAGTTCAGTGAGGATCTCTGAATGATCCAATGTTGACCTAAATGACTAATGATGATAAATACAATACACCTGTGTGTAATCAAGTCTCCGTATAAATGCACCTGCACTGTGATAGTCTCAGAGGTCCGTTAAAAGCGCAGAGAGCATCATGAAGAACAAGGAACACACCAGGCAGGTCCGAGATACTGTTGTGAAGAAGTTTAAAGCCGGATTTGGATACAAAAAGATTTCCCAAGTTTTAAACATCCCAAGGAGCACTGTGCAAGCGATAATATTGAAATGGAAGGAGTATCAGACCACTGCAAATCTACCAAGACCTGGCCGTCCCTCTAAACTTTCAGCTCATACAAGGAGAAGACTGATCAGAGATGCAGCCAAGAGGCCCATGATCACTCTGGATGAACTGCAGAGATCTACAGCTGAGGTGGGAGACTCTGTCCATAGGACAACAATCAGTCGTATATTGCACAAATCTGGCCTTTATGGAAGAGTGGCAAGAAGAAAGCCATTTCTTAAAGATATCCATAAAAAGTGTCGTTTAAAGTTTGCCACAAGCCACCTGGGAGACACACCAAACATGTGGAAGAAGGTGCTCTGGTCAGATGAAACCAAAATTGAACTTTTTGGCAACAATGCAAAATGTTATGTTTGGCGTAAAAGCAACACAGCTGAACACACCATCCCCACTGTCAAACATGGTGGTGGCAGCATCATGGTTTGGGCCTGCTTTTCTTCAGCAGGGACAGGGAAGATGGTTAAAATTGATGGGAAGATGGATGGAGCCAAATACAGGACCATTCTGGAAGAAAACCTGATGGAGTCTGCAAAAGACCTGAGACTGGGACGGAGATTTGTCTTCCAACAAGACAATGATCCAAAACATAAAGCAAAATCTACAATGGAATGGTTCAAAAATAAACATATCCAGGTGTTAGAATGGCCAAGTCAAAGTCCAGACCTGAATCCAATCGAGAATCTGTGGAAAGAACTGAAAACTGCTGTTCACAAATGCTCTCCATCCAACCTCACTGAGTTCGAGCTGTTTTGCAAGGAGGAATGGGAAAAAATTTCAGTCTCTCGATGTGCAAAACTGATAGAGACATACCCCAAGCGACTTACAGCTGTAATCGCAGCAAAAGGTGGCGCTACAAAGTATTAACTTAAGGGGGCTGAATAATTTTGCACGCCCAATTTTACAGTTTTTGATTTGTTAAAAAAGTTTGAAATATCCAATAAATGTCGTTCCACTTCATGATTGTGTCCCACTTGTTGTTGATTCTTCACAAAAAAATACAGTTTTATATCTTTATGTTTGAAGCCTGAAATGTGGCAAAAGGTCGCAAAGTTCAAGGGGGCCGAATACTTTCGCAAGGCACTGTATATATGCGTGTCTGTGTGTGTGTGTCTGTATTGATATATATATATGCGTGTCTGTGTGTCTGTGTGTATATTGATATATATATGCGTGTCTGTGTGTGTGTCTGTATTGATATATATATGCGTGTCTGTATTGATATATATATGCATGTCTATATTGATATATATATGCGTGTCTGTGTGTATACCGCACTATGACTTGGGGGCGGAGGGTTGTTACTGAACTGTTCTCGGGCCAGGATGACCTGGTACTTGATGAGGGAGCACAGGTCACGTTGAGACATGGCACTGTTCTGGATCAGACCACAAGTGAACGGCTCCAGCACCTGAAACAACAATGGCCGACAAACAATAGGCCAACCCAGACAGGATAAGTGGAGCACTTTTATATTTTCAGTTCCTCATGTCAGAGCGAGGCGGAAGACTAAATTCGAGTGGCCACAATATTCATATACAGTGAGCTCCAAAAGTATTGGGACAGCGGCACATTTTTTGTTGTTTTGGCTCTGTATTCCGGCACTTTGGATTGGAAATGATACAACGACTGAGGTTAAAGTGCGGACTATGGGGAATAATCACTGAATTCTGATTTTGTTTTGAGAGGCATCTTAAGTGTCAGAATCCTAAAGAAACCCATGGGTTGTCCAGAGCTGTCTAATGCTATAGACAATAGGAGAGGCTTTCAATTCCTACTTTATTGACTCTGTCAGGGTACTGACACAGAACCCCTCCACTGGTTTCTTGGGCTCAGTGCTAGTAAATGACGCTCAACCTGTCTTCATCATAAGGGAGGTTTCTGAGTCAAAGGTGACCAAGGTGATTAGCTCACTAAAGAACTCTAAAGCCAAAGATGTGTTTGGGCTGGACTCTACCTTTCTTAAAAACTACAAAGAGTCACTCATTGGCCACATTACTAAGGTCCCCAACACATCTATTGGTCTCGGGGTGTTTCCAAGGGTATGGAAGTCGGCCATAATAACGGCCATCTTTAAATCAGGCGACCCTGCTGACGTGAGTAACTACAGGCCCATTAGTATACTACCTGTGGTGTCAAAGGTTGTTGAAAAGTGTGTAGCAGAACAACTGATTGCCCACCTCAACAACAGCCCCTTCACATTACACTCCATGCAGTTTGGCTTCAGAGCGAAACTCTCCACAGAAACGGCCAACTGCTTTCTTCTGGAAAATGTGAAGTCCAAGATGGACAAAGGGGGCGTTGTTGGGGCTGTGTTTCTGGACCTAAGGAAGGCTTTTGATACTGTTAACCATGAGATTCTCATTACAAAATTGTCCAAGTTCAACTTTTCCCCTGATGCCTTGAGATGGATGAAATCCTACCTTGAAGGCAAACTACCTACCCTCCAGGACACCTACACCACCCGATGTCACAGGAAGGCCATAAAGATCCTCAGGGACAACAACCACCCGAGCCACTGCCTGTTCACCCCGCGATCATCCAGAAGGCGAGGTCAGTACAGGTGCATCAAAGCAGGGCCCGAGAGACTGAAAAACAGCTTCTATCTCAAGGCCATCAGACTGTTAAACAGCCACCACTAACATTGAGTGGCTGCTGCCAACACACTGACTCAACTCCAGCCACTTTAATAATGGGAATTGATGTAAAATATATCACTAGCCACTTTAAACAATGCTACTTAATATAATGTTTACATACCCTACATTACTCATCTCATATGTATATGTATATACTGTACTCTATATCATCTACTGCATCTTTATGTAATACATGTATCATTAGCCACTTTAAACTATGCCACTTTATTTACATACTCATCTCATATGTACAGTATATACTGTACTCGATACCATCTACGGCATCTTGCCTATGCCATTCTGTACCATCACTCATTCATATATCTTTATGTACATATTCTTTATCCCTTTACACTTGTGTGTATAAGGTAGTAGTTTTGGAATTGTTAGGTTAGATTACTCGTTGGTTATTACTGCATTGTCGGAACTAGAAGTACAAGCATTTCGTTACACTCGCATTAACATCTGCTAACCATGTGTATGTGACCAATACATTTGATTTGATTTGAACTCAGTGTGTCAGAGTGAGCAATGAGCTGTCGCCCACTCTTAGCTATGATGTGGGCGTGCCCCAAGGGTCAATACTGGGGCACCTCCTGTTCAGCCTGTACATTAATGATCTGCCTTCTGTCTGTACTGGGTCTGAAGTTCAAATGTATGTAGATGACACAGTGATATATGTGCATGCAAAGAGCAAACAACAAGCTGCACAAGAACTCACTACTGTAATGGTCCAGGTTACAAAGTGGCTCAGTGACTCGTGTTTGCATCTCAATGTGAAAAAAACTGTTTGCATGTTCTTCACAAAGAGGGCAACAGATGCTACTGAGCCAGATGTCTATGTGTCAGGGGAGAAGCTCCAGGTGGTATCATCTGATCTTAAGTACCTTTAAGTACCTTGGCATCATACTTTTAAAAATCATGTGAAAAAGGTCATTCAAATAACCAAATTCAACCTAGCTAATTTCCGATATATACGAAATTGTTTGACTACAGAGGTAGCAAAACTGTACTTCAAATCTATGATACTCCCCGCACTTAACATACTGCTTGACTAGTTGGGCCCAAGCTTGCTGTACAACATTAAGACCTATTCAGTCTGTCTACAAACAGGCTCTTAAAGTGCTTGATAGGAAGCCCAATAGCCATCATCACTGTTACATCCTCTGAAAGCATGAGCTCCTGAGTTGGGAAAATCTTGTGCAATACACCGACGCATGTCTTGTATTCAAGATCCTAAATGGCCTGGCTCCCCCTCCACTCAGTAGTTTTGTTAAACAGAAAACCCAAACATATGGCAGCAGATCCACAAGGTCTGCCATGAGAGGTGACTGTATAGTTCCCTTAAGGAAAAGCACCTTTAGTAAATCCATTTTCTCGGTGAGAGCTTCCCATGTCTGGAATACACTGCAATCAGACACACATAACTGCACCACATATCACACTTTCACAAAATGCTTGAAGACATGGCTAAAGGTCAATCAGATTTGTGAACATGGTCCCTAGCTGTGTGTTGCCGCTTCCATGTTGTCTGTTGTCTGTAGCTTGTGAGGTGTGGAAACACTTTGTTGCTTTTATGAATTTTGTCTTGCTGCTTTTTGTTCTATGTTGCTCTGTCTGTATGCTACGTCTTGCTTGTCCAATGTTGCTCTGTCTGTATGCTTCGTCTTGCTTGTTCAATGTTGCTCTGTCTGTATGTTACGTCTTGCTTGTCCAATGTTGCTCTGTCTGTATGCTACGTCTTGCTTGTCCAATGTTGCTCTGTCTGTATGTTACGTCTTGCTTGTCCAATGTTGCTCTGTCTGTATGATATGTCTTGCTTGTCCAATGTTGCTCTGTCTGTATGCTACGTCTTGCTTGTCCAATGTTGCTCTGTCTGTATGATATGTCTTGCTTGTCCAATGTTGCTCTGTCTGTATGATATGTCTTGCTTGTCCTATGTTGCTATTGTCTATATTGTGATTGTTTTTAATAACCTGCCCAGGGACTGCGGTTGAAAATTAGCCGGCTGGCTAAAACCGGCACTTTTACTGAAACGTTGATTAATGTGCACTGTCCCTGTAAAAATAAAATAAACTCAAACTCAATGAGAGAACAGCTAATCTCAGTGAACTTTTACTCAGCAAAAACATATTAGCTGGAATCACATAGATGTCCTCGCAATTATGTGCCAGGCTGTTATTAGTGTCAGCCAATCACATCCTACCACTCATAAGGCACTACGGCTGGGCGGGAGGGGGGGGGGGGGGGGGGCTCACGATATCAGTGATGAAGACATGGATGTCTCATGGTAAGGTGTGCAAAATGGGTAAACTTTGAGTACATCTAGACCTATCTCCGGAATGTGTTGGTATTCAGGTGGAAAAAGTCATTTTCTGACCACTTCTACCACGGGCAAACATGGATGAAAGGTTTTGTATCAATCAAAAGGGCTGCAATCAGAAAGTCATTGAATTCATATAGAACGACCCAAAAGAGACTAGACCCACTTGTTCTTTCCAAATCCCAAAAGCAAAAAACTACTCTAAAAGTGGACTGGTTGGATTTAAGCCAAGCTGAATTATCTGTAATGTAACCTTAAATCAAACAATAATTTGGATGTTTAATGAATTATTTATGTAAGATATATCACAGATGTCAGAATTCACATTCAAAAAGCTCAATCATTTGACTAGAATTACTATTTAATGAGATATAACAGGGGTGGTTGGGGTCCATTCAATTTGAAGGCATTCAATTCAGGAAATGTACAACTTTGGAAATAAATATCTTCTACTTTTCAGTTTATGGAGAAGTCATTGAAAATACATGTCCTTTTTCCAATTGCTGAATTGGAATGACAATGAATTTCTTTAATTGACCCCAACCCTGACAGGAACTAATGGCACACTAATGAGGTCTTATTTCTGAGGGTGCCTAATTTAGCACTGGGCACTGTGGAGACATGCGCCAGCTGCGACTGATGCCTATTTGAATGCATCAAATAGGCTTTTCCACAAATCATTACAGAAAAGGATTAGGGGGTCAAATCAACCTTCCTGTAACAAACTCTCCCCTCGACCTTTCCAACAAGGCCAGGGTTAGATTTAGGGGGTGGGTAAAATCATCTACTAGACCTCCTAAACCCCCCATGGCTCTCGTCTCTGACTCACATGCTAGCTGTTAGCACACTACACTACTCTGTTGATGTCTGACTAATCGGTGACTAATACTGAAGGCTAGCCTGTTTTCATCCTGTTTGTAGTCTGTTTAACCCTGTTTGTAGTCTGTTTTATCCTGTTTGTTGTCTGTTTTATCCTGTTTAATCCTGTTTGTAGTCGGTTTAATCCTGTTTGTAGTCGGTTTAATCCTGTTGCTTACAAAGCATGTGACAAATACATTTGTATTTGATCCATACCATCTGCCTTACTGGCAACATGCTAACATCAACATGTTAACAATGATGAAAAACTGACCTGGGGAAGGTGAATCAAATGCTGGGTTAAGAAGGTCCTTTATTGACAAAGATAGAGAGCCTAGTCACGTTAGTATTATTTTACCTCTTCACAATACAAGATGGGGCCTATTGTTATGCAGGTAAAAAACATGTCATTACTTCTTTGACATTGACTTTGGAAACGGTCACATTTTCCGGCTTTGATAAGCCAATAGCTAGATGACGTGCAAGAGCCTTTTGTCTGTCCTCCTCCTTGAAATGCTACAAATAACTTGTGTCAAGACTACTCCAAGCAACCGAGTGAAAAGTACCATCCGCATGCTGCTGTTCTTCCCTCCATTTGATGGGTCCTATTTTAAATCCTGCACTGAGCAGAAGTGGGACAGCTACAATCACAAAGACCACTGCCAATATTATAACAATATGTAGCCAAATCAACAAACGGCTATGGAGTTGTATGGAGAAGATCCCCAATACAGGGATGTATTCAGCCAAGACAAGATATACAGGCTGTATAGGCTAGAGGAAATGTATTGTGTATACAATATACATACAATGTCTGTAGACAATAAAGTTTATAATATTGAGTTGCACTTGCACTCAATAAGTTGTACCCCTCCTCCCTCCCCAATAGCTTCCACCTGGTCAGTCTATGTCATGGAGGGAACAGGTGTTCTTAATGTTTTGTCCCCTCAGTGTAGTGTTACAATGATACACAGTGGGGAAGGTCAAGAGACACATATCTCTTTACGTGAATCTGCTGACCAAGGTGTTTGATAGGACTGCGGCCACGTTGTCCAGCAACGGAACAATATAGATTGTCTGAATCTAAACCTGCTTCGTATTGAACCTGAGCGTTTACTCCTCCCGCGATGATGTCAAAACCAAACAGCCTATGTTTTTGTTTACATTTGTATTCTCTTCCAAACAGTCTGTGTTTATTTACAGCCAGCTTTGTCTCACCCGCTTCCCCACCAAAGTTTTGCATACAGCAGATGTCAGGACGGTTGGAGCAGAGTAACGGACACAACAAACACGACAGACAGACAATGCATGTTTACATTCCAAAGTCCATACACTCTTACTACTGCAATCTAAGAACCACACTAGTAACCTGAAGAAAGCAGTATGGTCAGGTCACTGTGGCCTGCTTCTCGGTCATACTAGATTACGTGTCTGAGACTTCTAATGGCCGAAAGACAGGTACATAATCTAATGCGCCTTGATTAAGTAGGACATGATTTGAAAGGAAGGAGCTCGCTGTTCGCTATGACAATGTACTTAACAACAAGACCCAGCAGAATCTAATGTTGAAATAAATTGATGAACTGCTCTTTAGACTGAAATTTGAAAAAATACGATTCTCCAAAAACCATATGGTGTCAGTTTCTCTTTCGTAGCTAATAAAAATGACATAGTGTTGGGAGAAAATAGGCTAAATCTAAAACTAGTCGTGATAGCACACAACTCGACAAGATCCCTTTAATGAGGCGTAGTGCTGGACAGACGGAGAGCCACCAAGCCAAATGTGCCAGTCTAATGAGAAGTGAATAAAGGGCTAAGCAACAGGGTTACGGTGAAATCAGATTACTACTGGGACTACAGGGGAAATGATTGGATGGGTTGGGGGCGGCTGGCTGGACAGAGCCTATATTAGAGTTGACAGGGGGCTTGTTGTGTCTGTCAGTGTCCAGTGTTTAACTAAACAGCTGTAATACGATAATTGATGAAAAAGGGGTTTTCGGATCTGGGGGGATAGAAAATGGGAGGCGGGGGAGGGGTTACAACAAGCAACCTTAGGTGAGTGGGTAAGGGTGGAAAATAAATAAAAACTTAAGTCACAAAAAAAAAAGACAGGAATCAAGAAAATAAGTTATTTCATGTGCTGTGCCGTAAGACAACAATAGTGCAAGCTTTCTCATTGGTCCAGTACTGATACTGGACTTTTGGATGTGCATAGCCTAGCCTATCTATCTCACTCAGTGATTAGTGACATTCTATGTACCAATAAGAACACAAGGAACATATTCCTCAGCGGTTAATGATTGGAAATCTAAAATAAGACAAACGCCTTCAAACATAAGAAGATGAATGACTCACCATGTCAAAGGAATATGATTGTATGAGTGCAAACTGCAAGTGTGAAAACAAAGACAGGCAGTGGAGATGAGTAAATCATTCATTGATCTAGGGAAATGTTGTGATACTTAAACAGCCATATAGAAAGGAGAAGAAATTAAGTAATTTATATTTGTCTGTCAGCAAGTATCATGTGGGTCTTGGATAAAGAGACACCTCATAAAGGGGGATGCGTAGAGAAATAAATCACAACTAGATCTCCTTATTCCCTGCAACGATCACCTTCCCTTTTACTGAAACACATTGCAAATGTATATACATTATCCCAATTATAGCCTATGTTATCCTTATAGCCTAACAAGCAGCTTCCCCATGAGTTCCGTTTCAGACGACCACCGGTTAGCAGACGGAAGTCATGAGGTGCAGGAATGGTGAGCACTGCATCCCACAGCACCGAGGCTTACAGAGCAGGCTCAGTGAAGGAGCTCTTTCCTCATTGGCTGAACAAGCGTGGAGTTAGGTGACGTGGGAGCCAATCGCGTGGCCCGTGGCTTCTTCTCCATAGCTATTAATATACAGGGGAGTCAGAGAGCCTACACACTCTGCCGGATGTCTACAATGGAGGCTGATGCACAGGATCTGTGCCATGGCCTGGGGAAAAGGAGATGATCCCCGACGGTGACATCATTGCAGATTCTGCGAAAAGCAGAAACGAGGTCAATGGGCTTCACTTGACAATAATAAATCAACTGTTTCAGGTTTGCAGCCCTACTTGGGCCCAAGTTTCCCCAGATGACCACTGTGACTGACCAGCTGGTTGACATACTGTAATTATTGTCTTTACGGAGAATCCCAAACAAAAGACAATTCAATGCCAATGTGTCTTTATATCTAGGATAATCAAACCGTTGCTTCATAAACAAAGATGACATTTGAGGATTTTGACCGATTTCGAAACTACCAAGAATCACAACAGGCAAATTGCTAGTGCTAAAATCAATGAGACGACTGTCACGTCTTGGCGACTGCAGGTCTGTTTTCAACCATAATGTTATCCCCCCTCTGTGTTGAAGCATTGGCCCAGTTCTATCTCATGCTCTGTGCACTACGCTGAAGGGTGGACTCCAGCAAGGTGGCAGGCATGGGTCCTATTGAGTGTTCTCTATGTGTCACACTACAGAGCAGATGATTATATAATGTCCTCCTCCGTACGTTCCCCTACATGCCTAATGGGGTCTGCAGCGTGTTGGCAGGCAAAGCCGCGACGGGTGCTAACCCTGCATTGTTTCTGTGCTCTCTCGCTCATGACAGTGGCACGAATGAGCGATAGCACACAACACCCAAACACTGTCCTCCATTACAGTGACGTTCTCTCATGTCAGCATATTCTTCATCACTCTATAATAACCCTGTCCCTTCCCATCTCCCCTACTCAATGGATTTAATAGACTACCTTCTTGATAAGCATATTTAAGCATCAGCTGTCAGAGCAGCTTACCGATCACTGTACCTGTACACAGCCAATCTGTATATAGCCCAGCCAACTACCTCATCCCCATATTGTTATTTATCTTCTTGCTCTTTTTCACCCCAGTATCTCTACTTGCACATAATCATCTGCACATCTATTCACTCCAGTGTTAATGCTAAATTGTAATTATTTCGCCTCTATGGCCTATTTATTGTCTTACCTCCCTAATCTTCTACATTTGCACTCACTGTACATAGATGTTTATATTGTGTTATTGACTGTACGTTTGTTTATGTGTAACTGTGTTTTTGTTTTTGTTGCACTTCTTTGCTTTATCTTGGCCAGGTTGCAGTTGTAAATGAGAACTTGTTCTCAACTGGCCTACCTGGTTAAATAAAGGTGTTCTCAACTAGTCTACCTGGTTAAATAAAGGTGTTCTCAACTAGTCTACCTGGTTAAATAAAGGTGTTCTCAACTGGCCGACCTGGTTAAATAAAGGTGTTCTCAACTAGTCTACCTGGTTAAATAAAGGTGTTCTCAACTGGCTTAACTGGTTAAATAAAGGTGTTCTCAACTGGCCTACCTGGTTAAATAAAGGTGTTCTCAACTAGTCTACCTGGTTAAATAAAGGTGTTCTCAACTGGCTTACCTGGTTAAATAAAGGTGTTCTCAACTGGCCGACCTGGTTAAATAAAGGTGTTCTCAACTGGCCGACCTGGTTAAATAAAGGTGTTCTCAACTGGCCTACCTGGTTAAATAAAGGTGTTCTCAACTGGCCTACCTGGTTAAATAAAGGTGTTCTCAACTGGCCGATCTGGTTAAATAAAGGTGTTCTCAACTGGTCTACCTGGTTAAATAAAGGTGTTCTCAACTAGCCTACCTGGTTAAATAAAGGTGTTCTCAACTGGTCTACCTGGTTAAATAAAGGTGTTCTCAACTGGCCTACCTGGTTAAATAAAGGTGTTCTCAACTGGCCTACCTGGTTAAATAAAGGTGTTCTCAACTGGCTTACCTGGTTAAATAAAGGTGTTCTCAACTGGCCGACCTGGTTAAATAAAGGTGTTCTCAACTGGCCTACCTGGTTAAATAAAGGTGTTCTCAACTGGCCTACCTGGTTAAATAAAGGTGTTCTCAACTGGCCGACCTGGTTAAATAAAGGTGTTCTCAACTGGCCTACCTGGTTAAATAAAGGTGTTCTCAACTGGCCTACCTGGTTAAATAAAGGTGTTCTCAACTGGCCTACCTGGTTAAATAAAGGTGAAATTAAAATAAATAATAAATACAAATATCTGTCACAAAATGTGCAAGATAATTTGGAGTGAATTTCTGCCTTTTATCTATGTTGAAAGTATATAATTAGTGAGTTAATTTTGAAACAGAAGTTTGCCTTATATTACCATGAGAACATGTAGAATTTCATGATATTATCCACTATTAACAGTAACAATCGCCTGCAACAAAACAAGTAGGCCTACTCTTTTATGAGTCAGGCCCTACTGGGTTGGAAAATCTGATATACACTAGGGTCTGCACTTCTCCCAGTTACTGAAAACGAACACCATCTGGCTCTGATTTATGTGCAAAACATTTGTACGTAATTTACTGTTTACCGGATTTAAAACAAAATTAATAGGCTACTTGATGGCCAACAAAGGAAAGTACATAAGTCTCTACATTTAATGTCAGTTTCATTGAGTTCTCTTTCCCCATAAGAGAATGCAAGGGAGTTCCACAATTTCCATTTCAAATGTCCACTCGCGAGTAATGAATAGTGGATTAGCCTACCTACAACTGGTAAAAAGTTCACAGTGTGTGCTGCTCGGTCTCCTCTCACTCATGTGTGTCAGCCAATAGTGGACTATGCTGCAGTGCTCTCTCAACATACACCTCTCCGTCCCTCCACACCACTCACTCAGCAACAGCCGGCCTCACTGCCTGATAGTCAGCAGCAGCAGGTCACAGTGAAATATATATAAAAGAGAAATGCCATGCCGGCCACAGTGAAACTTAGTAGCCCAATAACCTGCAACCCGTGACCAATAAATACATTTTCACCCGCGACATAGTTTTCAAAATAGGCAAATTGTAAGAAAACACGAACATGGCAACCCTGTCCCAGGAAGAGAAATTATACGCCATTGTTTTGTTTTGGTAAACGCTAGTAGTGATGGCACGCCCCCCAATAAGGCTCAACCAATCATCCGACGGATAATAGAGACTTTCCCTCCGCTATCCTACGAAAGGAAAGTTCGCATCCCGTATTGCGGTGGGAGGAGTGGCCCGGTGTCGGTCATGTCTTATAAACATCAAGTTTATTACAGTCCACGGAACACGTCGCGCATGGACTTGCTAGGTATTTGTTTTGCCGTCTTCGACGAGTTAACAGTTATATACAGGTTTGAAATGGTTTCTGTAAATATAATATAGGTTGCACAGTTGTATAAGGAAAAGAACATGGCTTAATGCGTCGGAATAAACGTCAAGATTAGAGCAAAAATGGCCCTAAAGTTTTCCTAATTCGAATTTTTACCTGAGTCAGAATTTACCGCAACGCTCTCTGAACTACCACCAACAGCGGTCTTTATTTAGACACAACAGTAGTCCTACTGTACACATTTGCTTTGCAGTACTTTTATATCTAGATAGCTGTTCCAATAGTGGAGAATGGAGACAGGTAATTGTCGTATGAATGGCGGTGGTGGGCTTGACGGTATCGGTGGAGGCGGCGACGATTCCTCAAATGGTATGATCACGCTAGAGGACCTGGAATCTTTTTCGGAAGACCAGCTGTCAGATTCGGGCACTGGGAGTCTGG
Source organism: Oncorhynchus clarkii lewisi (assembly GCF_045791955.1). Taxonomy (NCBI): domain Eukaryota; kingdom Metazoa; phylum Chordata; class Actinopteri; order Salmoniformes; family Salmonidae; genus Oncorhynchus; species Oncorhynchus clarkii. The sequence continues at coordinate 56,381,130 of NC_092165.1, read as the reverse complement.
AAGAGGCGGGTGAGACGATCGAGGACGAAGAGCAACAAGACGGATTGCTGCGCTACTGGCAGGACGCCGCACGGGGACACCAAGTGGAAGTGCCTCGAGGTAAAGCATTTGGTATTAAGTGCACACACACTCACTGTACATTTCAAATTGAGAAAGTAATACGGGTTTTGAATGGGCAATTCGCTTGTGACTTTGTATAGACAGTATAAACAAAACGGTTCACACTGGTTGTGACAACAAAGTGCAATCTTGGCTACTTTGTTTTTTATTTCTCGTTTCATCGATTGTTCTATTTTTTTGCGATTGAGATCAGATCAGCCAACCAGGTCGAACTAGAACTATTCAGGGAGTCGGGGTCTTCAGGGTGCCAGACATTGTCATTCGCTCACACAAACAAAGTATACTTGTTTCACTAGTAGGCACCCAGTGACAATATTAAATCATTTTCGATCCCACAGTCGGTCAATGCTGACGGCTGTCAAAACAAACGGTTACAGTGCATTGTAGGTAATTGCTGTACACCAGCCAAGAAACTGCATACGTCGTATCACACCGAGCGCAAATATTAGACACTTTCACACCAAGAGTGCAAACATGCATGTATACAGTGACTCATACGGTACTATCTTGGTTAGTCACAATGTGTACTCCAATTGATTTAACAGAATGTACTTAATTTAATGGAAATCCTAGGCTGTGAATAATGGTCTTAGTGACTGACGTGAGAATTAGGGGCTTCATGTATTTGTAGCCTCCTAAGATACATGTGCTTTCTTCTTTAACTGACTTGTCCGTGATGTCACTTTTTGTGGGTGACCCGACCAAATTCACATAGAAATGTGAGTTAGATCTGTCATTTTCATTGAAAGCCAGTCAAAGAAGCAGTAGATCTGTTATTTGTGCACTATTCTATTTGATGCTTCCTGTTAAGTTTAGTTTTTTGTGTCTTTTTACTTTCGGTTTTGTACACCAGCTGAAAATACCAAGATTTTTGGTTATTGAAAATATTTCAGTGGCTTAATGGTACAATGATTGCTTGTTTTGTCACTTATGAAATTCGGGGAACTATTACAATTTTAGTAACTGGGAAATGGCAGAGCTTTTTCTTCATATTGCACCTTTTAAAGCCCCATTAATCGGTAGCATGGGTACCAGTCTGTTTAGCTAACATTCCACTCTGTCAAAAAAAAAATTAGTACAAAGACTGGATGATAACACCTGGGAAATCGAGACTTGTCAAAATGATCAATGAGGAAAAATCTGCACATCGGAATCAAAGATGTCATTCGCATCCCAATCTGTTGACCGATGCCAGTTTTATGTTACGTAGGGGCGCCTGGGGTGGCACAGCGATCTAAGGCACTGCATCTCAGTGCTAGAGACGTCACTACAGACCCTGGTTCGATCCTGGGCTGTATCACAACCATTGCATAGGGCGGCGAACAATTGCCCCAGCGTCTTCCGGGTTAGGGCAGGGTTTTGCCGGGGTAGGGAGTCATTGTAAAATGAGAATTTCTCTTTAACTGTCTAGTTAAATAAAAAAAAATAAAAGTTGTCCACGAGAGATTAGAGGAAAACCAATTAAACTACAATGCAAGGGTAGTTGTGGACCCGTTTCCCATTACATGAGGAGCCTTGGTTACTATAAATGAACAGTGGTTATTTTAGAATGTAAATCTTGGTGGGGCAAAAAATATAAAAAGTGTGAATGCCAGCAAAGTCACTACACACTACATTAATTGCTCTATAACGGTGACAAACGGTGCCCACAAACTGTTAGGGCCGACATAAAGCTGTCCCAACAGCAGAGTCTTACCACTACTACACCTGGCTATCAGCTGAGATTTGTCTGGCAGCGAAACAGTTCAATCAGCCTCATTTACTGCCTTTATAAAAAAACATAGCTGATATGGCTGATTTGCTTAAACAAATGTGCTTTCTGACAATTGAGATGTACAAACTATGGCATAAGGGGCCGACAAGTGGATAAAAGGCAATCCGTAATTTTGATTAAGACATTAATGAGCGAGCCAGGACGGATGCAGTCAATAACTTTGTTAAGCACTTTTGAAATGAACAGCGACAGAATTCAGAACATGGGCCATTCTTAGTGGGGTTTAAAAAAAAACCTGTACACCAAGTCAGAACTGTAGGATAAATAAAAGGGGGATATAAGCAGGCAATGAAAGCTCTTACAATATTCAATGATTACATTTTTCAAAAAGAGGTTAAAGGCTACATGTGCACCACAGAGTCAGAATAGTAACATGAGGTGAAAACAGACAAAAGTATTAGGGTGAGGCACATGGGCTACTAACAGCTTATTACACAACATACACTTATGTATACTGTAGCTAAGAAAGTAATACCATCTCCCTGGCATATTACATCATTTATGCAGCAGCATATAACACACTTTTGGACTCACCTTGTTGTGATGTGCTCACTTGAACAGGAAGGTGGTGCCGCGGTCCTTCGTGGGCAAAATTTTGTCATTAAAGAAAGAAAGAGGCTGGATTTATAATTCTGATGTGGATTTTTTTTCTCAGTCTGAGCTCGTTTATTCCCAACTTCCCAGTTGCAATGCTTGCAGTTAGCCACTGTCACGATTCCTTCCCAACTAGTTGTGTAATGTTTATGTCCAATGGTCGATGAGCACCGATACTTCTTATCTATAATTTCTCTTCATTATTTGTCTTCATATGACAAGGATTAAAAAGGATTTGCCAGTAGATTGTCGAATTGATTCATGATGATGACTGCTAGCTAAGATTTTGAAAGTAAAATGTTGATGTGATCTGTCCAAGTAAAGCTACTGTAGATATGTGATTTGATGTCATTTTATCTGTGGCCAATGACCTTGAGCCTTCTTGGAAGGGCACTACTAATGCAACTCTGTGGCAGGAGCCAAAGGACTTGAATTTTCGATGTCTACCCTTACTACTTGGCCGTGACGTAGTGTCACCATGAGTGATAGAACACTAAGCCAATCACGGAACAACGCTCCTATTTTCTGCTGGCTTGCCCCACAAACCACTGAGCTAGGCTGAAACATCTGCATTTTGGAGCTGCCTTACACAAGAAAACAAAAGAGACCATATTTGTATGTGGCTTTATTAACTCCATTATATATATATATATATATATATATATATATATATAATATTTATTTATTTATTTATTTAAACTTTGTTTGCAAACTGGTATGTGACTTGCATTAATGCCAAAATAACATGCAAAACAGGCAATCCCCATCTGCCCTAAATAAGTTGTCGCCACTGTAAATGAACGACTGGATTATGGTACTTACAACTAGGGCCGGAATGATACTCGTTAGTATTGTGGCAAAATAACCAAACGTGCAGATTTCACTTCTTTAGGAAAACAGCCATAATGTTGGAAAAAAAACAATTATGTTGTCATCCAGAGTCACATATATTTATTTTCCAAGCCGTAGTTTTTTTAAAGGACAATAGGGTTTGGTCTGCTTCGTGTTTTACATTTTATTTGCGATACTGGTATTGCCACAGCCCTACTTTAAACACTAACTGAAAGCATAAACAATTGAAATATTGAACTTACTTCCTCGTTAAAGGAAATAAATATTGAAAGCAATGTTTCAGGCTCTGTAAATAGCTTAACTGTTTCCTACCCTACCTCTGGGGGAAAATTATAACCTATACATTCCAGAATACGGAATCGGCTGAAAAATGACATTCAAAACCCCCAGGTTAAAATAAGACACTTATGTTTACAATTTTACCATGGAGAATGTGAATATTTTGGCCTGAATTTAAAGCCCCTGCCCGAGGTTAACAAGAGGCAACACTGAGTGACCCAATTAACCCTAAGGCTAGAATGCAGATTGCAGCGGACTGAATGTACATACACGTACAGTCTGGCTGGCTAGTTGAACTGCGACCAGATTTGCACCCAGAATGCCTCTGCCCGGTGCAGAGTGGAAACGGAGGCCAGTTGTACCTGACCTAATTCTAGGGCCTCTGGAATGCAGACTGGGTGTGCATCAGGCGGCCAGCCGCAGCAGAGGACTGAAAAAGGTACACCCAGACTGTGTTGTCTATGCAGCTGTCCCCAGAGTAAAGTCTCAACCTCTGAGCCTTACTAGTACTAATGGTGTTCAAGAAACTGAACAAAAATATAAATGCAACATGTAAAGTGTTGGTTTCATGAGCTGAAATAAAAGATCCCCAAATTTCCAAAAAGCTTATTTCTCTCAAATGTTGGCCACAAATTTGTTTACATCCCTGATAGTGAGCATTTTTCCTTTGCCAAAATAATCCATCCACCTGACAGGTGTGGCATATCAAAAAGCTGATTAAACAGCATGATCATTACACAGATGCACCTTGTGCTGGGGACAATAGAAGGACTTTCTAAAATGTGCAGTTTTGTCACACAACACAATGCCACAGATGTCTGAGGTTTTGAGGCAGCATGCAATTGGCATGCTGACTGCAGGAATGTCCACCAGAGCTGTTGCCAGAGAATTTAATGTTAATTCTCAACCATAAGCCACCTCCGTTGTTTTAGAGAATTTGGCAGTACGTCCAACCAGCCTCACAACCGCAGACCACTTGTAACTGCACCAGCCCAGTATCTTGACATCCAGCATCTTCACCTGTGGGATCATCTGAGACCAGCCAACCAGACAGCTGATGAAAACTGCAGGTTTGCAAAACGTAAGAATTTCTGCGCAAACTGTCAGAAACCATCACCGGGAAGATCATCTGCGTGCGCGTCGTCCTCACCAGGGTCTTGACCTGACTGCAGTTCGGTGTCGTAACCGACTTCAGTGGGCAAATGCTCACCTTCGATGGCCGCTGGAGAAGTGTGCTCTTCACAGATTAATCCTGGTTTCAACTGTACCTGGCAGACAGCGTATATGGCAGTGTGTGGGTGAAGGGTTTGCTCTTCACAACTTTGACATCAGTGTCCCATTGTGGTGGTGGGGTTTTGGTATGGGTAGGCATAAGCTACGGACATCTAACAATTTGCATTTTATCTATGGCAATTTGAATGCACAGAGATACCGTGATGAGATCCTGAGGCCCATTGGTACGACAATCATCTGCTTCATCACCTCATGTTTCAACATGATAATGCACAGACCTATGTCACAAGGATCTGTACACAATTCCTGGAAGCTGAAAATGTCCCAACGAGTATTGCAATACTGGTTTCGTCCCAGCCCTAGTTCTAAGCACCATAATTCATTAATTTATAATAACCCATGTAAATGGGAAATTTAATGTCACCCATTGAGCATGTTTGGAATGCTCTGGATTGAGTTCCCACCAATATTCAGCAACTTCACACAGCCATTGAAGAGGAGTGGGACAACAATTCACAGGCCACAATGAACAGTCAGATCAACTCTATGTGACGGAGATGTGTATAAAAGGCAAATGGTCACAACAGACACTGACAGGTTTCTCATTCACACCCCCTATCTGTTATTTTTGTAAGTATGTGACCAACGGATGTCTGTATTCCCAGTGATGTGAAATTCATAGATTAGGGCCTAATTTATTTAAATTGACTGATTTCCTTATGAACTGTAACTCTGAAATATTTGAAATTGTTGCGTTTTATATTTTTTGTTCAGTGTAGATACTAGGTTTTCGCTGGAGTCCAGTATGTTCAGCAGGACACACTAGTAAAACATATGGTTGTTATTGGACAAATCCACAGCACCTCCCTAGTTGAGTTGAAGTAGGCTAGTGTCAGAGCCACAGGGTAGAAATTAATGCTATTTTGGTTGGTGTAGGCTGCTGAACATTGAGTGACGAGGACTGATGAATGATGTTCTAGGGTATGCTGCTTAATGAGTTCTGGTTAGACTGGGTCTGGGGCTCCCGCTTGTTCCCTCTCTCTTCTCAGACTAACTAATTGCATGGAGCCATCATTGGGGCATTCTGACTCAACGGATTAGCTATAGCTTAGCCTGCTCTGTTTGAGGGAAAGCTTGGGCTAATAAATCCGGTCCTAAAATACTGTGTTGGTTAACCTCTTTGCTCACCCTCCCTGCCTCTCGTGGGCTGTGAAGCAAGGTTCAAGGTTTAGTTAATTTAGTACCATCGCCTTGTGTCCATTGTCACTACCACCCAAGTACAACACGGACTGTGGCCATTGTCACTACCGCCCTAGCAAAACACTGACTGCATTTTGATTTGCTCAACTTTACACCTACAAAGTGAAATATTATGCTTATTGACCTTTCTGATTAAAGGTTAGGCTATATATATACCGTTTTAGGCTATATCCTAGCACTAGTATGTGATCAATCCCTCTTCATACATTTCCATGGTAACAGAGTGACAATGACTCAGATTTTTCGCTTTAAAATACACTACCGGCCAAAGGTTTTAGAATGCCTACTCATTCAAGGGTTTTTCTTTATTTTTACTATTTTCAGCACTATTAAATAACACATGGAATCATGTAGTAACCAAAAAAAGTGTTAAACAAATTAAAATATGAGATTCTTCAATTAGCCACCATTTGCCTTGTTGACAGCTTTGCACACTCTTGGCATTCTCTCAACCAGCTTCATGAATGCTTTCCCAACAGTCTTGAAGGAGCTCCCACATATGCTGAGCACTTGTTGGCAGCTTTACCATCACTCTCCGGTCCGACTCATCCCAAACCATCTCAATTTGGTTGAGGTCGGGGAATTGTGGAGGCCAGGTCATCTGATGCAGCACTCCATCACTCTCCTTCTTGGTCAAATAGCCCTTACACAGCCTGGAGGTGTGTTGGGTCATTGTCCTGTTGAAAAACAAATGATAGTCCTACTAGGCCCAAACCAGATGAGATGGCGTACCACAGCATTCTGCAGCGATAGCCATGCTGGTTAAGTGTACCTTGAATTCTAAATAAATCCCAGACCGTGTCACCAGCAAAGCACCCCCACACCATAACACCTCCTTCTCTGAGCTTCACGGTGGGAAAAACACATGCACAGATCATCCGTTCATGTTCAATGGTGTCCTTTTAGTAGTGGTTTCTTTACAGCAATTCGACCATGAAGGCCCGACTCACACCACCGCTCTGAACAGGTGACGTTGAGATGTGTTTGTTACTTGAACTCTGAAGCATGTATTTGGGCTGAAATTTCTGAGGCTGGTAACTTAAATGAATGTATTCTCTGCAGCAGTGGTAACTCTGGGTCTTCCTGTGGCGGTCCTCATGAGAGCCAGTTTCATCATAGCGCTTGATGGTTTTTGAAACCGCACTTGAAGAATGTTTCAAAGTGCTTGAAATTTTCCATATTGACTGACCTTCATGTCGTAAGGTAATGATGGATTGTCGGTTGTCTTTGCTTATTTGAGCAGTTCGTGCCATAATATGGACTTGGTCTTTTACCAAAAAGGGCTATATTCTGTATACCACCCCTAACTTGTCACAACACAACTGATTGGCTCCAATGCATTAATTTGTGAAATTTCTTTCCTTCTTAACTTAAGGCACACCTGTTAATTGAAATGCATTCCAGGGGACTACCTCATGAAGCTGGTTGAGAGAATACTGAGAGTGTGCAAAGCTGTCAAAGGCAAATAGTGGCTATTGGAACAATATAACATTTTAACACTTTGGTTACTACATGTTTCCATAAGTGTTATTTCATAGTTAGGTCTTCACTATTATTCTACAATGTAGAAAATAGAAGTAAAAATAAATATGTTTTTGAATGAGGTGTCCAAACTTTTGATCAAAAACCAATGATTGCAAAGTCAAACAAACCATACAAATCTATGCACAAGGACTACTTGTAACAATTTCCACTGAAAAGTTTACAACAACATTTACTTGAACCGTAATGGCAAAAAACTTTGTGTCCGAGTCTGTCACTCTTATTGTGGAATTGTCCTAATCTGATAGTGTGAATAATCCTTCTAAATCCCTATTGTGCTGCTTTCAATTAGGCTGGTTACAATTGTTACAGTAAATAAGAAGCATTTTAATATAGCCCTGATAGTAGAATATTCAGGTGTCGATGGCACCGTCAGCTCCGATAAGCCAGTACAAGGGTGCATGTAGCATACCTCAACTTCAGGCTCCATAAACAGACCAACGTCAGCCATAATAAAAATGGGCCATCTAGATGTGGATTTCCCTAGAGCCATTGTTACAGTTGTTATGTTGACATTCCGATCTGATCCCAAGAACTTAGTACGACTCAGCAATTGGACAAACAATGCATCAACAAATACACAAAACAGCACTTGAATCATTTGTCTAGACATTTAGCAATGGTGCTAATCCCCAGATATATCTGGTCTGCTAGTCTTCTGTTTTGCAAGAATGTTCTGACTACTCTAAGATGTGTAAATAATAATCTCAGATTTTTAGTTTTGAGTTAGTTTCTTATCCCCTCATGGGCTGGAGGTTTGACACCCTGTAGGTCATATGTTCAGCACCCCCGCCCTAGATCCAGGCTAGTGAGACTGAGTCAGATACTGATGGTAGTATAGTGCAGGAGTACTCCAGTACTATTTGAGAAGGTCCGGTCGCACAAATTTCCTAGGTCGCAAAGGTCCAAATGGGTAATGTAATTTATCGGCCTAGTAACAAAGCCCCACCTTGCAACCCATGTTACCGTTTTAAGTTAATTTCCTGCAATTCTATGCATTTTTATGTGTGTTTATATGATACCAGAGGTTGAAACTTGACCAAATGTAAATAAAATAAGATTAAAAAAAAAAAAATGGTACTATGGTTTCCCATCCTTGGATTCCAGGGTATTTTTAATAACTATTATTCATACATTCATAATGGCTCTGTTTGGTATCAGTGTGGGTAATGCCTACTGCAGCCAGAAATGGACATGGTGTGACCGACTAAATAGCAGGGCCAAAGGAGAACCGATATTTGTCCAGTTGGTATTCAATGCCAAGGAAGTATAGCGTACATTCATTAGTAGTCCTGCTGAATGGGAGAGGTGGGCAGCTAGAGAACAAAGCCCCTTGACGACAGATATAACGGGGAGGAAAGTCAATGGAATTTGTCATTATTAAAATTGAAGAGGTGAAGTTGTTGCTTGCTGTGTTTACAGAGAAATAGTGCAGTAGAGTAATTTAATGGCATACTGTTGGCTGTGTGTGTCTACCTTGGGCAGCTTGGCATCCCTCCCCTCTACCAGAGTGACATTTATGAGCACTGACAAACTGGCACTGTGCCCTGGCTGACATGACAAAGCCTTTCTCACGCCATCGCCAGGAGAAGCTGGCTAGTCATGAGTTATTGGAGGAGCTGTAACACTATGTATAGTCTTTAGACTGAACACTATCGTCTATCGACTGCAAGAGGAAACCAAGACTTCTTGTACTTCAGCCATGCCACAGGGGTCTACATTTGCCTTGACTAGTTTGACCTCTATTAGGCAGGTTGGAAGATAATACCAGTTTTTCCTGAATCTATAGAGCCCAAGTCAGGAAATGTAAGAACATATTGTTTAGTTAGTAGGACTAAAGCATTGTCAACAAGCATACAACCGGGTATAGACTGACATGTTGTTGTACTTGAAGGTAGGGTCGCAGAATTCCCCAAACCTGTGAGGTTTCCAGACTACGGCGACCCTACCTGAACCTCTTGATTTAACTCAATAGAAATTAACCCATTATTTTTGTTTTTCTCACCAAAACAGACATGGCTGAGCCCATCCAGCAGATTACCAGCAACAACAATGGCCAACACGACCGGGAGCACGTGCCCTTCACCCTCATCGCGCGTAAGGAAAAGGCAAGTCTATGATGGACTCATTCACCAACGAACCAATGTCTACTCTGCCGGCCACGCAACAAGACGTTGGGCGGAATACCGTATCTCGGGGTATTTTGGAATACCAACGTAATGATTTTCATTATCTAGGATGTGCCAAGTAAATGCTCTGCATTTGGTTTACTTACTTGCAATTTAAAGCTTCTTGGTTACAGCAGAGCCGGATCAATCCTCTCCTGTAATCAAGATTCCTACTGTCTAATATTTGTTTTTTTTGCGTGCAGCAAACTGAGTAACCTTTTGAGAAAGTTGTCAAACTTTATGAGCTGGGTTAGACAACCTTGCAATTTGTTCGCTTGTGCTTATTAGCATTTAGCTAGCATCTGCTATGGGAATTTTTTAGTATTTTGTTAGCATAATTGTTCATTTTTAGATTGGAACAAAATGGCAGCCCTTGTGTTATACCGTATAAAAAAAAAATCTGGATACCACCCAACCCTTACTAAGACTCATTGTAAAATGTGTGGTCCTATTCGCTTAATTCACACACCACAACACGTCACTTCCGGCTGCACTAAAATGAGGCTAGTGGGGGAAACCGAGACCAGAAACCTAGGCAACGCAGTCAAACATGTCATACTGCTGCGTCCCTGGATGTAACTCCTACAAAGGAGGGAGTCATGTCGAATTAACTTTCCACTGTTTCCACAAAGATCCTGCGCTACAACGCCAATGGGTGGCGAAAAATAAAATTGATGTCGGGACACACTTTGAAGGTAAGATTGTTAACGTTGCTGCTTAGCTAGCTAGCCAGCTAGGCTAACACTGCCACCAGTTAGCTGAGAATGGCTAACGATGGCCAACTTAGTAGCTAGCTTTGCATCTTACCAATATAGCTAGTTCTGAAGCTTGACAACTACAGTGGATTAATATTTCAAAGCACTTTGTGGACTCATTTTAAAATACAATATGTGGGAAAGTGATTCCAAGGGAGCAGGTTGTGCAGACTGTGTTAACCTGGACGTCCACTCCAAAGCCTGGTAGGAGGACCATCATCAGAAAAGCTGCAGGGTAGGCCTATCTAGCGTATGTTTACCCCGAAACTAGGTAGACTTCTTAAATCAACCGTAATGTATTTTTCCTGTGTTGCCCGTCATGGCAGGGAGGCAGATGAGCTAAGGTAGTTGTCTATTATGACATGCATCTTTTCTGTAATTTTTCAATAGTTCATTGTCGATTTATGTAACCTAACCTTATCTATATATATGCGCATTGACTCACTGGATGAGGGCCCGGCTTGCCAAATCATGCTCAGGTATAGACTTGCTATCTGAACTTCATTAGTGTTTTTCGTGGGTTTGAGGTATTTGGTTTAACCTGTCAAGTTCCCAATTACAATCTTTCACAATGAATACTCAGTTTCTGCCCCGTCTACTCTATTAACTTGCATGGACTGTATGTAGAGTTTGTCAGAGTTTCACTAACAGAAAAGGTACTCCCAAGTATTAATTTGCATGGCCTGTATTTGGAATAGAAGCTGTAGAGCTGATAGTATTCATTTTAAAAGCATTTTTGCCTTTTCACCTTGCAGTTCTGGCGATGAGGTGGAGGCAAGCATACCCTGACCATCCGTTACGATCAGAATCCTCTGCCTGTGGCGGAGCCGCTTGAAGAGGCACGCAAACCAGTTCCTCCTGCAACTCTTCTAGTGTGACAACAAGAAAGTCATGTTTTTTTTTACACTGGATTTAGGGTCTACCGTACTCTAAAAGCAGAAACAGATTAACACACACGTAGACTTGGCTTTAGAGCTTAACCTTAACGGATCAGTGTTTTCTCTTTCTGTGCTGTGTTAAACTGGGCTTCCTTAAACTGGAGTTAGCTGTTTGTTTCAATGCATCACAGTCCAGGAGGATGCGTGTCACCTGGGTGAACAACTTTTTTTCACCCTTTTCTTTTAACTTCATTTTAGGATCCCTTTCAGTTTGGCCTCCAAGGGGAACTGTTCATGAGCTGATGTCCCTTTGTTTCAGGAACACATTTCCATATACCAGAGTAATACTGGACTGTACTGAAATGCATGTGCAAAGGCCTAGCTCAGAAACACTAACTATACTGAACAAAAATATAAACGCAACACATTTTTTTTAAAACTGAGTTACAGTTCATATTAATATAATCATTAGGCCCGAATCTATGAATTTCCCATGACATCTATGCAGCTGTTGGTCACAGATATAGAAAAAAAAAATGGGCCTCAGGATCTCGTCACGGAATTTTTGTGCATTCAATTGTCATCGATTAAAATGCATTTGTGTTTGTTGTCTGGAGCTTATGCCTTCCCATACCTTAACCCTCGCCCACACAATGCCATACACGTGGTCTGCCGTTGTGAAGCCGGTTGGACACGCTGGCAAATTCTCTAAAACGACATTGGAGGTGGCTTATAGTGGAGAAATGTAACATTAAATTCTCTGGCAACAGCTCTGGTGGATATTCCTGCAGTCAGCATGCCAATTGCACGCTCACTCAACTCGACATCTGTGGCATTATGTTGTGACGAAACTGCACATTTTAGAGTGGCCTTTTATTCTCTACAGCACAAGATGCACCTGTGTAAAGATCATGCTGTTTTGCTTGTTAGCAACCTTCATACAGGGTCAAAATCAGACAAGGACATCACTAGACAGTCAGGGATTCTTCCTCTTCTGGAAGGAGATGATGGCCAATAAAAACTTCCTTATAAATTAATCCCAACATTTTTTTTAGGCCCAAACTGGGCATTTTAGCCAAGGTGATAATCTAGCCATGGCTCATGACTCCTGATTCATTACATTGGACAAAGGCGTCTTCTGTACAGGGGAGTTTTGTTAAGAGCCCCAACGCTCGGTCTCAACATTAACATGCATCACTTGCAGGATGGTTTTGGAAGCATAAGGACCTTCTCTAACTTATCAGCGACAGATCGGTTTCAGAAAAACAAAAGGTTACATTGATACCTCTTTTTTTATAGAGTTCCCACACAGCCATATCTCCATGTTACAGTGTGTGTTTACGGAAGACAGAGGGACCACCTGTGCAAATTAGCTATCTAGCATGCGCCAAACATTTGTGTAACTGAAAAAGGCCAGCAGAAAAGCGTTACTGTCTGCTGAAACTGTGATCACGTCAGTTAAAACAATAAGTGTAATATTTATTTAGCATTTATGAAAGTAGAGGGCATTGTTTCAAGAACCGTATCGCAATTTGGAATCAATTTATTTTTAGAGGGAGTGTTTGTCTGTTTTGGATCCCAGAGCCAGTCTACCTCTGAACATCCTTTTGGTCCTTAATAAATCTTCTGAAGGATCGGCGTTCCGTCAACAGGACAGTTGTAAATCATGCAGCGCGTTGTGTCAAAATCTCAGATTTTAGAGAAACAACAAATGTCGGTACTACACGTAAGTCTTATATCGGCTGAAAGCTTAAATTCTTGTTAATATAACTGCACTGTCCAATTTACAATAGCTATTACTGAGAAAAAATGCCATGCTATTGTTTGAGAGCTCTTAACAAAACACAATGCGATAGGTTTGATAAATTCACCTCTGAAGGTGAAATTTGTACTTACATTCTGAAATCTTGCTCTGGTTTATCATCTAAAGGGTCCCAGAGATAACCTGAAGGTCCATATAGCATGCATGTTTGATTTTGTATTTCCACTCGTTCAATTTGCAAAGAAAATAAATCTCACCCTAAACGTTGTTTCAATGAGTCTAATCACGTTTATCTATTCCTCAGAGATCCTAGAAGGTAACAAGACTTCACTATTTTTAATTAGGGGTGTAGCATGTCCTATAGCACACCATATTTGGTCAGAGAGCGACGCCTTCATGGCACGCAGATGACGCGAGCGGCCATTACTTGAACGACTGTATCCTCGTCAAACAAAGCTAGCTAGATAGCCAATGAGCTAGGCTTTACACAAAGTCTTGTTGTTCACTCATAAGTCAAGTTAGTCATCTGAAATTTTGCACATACCCTGCTATCGGAATTACAACCAGACTGTTGGCTAGAATTATGACCTTTCTCTTGCATTACAAAGATGGTGGTAGAAAAGGACCGTTTTTTTTTCCTTTTTTTCTACCAGATCTATTGTTTGTTATTCTCCTACATTCAATTCAAATTTCCACAAACTTGAAAGTGTTTCCTTTCAAATGGTATCAGGGCCTGAGCTACAGGCAGTTAGATTTGGGTATGTCATTTAGGTTGAAAATTGGGAAAAAAGGAGGCTATCCCTAAGGAGTATTGTAATGGTAGGCTCCTTGAGAGTACATCTTGGGCTAGGGATAATCTAAAAAATGTACATTTTTATAAATGTTTACATACAAAAAAATCAAATGTTTGTACTCTAACAATAAACTATGATAAATTCATCCCGCATAGCTGTTCTTTTTACTTACATAGAGCTAATATGAAATGCTGGAAAAAGAAAAATCGCCCAACTCGCATTTCATCTTTCCCCACTTGTCTGCATGCAAAGTTTCTCTCCAGCTGATAGTTGTTGCACATCAAAGTCACACAATTTGGTTCCTGTGATACCCATTTGATAGTGGTAATTGCGATTTTATGTTTCAAGGAGAAAGCACCATCTGCATTTGAAGTGAGGTATGGACAACCCTCGTAGCTCTGATCTGGCCATTAAAATAAAAAAAATAAAAAATAGGACATGAGAAGGAGTATGATAATGATGCTTTCCTCCACCGCCTATACATAAAGGTTGATGGTAATGAAGGGGATGACTAAAATGGCAACTTAATTTTGTTATCTGAGAACTGATTACGTTCCGTATTTTCCCCAAGGACTGAATACCACTTGTGGTTTAAAATCCTGGTCGCAGCGCCAACGCATTTCCACTGTCACTGACAGCTGTTTCTGTTGAGACCTGACACCAAGGCTGACTAGTTGTGTTTACAATATGATGAAAGCTGATATGACTGGGATTGCCATTTTATTTTGGATGGGGAAGAGGCAATCCCCTCAGCCAATTCAATAAGCCTCCTAGTCACTTGGTGAAAGTATTTTTTTTTAAATGGTCTGATTTCCTCAAGTTAGGGTTTGGCTGGAGTGTTAAACAAAGGAGAGATGTGTTATCTTTTAATGTCTGTGTCAATCAACAAATCCCAGACCCATCAGTAGAGTTGAAAATGTGATGGAAACCCATTTTAAACTTGTATTTGGTACATGGGAATTTAACATCACGCACAGCCTTTTATCTGCAAAAAAATAATGTTTGATGGAAACATCCCTGGGGGGAAATGCTCATTTTATGTAGATTTTACAATATTTGCATGAAATTCTGTCGCTAATTGAATGGAAACCTAGCTACTGACGACTGAATCTATTAACATGCTGAAACAAAGTGGTTGTTGTTACACTGCATTGGGCATTATTAAATGCTTAGGTAGTGACCCAGTGCTCTGTTTGTGTGTACACAGTGTGGAGACATGCTCTATGAGAAGAGACACTATGAGAAGGCCCACTGGGCGTGTATCACGGTTCATGAGGACACCTACGAGCAGAGCATCTGTTACGGCTTCATGAAGCTCATGAGATACATCTGCCAGCAGAACTCCTCAGGTGAGCCCAAAGCAGCCTTCATCGGAGTCATTGGGCCTATATTCTTCGAACATTATCCTTGTTTATGTAACAGTATAACTTTAGACCGTCCCCTCGCCCATACCCGGCGCGAACCAGGGACCCTCTGCACACATCAACAGTCACCCACGAAGCATTGTTACCCATCGCGCCACAAAAGCCGCGGCCCTTGCAGAGCGAGGGGAACCACTACTTCAAGGTCTCAGAGCAAGTGACGTCACCGATTGAAACGCTATTTAGCGCGCACCGCTAACTAAGCTAGCCGTTTCACATCCGTTACATTTAGCCAAGTCTAGTTCAGACGCCTGACTCTTGGTTGTCCATGTCCTGTCCTTAGGTAGCTATCTGGGTATGACCATCCCTATCCTGACTGTGATCCGTACGGACGAGAACCACTCTGTCTTATCCAGGGACGTCACTGTGGCCTACTACCTGCCCACAGAATACCAAGTCCAGCCACCCCTGCCTTCTGACACTGAAATAAGCATTGAGGAATGGCCTGCCACCATTGTATACACAAGGTAGGAGTTTGGAATTATTTTGCTCTGCTTGGTCAATTTTATGGCAATACAATATGAAAGTAGATGAATTATAAACTTTTTAAATTGTAATCATTACTGGAACCACTGTCAGTTTGAGGCATAAACAAGTTCAGTTTCTAGTAAAACGAGTGAATTTCACATTTTTTTCGGCCTACAGTTAGTCAAGAAGTTAGCTTGCTGGTTTTCTGGAACCCAGAACCAAATTTCATGTACGTAACTAGCTAGCTACTCGATTGGATACAAACATTAAGTCAGTCACGTGAGGCTATTTAGCTAAAGTTAATGACATTATTTCAGTCGGTTAGCCACCAATACTTTTATGCTAGCCACCATGTTGATGCATCCTTCTTCCAAAAATGACAGTGGCTACAGTTTTGTTTTAAGTTAGCATATTGTTTTGGACAATCTCAAATCGAGTCTCTATTCAAAAGCCTAGTGAATTTACATAGCAGAATGAGAGTAAGGAAGTTATAATGACTCCAGTGTTAGACCTGCACCTGCAAACGCACACCTCCCTTACTTGAAATCAAATCTCATTCGATTCCTATGTGCCCTGTGTTCTAACCTCCAGGTCCTTCACTGGCGCCACAAACGAGGTGACCATCATTAATGAGATCAGCGCCATGGCGGAAATGCTGGACTCTCCTGCCATGCATGTGAATGACTCGTTCATCGTGGCCGGCTACACCAACCCTGCGGTGGCGAACCGACAGAATGAGATTTGGTTCCTGGAGCGGCCTTGAGGGTCAGCCTAACCTTGGCCCATCCTCCTAAACCTGACCCACCCAACACCCCCGTCCTCATCCCATCCTACTGATTCACCCCTTCCTGTTCTAGAGAGAAGAGACTTTAGGGGCTTTGCTGAAAAGGGCCCTTATTACTAGTCCTGTGCGAGGCTGCATCCTTTGGGTCCATGAACACCTTTACGATAGGGCATCTAGTCTAGATATTTTACTCTATTTTCCTCACATAGTTGGGGCTTGACATTCACTTATTTTAGTCACTTGTCATTCGGACAAGTAGGACAGACTTTTCATTTTACTTGTCCAAAAAAAAAAAAATAATGGGCCGCAACACTATTTTTTACATCATTGTATGATGAAAGGAACCACTTTACAAAATAAAATGGAGAATCAGACAAAAAATGTAGGAAACCATCTATCTATTGGCTTCTTTGCCTGTCTCAAAATACAAACACTGCCCCTTTTAAGGCTCTCCTGGAGGATAGTTGGCCACCCTTAGCCTATAAAATATTGCAACGTTACAACTACAACCAAATACTTTGTCTTCGTAAAAATAATTCCCTTTGCCAATAAGGTAGACTACGTCAAAGCAAAGTAAGTAACAAATATGGGATATCTTTTGACCGCGTGTGAGTTATTTGTCAATGAGGCTATTCTAATAATATTTTGAACGTTGTCAGAATGACATGGCCAATGTTTAATAGAGGGGGGAATCCCAGCTCACCAACTGTCAGATGTATTTCTCAACTCACAATGTTGAGCGCTTGATAGGTTTTACAACAGGGTTATGTAGCATTGCTTTACTAATGCACCCGTTCATCAATGTTGCACTGGAGTGCCGGTGACATGACATTAATGCACGCTGAATAGTTAGTTACAGAAAACTAGCCAGGCTAAACAAGATGTTTTGAATTGGCTATGTAGTTTTAGTCTGTTGTCTGTCATTATTAAAGGTTACCTCGCTGCTATAATGTCTGTCTGTCCGTCCATGGGCCTGCTCACACACGCAGGTGATTCACACACCATGACTTTTCCAGGATTTTAATGACCGTACTGTTTGCTGACCAAAATGAGCTATAACTGGGTAAAAAAATAAAAATAAACTAGCAAGGAATATCAACAAATGTGCACACACTCGTGCCTGTCAATGCAATACAATTCTACTCAGATGCGAACAGTGCAAAACATCGCATACGGGAGACACTTGTTTGATAGTGATTTTTGTGATATATTTTTACTTGTCCCGGACAAGTGTTAATGTTGAGCCCTGACAGTCTTGACGACCTCCGAAGGGTGAGGAGTCATGTGACGTTTACTTGATGTTTTGTGAGAAGTGGATGGATATTAGAGCCATGCCTTTAGAGAGTTGGGCCAACTGTTAGGTTGTAAAATATCTTTCTAATTCTAGATATTCAGTGACATAGCGTTGTTTAAATATTCCCCATGTCATGTGAATGGAGACAGCTAACATGGCTGCCATAGAATGTTGAATATTGTTCTAAATTCTAGACAGTGACATGGTGTTTAGATATTCCCCATGTCATGTGAATGGAGACAGCTAACATGGCTGCCATAGAATGTTGAATATTGTTCTAAATTCTAGACAGTGACATGGTGTTTAAATATTCCCCATGTCATGTGAATGGGGACAGCTACCATGGCTGCCATAGAATGTTATAGTGTCATGTAAAGGCATCAATGCAGAAACCTCAATGTCCCATCTCTCTAAATACATGGTTCTGGTGGATCCTAGTTATTGCGCCAGTCACACTGTAAACCTTGAAGAACTGGAATCCTTACCAGGTTATTAACAATCCTGAACGATGACTGCTATTCCAGTCTGCTTTAGGGGGGGGATAAGTGCAGTCTTCACCATGGTAACTACCACCGTTTAGACAATCTAATGCGATAGGAGGGTGGATGTATTCGTTATGAAGTGTAAGTAAATTGTCATTCTCTTTCTGTCAATGAAAAACACTGAACATGACACAGACAAACACCGGATAAATTTAACAGCCAACAGTCTGAATGTATAAGCATGGTGAGACAGAGAAAATACGTATTACTACAAACCAAAATCACTTACCTTTTGTTGTATGACAATCGAGCAGCTATCTGCAGCGTACTACACTTTTCTATGCTCTGAGAGTCAATGCATTCCTCATTCTTAAAGCCATGATGTTCACAAACAACCTAATTCTGTCTCTTTACCTACTGTTCCAATCCAGACATTGTTGTGTGTCCGTGTACTATTCGCAAGTTACCTGACACTGCTGACGAGAAAAGAGTAACATTGAAAACAGAGTAAAAGCATGGAGCAGTGTGATGGAGCTGCCTATCATATACACGGTTATATTTGTTTATCTGAGTAAGAAAAGTGATTTATTAGTCCACAGCATTAGGGTTCTATACCCCATTTTAGCGAAAATCCATTAAAGCTCAAAATAACGAGAGGTATTTTCTATCTTCCAAATATTTTGTAATGGAACCAATTACTAAGAGGATGAATTTAGCATAAGAAAAGTGATGTGTATCATAATCTATTTTGTTGACTCAACAAGTTCAAGCTCTATCAGTTGTTTTAAAGGAGAATAGGCCATTATTGCTCAACACCGGGCTGTATATTGAAGTAGCTGTGACAACACCAGTCACAGTATGTCAGGTAACTGTACTTTGCCAAATAATCACTGTGTAAGGTCTTGTTCAGGAGATCATCTTTCTCATTAATGACCAGTCATAACCATTATTTAACCATGTTCCGCATTCAGCAGCATGTAAACAAACAGCGTCTCAGTCACTTAAAATCGCCAAGTCCAGTCTGAAAGTAGTTCACAGAACCTGTCGTCCCCATGACTTCATGATCAGTGTAGTGATATAACGCGCGCCTTTTAACCAAGTTGTTTCAGTGGTGGTTAGTCTTAACTGTTTGGCCTCTGCAGCTTTTTACACTTTAGGTTAGTTGTTTTCCTGCCCGTAATCAGAGCTGATGTAGGATGTAACGTTAAAGTCCTAAATGTGATGTAGACACCACGTAGGATGAAACGTTAAAGTTCTAAATGTGATGTAGGATGTAACGTTAAAGTTCTAAATGTGATGTAGACACCACGTAGGATGAAACGTTAGTTCTAAATGTGATGTAGGATGTAACGTTAAAGTTCTAAATGTGATGTAGACACCACGTAGGATGAAACGTTAGTTCTAAATGTGATGTAGGATGTAACGTTAAAGTCCTAAATGTGATGTAGACACCACGTAGGATGTAACGTTAAAGTCCTAAATGTGATGTAGACACCACGTAGGATGAAACGTTAGTTCTAAATGTGATGTAGACACCACGTAGGATGTAACGTTACTTCTAAATGTGATGTAGACACCACGTAGGATGTAACGTTACTTCTAAATGTGATGTAGACACCACGTAGGATGTAACTGTTAGTTCTAAATGTGCACGGAATTGGAGAATGCTCAATGATTTGAACTGGGTGTCCGCCATGACTCCAACACGTCTAACTAACAGACTGGTCCTTTGGGAACAATTGGAGCGAAGGCAGTTTGGGGGATTTTTGCAAACATTTTTCAGTGTTTTTCGTAAAAGTGTGCTGTGCAGAAAAACATTTGAAATGCAATGACGAAAGCTACTATGGATTTCTTGATTGTTTTTGTTAAAATGTTTTGTTTCCTTTTAAGAAATAAAAATGATATTAAATCTATGGGCCTTCGTGTGATTCTAGCAAGGATGGTGGGGATAGATATTTCCCTATTAAAATATACAATCCTAATAGTAACAGACTACCACTTTATACAAAAGTTTCATTGGTCAAGTCCAAACATACGAAAACAGATCAGCATCTGGAAAGTCTGGCTTTGAACCGATATGGTGCCAGTGAGCACAGAAATGGCACCAGACTAGAAATGAGGCTATTGAAACCTGAATGTTGAGGCATGAGGTTACTAGACCCCAGCTCAGTGCTGTGCCTGAGGGAGCAGGAATCACCAGAGGGAACATCCTGACACCGTACTGAAAAATGACCCGACTCACACCCACATCAAGTGTGTACATTTCTTTCACGAGATCAAAATGCATAGTCTACAAAAGAGGGCAAGGGGCACACCCTTTTTTTCTTGGGAACAAATATTCTTCCCCCATGACAAGAACAATTGGGGGCTCAGCTACAATCAGTTACACAAACCCTAACAAAAGGGAACCATGCACCATTTATCACCATACCATATCAGGCGGTCACATTGATATTATGCAATGCCCAGGGAGAGGCAAACCTATGTAGGTTACACCAGTTGCCCTCAACATTGAGTAAGACAATGAAGGAGATGCTTGCTGAGGCAAACCTGTTGTGGCCATGGCATCTTGTCTAGACCATCATCCAAGAGACTTCCTTACAGGGAAACTAAGCCGGCCACGCTCAAATAGATCTTGCATCTATTTGAGAAGCTAGACTCAAAATCAAATGTATTTATATAGCCCTTCTTACATCAGCTGATATATCAAAGTGCTGTACAGAAACCCAGCCTAAAACACCAAACAGCAAGCAATGCAGGTGTAGAAGCACGCGCTGCAAGTCCTGCCTATCCTATCTCATTGGTTTTCACGAGCATACAAACCCAGGAGAGAATCATCAAAGATAACTAAAAACTAACTAGGTTTCCCCTTTTATCGCTGGAGTAGAGAAACACACAATTCTGCATGACTCCGGGTCAACATTCTGCAAAGAACCAGGAAAAATATATAAGACCATAGCAGTGGAGGCTGGTGGGAGGAGCTACACGAGGATGGGCTCATTTTAATGGCTGGAATGGAATAAATGGAACGGTATCAAACACAAACATATGGAAACAACACGTTTGACTCCGTTCCATCTATTCCATTTCAGCCATTACAATGAGCCCGTTGTATAGTACCTCCCTCCTGCCTCCACTGGACCATAGGCGTGTTGGGTTAAATAACAACCCAGCATTCATGTCCCGAGTCAAACTTAGCTAGCTAAAAGTCTATTGAATGTTTTGTGTGTTTCGACCCTTCCCGAAATGAATATAATTGATTCATAGTTGGTTTTAGTATTTCAACCTGCGTGTCATGATCACATCTGGTGTGATGGACAAAAATCAACATGCGCATGATGGCGCATACAACTGCGTGGCCGGTTTGGTCAGGGTGTTAAGAAATGCAGCACTTCAGACTAGAGTTGGTGCACTAACTAGGGCCTGTTGTTCAGCAGCACCACAAGGGTCCAGTCTCCTCCTGGCTGAGAATTAATTTATCCGATTCCCCTAGCAACCAGTCACTTCAGCTCCAGTGGCTTGATGGCTGTTGACAGTGGTTGAGGAGTAGTTTATAGCCCTATAACATTTTCTCAATTTTAGTTTAAGGTTTTACTCGAAATCCCCCCCCAACCAAATTGGACATTCTAAGTCCACAATGCTTAAACCACATCGGGAGACCACTTTTGAGGTCTGGGTAAAATCAAACATTGTAATATTTGGTTGTAGATACCCTTTAATTAAACTGTGCACCAGTCAAACACTTGTTTGGTTAGTGATGTTTCTGTAGCAAACGTGATTGCAGAGCTTACTAAACAAATCGTCACTGAATTTATGCAAATAATCATATCATTGATTGATGTATTGATTGTTATAAATAATCATGATCATCATTCTGCCAGGTAGGCTATGCTTGTAATTAGCATTTAACCGAGAAAAGCCTTTCCATCTACCAGAAGACGATTAGCATTATCGCTAACTGCTACACAACACTCACAAACACGGGCAATACGAATCACTGATGCATTTTGTTAATGTCTTATGATAATCTTGGACAAATTAATACACAAATAAATTCAATAGATTTAGTTGATTTCAGTACAATTTTGAATATTGTTGAATTATGTTTCAATGTCTGGATTCCGTGAATCCATCCAAGTTCTCCACGTGGCAGATTTTATAGGACACTTGTAGTTGCTGGATTGGGCCTTTGCTCTCGAGCCAAAGCATTCTACTACTCCAGCCATTTGAGACAGAATAGTGAGATGGGTGCTACAGTACAGAGGCCTCCACTCCTGGGATTAGACTCTAATGAGTGAACACTTCAGCACACCGTGAACTCATTTGCACTGACAAGCAATTGTTTTAATTTATTTAACTAGGCAAGTCAGTTAAGAACAAATTCTTATTTACAATGACGGCCTACTAAAAGGCCTCTTGCAGGGACAGGGGCTGGGATAAAAAAAAAAGACAAAACACACCACAACACTACATAAAGAGAGACCTAAGACAACAACATAGCAAGACAACATAGCAAGGCAGCAACACCACATGACAACAACATGCTAGCAACACAACATGGCAGCAGCACAAAACATGGCACAAACATTATAGGGCACAGACAACAGCACAAAGGCGAAGCAGCCACAACTGTCAGTAAGAATGTCCAGTGCACCCTGGGATGTAGATTTTTGTTATATCTTTAGAATTAATTATAATGAATTAAGTCATGTCACACAGAGGGAAAATGTACCTCCAAGTAGTGAAAAAAAAATTAAAAAAACCTGCAATGACAAATCTCAGCCACAAGATGGAGGCATACCAAAACAAATGTCATGTCCCAGGGTCAAAAGGGAGGCCACTCCTTTAATGCAGGATTCCTTTAATACGAGCATACAAACCCAGGAGAGATTCATCAAAGATGACTAAAAACTAACTAGGTTTCCCCTTTTATCTGTGTTGGAGTTAGAGAAACACACAATTTTGTATAACTCCGGGTCAACATTCTGCAAAGAACCAGGAAAAATATATAAGACCATAGCAGTGGAGGCTGGTGGGAGAAGCTATAGGAGTATGGCCTCATTGTAAAGGCGGAATTGGAATTCATGGAAACAACATGTTTGACTTCGTTCCATTCCAGCCATTACAATGAGCTCGTCCTCCTATAGCTCCTCCCATCAGCCTCCACTGGTGCTAGGATAGATACCGGGCAATAGGCGTGATTCCCTAGCCTCGTCAATCTCCACACACCTGACCAGCAGCGTGGGGCAGGTGTCTCGAGACAGGTCGTTCACCAACACCTGAGGAGTGAAGAAGATGTGCCTGGACCTCCATAGTGCCCGCCTCTGCAGTGACTGAGCGCTCCGTGGTGGACAAGGAATGGAAATGTCAGAGAAGACCCTGTTCAAACATGTCTTATATCCTTACCTCGGCCCTGTTCAAACACTTAAGATACATGTGTTGCAATTTACCTGTCAACTCAGCCTGGTTTTATAGACTAGACATAACATAGTAAACGTAAATTCGGGACACTCAAATTAGTATGATATGTTACCTTTGCTGAGGAGCTGTCAAGGCTTGGGAAGTCATTGTAATATGTTGTTCTACTTGAGGTTGTCCCTGTGAGGCTATTAGTGTTCTCAATATTTGGTATATGTTGTTGTCCATAGCTAACTTATCAGCCTCGTAAACAGTAACTACCATTAAAACATAATGATCTTCATCAGCTTCCTCAATATGTCTCAGCTCACTCACTGTCAGTTGTGGAGCCTTGACCAAATTCACCCCGCTAAGAGTTACGGGGCATAGGGGGTGGCAAAGTTATGTCATTCACCTTCCGACTCTAGCCTGTGAATGCTGCGCTGCGGTTTGAGGTTGTTTTTCTCCAGCCCAACAAACTTACATTATTCGTTTTTGACTAACCTTTTCCGGTACTGATGCACCGCAAGTCATTTGGTTTGTCCCACTCATTTTCACTAGTGGTGTTGATTTCTAGCAAGAAGCCGTGCGGTGTCATAACGAAAATTGTAAACAATTAAATATATAAATAAGTACTTCCGGGGTCGCAGGTAGGCCTAATAATGGCTTTAAATAGTTTATGAAAAAACATTTAGGTTGTCATGTCTTGCTAATACAGACGCATTTCCAACTTTTCATATATATATATATATATTTGTTTTTTTTTACAAATTTCACTGGGGACTTTTGTTTTTCAGTTCATGTGGGTTGGGACACTGGAAAAGAAAGGAAAAGTTGGTTCATTTTCCCACAAATGTTGACGTTCACACGTTTTCATGTAAAAGCATGATAAAAGATGTTTAACCAGCTAGCTAGATAAATCACAACGTTTCCAAAAGTGTTGTTCCTCTGCTTATCGTATGTGTTGTCTTGCTGTGCATATTGCTGTTAAGCAGCTTCAAAGCTACTGTTGTTAGTTAGCATTGCCAGCAGGGACTGTGTGGGGAGGGGGTGGTGTCCACCCACTGCTCAAAGGGTTAAAACGCACTTTGATGATGAAATGTAACTTCCTTGTGTTATAAAATACATTTTACCAAGACAAATATGATTATTCATGTTCTTAATCGTTCAGAGGCGTCTTTCTCTAACACAGCATATGGAATTGTTTTATGATGGTCATACAGTACCATGGATCATTTAGCTATTTGATTTAGAATTTTAGGACCCCTGTAGGTATCACATTTTAAAGTATTACATTTGGACTGTAGTACTATAGCTCATAGAAACAAATTGAAAAACACATGCATTAAATGGCAAAACAGACAGCCCCCCCAAAATCATAAGGAGTAAGGTTTTGAAGTCTCTGTCCTATATCTAGGAGATATAAGAAAGCTCAGGAACATTTTTTTGTTTTTTGGACACATATTTCACAAAAATGTTTTGTTGTTACAAAACTACCTCTGTACTTCCATCATTTTTTTTATACCTGGTATGACACTTGTGATTGTCGTAGAGCAAAACGGAGAACACCATCATGTTCGTGAGAGTAGTGGGGTCATATTAGTTTGTAGCCCAAACGGTTCAGGCACCACAGACAGAAGTTGGCACATTGGCGGTATAAACTAAAGATGAGTCCCGTGCGGGTAGTAGAGCAAAACTGGCGTTTTCGTGAGAAGACCGATTTTCGAGATGTCTCCTCCTCTGACAAACAGCACTGTAGCTCTGTCACTTTTCACGCAGATGCGGACGGCCGACATAAAAATAGTGGAAGGCCGACATGCGGATATCTCCAGCTTAAATTGACGGATTTTGATGGGGATTATTTTATTATGTTACTTAGTTTGACACACGGTGGATCAACATACTCTTTTAAGCACCGAGCTCTGTAGGTTTCTCCAAACTTTTGAGTATTTTACATTTTGTGGTCATTGTCTTCAAAGTTGTTTACACGTGTCGCAAAAAGGAAAATTAGAATCATGACATGAGCTGAATTAGGAACAAAAATATATATGAAACTCGCAACGATTTCAAAGATTTTACTGAGTTACAGTTCATATAAGGAAATCCATTTATATAAACTCATTAGGCCCTAATCTACGTATTTCACATGACTGGGAATACAAATATGCATCTGTTGGTCAGAAAAAAAAAGAAAAATAAAGTAGGGGCGTGGATCAGAAAACCAGTCCGTATCTGGTGTGACCACCATTTGCATCATGCAGCACGACACATCTCCTCCACATAGAGTTGATCAGGCTGTTATTTGTGGCCTGTGGAATGTTGTCCCACTCCTCTTCAATGGCTGTGAGAATTTGCTGGATATTGGCGGGAACAGTAACACGCTGTCGTACACATCGTTCCAAAGCATCCCAAACATGCTCAATTGGTGACATGTCTGGTGAGTATGCAGGCCATGGAAGAACTGGGACATTTTCAGGATTAGGTACAGATCGTTGCGACATGGGGCCATGCATTATCATGCTGAAACATGAGGTGGTGGAGGCGGATGAATGGCATGACAATGGGCCTCGGGATCTCATCACGGTATCTCTGTGCATTCAAATTGCCTTCAATAAAATGCAATTGTGTTCGTTTGTCCGTATCTTATGCCTAACCATATCTTAATCCCACAGCCACCATGGGGCACTGTGTTCACAACGTTGATATCAGCAAACTGCTCGCCTACAAGACTCCATACACGTGGTCTGCGGTTGTGAGGCTGGTTGGACATATTGCCAAATTCTCTAAAACGATGTTGGTAAAGAACATCTTATGTGGTAAAGAAATTAACATTACATTCTCTGGCAACAGCTCTGGTGGAGATTCCTGTAGTCAGCATGGCAATTGCATGCTCCCTCAAAACTTGAAACAACTGTGGCATTGTGTAGTGTGACAAAACTGAAGATTTTAGAGTTGCCTTTTATTGTACCTAGCACAAGGTGCGCCTGTGTAATGATCATGCTGTTTAATCATCTTCTTGATATGCCACACCAGTCAGGTGGATGGATTATCTTGACAAAGGAGAAATGCTCACTAATAGAACAATAAAACAAATTTGTGCCTAACATTTGAGAGAAATAAGCTTTTTGTGCATATGGAAAATTCCTGGGATCTTTTATTTCAGCTCATGAAACATGGGACCAACACTTTACATGTTGTGTTTTATATTTGTGTTCAGTATAAAAGGCTTTGAAAATGAAAGGCTGGTATGAGCTCATTGCTCCAATGATATTTCATAGAGATGTACTGTTTTTGTGAGAAATCGTTGAAAAAACAGTTATTTCTAATTAATATTTTAGTGTATACCAAAATATGAAAATACTACATGTTATGTCTCATAATCGATATCCATCTTACCTCTATATTGTTTTTGTCCTGCGGATTCGAGAAGACAAGTTCATCGGGAAAGTGAGCCTGTCAGGTAGCCAGTATCGTTAGTTCCAGCCTAGAATCCAGCCTAGTTCACAGATGCAATTTTCCAGATTTTTGAACACATTTTTTTTCCTGGCTATATCCTCTATTGTTTTAGTCACCCTAATTCTGGCCTCTATTGTTTTAGTCACCCTAATTCTGGCCTCTATTGTTTTAGTCACCCTAATTCTGCCCTCTATTGTTTTAGTCACCCTAATTCTGGCCTCTATTGTTTTAGCCACCCTAATTCTGGCCTCTATTGTTTTAGCCACCCTAATTCTGGCCTCTATTGTTTTAGTCACCCTAATTCTGGCCTCTATTGTTTTAGTCACCCTAATTCTGGCCTCTATTGTTTTAGTCACCCTAATTCTGGCCTCTATTGTTTTAGTCACCCTAATTCAGGCTTCTATTGTTTTAGTCACCCTAATTCTGGCCTCTATTGTTTTAGTCACCCTAATTCTGGCCTCTATTGTTTTAGTCACCCTAATTCTGGCCTCCTACAAATGTAAAAACTCCAATAACCTTTGAATGGATTATGATAGAGACATGAGGTTTGAACCATTGACCAATTATCCATTGGTCAAAAGATGCATTTTTGATTGGACACCCTACACCTAGCTAATTGTGTTTAAGCTAAATGACGTTACAATGTTCTAGGCAGCAAACCTGTTATGAATGAATGCTCTGCCTAAATGGTCTGGATCATTAATGGCACAGACGTGCACAACATGATACTGGAACAACCGAGTTGCAGGTTCAGGACCTGTTCCCCTCTAACGTTACAGCGGTTATTTTCCCAGCATTCTTTTTTTGTATGGAAGCATTCCCATTTGTATTGGGGTTTGTGAGGGAGGTGACCACCCTGTATGACTGTACTACAGCCTCTGAACCGTCATGGCACAGCAGGTAGTTAGCTAACGTTCCTACAATGCAAGGTTTCTGATTCAAGGTTTCTGTTATCCCCTCAATTGCCTCATTAATGACAAGTTGTATCACACCTGGTTCTGTATTTAAGTGTTTCAGTGTTTACCTGATCCCACAGGCACACACTCGTGAATATTTGGTGAGATAAGAGATCAACTGTTTGAAGTTTGAAGACAGTGTGAGAGATATCGACGGAGACGTGAACCATTTAGATTGGAAGGGGAATATTATTCCCATACCTCATTTCAAAGACTTTGTAAGTAGGGCTTGCCCTTCTCCCGAAGACAATGAGTTCTGCTAGTCATTTCTGCTCAGTTGGTGTCTCTAACCAATGTTATTGTACTCTACCAGCAGGATGGCACATCTTCACCAAAAAACAAGTGAAAGAGGCACCAGACATAAGAAGCCTGGAACAGTCTGGGTTTAGATGTGAGCTACATTACAGCCATTTTCAGAAAGGTAAAGTCTGTGTGGGTGAGTGTGTGTCTGTGTGGGTGTGTGGAAACCCAAATGTTTGAGAGATGTCTCTCTCTCTCTCTGATCCTTGTTTTTATTACATTTATGCTCATTGTTTTTAAGTTATGTAAGTTAATGAGTTGCTTCTCAATGTATCTGCCTTCTCCCATGTTCCCAGCAGTGGCGTAGTCTGGCCATGGAGATGCTGTGGCTTCAGCATCATTTTCATTGAGGAAGGAGAAGATAAATATTGAATACAAAGGAAACAATTACATACTTTCTCTCTCTCTCTCTCTCTTCCAACAGTTGGGGTCTCTATAAGCTACAATATGAGGTCCTAAAACTAGCATGAAAGTGCATCCTTGTAGCTGTGTGGGCTAATATAGTCAAAATGTTTGTCCTTGGATAAGTTGAGACAAGGGCCACCATACCCCATACAAATGAGGATTTCACTTTGTCAGTTTATGCATAACATGTATAGTATTTTTGCAATGTGTCATGCATATGAACTACAGATGTGTATTGTTACAGAGCAGACATCATAATATCCCATGTTTATAAACATAAAAGAGAGAGCAGCCAAGGAAGTGAGAGAAGGGAAGAAGTCCATTCGAGAACCAGCAAGGGATGTAAAAATAAACAGAATGACACTGAAGAGGGACATTGACGAAAAAGAAAAAACATGTATCTGTGTGAAAGAGAGGCTATGACAGAGTAGCAGAGGAACACAAGGTCCTATCTGAAGACATGGAGTCTGAGCTTGATAAACATATGAAGAATCTCGCGGACCAGCTGCCTACGAATTGGCACAGCGAAACAACATCCCTGTCCCGGACAACTGGTTAAGAACTGGAAGGGTAAGTGATATTGAACAGAGAGATCTATATCTGAATGTAAGCATGCATTTAAGATATACAATACATCACACCCCCATTTCATGAATTCAACTTTGACTCACCATCAGCATCACAGGACACCATCACCCATTTACCACAAGGCATATCAACTTACCCCGTAAGTTATAGCAAGAGACCACATTTTTTGCACCAGCTATGTTTTCAAAACTGTTATATTTCCAGGGATACACGACATCTTGAAATATATGTAGATATCTTTGGTACATATTTCCCTTGAGGTAGTGATGCTGAATGTAAAAAACGTCTCAACATACCCCACTCTCCCCTACCTTTTGTATATCTCAAATGGTCAGTATGTTGTCCAGGAGAGCAGCCACGTGTGTTTCGAAGCAGAGGATCACTGATTTGAGCCCGGTATGGGGCAGTTGGAGAGTGGAGGAAGTTCATCTGTTAACAGCACACTGACCCCCGTTACAGGGGTGCCTGTGGCCCGGATTGGCAGCTGGGCTCAGCTCAACGGCCGGGGTAGCGAGTTTAGAAGGTGTGAGTGTAATAGAGTTAAGAACTTACCGTAAGCTCACTCCACATCTAGCATTGTAGTAGAGTTAAGAACTTACCGTAAGCTCACTCCACATCTAGTAGTGTAGTAGAGTTAAGAACTTACCGTAAACTCACTCCACATCTAGTTTGAATTGTTGCCGATGTAGCTATCCAAATGGTACCTTTTGTTTAGCACAAACGGTTGGTATGTTGTCAAATACACATTGTCAAATTAAATATAAATTTAATAAAGATTATTTTTGTAAGTATCCATTGACAAAATTTGCTAATGTTTTTTTTTTTACTAGTTAATACTGTTGTTGCTACAGTACATGGGAGGTTCCTCTACGTCATTACAATGGTTGTCTGTATAACTGCATTTAACTATGATGATCTCCATTGTTTTCAAAATAAGTTATGGGAAAGATTCAAGGGAACTCCCTGCCATAACCAGTTTATCTCAGGTGATTCACACAAATGTTTCACAGTGAGAGCACACACTCAACACAATCATTTAAAATAGTGCAGTTATCTTAAACAACATACTGTTCCTGTCTATGTGGGTATCAAAATAAACACAAACGCTGCATGTGCTTTCCTGACAGCCCATACAAGGTCAAGGGAGACTGTTTGAAATGGATGTATGGAAATGGTATTCCTAGACCCTCTTGTTCCCTCCCAGAGCATTAACTTCTATTGTAGAAGGGTTATCCCTGAGATTTTACTGTAAATACTACAGAACTAGCAGCCATTAGGCTACACATGTGAATTCAACAGGCTTTCGAATAGTTTAAAAAATATATGTAAAGATGATGCATAGGAGTTTTATGGTTTTTATAATTTATTCAGCTTACAACACTTGCATCTTCTGTCTCTCGCTCTCCCTCTTTTGTTGTCGTTCGTTGCTGCTAATGGTTTGGCCCACAAAGCCAGTCATTGCTGGCTCTGCTGCCATGGCTACCAGGAAATACTCTCGGCCGCCAGAGAGTAGTGTGTGGAGAGAGAGAGAGAGGAGAGAGAGAGAACGTGACAGTCCAGAGCTGTGAGAGACCACCACACAGAACACAACAGATTAATTAGAACAGGTTTGAGTAGTAGTGGTAGTAACCAGAGCAGACAGGGATCGGAGACTGCAGACAGGAACCAGAGACGGAAGACAGGAACCAGAGACGGAAGACAGTATCTGGAAAAATGGCTTCCTGTGGGTCAGCAACCCTCCTCCTGCCTCCAGTCAAGAGTGTGATGGTCTACAGGAACGGGGACCCCTTCTACTCCGGCAGGAGGTTTGTGGTCAACCATCGACAGGTGTCCACCATGGAGGCGTTTCTCAATGACGTGACCCACTGCATTCAGGCTCCGCTGGCCGTGAGGACCCTGTACACCCCCCGGCAGGGTCACCGGGTCAGGGAGCTGCATGACCTCCAGACCGGGGCCCAGTACGTGGCCGCAGGCTTCGAGAGGTTCAAGAAGCTTGAGTGAGTAGCCTATCAGGTAGAGTTGTCTAGATTAGAAAGGGCAATTAAAGGGCATTTCCACCACTTTTCCACAGTTACATTATCTCCAGCACAATGCCAGTGTCTACATAAGTGAAAATGCGATGACATCATCAACATGTAAAACATTTTTAAAATAGTGATTTTCAAACACTGAGATTCGCGGTGATGTGAGTAGCAAGAAAATACCCTCCCTCTGGTTAGAAACTGCCCCCCAAAAAAAGTTTTTCTACTTTTAATCCTACCCTATCATATCACAGATCATTATTTTTCAGGACCTTCTCAACTTTTTAACCATATATCATAGAAACGCATCATTTTCACATAGATACTGGTACAGTGATGGAGTTAATGAATATGAGGTTGAAAAGTGGCGGAATTTCCCTTTAAGGTACTTTTAAATTGTTCAGATATGGTCCTATAGGGCTACCATGTACTGTATGTTTGTGTAAATGTCTAGATATGATGTTGTCAAAATATTTTCTTCGATATTTATTGCTGTGTGCAGTAGATAAATGTAGATAGTAACCATTATATAAATACAGTCAGTAATACAGTCAGTAATACAGTCGGTTGTACAGTCGGTTGTACAGTCGGTAATACAGTCGGTTATACAGTCGGTAATACAGTTGGTAATACAGTCGGTTATACAGTCGGAAAATACAGTCTGTAATACAGTCGGTTATACAGTCAGTAATTCATACAGTTATACAGTCAGTAATACAGTCAGTAACACAGTCAGTAATTCATACAGTAATACAGTTGGTAATAGAGTAGATAATACAGTCAGTAATACAGTCGGTTATACAGTCAGTAATTCATACAGTTATACAGTCAGTAACACAGTCAGTAACACAGTCAGTAATTCATACAGTAATACAGTCGGTAATACAGTCTGTAATACAGTCGGTTATACAGTCAGTAATTCATACAGTTATACAGTCAGTAACACAGTCAGTAACACAGTCAGTAATTCATACAGTAATACAGTTGGTAATACAGTAGATAATACAGTTGGTTATACAGTCAGTAACACCGTTGGTTATACAGTCAGTAATTCATACAGTAATACAGTCAGTAATACAGTTATGTGTTAAGCTGTGTCTCACTGAGGATGACATGTGAACCTTTATCATGTCTATTTGTTTTTTCATGCAGTTATTTGAACACAGGGCTGAAGAAGCAGCCTGTACCCATGGGAGAAGGAGCTCGGGTAAGCTTCAATATGGTTTTCTGTCTCTGTCGGCGGTACAGTCCGTTACTCATTAATCTAACCTATCTGGGGTAGGTCATGCTGACACACACACACACCCCCTCAAAATCAAGTAGATCTGAACTGGTAACAGTTGTAACAGAGAACAGGTTTTCTCTCACTGCGCAATGGTTATTATTTATTTGACCACACTTCATATTCATTGTGTTTAAATTTGGTTTTGGATGTGCTTTGCATGTCATAATAGACCAAAGTATGATAGACCAAAGCAATAGCATAGCATTGATTTTCGGATACGTGTAATCTGTAAATAATGGTCCTCAGCACCAACACAAACTCACAGAGGATGTAGACCACGCGTCAATAATAACAAATCAATGTTCTGTACCGTATTCAGTCTTACAGTGTCTCGTGTCATCCTTGGCCCATTTCAATAGATCTCTTGTTCACCATCGGATACATTCATATAAGGAAGATTGATCTTGTGTTAATGAGATCATGGGCACATAAAACGCATTTCAAGCGCAGCATCTCAATTGCCGTTCACACAATGGAAAGTGCTTGCTTTGTATTCAGCCCAAATGGCTGGCTGGATGGATAGAGATGAATGTATTTCATTTTCAGCTGTGGAGCGTGTAGTGATTCAGAGCAATATCATAGTCCTATCTTTTACAGCAGTGGGCTAAATCAGGGTCACATGGAGTGTTTCTTGGTAGTCTTAAAACAAATCTACTTTGAAACGAAGGTATACACCTCACACACATGGTTATGGGCTTAGAAAAAATAAGACACCTGTATCAGACACCATATCAGATATAGAGTTGAAATGTAGAACATTTTGAGTTTGCAACCCAATATTACACTATACATCACAGTTGACTGAAATATATCAAAACTGTTTGACATAGAAACAAAGGTGAAAAAATGTGTTAATTTGGAAATTATGAAAAATCTGAATAATATTACACCCATGAGGCCACTACAGGGCGAATTTGTCATTTGACTGCAGGAAAGCTGTGAACAAACATTCTCCATTGTCTGACTGAGACCAGAAGGGCCACCATAACTAACCCATCAACATTCATATGAAATAGTAGAAAGGTAATTGTGTGGCACTTGAATTGGCACAGATATCGTTTTGCCATTGTGTGAGTGCCCTGCCTGTGCGCTTATATGGTGTTGTATATTAGCAGAGACAGTGTGATTTGACAGCTAACAACAAACATTCTCACAACTTTAGAGGACGTTTCCTTAAAAACTCTGACACACCGGTAGGATTGTTAAACGTTTGACTGCCGACAGTATTTAGCACCTCTGTACAGTGTCAGAACTCTCTCTTTTGTGTTTAAAAAAATATATTGATTTTTTTTTAACTAGGCAAGACAGTTTACTTACAATGACGGCCTACCTGGGAACAGTGGGTTAACTGCCTTGTTCAGGGCCAGAATGACAGATTTTTGTCAGCTCAGGGATTCGGTCCAGCAACCTTTTGGTTACTGGCCCAACGCGCTAACAAGGCCTTGGAAGTCATCAGCCAATCAGCCTTGTTATAAAATACTCCAAAATACAAGGTGGCAGTAGCGCTGTTTGGCAATGCATATTTGTGGGTATTGCTTATGGTCTAGGTCAAAGCTATCTGCACTAATGTTGCTATTTTGTAGAACGCCCTTGTTGATACTAGCCAGATGCCCACAGCTAGATAACTACCTAGCAAGATGACAAAGAAACAATTTAATTCACTCTCCATAATTCCATACTGCTAGTGATAGCCAAATGTTTAGCTAGTTAGCTAACGTTAGCATATTCGCTAGCTAGCACAACAACAGACAGGCGTTTCATGAAAACTAGCTAATCCATTGTTATTTAATTAGAATGTTAATACTAGCTACAGTGGTTAGCTAGCTTGGAGGAAGTATTTCGTGTTGTGTGCATTGCATCTCTGCACTTAGCTAGCTACCATCCCATATAGCCTACATTGCATATGAAGTGTAACTGGCACATCTGTGAATGTACCGAGAAACAATCCTTTGTATTACTTTTTTGTTGTTGTCTCTTCCATGTGGGGGTTCGTGCTGTCTCAAAATCAAGTTGTTGGCCACTGACGAGCATTGGGATTCGACAAGTATCGACGCTATCTAGTCGGCACCAATGACGTATTCAAACCCCGAAGCTATGTTTGGCCATTGAGAGGCTTTGAAGCCACCGGTTGGCCATATTGGCACTCCCTAGTTGGAGCAGTCCTCCATAGGAATGAATGGAATTCTACAGCATTTCAATTAAATGTTTCAAGAACAAAATTACACTTTAAGGAAAATGTTTTTATATATATATATATATATAATTTAAAAGTATGCATTGGCGTGTCTGTTATAGATTACATGTGTCAAAAACGAATGTAGACATGAATAAATGCCTTTCTATATCTTTCAAACAATTATTATTATTCTAAAACTTTTTGGGCTCTTTTTCTCCCAAATTTCATGATATCCAATTGGTAGTTACAGTCTTGTCCAATCGCTGCAACTCCCGTACCGACTCAGGAGAGGTTCAGGTCGAGAGCTATGCATCCTCCGAAACACAACCCCGCCAAGCCACACTGCTTCTTGACACACTGCTTGCCTAACCCGGAAGCCAGCCGCACCAATGTGTCAGAGGAAACTACAGATTGCGACCGAAGTCAGCGTGCATGCACCCAGCCCACCACAAGGGGTCGCAATGACATCCCAACCGGCCAAACCCTCCCTTAACCTGGATGACGCTCTGTCAACAGTGTGCCGCCTCATGGGTCTCCCGGTCATGGCCAGCTGCGACACAGCCTGGGATCGAACCAGGGTCTTTAGTGACCAATATCTTTTTTTACAATTGAGGAGGAGTACCTAGATGTCTGTGAGGTGACTTCAATACAGCGTCCCACTGTCAGTCATCCAGGGTTTATCCACGTCATCGGTCAGCACACAGCAGATACCCCTTGTTCTAGCAAGAGAAGGAGCAGCCTCCCACTGTGATAAGTACCTATCGGTAGTCTATCGGCAGTCTATCGGCAGCGAGGTTCTTGGTGTGTTTCATGCTTGAGAGTCTCATTGGGTCTTTACCTAAAGTTTTCATAGGAATGTGTCAGTGAGGTGCAAGGAATAAATAAGAACTTGTTCTTTAACTGACTTGCCTGGTTAAATAAAGGTTAAATATATTTTTTTTTAATAAATAAAAAAGAACTGTTTCCAGGAGACCATTTCCTCAAACAGAACTTTGCTGCACTCGCATTAACATCTGCTAACCATGTGTATGTGACCAATAAAATATGATTTGAATTTACCCAGAATGTGTGTGGGGGGAGGTGGGGGGTCTCTATCCAGTACACACACTTGCTTGTGCAAAAAAAACTATTTATAGGCCTAATAATAAAGACATAATTTAAACAGGAAAAATGTATTACCTTTTAATGTGGCA
This sequence comes from Oncorhynchus clarkii lewisi, assembly GCF_045791955.1. Taxonomy (NCBI): domain Eukaryota; kingdom Metazoa; phylum Chordata; class Actinopteri; order Salmoniformes; family Salmonidae; genus Oncorhynchus; species Oncorhynchus clarkii. The sequence goes on along the minus strand of NC_092165.1, from coordinate 56,344,893 downwards.
TGAACAGAACCAGTCATGTTATTTTCATCCTATTGTCAAACAAATCACAAAAAGTAGGCTACCTGGTCATGTTCTTCTTCCTTTTCTTGAGTGTGCTTTGAACAGAGCTGAGATGTATCTAATGTCAAAACATGCTAAATTGGTTCTCAGGAGGTTTTTGTCAAACATCTGGGGAACTCTACAGGTAACAATACAAAAACATTCTCTCTCACTAGAATTGTTAGCTTGGTAACTCTGTTTAGAGAACTAAGTCATACAGTGGCCCCATCCTGTGTTATAAGGGCTCTGAACAAGCCTGGGCAGGCCTGATTCCCAGCCTACCCAGCCCTTTGCTGCCAGCCCCATGCCTACCACTCTGTTTAAATACAAAAACAACGTTGCATAGTGCCACTTCAAAGTGGAAACATTGTAGAAACATTTATTTTCTAGCTGTGGTTGGATTTTGTTTGAAGTATTGATTTATTGTTATATTATGTGGTCAGACACAATGAGTGAATCATAGGGCTTGACTTCATAGGGCCTGACTTCATAGGGCTTGAGGTTTTTTTATAGGGCTTGCCTTAATAGGGCTTTACTTAATAGGGCATGACTTCATATTGCTTGACTTTATAGGGCCTGACTTAATAGGGCTTGAGTTTTTTTTATAGGGCTTGACTTAATAGGGCTTGAGTTTTTTTTATAGGGCTTGACTTAATAGGGCTTGACTTAATAGGGTTTGACTTCATAGGGCTTGACTTCATAGGGCTTGACTTAATAGGGTTTGACTTCATAGGCTTTGACTTCATAGACTCTGGATGTAATAGAAAGGTCAGGGGAAGTTTTGTGGACAGAGTGGCTATATAAAGTTTAGGTATTCAATGAAGTGGAGCACTCAGTCTGTCTTTGTAGATGTGTTATGTAGATACAGTATGTTTTTGGCCAAGATGATGATGTGTGTTGCCATGGACACAGCCCTCTGACTGATAAGCTATAATAATCATAATCATAATCATAATAATAGATCATAACCACTTATTGTGAAATGTCTGTGGATGTTCTGTTCTGAAATTAATACAATTGGTATTTACTTTGTTTTGGTAAATTATAGGAAATGGCACACTTGATATCAATGTTTCATCACATGGTTTAATTTGGCATTCACTGATCAGAGGAAGTGGTATTTCTTTCTTGTATTTTTTTCTGACCGACAAATCTATCTAAAACTACAGTGCAGTATTATTTTGTAATGTCATGTCTTTCTTTCCTAGGCAAGATTACTTCACAGACCGAATGTGTCAGCAAAATGGAGAAAGTATATTCCTCTACCCTGTATCATACAGTAAGTTTCCCTGTTAACACACTCCCATTCATCATCTCAAATACTACACACATAGAAACACACTACGTATTTGCATGTTCCTTTACAGTGTTTTCCGCAACGAAGATCTTCGCTGCTCTCCATTCCGTTTCATAATTCCCAGGACCTGGCAGCACGACCTGGATCAGATCCTCGGTCTAGTCACAGAGAAGGCCAGTTTACGCACTGGAGCAGTGCGCAGGTCAGATACGTACACATACACACCCTCATACATGCATATACACTGTACATACGCACACACTGACACACACACACCCTCACACAGCATGTTTGACCTATTAATGGCAGCCCAATGACCCCTCAGGTACACAGATGACAGTCTCTCTGACTCCATTAGTGACCCCTGACCCTGTGACCCCTCAGGTTGTGCACTCTAGAGGGAGTAACTGTGTCCAGTGCAGACGAGCTGGTGAGTGGCCAGTTCTATGTGGCTGTGGGAGCAGAGAGGTTCAAGAAGCTTCCCTACGTGGAGCTGTTGGTTCCTAAAGCCTCTGAGAGGTATGGATGGAATTATCCTAGTACCGAGATTTTTAGATAATATGAAAATAGAACAAACAGCTTTTAGGCAGCCAAGACAGAAAATACTTTTATGAACTCACTTGACTTTTTCCCCCTCCTTACTATCTCTGACTTTGCTGATAGCTACTTTAGTGAAGAACAATTTACTTACTATGACTAAGATATGTGGTTGTCCCACCTAGCTATCTTAAGATCAATGCACTAACTGTATTTCGCTCTGGATAAGAGTGTCTGGTAAATGACTAAAAGGTCAAATGTAAGACTGTGTGGGTATTATATTCTAAAGATATATTGGTCTCAATGGGACTCCTGCTAAAATAACGGTAAAATAAATATAATATAATATATTATAATAAACATAATGAATATAATATGAAATTATATAATATAATATAATAAATATAATATATTTTAATATAATATGATATAATATTACATAATAAATATAATATGATATAATATATTAAATACATTATGCTATAATATGATATAATAAATATAATATGAAATAATATAATATAATAAATATAATATATTTTAATATAATATGATATAATATTACATAATAAATATAATATGAAATAATATAATATAATATAATAAATATAATATGAAATAATATAATTAATATAATATCATATATTTTAATGTAATATGATATAATATATTAGAATATAGTATGATATGATATAATATATTAGAATATTGTATGATATGATATAATATAATATGATATAAAAACATACATATGATCAAATATAATTTTTTATATAATATGATATAGTATGAGAAATATTATATGATATAATATATTAGAATCTAGTATGATATAATCTGATATAATATAATATATTTTAATATAATATGATATAGTATAATAAATAAAGTATGATATAATATAATATGATATCTGATATACTATATCATATTTTTTATATAATATGATATAGTATAATAAATATTATATGATATAATATATTAGAATATAGTTTGATATAATATAGTATGATATAATCTGATATAATATAATATATTTTAATATAATATGAAATATTATATGATATAATATATTAGAATATAGTATGATATAATATAATATGATATATTTTAAAATAATATAATATAATATAATAAATATGAAATGATATAATATATTGGAATATAGTATGATATAATAAAATACATATGATATAATATAATATCATATTTTTTTAATATAATATGATATCATAAATATTATATGATAGAATATATTGGAATATAGTATGATATAATAAAATATGATATATAATAAATGTGATATAATAAATATAATATTATATAATATTATAGAAGATAATATTTTATAATAAATATATGATATGAATTGATATAATATAATATGATATCATATAATAAATATCATATAGTATGATATAATATTATATAATACATTGAATATGATATGAAATTCTATAATATTATAAATATAATATGATATCATATATTTTAATATGATATGATATAATACATATGATATAATATATTATAATATGATATAATATAATAATATTATAAATATAATATATAATATGATATAGTATAGTATATGATATAATAAATATGATATAATGTAATATGGATTTCTATATAATATTTCCCAGAAATTACCCTGGAAATAGAAGGCTGTCAAGGAGATATAAGGTAAGCTACTGTCTGTCTAACACCTACTGTAGGTCTAACACTTCATAGTCTAATATTTTGTATATTTATTTTGGTCTGTAGGACAATTGATCTTGGTTATAAAGGTACACCTTGTCTCCCTTTGTCTTGCTCAGGGCAGGAAGGCAGCCAGTGGCCCTGAGGACAGTTACAGTGACTCTGCTCTCCTGGACTCTCCAGAGGTACTGTCAAAAAACTTTAGTGGAAAATAAAGTTTCTTATTGGACAAGTCCAAGTAGTCCAGCCCGGTTTCAGTCTGTTTTCTTCCATTTGGTGCCTAATGAACACGACCCTGGTGTTGTGGTCCCAGTCGGATGGGCGGAGGGTGAAGTCCACTGGGGATGAGGTGGGGGAGACGGCTCTCCCATCCATCCAGAGGAGACCAGTGAAGGAGGAGAGCTCTATCTTCTACGCCAAACCAGTGAAAGTCCGAGTGAGGAACAGAGGCCATCCCAGGCCTCCACCAAGGACTGGACCAGGTAGGAGCACACAGACACACACTCCAATTACCTGGGGGCCAGTGTCAGACTTGCTGTTCTCACTGAGGACCTGAATTTAATAGGAATTAGATACCAGAAGGGGAGCCACAAGAAAGCAGCTTGTGGGTCTGGTGTGGCCTCTGGCATATGGTCTGGTGTGGCCTCTGGCATATGGTCTGGAGTGGCCCCTTGCATATGGTCTGGTGTGGCCCTTGGCATAGTGTGAAATATTGCATTCATGATTGTGTCGATGCACATTTACAATGATTGATCATTCATGTTCATGTTGGTGTGTGTTGTAGCCCAGGCCAGTGTGTTTAGAGCTGTACAGAAGAAGAGAGAGGAGGTGCAGGGGGCTGAGGAGGTGCTGGAGGATGAGAACACAGCAGTAGATGTTCCCGTTGACCAGGTAGGCCGACACCTCATTATTTTCTCTCTCCCCCACTCTTTTATTGTCCTCCCTTCCATGACAGTGACCAAGCCCTCCACTCTGAGATCCAGCTCCTACCCTCAGGTAGACAGCAACAGATACAACAGATACGAACACTCCTTTGTACCCACCACCATGAACATGTTAAACACATGGCCCTGGTATGGAAAGGGAATCAAATGATCCTGATTTGGATATGCACTCTATTGCCTGAAATTGCATATAACCAGGGGCGCAACTTTCACTGGGGACGGGAGGGACATGTCCCCCCCCCCCACATTCTGAAATAGCATTTTTGTCATCCCCCAGTTTTACCATTGGAATGCGATCCAAAACGAGGCAACGGTTTGCTTCAGGACCATGCGAACGCCTCCAAGCAGTCCGTTGGGCTGTTTAGAGTGTTTATCCCCAGGATAAATACAATAATAATTATGCCCCCCCACCCCTTCATATAATGACGTTTCTGTGTACTTTGTGGGGTTTTGTTGTTTTTTAACTCTTTTGTATGTGCTCTAAGTTTTTTCATCATATTACCCCTGCCTATAACCAAATGTCCTTCTGGGTTACAATCAAGTTTAAATGGTTCTTTCTTCCCTAGTCCTTTACCAGTGCAATGGGACCATTTTCCATTTCTCTCCTTGAAAAAATGTATATGAGGGTTATATGTAATGTGTTGAGGTGTGGATTATAGATAAGCAAACTTTAATATTGTGGTGTTGTGTCTTTATCTTTTAGAGAGTGGCAGAGACAGTAGAGGACGAGGACCTTATTGGGAGAAATCCTCCTCATTACAACAGCCAAGATCAGGTGTGTATCTGTATGGGACAGTCTCATTCCTTGAGGGACATGAGGTTTTGTAGAAGTCGCAGATTGTTTATCATACATGTTTATCCAGGATGTATGGTTGGTAGTGTGAAGCTATGAGAGCTTCTTTGTATTGTTCTCCTCTAGATTTTGACCAAAGCTACAAAAGATCCCCTTCCTCACCCAGAACACCCAGACAAGGTTTGTCTGGTCGAGGATCATCGCTCATGATTTGCCAAATCATTCTCAACATGTTTACCCTACTGAGATATGCTGTTACATTTACCTTTGTACATTTCAGTCTGCTGTTAGATGTAAATTATAGTCTGCTGTTACATGATAGAACCACTCAGATAATTGTGATTTTTGTCCAATCACAAAGTTGGAATCATCGACTGAGAAAGACAGGAACTCACCTGAAAATACCAGCTCTTCCATCTGCAAAGAGGATGACATTGATGGGAGCCCTACGCTTGATACAGAAATGCCACAGGTACAGAAGGCTTTCATTCATTAAGTACAGTGCAATTATGAAAATAGCTCATACCTTTCACTACTTTGGGGCTCACCTGTCTGTCTGTAGTTAGAGACTGAGGAAAAGGTGTGTGTGTGCGCGCGTGCTTGCATGAGAGAGAGAGAGAGAGAGAGAGAGAGAGAGAGAGAGAGAGAGAGAACACAGACAACAGTGATCATACTGTGTACACTGAGTGTACAAAACATTAGGAACACCTTCCTAATATTGAGTTACACCCCCTTTTGCCCTCAGAACAGCCTCAATTCGTCTTGGGGAATGGACTCAACAAGGTGTCTAAAGTGTTCCACAGGGATGCCGGCCCATGTTGACTCCAATGCTTTCCAAAGTTGTGTCAAGTTGGCTGGATGTCCTTTGGGTGGTGGACCATTCCAGAAACACACTGGAAACTGTTGAGCGTGAAAAAGCCAGCAGCGTTGCAGTTCTTGACACAAACCCGTGCGCCTGACACCTACTACCATACCCCGTTCAAAGGCACTTAAATATTTTGTCTTTCTCATTCACCTACTGAATGGCACACAGACACAATCCTTGTCTCAAGGGGTAAAAATGATTTAAACTGTCTCCTCCCCTTCATCTACACTGATTGAAGTGGATCAATAAAGGATCATAGCTTTCACCTGGACAGTCTAAAGCCCTGTTCACACCGCAGTCCTTAATGTTCAAATGCATTTTGTTTTGTTCCAAATCCGTTTTGAACTACTGTCTAAACAGCAAGTTACAAGTGACCAAATCAGATGTGTGTTCAGACAGCAGTCATATGCTGACAAGGCTACGCTAGTTGTCATAGTAACAACGGGTATGTGCGCAGTGGTGTAGGCTGATTGGTCGTGGTGCTCGTGCTTCCTATCACTCAGAAGTTACAGTGGGGCAAAAAAGTATTTAGTCAGCCACCAATTGTGCAAGTTCTCCCACTTAAAAAGATGAGAGAGGCCTGTAATTTTCATCATAGGTACACTTCAACTATGATAGACAAAATTAGAAGAAAAAAATCCAGAAAATCACATTGTAGGATTTTTTATTAATTTATTTGCAAATGATGGTGGAAAAAAAGTATTTGGTCAATAGCAAAAGTTTATCTCAACACTTTGTTATATACCCTTTGTTGGCAATGACAGAGGTCAAACGTTTTCTGTACGTCTTCACAAGGTTATCACACACTGTTGCTGGTATTTTGGCCCATTCCTCCATGCAGATCTCCTTTAGAGCAGTGATGTTTTGGGGCTGTTGTTGGGCAACACGGACTTTTAACTCCCTCCAAAGATTTTCTATGGGGTTGAGAACTGGAGACTGGCTAGGCCACTCCAGGACCTTGAAATGCTTCTTACGAAGCCACTCACTCCTTCGTTGCCCGGTCGGTGTGTTTGGGATCATTGTCATGCTGAAAGACCCAGCCAAGTTTCATCTTCAATGCCCTTGCTGATGGAAGGACGTTTTCACTCAAAATCTCATGAAACATGGCCCCATTCATTCTTTCCTTTACACGGATCAGTCGTCCTGGTCCCTTTGCAGAAAAACCACAAAGCATGATGTTTCCACCCCATGCTTCACAGTAAGTATGGTGTTCTTTGGATGCAACTCAGCATTCTTTGTCTTCCAAACACGACGAGTTGAGTTTTTACCAAAAAGTTATTTTTTGGTTTCATCTGACCATATGACATTCTCCCAATCTTCTTCTGGATCATCCAAATGCTCTCTAGCAAACTTCAGACGGGCCTGGAGATGTACTGGCTTAAGCAGGGGGACACGTCTGGCACTGCAGGATTTGAGTCCCTGGCGGCGTAGTGTGTTACTGATGGTAGGCTTTGTTACTTTGGTCCCAGCTCTCTGCAGGTCATTCACTAGGTCCCCCCGTGTGGTTCTGAGATTTTTGCTCACCGTTCTTGTGATAATTTTGACCCCACGGGGTGAGATCTTGCGTGGAGCCCCAGATCAAGGGAGATTATCAGTGGTCTTGTATGTCTTCCATTTCCTAATAATTGCTCCCACAGTTGATTTCTTCAAACCAAGCTGCTTACCTATTGCAGATTCAGTCTTCCCAGCCTGGTGCAGGTCTACAATTTTGTTTCTGGTGTCCTTTGACAGCTCTTTGGTCTTGGCCATAGTGGAGTTTGGAGTGTGACTGTTTGAGGTTGTGGACAGATGTCTTTTATACTGATAACAAGTTCAAACAGGTGCCATTAATACAGTTAACGAGTGGAGGACAGAGGAGCCTCTTAAAGAAGAAGTTACAGGTCTGTGAGAGCCAGAAATCTTGCTTGTTTGTAGGTGACCAAATACTTATTTTCCACCATAATTTGCAAATAAATTCATTAAAAATCCTATGTGATTTTCTGGATTTCTTTTTCTCATTTTGACTGTCATAGTTGAAGTGTACCTATGATGAAAATTACAGGCCTCTCTCATCCTTTTAAGTGGGAGAACTTGCACAATTGGTGGCTGACTAAATACTTTTTTGCCCCCTGTATGTAGCAAGCTAAGGTGACAACAACATCCCAGTTTCCCAGTTGCTTTGAATGTTTCAAATCATAGTGTAAGAACACTTATAACGCCTCAAACGATAAGATCCAACTTTCAAAACGAGTCCTTTTTGGCTAGCCACAGCAGTCAACTAGCTAGTTAGTTAGCTGTTTAGCTTTCTAGCAAATAAATCAGATTTGACCGTTCAGACACACGTCACATGGCCAGGAATCAGATTTGTATCTGACTTCAAACCACCTACAAATGTGGCATGAAATATCCAATTCCATGTGCTTTTTGGCTGTTCAGAATGCAGGAAAAAGAACAGATTGGAATCGGATAGGCCAATGTGAACATGGCTTATGTCATGGAAAGAGCAGGTGTTCATAATGTTTTATACACTGATGGTGTGTGTTCTTGTGCGATATACACTTATATAGTCATTCACTACCACACTGAAGATGTTGGATACATTTTCATGGTTTACATGTTCTTCGTCTAACAAAGGCCAACACATCCCTGGGGCATGAGATGAACTCTACCGCAGGTCCATCTGTCCACAAAAAAGAAGGCGCTGCCTTAGAGAGTTGTGTGTCTGCTACTGATACACCAGAGGTACACGCACATACACACACACGCACACACACGCAGTTATTCAGTACAGCATGAATACATAAATACAGAGACGAACACACTCAATGTCTAGAAATGAATTCTGTCTGTACACTCACCCCTATTCAAGGAGCCGAAGACGGAGCCAAAGCCAACCACTCCACACTCAAGGGCTTCTTCGTCATCAACATCCTCCGCACCTCAAAGTTCTGCGACAAGCGGGGGTATCCAGGGAAACCGCTCAAGTATTTGATCTGGCTCCATTGAATAGGTGAATTTAAACAGGGGCGCAAGTTTGGTTTTAGAAGTGGGGGAGGGGACAAATTATTATTATGATTTTCTTTATCCAGTCGGATAAACACTCCAAACAGCTGACCCGACCACTCGGAGGCGTCCGCATGGTCCTAAAGCACACCGCTGCCAGTGAAAGTTGCGCCCCTGGATTTAAATGATCATCCTAGAGTGGTTTAAAGACATGCTCTGGTACTTTGACCCCTAATAAGCATTTTTTTTAAAACCTCCAACTTTGGTCTGGATGTGTCAATTTTAGTTCATACATGCATAATCTATGAGCAGAATTACTCTCAATGTGCCACACAATCCCTAGTTTGAAAGCGACAGTATTCTGGAAGCTGTGCAGCACCATTTTACCTACATTTACCCCCGTGTGGGCCAGCACCCTAGCAATTAGAGTTTCAACCAATGAGCTTCAGCTCATCCCCATTTGAGTGACAGCTAGCATGACGCACACACACACACAGTGTGCACATATCTTCAGGTGACGTAGTACGCCATTTTCGGGGACCACTTTTTGGCTCGTGGGCGCAACTTTCAGAACTACTGGCTAAAAAGTATACAAAAGTACCAGAGAATATCCTTAAAAGAAAATATATTTTGGCCCGGTCTGATTGTTTTTTTCATTTAAGGGAGTCCTCATACCCTCCACCAGACACCGTAATGAAGCAGTCCTCATACCCTCCACCAAACACCGTAATGAAGCAGTCCGGTCCCTCCACCAGACACCGTAATGAAGCAGTCCTCATACCCTCCACCAGACACCGTAATGAAGCAGTCCGGTCCCTCCACCAGACACCGTAATGAAGCAGTCCTCATACCCTCCACCAGACACCGTAATGAAGCAGTCCAGTCCCTCCACCAGACACCGTAATGAAGCAGTCCGGTCCCTCCACCAGACACCGTAATGAAGCAGTCCAGTCCCTCCACCAGACACCGTAATGAAGCAGTCCGGTCCCTCCACCAAACACCGTAATGAAGCAGTCCTGATACCCTCCACCAGACACCGTAATGAAGCAGTCCTGATACCCTCCACCAGACACCGTAATGAAGCATCCTCATACCCTCCACCAGACACCGTAATGAAGCAGTCCAGTCCCTCCACCAGACACCGTAAAGAAGCAGTCCGGTCCCTCCACCAGACACCGTAATGAAGCAGTCCTCATACCCTCCACCAGACACCGTAATGAAGCAGTCCAGTCCTTCCACCAGACACCGTAATGAAGCAGTCCTCATACCCTCCATCAGACACCGTAATGAAGCAGTCTGGTCCCTCCACCAGACACCGTAATGAAGCAGTCCAATCCCTCCACCAAACACCGTAATGAAGCAGTCCTCATACCCTCCACCAGACACCGTAATGAAGCAGTCCTCATACCCTCCACCAGACACCGTAATGAAGCAGTCCTCATACCCTCCACCAGACACTGTAATGAAGCAGTCCTCATACCCTTCACCAGACACCGTAATGAAGCAGTCCGGTTCTCAGAATGGGCCTGTGGCTTATGAGGAGAGCGGAGGAGAGTAACAAGATCATTGTTTATATAATCTACCATCTATTGTTTTCATTAGTAAACTGAGAATCCAAAAATGCAAATGTATTCTTTATGATATTGACATATTTTACAGGAAATACTGTGGTACAGTAATCAGGTAATCTATGTAATGTTTCTTTAAAAAATGAATATTCATGACACACAATGCTTTTACTTTGATGGAAAGCGGCAAACATATTGTAAACAGGAAGAAGTATTTTTGAGACAATAAGAGAACAAGTAGGATAGGGTTCTGTATTATTCAGTTATAGAACACATACAATGAATGTAAAGTATTCTGTTTTATCAAAATATACTTTAATATCTAATGGAAATATACAATACGAAATATTTCATATCTTACAAAAAAACTACCGCAATGTCCTCTGTGGTTGTACAGTACACACATTTTGACTCAAACAATTCATATGCTATTATTTCTGAATAAAACGTGCAATACAACAGTAAACAGAATACAGTTTTTCCCACAAAATATACACTACCAACATATCACTTTGCACCTAACACTTTGCAGTTTCATATCAAAATAAGCTCTTTACATACAAAAAAAAATACGATGTCATGTTTGTGATCTAGATGCACAGTAGCAGCATTGATTAAAACAGCTGAACTCCTGTTGGTCCGTTTTCCAAACCAACACATTGACTGTGGTCTTCTGCAGTCCTATAGTGTTTCTATGGGCATTCACACAGCATGGCATCAGAATGACTAGAATAGTTGGCTGGAATTAACCCTAATTGAACTCACAGTAGTTATAAGGTATGGGATTAGCCACAGCACTGTGCATGCTGAGTTCCCGCTAAATTAATTTACATACTCATTCACACAATGTCCAATCCCTACTGCCTGGTTGGCAGAGGCCAGGGTTGTGGCAGAGGTCAGGGTTGTGGCAGAGGTCAGGGTTGTGGCAGAGGTCAGGGTTGTGGCAGAGGTCAGGGTTGTGGCAGAGGTCAGGGTTGTGGCAGAGGTCAGGGTTGGGGCAGAGGTCAGGGTTGGGGCAGAGGTCAGGGTTGGGGCAGAGGTCAGGGTTGGGGCAGAGGTCAGGGTTGGATCTACAGCAGGAATAAAACCTTTTGAAACGGGGGAGGGAGCCTACTACCCGAACAGTCTAACAACAATTCTCCGTTACAAAATGTTGTGAAATGTTTTGGACCCTATGGACAACCTAAACACTACTGTAGTTGAAGAAGTATGTTATGTAGTATGAAGCCACATCTATTGATGATATAACTAAGCCTATGGAAAGTACCTTAGACTAGAAACAATACCTTGAACTAGGTTGTAGGAGATAAAACCTGTTAAAATGTGTCCAGTCCTTTTTTATTTTTGTTGTTGTCGTCGCGCAAGACACACAGAGATAGATGCAATAGGAGTGCTGCTACATATACTGTTTCTAATTGTATGGTGAGAGCTGTGTACCATTCTGCTGTCCTGTGCTTTCAGGCTCAGTGATGGGGCTCACTATGCAGAGAGTGATGCCTACCATGGTGAGGACCATTCCTCCCAACAGCTCCTGCATCAACAAACAAACACACACACACGGCATGTGAAAAATATGATGACCAAAACAACCACAGGCCAGCATTGTATGCCCATACCAAATAACCAATCATTCTCAATGCAATGTGTACTAAAGCTAACCAAACTGCCCAGAGAGCAACAACAATGTTGTGTCATAATGTTTGGAAAGTGGTGACATTATAACAACATTTCCCTGCACCTCCTCCCCGCTTCCCAGTGAGCAGGGTGAACAGGAAGGAGAGGGAGTTGGTCACAGGCACAACCAGAGACAGATCTGTATGAGGGGAGGAGGAGGAGAGATGAACACTGAACCATTACAGCAGAGCTAGAACACTATTTGTGAAATTATGTCATGTGATGTTAAACTGTTTATTGAAAGAGAATCCAATTCCCTTTAAAGTTTAACTAAGTCATAGGCCCGCCCCATGAGCACAAACATTGATCTGGCGTTATGGGACAGCCCTTTTCCACAGTTACGAATATAACCCCCACCTGAAGGAATTCCCTTCAGACCATGCGTACCTCGATCACAGAGGGGGCGAAGATTTGAGTAGAGACCATAAAAAACCACAGTATAAGCTAAGGTTGTAATGGTCGTTGAAACTCCGAGACTATCGATTCCGACAGAATAAGAGCAAATCTTCGATACTAATTACTAGTCTGCAGCTAGAAGTTTTGTCGACCTGAAATGTGAAGACCGACAACCGCCGAAACATCTAATCTATAAGAACATTTCTGAATGGGACTCTGAAGTATCCATTCTAACCACGAAAGCCTCCAGGGACGCAAAGAGAAGTTCAGATGAACTTTCCAACAGAAAGACGATTCCAACAGAGATCATGACGACACACTGAGCGTAAATATATATATATATATATATATATATCGATTGCAATTATTCCCGAATGAGTGAGCGTTCAGGTGCAAAGTATTAGTATTTCAATCAATATAATTATCAACTGTGTAGTGTGTTCTGTCTTTCGCGCCCTTCTCAGTTCTTTTGTCTACCAAGCCGCCATACCGGTTTAGCCCACTAGGGCACATCCCCTATCATTTCCAGGTAACCATATCTACTGTTTGTTTGTTATGCATTTCTGTAATTATTTAGTTAGTTAGTAAATAAATGATTAAGACAATTGATGTATGGATGATTCATAGTGAAGGCTGGGTTCGTGCAGATAACCAACAATTTACGACGTTTGGAATGAGACTAACATGAGGTAAATAATAATTCATTAATTAGAAGACTAATTGATCAGATTTTAAAATATCTGAAAAGTAATATTAGAAAAATTATAACTTTAATCTGAAGATTGTCCTTGGTGCCCCGACTTCCTAGATAATTACATGTACATGATTAGTTTAATCACGTAATAATAATGACAGAGAATTGATTTGATAAAATAACAGTCTTCAATTTAATGATGCCAAAGACCCGTTAGCTGTCAATCATGTGATTTTGAGATAAAAGAAACCTAGAGAATGACATTATGAGCAGTCGGTGTGTAAAACAGTCATACTGTAGTTCAATTTGTCATATTAGTTAAAGATGTAGCTCACCTGTGGTGGCCAGAGTGAAGTAGTACACCAAGGACCCACTCCCTGCTCCAGAGTGCTCAAGACCTCAGACTGGGGCGAAGGTTCACCTTTCAACAAGACAACGACCCTAAGCACCCAGTCAAGACAACGCAGGAGTGGCTTCGGGACAAGTCTCTGAATGTCCTTGGGTGGCCCAGCCAGAGCCCGGACTTGAGCCCGATCGAACATCTCTGGAGAGACCTGAAAATAGCTGTACAGCAACGCTCCCCATCCAACCTGACAGAGCTTGAAAGGATCTGCAGAGAAGAATAGGAGAAACTCCCAAAATACAGGTGTGCCAAGCTTGTAGCTCATACCCAATAAGACTCGAGGTTGTAATCGCTGCCAAAGGTACTTCAACAAAGTACTGAGTAAAGCGTCTGAATACTTATGTAAATGTGATATTAGCTTTTTATTTTAATTTTATACATGATCAAAAATTCCTGCAAATTTGTTTTTGCTTTGTCATTATGGGGTATTGTGTGTAGACTGATGAGGGGAAAAAAACGATTTAATCAATTTTAGAATAAGGCTGTAATGTAACAAAATGTGGGAAAAGTAGAGGGGTCTGAACACTTTCCGAAGGCACTGTAGAATAATAAATGAAACTGTTTTAGTCTCTCTCCAAATACAGGTGTAAATTTACCTTAATGTTTAAAAACAGGAACTTAACCTCAGCCAGGAACTGATGAAACTTAATCTCCCTTTTAACATGTTCAATCCCCTCTGTGCTTCCCTTCGGATATGGGTTGGTGCAGCCCCACAGCACAGCTACTGTATCAGCAGGAGGCAAAGTACCTGTCTGTCAATAACCTGTCTGTCGACCATCTTTCTTAACTAGCCTAAATATGATTCAAACTGTTAATTAGAAGTCTATGACCAACACAATTTCAGTTGAAATGGGTACTCATATTGGACAGACAACACTGCTGGTGGTGTAAAATGTAAAAAGAGGTGTTAGACATGTGTCCCCACATTCCACATGATAACACTAGCATGCCTTACCTTAGGTCTGTTAAACTGTTAAAAATGTGCGAGTTGAACAATCATGTTAATATATTCAAAGTATTCTAATTTGCTTGAAAGCTAGTGTTAATAAAAGAAAGTGAATACATTTTGATTTTAATTTGCTAGCTAAGTTAATGATTAAATGCTCGGTTTCTTTGTGAGACATAAAATATTTGAGGATTGATAGAGAGCAATACGGTAGTCTACCAGACATGCTAGCTAGCTACTTACCTACGGACACCATAAACAAAAGTACTGAGTAGCATTCAAGTCATCTACAGTATGATAAACAGTTCTGCAACGTTGGCTGGATACTCCTTCAAAGCTAGTAATTATATCTGATAGTTTCATTTCAGAAGCTAACTGCGGCTTCATAGAGCATACAACTAAAATATCTATTTTGTTCAAGTGTGATGGTCTTAATCAATTTAATATAACATCGTAAACTACGCCCAAATGCATTGCAATTGCAGCTCATTAAGCTCAATTGCAGACTCAAAATTTCGCCAATGTCTACTTTCCATCAGATGAGGGCGCCAAATCTTTCATTTGCCAGTCATCCAGGAAAAAATATCACTCCTGTTGACATGTGCCGTTTAAAGTAAATACATACTGTCTACTTTTCTATTGTTTAATGTGTGCATCTTATCATTATGCAAGTGTTATCTTTGCTTGCTGTCTGGGGTTTTAGGCTGGGTTTCTGTATAGCCCTTTGTGGCATCAACTGATGTGAAAAGGGCTTTTTAAATACGTTTGATTGATTGATCTTGTCATCAATCTTTTCATCAAAACTGATGTTGTTCTCAGGCTTGACAGAGGCTCCAGCCATTTCGCTATTGTCGGATATAGATTTACTACATCCAAGTGAATCAGTTCATTTTCTAACAAATTTATGGCAGTGATATAAAAAGTGAATATGAAGTGAAAAATGTCACCAACTCACCTAGTTGTTCTATACAACTGTCCGCTAAATAGTGAAATGCAGATTTAATCATGTTCAAGCTGAAACACGCAAACACTTTTAGAAATATCAACATTTATTTTCAGTATTCATTTCAATGAAAGAACAACAAACCAAACAATCACAGGACAGGATAGGTGTAAAGTGCAAACTAGTTAGGACTTCCTATTTTCATAATTTTCTGCTATCTAGAGCTCCACTGGGTTCAAACTATTATTGACTTTTCACAGAAACATTCTGATGATTTTCCCCTGCATGGCGATAACCATAACAACATTATTGTTACAAAACACACTCACATCAGAGTAATGTGAATCAATTCAAAACCCCTGTCAACAACTCCCTCCCGTAGAACTTTACACACATAGAATAACTAGACATTACTCCTCCAACGCTTATCCTCATGGTTGTTGGAAGCACAGCTATAAATGCACAGACAGCAGGATAATTGCTTCCATGTTCTGAACACTATATTCAAGAAAGCAGTCGTTTATGTCCGCAGGTGTGGCCACAGATGTCCATTGCCTCCCTATGGCACCACTTTGTTCATAATTTGTTTTCAAGCATGATATGCTGACTTTGTTACCTGTCCAATAAATTAGAGGCCTGCTATGTATTTCCCAGTGATGGAGTATCATGCATGGTGACCACTGTCGAATTGCTCCCCGTACTCTGCTGCTCCAAGTTGTTTTGGTCCAGGCTACTTAGTTCCACTCGGGGTAGCCGGAATCCATTTTCTGACAGAGCAAAGCTGCCAGACAGATAGCTGGCTCCTAGATTTCCCAAGGGTATGCTGGTCTGCACTGTAGAGGAAGACATCTTCTGACGAGGTGGTCCTTTGGAGCCCCTACCCAGCACTCTGGAAGCATGTGTCCGCCTGATGAAAGGGAAATGAATAATCAGGAAAAGTCAGCGACATCTGCATTAGGACAACATATACAATCAATACCATCTGGATTAGAACAACATATACAGTTAAACCCATCTGGATTAGGACAACATATACAATCAATGCCATCTGGATTAGAACAACATATACAGTCAATACCATCTGGATTAGAACAGCATATACAGTAGATACCATCTGCATTAGGACAACATATACAGTCAATACCATCTGGATTAGAACAACATATAATCTGGATTAGGACAACATATACAGTTAATAACATCTGCATTAGGACAACATATACAGTCAATACCATCTGGATTAGAACAACATATACAGTCAATACCATCTGGATTAGAACAACATATACAGTCAATACCATCTGGATTAGAACAACATATACAGTCAATAACATCTGGGTTAGAACAACATATACAGTCAATACCATCTGCATTAGGACAACATATACAGTCAATACCATCTGGATTAGAACAACATATACAGTCAATACCATCTGCATTAGGACAACATATAAAATCAATGCCATCTGGATTAGGACAACATATACAGTTAATAACATCTGGGTTAGAACAATATATAATCTGGATTAGGACAACATATACAGTCAATACCATCTGGATTAGAACAACATATACAGTCAATACCATCTGGATTAGAACAACATATACAGTCAATACCATCTGGATTAGAACAACATATACAGTCAATACCATCTGGATTAGGACAACATATACAGTCAATACCATCTGGATTAGAACAACATATACAGTCAATACCATCTGCATTAGGACAACATATACAGTCAATACCATCTGCATTAGGACAACATATACAGTCAATACCATCTGGATTAGGACAATATATACAATTCAATAGTAAATGTGCTAAAATGTTATTTGTTATAGCACAGATATTTTCTGAGACCCATGAAATGTTCAGAAGCATCAACATTACCAGTGTGCTGGAGTTTTATGGCAGGGGAAACGGTGTTGCAGTAGTCTAGTGTGAGGGGTTATGGCAGGGGAAACGGTGTTGCAGTAGTCTAGTGTGAGGGGTTATAGCAGGGGAAACGGTGTTGCAGTAGTCTAGTGTGAGGGGTTATAGCAGGGGAAACGATGTTGCAGTAGTCTAGTGTGAGGGGTTATGGCAGGGGAAACGGTGTTGCAGTAGTCTAGTGTGAGGGGTTATGTCAGTAGTCTAGTGTGCGGGGTTATGTCAGTAGTCTAGTGTGAGGGGTTATGGCAGGGGAAACAGTGTTGCAGTAATCTAGTGTGAGGGGTTATGGCAGGGGAAACAGTGTTGCAGTAATCTAGTGTGAGGGGTTATGGCAGGGGAAACAGTGTTGCAGTAGTCTAGTGTGAGGGGTTATGGCAGTAGTCTAGTGTGAGGGGTTATGGCAGTAGTCTAGTGTGAGGGGTTATAGCAGTAGTCTAGTGTGAGGGGTTATGGCAGTAGTCTAGTGTGAGGGGTTATGGCAGTAGTCTAGTGTGAGGGAGTATAGCAGGGGAAACGGTGTTGCAGTAGTCTAGTGTGAGGGGTTCTGGCAGTAGTCTAGTGTGAGGGGTTATGGCAGGGGAAACAGTGTTGCAGTAGTCTAGTGTGAGGGGTTATGGCAGTAGTCTAGTGTGAGGGGTTATGGCAGTAGTCTAGTGTGAGGGGTTATGTCAGTAGTCTAGTGTGAGGGGTTATGGAAGTAGTCTAGTGTGAGGGGTTATGGCAGTAGTCTAGTGTGAGGGGTTATAGCAGTAGTCTAGTGTGAGGGGTTATGGCAGGGGAAACGGTGTTGCAGTAGTCTAGTGTGAGGGGTTCTGGCAGTAGTCTAGTGTGAGGGGTTATGGCAGTAGTCTAGTGTGAGGGGTTATAGCAGTAGTCTAGTGTGAGGGGTTATGGCAGTAGTCTAGTGTGAGGGGTTATGGCAGTAGTCTAGTGTGAGGGAGTATAGCAGGGGAAACGGTGTTGCAGTAGTCTAGTGTGAGGGGTTCTGGCAGTAGTCTAGTGTGAGGGGTTATGGCAGTAGTCTAGTGTGAGGGGTTATGGCAGGGGAAACAGTGTTGCAGTAGTCTAGTGTGAGGGGTTATGGCAGTAGTCTAGTGTGAGGGGTTATGGCAGTAGTCTAGTGTGAGGGGTTATGGCAGTAGTCTAGTGTGAGGGGTTATGTCAGTAGTCTAGTGTGAGGGGTTATAGCAGTAGTCTAGTGTGAGGGGTTATGGCAGTAGTCTAGTGTGAGGGGTTATAGCAGTAGTCTAGTGTGAGGGGTTATGGCAGGGGAAACGGTGTTGCAGTAGTCTAGTGTGAGGGGTTATGGCAGTAGTCTAGTGTGAGGGGTTATGGCAGGGGAAACGGTGTTGCAGTAATCTAGTGTGAGGGGTTATGGCAGGGGAAACGGTGTTGCAGTAATCTAGTGTGAGGGGTTATGGCAGGGGAAACGGTGTTGCAGTAATCTAGTGTGAGGGGTTATGGCAGGGGAAACGGTGTTGCAGTAATCTAGTGTGAGGGGTTATGGCAGGGGAAACGGTGTTGCAGTAATCTAGTGTGAGGGGTTATGGCAGGGGAAACGGTGTTGCAGTAATCTAGTGTGAGGGGTTATGGCAGGGGAAACGGTGTTGCAGTAGTCTAGTGTGAGGGGTTATGGCAGTAGTCTAGTGTGAGGGGTTATGGCAGGGGAAACAGTGTTGCAGTAGTCTAGTGTGAGGGGTTATGGCAGTAGTCTAGTGTGAGGGGTTATGGCAGGGGAAACAGTGTTGCAGTAGTCTAGTGTGAGGGGTTATGGCAGTAGTCTAGTGTGAGGGGTTATGGCAGGGGAAACAGTGTTGCAGTAGTCTAGTGTGAGGGGTTATAGCAGGGGAAACAGTGTTGCAGTAGTCTAGTGTGAGGGGTTATGGCAGGGGAAACAGTGTTGCAGTAATCTAGTGTGAGGGGTTATGGCAGGGGAAACGGTGTTGCAGTAGTCTAGTGTGAGGGGTTATGTCAGTAGTCTAGTGTGAGGGGTTATGTCAGTAGTCTAGTGTGAGGGGTTATGGCAGGGGAAACGGTGTTGCAGTAGTCTAGTGTGAGGGGTTATAGCAGGGGAAACGGTGTTGCAGTAGTCTAGTGTGAGGGGTTATGGCAGTAGTCTAGTGTGAGGGGTTATAGCAGGGGAAACAGTGTTGCAGTAATCTAGTGTGAGGGGTTATGGCAGTAGTCTAGTGTGAGGGGTTATGTCAGTAGTCTAGTGTGAGGGGTTATGTCAGTAGTCTAGTGTGAGGGGTTATGGCAGGGGAAACGGTGTTGCAGTAGTCTAGTGTGAGGGGTTATGGCAGTAGTCTAGTGTGAGGGGTTATGGCAGTAGTCTAGTGTTAGGGGTTATGGCAGTAGTCTAGTGTGAGGGGTTATGTCAGTAGTCTAGTGTGAGGGGTTATGGCAGGGGAAACAGTGTTGCAGTAGTCTAGTATGAGGGGTTATGGCAGTAGTCTAGTGTGAGGGGTTATGGCAGTAGTCTAGTGTGAGGGGTTATGGCAGGGGAAACAGTGTTGCAGTAGTCTAGTGTGAGGGGTTATGGCAGTAGTCTAGTGTGAGGGGTTATGGCAGTAGTCTAGTGTGAGGGGTTATAGCAGGGGAAACAGTGTTGCAGTAGTCTAGTGTGAGGGGTTATGGCAGGGGAAACAGTAATGCAGTAGTCTAGTGTGAGGGGTTATGTCAGTAGTCTAGTGTGAGGGGTTATGTCAGTAGTCTAGTGTGAGGGGTTATGGCAGTAGTCTAGTGTGAGGGGTTATGGCAGTAGTCTAGTGTGAGGGGTTATGGCAGTAGTCTAGTGTGAGGGGTTATGGCAGTAGTCTAGTGTGAGGGAGTATAGCAGGGGAAACGGTGTTGCAGTAGTCTAGTGTGAGGGGTTATAGCAGGGGAAACGATGTTGCAGTAGTCTAGTGTGAGGGGTTATAGCAGGGGAAACGGTGTTGCAGTAGTCTAGTGTGAGGGGTTATAGCAGGGGAAACGATGTTGCAGTAGTCTAGTGTGAGGGGTTATGTCAGTAGTCTAGTGTGAGGGGTTATGTCAGTAGTCTAGTGTGAGGGGTTATGGCAGGGGAAACGGTGTTGCAGTAGTCTAGTGTGAGGGGTTATAGCAGGGGAAACGGTGTTGCAGTAGTCTAGTGTGAGGGGTTATGGCAGTAGTCTAGTGTGAGGGGTTATAGCAGGGTAAACAGTGTTGCAGTAATCTAGTGTGAGGGGTTATGGCAGTAGTCTAGTGTGAGGGGTTATGTCAGTAGTCTAGTGTGAGGGGTTATGTCAGTAGTCTAGTGTGAGGGGTTATGGCAGGGGAAACGGTGTTGCATTAGTCTAGTGTGAGGGGTTATGGCAGTAGTCTAGTGTGAGGGGTTATGGCAGTAGTCTAGTGTGAGGGGTTATGTCAGTAGTCTAGTGTGAGGGGTTATGGCAGGGGAAACAGTGTTGCAGTAGTCTAGTATGAGGGGTTATGGCAGTAGTCTAGTGTGAGGGGTTATGGCAGTAGTCTAGTGTGAGGGGTTATGGCAGGGGAAACAGTGTTGCAGTAGTCTAGTGTGAGGGGTTATGGCAGTAGTCTAGTGTGAGGGGTTATGGCAGTAGTCTAGTGTGAGGGGTTATAGCAGGGGAAACAGTGTTGCAGTAGTCTAGTGTGAGGGGTTATGGCAGGGGAAACGGTGTTGCAGTAGTCTAGTGTGAGGGGTTATGTCAGTAGTCTAGTGTGAGGGGTTATGTCAGTAGTCTAGTGTGAGGGGTTATGGCAGTAGTCTAGTGTGAGGGGTTATGGCAGTAGTCTAGTGTGAGGGGTTATGGCAGTAGTCTAGTGTGAGGGGTTATGGCAGTAGTCTAGTGTGAGGGAGTATAGCAGGGGAAACGGTGTTGCAGTAGTCTAGTGTGAGGGGTTATAGCAGGGGAAACGATGTTGCAGTAGTCTAGTGTGAGGGGTTATAGCAGGGGAAACGGTGTTGCAGTAGTCTAGTGTGAGGGGTTATAGCAGGGGAAACGATGTTGCAGTAGTCTAGTGTGAGGGGTTATAGCAGGGGAAACGGTGTTGCAGTAGTCTAGTGTGAGGGGTTATAGCAGGGGAAACGATGTTGCCGTAGTCTAGTGTGTGGTGCGAGAATAATGACAAGTGAACCTGGGGAGCTTTGTGTTCACATTGCCCTAAAAGAGGGACCCGGATCGCGAAATTCAAGCAAACTGAACTCAGACCAACTCCAGAGATGGTTTCAGTTCTGTTCACTTCTTTTTTTTTGAGTCTGAGTTCCTTTGGAATGTTCACCCGGAACAAAAAATTAAGTGAACCACACTGAGTTCACAAAAATTGGCTGAAAGGAACTAAGTGTGAAAACACCCTGAGAATGTCATGGAGGCCTATTTATATGTAATGCAGCCTGACCTGTTGTATGTCTTCAGGATGACAAGCAGTATAGTTAGGAGGATAATTATACCAATTACGATGACAGCAATCATAGCCCCTGAACCTGGAAGAAAGGAGCAGAACGGTAACATGTTATTTATTAGTGAGAGTGAATGGTAATTTAGTACATTGTCTTCAACATTCCTTCGTCAGCCATCGTGCATACTGTGTTGAGCCTCTCGTTGTTGATAGGTAGCATATTTAGGAGGGATTGTAGATGTATCCTTTAGTGAAAAGGTTAAGTATCAGTTGTTGCCCGTCCCTTACAGTACATCATGATTAGATGGTGTGACGCACTGGGATGTTATTTATCAGCACATGCTTATCTTAACTTAGGCCATACTATCCAATTGAGTTGAACTTCCATAGGGGAAGTGTTTTGTTTTGACGATAACCACTTGGTGGAATTTAGAAAATATTCTGAAAAGTTTATTAACTACTGAATCTTTTTTAATTTCAACTCCAAATAAACTGACGTGGGAAAAAAACACACACACTAATTTACAGTACGCACGTGTCACACACACACACACACTCACAGTACACATGTCACTCACACACACACACACACACACACACACTCACAGTACACGTCACACACACACACACACTCACAGTACACATGTCACTCACACACACACACACACACACACACACACACACACACACACACACACACTCACAGTACACATGTCACACACACACACACACACACTCACAGTACACATGTCACTCACACACACACACACACTCACAGTACACATGTCACACACACACACACACACACACACACACACACACACACACACACACACACACACACCAATGGAGGCCGCTGAGGGAGGACTGCTCATTATAATGGCTAGAACTGAACGAATGGAATGGCATCAAACCATGTGTTTGATGTATTTGACAGCATTCCACCGATTCCCCTCCAGCTATTATAATGAGCCTGTCCTCCCCAATGAAGGTGGCACCAACCTCCTGTGACACCCTCTCCCACTTACTCTGGGTGAGTATTTGTTCTTTGGACTTGGTGGTGGTCGTGGTATTTGAGACGGCTGTAGTGAAGTTGGTCTCAGGTGAGACAGTTGAAGTCATCTTCAACAATATCCTGTGCAGAGAGAGAAAACACGCAGTCATATGGTACATTCAAGACCTGCAGTAAACCTTCACATTGAGATGATGTTTATTTCTTCTATTTTAATGTTTTATTTAATCATTATTTAACTAGGCAAGCCAGTTAAGAACAAATTATTGTTTACAATGACGACCTACTAAAATGCTAAAGGCCTCCTGTGGGAACCGGGGCTGGGATTAAAATATATATATATAGGACAAAACACACATCATGACAAGAGAGACACCACAACACTACCCAAATAGAGACTGAAGACATCAACACAGCATGACAGCAACACATGACAACACAGCACGGTAGCAACATAACATGACAACTATATGGTAGCAACACAACATGGCAGAAGCATCACATGATAGCAGCATAAAACATGGTACACACATTATTGGGCACAGACAACAGCACAAAGGGCAAGAAGGTAAAGACAACAATATATCACGCAAAGCAGCCCCAACTGTCAGGAAGAGTGAGTGATTTTTAAGAGGCAGGTAGCCTAGTGGTTAGAGCATTGCGCCTGTAACCGAAAGATTGCTGAATCGAATCCCTGAGCTGACAAGGTAAAAATCTTTCATTCTACCCCTGAACAAGGCAGTTAACCCACTGTTCCTAGGCATTTTAAGTAAGAATTTGTTCTGAACTGACTTGCCTAGTTAAATAATTAAAGATGTAATGAAAAAAATGAGATAAAACTGTCCAGTTTGAGTGTTTATTGCAGCTCTTCCAGTCGTGAGCTGCAGCGAACTGAAAAGAGGAGCGATCCAGGGATGTGTGTGCTTTAGGGACGTTAAACACAATTTAAGTGACAGAACGAACGGGTGTTGTATGTGGAGGATGAAGGCTGCAGTAGGTATCTCAGAAAGGGGGGAGTGAGGCCTAAGAGGGTTTTATAAATTAGCAGTATACAGAGATGAGTATACAGAGATGACCAGTTTACAGAGGAGTATAGAGTGCAGTGATGTGTCCTACAAGGAGCATTGGTGGCAAATCTGATGGCCGAATGGTAAAGAACATCTAGCCGCTCGAGAGCACCTTTACCTGCCAATCTATAAATTATGTATCCGTAATCTAGAATGGGTAGGATATCATCTGAATCAGGGTTAGTTTGGCAGCTGTGGTGAAAGAGGAGCGATTATGATAGAGGAAACTAGATTTAAACTAATGGTGTGGGGGCTGTGCTTTGGCAACGTGGGTGGGGTTATATCCTGCCTGTTTGGCCCTATCCGGGGATATGATCGGATGGGGCCAGTGTCTCCTGACCCCTCCTGTCTCAGCCTCCAGTATTTATGCTGCAGTAGTTTATGTGTCGGGGGCAAGGGTCAGTCTGTTATATCTGGAGTATTTCTCCTGTCTTATCCGGTGTCCTGTGTGAATTGAAGTATGCTCTCGCTAATTCTCTCTTTCTTTCTTTCTTTCTTTCTTTCTTTCTTTCTTTCTTTCTTTCTTTCTTTCTTTTTCTCTCTCAGAGGACCTGAGCCCTAGGACCATGCCTCAGGACTACCTGGCATGATGACTCCTTGTTGGCCCCAGTCCACCTGGCCGTGCTGCTGCTCCAGTTTCAACTGTTCTGCCTGCGGCTATGGAAACCTGACCTGTTCACTGTGATTACTATTATTTGACCATGCTGGTAATTTATGAACATTTGAACATCTTGGCCATGTTCTGTTATAATCTCCACCCGGCACAACCAGAAGAGGACTGACCACCCCTCATAGCCTGGTTCCTCTCTAGGTTTCTTCCTAAGTTTTGGCCTTTCTAGGGAGGTTTTCCTAGCCACCGTGCTTCTACACCTGCGTTGCTTGCTGTTTGGGGTTTTAGGCTGGGTTTCTGTACAGCATATATATATCATATATATCATCTGATGTAAGAAGGGCTATATAAATACATTTGATTTGATTTAACCTTAGCTTGCAGCTTTGACATGTGCTGAGAAAAGGACAGTGTATCCTCTAGCCATACTCCCAAGTACTTGTATGAGGTGACTACCTACCTCAAGCTCTAAACCCTCAGAGGTAGTAATCACACCTGTGTGGAGAGGGGCATTCTTCTTACCAAACCACATGACCTTTGTTTTGGAGGTGTTCAGAACAAAGTTAAGGGCAGAGAAAGATTGTTGGGCACTAAGAAAGCTTTGAGCGTTTAACACAAAATCCTGGGAGGGGCCAGCTGAGTATAAGACTATCATCTGCACATAAATGGATGAGAGAGCTTTCTACTGCCTGAGCTATGTTGTTGAGGTAAATTGAGAAGAGCGTGGGGCCTAGGACCAAGCCTTGGGGTACACCCTTGGTGATAGGCAGTGGCTGAGACAGCAGATATTCTGACTTTATACACTGCACTCTTTGAGAGAGGTGGTTAGCAAACCAGGCCAAAGACCCCTCAGAGACACTAATAATCCTTAACTGGCCCACAAGAAAGGAATGGTCTACCGTATCAAAAGCTATGGCCAAGTCAATAAAAATAGAAGCACAACATTGCTTAGAATCAAGGGCAATGGTAATATAATTTAGGACCTTTAAGGTTGCAGTGACACATCCATAACCTGAGCGGAAACCAGATTGCATATCAGAGAGAATACTATAGACATCAAGAAAGCCAGTCAGTTGATTATTGACAAGTTTTTCCAACACTTTTGATAAACAGGGCAAAATAGAAATTGGCCAATAACAGTTAGGATCAGCTTGATCTCCCCTTTTAAATAAAGGACGCACCGTGGTTGTCTTCCAAACACCTGAGACTCAGTGACCGCTTGCAGGGAGAAACTTTGTAGCAGGGCAGGGGAAAAAGAGGGAGGAGCATCGGGGCTAGTCGCATGAGAAGGGGTGGGAGGTGAGGAAATGTTGGACGGGCAAGGAGGCATTGCTGAGTCAAATAGAAATCCTGACTCAATGAAGTGATGATTGAAGACTTCCGCATGTGCTCCTTGTCAGTAACAACCACATCATTAACATTAAGTAACATGGGCAAGTGTGAAGAAAAGGGTTTATTCTTCAGCTTTTCAACCATTTTCCAAACTTCTTGGACCCACAAAGAGAGAACTCCTTAAAGTAACTAACTTTGGCCTTCTGGATAGCCTGAGAGCACTTATCTCTAATTTACCTGAACTAGAGCCAGTCAGCCTGAATATGCGTGTGCCGAGGTGGAGTAACTTTGTCAGATCA
Source organism: Oncorhynchus clarkii lewisi (assembly GCF_045791955.1). Taxonomy (NCBI): domain Eukaryota; kingdom Metazoa; phylum Chordata; class Actinopteri; order Salmoniformes; family Salmonidae; genus Oncorhynchus; species Oncorhynchus clarkii. The sequence goes on along the minus strand of NC_092165.1, from coordinate 56,318,475 downwards.
CGGTTGAACCAGGGGCTGAACCTGTTTTTAATTCTCATTTACTTTATGGGGGCGTGTTTGTTAACAATTTCACTGAAAATATCAAAAAAGAAGGTCCAAGCGTCTTCGACACCAATTTACAGAGGCCAGGTCATGAAGGAAGGCTTGCTCATTAAATTTATTTTAGCAAGCGTCTTTGACAAATCAGGACAGGTCGTTTCACTGACAAGCCATTACGAACACAGGCTGTAAAACAGTGATCACTAATTACAGAAAACACCAGACTGATATCTATCAGGATTATTTGTCAGGATAACATCAAGGAGAGTAGCCTTTTCTGGGTGTTTGGAGTCATACCTTGTGGGATTGGTAATACTCTGATAAAAATGTAGGGAGTCCCATTGCTTTAGGACTTGGCCAGGTGGTTTAAGCATGTCCCAGTTTAGGTCACTTAGCAGGACAAATTCAGACTAAGTGTAAGGGGCCAGGAGAGAGTTTAGGGCAGGTAGGCCGTTGCTGATGGTTGACGATAACACCCAGGAACAGTCAACAAAGAGCTATTTATTTAATGCTTAAAACCAGCAAATCAAATTGTTTGGGGACAGACTTGGTGGAGACAACGGAGCACTGAAGATATTCCTTGGAAGATCTGTCTTTTTTTTAACCTTTAGTCAGTTAAGAACAAATTCTTATTTTCAATGACGGCCTGTTCAGGGACAGAACGACAGATTTCTACCTTGTCAGCTCGGGGATTTGAACTTGCAACCTTCCGGTTACTAGTCCAACGCTCTAACCACTAGGCTACCCTGCCGAAAAACATTATAACCAGACAGGTTAACATCAGTGTTCAAAACACTCTTTCTTACCACATCTCAGTAATGACCAACACATCTGGATTAGAGCTGTGAACCCACACTTTCAATTGATACATTTTAAGTAACAAACTTCTAGTGATAACCAGCAGAAAACCCAGGCTTTTACTAGAGCAGAAATCAGAGAAGCAGAAATCAGAGCACAAGTCAGAATTGGGGCTAGCAACAGTAGATGGGCCAGGATGTACGTGCACATTTCCAGATATCATCAGCAGTAATACAATCAGGGCACGGCAGAGGACAGGGAGAGCTCTGCAGTGTTGATTTTCTATGACATTTAAATGTGCATCAAATGGCAACGAGATCATATTGTACAGCAATTTCATTAAGTAACATGAATACAAAGCCAGTGAGAGGTGGTTAGAATAGGATGGGAGGCCAAGAGTCCGTGTAGCCAATAGAGAGTCAGAGTCCCGAGTGTGGGAACAAACATAGTCTGTCCCACAGTCGGGTAAACAAGCAAGTTCATAGTCAACATGCAGGAGTCATGAGGCAAATAGCATAAAGCACAAGAAAGAAATATAACGACTTGGGGCTAGCCATTCTAAGTTCAGAGTCACTCGTCCCAACAGTGTGTATGTGCTGGAGGCGAGAGAAAGCTCGGGGGAGAGGGGGGAGTGTGGCTGGGTTTCCTGTACCAGACAGGGGGAGACAGGCCAGGGGGAGAGGGGGGAGTGTGGCTGGGTTTCCTGTACCAGACAGGGGGAGACAGGCCATGGCAGACAGTGAACGGATCACAAGGTGGAATCCAAGCAGCAGTCCAGCAGGCAACGGGAGTAGGTGTCACACCCACTTGGGAGAAGCTTTTTTCAGGAGGCAGATTCCTTATAGAAAATCCCAGCTACCTAGCTAACGTAGCTAGCAAGTCTCTGTCCACTGTTTTTTTCCACGTAGATAAGGAAGTCGTTAGCTAGCTATATCTCTTCAGTTTCGGCTACGGGTCCTTTACGACATCCAAACAAAGTTGTCCTGTGACTGTTGTGTTTTTGGAGATTGCAAGGAGGATATCTTCTGATGTGATCAAAGCAACAATATTGTTTCATAATGAGGTAATTTACAATTGAAGTGTCCTGGCTGCATATCAGTTCAAAATAGAGATTAATCCAAGGGGTACTGTATTGTAATGACCTCTACACAGAGGGAAGGGGCTTCAAAGGCCTCTGCATTTGGGTGGGGAAGGCTGTGAAACTCTCCTGCCATAGTTGGGCTCAATGGCTTTGACGTCTCTCACTTCACACCTCAGTGCTAATTGAAGTTGCAGCCGGATCTGTTCTGTCCAATAGCAAGCTTGGTAGCCTTAACTTAGCATTCAGTCCTTATAAAGTATAATATATCATTGTAATTTATTTTTCTTCATGGCTTTAAAAGTAAACTCAGCAAAAATCAAAAGTATCAGTCAGTATCTGGTGTGGCCACCAGCTGCATTAAGTACTGCAGTGCATCTCCTCCTCATGGACTGCACCAGACTTGCTGTGAGATGTTACCCCAGAATTCCACCAAGACACCTGCAAGTTCCCGGACATTTCTGTGGGGAATGGCCCTAGCCCTCACCCTCCGATCCAACAGGTCCTAGACGTGCTCAATGGGATTGAGATTCGGGCTCTTCGCTGGCCATGGCAGAACACTGACATTCCTGTCTTGCAGGACATCATGCACAGAAAGAGAAGTTTGGCTGGTGGTATTGTCACGCTGGAGGGTCATGTCAGGATGAGCCTGCAGGAAGGGTACCACATGAGGGAGGAGGATGTCTTCCCTTTAACGCACAGCGTTGAGATTGCCTGCAATGACAACAGGCTCAGTCCGATGATGCTGTGACACACCACCCCAGACCATGACAGACCCTGCACCTCCAAATTGATCCCGCTCCACAGTACAGGCCTCGGCGTAACGCTCAGTCCTTCGACGATAAACGCGAATCCGACCATCACCCCTGGTGAGACAAAACCGCAACTCGTCAGTGAAGAGCACCCACGCGATGGTGGGTTTGTGCCCATAGGCGACATTGTTGCCGATGCTGTCTGGTGAGGGCCTGCCTTACAACAGGCCTACAAGCCCTCAGTCCAGCCTCTCTCAGCCTATTGCGGACTGTCTGAGCACTGATGGAGGGATTGTTTGTTTCTGGTGTAACTCGGGCAGTTGTTGTTCCCATCCTGTACCTGTCCCGCAGGTGTGATGTTCGGATGTACCGATCCTGTGCAGATTTTGTTACACGTGGTCTGCCACTGTGAGGACGATCATCTGTCCGTCCTGTCTCCCTGTAGCGCTGTCTTAGGCATCTCACAGTATGGACATTGCAATTTATTGCCCTGGCCACATCTGCAGTCCTCATGCCTCCCTGCAGCATGCCTAAGGCACATTCACACAGATGAGCAGGGACCATGAGCCTCTTTCTTTTGGTGTTTTTCAGAGTCAATAGAAAGGCCTCCTTAGTGTCCTACGTTTTCATAACTGTGACCTTAATTGCCTACTGTCTATAAGCTTTTAGTGTCTTAACGACCGTTCCACAGGTGCATGTTGTGGTTCATTGAACAAGCATGGAAAGCAGTGTTTAAACCCTTTACAATGAAGATCTGTGAAGTTATTTAGATTTTTACGAATTATCTTTGAAAGACAGGGTCCTGAAAAAGGGACGTTTTTTGTTGTTGCTGAGTTTAGCTTCAGACTAAACTCACTCAGTTCCAGGTTGGATGGTGTTTTCAGGTTTCTGTTGTGCTTATTTTGCTGGTTGTTGCTGTATATTTGCTAGAGCATTTGCTGTATAGACCTTGGAAATAAGAATCATTGGTAGATGGACTACAGTTTGGCCCATTAAAAAGGTAAAAACATGTCCTACAAAGTGGCTATATGTTCATTTTATTACCTAGGTTATTGTAAGATGATTGCTAATGATCTTGGTGCTTGGCATCTCCCTGCAAGAAAGTCTGTCATATTAACGATGTACCTGCTGAACAGGTATTTTGAAATATTAGCATGGAGGCTATTCAGTCATAGGAATGATATGAAACTTGACTTGAGTCAGAGTCATTCAATTGACATGAGTCAGAGTATGAGTCATGAATCATTTATGAGTATCCTCACCAACAAAATGGGCGAGCCACAGGAATAAAGTTGGCCTACCTTGGGATGTTGGCCTACCATGGGAAGTTACTCTACCTTGGGCAGTTGGCCTACCTTGCGCAGTTGGCCTACCTTGGGCAGATGGCCTACCATGGGAAGTTACTCTACCTTGGGCAGTTGGCCTACCTTGGGCAGTTGGCCTACCTTGGGCAGATGGCCTACCATGGGAAGTTACTCTACCTTGGGCAGTTGGCCTACCTTGGGCAGTTGGCCTACCTTGGGCAGTTGGCCTACCTTGGGCAGTTGGCCTACCATGGGAAGTTACTCTACCTTGGGCAGTTGGCCTACCTTGGGCAGTTGGCCTACCTTGGGAAGCTGGCCTACCTTGGGAAGTTGCTCTACCTTGGGAAGTTGCACTACCTTGTGTAACAGTATAACTTTAGACCGTCCCCTCGCCCATACCCGGGCGCGAACCAGGGACCCTCTGCACACATCAACAACAGTCACCCACGAAGCATCGCTCCACAAAAGCCGCGGCCCTTGCAGAGCAAGGGGAACTACTACTTCAAGGTCTCAGAGCAAGTGACGTCACCGATTGAAACGCTATTTAGCGTGCACCGCTAACTAAGCTAGCCGTTTCACATCCGTTACACTCACCCCCCTTTTGACCTCCTCCTTTTCCGCAGCAACCAGTGATCCGGGCCAACAGCATCAATGTAACAGTATAACTTTAGACCGTCCCCTTGCCCATACCCGGGCGCGAACCAGGGACCCTCTGCACACATCGACAACAGTCACCCACGAAGCATCGTTACCCATCGCACCACAAAAGCCACGGCCCTTGCAGAGCAAGGGGAACTACTACTTCAAGGTCTCAGAGCAAGTGACGTCACCGATTGAAACGCTATTTAGCGCGCACCGCTAACTGAGGTAGCCGTTTTACATCCGTTACACTTGGGCAGTTGGCCTACCTTGGGCAGTTGGCCTACCTTGGGCAGCCATTTAGACATTTCTGTGGGGAATGGCCCTAGCCCTCACCCTCCGATCCAACAGGTCCCAGACGTGCTCAATGGGATTGAGATCCGGGCTCTTCGCTGGCCATGGCAGAACACTGACATTCCTGTCTTGCAGGAAATCATGCACAGAACGAGCAGTATGGCTGGTGGCATTGTCACGCTGGAGGGTCATGTCAGCATGAGCCTGCAGGAAGGGTACCACATGAGGGAGGAGGATGTCTACCTTGGGCAGTTGGCCTACCTTGCGCAGTTGGCCTACCTTGGGCAGATGGCCTACCATGGGAAGTTACTCTACCTTGGGCAGTTGGCCTACCTTGGGCAGTTGGCCTACCTTGGGCAGATGGCCTACCATGGGAAGTTACTCTACCTTGGGCAGTTGGCCTACCTTGGGCAGTTGGCCTACCTTGGGCAGTTGGCCTACCTTGGGAAGCTGGCCTACCTTGGGAAGTTGCTCTACCTTGGGAAGTTGCACTACCTTGTGTAACAGTATAACTTTAGACCGTCCCCTCGCCCATACCCGGGCGCGAACCAGGGACCCTCTGCACACATCAACAACAGTCACCCACGAAGCATCGCTCCACAAAAGCCGCGGCCCTTGCAGAGCAAGGGGAACTACTACTTCAAGGTCTCAGAGCAAGTGACGTCACCGATTGAAACGCTATTTAGCGCGCACCGCTAACTAAGCTAGCCGTTTCACATCCGTTACACTCACCCCCCTTTTGACCTCCTCCTTTTCCGCAGCAACCAGTGATCCGGGCCAACAGCATCAATGTAACAGTATAACTTTAGACCGTCCCCTTGCCCATACCCGGGCGCGAACCAGGGACCCTCTGCACACATCGACAACAGTCACCCACGAAGCATCGTTACCCATCGCACCACAAAAGCCGCGGCCCTTGCAGAGCAAGGGGAACTACTACTTCAAGGTCTCAGAGCAAGTGACGTCACCGATTGAAACGCTATTTAGTGCGCACCGCTAACTAAGCTAGCCGTTTTACATCCGTTACACTTGGGCAGTTGGCCTACCTTGGGCAGTTGGCCTACCTTGGGCAGCCATTTAGACATTTCTGTGGGGAATGGCCCTAGCCCTCACCCTCCGATCCAACAGGTCCCAGACGTGCTCAATGGGATTGAGATCCGGGCTCTTCGCTGGCCATGGCAGAACACTGACATTCCTGTCTTGCAGGAAATCATGCACATGCATTGTCACGCTGGAGGGTCATGTCAGCATGAGCCTGCAGGAAGGGTACCACATGAGGGAGGAGGATGTCTTCCCTGTAACGCCTGAGCATGAACTATTAATAGGACCAAGACAATAACGATGTGAGACGTTGTGTCTCTCCTTGTTCAACAATGTTGATTGTACAGTTTACAGAACAATGTAGATGGCACAGTCAGCTCTATCTATTTTGGTACAGAACCTTCCCTTTGCTCGCCCTAAATTGGAAACTGTTGCGTAGTTTGAGGTGCTCGCCCTAAATTAGAAACTGTTGCGTAGTTTGAGGTGCTCGCTCCATAAGCCTTTCAACAAACTAAGGAAGGAATAAGTGAGCAAAGCAAGCAATAGGGGCACCTGTTAATCTGTTAATGTCCTAACTGACCTACTGTAATTAACCCTAAGGGCTGTAAATGTATATTTACTATACAGGGTGGAGAAATGCATAACGCTTGGAAAATGAGGATTCTTGACCAATCATGTTTATGTGCAGGGTTACGAGGTAGTTTAGGTGATATATACATGTCAGTATGAGTAAAAGTGAGGCAATCAGGATTTATAATAAACAGAGTAGCAGCAGCGTCTGTGAAAGTGTTTGTGTGTGTGTGTGTGTGTGTGTGTGTGTGTGTGTGTGTGTGTGTGTGTGTGTGTGTGTGTGTGTGTGTGTGTGGGGGGGGGGGGGGGGGGCATCATACAAGGGTGAAAGTAAGGCGGTGTGGTCCAGAAAGGCTTCCCGGCTAAATTAATGCTTGGGGAAAACAAGAGCCTGTCACCATAATTAAAGCAAAATGTAAAACTTTTTTTTTTTTTTTAACTGTAGGCTATTAAGCTACACCATTATTCATCATTAGGCATGACAATTAGGGAATGGACTTGAAAACAGGTTGTATAGCCTACGTTCCAAAATGCGATGTGGTTCAATGAGAACACAGAAATTTAGCCAAGGCAGAGATGAATGTCTGACACCCGAGACACGAGAAGACAGCGGTGGAGGCATTCATTCTGGCCTCATGATGATTCGCCAAATGTCATGAGACTTTGTGGTGTTTTGTGTAACAGATTACTCTTTCCATTTACCATTGTTTAGAGGCTGGAAATATGTTGGATGAACGTACGCAGGCGCCTCGTAAAGGAGCCCTTTGAAGTGATGGTTTGACAATCAGATGAAAACATCATGACTGGTTGTGTTTATGCCACAATAAAAGGTCATACGTTTAAAAAAAAAAAGACAAATCTTTACAATGAGGCCCACAGATCCTATTGAATTAATACAGGTTCTATATGGAATTCTATGATTACATACATAGGAGGTCCCCAACCGGAAAGAAATTAAATCTACTTTCACCCCGTGAATATGCACATGTGTGTCTTTGGAGTGTCAATGTAAGTATGTGTGAGTGTGCATAGAGTCAGGGCATAGAGTCAGGGCATAGAGTCAGGGCATAGAGTCAGTGCATAGAGTCAGGGCATAGAGTCAGTGCATAGAGTCAGGGTATAGAGTCAGAGCATAGAGTCAGTGCATAGAGTCAGGGCATAGAGTCAGGGAATAGAGTCAGGGAATAGAGTCAGGGAATAGAGTCAGAGCATAGAGTCAGAGCATAGAGTCAGGGTATAGAGTCAGGGCATAGAGTCAGTGCATAGAGTCAGGGTATAGAGTCAGTGCATAGAGTCAGGGTATAGAGTCAGTGCATAGAGTCAGGGAATAGAGTCAGGGCATAGAGTCAGTGCATAGAGTCAGAGCATAGAGTCAGGGAATAGAGTCAGGGCATAGAGTCAGGGCATAGAGTCAGAGTATAGAGTCAGAGTATAGAGTCAGAGCATAGAGTCAGGGAATAGAGTCAGGGCATAGAGTCAGGGCATAGAGTCAGAGCATAGAGTCAGGGTATAGAGTCAGGGCATAGAGTCAGGGCATAGAGTCAGTGCATAGAGTCAGTGCATAGAGTCAGTGCAAAATAGATACTCAGAGTAGCCATTTGATTAACTGATCAGCAGTCTTATGGCTTGGGGGTAGAAGCTGTTCAGGAGCCTTCTGGTCCCAGTTTTGGCGCTCCGGTACCGCTTGCCATGCGGTAGCAGAGAGAACAGTCTATTGCTGGGGTGGCTGGGGTCTATGATAATTTACCTGGACTTCCTCTGACACAGCCTGGAATAAAAGTCCTAGATGGCAGGGAGCTCAGCCCCAGTGATATACTGTGCAGTCCGTACCACCCTCTGTAGCGCCATCCGGTCGGATGCCAAGCAGTTGCCATACCAAGCGGTGATGCAGCCAGTCAAGATGCTCTCAATGGTGCAGCTGTAGAACTTTTTGAGGATCTGAGGGCCAATGCCAAATCTTTTCAGCCTCCTGAGGGGGAAGAGGTGTCTTCGTACCTTCTTCACGACTGTGTTGATTTCAAAGCTAAAATGCCGTCAGAAAGTATTCATACCCCTTGACTTATTGCACATTTTGTTGTGTAACAGTCTGAATTCAAAATTGATCAAATCTATTTTTTTCTCAACCATCTACACACAATACCGAATAATGACAAAGTGTAACTTGGCACTTGAGAACATTCACTGTCTTCTTGGTAAGCAACTCCAGTGTAGATTTGGCCTTGTGTTTTAGGTTATTGTACTACTGAAAGTTGAATTAATCTCACAGTGTCTTGTGGACATCAGACTGAACCAGGATTTACTCTACAATTGTGCCTGTGCTTAGCTCCATTTAGTTTATTTTATATCCTGAGAAGCTCCTCAGTCCTTAACAATTACATGCATACCCATAACATGATGCAGCCACCACTATGTTTGAAAATATGGACATTGGTAATGGTAATGTGTTGTATTGGATTTGGCCCAAACATAACACTTTGTATTCAGGACAAAAAGTGAATTGCTTTGCCACATTTTTTTAGGCAATACTTTAGTGCCTTGTTTCAAACAGGATGCATGTTTTGGAACATTTGTATTCTTTACAGGAATCTTTCTTTTCACTCTGTCAATTAGGTAAGTATTGTGGAGTAACTACAATGTTGTTGATCCATCCTCAGTTGTTTTCTCCTATCACAGCCATTAAACTCTGTAACCGTTTTAAAGTCACCATTGGCCTCATGATGAAATCCCTGAGAAGTTTCCTTCCTCTTCGGCAACTGAGTTAGTAAGGATGGCTGTATCTTTGTAGTGACTTGGTGTATTGATACACCATCCAAAGTGTAATTAATAACTTCACCATGCTCAAAGGGATATTCAATGTCTGCTGTATGTATGGGGTACAGAAGTGAGGTAGCCATTAAAAAATTATGTTAAACACTATTATTGCACAAATAGTGAGTCCATGCAACCTTTTATGTGATTTGTTAGGCACATTTTTACTCCTCAACTTATTTAGGCTGCCATAACAAAGGGGTTAAATACTCATTGACTCAAGACATTTCAGCTTTTCATTTTTTATTAATTTGTAAATATTTTGAGAAACATAATTCCACTTTGACATTATCGTGTATTTTGGCATTATGGGGTGTGTAGGCTAAATCTAAATTGAATCCATTTAAAATTCAGTCTGTAACATAACAAAATGTGGAAAAAGTCAAGGGGTGTGAATAGTTTCAGAAGGCACTGTATACAATATTAGGGAGAACAAGTTAATAGTAAACATCTCATGTTAAGTTGGGTGGTTGAGCTAGCGTCCAATTGACTCCATAAAGGAGTGCTCTCCTCGACCCAGAATGCACTGCGCGGTCTATTGAAAGTATTAGTATTCTCATTGGCGTTGCGGCTAATGCTAATAGGTGGTGCATCTCCCCATTTCTTAGAATATTAGTAGATCACTGACTTACTCCTAGTGCTCAAAGGGATAGCTTACTTTTTTTGGAAGTTTTTGTATATTTTCAACACACTTCAAAAATGCTTGCCAGCTAAATACCAAAACTAAAAATGACTTGGATGAAATTACAACGCCCTAAGTTAAGCTAACACTTCTTAAACATGACCTTAAAAATGAACTAATCAAACAGTAAGTGTGTTTTGTGTAACAGCTTCATCCAGTAACCTGGCTTCTGGGTTATTGTGTGGCGGCTACTAAGAGTTCAATACAATATGCTTGCTTCCCCGTGCTTCTACACCTGCATTGCTTGCTGTTTGGGGTTTTAGGCTGGGTTTCTGTACAGCACTTTGAGATATCAGCTGATGTACGAAGGGCTATATAAATACATTTGATTTGATTTGATTTGAATATAATTCAATCTGAACGGGGTGCTTCAAACGATAACATTTGCATCGGCTATAAAAAGCTGAAAACCCTGGAACACGGAAGAGCAGCTTTTGTACCATTACATGCAGCTAGTACTACACCCGCACACTCTCTCGCACACACACACGGAAGCTTGCACACACGTTAAGGGAGAGGTTATTTTCCTGGCACCATTCCGCCAGGGGCCACAACGACGAAACAGCCTACAAGGAGGAAGTGAGGGCCCTGGTGGAGTAATGCCAGGAAAATAACCTCTCCTTCAACGTGAACAAAACGAAGGAGCTTGATCGTGATCTTCAGGAGACAGCAGACGGAGCACGTCCCCACCCACATCGACAGGGCTGCAGTGGAGAAGGTGAAAAGCTTCAAGTTCCTCAGCGTGCACATCACTGACAATCTGAAATGGTCCACCCACACAGAAAGTGTGGTGAAGAAGGTGCAGCAGTGCCTCTTCAATCCCAGGAGGCTGAATAAATGTGGCATGGCCCTTAAGATGCTCACAAACTTCTAGAGATGCATAATTGAGAGCATCCTGTCTGGCTGTATCACCACCTGGTATGGCAAATGCACCATCCGCAACCGCAGGGCTCTCCATAGGGTGGTGCGGTCAGCCAAACGCATCATCAGGGGCACACTGCCTGCCCTCCAGGACATCTACAGCACCTGACATCACAGGAAGATCATCAAGGACCTCAGCCACCCGAGTCACGGCCTGTTCGCCACACTATCATCCAGAAGACGAGGTCAGTACAGGTGCATCAAAGCTGGGACCGAGAGACTGAAAAACAGCTTCTATCTCAAGGCCATCAGACTGTTAAGAGTCACCACTAACTGGCCTCCGCCCAGTACCCTGCCCTGAACTTAGTCACTGTCACTAGCCAGATACCACGCGGGTACTCTAACATGCACCTTAGAGGCTGCTGTCATATGTACATTCATGCAACAATGGTCACTTTAATAATGGAACACTGGTCACTTTATGAGTGGTTGCTGCCCTATGTATAATGAACAAAAATCTAAACACAACATGTCAAGTGTTGGTCCCATGTTTCATGAGCTGAAATAAAATATGTTCATTATGCACAAACAGCTTATTTCTCTCAAATTTTGGCCACAAATTTGTTTACATACCTGTTAGTGAGCATTTCTCCTTTGCCAAGATAGTCCATCCAGCTGACAGGTGTGGCATTTCAAGAAGCTGATTAAACAGCATGATCATTACACAGGTGCAGCTTGTGCTGGGGACAATAAAAGGCAACTCTAAAATGTGCAGTTTTGTCACACAACACAATGTCACAGAAGTATCAAGTTTTGAGGGAGCGTGCAATTGGCATGCTGGCTACAGGAATGTCCACCAGAGCTGTTGCCAGAGAATTTAGTGTTCATTTCTATACCATAAGCTGCCTCCAACGTCGTTTTAGAGAATTCAGCAGTACACCCATCCGGCTTCTTCACCTGCGGCATGAGACCAGCCACCCAGACATCTGATGTAACTGTGGGTTTACACAACTGAAGAATTTCAGCACAAACAGTCAGAAACCGTCTCAGGGGAAGTTCATCTGCCTGCTTGTTGTCCACACCAGGGTCTTGAACTGACTGCAGTTCGGCATCGTAACCAACTTCAGTGGGCAAATGCTCACCTTCAAAGGCCACTGGCATGGTGGAGAAGTGTGCTCTTCACAGATTTCAACTGTACCAGGCAGATGGCAGACAGCGTGTATGGCGTCGTGTAGGTGAGGGGTTTGCTGATGTCAACATTGTGAACAGAGTGCCCCGTGGTGGCGATGGGGTTATGGTATGGGCAGGCATAAGCTACGGACAACCAACACAATTGCATTTTAGCTTTGGCAATTTGAATGCACAGAGATACCTTGACGAGATCCTGACGCCATTGACATGCCATTCATGCGCCGCCATCAACTCATGTTTCAGCATGATAATGCACAGCTCCATGCCATAAGGATCTGCACACAATTCCTGGAAGCTGAATATGTCTGAATATGTCCCAGTTCTTCCATGGTCTGTAAACTAACCAGACCATTGAGCATGTTTGGGATGTTCTGTATCAACGTGTACGACAGCGTGTTCCATTTCCCGCCAATATTCAGCAACCTCGCACAGCCATTGAGGAGGAGAGGGACAAAATTCCACAGGCCACAATCAACAGCCTGATCAACTCTATGCAAAGGAGGTGCGTTGCACTGAGGCAAATGGTGGTCACACTGGATACTGACTGGTTTTCTGATCCACACCCCTACCTATTTTTTAAGGTATCTGTGACCAATAGACGCGTATCTGTATTCCCAGGTATGTGAAATCCATATATTAGGGCCTAATGACATTATTTAAATTGACTGATTTCCTTTTATGACCGTAATTCCATTATTTTACTCATAGATTTGTGTGTATTGTTGTGAATTGTTAGATACTACTGCACTGTTAGATACTACTGCACTGTTAGATACTACTGCACTGTTAGATACTACTGCACTGTTAGATACTACTGCACTGTTGGAGCTTGGAACACAATTATTTCTCTACACCCGTAACAACATCTGCTAAATATGTGTATGTGACCAATACAATTTGATTTGATACATGCGCACGCACACACACACACACACACACACACACACACACACACACACACACACACACACACACACACACACACACACACACACACACACACACACACACACACACACTCAGAGAGAGAGAAAAAAGTCAGCCCCATTCCTAGCTGATTACATTCAAATGGCTTCACCACCACAAAACATGCAAAACACAATTTCATAACAGCAAGAATATTTTCCACGCTGGGGGCGTAGATAGCTACCTCCTCTCCTAATGCAAGGAACTGAGCAGGGCAGAACCCGGGAGGCCCCACATCTGTTTTCCATAAATCCAAACTTCTGTCCAAAGTGATCAACATGTTGGAAGTCAATGTACATGCAGACACTGTGTCTCTACTCCACAGTTATCAGTACAACAACCTCATAGTAACTCCCTCCCAAAATAGTAACAGCCAATAAAGTACAGTCTGCCACTGCGAGGACGATCAGCTGTCCGTCCTGTCTCCCTGTAGCGCTGTCTTAGGCGCCTCACAGTATGGACATTGCAATTTATTGCCCTGGCCACATCTGCAGTCCTCATGCCTCCCTGCAGCATGCCTAAGGCACATTCACGCAGATGAGCAGGGACCATGAGCCTCTTTCTTTTGGTGTTTTTCAGAGTCAATAGAAAGGCCTCTTTAGTGTCCTAAGTTTTCATAACTGTGACCTTAATTGCCTACTGTCTATAAGCTGTTAGTGTCTTAACGACCGTTCCACAGGTGCATGTTCATTAAGTGTTTAAACCCTTTACAATGAAGATCTGTGAAGTTATTTTGATTTTTACGAATTATCTTTGAAAGACAGGGTCCTGAAAAAGGGATGTTTCTTTTTTTTTGCTGAGTTTAGATCGGCACTAATCCTGAGGGAAAAGTACACAGCACATATCCTAAAACACAAGCCAGTCGAGTATTGCCCCCATTTTTTCAGACCATGGCCTCCATGCAGTCTGTTCTCTAGCTCGGGAGATCATGTCAGATTTAACACACAGATCTGAAGTCTTTATAAAGTGAGTCACTATGGAGACTTTGACTGTAAAACGATCAGAAATTAATATTATCGCGTCATCATGTTAGATAGATATTACATAGATATTTACAGTTGGTAAGAAAGGAAGAACAACGATTCTATGACGATTCTACTCCGTCTCAAGATCTTTAGTTCTTGGTAATACACCCTTGTTCAAACAAAAACTCAATAACATAATAGAAAAGTTAGTCTAAGGATCAGTGCGGAACCTCCTTGGTCAACCGTTCTCTGTATTGTTGTCATCTCATGGTAACTTAGTGGTCAGGGGTTAGCATTAACAGCAGCCAGATAAACAATACCAAAGCATTGTTCTCCTTGCTCCGAAAACTAAGTCATTTGTAGTTTGTAGTCTTTTAAATCAGCCATTTTCTGTGTTGCCCATGGTTATGACAGAATCAAGTCAGTAGTGCTGTCTCAGCCAATATCTGATTTTATTTAGAACCTCTCAGGTTAACAGAGTCCAATGCCCACCACTATCCTCACTACCTTTGTGATAGCACATGCCATGTCCTAATAAGCAAGCTACCTATACTGATCTGATCCTGGACCTGCCTTACCAACCAACACACTAACTAAAACCATCACAACAAGATTTAAAAAGCTGGCTTCCGGGTACATTTTGCCAGGCAACACCCACTGCCAGGCAACACCTACTGCCAGGTTCATTCACAGGTCAGCCAGCTGGATTCCACTTCCAGGGCCACTTCCTATTGGATGAGATCCACTTTTGAGCTGGTCAATCAGGAAGCTAGGTGAGACGGGGTTTACGACCCCCACGCATGGCTTTCCCATGAAACCCAGCTGACAGTGGAGACAGAGATGTGACCTTTCTCAGTGTTTTGGATGCACAGCTGGAATTAGCTCATGTATTGGAAGACAGTTAGTTGGTATAATCAAAGCGGATGAGGATGTGCTTTGTACTTAGACTATGAAGGGCTCAAAAGGGGGTTCCCTCCATTGACACATTGTTTGTTCAAGGTTTCGACCGAACAGTTGACTGTCAACTGTTTGAAACCAAATCTCAGGCAATAGTCAATTAGTCTTATTTTCAGACAGTCAAAATAGAGAATAATGGACCTCAACTAACGCTTCCAATTCCAATTTCACCATTCTTGATCTGTCAGCTTTAGTCTGCAGCAAGTATTACAAAACTAGGTCTCTGTTGGTGACTCAACATTAAATCATGGGCGAAGCAGGGCGATTACTAATTACATATTTATCAGCTTGGCTATTTACTGAGGTGACAGCCATTAATAACTAACGATCACATGTTGTATAGATGAGTCATGGACGTTGTAGACGTTTGGAGATCAATAAGCGAACATATGACATCAAAATTGAAACATTTGCTGTTTCAGTAGTACATTACACAATTAGCTTAGGAAAGGAAATAGGCCGATACAACAATACTCTACCAATCATCTGCATTTATTCAACAACCAATAGTCTACTGAACATAAAGCTGACTATAAACTCTGACTTCAACTGTACCTTTTGTTCTATTTGCTGTTCTTCCTCTTTCTCGATCTAACCCCTCTCTAACCCTCTCTGACCCCTCTCTAACCCCTCTCTAACCCTCTCTAACCCCTCTCTAACCCCTTTCTTACCCCTCTCTGACCCCATTCTGACCCCTCTCTAACCCTCTCTGACCCCTCTCTAACCCTCTCTGACCCCTCAAGCCACATGTTTGTAGTGTATGCTGTTCCACAAAGCTAATATCCCCTCCATTTCCCTCAGCAAACAAATATGGTTGTATTGTTCTTTTCATACAATTTACTTCCAACAGTCAATTTAGTTTCCTCAACAACAGAAAGGCCTAGCATTGTTAACTGGTTAGACATTCTCTACACAGTACAATGAGCTGAGCAACCTAACCCTTAATTAAATGCAGGTCTGAGTCAATATTGAACAAGTCAATCAAAGACAGCGAGCTCTGAGGCTGTAACATGGCACAGGTGCAGCTAGACGCTCTTCATATAATGTCATGCAGCTACAACATCAACAATGTTCGGGCTCTTCGGCACACGCTAAAACTACAGAAACATTTGTTGACTCCTAGTTTTCCACTGCAGGTTTGATTAATTGTTTCCAAAGCAATTCACCGTTCACCAATAGCCCACTTTTCAGACCCCAGTGTCTGGGTCCTTGAAAGGGCTCCATCTAGTCCCCGAGCACACAAGCCTTTCCTAAGAGGCAAAGAGACCACTGCTTTTAGAAGTTACGAGAATGTATTGAATCCAAATCCAAAATGTCATTACGTAATATATTAATATTTGTAATGGTAAAATGTATGAAATGTATCAACAGGGATTTCTGGCAGTATAGATACACAGTATAGATACACAATGGACTATTGTTATATGTGATACATATACTCTGAAACTGTACAACAACAACAAAAAACACTTGAGCATGTCTTCGTTTGTGTTGTGAAAAGGGTGTACCTGCGCAATGATTTCATTCAGTTCAGAATGCATTGTTAGCAGCCTTTCAAAAGACAGTCGGGACAATAATACATTTATAGTATTTCACATAAAGGAGACAACGATGAACTGTGCCACAAACAAGACATTCATCTAGTACTGTCTAACACTGTTTATCGATTAGTAGACACATATTGAGTTTATCAAACCACTTATACATAAGGGAAGTGTGAGTTGAAGAGCATCCACAAAAACAAAAGG
This sequence comes from Oncorhynchus clarkii lewisi, assembly GCF_045791955.1. Classification (NCBI taxonomy): domain Eukaryota; kingdom Metazoa; phylum Chordata; class Actinopteri; order Salmoniformes; family Salmonidae; genus Oncorhynchus; species Oncorhynchus clarkii. Next base: position 56,301,782 of record NC_092165.1, on the reverse strand, counting down.
CTAGATTACATTTTCTTTAGCTGCTGGAAAGTAGAATGACAGGTCAAGAATCTACTTTTAGAACAGTACAGAGAGGAATCAGTCTTCATATATAAGAAAATGAACACATTTCATAAATTCAAGGCTATGGAAATAATTGTTAATGGTAAAAAAACAACAACAAAGTAGTTAGTGCTCTTAAAGAAAGATAGACCGGCTTTGGTGTTGCACCTGAGACTCACCTGCTGCCTGGCGGTCGTCAAGTCGTCTGGGATCCCCCCCCCCCTCTCGGCTACTCGGTTCTATCCCACTCCCAGATTAGCTTGTCTGAGAGCCAGTATTGTGACCAACTCACTCACAGATACAGCAGACACTGGTAGAGATATAGTATATGGGAAATAAAGTGAGAGACAGTTCCCTTTGTCACAACTTTTCCTCTTTTCAGATTGCTCAACTAACTGTCTCCGCTGTCTGTCAAGTTCTGTTCCAGACCATTCTTCCAGGAGCATCAAAAGCAGCGCCTGGCACCCACTCCCTCAGCCGAGGGGGGGCATGGTCCACTCAGAGACCGTTGTAGCTGGGGAAGGAGATTGGGGGGGGGGGGGGGATACAATGGCGGTCGAAAAGAAGAAATCACAAAATCCCACGAGACGCAGAAACCACAAACTACACGCTATACACACAGGGGAGGAATACAAAACACACACAACAGAATGTCAGATGGTTTCTGTTACTTCTCTGTGGAGTGTGTGTGTGTAGGCTGGTCATGCTGGGAAGTATAATCCAGAGCAGCTAGTTTTTCAGGTCTGCTTGCCTGGCCCTAGGCGTTAATGAAAATGACACACCTCCAATCTCAGGGTAACTGACTAGCTAGCCATACCTCCACTCCAGTCTGCCTACCTGTCTCAAACACCCAGGATTTCTCAATGGCATCCCACACAGAGGGTGTGGCTGTGTGTGAGTATCGCGCGTGTGTGTGTGTGTGTATCGTGTGTGTGTGCCCCAACTTTGGAAGAGCAAAACCATTACAGTCCATGTAAGGATGGAAGCTATGCTGTAACTATGTAAATGCAGTGTGAAGAACAAGTATTTGTTGGTAGTGATTTAAAACTACTCCAAATGGATTGCACACTTCCCCACATCTAATAAGGAAGCAAACAAAGACTGTGGCTAAATGCCTGTTATGTGATATTGTTTCATGATTCGGCGTACCCACAAAGTTATGATAAAGAGAGGGGGACACATTTCACCTGGAAGATAATAAAAGAATTGTGTGACGTGATGCAAGTTAAGAGACGTTTGCATGTACCGTTTCACCTGGAATGTTCTGGACTTATAGAACGCTACAATGGTGTTCTGAAAAAAAAATGGGCAAAAAAACAAAAATGTGCTCAAACAGGACTTACCTGGGTGGATGTGCTACCCATAGCCATGTTTTCAAACAGGACTTACCTGGGTGGATGTGCTACCCATAGCCATGTTTTCAAACAGGACTTACCTGGGTGGATGTGCTACCCATAGCCATGTTTTCAAACAGGACTTACCTGGGTGGATGTGCTACCCATAGCCATGTTTTCAAACAGGACTTACCTGGGTGGATGTGCAACCCATAGCCATGTTTTCACACAGGACTTACCTGGGTGGATGTGCTACCCATAGCCATGTTTTCAAACAGGACTTACCTGGGTGGATGTGCTACCCATAGCCATGTTTTCAAACAGGACTTACCTGGGTGGATGTGCTACCCATAGCCATGTTTTCAAACAGGACTTACCTGGGTGGATGTGCTACCCATAGCCATGTTTTCAAACAGGACTTACCTGGGTGGATGTGCAACCCATAGCCATGTTTTCACACAGGACTTACCTGGGTGGATGTGCTACCCATAGCCATGTTTTCAAACAGGACTTACCTGGGTGGATGTGCTACCCATAGCCATGTTTTCAAACAGGACTTACCTGGGTGGATGTGCTACCCATAGCCATGTTTTCACACAGGACTTACCTGGGTGGATGTGCTACCCATAGCCATGTTTTCAAACAGGACTTACCTGGGTGGATGTGCTACCCATAGCCATGTTTTCAAACAGGACTTACCTGGGTGGATGTGCTACCCATAGCCATGTTTTCAAACAGGACTTACCTGGGTGGATGTGCTACCCATAGCCATGTTTTCAAACAGGACTTACCTGGGTGGATGTGCTACCCATAGCCATGTTTTCACACAGGACTTACCTGGGTGGATGTGCTACCCATAGCCATGTTTTCAAACAGGACTTACCTGGGTGGATGTGCTACCCATAGCCATGTTTTCAAACAGGACTTACCTGGGTGGATGTGCTACCCATAGCCATGTTTTCAAACAGGACTTACCTGGGTGGATGTGCTACCCATAGCCATGTTTTCAAACAGGACTTACCTGGGTGGATGTGCTACCCATAGCCATGTTTTCACACAGGACTTACCTGGGTGGATGTGCTACCCATAGCCATGTTTTCAAACAGGACTTACCTGGGTGGATGTGCTACCCATAGCCATGTTTTCAAACAGGACTTACCTGGGTGGATGTGCTACCCATAGCCATGTTTTCACACAGGACTTACCTGGGTGGATGTGCTACCCATAGCCATGTTTTCAAACAGGACTTACCTGGGTGGATGTGCTACCCATAGCCATGTTTTCAAACAGGACTTACCTGGGTGGATGTGCTACCCATAGCCATGTTTTCAAACAGGACTTACCTGGGTGGATGTGCTACCCATAGCCATGTTTTCAAACAGGACTTACCTGGGTGGATGTGCTACCCATAGCCATGTTTTCAAACAGGACTTACCTGGGTGGATGTGCTACCCATAGCCATGTTTTCAAACAGGACTTACCTGGGTGGATGTGCTACCCATAGCCATGTTTTCAATATATTTCACCTCAGTCTGTAAAACTGGCCTCAGTCCACATGAGGTACTGATGGCCCATCCCTTGAGGACCCCTGCGTCACCACCAGCTGCAGTCCCAGTTCTTTATCTGTTAGATGACGCTATGATGAAGTACCGTATAGCTCTGGCCAACTGTATTCCAGCTGTTCATTCATAGGTCTCTGCTGCCCAAACTCCCCTTGATGACCATCCCCATCCCGATCTCCAGCCTTGAGATTGGGTAGTGGTCAGGAGGCACCAAAGAGGTAAAGAACCTTTAAAACCCAGGTGGAAGGGACCACTTCAGATTGTCCTCACCACCCCAACAGCGGTAATGTGCTTAGGGAGACACCTGGTACCACGCCTCCAACTGTAAGCAAGTAGCAGAGCCAGAAGAAGAAGATGTAACAGAAGAAGATGTTACTCCTTTTACTCCTACAAGAAGGGTCACTCTGCTTACCCTGGCTGTGGGCATCCTATGGGTGGTAGCAGACTTTGAGCAAGAGGCGGGTGAACGTGCTAGTAATCTCTCCCCTACATCTCTGCTCCAATGAGGCCCGCTTTCCACAGGGGGAAGCCCAGAACAAGATGACGCCGCTGACCTGAACCCTGATCCCCAACTAAAATGTCCATAACTAAAGGTCTATAAATTAAACGTCCGTCACTAAAATGTCCCCAACTAAAAAGTCTGTAACTAGAAGGTCCGCAACTAAAAAGGTCCCCAACTAAAAGGTCCCTAACTAAAATGTCTGTAACTAAAAGGTCCCCAACTAAAAGGTCCCTAACTAAAAGGTCAGTAACTAAAAGGTCCCCAACTAAAAGGTCCCTAACTAAAAGGTCCCCAACTAAAAGGTCCCCAACTAAAAGGTCCCTAACTAAAATGTCAGTAACTAAAAGGTCCCCAACTAAAAGGTCCCTAACTAAAAGGTCCCCAACTAAAAGGTCCCTAACTAAAAGGTCCCCAACTAAAAGGTCCCCAACTAAAAGGTCCCCAACTAAAAGGTCCCCAAATAAAAGATCCCTAATTAAATAATGTATTTTATGTCCCTCTAGCTATAGGGTATTTCCCATTTCATTTTATGTAATATACCCTCCTAATGTACAATACATTGTATACACAGGCCATTGGATTGGTTTATAACAGAACATATATGTAATGGGATGACTTTTCTCTTTCAGAAAGCCACTGCCCTCACCCCAAGGGGGATATTCTATTACCAAGACAAACAGCCTCAATGAAAGGCTTGGCCAACAAGTGTCTCACTGAATTGGAAATATGCTTTCTCTCTGTGAGGAATTCTCTTTTCACTCCTCTTCTTTCCTCTCTTCTGACCAGATCCCATGACAGGCAGCAAGGGTTCTTTCTCCTAGATGTTAGCCTCATGTTACCTGCACACCTGGGTTCAAATATTATTAGAAATCTTTCAAATACATTGAGTGTTTGCTCTCGTCTTCCTGGAGTGCCAGATGGGCGGGGTTTGCCGTTTGAGATTATTCTATTGGTCCATTGAGCCAGGCAAACTCAATTAAGTACAGATGAAGTATTTTAAATGATTTCAAACAGTATTTTTGACCGGGTATATTTACCTGTGCGAGGCTAGGTGGTGGCCCTCTAGAACTCCAAACCTAGTTACTTACTTTACCTCTTTTGTGAGAAAGTGTAACTGAGTCATTCAACTTGACAGGAATTGTTCTTCTGCCTGCTCCCAATAGGCTAAACTCTGTTTGCCTGTTAGCTTGAAAAGTTCCCCTACAGAATTTTTTTGTTTAACATAAGGATTATCAGATATTAGTCATATTCTTTAATATATGTCAGCATTCATTTTTGCATTGTTGCCATTGAGATATCACACCACTATATGGCTATTTGTATTGCTAGTTCAGCCCCTACATACAGAACTAAGTATCTCTTACAGTACGTATCATGTTTCCAGTGATAGTTTCCATATATTCTACACAAACAGAAATCGGCTACTTCAGTACAGTCAAAGGTGAGTCAAAGCGGCTTTACAATAGCAAGTCAACTTTTGTGCACTTCTCCCACCGGAGGTGTAGATTAAAGTGTTGACATTAGCCTCATTCCTCTGCCTATATCTCTTCATGGCATTAACAGCTTCTTCTCAACACGGTCAAGACAGATGAGGTGTGATATGACCTGCAATAAATCAATCAATATTTGTCCTATTTTTTTATAATGTAGGCTTAGTGTTCATTGAAAGATTTAGCTAATATTCCAAAACACTATGTGCCAGTTTCCCAGAAACAGATTTCAGTAAACCTACTCCTGGACTAAAAAGGAAGATCAGAGAAAATCTCCATTAAAAAAGTATATAGGCTCAATCTGTGCCTGAGAAACCGGCCCTATTAGAATTGGACTGTACTGAAAGAATGCATGGTCAATGTACAATTCAAACAATGAGGAACCGTGAGCGTCTTCTACAACCTTCAAAAAAAGGCCTAAGAATTTATAAAAAAAATTGTTGTAGTTTTGAAATATACATTTCAATTTAAATTCAGTTGAATCTTATCAATAATATTTCAATGGGTTTCTAATTATATCATTATTTTTCAATTATATTCTGATGTCATTTCTTCAGGTTATGTTGGAAAGGAAAGGGTTAACACTGAAGAGAAAAAGATGTCCAAATCAGGATTTTTCTTTTGTGGTCTCAGCCATTAGCTAGGCCCTCACAAGCTAGATTGAAGGCATTTGACTTGTAATGGCTGGGACCATTTTTGCAAAAACATATGGAAACATCCACCTTCTCGAAGTCGTACAAAGATTTACAGATGTTATCGCAGGTTTCTAGCTTCATCAGTGCCGTAATAATATCTAGAAAACAATATGCACATAATCCAAAAGTAAAAAGAAAGAAATCCTTAAAATAAATACATATACATTATATACTGTATATAATGGTGTGTATAGACAGAATGGACAGCATATGAATAGAAAAGGTGTGCACAGCAGTAGTTATATAGGATGAGCCTGTCACACCCTGACTATAGAGAGCCCTTGGTTCTCTATGGTCAGGGCGTGACTAGGGAGTGTTCTAGTTCAATATTTCTATGTTGGTGTTTTGTATGGTTCCCAATTAGAGGCAGCTGGTAATCGTTGCCTTTAATTGGGGATCATATTTAGTTAGCCATTTTTCCCACCAGTGTTTGTGGGATATTGTTTTTGAGTGAGTGCATGTAGCACTACATTTGTTTGTATCTTGTTTTGTTTAAAGTTTCACTATAATAAAGATGTAATAAACACACGCTGCGCCTTGGTCCGTCTCTCCACACGATCGTGACAGAGCCTTGACTAGAATACAGTATATTCAGTTGAAGTCGGAAGTTTACATACACCTTAGCCAAATACATTTAAACTCAGTTTTTTACAATTCCTGACATTAAATCCTAGTAAAAATTCCCTGTCTTAGGTCAGTTAGGATCACCACTTTATTTTAAGAATGTGAAATGTCAGAATAATAGTAGAGAGAATGATTTATTTCAGCTTTAATTTCTTTCATTACATTGCCAGTGGGTCAGAAGTTTACATACACTCAATTAGTATTTGGTAGCATTGCCTTTAAATTGTTAAACTTGGGTCAAATGTTTCGGGAAGCCTTCCACAAGCTTTCCACAATAATATTCCTCCTGACAGAGCTGGTGTAACTGAGTCAGGTTTGTATGACTCCTTGCTCGCACACGCTTTTTCAGTTCTGCCCACAGATTCTCTATAGGATTCAGGGCTTTGTGATGGCCACTCCAATACCTTGACTTTGTTATCCTTAAGCCATTTTGCCACATATTTGGAAGTATGCTTGGGGTCATTATCCATTTGGAAGAACCATTTGCGACCAAACTTTAACTTCCTGACTGATGGCTTGAGATGTTGCTTCAATATATCCACATAATTTTCCTGCCTCATGATACCATCTATTTTGTAAAGTGCACCAGTCCCTCCTGCAGCAAAGCACCCCCACAACATGATGCTGCCAGCCCCGTGCTTCACGGTCGGGATGGTGTTCTTCGGCTTACAAGCCTCCCCCTTTTTCTACAAACATAACGATGGTCATTATGGCCAAACAGTTCTATTTTTGTTTCATTAGACCAGAGCATATTTCTCCAAAAAGTATGATGTTTGTCTCCATGTGCAGTTGCAAACCGTAGTCTGGCTTTTTTATGGCGGTTTTGGAGCAGTGGCTTCTTCCTTGTTGAGCGGCCTCTCAGGTTATGTCGACATAGGACTTGTTTTACTGTGGATATAGATATTGTTGTACCTGTCTTCTCCAGCATCTTCACAAGGTCCTTTGCTGTTGTTCTGGGATTGATTTGCACTTTTCGTACCAAAGTATGTTCACCTCTAGGAGACAGAACACGTCTCCATCCGGAGCAGTATAACAGCTGCGTGGTCCCATGGTGTTTATAGTTGCGTATTATTGTTTGTACAGATGAACGTGGTACCTTCAGGTGTTTGGAAAATGCTCCCAAGGATGAACTAGACTTGTGGAGGTCTACACATTTTTTTATGAGGTCTTGGCTGATTTGTTTTGATTTTCCCATGATGTCTAGAAAAGAGGCACTGAGTTTGAAGGTAGGCCTTGAAATACATCCAGAGATACACCTCCAATTGACTCAAATAATGCCAATTAGCCTATCAGAAGCTTCTAAAGCCATGACATCATGTTCTGGAATTTTCCAAGCTGTTAAAAGGCACAGTCAACATCGTGTATGTAAACTTCTGACCTGCTGGAACTGTGATAGAGTAAATGATAAGTGAAATAACCTTTCTAGGGCAGGCGTTCCGCTAGCGGAGCCAAGTCAAAAAAACACACAGCCATTTTCCCAGCCAAAGATAGGAGTCACAAAAAGCAGAAATATAGATCAATTGAATCACTAACCTTTGATGATCTTCATCAGATGACACTCATAGGACATCATGTTACACAATACATGTATGTTTGTTTGATAATGTGCATATTTATATCCAAAAATCTCAGTTTACATTGGCGCGTTACGTGCAGTAATGTTTTGATTCCAAAACATCCGGTGATTTTGCAGAAATACTCATAATAAACATTGATAAAAGATACAAGTGTTATTCACAGAATTAAAGATATACATCTCCTTAATGCAACCGCTGTGTCAGATTTTAAAAAAAAATACGGAAAAAGCATAATCTGAGTACGGCGCTCAGAGCCCAAAACAGCCAGAGAAATATCTGCCATGTTGGAGTCAACAGAAGTTAGAAATAATATTATAAATATTCACTTACCTTTGATGATCTTCATCAGAATGCACTCCCATGAATCCCAGTTCGACAATAAATTACTGATTTGTTCCATAAAGTTCCATAAAGTCCATAATTTATGACCAAATAGCCACTTGTTGTTGGCGTGTTCAGCCCAGTAATCCATCTTTATGAGGCGCGAGCACTTCGTCCAGACAAAAACTCGAAAAGTTCTGTTACAGGTCGTAGAAACAAGTCAAACGATGTATGGAATCAATCTTTAGGATGTTTTTAACATAAATCATCAATAAGGTTCCAACCGGAGAATTCCATTGTCTGTAGAAAAGCACTGGAATGAGAGCTAACTCTGTCGGGACCGCGCGTCACGAGCCTGAGACACTCTGCCAGACCCATGACTCATTCAGCTCCCATTCCCACCTCCTTTATAGCAGAAGTTTGAAACAAGTTTATGAAGACGGTTGACATCTAGTGGAAGCCTTAGGAAGTGCAACTTGACCCCATAGACACTGTGTATTCGGGAGGCCAAGCTTTGAAAAACTACAAACCTCAGATTTCCCACTTCCTGGTTGGATTTTTCTCAGGTTTTTGCCTGCCATATGAGTTCTGTTATACTCACAGACATCATTCAAACAGTTTTAGAAACGTCAGAGTTTTTTCTATCCAATACTACTAATAATATGCATATATTAGCATCTGGGACAGAGTAGGGGGCAGTTCATTCTGGGCACGCTATACATCCAAAAGTGAAAATGCTGCCCCCTATCCCAAAAAGGATAATCTGTCTGTAAACAATTGTTGGAAAAATTACTTGCGTCATGCACAAAGTAGATGTCCTAATCAACTTGCCAAAACTATAGTTTGTTAACAATACATTTGTGGAGTGGTTGAAAAACGAGTTTTAAGGACTCCAACCTAAGTGTATGTAAACTTCCGGCTTCAACTGTAGCGTAGCATTATGTCGTATACTTGAAGATACAGTACATTCAGGGCAAAAGGAAAAACGGACTATGCCGGAGCTTAAAAAACACAAACTCCAAACGTCTTTAAGAATAGTTCTTTATGTATTTCTCATGTGAAACGAATGACCATCATACCACACAAATATAAGCAAGTACTGTTGTAACAGTCAGAGACAACAAACTCTGGAAATTAGTACACAACATAAAATACAGATACCTGTATATAACTGTAAATTATTGCTTGATTGCTACTTCGTGTTCTGGATAACTACAGTACTAGACATAATATTCAGATTTCAACAGAACAACAGTAACGGACAGTATTGACCGTTTTGCTTTGTAGACGTTCCAAAAAAAACAACATTGAGTCAATTTTTAACACGACACAATAAGAATTGATTTGATCGAGCATTTCAGAACTTTTTGTTTATTTTTTATCTTTACATCAACATAAAATTAGAAGCAAACATTTTTTAGCCGCATACTGGAACTGGCGTCGGCAACAACATCACTATAAATGTTTCTCGTTTCGCCTGTGACCCAAAATGCTCCCAGTTTCAGAGACAGCAGTCGGTAGAAAACATCAGATCAGCCTCGTCAACATAATCATTATCTTAGTCATCAATCAGCAATATTATCACCAGTCAGCACAACTAGAAAGATTCTGTGTCATTGCATTGTGTTTCAACACTCGCTGGCTGCTTGGTTTTTAGAAGTCACCTCTGAAAGGACAAAGCTTGCACTTGAAATTATGTTCCAGGGACAAACACTAACAAAAACACACATTTGTTCTGTGGTTGCAACCAACCATCATCTCAAAAGACACATGTTCCTGTTCTTCCTACCACACATATTCAGTAGTACACTCCTGCACATATATCCAAAGGCCTCCAAGCCTTCAAAACCCCAGTAGCAAGAGATGTTGAGTGTTAAACTCACGCTGCTCTGCTAGTGAGAAGGCTACCCAGGTGTTCATCTTGAAAAACAGAAGATTAAAAAAATAACAAAATAAATACAGAACATTCTCTCTAGCAAGACTGCCTCTACAATGAGAAGAAAAAAGACTGCCTTTACAGTGAGAAGAAAAAAGACTGCCTTTACAGTGAGAAGAAAAAAGACTGCCTTTACAGTGAGAAGAAAAAAGACTGCCTTTACAGTGAGAAGAAAAAAGACTGCCTTTACAGCAAGAAGAAAAAAAGACTGCCTTTACAGTGAGAAGAAAAAAGACTGCCTTTACAGCGAGAAGAAAAAAGACTGCCTTTACAGTGAGAAGAAAAAAGACTGCCTTTACAGCGAGAAGAAAAAAGACTGCCTTTACAGCGAGAAGAAAAAAGACTGCCTTTACAGCGAGAAGAAAAAAGACTGCCTTTACAGTGAGAAGAAAAAAGACTGCCTTTACAGTGAGAAGAAAAAAGACTGCTGACAATAAAGTGCTCGCATGCAGACAGACCAATAACAGACACATTACATTATAGTTGACATTTTATGCTTGTTGTTATTCAAAGTGCATGGTCAGGAGAAACATCTATCATTCTGGTAAAAGTTACTCTTAAATGTACTCCTGAGATATTTAGGATAGGATTCAAATGAATGACTAAAAGCACAGTAAATTAATTAATTATTAATTTTATTTGGGAGTTGCTGTGAGCAAAGTAACAACTGTTAATGCAGCAGTATTCCAAATTAGAGTAATTTGCTCTAGGGGCGCTGTACTACTATGGCTGACCCTGTAAAACACATTTCATGTGACAATAAAACAAATTTTTAATACATTTTTTTTGTTTTACGTTCTCTTTAGTTTCTTGAGTTTCCAAAGGTTTGTGCTGTGACTGCAAGGTGAGATGAAGGCTTTGCTTTTATATCTCCAGAGGCTGGGTGACAAAGGAAACTTTTTCAATTTCTCACCAACGCTTAATGTCAATCATTAAAACCTAATGGACTATTTCCACCTAATGACGATTGAGCTATTTACAGCAAGAACTAAGAAGCAGTCTTACATTTTAAGAGCTGACAGAGGAAAATCAGGACATTCCTTTAGTATAGCTCCAGAGATTGAGAGATTGAGAGATGTTCAGTGTAAAACAAGCCATTAAGGTCTGAGAAGAAGAAAGCTGTGTTGATATCATAAAAAGACCCCAAAACATTACCGGAAAGATGGAATAAAAATAAATGCCCTCTGAAAATGTCAACATTCCTGTAGGAGATTAGTCTTAGCCTTTACTTCTACTCTAAAGCCCAACTCTTAGCCTTTACTTCTACTCTAAAGCTCAACTCTTAGTTTTTGCTTCTACTCTAGAGCTCAACTCTTAGCTTTTACTTTTACTCTAAAGCTCAACTCTTAGGCTTGTACTCCTATCCTAAAGCCCAACTCTTAGGCTTTACTTGTATCCTAAAGCTCAACTCTTAGGCTTGTACTCCTATCCTAAAGCCCAACTCTTAGGCTTTACTTGTATCCTAAAGCTCAACTCTTAGGCTTGTACTCCTATCCTAAAGCCCAACTCTTAGGCTTTTACTCACACTGTAAAGGTCTCATTCACTCTGTCTTTTTACTCACCCAGCCAGCCTCTCCCCTCTCACCTGACACTATAAAACTAGAGATATGCGTGTCGTCAAAAGCTTCATTCCATTTCCCTGTCATCTTGACCAGTATAAAATGCCTCAGCTCCCGACTACGTTAGTAAGCATGCAAAAAAACAATTGTTTGTGGTATCAAATACATGTTAAGAAGAATGCACACCTAGTTCAGCAACACGTCAATTGACACCTCTCTGATTAAAAGGACATAAGCAGACCCCTCCCCAAAAATGAAATAAAATGCAAACACCACCACAACTTTGATGTTACCACATGGCCACCTGTTGCTAATTAGTGTGACCTCCATAGGTTCCTTTGCTTTATATAACAGTTTAGTGTTTGAGTCTCTGTAGGAGTATGTTCTTATATATACATGAAGACAAGAAGAGGAATACCAGACAACCAATCCTCATTCTGTGTTAGCAGAAACAACCAATCAGCTGATATCATAAATAGCAGAAGAAGAAGAGACAAACAATCAGAAGAACAAATGTATATAAAACAAAAGTTTAAAAACTCAAAACGTCATTAGAGGTATAGCATGTCCCCGAAAGACCACTGCGTGACACAACTAACCAGTGACAGTAAGCAGGAAGGAAATAAGTACTACTACAGAAGAACTACTACAGATGAGAGCTGAGTGTATAATCTATGACAGGGGGCCTGCTTTAGGAGGACAAGTTGTTACATTACTGCCCCTGGCTGATCCGAGGTCAGGGGTCAAGAGTTAGGCACCCTCACCCCTCCCTCCCTTTCCTTTGAGTGTGATGAGTGTGTGTAAATCTCATCCATCCTCCATCGTCCATACAGGCCAGGCCGCCTCATCCCATCCAATAGCCATGCTCCCTCCACAAACACCACCAACTGTCTGCTGTTTGTGTGTTTTGGGTTGAACTGAAATGAGGGGCGTTGTCTTGCTGTGCGACTCCTGAGACAGAGAAGACAGGGCTTGGTGCGTGTGTGTGTTGGGGTCGTAGGAGTGGGGTCCGTAACGGGCGTCCTAGTTCAGGACTTGCGACGGGCCGTCGGGGCGCCGGGTTTGGACAATCTGCTGTTTCTGCTTGGGCCGCGCTTCGTCGTTGTCATCCTCTGCATCGCTGTCGCACACATGCACCACAACGCTGGGGGTTGACTCAGTGCCCGCATGCAGTTCATACTTCTCCCCTAAAGAAGGAGAGGGTAGGCAGGGATGGAATGAGAGAGACAGCGAAGGATAGAGAAAGAGAGAGAGAAAAGGGGTAGAAAGGGTTGAGAAAGAGAGAGAGAAAAGGGGTAGAAAGGGGTTGAGAAAGAGAAGAGAGCATGAGAAAGAGAGAGAGGAAAGGGGTAGAAAGGGGTTGAGAAAGAGAAGAGAGAAAAGGGGTAGAAAGGGGTTGAGAAAGAGAGAGAGAAAAGGGGTAGAAAGGGGTTGAGAAAGAGAAGAGAGCGTGAGAAAGAGAGAGAGAAAAGGGGTAGAAAGGGGTTGAGAAAGAGAAGAGAGAAAAGGGGTAGAAAGGGGTTGAGAAAGAGAAGAGAGCGTGAGAAAGAGAGAGAAAGAAAAACAGACAAAGACTTTAATACACCAGACTTGATTTGCCTTTAGAATGCCACACATACATCAACAGCCCTACATCATCATTCCAGGTTCAATCTCTTGATTAGATGGCCAATGAAAGTCTGATCTACAATTGAAGCAGATTGAACAGACTGCAGGACAGATCCAAGCTTATGATACTTGAGGTAGAGGAGCCTGTAAATAAGCCCAACAGTCATTTAAAAAAACAACGCTAACCGCTAAGCCGCAGGATCAGAAAATCAAATGAAATCACATTTGAATGGTTGCATACACGTATTTAGCAGATGTTATTGCAGGTGTAGCGAAATGCTTGTCTAACATGGCTCCTCTAGAACTATTAACTGAGTGTTAGCCTAGCACTTGTTGAAAGAGGGAACCTCCCCTGCGATGGCTGACGGTATCAGCTGGAATAACACTGGCTGGCTGGCTGCAGCCTAATGAAATGTACTGCCGGCTAGGATAGGATCACACTGGCTGGCTGGCTGCAGCCTAATGAAATGTACTGCAGGATAGGATAGGATCACACCGGCTCTTGTTGCTATCGTGTGCCAAACTACTTCAATAGGGGAGTAGACAGAATACACACATATATATATATATATATATAGATATATATAGATATATAGAGTTGAAGTCGGAAGTTTACGTACACATAGGTTGGAGTCATTAAAACTTGTTTTTCAACCACTCCAAATATGTCTTGTTAAAACCTCTTGGTGACAGGGGGCAGTATTTTCACATCCGGATGAAAAGCATGCCCAAATTCAACTGCCTGCTACTCATTCCCAGAAGATAAGATATGCAAATTATTAGTAGATTTGGATAGAAAAACACTCTGAAGTTTATAAAACTGTTTGAATCATGTCTGTGAGTATAACATAACTTATTTAGCAGGCGAAACCCCGAGGATAAACCATTCAGATTTTTTTTTTAGGTCACTCTCTTTTCAATGGGTTTTCATTGGGAATCCAGATTTCGAAGGGATCTTCTTGCAGTTCGTATCGCTTCCACTGGATGTCATCAGTCTTTAGAAATTGGTTAAGGTTTTTACTTTGTGTAATGAAGAAGTAGCCCTGTTCAGAACGAGGGTCACTTGTAGTGTACTGTTAGATAGAGGCGCGCGACCAGAAAGCTAGCTACAGTTTGTTTTCCTCCTGTATTGAACACAGATAATCCCGTCTTCAATTTTATCGATTATTTACGTTAAAAAATACCTAAAGTTGTATGACAAAAGTAGTTTGAAATGTTTTGGCAAAGTTTACAGGTAACTTTTGAGATATTTTGTAGTCACGTTGCACAGGTTGGAACCGGTGTCTTTCTGGATCAAACACGCCAAATAAATTGACATTTTGGATATATATCGACGGAATTAATCGAACAAAAGGACAATTTGTGATGTTTATGGGACATATTGGAGTGCCAACAAAAGAAGCTCGTCAGAGGTAAGGCATTAATTATATTTTTATTTCTGCATTTTGTGTCGCACCTGCAGGGTTGAAATATGTTTTTCTCTCTTTGTTTACGGAGGTGCTATCCTCAGATAATAGTGTCGTTTGCTTTCTCCAAAACACCTATTTGAAATCTGACATGTTGGCTGGATTCACAACAAGTGTAGCTTTAAGTTGGTATCTTACATGTGAGATTTCATGAAGGTTTGATTTTTATAGTAATTTATTTGAATTTGGTGCTCTGCATTTTCACTGCCTTTTGGCCAGGTGGGAGGCTAGCGTCCCACATATCCCAGAGAGGTTTAACAAACTATAGTTTTGGCAAGTCGATTAGGACATCTACACTTTGTGCATGACACAACTTATTTTTCCAACAATTTTTCACAGACAGATTATTTCACTTATAATTCACTGTATCACAATTCCAGTGGGTCAGAAGTTTACATACACTAAGTTGACTGTGCCTTTACACAGCTTTGGAAATTCCAGAAATGATGTCATGGCTTTAGAAGCTTCTGATGGGCTAATTGACATAATTTGAGTCAATTAGAGGTGTACCTGTGGATGTATTTCAAGGCCTACCATCAAACTCAGTGCCTCTTTGCTTGACATCATGGGAAAATCCTAAATCCAAATCCAAATTGGAAGCAATTTCAAAAAGCCTGAAGGTACCACGTTCATCTGTACAAACAATAGTACGCAAGTATAAACATCCTGGGACCACGCAGCCCTCATACCGCTCATGTCCGCTCATGTCTCCTAGAGATGAATGTACTTTGGTACGAAAAGTGAAAATCAATCCCAGAACAACAGCAAAGGACCTTGTGAAGATGCTGGAGGAAACAGGCACAAAAGTATCTATATCCACAGTAAAATGAGTCCTATATCGACATAACCTGAAATGCCGCTCAGCAAGGAAGAAGCCACTGCTCCAAAACCGCCATAAAAAAGCCAGACTACGGTTTGCAACTGCACATGGGGACAAAGATCGTACTTTTTGGAGAAATGTCCTCTGGTCTGATGAAACAAAAATAGAACTGTTTGGCCATAATGACCATCGTTATGTTTGGAGGAAAAAGGGGGATGCTTGCAAGCCGAAGAACACCATCCCAATCGTGAAGCACGGGGCTGGCAGCATCGTGTTGTGGGGGTCCTTTGCTGCAGAAGGGACTGGTCACAAAACAGATGGCTTCATGAGGAAGGAAAATTATGTGGATATATTGAAGCAACATCTCAAGACATCAGTCAGGAAGTTAAAGCTTGGTCACAAATGGGACTTCCACATGGACAACGTTGTCAGCAAAACATTGTAGCAAAGGGCTTAAGGACAACAAAGTCAAGGTATTGGAATGGCCATCACAAAGCCCTGACCTCAATCATATAGAACATTTGTGAGCAGAACTGAAAAAGTGTGTGCGAGCAAGGAGGCCAACAAACCTGACTCAGTTACACCAGCTTTGTCAGGAGCAAAAATGAACCCAAATTATTGTGGGACGTTTGTGGAAGGCTACCCAAAACGTTTGACCCAAGTTAAACAATTTAAAGGCAATACTACCAAATACTAATTTAATGTATGTAAACTTCTGACCCACTGGGAATGTGATGAAAGAAATAAAAGCTGAAATAAATCATTCCCTCTTTTATTTGTTACATGCTTCATAAACAACAGGTGTAGATGAACAGGGAAATGCTTACTCACGGGCTCTTCCCAACAAACAACTGTATATATGTATATATATATATATTACCATTCAAAAGTTTGAGGTCACTTAGAAATGTCCTTGTTTTTGAAAGAAAAGCACATTTTTTGCCCATTAAATAACATGAAATGGATCAGAAATACAGTGTAGACATTGTTAATGTTGTAAATGACCATTGTAGCTGGAAACGTCATATTTTTTATGAGGAACTGTGTTGGTCCTGACCCCGAGCAGCAGGAACGATTGTGGCAGTTGCTGTTTGAATTCAGAGAGTGAGGAGGAGGTGGGTCAGACTCATCTGGTGCAGCATGAGATCGACACAGGTGATGCTCGACCCATCAAGATGCGTCCCCGCCGTATCCCACTGGCACGCCAGGAGGCGGCAGACAAGGCTGTGTTGGAGATGCAGCGGGCAGACAGCCCTCAGACAGCCCCCGGGCGGCGCCAGTCGTCATGGTTTCTAAGAAGGAGGGCAAGCTGAGGTTCTGTGTGGACTACAGGAGGCTGAATGAGGTAACCAGGAAGGAGTCATACCCCATACCACGTATCGATGAGTCGCTGGACCTGGACTAGACCTCCGCAATGGCTACTGGCAGGTGCCCCTCTCCCCAGAGGCCAGAGCCAAAACTGCATTCTCCACTAACAGAGGACACTGGCAGTTCAAGGTCCTGTGCTTCTTTCTGCCTGTGCAATGCTCCAGCTACTTTTGAGCGTTTGATGGACAGGGTGCTGGATGGCATCCCCCGACAGCAGTGTCTGGTATACCTCTATGACATCCTGGCCCATGGCAGCTCCTTCCAGTCAGCCCTGGTGGCGCTTCGGCGTGTGCTGGAGTGGGTGGCAGGTCTGAAGCTCCACCCGAGAAGTGTCACTTCATGAAGCTCCACCCGAGAAGTGTCACTTCACTTCAAGAGGTGTCCTTCTTGGCCCACAGAGTGGGAAAGGAGGGGATCAGCACCATGGAGGACAAGGTGGGGGCTGTCCGAGACTGGCCCACCCCCACCGACCAGCGTCAGCTGAAGAGCTTCCTGGGCCTGGCCTCGTACTACAGGAGGTTTGTAAGGGGCTTCTCAAGCGTAGCTGTTCCCCTGAACCGCCTGCTCCCGAAGGCCTTCACTTGAACCGTGGAGTGTAATGAGGCCTTCAACACCCTCAAACGTGCACTGATCGAGGCCCCCGTGCTCGCTCCCCCTGACCTCACCTTGCCCTTTATCCTGGACACAGATGCGAGCAATGTGGGCATGGGTGGGGTGCTGGCCCAGGTGGGGCCACAGGGGGAGAGAGTGGTGGCGTTCTTCAGCAAAACAAACACGAGCGCCGCTACTGAGCTCTTGGCTGTTGTGGCCTCCGTCAAACACTTCAAGTACTACCTGGGTGGCCTGCCCTTTACTGTAAGGACTGACCACTCTGCTCTACAGTGGCTCATGTCGTTCAGAGAGCCAGAGGGGCAGGTGGCTCGCTGGTTGGAGGAGCATCAGCCATATGACTTCACCGTAGTGCACTGGGCAGGGGAACGCCACTCCAATGCCGACGCCATGTCCCGTCGGCCCTGTACTGCAGACGGCTGCCGCCGCTGTGAGCGAAGAGAGGGACGGGAGAGAGAGCTGTGTGCAGAGGAAGGGGTCTGTGCCGCAGTGTGTCGGGCGAGCGGGCCTGTCTGCTGTGAGCTGCAGACTGTCGACGTGGCTGAATGGGGGCAGCAGCAGGGACGGGACACAGACCTACAGCCAGTGTTACAGTGGGTAGAGGAGCAGGTGAGGCCACCATGGGAAGAGGTGACAGCGTTCTCACTCGCGACCAAAGGGTTGTGGTCAAAGTTTGAGAGACTGCGGCTGGCTGAAGACGTGCTACAGCGGGCATGGAAGGAGTCAGCTACGGGAGAGGAGAGGTGGCAGGTGGTGGTCCCAAAAGCACTGCGGGAGGCTGTGCTCCAGAGTACTCATGGGGGGGTGGGGACTGGACACTTTGGGGTCACAAAAACACTCCGCCGCCTACGTCAGGGCTTTTACTGGGGGCAGCACAAGAGGGATATGGAGGACTTTTGCCGCCGCTGTGACCACTGCACAGCGAGAAATGCTCCCCCAGGCCGCTCTCATGCTCAGCTCCAACAGTTCCCAGTGGGAGCTCCCATGGAGAGGGTGGGAGTGGATGTAGTTGGGCCGTTCCCCACCACAGGAGGCAGAGACCATTGTCTACGCCCTGACAGTGGGGATGTTCAGCAGGTTTGGAGCTGCAGAGTCCATCCACAGCGACCAAGGCAGAAACTTTGAGTCCCGTGTGTTCGCCACCATGTGTGAGAGGCTGGGTATGCACAAGACCCGTACTATTCCTCTCCATCCTCAAAGTGATGGCCTTGTGGAGCGCTTCAACAAAACGCTTGGACAGCAGCTTGCCATCGTCTCTGCCAAACACCAGCGTGACTGGGACAAGCACCTGCCTATGTTCCTCATGGCATGCCGCTCCGCTGTCCAAGACTCCACCTCCTGCACGCCTCCTCATGCTGGGGAGAGAGATCCGCACCCCTGCGGAGATGGCGTTTGGTCAGCCCCGGGATAGTCCTCCTGTTTCCCCGGGACCGGAGTATGCCCGGAGACGCCAGGACCGCCTGGAGACAGCCCACACCTTCGCCAGAGAACAGCTGGTGAATGCAGGTGTGAGGCAGAAGAGGAACGTGCACACAACGTGCACTTTGTGGCTGGGGAGCTGGTCTGGGTCTACAGCCCCATGAGAAAGAAAGGCAGATGCCCCAAGTTGGACAGTCACTGGGTGGGACCCTGCAGTGTCCTGGAGAGGGTAGGGGAGGTTGTTTACCAGGTGCAGTTTCCTCCCAGGGGGAGAAAGGTGGCACTGCACCGGGACAGGTTAGCTCCATACAGAGGGGCCTCTTCTCCCCAAACCCCAGGGACCTCCACAATTCCCCTCTCTGGCAATGACATTCTCCAGGCACCCATCCCTAGGTGCCGCAGACAAGGCTCCAGACAGCCCACTTCCCCTGTCTCCCTCCCTGTGTCACCGCGTGGTTCCCCGGAGCCACGGACTGTATTCCCCATTCCTGCTTCCTTGTCCCCCATATCCCTTCCTTCATCCCCTGGGTCCCAGAGGGGCAGCCCCCTGCCACGGATGGAGCCCCTGTTTCACATCTGGACACTCCCTGACCATCACGGCCAGGCAGGCAAAGGAGACCTCTGGGTCGCTTCAGAGACACTGTTTGTTCCCTCGGGGACGAGCGACTTTGTGGTGGGGGGGCTGTGTAGGGACCCGCACAGACAGCTGTGTGTTATGTGTTAGGCTAATAGTGGGTTGTGTTGTACTTACCAGTGTTCGCGGGGTCCGACATGCCAATCAACCTGCTATCTGACAATAATGGGAATGCCTGGAATGTTCTGATGCCTGGCATTCTGGCGATTGGCGGAGTGGCGTGCAGGGGGGTTGGGCAGGGGGATGGAGCATTGGAAGTTAAAACCAGGTTTAGCTATTGTTCTCTCTCTTACGTCTGGCATTCACAAGAGAAGGTCACGGTTGGTTTATGCGTAAACTCAAGCCTCAGTCTGGACAATTGTTCCTTTATGATCTAGTCAGGTCATTACAATATATATATATATATATATATATACATACACACACACATTTTATCCATGCCATAACAGTAATGTCCTGATTCCTAAAAAATACAGCCAGTATCAGTACATAAAATTGAGGTATCACAGATAAGATTTGATGTAGTCGGTGCTGTGGGATCCGGAGAATCCCAGGATTAAAGCAACACAAATGCATATGCAGATTGCATCACAGTTGCCATGGAGACCAGACAGGGCCAAGGGAAACATGAGAAGAGGTTTCCCACACTGCCGTCTGACAGAAAAAGGCCCTGTTTCGTTTTGGGAAGGTCACTACCACAGGCGGCCAGCAGAGAGCGCCAGCGGGCCACACTGCAGCAGAGCACTAATATGATTTAGAGGCAGGCTAAAGAACCCCCAGCAAGAGCCAAGGCCTATTTCCTGATGCCTTCTGGTGTTACCATAGTAACGGCACTGTGATGGTGGGTCTTCACTGCAACATGGTAAATCATGTAATGTAGGAATCATTATTCTTTCCTGTAATGCATTATGCTGAGGGGCTGGGGGAGGTGCATAAAAGATGAAGCCAAGTCAAAGCCATGCTCAATGACATCTTCTTTGACAGCCATTCAGGTTTGTAGGTAGACCAGATAGAGGCACTCAAAGTGCTGCAATATTCAGATGTCTGGATTTCCAGACAACCACAGACAAAAACCCAGGCTGGGAGTGGCCAAGACAATCTCTTTGCCTCCGGAACCTACTAAATCATATAAAGGAGTAACTAACTAGAGGATCTGTCTGCCGTTAAGTTCGTATATTACTGGTGAGAAGGGTTTCCTTTCCATAGATAACCAGGGTCTATACCATTGTAAACAAATACAATAATAATCTGCACTTATTCACATTCCTTCATAGGGATCTCAAAAGCATACTCCTTGCGTCCATTCTCCTCTCTCCTCATCTCAAAACCCATTGGAGGAGAAGTTCAAAGGGGAGGAGACGAGGAAGGAAATGGCTGAAAGAAACATGGTGGAAACTCCTTCTAGCTCAATGCTTTTACATTTGTTGGGGAGTTGTGTACGAGTGCACACTTCAGGATAAAGGACACAGTATTGGGCCGCACAGAAAAGACTCCAGATGACACAGTGAAGCATTCTGAGAACTCGGTGACCTCTTGAACCATGTGACACTACTGCCCTGTCTCCAGTAGAAAGAACACTCCCTGTTTGATATGGCTGGCATTTCTAAAAGGTCACCTCCTGAATGCCAACGCTAGCCCTTTACCTAGCAAGAGAGACAGGGACAGAGTATGGCCAACGCTAGCCCTTTACCTAGCAAGAGAGACAGGGACAGAGTATGGCCAACGCTAGCCCTTTACCTAGCAAGAGAGACAGTGACAGAGTATGGCCAACGCTAGCCCTTTACCTAGCAAGAGAGACAGGGACAGAGTATGGCCAACGCTAGCCCTTTACCTAGCAAGAGAGACAGGGACAGAGTATGGCCAACGCTAGCCCTTTACCTAGCAAGAGAGACAGGAGTATGGCCAACGCTAGCCCTTAACTCAGCCCGACAGACAGTCCCTGAGTATGGCCAATGCTAGCCTTTAACTCAGCCAGACAGACAGTCCCTGAGTATGGCCAACGCTAGCCCTTAACTCATCCAGCCAGACAGTCAGAGAGTATGGCCATCACTAGCCTTTAACTCAGCCAGACAGACAGTCACAGAGTTTGGCCAATGCTAGCCCTTAACTCAGCCAGACAGACAATCACAGAGTATGTCCAACGCTAGCCCTTAACTCATCCAGCCACAGTCAGAGAGTATGGCCATCACTAGCCCTTAACTCAGCCAGACAGACAATCACAGAGTATGGTCAATGCTAGCCCTTAACTCAGCCAGATAGACAGTCTCAGAGTATGCCATTAGGAAGTTTGTGTACCATAAGAGAGCCATTAAAGAAACAGAATAGCGCTCATGAGTGTTGGGCCAGTAACCGAAAGGTCGCTGGTCTGAATCTCCGAGCCGACTAGGTGAAAAAATCTGTCGATGTGCCCTTGAGCAAGGCACTTAACCCTAATTGCTCCTGTAAATCACCCATGGATAAGAGCATCGACTAAATTACTAAATTGTAAATATTGTAAGGATTAATCTCTTTTTCTGATACACATTCATACTTAGATAACCGTCCAGCATACTGCATACTGCATACTGCATACTGCATACTGCATACTGCACAAAGGAATTGGATGTGTTTACGCTACTTGGTGCACTTTCTGGTATCTTACTGCCATCCTAGGATTCTCACAATAGCACAGCACATGGAGCTGATGAGCTCAGTTCAGATAACAGTGCCAGTAGATACATGCTATATGAGTTTGTAGGGTGTGTAGACTGTCAATATGTATGTGTATGTATCTATGTGTGTATGCATGTGAGTGTGTGTATATGTATGCACTGACCTGGGCCCAGCTTGGCCACCGCGCACAGCAGGTCATAGTTGATAACAGGCGTTGCGTCTTCGCTCTGGCTCCAGCCCACGGGTGGCGAGGCAGGGGGAGAGATGAGGAACTGTTTGACGGGAGCAGGAGGAGCCAGGTACGACTTGTCTATATCCTCCCCAGAATTCTGAATCTATATGAAGTGGAGAGGAGAGTGGGACATGTCAGAATGGATGTCAGTGATAAAATCTGGGTCATGTTCATTTGGAATGGAAAATGTTGAAAACGTTTAGCAACTGAAAATGAAACAAGTCTAGGTAGTCCCTGCCTGTTTTTTTTTTAACTGTCTCTATTCCCAATCGACCTCTAACTCTTACCCCTATAGACTCTTACCCCTATAGACTCTTACCCCTATAGACTCTTATCCCTATAGACTCTTACCACTATAGACTCTTACCCCTATAGACTCTTACCCCTATAGACTCTTACCCCTATAGACTCTTACCACTATAGACTCTTATCCCTATAGACTCTTACCCCTATAGACTCTTACCCCTATAGACTCTTACCACTATAGACTCTTACCCCTATAGACTCTTACCCCTATAGACTCTTACCCCTATAGACTCTTACCACTATAGACTCTTATCCCTATAGACTCTTACCCCTATAGACTCTTACCCCTATAGACTCTTACCCCTATAGACTCTTATCCCTATAGACTCTTACCCCTATAGACTCTTACCACTATAGACTCTTATCCCTATAGACTCTTACCCCTATAGACTCTTACCCCTATAGACTCTTACCCCTATAGACTCTTATCCCTATAGACTCTTACCACTATAGACTCTTACCCCTATAGACTCTTACCCCTATAGACTCTTACCCCTATAGACTCTTACCCCTATAGACTCTTACCCCTATAGACTCTTACCCCTATAGACTCTTACCCCTATAGACTCTTACCCCTATAGACTCTTACCCCTATAGACTCTTACCACTATAGACTCTTACCCCTATAGACTCTTACCCCTATAGACTCTTACCCCTATAGACTCTTACCACTATAGGCTATTCATGTAGATCTGAGAGGACTGGATCAGTATAATATATAAATGATCTTCCTGTTGGCTCCCTGGACTGAACACAATGTACTGGATTATATCTAATATAAGACACACACACCTTGGCTCGTCCCTTATGGAACCCACACCTCAGAACACACACTCAGAACAAACACATGCTGAGTACACACACAGACGGGCATGCATAAATACACAGAACACACACACACACACACACACACACACACAACTACATTCTCAATGGGGAGAGTACAGTAGAGAAATACCACTACATTCTCAATGGGGAGAGTACAGTAGAGAAATATCAATACATTCTGAATGGGGAGAGTACAATAGAGAAATACCACTACATTCTCAATGGGGAGAGTACAGTAGAGAAATACCACTACATTCTCAATGGGGAGAGTACAGTAGAGAAATACCACTACATTCTCAATGGGGAGAGTACAGTAGAGAAATACCACTACATTCTCAATGGGGAGAGTACAGTAGAGAAATACCACTACATTCTCAATGGGGAGAGTACAGTAGAGAAATACCACTACATTCTCAATGGGGAGAGTACAGTAGAGAAATACCACTACATTCTCAATGGGGAGAGTACAGTAGAGACATACCACTACATTCTCAATGGGGAGAGTACAGTAGAGAAATACCACTATATTCTCAATGGGGAGAGTACAATAGAGAAATACCACTACATTCTCAATGGGGAGAGTACAGTAGAGACATACCACTACATTCTCAATGGGGAGAGTACAGTAGAGAAATACCACTACATTCTCAATGGGGAGAGTACAGTAGAGAAATACCACTACATTCTCAATGGGGAGAGTACAGTAGAGAAATACCACTACATTCTCAATGGGGAGAGTACAGTAGAGAAATACCACTACATTCTCAATGGGGAGAGTACAGTAGAGAAATACCACTACATTCTCATTGGGGAGAGTACAGTAGAGAAATACCACTACATTCTCAATGGGGAGAGTACAGTAGAGAAATACCACTACATTCTCAATGGGGAGAGTACAGTAGAGAAATACCACTACATTCTCAATGGGGAGAGTACAGTAGAGAAATACCACTACATTCTCAATGGGGAGAGTACAGTAGAGAAATACCACTACATTCTCATTGGGGAGAGTACAGTAGAGAAATACCACTACATTCTCAATGGGGAGAGTACAGTAGAGAAATACCACTACATTCTCAATGGGGAGAGTACAGTAGAGAAATACCACTACATTCTCAATGGGGAGAGTACAGTAGAGAAATACCACTATATTCTCATTGGGGAGAGTACAGTAGAGAAATACCACTATATTCTCATTGGGGAGAGTACAGTAGAGAAATACCACTATATTCTCATTGGGGAGAGTACAGTAGAGAAATACCACTATATTCTCAATGGGGAGAGTACAGTAGAGAAATACCACTACATTCTCAATGGGGAGAGTACAGTAGAGAAATACCACTACATTCTCAATGGGGAGAGTACAGTAGAGAAATACCACTACATTCTCAATGGGGAGAGTACAATAGAGAAATACCACTACATTCTCAATGGGGAGAGTACAGTAGAGAAATACCACTACATTCTCAATGGGGAGAGTACAGTAGAGAAATACCACTACATTCTCAATGGGGAGAGTACAGTAGAGACATACCACTACATTCTCAATGGGGAGAGTACAGTAGAGAAATACCACTACATTCTCAATGGGGAGAGTACAGTAGAGAAATACCACTACATTCTCATTGGGGAGAGTACAATAGAGAAATACCACTACATTCTCAATGGGGAGAGTACAGTAGAGAAATACCACTACATTCTCAATGGGGAGAGTACAGTAGAGAAATACCATTACATTCTGAATGGGGAGAGTACAGTAGAGAAATACCACTACATTCTTAATGGGGAGAGTACAGTAGAGAAATACCACTACATTCTCAATGGGGAGAGTACAGCAGAGAAATACCACTACATTCTTAATGGGGAGAGTACAGTAGAGAAATACCACTACATTCTCAATGGGGAGAGTACAGTAGAGAAATACCACTACATTCTCAATGGGGAGAGTACTGTAGAGAAATACCACTACATTCTCAATGGGGAGAGTACAGTAGAGAAATACCACTACATTATCAATGGGGAGAGTACAGTAGAGAAATACCACTATATTCTCAATGGGGAGAGTACAGTAGAGAAATACCACTACATTCTCAATGGGGAGAGTACAGTAGAGAAATACCACTACATTCTCAATGGGGAGAGTACAGTAGAGAAATACCGCTACATTCTCAATGGGGAGAGTACAGTAGAGAAATACCACTACATTCTCAATGGAGAGAGTACAGTAGAGAAATACCACTACATTCTGAATGGGGAGAGTACAGTAGAGAAATACCACTATATTCTCAATGGGGAGAGTACAGTAGAGAAATACCACTACATTCTCAATGGGGAGAGTACAGTAGAGAAATACCACTACATTCTCAATGGGGAGAGTACAGTAGAGAAATACCGCTACATTCTCAATGGGGAGAGTACAGTAGAGAAATACCACTACATTCTCAATGGAGAGAGTACAGTAGAGAAATACCACTACATTCTGAATGGGGAGAGTACAGTAGAGAAATACCACTATATTCTCAATGGGGAGAGTACAGTAGAGACATACCACTACCTTCTCAATGGGGAGAGTACAGTAGAGAAATACCACTATATTCTCAATGGGGAGAGTACAGTAGAGAAATACCACTACCTTCTCAATGGGGAGAGTACAGTAGAGAAATACCACTATATTCTCAATGGGGAGAGTACAGTAGAGACATACCACTACCTTCTCAATGGGGAGAGTACAGTAGAGAAATACCACTACATTCTCAATGGGGAGAGTACAGTAGAGAAATACCACTACCTTCTCAATGGGGAGAGTACAGTAGAGAAATACCACTACATTCTCAATGGGGAGAGTACAGTAGAGAAATACCACTACATTCTCAATGGGGAGAGTACAGTAGAGACATACCACTACATTCTCAATGGGGAGAGTACAGTAGAGAAATACCACTACATTCTGAATGGGGAGAGTACAGTAGAGAAATACCACTACATTCTCAATGGGGAGAGTACAGTAGAGAAATACCACTATATTCTCAATGGGGAGAGTACTGCAGAGAAATACCGCTACATTCTCATTGGGGAGAGTACAGTAGAGAAATACCACTACATTCTCAATGGGGAGAGTACAGTAGAGAAATACCACTACATTCTGAATGGGGAGAGTACAGTAGAGAAATACCACTACATTCTCAATGGGGAGAGTACAGTAGAGACATACCACTACATTCTCATTGGGGAGAGTACAATAGAGAAATACCACTACATTCTCAATGGGGAGAGTACAGTAGAGAAATACCACTACATTCTCAATGGGGAGAGTACAGTAGAGAAATACCACTACATTCTCAATGGGGAGAGTACAGTAGAGAAATACCACTACATTCTCAATGGGGAGAGTACAGTAGAGAAATACCACTACATTCTGAATGGGGAGAGTACAGTAGAGAAATAAAGAAAGGATAAAAGTCTGCACACAAATAGGCTCCTCCCGAGTGCTTTGATTCAACCTGCGCCACAAGTGCCTTCAGAAAGTTTTCAAACCCTTGACTTATTCCACATTTTGTTGTGTTACAGCCTGAATTCAAAACAGATTCACCCATCTACACACAATACTCCATAATGACATAGTGAAAACATTTTGAAATAAATTTTCGCAAATGTATTGAAAATTAAATACAGAACTATCTAATTGACATAAGTAGTCACACCCCTGAGTCAATACTTTTGTAGAAGCACCTTTGGCAGCAATTACAGCTGTGAGTCTTTCTGGGTTAGTCTCCAAGAGCTTTGCACACCTGGATTGTTCATCATTTCCATATTATTATTTTCAAAATTCTTCAATCTCTGTCAAATTGATTGTTGGTCATTGCTAGACAATTATTTTCAGGTCTTGTCATAGATTTTCAAGTCGATTTATTAAGTCAAAACTGTAACTCGGCCAGTCAGGAACATTCACTGTCTTCTTGGTAAGCAACTCCAGCATAGATTTGGCCTTGTCTTTAAGGTTATTGTCCTGCTGAAAGGTGAATTCATTCTTCTAGAATGTTGCCTGTGCTTAGCTCCATTCCATTTATTTTTTTATCCTGAAAAACTCCCCAGTCGATTACAAGGATTTCCATAACATGATGCAACCACCACTATGCTTGAAAAGATGGAGAATGGTACTCAGTAACGTGTTGTATTGGATTTGCCCCAAACATACACTACATGACCAAAAGTATGTGGACACCTGCTCCTCGAACATCTCATTCCGAAAATATGGGCTTTAATATGGAGTTGGTCCCCCCTTTCCTGCTAAAACAGCCTACACTCTTCTGGGAAGGCTTTCCACTAGATTTTGGAACATTGCTGTGGGGACTTGCTTCCATTCAGCCACAAGAGCATTAGTGAGGTCGGGCACTGATGTTGGGCGATTAGGCCTGGCTCGCAGTCGGCGTTCCAATCATCCCAAAGGTGTTCGATGGGGTTGAGGTCAGGGCTCTGTGCAGGCCAGTCAAGTTCTTCCACACCAAGCTTGACAAACAATTTCTCTATGGACCTTGCTTTGTGCACGGGGCATTGTCATGCTGAAACAGGAAAGGGACTTCCCCAAAATGTTACTGAGCTCTTCAGTGAGGCCATTCTACTGCCAATGTTTGTCTATGGAGATTGCATGTATGTGTGCTCGATTTTATACACCTGTCATTAAGGGGTGTGGCTGAAATAGCTGAGTCCACTAATTTGAAGGGGTGTCCACATACTTGTGCATATATAGTGTAACACTCTATACAGGACAAAGGGTGAATTACTTTGCCACATTTTTTTGCAGGTTCACTTTAGTGAAGGATGCATGTTTGGGAATATTTTATTCTGTACAGGCTTCCTTCTTTTCAATCTGTCATTTTAGTTAGTATTGTGGAGTAACTACAATGTTGTTGATCCGTCCTCAGTTTTCTTCTATCACAGCCATTAAACTCTGTAACTGTTTTAAAGTCACCATTGGCCTCATGATGAAATCCCTGAGAAGTTTCCTTCCTCTCCGGCAACTGAGTTAGTAAGGATGCCTGTATCTTTGTAGTGACTTGGTGTATTGATACACAATCCAAAGTGTAATTAACAACTTCATCATGCTCAAAGTGATATTCAATGTCTGCTTTTTAAATACCAATAGCCGCCCTTCTTTGCGAGGCATTGGAAAACATCCCTGGTCTGTGTGTTTGAATCTGTGTTTGAAATTCATTGCTCGACTGAGGGACCTTACAGATAATTGAATGTGTGGAGTACAGAGATGAGGTAGTCTTTCAAAAAACATGTTGAGGCCAGTGTTGTTGGGGCCAGTCTTGTTGGGGCCAGTTTCACACCCTTGGAGAGTACAGTGCATGCCCTAGGATTCAGTATACTGCTCTGAGTTTAGCCTCTGTAATATCTGGGGCCGTGCTCATTATGCACCAAATGAAAGAAAACAGACTAACTGGAAGAAAACACTCTAAAAAGGCAGGTCTAACCTGGACTGTAATGACTCCCATATCTCCCAAAAGGCCCCAGTTCCGGACCAAACCTTCCCCCAGGAAGAGCTCACTCACCTGGGCAAAGTAGAGCTTGAGCTGCTTGCCGTTGAACTCAGTCTCATGGAGCTCAATGCGAGCGCGGGCGGCCGCCTCCGGAGTGCTGAAACTGATGCGGACTCGCCTGAAGCTCTTGAACATCTGGAAGGACGTCTGTTCGTCATAGATCCTGAACAGGGCCTCGAACCTCTCCTGGGAGAGAAGGAAAGAAAGAGAGGATGGCCATTTTAGACTACAGATGACCCTGCACCCGTCCTGAAATGTCTCTGTTAAAGGAAAAATCCATTCAAAAAACAGCATTCTGTTGTATGTTACAAGATGTTGATTATGTAGTTCTACTGAATGCTGTAGTTTTAGCACCACTAACTTCCTGTTTACATAGGGCGGCAGGTGGTTAGAGTGTTGGGCTAGTAACCGAAAGGTTGCAAGTTCAAATCCCCGAGCTGACAAGGTAGTGGTGCTAAAACTGTCGTTCTGCCCCTGAACAGGCCCACTGTTCCTAGGCTGTCATTGAAAATAAAAAATTGTTCTTAACTGACTTGCCTAGTTAAATAAATAGCTATTAACTAAAACGCCAATTCATGTTTCTAGCTCTATCACAGGTTTGTGCTTGGAAATGTCTATGACATTGCATTGATGTTCCTTGTTCGATATGTTGGTATTTACTTATGATACAGTCCCAACATGTTTTGCATGTAATTTTGCATGTAATCCATTTTTCAAGAAACATGACTTTCTTTCTGTAGCATGCCACATCATGTTGGGCATTGTTTGTAAGGTAGCATAGCCCAAGGGCATTGCTACGTGTCTGGCCCACATTTCTGTTTCTCACAAAAGGGACAATAATGTATCTATTCTATTCATTCGTCAAAGGGAGCAGAAATACAGTGGGAGAGATGGGAGTAGCGGAAAAGTCAGGTGAATCATTCAGCCATTTGAAACAGGATATGATCCTGTCATTTGAGCAATAGGGGACATAGGGGTGTCCCATGTCATAGATCCTCTTCTTGTTACTCCCGTCTGTTGTGGTGGCACTCTAGGGGCATATGCTACGGTTAGTGGATTTTCAAGGAGCCATCAAGGAGACTATTCTTTCTCGCTCATCAAACCTGTTCCGGAGAGAGGGAAGACAAGTAGCCATGAAACTAGGCAACGTTTAAATGGCGCCGACTGCCTGCTGGTCGGCTTGGCTGTGCCATTTTGGGCTAGAGCAACTGTGATAGAATTTGGCTGAACAGAAAGGCTCTCAATCACATACATACTGTAGTTTTTACTAAAATGACACAATTGAATGAATGAAGCTTAATATACTATGACACAAAATAAGAATTAGTCCTCAAAATGAAACACAAATAATATTGGTATGTGTACTGTAGGCGTATGTGTCAGACTTTACTATTGGTACAAGATGATAACAAGATCATATCATGTAATTCACCTCGTTCCAATAGTATCGTCCTACACACAGAGCTTTAGGGTCTATTTACAGTGCATTTGGGAAGTATTCAGACCCTTTCACTTTTTCCACATTTTGTTACATTACAGCCTTGTTCTAAAATGGATTAAATAAAAAAAATCCTCATCAATCTACACACAATACCCCACAGTACCCCACACTCGGGCACACGAGTGGAGCAGCGGTCTAAGGCATGTGTTGTTGTGTAATCTGGTAATGTGTTGTTGTGTAATCTGGTGATGTTGTGTAACCTGCTTATGTTGTGTAATCTGGTGATGTTGTGTAATCTGGTGATGATGTGTAATCTGGTGATGTGTTGTTGTGTAATCTAGTAATGTGTTGTTGTGTAATCTGGTAATGTGTTGTTGTGTAATCTGGTGATGTGCTGTTGTGTAATCTGGTAATGTGTTGTTGTGTAATCTGGTGATGTGCTGTTGTGTAATCTGGTGATGTGTTGTTGTGTAATCTGGTGATGTGTTGTTGTGTAATCTGGTAATGTGTTGTTGTGTAATCTGGTGATGTGCTGTTGTGTAATCTGGTGATGTGCTGTTGTGTAATCTGGTGATGTGTTGTTGTGTAATCTGGTGATGTGTAATCTGGTGATGTTGTGTAATCTGGTGATGTGTTGTTGTGTAATCTGGTGATGTGTTGTTGTGTAATCTGGTAATGTGTTGTTGTGTAATCTGGTGATGTGCTGTTGTGTAATCTGGTGATGTGTTGTTGTGTAATCTGGTGATGTGTAATCTGGTGATGTTGTGTAATCTGGTGATGTGTTGTTGTGTAATCTGGTGATGTGTAATCTGGTGATGTGTTGTTGTGTAATCTGGTGATGTTGTGTAATCTGGTGATGTGTAATCTGGTGATGTGTTGTTTTGTAATCTGGTGATGTGTAATCTGGTGATGTTGTGTAATCTGGTGATGTGTTGTTGTGTAATCTGGTGATGTGTTGTTGTGCACAAGGAGAAGACAAGACAGGCTCACCTTTAAGATCAAGTGTGTAGGGTGTAGTGTGTAGTGCGTAGTGTGTAGTGCGTAGTCTGTAGTGCGTAGGGGGTAGTGGGAAGTGAGTAGTGCGTAGTCTGTAGTGTGTAGTGAGTAGTGCGTAGTCTGTAGTGTGTCATGTGTAGTACGTAGTGTGTAGTGCGTAGTATGTAGTCATAGTGTGTAGTGTGTAGTGCGTAGTGTGTAGTGCGTAGTGTGAAAAACAGGCAAAAGTGGTGGGTGCTTCACACACAGTAAGGTAAACATAGGTGTGTTTGGTCCGGGTCTCGGTGTTAGGTAAGCACGACAGGCCGGTGAAACAGTGTGATTAAAAAGTTGATGTCATAGTAAACAACAGGATGTTGAAGAACCTCAGTGCAGATGTACGGTATCCTCCGCTACAGTACAGTGAGTGATTTCATCCAGTCACAGTTACGCCATAATGACATAATGGTTACATCATGGTAACTTCAACTCATGCTATGACAGGCTTCAATTTAGCCTAGCCTAGTGGTTAGTGTTAGTGTTGGGCCAGAAACCAAAAGGTGGCTGGATCAAATCCACGAGCTGACATAGTAAAAATCTGTCATTCTAGCCCTGAGCAAGGCAGTTAACCCACTGTTCCCTGGGCGCCGAAGACGCGGATGTCGATTATGGAAGCACCCTGCATCTCTCTGATTCAAAGACACATTTCAGTTGAATGCATTCAGTTGTACAACCGACTAGGTTTCCCCCTTTCCCCAATGTTTCTGTCTGCTATGTTCCAGACAATCCTGCCTTCAAGACTACTTCAGAAATATGAATAAAATGACCAAAACATTGACCTGATTGGAATAAGTTATCTTTCTAAAACTTTAAAACCAATTTGTTGACATTATGTTAAAGTCTGTTGTATTGTGTTGCATTGTATTGTATTGTAGAGTCCTCTTAAGCTCTACATGCCCTAATCTAATCAGGAATGGACCTGAAACATGCCCTACTCTAATCAGGAATGGACCTGAAACATGCCCTAATCTAATCAGGAATGGACCTGAAACATGCCCTACTCTAATCAGGAATGGACCTGAAACATGCCCTACTCTAATCAGGAATGGACCTGAAACATGCCCTAATCTAATCAGGAATGGACCTGAAACATGCCCTAATCTAATCAGTAATGGACCTGAAACATGCCCTAATCTAATCAGGAATGG
Organism: Oncorhynchus clarkii lewisi; assembly: GCF_045791955.1. NCBI lineage: Eukaryota > Metazoa > Chordata > Actinopteri > Salmoniformes > Salmonidae > Oncorhynchus > Oncorhynchus clarkii. The sequence continues at coordinate 56,269,031 of NC_092165.1, read as the reverse complement.
ACCTGAAACATGCCCTACTCTAATCAGGAATGGACCTGAAACATGCCCTAATCTAATCAGGAATGGACCTGAAACATGCCCTACTCTAATCAGGAATGGACCTGAAACATGCCCTACTCTAATCAGGAATGGACCTGAAACATGCCCTAATCTAATCAGGAATGGACCTGAAACATGCCCTAATCTAATCAGGAATGGACCTAGGCTGCATGCCATCAAACTCCCAGTGATAAACTTGTACTTTGAAATACCCCACACTCATTTACATTTTTTCAATTGCTAACATACATTGTCAAAACTCTTCACACGGTCAGCGAAACAGAAGTGTATGTGGACCAAACTGTGAAACATGTTTCATTGTTTTCACACAAAATGCATTCAATGACCACATTCTCCAAAATCCATGAACTCTTTTCTCATTCCTACTCCACCACCTGCTAAAATATATATTTGCACAACGTTTTCAAATGCTAACACACTGTTTCCAAAACTGTTAACACATTCAAAACAGAATGATGACAAATGTCGTGCATTTTTGCAGGAACCAGATTGAAACATATCGAACATCTCAGCAGAATATTTAATCATTCCAAACACAGCTGATTGTAATTTCATCTGAAAGCCGACCCAAGTGTCCTGTTTTTAGTCTCGTTACCAAAGAGACAAAAGAGGACGGCTTCAGGATGATTTAGTTTAGAAACATGGGATCAAGGAAGACAGGTTGGTGGGGGAAGAAGAGTGTCAGGGAGCGAGAGGGAGAATGTGGGGAGGACAAAGGAGATGAAGACCAAGAGCGGTGGTCTCTGATGAGATAAGGGCCACAATTATCGACCCTGTTGTAAACCATGCTCTCTCTTTGAGAGAGACCGGTTTAAGGGTGCAACCAAATCTGCAGCGTTCAACAGTTGCATCAATAGCACACATTTTCTAGCAAAACAACAGGTGAGATGTGCATCCGTCAGTGATAATTGATAAGTGATAATACATATCACAGTACAATAACAGTATGTTCACATTTTTACATGTACTGACATTTTGAAATATATTGATTGTTTTGTGTTTTTCAGTAGGACCCAAAGGTTGCCTCCCAGGGAGAGGCAGAATATTATCAGACGCGCAGGAAATTGCCATTGTTGACATGCACAACAATGCACTAAAACTGCAGGAAATTCGGGACAGAGTGCTGGCAGACGATATCACTTTTGGGAATGTGAATACGGTCAGCACAACGACAATTGCCAGAGTCCCAGAGAAACATTAAATAAGGACGAAGCAGTTGTAAACTGTACCCTTTCAGAGAAACGGTGAACGTGTGAAAGAACTCCGGTATCAATATGTCCAGGTTCAATAACCAAACAGGGTACATACACCGCTATGCATAATGTAAAGTAGTGTAAAACTGTGGATTTACTGTATTTTAGAAAGTAATGGAGATTCAAACTGGGGAAAAAACGCCACAGGGGAAGAAATGTGATTGGACAGAGAGCAACCGTGGATGTCCCAGGCCAGAGAGGGACTAATATCACAATGTGTGCAGCACTGTCCAATGATGGTTTGCTGTTACACAAACCACTCATTGGCCCCTACAATACAGAGAGGATCATTTATTTTCTGGATGACCTGCATAATCGACTTGTGCCAGTGGAGGAGAGGGGCAAGAAACTCCCCTACCTTCGTTGTTGTGTGGGATCATGTGGCATTCCACCACTCTGCTGCAGTCAGACTGGGTTGCTGCACATCCCAGGATGTCAGTACTATTCCTGCCTCCATACTCCCCCTTCCTAAACCCCATAGAGGAGTTTTTCTCTGCATGGAGGTGGAAGGTTTATGGCCACAAGCCTGAAAAATAAAATTCTCCCTTTTCTTATTTTTTTGTCACAGTATGGCACCATAACATCCACAGACCTTGTCATACAGGCATGGTAGCCTAGGGGTTAGAGCTTTGACCAGATGTCCTTACTGGATGTCATGAATGCAGGGTGTGGAGAAACTTCTCCTGAAGACTGACAGGGTGTGGAGACACTTCTCCTGAAGACTGACAGGGTGTGGAGACACTTCTCCTGAAGACTGGCAGGGTGTGGAGACACTTCTCCTGAAGACTGGCAGGGTGTGGAGACACTTCTCCTGAAGACTGGCAGGGTGTGGAGACACTTCTCCTGAAGACTGACAGGGTGTGGAGACACTTCTCCTGAAGACTGACAGGGTGCGGAGACACTTCTCCTGAAGAATGACAGGGTGCGGAGACACTTCTCCTGAAGCCTGGCAGGGTGTGGAGACACTTCTCCTGAAGACTGGCAGGGTGTGGAGACACTTCTCCTGAAGACTGGCAGGGTGTGGAGACACTTCTCCTGAAGACTGGCAGGGTGTGGAGACACTTCTCCTGAAGACTGACAGAGATGGATTAGACATTCCAGAAGATCTTTCCCAAGATGCATCGCCAGAGAAGACATATGATGTAATGTTGATGAGAACTTGTGGCCAAATGTGGGAGAGAGGGAGAACTAGAACCCTCACAGTAGTGTACAGTATGAGTGATTATACTATACATGTTGATGAGAACTAGAACCCTCATAGTACGCAAGTATAACACCATGGGACCATGCAGCCATCATACCGCTCAGGAAGGAGACGCGTTCTGTCTCCTAGAGATGAACGTACATTGGTGCGAAAAGTGCAAGTCAATCCCAGAACAACAGCAAAGGACCTTGTGAAGATGCTGGAGGAAACAGGTACAAAAGTATCTATATCCACAGTAAAACAAGTCCTATATCGACATAACCTGAAAGGCCGCTCAGCAAGGAAGAAGCCAAAACCACCATAAAAAAAAGACAGACTACGGTTTGCAACTACACATGGGGAATTTAAAAAAAACCTTTTGGGAGAAATGTCACCTGGTCTGATGAAACAAAAATACAACTGTTTGGACATAATGACCATTGTTATGTTTGGAGGAAAAAGGGGGAAGGCTTGCAAGCTGAAGAACACCATCCCAACCATGAAGCATGGTGGTGGCAGCATCACGTTGTGGGGGTGCTTTGCTGCAGGAGGGCTGGTGCACTTCACAAAATAGATGGCATCATGAGGCAGGAAAATTACGTGGATATATTGAAGCAACATCTCAAGACATCAGTCAGAAAGTTAAAGCTTGGTCGCAAATGGGTCTTCCAAATGGACAATGACCCCAAGCAGAGTTCCAAAGTTGTGGCAAAATGGCTTAAAGACAACAAAGTCAAGGTATTGGAGTGGCCATCACAAAGCCCTGACCTCAATCCCGTAGAAAATGTTTGGGTAGAACTGAAAAAAGTGTGTGTCAGCAAGGAGGCCAACAAACCTGACTCAGGGCTTTGTCATGGCCACTCCAATACCTTGACTTTGCCAGCTCTGTCAGGAGGAATGGTCCAAAATTCACCCAACTTATTGTGGGAAGCTTGTGGAAGGCTACCTGAAACATTTGACTCAAGTTAAACAATTTAAAGGCAATACTACCAAATACTTATTGAGTGTATGTAAACCTCTGACCCACTGGGAATGTGAAGAAAGAAATAAACCTGAAATAAATAATTCCCTCTACTATCATTCTGACATTTCACATTCTTAAAATAAAGTGGTGATCCTAACTGACCTAAGACAGGGAATGTTTAAATGTATTTGGCTAAGGTGTGTGTAAACTTCCGACTTCAGCTGTAGTATGCCAATATTTCCAGCCCCATTTGAATTGTATTCTATAGGATTCTATAGGATTAACGCTATACCCTGATTTCTATCTCTGTGGAACGGAGCGAGTCCCCAGGGGCATTACATCTCATCCGTCGATACCGTTCCCACTCCCATATCGATCCCACAGCAATAACACAACCACTGTCAGACTGCCTCAGTTGCAGTTATGTAGACTCACAGTCATTTTGACATGAGTTGTTTAACTGTTTGGACAGGTTTTTTTTGTTGTTGCAGTGAATACTAAGGCTTATTGTGGCTAGGATATCTAACGTGTGTTTTAGTTTTATCTGCATTAGCATAAGCCTCTATGAGGGAGGTAAATGTGAGTTGTTTTGCAAGTTTCTAGCGCTGAAGGCTAGGCTAAAGTTTAAGTGCGTGTGTTTTTTGTTATTGGTTTGGTATTGTCTTTAGCATTAGCACGTGAGGAATAACTACCCAATCTGAGGTTAATGCTCATAATAGCGTCTGGTGAAGTTGTCCAGACTAGTCTGTGGTCAGTAGTTCCCATCGTTGCCAACCTCAGACCTCACTCAGTCTGTCTGTGGTGAAGGTGACGGTCACTCTCCCAACGGGCAGAATCAGAAAGTAAACTAGATGTTAGCCTGAGCGCTAACACTCGCCTCTGTGCTCTGCAATCCTACCAGTTAGTATGGGGGTGAACGCATTGTGCTATCTTGTTTCCACACCAAACAAACACTCCTATCGTTCATTATGAGATGCATCCGTTTCTTTTACAGCCTCGATATTATAATCTAGACTCATTCAAAGCTACCCTTTCCTACCAAGTACCACCCTTTCCTACAATTGGACACACGTTTGGTTCAAGGCTAATTTGAGAATAGGGACAAAGGCAAAGGCAAACAGTAGATGGCTGATATTGTCAATGTAAATATTGTAAAATGTTGCAGTTTGTTCACTATTGCATGGTAGGTGAGGTTAGTGATATATCCTATTAACTAAATCCCTGTTAACAAAAGCCCTGTTAACTAAAGTACTGTTAACTAAAGCCCTGCTAACTAAAGCCCTGCCTTGATGGGTTTGTCCTAAACAAACCCCTGTTAACTATATTTTACATTGACATTTTAGTCATTTAGCAGATGCTCTCATCCAGAGTGACATTGTTGTTTTTTTTTCATACTGGTCCCCCATGGGAGTCGAACCCACTACCCTGGCGCTGCAAGTGCCCTATCTAAAGCCCTGCCTTGATGGGTTTGTCCTAACTAAAGCCCTGTTAACTATATTTTACATTGACATTTTAGTCATTTAGCAGATGCTCTCATCCAGAGAGACATTGTTTTTTCATTTTTTCATACTGGTCCCCCATGGGAATCGAACCCACTACCCTGGCGCTGCAAGTGCCCTATCTAAAGCCCTGCCTTGATGGGTTTGTCCTTCACTAAAGCAAATGTATGTTTTCCAAATGCCTGCTTTGAAATAATCACAGTTTAGTTATTTTTCGTTTTCTTATGACAGTTTTTCCGCTTGTTCTCATGTTGTATTTTTGGTGTTCTGTGATGTGTGCACCTCCCCATTTACACCAGAGATCTGTATATAATGAAGAGATGCACACCTCTGCCCTAACAATGGGTGTTGTTCCTAAAGGCGGGAAGGCCTTTGTCCTTAACTAAAGCCCTGCCTCAATGGGTTTGACCTTAACTAAAGCCCTGTTAACTAAAGCCCTGCCTCGGTGGGTTGACCTTAACTAAAGCCCTGTTAACTAAAGCTCTGCCTTCATGGGAGCACTGATTACCCGCTGACTAGACGGATATGAGTTTTTGGCTAGTCAACCAGGGTTGGATCAGGGTCGTACCAATGTTATGCTGAAATCACCACTATCAGTACATTTCCACTGATGCTTATGTCATCAGAAAACATTTAGTCACCATTATGTTATTCACTTAACTCTTTGGACTTTGCAAATATGAAATGTCTGAGGTTTCATCCAGATGACTACCTAGTGTTGTTTTTTTCTACATTCAAGCAGAAGGGAAAACAGCCCTGTTACAGTGATTAGCACTTTGCAATAACAGGGAGACGTTGTTTCTGCTTATAGAAGTACAGCCCAACTGTTGTTGTATGACCCTGGTTTGAGTGCATCAGCAGAGTGTGTGTGTGTGTGTGTGTGTGTGTGTGTGTGTGTGTGTGTGTGTGTGTGTGTGTGTGTGTGTGTGTGTGTGTGTGTGTGTTTTTAAGTATGGGCCCGCAGCCCTGCTAATCGTCACTGAGCCCGATGCTAAACTAAGCAAACGTCATGCTACGTTTACTTAACACAACAGACAGATACATTTGCGTGTGTGTTGCTGTCGGTTTGTGTGTGTGAGAGACGTGCGTGTGTGGTGTGTGTTCCTCTCATCCACACTGTAACACCACAGAGACAGCTCATTGTAATTCGATCTCTAACTCATCCCTTGTGTCGCTCCTAGACCAAAGTAGCCGAACAACAAACAGTACCTTCGCAATATATTCACAAACCATCGATGTCTTTAGCTTGATCAACTGTTTTTCGGTTGATTTCCTTTCGGGAATAATCACTTCCTGTCTTGCTATCTGTGTTGTCTTGATGTTGTTATGTCCATGACAGCTTTTCCATTACCACCAGGAAAATGACCACCACATTACCCACAGGGCAATCTGCTGAAAGATGACCACTGCCTCAGGGGATTGTGTCACTCATCTCTGTCTCTCTCTCTCTCTTGGCTCCTTTTGACCAGCTCATTGGCCAGTCCAAATCACCTGGAGTTGTACATAAAGGTGGCATTGAGATGGGTAGACTTTGGCTACTTTCCAATGTACTTAGAATGGATGCCCAGTGGGTTGCCTCATACTAAGTGCTATATTTTAGTATAGCTATTGGCTATTGGAACAGAGCCTTTTGTCTGTTTCAGGCTTGGCCAAAGAGACAAAAAATTTGACCAGATGGGTTTTTTCTTGACACTCAGCATTAAGGAGAGAGATTGGGGGTAAGGAACTATGATATAAACTCAGCAAAAAAAGAAACAGCCCTTTCTCAGGACCCTGTCTTTCAAAGATAATTCGTAAAAATCCAAATAACCACAGATATTCATCATAAAGGGTTAAAGCACTGTTTCCCATTCTTGTTCAATGAACCATAAACAATTAATGAACATGCACCTGTGGAACGGTCGTTAAGACACTACCAGCTTACAGATGGGGCGGCAGGGTAGCCTAGTGGTTAGAGCGTTGGACTAGTAACCGGAAGGTTGCAAGTTCAAATCCCTGAGCTGACAAGGTACAAATCTGTCGTTCTGCCCCTGTTAACCCACTGTTCCTAGGCCGTCATTGAAAATAAGAATTTGTTCTTAACTGACTTGCCTAGTTAAATAAAGATAAAAAATAAATTAAGGTCACAGTTATGAAATCTTAGGACACTAAAGAGGCCTTTCTACTGATTCTGAAAAACACCAAAAGAAAGATGTCCAGGGTCCCTGCTCATCTGTGTGAATGTGCCTTAGGCATGCTGCAAGGAGGCATGAGGACGGCAGATGTGGCCAGGGCAATAACGAGACAGGACGGACAGTTGATCGTCCTTCGCGTTTATCGTTGAAGTAATGAGCGTTGCACTGAGGCCTGTACTCTGGAGCGGGATCGATTTGGAGGTGGAGGGTCCATCGTGGTCTGGGGCGGTGTGTCACAGCATCATCGGACTGAGTTTGTTGTCATTGCAGACAATCTCAATGCTGTGCGTTACAGGGAAGACATCCTCTTCCCTCATGTGGTACCCTTCCTGCAGGCTCATGACAATGCCACCAGCCATACTGCTCGTTCTGTGCGTGATTTCCTGTAAGACAGGAATGTCAGTGTTCTGCCATGGCCAGTGAAGAGCCCGGATCTCAATCTCATTGAGCACGTCTGGGACCTGTTGGATCGGAGGGTGAGGGCTAGGGCCATTCCCCCCAGAAATGTCCGGGAACTTGCAGGTGCCTTGGTGGAAGAGTGGGGTAACATCCCACAGCAAGAACTGGCAAATCTGGTGCAGTCCATGAGGAGGAGATGCACTGCAATACTTAATGCAGCTGTTGGCCACACCAGATACTGACTGTAACTTTTGATTTTGACACATTATTCAATTTCTGTTAGTCACATGTCTTTGGAACTTGTTCAGTTTATGTCTTAGTTGTTGAATCTTGTTATGTTCCAACAAATATTTACACATGTTAAGTTTGCTGAAAATAAACGCAGTTGACAGTGAGAGGACGTTTCTTTTTTTGATGAGTTTACTAGCATCCTGTTGTCCAGGGTGGGTACTTGTACATCAAGCTGCCTCACGCTGCAGAAACAGGCTCCTGCTCCTATGAGACCTTCCGGCTCACACAAGCCAAGGCTATTTACCTACTGACTTATCTACAGTACATTCATATGATCAAACCAGACTTTGAACATTCATTATGTCCTGTTACTGCTTCAGTGACATAAAATGTCCCCCAGTTATTTTGCACAGACCTTCCCCCATGAAGTTAGATGAACAGGGCCCACAGGGGCCGACTGTGATGAAAAGCTTTAGAGAACACCTTGTTCTGTTTTCCTCGTGCTCATCCTCTGTCCACCAGGTCTTCATGCTTCTCCCTCAGTCCACCAGGTCTTCATGCTTCTCCCTCAGTCCACCAGGTCTTCATGCTTCTCCCTCTGTCCACCAGGTCTTCATGCTTCTCCCTCTGTCCACCAGGTCATCATGCGTCTACCTCAGTCCACCAGGTCTTCATGCTTCTCCCTCTGTCCACCAGGTCTTCATGCTTCTCCCTCTGTCCACCAGGTCTTCATGCTTCTCCCTCTGTCCACCAGGTCATCATGCGTCTCCCTCAGTCCACCAGGTCTTCATGCTTCTCCCTCAGAATTGAACCCTGTGGCACCCCCACAGAGACTGCCAGAGGTCCGGACAACTGGCCCTCTGATTTGACACACTGAACTCAGTTGGTGAACCAGGCGAGGCAGTCATTTGAGAACCCAAAGCTATTGAGTCTGCCGATAAGAATGCAGTGATTGACAGAGTCGAAAGCCTTGGCCATGTCGATGAAGACGGCTGCACAGTACTGTTTTTTAAATGATGGCGGTTATGATATAATTTAGGACTTTGAGTGTGGCTGAGATGCACCCATGACCAGCTTGGTAACCAGATTGCATAGTGGAGAAGGTACGGTGAGATTCAAAATGGTCGGGGATCTGTTTGTTAACTTGGCTTTCGAAGATTTTAGAAAGGGAGGGCAGGATGGATGTTGAAGTTTACATACACCTTAGCCAAATACATTTAAACTCAGTTTTTCACAATTCCTGACATTAAATTCTAGTAAAATTCCCTGTCTTCGTTCAGTTAGGATCACCACTTAAATTAAGAATGTGAAATGTCATAATAATAGTAGAGAGAATTATTTATTTCAGCTGTTATTTCTTTCATCACATTCCCAGTGGGTCGGAAGCTTACATACAGTGGGGCAAAAAAGTATTTAGTCAGCCACCAATTGTGCAAGTTCTCCCACTTAAAAAGATGAGAGAGGCCTGCAATGTTCATTCAATGTTCAATCACATTGTAGGATTTTTAATGAATTTATTTGCAAATTATGGTGGAAAATAAGTATTTGGTCACCTACAAACAAGCAAGATTTCTGGCTCTCACAGACCTGTAACTTCTTCTTTAAGAGGCTCCTCTGTCCTCCACTTGTTACCTGTATTAATGGCACCTGTTTGAACTTGTTATCAGTATAAAAGACACCTGTCCACAACCTCAAAATATCACACTCCAAACTCCACTATGGCCATGCCAAAGAGCTGTCAATGGACACCAGAAACAATATTGTAGACCTGCACCAGGCTGGGAAGACTGAATCTGCAATAGGTAAGCAGCTTGGTTTGAAGAAATCAACTGTGGGAGCAATTATTAGAAAATGGAAGACATAGAAGACCACTGATAATCTCCCTCGATCTGGGGCTCCACGCAAGATCTCACCCCGTGGGGTCAAAATGACTTTGTTGACTTTGTTGTCCTTAAGCCATTTTGCCACAACTTTAGAAGTATTCTTGGGGTCAAGGTCCATTTGGAAGACCCATTTGCGACCAAGCTTAATTTCCTGACGAGCATCTTGAGATGTCCTTCCTGCAGCAAAGCACCCCCACAACATGATGCTGCCAACCCCGTGCTTCACGGCTGGGATGGTGTTCTTCGGCGTGCAAGTCTCCCCCTTTTTCCTCCAAACATAACGATGGTCATTATGGCCAAACAGTTCTATTTTTGTTTCATTAGACCAGGTGACATTTCTCCAAAAAGTACAATTTTTGTCCCCCATGTGCAGTTGCCAACTGTAGTCTGGCTTCTTTATGGCGGTTTTGGAGCAGTGGTTTCTTCCTTGCTGAGCGGCCTTTCAGGTTATGACGATATAGGACTCGTTTTACTGTGGATATAGATACTTTTGTACCTGTTTCCTCCAGCATCTTCACAAGGTCCTTTGCTGTTGTCTGGGATTGACTTGCACTTTTCGCACCAAAGTACGTTCATCTCTAGGAGACAGAACGCGTCTCCTTCCTGAGCGGTATGACGGCTGCGTGGTCCCATGGTGTCTATACTTGCATACTATTGTTTGTACAGATGAAAATGGTACCTTCAGGCATTTGGAAATTGCTCCCAAGGATGAATAAGACTTGTGGAGGTCCACAATTTTTTTCTGAGGTACTGGCTGATTTGTTTTGATTTTCTCATGATATCAAGCAAAGAGGCACTGAGTTTGAAGGTAGGCATTGAAATACATCCACAGGTACACCTCCAATTGACTCGAATTATGTCAATTAGCCTATCAGAAACTTCTAAAGCTATGACATAATTTTCTGGAATTTTCCAAGCTGTTTAAAGGCACAGTCAATTTAGTGTATGTAAACCTCTGACCCACTGGAATTGTGATACAGTGAATTATCTGTCTGTAAACAACTGTTGGAAAAATTACTTGCGTCATGCACACAGTAGATGTCTTAACCGACTTGCCAAAACTATAGTTTGAAATTTGTGGAGTGGTTGAAAAACAAGTTTTAATGACTCAAACCTAAGTGTATGTGAACTTCTGACTTCAACTGTACATGTCAGTACATAAACACATGAAAAGATAAACAACGTCCTCGACTCCACCTTATATAAACTTAAAATCGGGTGCTGGATCCTCATATATAATCCAAAGAACAGAATTAGGACAGCCCTCCTGTAAATAAACTTAAACTGACATATTGTTTATGCCGCACAAACATTTTTGGGGTATGAGCCCTTCTTCAGAGTGAAAGGCGATGACAATCAATGTCAAAACAACAAGATCTCACAGGTTGGGCATCATTTTACATTCCCAGTCAGTATCAACCCAATCAAGAGATCCCAGCAGAGGGCGCTGTAGGGGAGACATGACCATCAAATAAAGATAGACACACAATTCCAATACATTATGATGTCCTTACCTAAATGTTCTGCCTATTTAGAACCTACTAATGCATTACCAAAGCTGGGGTCATTTGTGTAATATGTGCCAATGTCTATTAACCACTTCCTTGATCGACCTTGAAATGGGACTGTATGTGGACACCTACGTTTCTGAGGGAGGAGAGGGATTCCTTTGACGTGGTTGCAATAATGCATTCTGCTCAGTTTGTCTTACTCTATTAAGACAATTGTCCAATAATTCTTCTTTATACCCTCTTGTTTTGAATCACTCACATAAATCTTTTGCATGTACATCAAATGATAAATCAGAGTCACAAATACGCCTAATGCCAAGGAGTTGGCTATATGGTGTCATGATTTGCCCTCTTGGGTGAGGATCATAGGCGCCAGATTCCCCCTCCCCCCCTCTCTCTCCCACCACAGTTTTATGACGGTCGTAAATACCTACAACTCCCTCTCCCACTCTGCAGAAATGGAAGTTAAATATCCCTTTGTTACCACAGAGAGAGACTTTACAGTACAGTGACATCAAAAGGTTGAATAATGAAAGAATATTTCTGTAATCCAAACAGTTGGAATGGTCCGTGGGTACTTAAAGAACAATTATGTCAGATCAGTTGTTGTTTTGGGATCTCATTAAGGACGGTGTAACAACATAACTGTATCTCTGAATGTGTATACTTCCCAGTTGTCAGGTTTACATCCAAATGTTGTGGAATTTATAGGATTCAATTTGAAACTATTTGTGAGAAGATGACATGTGATGTTAGCCTTCTAAATGAGAATGGTTTTTCATATAAACGTACTACCCAGTCAGTGACCACACCCACGTGAGCACAGACATTATGTTGGCGTCATGGAACGCCCCCTTTTGCCAGAGTGCATAAAACCCATCCTAATGAAATTTACACTAGACAAAGCAGGCGGATGGTGTTGAACCGGATGTCACGAATGATTACAATCTACGGGACCAGAAAAACGTGGAGCGTGGCTGCACGTTGAAATGGTTGGAATTTAAATGAGACAGCATGAGCTGAAAGGTACGAAATGGTTAGAAACTCTGAAACCCTCTCTCTCGAAGAAGAAAAAGAAGACTACACAGTAACATTCAGTCTGAAGCTGTTTAAGTACTTTAGTCTAGTAAAACTCGACCGAGAACCACCGGGTGGTACTCTGACAGAACCATTCTGCAGCTACAAAGGACCTGGTGACCTCTGGTGGACAACTAGAGACTTACACAACCAGAGACTTTCTGTTGAATTACTCCCCGTAGATGGATCAAGTGTTTTCAACAGAGAGACAGCAAAGACATACACACATAAATAGGTACATTGCAATTCTTTCGAATGAGCGGCCATTTATTTGCAAAGTATTCACATTTCCATGAGCATAGTTATCAGCTGTATACACGATAGTGGAATTCCTTTGTCTCTTATTACTGGCCACCCATTCCAAAACTGACTGCAACTCTTTGTTAAGGGTTTCAGTGACTTCATTAGCTGTGGTTGCTGATGCATATATGGTTGAATCATCAGCATACATGGACACACATTCTTTGTTTAATGCCAGTGGCAGTTCATTGGTAAAATTAGAAAAGAGTAGAGCGCCTAGAGATCTGCCCTGCGGTACACCACACTTTACATGTTTGACATTAGAGAAGCTTCCATTAAAGAAAACCCTCTGAGTTCTATTAGATATATTATCAATTTCTATCAACCAATCATCAGTCATTTGTGTCAGTGCAGTACATGTTGAGTGCCCTTCTCTATAAGCATGTTGAAAGTCTTTTGTTAATTTGTTTACAGAGAAATACCATTGTATTTGGTCAAACACTATTTTTTCCAACAGTTTGCTTGGGTGGCAGAATGACTTTGGCTTCTCTCCAGGCCTGAGGACAAACACTTGCCTCTAGGCTCAGATTAAAGATATGACAGACAGGAGTGGCTATAGAGTCAGCTACCATCCTCAGTAGCTTTCCATCTAAGTTGTCAATGTCAGGAGGTTTTACAAAATTCTAACTTAAAATTATTTTCTTTCATTAATATTTTTTTTTATGCATGAGTATGATGGCTCACTGTTCCTTGTTGGCATTTCCTGCCTAAGTTTTCCCCCTTCGCCAATGAAGTAATCATTCAAATACATGGTAACAATTAAAGGTGATGACTTGGCCATCTGATTCGATGAATGATGGAGTTGAATGTCTTTCTGCCAATAATTTCATTTAAAGTACTCCAAATTGTTTTTCCATCATTCTTTATATCAAAAAGGCTTCATAATATAGTTTATTAATATTTATTTTTTATTTAGTCACATAATTTCTCAATTTGCAGTAAGTCAGCCAGTCAGAACAGGACTTATTAGCCACTCCTTTTGCCCCATCTCTTTCAACCATTTTTTAATTCCTCATCAATGCATGGAGCCTGAACAGCTCTAACAGTCAGTTTCTTAACAGTTTCTTTATCAATAATTGGAAGAAGCAATTTCATAAATTCATCAAGTCATCCATAAACACACTGTTTGATGCAACGTTGTTTTCACATAATTTCAAAGGAAATTACGTTGAACTAACATGGAATAGATGTCGAATTGACGTCCCCATCAATTAATAAAAAGCTTTGTCCCACATTCCATTTGCTTAGCTGAAGGTTTTTCCTTTAGACTTCACCTTATCATCTCACAACCCCGTCATCCTGGCTCCCGTAACCCGACACCCCGGCAATGATAGAAGCCAGAGTCATTCTTCTACGTCACACCAGCGGACATCGTTCTAACCTTTCTAACGTGACACCCGAGACCCAGAGCCTCTCTAAGGTTTTGGGGGAATGTGAGCCGACCGTGGCCCAGTTCGACATGTCCCCAGACTGGGAGAAGTAAAAACCTGAGCCCCATGCTCCCCGGCCTGGTCCACCTGCCAGGGCCAGATCTGGTTTCCCACCTGGACAGAACATAGTACAGCCGTCCGCATCGTCCGCCACTCTTCCCCCTCTCCTTAACCGGTCCGTCTGACACGCTGTTTGTCTAAATCTCTACTATAGCCATGTAAACATCTACACAGCTGTTTTGGAGTGGTTATATCATCGAGCAAGTGCTGCCCTTTGTGACGGCTTGCTGAGTGCAACCTTGCTTAAAGGTTATTTGCTGATTGTTTAAAATATGTATAGACTTTTATCACTGCAGGTTGTTTTGATATGATGACCTTGCAAGCCAAACAGCAATCCAAATGTTCCATGTTTTCAATCAAATGTCATTTCATAATCTCATAATCTCAAACATGACATTTTGACACATTTAATTTTTAGCTGATGTACTCTACTAGGGCTGGGCTGTATACCGTATTTTACTACCGGTATGGATGCACTGACCGGTTTGGGTTTTTACTTTACCTTCTATAACGGTACTTCACTTGGCGCGTGTAATGTCAGTTTTTTTTTAGTTTCTCCATTTTCTACTTGAGTCGTTTTTCTCCCTTCTGCTGCATGTCACGTTCCACACCAGGCCCTACCCCCTGTCACTCAAAGAGAGAGCTGTTGCTCGACCACGGAGTCACAAACACTTTCTTGCCGGTCACAATGCTGCACAGTCAGATAGATGCAGTACGATGTTGGTGACATGCTGTTTTCCACAAGTGTTCTATAATTACACTTATAGTTTGTGTATCCTACTGTCTGCAAACTACTGTCTCCTAGTTTGTCTTTTCTCAGCAAGTTGTGACTAAAATAAATATTGTTAGCCGCTAATGCTAATTGACAGTTATCTGGCAACCTAGCATGGTAAATGTACTAGTCAGAACAAGCGATCTAATGCTGGTGTAGGCCTAGATACGCATTTTGTTTGTGCAACTGTATCGTCTAAATCAGAAGCATGAAAGGGGCGGCAGGTAGCCTAGTGGTTAGAGCGTTGGGGAGGCAGGTAGCCTAGTGGTTAGAGCGTTGGGGAGGCAGGTAGCCTAGTGGTTAGAGCGTTGGGGAGGCAGGTAGCCTAGTGGTTAGAGCGTTGGGGAGGCAGGTAGCCTAGTGGTTAGAGCGTTGGGGAGGCAGGTAGCCTAGTGGTTAGAGCGTTGGGGAGGCAGGTAGCCTAGTGGTTAGAGCGTTGGGGAGGCAGGTAGCCTAGTGGTTAGAGCGTTGGGGAGGCAGGTAGCCTAGTGGTTAGAGCGTTGGGGAGGCAGGTAGCCTAGTGGTTAGAGCGTTGGGGAGGCAGGTAGCCTAGTGGTTAGAGCGTTGGGGAGGCAGGTAGCCTAGTGGTTAGAGCGTTGGGGAGGCAGGTAGCCTAGTGGTTAGAGCGTTGGGGAGGCAGGTAGCCTAGTGGTTAGAGCGTTGGGGAGGCAGGTAGCCTAGTGGTTAGAGCGTTGGGGAGGCAGGTAGCCTAGTGGTTAGAGCGTTGGGGAGGCAGGTAGCCTAGTGGTTAGAGCGTTGGGGAGGCAGGTAGCCTAGTGGTTAGAGCGTTGGGGAGGCAGGTAGCCTAGTGGTTAGAGCGTTGGGGAGGCAGGTAGCCTAGTGGTTAGAGCGTTGGGGAGGCAGGTAGCCTAGTGGTTAGAGCGTTGGGGAGGCAGGTAGCCTAGTGGTTAGAGCGTTGGGGAGGCAGGTAGCCTAGTGGTTAGAGCATTGGACTAGTAACTGAAAGGTTGCAAGATCGAATCCCCGAGCTGGCAAGGTAAAAATCTGTCATTCTGCCCCTGAACAAGGCAGTTAACCCACTGTTCCTAGGCCATCATCGAAAATAAGAATTTGTTCTTAACTGACATGCCTAGTTAAGTAAAATGAATATGTTAGCTAGCTACATGTGATGCGAGAGGTTGAACCAAAGCTTGTTGCCTGCCTTCCCGCCTTTGGGACAACAACTCCTATTGTTAGGGCGGAGAAATTAGCATCTTGTCATTATACACAGATCTCCAGCAGAGGAGGAAGGGGAGGACCATTCTCCTCAGTGAATTTCATAAAAATAGTGAAACATTAATAAAGTTACAATTTTTTAAATAAAACTACATTAAATATATTCACATCACCAAATAAATAATTAAATATAGTTGAATTGAACAATATAAAACAACCAGAATGAAATCACTTATAATGGATGTGATTGCAACCCTGGAGTCATGAACTACTCATAAAGCACATATAACTTTTATTATTAAAAACCATAAAAACACCACCCCAAATTTGAAAAATATCAGATGATATTTTGGCCATATCACCCAGCCCTATACTGTACCATTAGAATATGCTTGATAAATAGTCAAGAGACCAAAACACAGATCTCAGCAAAAACATAGACCATACAGAAGTCGAAGTGAGCTGGCCAGGCATCAAAACAGGTGTGACTCCTCAAAGCTCTACGCTGAGTTTCCAGGACGACAGTCAGAGGTGACACAGACAACTGCCATTGTTATGATGGTAGGCTTGGGAACAGACCAGCAGGCCTCAACTGCTGATGGAAAGAAAGTAGGGTTCTACAGTCCTGGGATTTAGTTTGGATGGATGGAGGTTTGCTGACACAACATTATCAGAGACGGAATTAACAACAACTAACTTATTCCATCTTGCTGAGTCACTGAGAGAGAGAGTGAGAGAGTGTGTGTGTGTGTGTGTGTGTGTGTGTGTGTGTGTGTGTGTGTGTGTATGTGTGTGTGTGTGTGTGTGTGTGTGTGTATAGGATGTCTAGTATCTAGTGTGTAGCTCACAGAATATGTTGTTTCTCTCCTATCTGTAGTTTCCTAATAATGTTTTCCAGTGTTTTAGGAAGAGGTCATGTCTTAAACAGCCTACACGTTTTGTTGTCCTCTAATGCTTAAACGTGCCCAGCTTACAATCCATCAGTGAACTTCACACACCTAATGCATTTATCGACTTACCTGGTAATTACACTAAGGGGAAGTTATATATCTATATATATCTATATATATATATCTATATATATATATATATATATATATATATATATATATATATATACATACAGTGCCTTGCGAAAGTATTCGGCCCCCTTGAACTTTGCGACCTTTTGCCACATTTCAGGCTTCAAACATAAAGATATAAAACTGTATTTTTTTGTGAAGAATCAACAACAAGTGGGACACAATCATGAAGTGGAACGACATTTATTGGATATTTCAAACTTTTTTAACAAATCAAAAACTGAAAAATTGGGCGTGCAAAATTATTCAGCCCCCTTAAGTTAATACTTTGTAGCGCCACCTTTTGCTGCGATTACAGCTGTAAGTCGCTTGGGGTATGTCTCTATCAGTTTTGCACATCGAGAAACCGACATTTTTTCCCATTCCTCCTTGCAAAACAGCTCGAGCTCAGTGAGGTTGGATTGAGAGCATTTGTGAACAGCAGTTTTCAGTTCTTTCCACAGATTCTCGATTGTATTCAGGTCTGGACTTTGACTTGGCCATTCTAACACCTGGATATGTTTATTATTGAACCATTCCATTGTAGATTTTGCTTTATGTTTTGGATCATTGTCTTGTTGGAAGACAAATCTCCGTCCCAGTCTCAGGTCTTTTGCAGACTCCATCAGGTTTTCTTCCAGAATGGTCCTGTATTTGGCTCCATCCATCTTCCCATCAATTTTAACCATCTTCCCTGTCCCTGCTGAAGAAAAGCAGGCCCAAACCATGATGCTGCCACCACCATGTTTGACAGTGGGGATGGTGTGAGCTGTGTTGCTTTTACGCCAAACATAACGTTTTGCATTGTTGCCAAAAAGTTCAATTTTGGTTTCATCTGACCAGAGCACCTTCTTCCACATGTTTGGTGTGTCTCCCAGATGGCTTGTGGCAAACTTTAAACTACACTTTTTATGGATATCTTTAAGAAATGGCTTTCTTCTTGCCACTCTTCCATAAAGGCCAGATTTGTGCAATATACGACTGATTGTTGTCCTATGGACAGAGTCTCCCACCTCAGCTGTAGATCTCTGTAGACCTCTTGGCTGCATCTCTGATCAGTCTTCTCCTTGTATGAGCTGAAAGTTTAGAGGGACGGCCAGGTCTTGGTAGATTTGCAGTGGTCTGATACTCTTTCCATTTCAATATTATCGCTTGCACAGTGCTCCTTGGGATGTTTAAAGCTTGGGAAATATTTTTGTATCCAAATCTGGCATTAAACTTCTTCACAACAGTATCTCGCCCCTGCCTGGTGTGTTCCTTGTTCTTCATGATGCTCTCTGCGCTTTTAACGGACCTCTGAGACTATCACAGTGCAGGTGCATTTATACGGAGACTTGATTACACACAGGTGGATTGTATTTATCATCATTAGTCATTTAGGTCAACATTGGATCATTCAGAGATCCTCACTGAACTTCTGGAGAGAGTTTGCTGCACTGAAAGTAAAGGGGCTGAATAATTTTGCACGCCCAATTTTTCAGTTTTTGATTTGTTAAAAAAGTTTGAAATATCCAATAAATGTCGTTCCACTTCATGATTGTGTCCCACTTGTTGTTGATTCTTCACAAAAAAATACAGTTTTATATCTTTATGTTTGAAGCCTGAAATGTGGCAAAAGGTCGCAAAGTTCAAGGGGGCCGAATACTTTCGCAAGGCACTGTATATATACACACACATATATAATATATACACACACATATATATATTTAAACATCTTAGTAGTAAAACAGAATGTATTGGTGTGTGTGTGATAGTCATATGCATGTGTGTATTTTTTCTCTGTGGTGTGTGTGCGTAATGTGTATGTTCATGCGCACGTGTGTTTGCATGTATGTGCGTGTATACTGTATGATGTTTGACGTGTACCAATTAGAGAGCCTGTTCATCTATTTCATTCCTTACGCGTGTTAATCTGCTGATGCTGCTCTATATTCTCCAGGTAATAACACACCACCACACAGATTAACACATCAGCTATCTCCGGTACTATAGCAACTGCTAAGGCCTAGGCCAGCAATCCACTTAAACTAACCCTGTTAGCATCAGCTATCTCAGGTCCTATTGCAACTGCCAGCCATCCACTTAAACTAACCCTGTTAGCATCAGCTATCTCCGGTCCTATAGCAACTGCTAAGGACTAGGCCAGCAATCAACTTGACTTGTTATGGCTGGGGGCAGTATTGAGTAGCTTGGATGAATAAGATGCCCAGAGTAAACTGCCTGCTACTCAGGTTAATATATGCATATCATTAGTAGATTTGGATAGAAAACACTCTGACGTTTCTGAAACTGTTTGAATGATGTCTGTGAGTATAACATAACTCATATGAGAGGCAAAAACCTGAGAAAAAATCCAACCAGGAAGTGGGAAATCTGAGGTTTGTAGTTTTTCAACTCTTTGCCTATCGAATATGCAGTGTCACCGGTTCAGTTTATAGCACACTATTGACAAAAGGACCAACCAGTACTTCAGACTGATTAATCCAAGACCAGAGGCTATCTGAAAAAACATAGTATGGTAGTTGGTGGTGGTAGCCTAGCGGTTAACAGCGTTGGGTCAGTAACCAAAAAGGTTGCTGGTTTGAATCCCCAAGCTGGCAAGGTGGGAAAAGCTGCCGTTCTGCCCTTGAGCAAGGCAGTTAACCCCCAACAACAACTGCTCCCTGGGCCCCGACGATGTGGACGTTGATTAAGGCAGCCCCGCACTGCTCTGATTCAGAGGGGCTGGGTTAAATGCGGAAAACACATTTTGATTGAATGCTTTCAGTTGTGCAATTGACCAGGTATCTCACTTCCCTGCCCAAGTCTGATCCTATCCAAACAGGCAGCAAGGCTTGGGTTACTAAGGTTCCTCTACCAATGCCGATACAGGGTGTTAGTAGAGGAATGCATAGTAACACCCTGCACATGAGCGAGACAGAGGTCAAGTATGATATTGTTGGTGGCAATTCCTCAATATGGCAGAATCAGAACAGTACCCGTATCAGTTGCAGGTTGGCCATGAACCACCACAAGATGGACAGAGTATCCTTCACAAGCAGACACTGTATCACTATAACCAACAATAGCATCGCACATTTCCCCTCAATTCCTACCACCTCAACAAGCTCACAAATGTTTGTTCATAGAATGTAAATGGGAAAGTTGTTTCTCAAAGACCCACTGGCTCCAGGTCATCTATAAGTCTATGCTAGGTAAAGCTCCGCCTTATCTCAGCTCACTGGTCACGATAACAACACCCACCCGTAGCACGCGCTCCAGCAGGTATATCTCACTGGTCATCCCCAAAGCTAACACCTCCTTTGGCTGCCGTTCCTTCCAGTTCTCTGCTGCCAATGACTGGAACGAATTGCAAAAATCTCTGAAGCTGGAGACTTATATCTCCCTCACTAACTTTAAACATCAGCTATCTGAGCAGCTAACCGATCGCTGCAGCTGTACAGCTGTACCTCATCCCCATATTGTTTTTATTTACTTTTCTTCTCTTTTGCACAAGAATATTTCTAATTGCACATCATCATCTGCACATCTATCACTCCAGTGTTACTTTGCTAAATTGTAATTACTTATTTTTTCTATTGTGTTATTGACTGTACACTTGTTTACCCCATGTGTAACTCTGTGTTGTTGTTTTTGTCGCACTGCTTTGCTTTATCTTGGCCAGGTCACAGTTGAAAATGAGAACTTGTTCTTAACTAGCCTACCTGGTTAAATAAAGGTGAAATAAATATACCAAAAATAACCAAAGGAGAACTTTTAGGGAACATTTTGTGCTAGCTCGGTAACATTCATATCTCAGCTATAGCTTAGAACACCATGCTGAAATATTAATGTTATTGACTGTGAATCACAGTGATCCATTCCGTGGTCCATCACAGCCTATAGTAGTTCAGTTAACCCAGATGCACAGCTCTAAAGCAGAGCGGGATGATCAGGCATCTATATATTACAGTTTTGTTCAATTGCTAACATGCATTGGTCAAAACTAAAGTCACATTGTCAAAACACTTCACACAGTCAAGGGAAACAGAAGTGTATGTGGACCAAACTGTGAATCATTTTTCATTGTTTTCACACAAACTGCATTCAATGATCACATTCTCCGAAATCCATGAACTCTTTTCTCATTCATACTCCACCACCTGCAAAACTATATATTTGAAGCACGTTTTCAAATGCTAACACACTGTTTCCAAAACTGTTAACAAATTCAAAAACAGAATGATGGCAAACGTCGTGCATTTTTGCAGGAAGCAGATTGAAACATATAGAAAATCTCAGCAGAATATTTAATCATTATATAATTTAATCATTATATATCCACCCCAACAAATCAGAAACAACTCCATGCCACTTCTAAAGAAAGCTGAGTATGTATTCACCATTGAGGTATACGCTTACAGCTAAAAGCCTACCCAGGAGTCCTGTTTTTAGTCTCGTTACCAAACATGGTACATCCACAGCTATGCATAATGTAAAGTACTGTAAAACTGTGGATTTACTGTATTTTAGAGAGTAATGGAGATGGAAACCAGGCAAACTGCGCATACATTCATCTTTGTGGATGAAGCTGGATTCAACCTGGCAAAAAAACGCTGCAGGGGAAGAAATGTGATTGGACAGAGAGTGGATGTCTCAGGCCAGAGAAGGACTAACATCACAATGTGTGCAGCACTGTCCAATGATGGTTTGCTGTTACACAAACCACTCATTGGCCCCTTCAATACAGAGAGGCTCATTTATTTTCTGGATGACCTGCATAATCGACATGTGCCAGTGGAGGAGAGGGGCAAGAAACTCCCCTACCTTCGTTGTTGTGTGGGATCATGTGGCATTCCACCACTCTGCTGCAGTCAGACTGGTTTGCTGCACATCCCAGGATGTCAGAAATATTCCTGCCTCCATACTCCCCCTTCCTAAACCCCATAGAGGAGTTTTTCTCTGCATGGAGGTGGAAGGTTTATGGCCACCATCCACATGACCAGATGTCCTTACTGGATGCCATGAATGCAGGGTGTGGAGACACTTCTCCTGAAGACTGACAGGGTTGGATTAGACATTCCAGAAGATTCTTCCCAAGATGCATTGCCAGAGAAGACATAAAATGTGATGTTGATGAGAACTTGTGGCCAAATGCAGGAGAGAGGGAGAACTAGAACCCTCACAGTAGTGTACAGTATGAGTGATTATACTATACATGTTGATGAGAACTAGAACCCTCACAGTACTGTACAGTATGAGTGATTATACTATACATGTTGATGAGAACTAGAACCCTCACAGTAGTGTACAGTATGAGTGATCATACTATACATGTTGATGAGAACTAGAACCCTCACAGTACTGTACAGTATGAGTGATTATACTATACATGTTGATGAGAACTAGAACCCTCACAGTACTGTACAGTATGAGTGATTATACTATACATGTTGATGAGAACTAGAACCCTCACAGTACTGTACAGTATGAGTGATTATATTATACATGTTGATGAGAACTAGAACCCTTACAGTACTGTACAGTATGAGTGATTATACTATACATGTTGAAGAGAACTAGAACCCTCTCAGTACTGTACAGTATGAGTGATTATACTATACATGTTGATGAGAACTAGAACCCTTACAGTACTGTACAGTATGAGTGATTATACTATACATGTTGATGAGAACTAGAACCCTTACAGTACTGTACAGTATGAGTGATTATACTATACATGTTGATGAGAACTAGAACCCTCTCAGTACTGTACAGTATGAGTGATTATACTATACATGTTATTGATTGTTTTATTTTATTATTATTGCAGCCCTGGAATTTTAAGAATTAGTTTCTTGTTTCAACTTTTTATTTTTCACATGTAAATTACTAATCTGCAAAGTGATATAAAAAAATCAAGGCTATTAAAGCAAACTGCTGCATTTCTGATTCATTCTTGTTACATATACTTTAGTACAAGTCAATATTATTTTTCTATTATGAAATACTGATTTTTGTGAAAAATCATTCAGACCTCAAAGAAAAACGTTTATCATTTATGTAATGCTCCCTATTGTTAGTGTTTTTAGGTCAGTGTGTTATGCATGCTTTCTGAATGAGAATTGTTGCGTTATGGTCGATGTTGATGTTATGGTCGAACGAGGTAATTTTGAGACATGTATGACATGTTTTGGTGGTTTGAGTGAGTTTTAGAGGTGAGATTAACTGTTTGTCCAAGATGCATGTTGGTAATGCAGTAATGCAGTGAATTGTTTTGTTGGTAATGCAGACTGTGTGAAGTGTTTTGTTGGTCATGCAGACTGCGTGAAGTGTTTTGTTGGTCATGCAGACTGTGTGAAGTGTTTTGTTGGTCATGCAGACTGTGTGAAGTGTTTTGTTGGTCATGCAGACTGCGTGAAGTGTTTTGTTGGTAATGCAGTAATGCAGTGAAGTGTTTTGTTGGTAATGCAGACTGTGTAGAGTGTTTTGTTGGTAATGCAGTGAAGTGTTTTGGTAATGCAGACTGTGTAGAGTGTTTTGTTGGTAATGCAGTGAAGTGTTTTGTTGGTAATGCAGACTGTGTGAAGAGTTATGTTGGTAATGCAGTAATGCAGTGAAGTGTTTTGTTGGTAATGCAGACTGTGTGAAGTGTTTTGTTGGTAATGCAGTGAAGCGTTTTGTTGGTAATGCAGACTGTGTGAAGAGTTTTGTTGGTAATGCAGTAATGCAGTGAAGTGTTTTGTTGGTAATGCAGACTGTGTGAAGTGTTTTGTTGGTAATGCAGTGAAGTGTTTTGTTGGTAATGCAGACTGTGTGAAGAGTTTTGTTGGTAATGCAGTAATGCAGTGAAGTGTTTTGTTGGTAATGCAGACTGTGTGAAGTGTTTTGTTGGTAATGCAGACTGTGAAGAGTTTTGAAAAAGTGGCTTCAGTATTGACCGATGCTTGTTAGCAATTGAAAAAAACCTGTAATAAATAGAGACACACAGGGAACAGATGAGATGAACCAACGGCAAGCTGCCTGGGAGAGATGAGCTCAATCAGAGCCTTCCCTAACCCCACTAATCTCGTCCCCCCTCCTCCCCCCCTCACCTAATGTCCTCTTGTCCCCAGGACGTGCCAGAAACCAGGATTAGTTCAGATCTATCTGCCATCCTCCCCCAAAGTCAGCCCATTCGCTCCCCTTTCTCTCTCTCCCCCCACAGATGTTTTTGAAGGCTGCACTCAGATCAGTCTCAGTACAGATAAGACCGATCGGGGTAGTAGGATGAGGGGTTGTGGTTTTTCCGATGACATAAAAAATGTGCACTTGCATAACATGCACAACAAACAAGGCAAGCATAAACATAGGCTACTCTGCCAAGAAGTGGGACGTCTGCGTTGCATGATGTTACGCTCATCCTCAGACAAGATGTGCTAGTAGGGTTTTGGGAGTCTGTGGTGAAGAGTTATATGCAGAGCTCAGGTGCTGCAGGGGAGAACGTGGACTTGGAGATGAGCTGCTGTTTATCAAGACAAGGTGGTATGAGCCTGTCTGTTCTGTTTACCTTACCCTTCCCCGTAGGTCAAATACCTTTGGGTGCTTGTCTATACTCTTTCTCTGTGTGTGTGTGTGTGTGTGTGTG
The DNA here is from genome assembly GCF_045791955.1 of Oncorhynchus clarkii lewisi. Classification (NCBI taxonomy): domain Eukaryota; kingdom Metazoa; phylum Chordata; class Actinopteri; order Salmoniformes; family Salmonidae; genus Oncorhynchus; species Oncorhynchus clarkii. The sequence continues at coordinate 56,244,392 of NC_092165.1, read as the reverse complement.
TGTGTGTGTGTGTGTGTGTGCGTGCGTGTGTGTGTGTGTGTGTGCGCGCATGTGCGTGTGTGTGCGTGTGTGTGTGCGTGTGTGTGTGCGGCAGGGGTTGGAACCGATCCAGGGAACAGAACAAAAAAAACTAAAAATAACAAACACACAACAACGTGCCTATGCAAAGCCCTCACTCTGTCACTCAGAAATGTATTGCACATTCATACTAAACCTATGACAATGTTTGTATTGGTAGTGGTATGAGTTGGGATTATGCTGGTTCATTGTTTAGCTAGCTAAACAAAACACTCCACTTTGCCAGATGACAACAGTGCATTAAGAAAGGATTCAGACCCCTTCTCTTTTTCCGCATTTTCTTACATTACAGCCTTATTCTAAAATTGATTAAATAAATAAAAATCTTCATCAATCTACACATAGTACCCCACTTTAGCAAATGTATAAAAAATGTAAAACAGAAATACCTAATTTACATTATTATTCAGACCCTTTGCTATGAGACTCGAAATCGAGCTCAGGTGCATCCTGTTTCCATTGATCATACTTGAGATGTTTCTATAACTTCATTGGTAAATTCAAAATTAAATTGAATGGAATAAGTTTGGAATCACCAAGACTCTTCCTAGAGATGGCCGCCCAGCCAAACTTTGCAATCGAGGGAGAAGAGCCTTGGTCAGGGAGGTGACCAAGTACCCGATGGTCACTCTGACAGAGGTCCAGAGTTCCTCTGTGGAGATGGGAGAACCTTCCAGAAGGACAACCATCTCTGCAGCACTCCACCAGGCCTTTATGTTAGAGTGGCCAGAAAGAAGCCACTCCTCGGTAAAAGGTGCATGACAGCCCGCTTGGAGTTTGCCAAAACGCACCTTAAGATTCTCAGACTACAAGATTTTCTGGTCTGATGAAACCAAGATTGAACTCTTTGGCCTGAATGTCAAGCGTCACGTCTGGAAGAAACCTGGCACCATCCCTACGGTGAAGCATGGTGGTGGCAGCATCATGCTGTGGGGACGTTTTTCAGTGGCAGGGACTGGGAGACTAGTCAGGATCGAAGGAAAGATGAACGGAGCAAAGTACAGAGAGATCCTTGATGAAAACCTGCTCCAGAGCACATAGGACCTGGATCGAAGGTTTACCTTCCAACAGGACAATGACCCTAATTACACAGCCAAGACAATGCAGGAGTGGCTTCGGGACATCAATCAATCAAATGTATTTATAAAGCCCTTTTTACATCAGCCAATGTCATAAAGTGCTATACAGAAACCCAGCCTAAAACCCCAAACAGCAAGCAATGCAGGTGTAGAAGCACTGTGGCTAGGAAAAACTCCCTACAAAGGCAGGAACCTAGGAGGAAACCTAGAGAGGAAACAGGCTCTGAGGGGTGGCCAGTCCTCTTCTGACATGTCTCCAAATGTCCTTGAGTGGCCCAGCCAGAGCCTGGACTTGAACCCGATCTAACATCTCTGGAGAGACCTAAAAATAACTGTGCAGCGATGCTCTCCATTCAACCTGACAGAGCTTGAGAGGATCTACAGAGAAGAATGTGAGAAACTCCCCAAGACTCGAGGCTGTAATCGCTGCCAAAGGTGCTTCAACAAAGTACTGAGTAAAGGGTCTGAATATTTATGTAAATGTGATATTTAAGTTTTTTGTTTTTAATAAATTTGCAACATTTTCTAAAAACCTGTTTTTGCTTTGTCATTAAGGGCTATTGTGTGTAGATTGACACAATTTTAGAATAATGCTGCAACGTAACAAAATGTGGAAAAAGGTCTGAAGAGGTCTGAAAACTTTCCAAATGCACTGTATGTGACCCATCAAATTAGCCAGGTGTGTCTGGGGGTGATTATGTCCATCTATTGTATTTCGTGAACATGTGTACATGTCTAAACAACAGTGACCCAACCACTTATCTAGACGTATCTGGGGTTGGTTATGGCATTTCCTTCACATGACCCATCAAGTTAGACCAGTGTGTCAGGTACTGTATACGTCATCTCATAATTATGAAATATTTTCATCTGGACACTTCCTGTTTTTGATATTGCTGTTATGCAAGAAACCATTTCACTGTAGCGTTTACACCTTTTGTATGCAAAACACCTTTTTTTGTATCTTGTGACAAATAAACATAGATTTTATTTGATATAGTGTGTCCAGAGACAGTAATGTGAAGAACATGACCTGCATAATAGCGCGATTAAGAAATTATGGAGAGAGATGATTCATTTGAGAATTGATTAACTTTTTCAATGCTAGTTAAGGATACTATAGTTATTACATTTCACATTCTATTTTTTTTTTTTACTACAAAAAGGTAAGAAGTGTTGTTATTTTAATTATGGTGCTGCTCTGCACACACAATCTTGTTAGCTAGCTAGTTAGTTAGCTCTGGTCCAACGTTAAGCCAACTCTCAGAAGTTGAGACATTCAAAATTCCTTCATAGAAGCCAATCCTCCTCTGTAGGTTTAATTATGCCCAGCACTTTAAGCCAAGTATCCTCCTCCACTATTTCTCTCTCTCTCCCTATCAGCAAAATGTCAGTCGCATCTCATGCCATACACTTGTCTGTCCAATGCATGTAAATAACTATTATAGCTTGCCTGCTCCATAGCAAGATGCTCTATCGGTACTGTTTGGTGAAATGATTTAATGTCGAGCTAAAAAAAATATATATATATATTTCAGAGGTTTAAAAAGGGAAAGAAAGAAATGATATTAGCCATTACTTTTGGGGGATTCCAACCAGTTTGGAACTTTATGTTGCTGGTCGCAACAGTGGAACTGAATGGAAAAAATAAATGCTTCTGTTCAGAATTAAATTATTGGAAAATAATTTAGGTTTTCCGACCCCTGGTGTGCAGACATGTGCACAATGTTTATGTTTTCTGAGAACATGGCAGCATTACCTTGTACTTTGACTCATAGTATAGGATCTCTGTTCAGACTGATTAACTGTACTAAGGAAAGACTTAGGATAACGGAATCTTAATAAGTTATTGTTCTGGTACGGCATGTTCTGGGCTCTGTGCTGTACAACAGGCTACAATGGATGGCAAATGGCCTCAATCCACAATGACAGTCTGTGGATAGGAAACATGTGGCTAAGGAATTTTAAAGGCTTCAGTGGGTAAGCCATGGCTTTGACCACCATCTGTGTGGCATTTAAAGTAAACACTGGCACTTTCTAATGTCAAGGCTTTAGGCATCTCAGTACCATCTGCCTCCATGACTGTTGTATTCGATGCATGCGCTCTTATGTATCTGGCAGACCTGCAATGCTGAAAGGGAGGTCAGACTGTGACACTGCGTGTAAACTGCTCCTCACTTCTGTTCTGTGCTCTTCCACATGTTCAATTCAACAACCCCCCCTCCTATAAACCCCCTGCATTTAAGAATGTAACTTGCATAGGCCTACTAAAATTGACCAGTGATGCGACAGCAAGATGTCGTCTATAGCGCATACAGTAAAAACAAAAGTCTGCCCCCCATCTCCCCCTCTCGTCCACACTTCAGCAAACCCACAAACGTCAATCAATGGCACCGAGGGCATCCATGCGCATTCAGGGCGTGCATTTTGATGAGTTGCGGTTTCATTGATAAAAAAAAACCAAGGGTGAACGTAAGCAAGACAGGCACTTTGGGACATGCAGAAAAAACGGGTCTTTGCTACTTCGGAGTATGAACAGACAAAAAAGGAAGAAATATTCAAAGTTTTTTCACAAACAGACAAAAATTCTGAAATATTCAACGTGCGGTTTAATGATACTGTAACGTCATAGGCCTACCTGCAGCTTGTCGGACGTAAACACCTCTGTGTCTACCTCGCAGGCGATGATGGTCACCATCTCCAGTTTCATATTTATAGATGGCATTCCCTTTCGTAGCTGAGAGAAAAGATAAATAAAATAAATTATTTCGTTCGGTCCTTGTCTGCTTCAGAGAAAGCGCAGTCGCAGCCTCGCAGGTGATTGTAACTCCAATGGGTTCGCTTCGGATGAGGTGGTATCCTCACAGTTTGGGTGCGCTATTTGAAGTGAGTGATGCTGCAGCAGAAAACTCGCTCTCCCCGCTCCAACACAGAGCGGCGGTCAGAAACATTCTCGAGTGCACCAACCAGCGCGCGTTCGGGCACAACATTGACGTCATTATCAGCCTCGTTTGTTCATTTGCGATGCTGTTGGTCGGAGCACTGCAGCTTGTAGAGCTACACTTCGGTTCTGTTATTTATTTTTTCTTCTCATTTAGCCCATGAACATAACTGCGACAATAGCTCTGAAATGATGAATTCTAGGCCTACTTCTAACCCAGTAACACTAATCAGAACGGCCTATAATGAAGTCCACAAAAAATATCCTGGAATAGAATTTCACTATTGTCTTGGTTTCATAAATGCAGCTTTTTTGTCTTTCTTCAGAAACGGAATGCACCATCTAATGTTTTACTCTATGCTAGTAAGTTTGAGTCTGTTCCATTTAAATACTTTTCCATGTAGGACTATTCTGTTATTGAAATATCAGAGTTACTTCAATAAGTAAAAAACAATCCAGACAAATCCAGTATAGCCTGCTAATTTACTGTATAACGTAGTGGACATTGCAGAAGCAGCCTGTGGTGTAGTATCTACAGTAAACACAGTTGTCATATCTCCCTTACTAGTTCAGCCTTATCCGATTGGTCCAAACTTCCAACAGGCTTCAGCATTGCATAACCTCACACTCATCAACTCTGGCACAAGCTCTCAGTTTCATCATTCACTAGCTAAGACAATAAGCCACGATGAGTAGGCAATGGGCTGGACGAAGCAGCGGGCTATTTCTGTCTGTCTGTGTGTCATGTCATTCATCACAGGGTACATTGTCCCGAGACAGACATTCAGATAGACAACCACATGAGCCAGATATAATGCTCTGTAACTATAGGGTGGCTCAATCTGGTTCTGACAGGCCTGAGGCAATGGGGGGTCTCTGTGAGGGTGTGAATAGACTAAGGCATTTTCTGTGCACTCCTCTAGTTTTCTTCCTCCTCATTTCAAATTCTCTCAGTTAGTCAGCATTTTCAAAACCCATCTTAAAATGTAATTGGAATAAAAACCCATCATCTACCCCCCTTTAATCATGTGATCTTTCAGAGGTGTATATGCTCCTTGCAAATCTGTGAATGTGAATATTCTGGGTGTCCTGGATATTCAAACTTCTTTCCCCCTCACCAGATCCCTGATTGATGGCAGGTAGCCTAGTGGTTAGAGTGTTGGACTGGTAACGAAAGGTTAGAAGATTGAATCCCCGAACCGACAAGGTAAAAATCTGTCGTTCTGCCCCTGAACAAGGCAGTTAACCCACTGTTCCTAGGCTGTCGTTGAAAATAAGAACATGTTCTTAACTGACTTGCCTAGTTAAATAAAGGTTTAAAAAAAATACAAATAAAAAATTGATAGGGAATCTAAAATGGGGACATTACTAGATGATTGACTCATAACATGTTACTTCAGACCACAGAAGTACACAGATATTAAAGAACTGTTGCTAAATTGACTGTACCATCACAAAAATCCACTTTATGTAAAACATAATGGACATTTGCAATCCCAAAGTCATGGTTGTGTGTGGGAACATGAAACCAGGGTAGTAGACCATCGATTTGATCTGGTTTGAGCCTGCACATACAGAGGGGACACCCACTAACCCACAATGACACGCAACAACACCGTCAAACCTTCAGGATACACACGTGAGACTCACACACCAGAAAACAAACCTCTCCACATCTGACATGAGACATAACAGTCATGTGTCGTTTTGGTTGTCGAGCTGCAAGGGGCAAGGGCTCTAGGGGGGAGGGAATGGGGGTCAGTATGAGCCCTGGGCATTGTGCATGTGTACACAGCAGGCATGCAGGCAGTAGCTGCATCAAAACACACACACACACACACACACACACACACACACACACACACACACACACACACACACACACACACACACACACACACACACACACACACACACACACACACACACACATACATACATACATACACCCCCCCCCCCTCCACACACACACTATTCCTGAGCCTTCCCAGCGATGGAGGCTGCCAGTGCCCCACCACCTCACTCGGCCCTGCCCAGCCACCCCCTGGCGCCACTGCAGCTGCCGTAATCTAGGCCAAGCTATTTATAAAGCAAATCGGCCATGTACAGGCGAAGGGAGCCAGGGAAAACCGAGAGAGAGGAGAGAGTGTGGAGAGCGAGGGAAAGGAAATGAGAGAACAATTATGAAGAGAGAAGTGAGAGAAAAAACAGAGCGATAGAGAAGAGAGTGACAGAGAGAGAAGAGAGTGAGAGAGAGTAGAGAGAGAGAATAGTGACAGAGAGAAAGAACACAGAGCGAAGGAGAAGAGAGTGATGGAGAGAGAGAAGAGAGAGAGAGGGGAGAAAGAGACAGAAGGGGGAGAAAGCAAAAATGAGAAAGAGAGAGCGAGAACAAGAGAAGCCAGGTGGAGGACAGCAGGTATAGAGATTGATAACGCAGTGCAGGAGGAGACCTGGACGAGAGCACAGCGCAGAAAGACTCTGACTAGGAAGAGACCTAGACGAGAGCACAGCCCAGAAACACTCTGACCCGGAAGAGACCTAGACGAGAGCACAGCCCAGAAAGACTCTGACCAGGAAGAGACCTGGACGAGAGCACAGCCCAGAAAGACTCTGACCAGGAAGAGACCTAGACGAGAGCACAGCCCAGAAAGACTCTGACCAGGAAGAGACCTAGACGAGAGCACAGCCCAGCAAGACTCTGACCAGGAAGAGACCTAGACGAGAGCACAGCCCAGTAAGACTCTGACCAGGAAGAGACCTAGACGAGAGCACAGCCCAGCAAGACTCTGACCAGGAAGAGACCTAGACGAGAGCACAGCCCAGTAAGACTCTGACCAGGAAGAGACCTAGACGAGAGCACAGCCCAGCAAGACTCTGACCAGGAAGAGACCTGGACGAGAGCACAGCCCATAAAGACTCTGACCAAATGATAGGAAGAGACCAAGGAATATACTTTAAAATGCACTAGCGCACGTATCGTAGGAAAGATTTTGGTTATGGTACAATAGGACAATAGGAGGTTCTTCTCGTCGATATCAGTTCTTATGTTGAATGAGGAGCATATTTAATCAATAGTCTAATATTGTTTTATTGTAATGTACCGGTGATAGGTGAGAATTGTCTGTTAATTGAATGATTAGAATATTCTGCCCTGAAACATATAATTGTATGGAATTGATTAGAATGTATAAAATCATAATCAATAAATGTGTAGTCTTAGTCAGAATTAGGGTAAAAAAATGTCTTTATGGTATTTTAAACACAGACTGTCTGAGCTTGGTGCCGACCTGACGATTGGAGATTGGGAGAGAACAGGGAGTACGTGTCAAGAACAAGGTCACAAAGCTCTGGCGGCTGGGTAGCAGGACATGTGTGTGCGTCTGTTTGTGTGTGTGTGCGTGTGGCTGTGTGGCTGTGTGGGTGTGAGAAGTCAGTATAAAATGAATTGTTTTGTATTCTTGACGGTAGAACGTTCCGTGAATAAACCTTTTTGACTATTTAGCTGGGCCTCTGTCTGTTTCATTCGACCAGCATCTTACACATTCTGGTTTGCAGACTGAGTAATATAATTAAATTGGGTGATGTACCTGGAGAACATAATTCTCTTATCAACCGGTCAAAAGTTTGGACCTACTAATTCAAGGGTTTTTCTTAGCTTTGACTATTTTCTACATTGTAGAATAATAGTGAAGACATCAAAACTATGAAATAACACATTTGGAATCATGAAGTAACCCAAAAAAGTGTTAAACAAATCAAAATATATTTTAGATTTGAGATTCTTCAAAGTAGCCACCCTTTGCCTTGATGACAGCTTTGTCCACTTCACTTCTAATGTTTTTCCAACAGTCTTGAAGGAGTTCCCACATATGCTGAGCACTTGTTGGGTGCTTTTCCTTCACTCTGCTGTCCAACTCATCTCAAACCATCTCAATTCAGTTGAGGTCGGTGGATTGTGGAGGCTAGGTCATCTGATGCATCACTTCATCACTTTCCTTACTGGTCAAATAACTATTGCACAGCCTGAGATGTGTTGGGTCATTGTCCTGTTGAAAAAAAAAAAATAGTCCCGCTAAGCGCAAATCAGATGGGATGGAGTATCGCTGCAGAATGTAGTGGTAGCCGTGCTGGTTAAGTGTGCCTTGAATTCTAAATAAATCACAGACCTTGTCATCAGCAATGCACCTCCCCCACACCATCACACCTTCTCCTCCATGTGTAACAGGTCTGGGTGTAGCTTGTGCAGAGGAGTCAGGCACAGGACAGCAGAGATGAGTAATAAAAGTAACTTAACTCAAAATGACCAAACACATGTAGTAATACTAAGCCCACACAATAGGACCGAAACACATGAAACAAACACGCACAAAAACCATGGGGAAAACAGAGGGTTAAATAATGAACATGTAATTGGGGAATTGAAAAACAAAACTAATGTAAAACAAAAACAAAACAAATGGAAAATAAAAAGTGGATCGGCGATGGCTAGAAGGCCGGTAGTGTCGACCGCCGAACATCGCCTGAACAAGTAGAGGGACTGACTTCGGCGGAAGTCGTGACACCATGCTTCACGGTGGGAACCACACATGCGGAGATCATCCGTTCACCTACTCTGCGTCTCACAAAGACATGGCGGTTGGAACCACAAATCTCAAAGTTGGACTCCTCAGACCAAAGGACAGATTTCCACCAGTCTAATGTCCATTGTCATTGGCCCAAACAAGTCTCTTCTTCTTATTGGTGTCCTTTAATAGTGGTTTCTTTGCAGCAATTCGACCATGAAGGCGTGATTCACACAGTCAGAACAGTTAATGTTGATGTCTGTTACTTGAACTCTGTGAAGCATTTATTTGGGCTGCAATTTCTGAGGCTGGTAACTCTAATTAACTTATCCTCTGCAGCAGAGGTAACTCTGGGTCTTCGTTTCCTGTGGCGGTCCTCATGAGAGACAGTTTCATCATAGCACTTAATGGGTTTTCCGACTGCACTTGAAGAAACTTTCTAAGTTCTTGAAATTTTCCGGATTGACTGACCTTCATGTCTTAAAGTAATGATGGACTGTCGTTTCTCTTTGCTTATTTGAGCTGTTCTTGCCATATTATAGACTTGGTCTTTTACCAAATAGGGCTATCTTCTTTATACCACACCTACCTTGTCACAACACAACTGATTGGCTCAAACGCATGTGTAGAGAAAGACAGCACAGCATTGAAGTCAGCACAGCTTTGAAGTCAGCACAGCGTTGAAGACAGCACAGCGTTGAAGACAGCACAGCGTTGAAGACCACACAGAATTGAAGACAGCACAGTGTTCCGAGACTAAGTGTGCTATTTTCACCAGGCAAAGAAACAGAGAGAGAAGGAGCGTTATTGTTGTTTACGGAAATCACAGACTGAATGAAGGGATGGAACTTTGCTCAAGTATAGAAAGTGTTCCCATTTCTTCATCTCTCTCTCTCTCTCTCTCGCTGTTTTTAACAATGCCATTAAGAGATACAGTATCTAGATAACAAGCCATGGGAATAAAAGTAATACCTTTAAAGAAAACGTGCGAGAGAGTTAATGACTAGGACGAAATGGAGGACGGATGAAAAAGAGATGGAGAGCCTCCCGAGTGGCGCGTTGCTTGAGGTGTCACTACAGATCCGGGTTCGATCCTAGGCTGTGTCACAGCCGGCTGTGACCGGGAGACCCATGATGCGGCGCACAATTGGCCCAGCGTCATCCGGATTAGGGGAGGGTTTGGCCGGCCGGGATTTCCTTGTACCACCGCGCTCTAGCGACTCCTTGTGACGGGCCGTTCTCCATGCTGGACAGTATTTCCTCCGACACATTGGTGCGGCTGACTTCCGGGTTAAGCGAGCAGTGTATCAAGAAGCAGTGCGGTTTGGCAGGGTTCTGTTTCGGATGACGCACGGCTCTACCCCGAGTCCATAGGGGAGTTGCAGCGATGGGACAAGACTGTATCTACCAATTGGGTAAAAGTACATAAAATATATATATTTTTTAAGAGATGGAGAGCAAGTAAGGACAAGAGAGGGATACAGACCGTGATATGTGTAGAAAAAGAGATGGAAAGAGAGAGAGTAATACATTGACTTGTTATTCTCCAGCAAGACTCCCACCTGACAAATTGCAAGCACCCTCAAAAGCATAAGCCTGTTGTCGATATATCCTTTCTCCAAAGGGCACAAGAGAAGTGTACTTTAAATGTCACACGCTCCTTCTTTAATAACAACAACCTGCACAATACTTTGGAGGTCAAACCATGGCAGACTTCCCAACACAATACTTCTAACCACTGCCAGACAAATTTACGATGTAAGTAAAACTACAAGCTATTGACACTGAAAATGCACCCTGTGTTGATTCTTTTCATTACTCATGCTCAGCCGAGATACACACCATTCAGCAGCTAGCCTAGCGGTTAAGAGCGTTGGGCCAGTAGCCAAAAGGTTGCTGGTTCGAATCCCTGAGCCGGAAAGGTGGACAATTCTGCTGTTCTGCCCTTGAGCAACTCAGTTAACCCCCAACCACAACTGCTCCCTGGGTTCCGATGATGTCAATTAAGGCCACACCTCTCTGATTCAGAGGGGTTGGGTTAAATGCGGAAGACACATTTCGGTTGAATGCATTCAGTTGTGCAACTGACTAGGCATCCTCCTTTGCCCTACATATTGAAGTACATTCATCTGCTGCAGATCGTGAATGCCAAAAAATAGCACAGTACAACAAACATAGAATGTTGCCTGTTTTAATTGAATGTTGTACAGTAATGTAACTAACTACAACATATTATAACACTAGATAATAGGAACGATGTCATCTGGCCTCCCTGATTTATTACTAGATTATGATATTGTACGGTCATTATTATCGATCAAGGCAATCCATGATATTTCATTTGTCACATCAATAATCCTATAAACATTACGTTGCTTAAATTGAAAAGGTCTGATGGGGGAAAAGCACTTGGGTTGCTATATTCTTAATTTTGATAGCAGTGTAGTGTCAGCCATCACCTGATGGCTGCTTCTGGATGTCGAGATTAGATATTAGCCATTACATAACCATGGGCTTGACTGAGGCAGGCTCACCTCACCAAAGAGATTAGCCATTACATAACCATGGGCTTGACTGAGGCAGGCTCACCTCACCAAAGAGATTAGCCATTACATAACCATGGACTTGACCCAGAGGCAGGCTCACCAAAGAGATTAGCCATTACATAACCATGGGCTTGACTGAGGCAGGCTCACCTCACCAAAGAGATTAGCCATTACATAACCATGGGCTTGACTGAGGCAGGCTCACCTCACCAAAGAGATTAGCCATTACATAACCATGGACTTGACTGAGGCAGGCTCACCTCACCAAAGAGATTAGCCATTACATAACCATGGGCTTGACCCAGATGCAGGCTCACCTCACCAAAGAGATTAGCCATTACATAACCATGGACTTGACCCAGATGCAGGCTCACCTCAACAAAGAGATTAGCCATTACATAACCATGGACTTGACCCAGAGGCAGGCTCACCTCACCAAAGAGATTAGCCATTACATAACCATGGACTTGACCCAGATGCAGGCTCACCTCACCAAAGAGATTAGCCATTACATAACCATGGACTTGACCCAGATGCAGGCTCACCTCACCAAAGAGATTAGCCATTACATAACCATGGACTTGACCCAGATGCAGGCTCACCTCACCAAAGAGATTAGCCATTACATAACCATGGACTTGACCCAGATGCAGGCTCACCTCAACAAAGAGATTAGGCATTACATAACCATGGACTTGACCCAGATGCAGGCTCACCTCAACAAAGAGATTAGGCATTACATAACCATGGACTTGACCCAGAGGCAGGCTCACCTCACCAAAGAGATTAGCCATTACATAACCATGGACTTGACCCAGATGCAGGCTCACCTCACCAAAGAGATTAGCCATTACATAACCATGGACTTGACCCAGATGCAGGCTCACCTCACCAAAGAGATTAGCCATTACATAACCATGGACTTGACCCAGAGGCAGGCTCACCTCACCAAAGAGATTAGCCATTACATAACCATGGACTTGACCCAGATGCAGGCTCACCTCAACAAAGAGATTAGCCATTACATAACCATGGACTTGACCCAGATGCAGGCTCACCTCAACAAAGAGATTAGCCATTACATAACCATGGACTTGACCCAGAGGCAGGCTCACCTCACCAAAGGCTTACAGAAGACCGCAGGAGGGCTGGAAGATGGATGCAATCTGCGCTGCATCATGGGTAACCTTAGGGCTGGGCGGTATAATGTATTTTACAATATACCTGTATTGATGTACGGACCGGTTTAGGATTTTAATTTACCTCCTATAATGGTATTTGAATGTTTGGTTTATTAAATGTGATATGCCATGACTAACGTCCATTTTTATAGTTTACTTTGCTACTTGAGTCATCTCTGTCTCGCTCTCTCTCCATGCCGCTTTCCAAAGATTTAGCCCCACCCCCTGACACTCAAGGAGCACATTTGTTGTTCCTTGACCACGAGACACTTGCATTCAGTCTGCATGATCAATGCAGCACATGCAACATGTTAATGACAACGATGCAGTTTTCACTTTGCTTCTTAATATACAGTGCATTCAGAAAGTATTCAGACCCCTTGACATTTTCCACATTTTGTTACGTTACAGCTTTATTCTAAAATGATTTTTTTTAAATTGACACACATTACCCCATAATAACAAAGCAAAAACAGGTTTTTAGACATTTTTGCTCATTTATTCAATATAAAAAACCTTAAAAATCACATTTAAATAAGTATACAGACCCTTTACTCAGTACTTTGTTAAAGCACCTTCGGCAGCGATTACAGCCGCAAGTCATCTTGGCTATGAAGCTACAGGCTTGGCACACCTATATTTGGGTAGTTCCTCCCATTTGCTGCACAGCTATTTTCAGGTCTCTCCAGAGATGTTCGATCGGGTTCAAGTCTGGGGTCTGGCTGGGCCACTCAAGGACATTCAGAGACCTTTTCCGAAGCCATTCCTGCGTTGTCTTGGCTGTGTGCTTAGAGTCATTGTCCTGTTGCAGGGTGAACCTTCGCCCCAGTCTGAGGTCCTGAGCGGTACCCTTCCTCAGATCTGTTCCTCAACACAATCCAGTCTCCGACCTCTACAGACAATTCTTTTGACCTCATGGCTTGGTTTTTGCTCTGACAGAACTATCAATTGTGGGAACTTATACAGACAGGTGTGTGCCTTTCCACAAAATGTCCAATCAATTGAATTTACCACAGAATGACTCCAATCAAATGAAAACAGGATGCACCTGAGCTCAATTTCGAGTCTCATAGTAAAAGTCTGAATACTTATGTAAATATGGTATTTCTGTTTAAAGAAATATTTAATACATTTGCTAAATGTTTTAAAAAAAACATGTTTTCACTTTGTCATTATGGGGAGTTGTGTTAGATTGATGAGGCAAATGTTTTATTTAATACATTTTAGAATAAGGCTATAATGTAACACAATGTGGAAAAGGTAAAGGAGTCTCAATACTTACCTAATGCACTGTAAATACACTAGTGTTCTATAATTACACTATTAGACTGTTATTTGTTACATCTGCAAACAGCTGGTTTGTATTTTTATAGCAACTTGGGCATAAATCTTGTTAGCTGCTAATGCTAATTGCTAGCTCACTAATAAAAAGTACTGAGTCAGCACAAACATAATTAGCTAAAGAGCCTGATAATACCAGTGATGGTGTAGACCTACACTACCGGTCAAAAGTTTTAGAACATCTAATCATTCAAGGGCTTTTCTGTATTTTTTAAAACTATTTTCTACATTGTAGAATAATAGTGAAGACATCAAAACTATGAAATGTTTTATTATTTTTATTTCAACTTTATTTAACCAGGTGGGCCAGTTGAGAAGAAGTTCTCATTTACAACTGCGACCTGACCAAGATAAAGCATAGCAGTTAGCTGCTATGCTTTAATATATAACACATATGGAATCATGTAGTAACCAAAAAGTGTTAAACAAATCAAAATATATTTGAGATTCTTCAAACAGCCACCCTTTGCCTTGATAACAGCTTTGCACACTCTTGGCATTCTCTCAACCAGCTTCACCTGGAATGCTTTTCCAACTGTCTTGAATGAGTTCCCACATATGCTGAGCACTTGTTGGCTGCTTTTCTTTCACTCTATGGTCCAAGTCATCCCAAACCATCTCAATTTGCTTGAGGTTGGGGGATTGCGGAGGCCAGGTCATCTGATGAAGCTCTCCATCCATCATTCTCCTTCTTGGTAAAATAGCCCTTACACAGCCTGGAGGTGTGTTGGATCATTGTCCTGTTGAAAAACAAATGATAGTCCCACTAAACCACATGGGATGGAGAATTCTAAATAAATCACAGACAGTGTCACCAGCAAAGCACCCCCACACCATATCACCTCATCCTCTTTGCTTTACAGTGGGAAATACACATGTGGAGATCATCCGTTCACCCACACGAGTCTCACAAAGACACAGAGGTTGGAACCCAAAATCTCCAATTTGGACTCCAGACCTAATGTCCGCTGCTCGTGTTCCTTGGCTCAAGAAAGTATCTTCTTATTATTGATGTCCTTTAGTAGTGTTTTCTTTGCAGCAATTCAACCATGAAGGCCTGATTCACACAGTCTCCTCTGAACAGTTGATGTTGAGCTGTGTCTGTTACTTGAACTCCGTGAAGAATTTATTTGGGCTGCAATTTCTGAGGCTGGTAACTCTAATTAACTTATCCTCTGCAGCAGAGGTAACTCTGGGTCTTCCATTCCTGTGGCGGTGAGTTGACTCTTCACATGGGATGATTTCACTGAACAACACAAGAAAGAGAACATCAAAAGATCCCCAATGATCCATTGCATCTCCCAAAAACGTTTTCAACATACATCTGGAAAATAATAGTCTAGAAACTAAAGCTTTGGTTGTCTTCCTCTCAGGCTTCCCATGTCTTCTCCTTGGACTTCCTCAATGTCCACCTCTAGAACATCACACTCTGAGGCCTCATTTTCACTGTCACTTTGCTACCTTGTTGAGGATAGCTCGTTGTCAGGCTCAAAAAGCTTAAAATTTGTCCAGATGGCCACACATTTTTCAACCCTTGTATTGGTCAGCCTGTTGTGTGCTTTGGTGTGTGTGTTCCCAAACAAGGACCAGTTGCGCTCTGATGCGGAGGAGGATGGCGGCAACAGGGGAAAGAGCCTCAGATCCACAAAGTCCCTTCCACCAGGTGGCTGATGAGATATGTTGGCACGACTGCCATATTGCATCTCCATCCCAAAGCCCTTGCATGGAAGTGTACTTTACCAGACTTCCAAGAACCTTGCCCTCGTCCAGGCCAAGGTGGCGAGACATGGTAGTGATGACACCATAGGCCTTGTTGATCTCTGCACCAGACAGGATGCTCTTGCCAGCATACTTAGGGTCCAGCATGTATGCTGTGGTGTGTATGGGCTTCAGGCAGAAGCCTTCACGCTTTTTGATTTATTTCAGAACTGCAGTTTCCTCTGCTTGGAGCAACATTGAAGTGGGCAGGGCAGTATGGATTTCTTCTCTTACATTTGCAAACAGAATCTGAACAGCAAACAGGAAGGCATTGTCTCCCTCAATCCATGCAATGGCTACTGCTATAGGTTTCAGGAGTTTCAGGCTGCTTACCACTCTCTCCCAAAATACATCATCCAGGAGGATCCTCTTGATGGGGCTGTCCATATCGCAGACTGTGATATGGCCATTTCTTGGAGAGACTCCTTCCCCTCCAGGAGACTGTCAAACATGATGACAACACCTCCCCAACGGGTGTTGCTGGGCAGCTTCAATGTGGTGCTCTTATTCTTCTCACTTTGTTTGGTGAGGTAGATTGCTGCTATAACTTGGACCCTTCACATACCTAACCATTTCCTTGGCTCTCTTGTAGAGTGTATCCATTGTTTTCAGTGCCATGATGTCCTTGAGGAGCAGATTCAATGAAAGAGCAGCAAAGCCAGTGGGTGTGATGTGAGGGTAGGACTCCTCAATTTTAGACCAAGCAACCTTCATGTTCGCAGAATTGTCTGTCACCAGTGCAAATACCTTCTGTGGTCCAAGGTCATTGATGACTGCCTTCAGCTCATCTGCAATGTAGAGACAGGTGTGTCTGTTATCCCTTGTGTCTGTGCTCTTGTAGAATACTGGTTGAGGGGTGGAGATGATGTAGTTAATTATTCCTTGCCCAGGAACATTCGACCACCCATCAGAGATGATTGCAATACAGTCTGCTTTCTCTATGACTTGCTTGACCTTCACTTGAACTCTGTTGAACTCTGCATCCAGCAAATGAGTAGATAAAGCATGTCTGGTTGGAGGGGTGTATGCTGGGCGAAGAACATTCATAAATCTCTTCCAATACATATTGTCTGTGAGCATCAGAGGTGGACCAGTTGCATACACAGCTCGAGCAAGAGCATTTCTCTGACTACGTTCCTCCATTGAGTAAAAAAAAACTCTGATTTAATACAATTCCATGCATAGATAAATAATTAAGCAGTTAGATTAAACAGATCCTTTGTAAGATAAATGTTTTAAAATGAAACATGTTTGGAAACATGTGAATTAACACTCCTTAGTTAGCAGGCTCAAGCTAGCTAAAACCTACATGGTGGCAAAAACGAACTAGCAGACATTGTTAACAAGTAAAAATGATTTATACACATTTTGCTGTAGGCTACTATTTACTAGTTAACATAAAATCATGTATGTCATTTAAAATATATTCACCCCAGCCAGTATTGTAATCAAAACTTACCAGAAAGCATGTAGTCCTTGGCTCAATAGCATCTCATCAGTGTGCAAGATCTTGAGACTCAGCTGTACATGTGATGGAAGAGTGCACTGCACATGTGATGGAAGAATGCACTGCGCATGCAGAGGGTTGCAATTCCATTGAATTGGGGATAGTTTAACCAAAATATGACATAAGACCTAGAATTAGCTTATGTGTATCACACAAAAAGCTTCAATTTTATAAGCTAACTTTTTTTTATTAATTTAAGCAAAATTCCCCAAATTCCCAGGCTTAACTTCCCATGGAAAATTTCTGGAAAAATTCCAGAAATTTACCGGAATGTTTCCGACCCTTTGCAACCCTAGTCACAACACACCTGATTGGCTCAACCGCATTAAGAAATTTCACAAATGAACTTTTAACAAGACTCACCTGTTAATTTAAATGCATTCCAGGTGACTACCTCATCAAGCTGGTTGAGAGAATGGCAAGAGTTTGCAAAGCTGTCATCAAGGCAAAGGGTGGCTCTTTGAAGAATCTCAAATATAATATATATTTTCATTTGTTAAACACTTTTTTGGTTAATACATGATTCCATATGTGTTATTTCATAGTTTTGATGTCTTCACTATTATTCTACAATGTAGAAAATAGTAAAAATAAAGAAAAACCCTTGAATTAGTAGGTGTTCTAAAACTTTGACCGGTAGTGTACATTGACATTTTGTTTGTGCAAAAGTATCTAATAAATCAAAGAGGAATACGCAAACCAAGAATATGTTAGCTACATGAAGAAGCTAAGAGAACACATTCACTGTAGCTAAAGATTATAAGGTCCCCTAGGAAACACTTATCAACACGTTGGTTCCTACCCTGTCACAATAACTCCTCTCTGGCATTTTAATTTGTTGTCATGTCAAACAACACTGTATTCAAAGTGCCCACTATTATGTTCTAACTATAGAATTAGAATAATCGTTTTATTTCCATGATTTCAATAGTTCACCTAAGTGTTTTGCTCTAAATCGCAAGTCAAATAGCAATTGCAATATTGGTTAAAAATAAGGTTTGCCCATATCGTGCCGCCCTGCGTGGCAGGCAGTGTGGAAATTATCTCAAATTAGTGCAGGAAATGCAGAAATTCTTGAAAATGATTTTAAAAAAATGTGGGTTGAAGTTGCATTGAACAGTATAAAACAATCAGAATGGAGAAAGACCCATTGAAATCACTTATAATGTATGTGTTGCCACCCTAGGGCCATGAACTACTCACAAAACACATTTATAACCTTTATTATTCAAAAACATAAAATACTCTCAAAGACCACCTAATTTTAAAAAACATATTGTGATATGATATTTGTCCATATCGCCCAGCCCTAGATGACCTTCAGCCAACTGCACACCCTCCCGCACGTTCCCCCTCTGGGACAGAGTCCCAAAAATAGACGGACAACTTAACACATGCAGCACAGTAGCTCTCTCTCTCCACAATCCCCTCTATCCTTCTGTCTGGTGTCACCTCACTGTTCTCGATACAAACAAACACACTGGCCACGACACTAGTCTCTGCTCTATATGGCTCTGCTGCTCACATAGCTGCGGGAAGTAGTTTGGGGGTGGGGGTGCTGCGTAGATTCTGTAAACATTTATATATTTTTAACTGTATCTTCAATGGGGGTGCTGAAAAAATATTATTGCCCGTGCTACAGACGCTATACCGGTCCATTAATGCAGCCCTATTAAAGGCACTACTTTTGTGAATGAAAAAAATAATAACAATAATCATATAAATAAAATAAATATATATACTGTACAGTGGGGCAAAAAAGTATTTAGTCAGCCACCGATTGTGCAAGTTCTCCCACTTAAAAGGATGAGAGAGGCCTGTAATTTTCATCATAGGTACACTTCAACAATGACAGACAAATTGAGAAAAAAAATCCAGAAAATCACATTGTAGGATTTTTAATACCCAAGCTATGGGTATTGATCATATTCCATCCTCTATTAGAAAAGGGGACCGTCTGAAACAGCTAAACCAAAGGGAAAGTCTTTGGATTTACAAACTGCAGGCCACTAAATACCCTGGTTTAAATGAAGACATGGATTTACAAACTACAGGCCACTAAATACCCTAATTTAAATGAAGATATGGATTTACAAACTACAGGCCACTAAATACTCTGGTTTAAATGAAGATATGGATTTACAAACTACAGGCCACTAAATATCCTGGTTTAAATGAAGATATGGATTTACAAACTACAGGCCACTAAATATCCTGGTTTAAATGAAGATGTGGATTTACAAACTACAGGCCACTAAATACCCTGGTTTAAATGAAGATATGGATTTACAAACTACAGGCCACTAAATACCCTGGTTTAAATGAAGATATGGATTTCTCACCCTTCCTGTAGGGTCGTGGTGGGTCCATTTGCAGTCATCTAGTGGACATTTTGCTCAATTGCCTTTAGTTATGTTTAGACTGTTGTTGTTCATGTTTTGCTGTGCTCCAGGGTTCTATGGAATATATTCCTTTCTTATTCTTGACACTTCTCCCAGTCATATTTAAGGTTAGAACTACCTTTCTAAGTGTTCTGATACTTCTAGCTTGGAGTTGTATTTTTATGATAACATAGCTGCAGTATTTCACCTTTTAATGTGTATGGTATTGCTTACTAGGTGTGTCCAATCAATTGTGTAACCACTCCCTCTTCCAATTAGGGCTGATTGGAAAAGCTGTTCAAAAGAGGACATTGTATTATTTCTTTGTACTCCCTGACGAAGGCCATGCAGCCGAAACACGTCAGATTTTTTCAACTTTGTTTCTATTGAACATGCCATACAAATAAAGGCATTTTAATTAATTATATGAAGAGTGCCTTGGTCCTCCTTTCTTTTTGATGACCAATTCACCCCTTTTACTAAAGAGCCCCTTCTGTCTACCAAAATGTACTATTGTGTACCTTAGTAGCGTGTCCCTTCCTCCTCTTTCTACAAATTAAAATGAATAGTTGATCCTTTTTGGTTTATTGAGAAGACATTGAAAATAAAATCACCTTTTTCAAATATTGTATTGGAATTTCAGTTTACTCCCTGAATTGACTGACTTTACTTAGAATAGACGCCAACCCTGACATAATGAGGAGCTGACCCCAACCCTGATGTAGTGAGTAGCTGATCCCAACCCTGACGTAATGAGCTGACCCCAACCCTGACATAATGAGGAGCTGACCCCAACCCTGATGTAGTGAGTAGCTGATCCCAACCCTGACGTAATGAGCTGACCCCAACCCTGACATAATGAGGAGCTGACCCCAACCCTGATGTAGTGAGTAGCTGATCCCAACCCTGACGTAATGAGCTGACCCCAACCCTGACATAATGAGGAGCTGACCCCAACCCTGATGTAGTGAGTAGCTGATCCCAACCCTGACGTAATGAGCTGACACCAACCCTGACATAATGAGGAGCTGACCCCAACCCTGACGTAGTGAGCTGACCCAAACCCTGACGTAGTGAGCTGACCCAAACCCTGACGTAGTGAGCTGACCCCAACCCTGACGTAGTGAGCTGACCCCAACCCTGACGTAGTGAGCTGACCCCAACCCTGATGTAGTGAGCTGACCCCAACCCTGATGTAGTGAGCTGACCCCAACCCTGACGTAGTGAGCTGACCCCAACCCTGACGTAGTGAGGATCTGACCCCAACCCTGATGTAGTGAGCTGACCCCAACCCTGATGTAGTGAGCTGACCCCAACCCTGACGTAGTGAACTGACCCCAACCCTGACGTAGTGAGTAGCTGACCCCAACCCTGATGTAGTGAACTGACCCCAACCCTGACGTAGTGAGTAGCTGACCCCAACCCTGATGTAATGAGGAGCTGACCCCAACCCTGACGTAGTGAGCTGACCCCAACCCTGATGTAATGAGGAGCTGACCCCAACCCTGATGTAATGAGTAGCTGACCCCAACACTGATGTAGTGAGTAGCTGACCCCAATCCTGACGTAATGAGTAGCTGACCCCAACCCTGGCGTAGTGAGCTGACCCCAACCCTGATGTAGTGAGTAGCTGACCCCAACCCTGACGTAGTGAGCTGACCCCAACCATGATGTAGTGAGCTGACCCCAACCCTGACGTAGTGAGTAGCTGACCCCAACCCTGACGTAGTGAGTAGCTGACCCCAACCCTGACGTAGTGAGCTGACCCCAACCCTGATGTAGTGAGCTGACCCCAACCCTGATGTAGTGAGTAGTTGACCCCAACCCTGACGTAATGAGTAGCTGACCCCAACCCTGATGTAATGAGGAGCTGACCCCAACCCTGATGTAGTGAGTAGCTGACCCCAACCCTGATGTAGTGAGTAGTTCACTCCAACCCTGACGTAGTGAGTAGCTGACCCCAACCCTGACGTAGTGAGCTGACCCCAACCCTGACGTAGTGAGCTGACCCCAACCCTGATGTAGTGAGTAGTTCACTCCAACCCTGATGTAGTGAGTAGCTGACCCCAACCCTGACGTAGTGAGCTGACCCCAACCCTGACGTAGTGAGCTGACCCCAACCCTGATGTAGTGAGTAGTTCACTCCAACCCTGATGTAGTGAGTAGCTGACCCCAACCCTGATGTAATGAGTAGTTCACTCCAACCCTGATGTAATGAGTAGTTCACTCCAACCCTGACGTAGTGAGTAGCTGACCCCAACCCTGACGTAGTGAGCTGACCCCAACCCTGATGTAGTGAGCTGACCCCAACCCTGATGTAGTGAGTAGCTGACCCCAACCCTGACGTAATGAGTAGCTGACCCCAACCCTGATGTAATGAGGAGCTGACCCCAACCCTGATGTAGTGAGTAGCTGACCCCAACACTGATGTAGTGAGTAGTTCACTCCAACCCTGATGTAGTGAGTAGTTCACTCCAACCCTGACGTAGTGAGTAGCTGACCCCAACCCTGACGTAATGAGTAGCTGACCCCAACCCTGATGTAATGAGGATCTGACCCCAACCCTGATGTAGTGAGTAGCTGACCCCAACACTGATGTAGTGAGTAGTTCACTCCAACACTGACGTAGTGAGCTGACCCCAACCCTGATGTAGTGAGTAGCTGACCCCAACACTGATGTAGTGAGTAGTTCACTCCAACCCTGACGTAGTGAGCTGACCCCAACCCTGATGTAGTGAGTAGCTGACCCCAACCCTGATGTAGTGAGTAGCTGACCCCAACCCTGATGTAGTGAGTAGCTGACCCCAACCCTGATGTAATGAGTAGCTGACCCCAACACTGATGTAGTGAGTAGTTCACTCCAACCCTGATGTAGTGAGTAGTTCACTCCAACCCTGATGTAGTGAGTAGTTCACTCCAACCCTGATGTAGTGAGTAGTTCACTCCAACCCTGATGTAGTGAGTAGTTCACTCCAACCCTGACGTAGTGAGTAGTTCACTCCAACCCTGACGTAGTGAGTTGCTGATCCCAACACTGATGTAATGAGCTGAGGTTTACATTCCACAGTGCACAATGGCAATACAATGCCATCATGGTAATGATGTTCTCTGATTATAGTTAAAGGGATACTTCAAGATTTTGGCAATGAGCATGCTAGCAGATACCCATAGACTTTCAGTCATTGCACTAACGCTAGTTAGCATTGGCTTGTGAAACTACCTCTAACTTCCTTTATAATGGACACAGAGAGATAAAAATGGTATCCACAAGTTCATCTGACTCTGGGGAGTTAATCTTGCCAAAATCCCGAAGTGTCCCTTTAAACTTCATATAATTACTTTAGATTAGGATTTTCCTGGTGTTCAAAGCACTTTACATATTGCGGGGTTACTAAGAATGGACTTTTCCCTGCACTACCGATGCTTCACTACTGTTCCATGGTAGTGCTGCATGTCTGCACCACAAAAAGCATTGTGCTATTGTTTTGTGACAGGGGGTCTTCCTGAATCACCATAGACAGTGAAAGTAGCCTACAAGTATTGCTCCTGCCAGCAGCACTGAAAGCATCTCTGAAAGTCTCTGAATCGGGCGGTCTTAATAGCCTTCCTGACCTTGTCCCTAAACCACTCCACCGCCACCCTTCCTTCTCTCTCGTTACTAACTGAATACTCCCTCACACATATTCTGATACGACATTGGATCGAACCCGGATCTGTAGTGACGCCTCAAGCACTGCAGTGCCTTAGACCGATGCGCCACTCGGGAGGTCCCGGTAGTTACTATTCTGATACCAAATGGTACTTCCAAATAATGTTGAATCCTTTCAGGTAAGTACCAGATAGCATTCATTGTTACCACAAAGTTTCTTAGTTAATACCATGTAAATACAAGGAAGGTACCAGCTTTAACCGGGCTGTAAAATGAAGTATTAGCACAAGGCTGTTACTCCATAACGACGGGATGAAAGACTGGTCCTCAACTGGCAGCTTCATTAAATAGTACCCGCAAAACACCAGGCTCAACGATGCTGGGCCATCTAGGCTGAGTTCCTCTGTCTAGTGTCTGTGTTCTTTGCCTATCTTAATCTTTTCTTTTTATTGGCCAGTCTGAGATTTTGGCTTTTTCTTTGAAACTGCCTAGAAGGCCAGCATCCCGGAGTTGCCTCTTCACAGTTGAAGTTGAGACTGGTGTTTTGCTGGTACTATTTAATGAAACTGCCAGTTGAGGACTGTTTCTCAAACTAGACACTCTAATGTACTTGTCCTCTTGCTCAGTTGTGCACCGGGGCCTCCCACTCCTCTTTATATTCTGGTTAGGGCCCGTTTGCGCTGTTCTGTGAGGGAGTAGTACAGAGCGATGTATGAGATCTTCAGTTTCCTGGCAATTTCTCACTGTGAATAGCCTTAATTTCTCAAAACAAGAATAGACTGAAGAGTTTCAGAAGAAAGTTATGTGTTTCTGTCCATTTTGAGAATGTAATCGAACCCACAAATGCTGATGCTGATGCTGTCTATGTAATAGTCCGGTGGCCATTTGATTAATTGTTCAACAGTCTTATGGCTTGAGGGTAGGAGCTGTTAAGGAGCCTTTTGGTCCTACACTTGGAGCTCCGGTACCGCTTGCCGTGCGGTAGCAAAGAAAACAGTCAATGACTTGGGTGACTGGAATCTCTGACAATGTTATGAGTTTTCCTCCTGGATGGCAGGAAGCTAGGGTGAACAGGGAGTATAGGAGGGGACTAAGTACACACCCCTGAGGGGCCTCAGTGTTGAGGATCAGCGTGGCAGACATGTTGTTGCCTACCCTTACCACCTGGGGGAGGCCCGTCAGGAAGTCCAGGATCCAGTTGCCGAGGTAGGTGTTTAGTCCCAGGGTCCTTAGCTTAGTGATGAGCTTTGTGGGCACTATGGTGTTGAACGCTGAGCTGTAGTCAATGAACAGCATTCTCACATAGGTGTTCCTTTTGTCCAGGTTGGAAAAGGCAGTGTGGAGTGCGATATAGATCGCGTCATCTGTGGAACTGTTGGGGCGGTATGCGAATTGGAGTGGGTCTAGGGTATCCTGGAGGATGCTGTTGATGTGAGCCATGACCAGCCTTTCAAAGCACATCATGGCTACTGATGTGAGTGCTACGGGTCGGTAAGCATTTAGGCAGGTTACCTTCACTTCCTAGGGCACAGGGACTATGGTGTCTGCTTGAAACATGTAAGTATTACAGACTCAGTCAGGGAGAGGTTTAAAATGTCAGTGAAGACACTTTCCAGTTGGTCCTAGCATGCTTTGAGTACACATCCTAGTAATCCATCTGGCCCCACGGCTTCGTGAATGTTGACCTGTTTAAAGGACTTGCTCACATCGGTTACCGAGAACAGTATCACACAGTCATCCAGAACAGCTGGTGCTCTTGTGCATGCTTCAGTGTTGCTTTCCTCGAAGTGAGCATAAAAGGCATTTAGCTGGTCTGTTAGGCTCGTGTTGCTGGGCAGCTCGCGTCTGGGCTTCCCTTTGTAGTCCTTCATAGCTTTCAAGCCCTGCCACAACTGGCGAGTATCAGAGCCTGTGTAGTAGGATTCAATCTTAATTCTGTATTGATGCTTTGCTTGTTTGATGGTTCGTCTGAGGAAATAGCGGGATTTCTTATAAGCGTCCGGATTAGAGACCCGGTTACACTCAATTGATTACACTCAGTTTTTCACAATTCCTGACATTTAATCCTAGTGCAAATTCCCTGTTTTAGGTTAGTTAGGATTACCAGTTTATTTTAAGAATGTGAAATGTCAGAATAATAGTAGAGAGAATGATTTATTTCAGCTTTTATTTCTTTCATCACATTCCCAGTGGGTCAGAAGTTTACATACACTCAACTAGTATTTGGTAGCATTACCTTCAAATTGTTTAACTTGGGTCAAACGTTTCGGGTAGCCTTCCATAAGCTTCCCACAATAAGTTGGGTGAATTTTGGCCCATTCCTCCTGACAGAGCTGGTGTAACTGAGTCAGGTTTGTAGGCCTCCTTGATCGCACACACTTTTTCAGTTCTGCCCACAAATGTTCTATGGGATTGAGGTCAGGGCTTTGTGATGGCCACGCCAATACCTTGACTTTGTTGTCCTTAAGCAATTTTGCCACAACTTTGGAAGTATTCTCGGGGTCATTGTCCATTTGGAAGACCCATTTGCAACCAAGCTTTAACTTCCTGACTGATGTCTTTAGATGTTGCTTCAATATATCCACATAATTGTCCTTCCTCATGAAACCATCTATTTTGTGAAGTGCACCAGTCCCTCCTGCAGCAAAGCTCCCCCACAACATGATGCTGCTACCCCCGTGTGTCACACCCTGACCATAGTTTTGTTTGGTCAGGGTGTGATCTGAGTGGGCATTGTATGTTACATGTCTAGTTTGTCTATTTCTATGTTTGGCCTGATATGGTTCTCAATCAGAGGCAGGTGTTAGTCATTGTCTCTGATTGGGAACCATATTTAGGTAGCCTGTTTGGTGTTGGGTTTTGTGGGTGATTGTTCCTGTCTCTGTGTTTGCACCAGATAGGACTGTTTAGGTTTTCGCACAGTTATTGTTTTGTTAGTTATTTCATGTACAGTTCCTTTATTAAAGAACATGAATAACCACCACGCTGCATTTTGGTCCGCCTCTCCTTCACCTCAGGAATACCGTTACACCGTGCTTCACGGTTTGGATGGTGTTCTTCGGCTTGCAAGCCTTCCCCTTTTTCCTCCAAACATAACGATGGTCATTATGGCCAAACAGTTCTATTTTTGTTTCATCAGACCAGAGTACATTTCTACAAAAAGTTTGATCTTTGTCCCCATGTGCAGTTGCAAACCGTAGTCTGGCTTTTTTATGGCGGTTTTGGAGCAGTGGCTTCTTCCTTGCTAAACGACCTTTCAGGTTACGTCGATATAGGTGTAACGGTCTTCTTGATGAGAAGGAGAGTCGGACCAAAATGCAGCGTGTAGATTGCGATCCATGTTTTAATGAACAAACGTAAAACACGAATCAATGCAAACACTACAAAATAAAGAACGTGATGAACGTAACGAAAACCTAAAACAGCCTATCTGGTGAAAAAACACATAGACAGGAACAATCACCCACAAACACACAGTGAAACCCAGGCTACCTAAATATGGTTCCCAATCAGAGACAATGACGAACACCTGCCTCTGACTGAGAACCATATCAGGCTGAACATAGAAATAGACAAACCAGACATGAAACATAGAATACCCACTCAGATCACACCCTGACCAATCAAAACATAGAAAATACAAAGTAAACTATGGTCAGGGCGTGACAGTACCCCCCCCCCAAGGTGCGGACTCCGGCCGCAAAACCTGAACCTATAGGGGAGGGTCTGGGTGGGCATCTGTCCGCGGTGGCGGCTCTGGCGCTGGACGTGGACCCCACTCCATGACAGTTT
This sequence comes from Oncorhynchus clarkii lewisi, assembly GCF_045791955.1. NCBI lineage: Eukaryota > Metazoa > Chordata > Actinopteri > Salmoniformes > Salmonidae > Oncorhynchus > Oncorhynchus clarkii. The sequence goes on along the minus strand of NC_092165.1, from coordinate 56,217,574 downwards.
TAATCCCCCTCCTAAACGTCCCTAAATAGGTTACCCACCACAATGATAACATGGGACAGAGGGACAGCTCGGGACAGAGGTAACTCGGGACAGATGGGTAGCTCAGCACTGAGAGGAAGCTCAGCACTGAGAATAAGCTCAGCACTGAGAGGAAGCCCAGGCAGGTAGTAGAAACTACCAGAACCTGGCTGGCTGGCGGTTTCAGCAGATCCTGGTCGACTAGCAGATCTGGAAGAATCTGGTCGACTGGCGGATCTGGGAGAATCTGGTCGACTGGCGGATCTGGGAGAATCTGGTCGACTGGCAGATCTGAGAGAGTCTGGACGACTGGCAGATCTGGAAGAGTCTGGACGACTGGCAGATCTGGAAGAGTCTGGTCGACTGGCAGATCTGGAAGAGTCTGGTCGACTGGCAGATCTGGAAGAGTCTGGACGACTGGCAGATCTGGAAGAGTCTGGACGACTGGCAGATCTGGAAGAGTCTGGTCGACTGGCAGCTCTGGCTGCTCCATGCTGACTGGCTGCTCCATGATGACTGGTAGCTCTGGCTGCTCCATGCTGACTGGCTGCTCCATGCTGACTGGCAGCTCTGGCTGCTCCATGCTGACTGGCTGCTCCATGCTGACTGGCAGCTCTGGCTGCTCCATGCTGACTGGCTGCTCTGGCTGCTCCATGCTGACTGGCTGCTCCATGCTGACTGGCTGCTCCATGCTGACTGGCGGCCCTGGCTGCTCCATGCTGACTGGCGGCCCTGGCTGCTCCATGCTGACTGGCGGCCCTGGCTGCTCCATGCTGACTGGCGGCCCTGGCTGCTCCATGCTAACTGGCAGCTCTGGCGGCTCCTTGCAGACTGGCAGCTCTGGCGGCTCCTTGCAGACTGGCAGCTTTGGCGGCATCCTGCAGACAGGCAGCTCTGGCGGCTCCTTGCAGACTGGCAGCTCCATGCAGACTGGCAGCTCTATGCAGACTGGCAGCTCCATGCAGACTGGCAGCTCCTTGCAGACTGGCAGCTCCTTGCAGACTGGCAGCTCCTTGCTAACTGGCAGCTCTAAGCTAACTGGCAGCTCTATGCTAACTGGCAGCTCTATGCTAACTGGCAGTTCTGAACAGGCGGGAGACTCCGGCAGCGCTGTAGAGGCGGAAAGCTCTGACAGCGCTAAACAGGCGGGAGACTCCGACAGCGCTGGAGAGGAGGAAGGCTCCGACAGCGCTGGACAGGCGAGGCGCACTGTAGGCCTGATGCGTGGTGCTGGCACTGGTGGTACTGGGCCAAGGACACGCACAGGAAGCCTGGTGCGGGGAGCTGCTACCGGAGGGCTGGGGTGTGGAGGTGGTACTGGAAAAACCGGACCGTGCAGGCGCACTGGAGCTCTTGAGCACCGAGCCTGCCCAACCTTACCTGGTTGAATGCTCACGGTCGCCCTGCCAGTGCGGCGAGGTGGAATAGCCCGCACTGGGCTATGCAGGCGAACCGGAGACACCGAGCGCAAGGCTGGTGCCATGTAAGCCGGCCCAAGGAGACGCACTGGGGACCAGCTGCGTAGAGCCGGCTTCATGGCATTAGGCTCGACGCTCAATCTAGCCCGGCAGACACGCGGAGCTGGAATATACCGCACCGGGCTATGCACCCGCACTGGAGACACCGTGCGCACCACTGCATAACACGGTGCCTGTCCGGTCTCTCTAGCCCCCCGGTAAGCACAGGGAGTCTGCTCAGGTCTCCTACCTGGCATAGCCATACTCCCTGTTAGCCCCCCCCCAAGAAATTTTTGGGGCTGCCTCTCAGGCTTCCATCCGCTACGTCGTGCTGCCTCCTCATATCTACGCCTCTCAGCTTTCGCCGCCTCCAGTTCTTCTTTGGGGCGGCGATATTCTCCTGGCTGAGCCCAGGGTCCTCTTCCTTCTAATTCGTCCTCCCATGTCCAGAAATCCTTATTGCGCGTCTCCTCGCGCTGCTCCTGCCTGTTGACACGCTGCTTGGTCCTTTTGTGGTGGGTGATTCTGTAACGGTCTTCTTGATGAGAAGGAGAGTCGGACCAAAATGCAGCGTGTAGATTGCGATCCATGTTTTAATGAACAAACGTAAAACACGAATCAATGCAAACACTACAAAATAAAGAACGTGATGAACGTAACGAAAACCTAAAACAGCCTATCTGGTGAAAAAACACATAGACAGGAACAATCACCCACAAACACACAGTGAAACCCAGGCTACCTAAATATGGTTCCCAATCAGAGACAATGACGAACACCTGCCTCTGACTGAGAACCATATCAGGCTGAACATAGAAATAGACAAACCAGACATGAAACATAGAATACCCACTCAGATCACACCCTGACCAATCAAAACATAGAAAATACAAAGTAAACTATGGTCAGGGCGTGACAATAGGACTCGTTTTACTGTGGATATAGATACTTTTGTACCTGTTTCCTCCAGCATATTCACAAAGTCCTTTGCTGTTGTTCTGGGATTGATTTGCACTTTTCGCACCAAAGTACGTTCATCTTTAGAAGACAAAACGCGTCTCCTTCCTGAGCGGTATGACGGCTGCGTGGACCCATGGTGTTTATACTTGCATACTATTGTTTGTATTGTTTTTCAGATGAATGTGGTACCTTCAGGCGTTTGGAAATCAGGCGTTTGCTCTGAAGGATGAAACTGACTTGTGGAGGTCTTGGCTGATTTCTTTTGATTTTCCCATAATGTTGTCATGCCGTTGGCCTGTTGAGGTTTATAACCCCCATAAATACCTTTCCCCCTTTCCTCTCTCTCTACTCAACAGAGTCACTCTTAGAAAGTCCTTTGTTAACATAGAGAGAGTCTGAAAACATCAAAAGGGTGGGGACCAGAACCCTATTTCGGTAATCCAACCAGTTGAAAATATGCGTTGATACTTAAAGAATATGATGTCAGATCAGTTGTCATCTGAGACATTATTACTGATGATAGGATGACACACTGTATCTTGGAAAGTCTACACATTCTAGTTATCAGATTTGTTGTGCAATTTAAATGAGATCAGAACCGCCCCCTCAAGATTCTGAGCCTGCCTGGCAGGGTTGGTCCAAAAGCCAAAGCCCCCGGAAGGGTGAACATAATATACAAGGATTTTTCAAAGCTGCTAATGAGAACCTTGACGTCCTCGTACCTGGCCGGTAGGAATTCCAGTGGAGTACACCCACCCAGGTAGTGGCAGTGCCGGCAAACACTGGCTGCAGTAACCCATAAGAAGGGAGTCGCACTCGGACAATTAAAGAGGAGGTATATTATTGTGGCCCTGGCGGCACAGAGGTGCTTGTGAAGATGGGTCGCAATGGGGGACGAGCGTGTGTGGCTCCATCTGCTCAGACTAGATATTGGTTAATCAATGTTGCATGCCTTCTCAAACAGTTAAACACATTCACACATCAAGTCTTCTCTTGAGTTGGGGTCGGGGATGGAACAACTGTTGCACATTTGTATGTGTGTGTGTGTGCGTGTGTGCATGCGGGGGGGGGGGGGTGAAGGTCGATCTATGGGTGGAAGGGGAGAGAGGAGCAGAGGTGTTTGTTTGGGAGGGGAGGGGTGGGGTGGGGTGAGTGTACGAATCCCATATATGTTGACAAACATGTAGAATTCCTACTACCAACCGTTGTTATGGGCAACAATCCTTCATAGAAGTGCTTATATTATTATGCCCATTATTTGTCAATTGTGGGAATAACTTAAAATATGAAGGATTTTTTAATATACAGTGCCTTCGGAAAATACTTTCTGTATTCAGACTCCTTTACCTTTTCCGCATTGTGTTACATTACAGCATTATTCTAAAATTGATTAAATTATTTGCTCAGTAATCGACACACAATACCCCATAACGACAAAGTGAAAACAGGTTTTGAGAATTTAGCAAATGTATTTTTTTTTAAAAGACAGAAATAGCTTATTTACATAAATACTCAGACCCTTCGCTATGAGACTCAGAATGAAGGTCAGGTGCATCCTGTTTCCATTGGTCGTCCTTGAGATGTTTCTACAACTTGATTGGAGTCATCCTGTGGTAAATTCAATTGATTGGACATGATTTGGAAAGTCTCACACCTGTCTATATACGGTCCCACAGTTGACAGTGCATTGTCAGAGCAAAAGCCAAGCCATGAGATCAAAGGAATTGTCCGTAGTGCTCTGAGACAGGATTGTGTCGAGGCACCGATCTGGGGAAGGGTCCCAAAACATTTCTGCATTATTGAAGTCCCCCAAGAACACTGTGGCCTCCATCATTTTTGAATGGAAGAAGTTTGGAACCACCAAGACTCTTCCTAGAGCTGGCTACCCGGCCAAACTCAGCAATTGGTGGAGAAGGGCCTTGTTTAGGGAGGTGACCAAGAACCCGATGGTCACTCTGACAGAGCTCCGGAGTTTCTCTGTGGAGAGAAGGACAACTATCTCTGCAGCACTCCATCGATTAGGCCTTTATGGTAGAGTGGCCAGACAGAAGCCACTCTTTGGTAAAAGGCACATGACAGCCCGCTTGGAGTTTGCAAAAAGGCACCTAAAGACTATCAGAAACAAGATTCTCTGGTCTGATGAAATCCAGATTAAACTCTTTGGCCTGAATGCCAAGTGTCACATCTGGAGGAAACCGGGTACCATCCCTACGGTGAAGCATGGTGGTAGCAGCATCATGCTGCTGTTTTTCAGTGGCAGGGACTGGGAGACTAGTCAGGCAAAGATGAACGGAGAAAAGTACAGAGAGATCCTTGATGAAAACCTGCTCCAGACCTCAGGTTGCGGTGAAGGTTCACCTTCCAACAGGACAACGACCTGAAAATAGACCTGAAAATAGCTGTGCAATAATGCTCCCCGCCCAACCTGACAGAGCTTGAGAGGATCTGCAGAGAATAATGGGAGAAACTCCCCAAATACAGGTGTGCCAAGCTTTTGGCGTCGTACCCAAGAAGACTTGAGGCTGTAATCGCTGCCAAAGGTGCTTCAAAAAAGTACTGAGTAAAGGGTCTGTAAATGTGATATTTCATTTATTTTATTTTTTTTAATAAATTAGCAAACATTTCTAAAAAAAAAACAGTTTTTGCTTTGTCATTATGGGATATTGTGTGTAGATTGATTGATTTCATACAGTTTAGAATAAGGCTGTAACCTAACAAAACGGGGGGAAATTCAAGGGGTCTGAATACTTTCCGAAGGCACAGTATACATGTTTATATAACTAGATGCAGTAGAACCGAGGTGAAGGCGTTCCAAATGATGTTGGCTGTTAATCTGGTTCTGTACTGTAGGTGGCACCATGTTCTCTTTTTAAAGGATGGGCCCCTATATCTTAAAGTCCTAGGATCCATGTGTGCAGGGCTGGTCAGCCTGTCACTGGAACGACAACCCGACTTGGGATGGGGGGAGGTTTTATCGGGTTATATTGTGTTCAGTGTGGTCAGTGGTGAAATAAGTACAGCTAGTTATAATTGTAATGGCTTAGTAGATAATAAGAAAAGAAGACCAGTCTTTACCTGGCGACAAGAGAAGGAATATAATATCTTCTGTTTACAGGAAAATCATTATACACCATTAGACAAAGTTGTATGGAAAAAGGGCTGGGGGGGGGGTATATTCCTCCCATGTAGGTCCTTTAAAAGATGATCCTTCTATGAAAATATAATGATTTAGCGAGCTTACAGTTAATACATGACTCAATTATTACGGTGGGAGATTATAATACGATTCCTTAATGGACCGTAAAGGAAATCACTATACAACTATCCCCTTCAAACACTTAAGGAAATTACGAATAATATGGTTATATTAAAACTAGTGGATATATAGAGGCTTAAATATCCTGAATCTAGTAAGATATAGAGTACCAGTCAAAAGTTTGGACACACCTACTCATTCAAGGGTTTGACTTTATTTTTACTATATTCTACAGTGCATAATAATAGTGAAGACTGATTGGCTCAAAACTAGGAAATAACACATATGGAATCATGTAGTAACAAAAAAAGTGTTAAACAAATGTAAATATATTTTATATTTGAGATCCTTCAAAGTAGCCACCCTTTGCCTTGATGACAGCTTTGCACACTCTTAGCATTCTCTCAACCAGCTTCATGAGGTAGTCACCTGGAATGCATTTCCATTAACAGGTGTGCCTTGTTAAAAGTTCATTTGTGGAATTTCTTTCCTTCTAAATGCATTTGAGCCAATCAGTTGTGTTGTGACAAGGTAGGGGTGGTGTACAGAAGTTAACCCGATCTGGTAAAATACCAAGTCCATCTTATCGCAAGAACAGCTCAAATAAGCAAAGAGAAACAACAGTCCATCATTACTTTAAGACATGAAGGTCAGTCAGCCTGGGCCAAGTGTGTCATCTCTGGTAGATAAAGATATGACAGGCCTTGATCTGTGGCACAGAGGTGGACAGGGCCCATAGGTTCAGTTTAGGTGTGTGTGTCGGTGTTTGTGTAGGTGTGTGTGTGTGTGTGTATGTGTATGATCTTGTAAACTATATCATTGTACTGTTTTCAGGCACAGGCCAAGTTAACCCCATGTGCATTCATACAATGATCCCATTCTTACATGAGCACACATAACTCTGACAGAGGTGATTGAATATGGCAAGTGGCTCAGCTAGGGACAGTGTGTGATGTGTGAGTCATCATATCAGACCCCAGCATGGGATGTTTCCAGGCATTGATGTCCCCAATGAACCCTGTGGCAGCAGGTGTGCATCCTGGGCCATTGGCAGCCACTGTGGGAGAGATGACTGAATTTGGCCAGGCTGAGGCTGTGTGAGGTGCAAATTCTCGCTGATAATGACATCATGCTATTTTTGGAACTTAATCCAGAACTAATGGTGCATGGTTAGCAGTGGCGGCTGGTGGGAGGAGCTATAGGAGGACGGGCTCATTGTAATGGCTGGAATGGAATTAATGGAACGGAGTCCATATATTTGATGTGTTTGATACCGTTCCATTTATTCCATTCCAGCCATTACATTGAACCTGTCCTCCTATAGCTCCTCCCACAAGCCTCATCTGATGGATAGTCAGATAAAAAAAAAGTGAATTGCTCCCAACAAGAGGGTGTGGTGAAACCGAACTAGGAAGTGATATCATCACTAGTGTCTCACCCGGTGGCGGTCCTCCTCGAACACGGCCTCGTGGACACTGCAGGCGAACAGGGCGGTGGGCAGCTCACTCAGGTCCATCATCTCTTCCTCTCTGTCCTCGTCTTCCTCGCATACCATGTCCTCCTCCTCCTCCTCTTCAGGGTCGCTGCTGTAGGCCTCTGAGACGTTGCTCCAGGCCTTGGCCCCCTCCCGCAGCATGGCTACCCAGGTCCAAAGACACAGAGGCAGGGAACATAGGATGGAGAGGTGAGCCGCTAGGGGGGGTGGAACTTTTCTGGGTCTTCTAGCTGGGACAAGACTGGAGGGTGGGGGGAGGAGAGAGAGAGAGGGAACGAGAGAGAGGGAAAGAGAGCGAGAGGGGGAAAGAGAGAGAGAGAGAGAAAGAGAGAGAGAGAGAAAGAGAGAGAGAGAGAAAGAGAGAGAGAGAGAAAGAGAGAGAGAGAAAGAGAGAGAGAGAATTTAGTTTTCACTTGTCTCAAGTAATATATCTATTGTATACATTGATGGTGCAATTTCCCTGCTCCTTACATGGTCTCACAATCTTATGACAGACAGACAGTTCTATTCAACAAATTGATGAGAATATTGAACAAACCAAAACACTGCAGATATTCCTATTTGTCCTTATAGGTCTATGGGTGTTTCCCATTATAAGACCGCAACACAAGCATTTATACCCTACACCAGAGGTCCCCAATTACATTCAGCAGTGGGCAGATTTTTCCTTGAGCAGATGGTAGGGAGTGTGGGGGGGGGGGGAGACATAGTTATAAATAATTGGTACACTGCAAATTGACTGCAAGAATCCCAACCAGATATAATACTTGACAACAACAAAAAAATTATTTCAAACCTTGATCAAATTGGGATACAATCACGTGTCTCTCTAGGAGGAGAAGATGTCTCTCTATTTATGCGTGGGAATACTTGGGAACAGATTTCCTCATTTAAATTTCACAGTATTTTATGTCCAACATAAATACAAGTGTTCAGAAAACATGAAGGGCGGGGGGGGGGGGGGGGAAATAAAATCAACAGCTGGCCGAATTTGGCACGCGGGACGTAGATTGGTGAACCAGGGCCCTGAACAAATACATCAATTGAGGATAATTTCTAACGCTGTTGTGGGATAGGGTGACATCTGGCGGCCAATAGAAGGATAATTAAAGCACTACCTAACCTGAATTATAAATGAATACAATGTAGTAAGAACTTACTATGTCGTTCATAATCATAGTTGAGGAAGAAGTCCTTATCCAATATGTACAATTTAATGTATGCTGTCAAGCTGAAATACAATGATGTAGAGTACCAGTCAAAAGTTTGGACACACCTACTCATTCAAGGGGTTTTCTTTATTTTGACTATTTTCTACATTGTAGAATAATAGTGAAGACATCAAAACTATGAAATAACACACATGGAATCATGTATTAATTAACCAAAAAAGTGTTAAACAAATCAAAACATATTTTATATTTGAGATTCTTCAAAGTAGCCACCCGTTGCCTTGATGACAGCTTTGCACACTCTTGACATTCTCTCAACCAGCTTCATGAGGTAGTCACCAGGAATGCATTTCAATTATCAGGTGTACACTGTTGTTCTAAGTTAATCTGTGGGATTTCTTTCCTTCTTAATGCGTTTGAGCCAATTAGTTGTGTTGTGACAAGGTAGGGAAGATAGCCCTATTTGGTAAAAGACCAAGTCCATATTATGGCAAGAACAGTTCAAATAAGAAAAGAGAAATGACAGTCCATCAATACTTTAAGACTTGAATCCAGAAAATGTCAAGAACTTTTAAAGTTTCTTAAAGTGCAGTTGCAAAAACCATCAAGTGCTATGATGAAACTGGCTCTCATGAGGACTGCCACAGGGAAGGAAGACCCAGAGTTACCTCTGCTGCAGAGAATAAGCCTCAGAAATTGCAGTCCGAGAAGTAACAGGCACATCTCAACATCAACTGTTCAGAGGAGACTGTGTGAATCAGGCCTTCATGGTCAAATTGCTGCAAAGAAACCACTACTAAAAGACACCAATAAGAAGAAGAGACTTGCTTGGGCCAAGAAACACGAGGAATGGACATTAGACCGGTGAAAATCTGTCCAAATTGTGTATTAGTGTATTAGTGAGACGCAGAGTAGGTGAATGGATGATCTCTGCATGTGTGGTTCCCACCGTGAAGCATGGAGGAGGAGGTGTGATGGTGCTTTGCTGGTGACACTGTCAGTGATTTATTTAAAATGTAAAGCATACTTAACCAGCATGGCTACCACAGCATTCTGTTGCGATACACCATCCCATCTGGTTTGCACTTAGTGGGACTATCATTTGTTTTTCAACAGAACAATGACCCAACACACCTCCAGGCTGTGTAAGGGCTAACCAAAAAGGAGAGTGATGGAGTGCTGCATCAGATGACCTGGCTTCCACAATCAACCAACCTCAACCCAATTGAGATGGTTTGGGATGAGTTGGATAGCAGAGTGATGGAAAAGTAGCCAGCAAGTGCTCAGCATATGTGGGAACTCCTTCAAGGCTGTTGGAAAAGCATTTCAGGTGCTGGTTGAGAGAATGCCAAGAGTGTGCAAAGCTGTCATCAAGGCAAAGGGTGGCTACTTTGAAGAATCTCAAATATAAAATACTTTCTTTGCTTACAACATGATTCCATATGTGTTATTTCATAGTTTTGATGTATTCACTATTATTCTACAATGTAGAAAATAGTACAAATAAAGAAAAACCCTCGAATGAGTGGGTGTCCAAACTTCTGACTGGTAACGTAACTGCCATACTTTTCTTTCCAAACCGCAGAATAGTCTACAGACTACAACAAATGATGTAGCCAAAACTGCACAGCATGTCAACAACGCAAGACTGTAACATTGTAGCCTAACGTAATATTTACTTGTCTTTCTTTAAAAGCTACCGATTTGTTTCAAAACTTGTTACATAAGAGCTGCCAGATAAAAGCATAGCGCCGGCTGAGCTGTCAATAAGGGCGAAACTCCATCAATGTCAAAGTGACATATTGATATTTTTTTATAGTGACAATAGACGGAATAGTGGCCTCTTGAAACGACTTACCACTATCATTGAGAAGAAAAAAAAATATTCCAGAATGTCAATATGATTTCTGGTCAAGACAGTCCAGCCGGAAATATCAACATTCACTGTCGCCTGAAGAAAAACAGTTGGTTACAGTTGTTGATGTATCTCTCTGACGCAGTGTTTCTTTACATTAGATTATTGTACAATATCTGATGCAGCCTACACCAGCACCGGTCACTGCCAGGTGAGACCAATGATAACCCAGCTGATGCGCTTTTCTACCAATGGTAATTGAGCAAGGGGAGGATGTTCGTGTTCAAGATTGGTGGCAAGCACGCAGTAAACACACCGCACACTGGACTTTACTGAAGCCCTATGCTGAAGCTCTTCGGTGATATATTGCGACAGTGACAATGGGGTTGTAAAATCTTTTGAGATATTTAACATACCACAAAAACTGCATGACTAAGAAAATAACAGGTCTGAAACTAATATTTCCTCAATTTCAGCTCACCTCAGAGGGCGAGATTCCAAATGGACTTGTTGCAGCTCATCCACCCTAGTGGAAAAACGACGACGTTCTGTCATCACCTAAATTATATTTGGATACCCTCCCAATTTAATGTTTCATATAGTCATATCTATACATGAATCTTTTGCATGAACGTCAGTAGTATATTATTTATTTGCTTACCTAGTTCATAATACAGCAACAGTGGTGGCAATGAGGTTAATAAGGGTTACAAATCATTCATTACAGGAAGAAAACAATAGTATACTGTGAGCTCATTGGTCGTGTCAGCACCTCTGGATTTTCTATTCATTGAAAAGACTGGCAGAATGACAAACAACAAGCGTTGACCAGAGACGTCAGTAGTCTATTCTAAATCAGCTCAGTCACTCATTGGACATTTCTTCATATTGGTTTAGCTTGCACAGTGATACAAGGAAATTGTCATAACATCTATATAACTTAAGACATTCAGAATCCCATTTAGTCCACATAATAAACGCAGCTAAACTAAAGGTAGATCCCAACTTAAAAAACATATGTATTTTTTTTTTAAAGAGCGGAAAAGTGGCGTCACACTCATTGACATTGTTATAAATGGATAGTGGGGTGAGCAGAACTCGGCCCGTAGCCACAAAGCGTCTCAAGAGTTGGAGTTTCTGATCCAGGATTACATAGACAGGGTGGACCTGATCCTAGATCAGCACTCCCAGTCAGACGCTATGTAGATTTGAAGCCCGAGCGTCAAATCCATTCCTAACACAAGAAGACCACTTGAATAAAGCCGTCCAACTTTTATCACATTATGCTTCAAACACAATAAATATGTTACTTTTTTTTTCTTCAGTTTTACATGAAATTCACACAATCATTGTGCATTTAAGACCATAGTCCCAACTACAACTTGATGATTCAAATGCAACTAAAATAACTTAAAACAATAACAGTTTCTAAGCATTTTGGTCATTTTTGGACTAAGCAGTCGTACACCGTCTTACTCGTCAGAGGCAGAATTGTGGGGTGACTTCAACTGCTCAAGCAAAACATACAAGGAAAACTGCAGACAGTATTCATTGGCAAGTCTATTGAAAGAAATCCTGCAGAAATGCATTAACATGGAATAAGTCACTCAATCTTATGTGGCGAACACACAGCAGCAGGGAGAAACAGGCAGGGTGCTTTAGTCTAAGGCACATTAATGTCCAAAGGTATGACATGTCTATGGGCCTGGATCCAGGTCGATGTTTGTCCGTGGTCAGTGACAACTTCAGGATACTTCAGTACCTTTCTTGGAATGATTTGCAGGAATAAAGCTAATGTCTCATGGTTGAAATGTCCCTCATTGCAGTCCGTAGATAAGAAGACATTAAAAGAAGAGTGTACAGCTCAGTTGAATTACTGTAGAGTAGGGGTTCCCAAACTTTCCCTCAGACACCCCTTCCAGTTTTGGGGAACTACCCAGACCCCCCTTCCAGCATTGGGGAACATCCCCCCCATTTAAAGCAAATTTACTCAAATTGCTATACATTTTGTAATGTTTAAATGTGATATTTGAGTGACTCAAACATAAAATCCAAGGGCTAAAAAAACCTATCTAGAAAAAGTTAGCCAGTTGATCGGGACATTTCTGACAGGTTATACATTTTTTTTTTAGCTCACTAAGGAAGGCAATGACTGACATGACAAGAGGAACTGATGATGTACTACCCAATTTAGAAGTTGCACCTTCTGCATTCTACTACTAAAACTTTTCAAGAGTAAGTTGAAAGTTGGACTGGGTGCCCCCCCCCCCAAAAATAACAATCATAAATGTTTATTTGGGGGGGGGGTACCCCACAGTTTGGGAACCACTAAACATTTATGATTGCTACACATGATTCTGACAACCCACAAAACACTTCCTTATTGTTAGACATGGCCAGATGGGGGTAACATAGTAATGATGACATCATCCTACACTGAGTCTATGGCTATATCCCTATTCTGAACCCTTTTCCAGACGTGTGCACCACTTCAGGAGAAGGGTGGAGGATTGAGACGCAGCCTACGGAGGGGAAGGTTGAAGCACGTCTGAAAGGTGCCTCAGTCGTTCTTCAGGTCTGCCGAACTATAGGGGGCAGCGGTGGGACTGGGTGTGACTGCCAGCTGGTCATGATCCAGCTCTGGTAGAGTGGCGGGCGCCACGCTGTCATTGTTAACCAGGGCACCGTAGGAAAAGGAACCGTTATAGTCCGGCTGCACTGCTCGCCAGCCCTTGTCGTGAATGGTGGGAATACCTGTGTTTAGGAAAAGGGGTGAGAATGACATGAATTCATAACACAAGGTGAATCTGTAACACAAGGCAGATGTCATTAACTCAATGCGAGTTTGAATTCATGGCAATGGGGCACAGAAACCAATTCACCTATTGGCTTTAATTCCCGTTAGATTGCCTGTGTCGCGTGGAGAGCACCATGGTGGCAATCAATCATAATTCACAGGTAGCTTTTTTTTGTTAATGTTGAAAGACAGTCAAGCGAGTTTTGATATTAAAGTCAGAAGATGCAAGGAATTTACCGTACAACGTCAGCAAGCTATTGAATTCGTATTGGGGACAATGGGGGGGGGGGGGGGGGCGTCACGGCAACTGTACCTTCATTACCTTGCGACATGTCCATTGTCACATAGGGTTCAAAGGTCTTTAGCCTTTTCCTGTTCTTGGTAATCAGGAAGACTCCCAGGAAACAAGATAAACATCTAATGAAGGACAGAGATAAGACATTACCTGGATAGGAAGCCCAATAGCCATCATCACTGTTACATCCTCTGAAAGCATGAGCTCCTGAGTTGGGAAAATCTTGTGCAATACACCGACGCATGTCTTGTATTCAAGATCCTAAATGGCCTGGCTCCCCCTCCACTCAGTAGTTTTGTTAAACAGAAAACCCAAACATATGGCAGCAGATCCACAAGGTCTGCCATGAGAGGTGACTGTATAGTTCCCTTAAGGAAAAGCACCTTTAGTAAATCCATTTTCTCGGTGAGAGCTTCCCATGTCTGGAATACACTGCAATCAGACACACATAACTGCACCACATATCACACTTTCACAAAATGCTTGAAGACATGGCTAAAGGTCAATCAGATTTGTGAACATGGTCCCTAGCTGTGTGTTGCCGCTTTCCATGTTGTCTGTTGTCTGTAGCTTGTGAGGTGTGGAAACACTTTGTTGCTTTTATTAATTTTGTTTTGCTGCTTTTTGTTCTATGTTGCTCTGTCTGTATGCTACGTCTTGCTTGTCCAATGTTGCTCTGTCTGTATGCTACGTCTTGCTTGTCCAATGTTGCTCTGTCTGTATGCTACGTCTTGCTTGTTCAATGTTGCTCTGTCTGTATGCTACGTCTTGCTTGTCCTATGTTGCTATTGTCTATATTGTAATTGTTTTTAATAACCTGCCCAGGGACTGCGGTTGAAAATTAGCCGGCTGGCTAAAACCGGCACTTTTACTGAAACGTGCACTGTCCCTGTAAAAATAAAATAAAACTCAAACTATCAATCACATACCACTTATGACACAACTGATTAATCTGTAGATTAATTAACTAATAGAAAAAGAAAAGAAAAAAACATCTAATTTGTTTAATTGTCTGATAGCGCTAGTTTTGGGGCCATATCACCATATGTCCAGTCTGACACATGTGGACAATTATAGAACCGCCTACTCACCCCAACAAAAACATGCAGATGTGAAGAATGTCTTCGTGATTAAACTCCAGGTAAAATATGGCTCCTGTAGATGTGAAAAAAAAATACTTGATGTTCACACCTTCTTGAGCTGTGATTCCACAGAGGTTAAATTGACAATGTCAGCAGCTCTCTTACCTGCGACAATCGCAAAGGATGTGGATAAGATGTAGTTCACACAGGCTATCATGGAGGAGTCGTACAGGTGAGTAGCCTGGGAGAGAAACCTGAGAGGATTCACAATGAGGTGTCAGTCAAACACAATACAAGTGTCTTACATAGCAGTAGACCTTATATATAAACAATACATGTATTTACTAGAGGTCGACCGACTATGATTTTTCAACGCCGATACCGATTATTGGAGGACCAAAAAAGGCCGATACCGATTAAATCGGCCGATTTAAATGTTTCTTATTTGTAATAATGATAATTACAACAATACTGAATGAACACTTATTTTAACTTAATATAATACATCAATAAAAATCAATTTAGCCTCAAATAAATAATGAAACATGTTCAATGTTGGTTAAAATAATGCAAAAACAAAGTGTTGGAGAAGAAAGTAAAAGTGCAATATGTGCCATGTAAAAAAGCTAACGTTTGAGTTCCTTGCTCAGAACATATGAAAGCTGGTGGTTCCTTTTAACATGAGACTTCCATATTCCAAGGTAAGAGGTTTTAGGTTGTAGTTAATATAGTATTTATAGGACTATTTCTCTCTATACCATTTGTATTTCATACACCTTTGACTATTGGATGTTCTCATAGGCACTATAGTATTGCCAGTGTAACAGCATAGCTTCCGTCCCTCTCCTCGCCCCTACCTGGGCTCGAACCAGGAACACATCGACAACAGCCACCCTTGAAGCATCTTTACCCATCGCTCCACAAAAGCCGCGGCCCTTGCAGAGCAATGGGAATAACTACTCCAAGTCTCAGAGCGAGTGACGTTTGAAACGCTATTAGCGCGCACTCCGCTAACTAGCTAGCCATTTCACATCGGTTACACCAGCCTAATCTCGGGAGTTGATAGGCTTGAAGTCATTAACAGCTCAATGCTTGAAGCACAGCGACGAGCTGCTGGAAAAACGCACGAAAGTGCTGTTTGAATGAATGCTTACGAGCCTGCTGCTGCCTACAGACTGCTCTATCAAATATCAAATCATAGACTTAATTATAACATAACAACACACAGAAATACGAGCCTTTGGTCATTAATATGGTAGAATCCAGAAACTTTCATTTCGAAAACAAAACGTTTATTATTTCAGTGAAATACGGAACCGTTCCGTATTTTATCTAGCGGGTGGCATCCCGAAGTCTAAATATTGCTGTTACATTGTACAAGCTTCAATGTTATGTCATAATTACGTAAAACTCTGGCAAATTAGTTCGCAACGAGCCAGGCGGCCCAAATTGTTGCATATACCCTGACTCTGCATGCAAATGAACGCAAGAGAAGTGAAACAATTTCACCTGGCTGCTAATTTCACCTGCCTGCTAACCTGAATTTCTTTTAGCTAAATATGCAGGTTTAAAAATATGTACTTATGTGTATGGATTTTAAGAAAGGCATTGGTGTTTATGGTTGGGTACAGTCGTCCAATGATTGTGCTTTTTTCGCAAATGCGCTTTTGTTAAATCATTACCGTTTGGCGAAGTTGGCTGTCTTTGTTAGGAAGAAATAGTCTTCACACAGTTCGCAACGAGCCAGGCGGCCCAAACTGCTGCATGTACCCTGACTCTGTTGCAAGAGGAGTGACACAATTTCCCTAGTTAAAATAAATTTGTGTTAGCAGGCAATATTAACTAAATATGCAGGTTTAAAAATATATACTTGTGTATTGATTTTAAGAAAGGCATTGATGTTTATGGTTAGGTACACATTGGAGCAACGACAGTCCTTTTTCCGCGAATGCGCACCGCATCGATTAAATGCAGCACAGGACACGCTAGATAAACTAGTAATATCATCAACCATGTGTAGTTAACTAGTGATTATGATTGATGGATTGTTTTTTATAAGATAAGTTTAATGCTAGCTAGCAACTTACCTTGGCTTCTTACTGCATTTCGCGTAACAGGCAGGCTCCTCGTGGAGTGCAATGAGAGGTAGGTGGTTAGAGTGTTGGACTAGTTAACTGTAAGGTTGCAAGATTGAATCCCCGAGCTGACAAAGTAAACATCTGTCGTTCTGCCCCTGAACAAGGCAGTTAACCCACCGTTCCTAGGCTGTCATTGAAAATAAGAATGTGTTCTTAACTGACTTGCCTAGTTAAATAAAGGTGTAAAAAAAAATATATATATATATATTTTTTTATCCGCGTCCGAAAATACTGATTTCCGATTGTTATGAAAACTTGAAATCGGCCCTAATTAATCGCCCATTCCGATTAATCGGTCGACCTCTAGTAGTTACCCTGTAGGCTACTCATGGAATACTTACCACATACAGTCCTTACCACATACAGTACCAGTCAAAAGTTTGGACGCATTCATTCCACTGGGACTGTATATACTCAATTATTTGTATTTTTTGGGGAAAATGGAATGAAGGGTTAGCTATTGCTAACTGCCAGTGCACTCACGTAGCCTGGAAGACCACAGTGGTAACCATGCAGACAAACATGACGTAGAAGATGGGGTAGTTGAGCTGCATGGTGCCCTGGACGCTGAGGACCAGCATGCCTGCCACTGCTTTCACTGTGATCACAGTCACAGAACCTGGGGAAGAAGCACCGTGCAGTAGGGTGGTTAACAAGCCCTTTAAAAACAGAAATGTTAGTGAAAAGAGACATTTTCAGTAAAGAGCAACTTTCATGAAATTGTATTATTTAGACCTGAGTTCAATTCCTATCAAGCAAATATTGGACTGTTTATCACAGCTCTACCTATCAGTGGGTTGAGGTCTTCACACACACACACACACCTCTGCTGTTCTCCGTTGCTGATGTCCAGAAAATAGTTTGTTGTTGCTAAATATTGAACATTAATATTTTGCCGTCGTCCAACTTACCGAGCAGCGCCACCAGCAGGAGAATGACAACAAGGTGATTAGCGTTGCGCTGCTTGTAGAAGTACAGCAGAAGACAGAAGGCAATAATCTCCAGGAACTGTCCCGTAGAAAACCCAAACAACAACAGGAGATATTACAGCTCTTATAAATAGCCCATTTATCATAACTAACATAGAGGCGGGGGAAATCGGTTTGCCAAAGAAAACAACAACCTGGTAAAAAAAAAAAGATACACTCTTGTCCAAATCTTTTACATTCTAATTATGCACAAAAAGGTGAAGTATGTAGACTTAAAAATAGTATTTATGAAATACCTCAATCCCCATTCTCCTATACAGAATCAAATTTCTTACCACATACAAGAGGAAGGGCCATCCTACGACCTGTTTCACTATGTTCTCTGCAGTAAGTTTCTGGTGATAGTTGGGTCCGAACGTGGCAAAGAGGTAGGTCCCGGCTACCGTCAAGATACATCCAAGGAAAGACAAAACGTATCGCTCTAGAGTCAAAGACAAGCATTCATGTTAGCATGTTAGCATTTATGTTAGCGTGTTAGCATTTATGTTAGCATGTTAGCATTTATGTTAGCATGTTAGCATTTACGTTAGCATTCACGTTAGCATGTTAGCATTCACGTTAGCATGTTAGCATCATGTTAGCATTAACATGCATTGTATAGAAATGCTTTTGGTACACAAACTTTCCAAATATGGGTTTTGCATTTCTAAAATGCTAAGTAAATGGCTGCATATACACTACATTTAAAAAAATTTAAAAAATTGAATAACCATCCAAACAAATATTCAGAGACTTTTCACCCATTTCCCCAAAACACTTGATTATTCAGGTTATTGTATGAGGAAAATAAAATCCATAGCAAATAGCAGTGTGTGCAGTGGGACCAGTATTTGCATTGTCTCAGCATCATTTCCATACAATTTGCCTAAAGCAGAATGTCAGTTCCAACACTGAATCATAAAACGTAAAATACCCATTGAACTTACTTAAAAAATCCTTTGGCTTCCATTTCTCTCTCAGGAAAATGAAACCTAAGATTGAACTTGCTGAAAAGTAGAAAAAAAACAAATGTTCATTAAACATGATAAAAAAAATGCCACATGACATTTAGGCATTGTTTGCTTTCCGAAATGTCGATAATATAGTTATAAACAACTTCAATCTGGTACACATTTCCTTTTATTTATTAAATTCCAAGTTCAGGGTTGTATTCATAAATTGACACTGTTGGCAAAACGTTTTGCACCGTAGAAAAAACATTAGCATCGGAAACCGTTTTGTCCAAACGGGAAACGTTTTGCAATGAAAACAAGAGTGTCTATCGGACAAATTCAGGTAGGTCGCTCCCCAATCCGTTCGCTTCTCTTCGGTATCTAGTGAATACACCCCAGGCTATGATAGGCCAAGCTCCCGAGCAGTGAGAGTGAAGTGTAATTTGCTTACCTATGACAGACACTGCATTCAATGGAGCTATTAGAGATAAAGGTGCAAAGGCATAGGAGACAAAGTTGGCTGCTTCTCCTAGAACGGTAAGTACCAGGCCACACCACCATGTTTTGGTTCGGTAGAAGGCACGGGGGTCCTTGGTCCCTGCTAATGTTACATGGCTGTATTTCTGGAGAATTCAGGAAAATAAAGACAATTAAATAGAACCACTGTTGTACAAATATTGTGTCTCTTCGGACACCCACTCCTTGTTATATCCAAAACATACAACATGAGGGTTGGCAGTTGCCTGAGCTTACCTGAATGCTTACAGAGATGCTGACAAGCAAATTACCAAAAATGGCCAGCAAGGTTCCAATTAGGTTTTCCTGTAAATGCAAACAAACAAACAAATCCATTCACTTAGGGGTCATAAATATTTCAAGAGACACTTCAAATATGTGGGCAGTGACACAGGTGACATGTAGGCCACACCCACATGTTGTTATTGCATGGACACAGAATGTATTAATGGAATGTGATATCTTCAAATGACGAATGAATAAGACTAAGCACAAAACTTTAAACGCCTTAACGTAACTAATAAAACAGGCAGTTGATCTAATAAACATGTTGGACATACTCATCCAGCTGTTTCAAGTTACAGACTGAACATTTTGACAAAATGTATTAATGCATCGCTCTTTGGCTACATTTGACCATTTCTTTTTTTAAACTGCTATTTGCGGTTCATAACAGGATGTAACACTCGCCACGACGCATCACATTCTCACCGTATAGGAATCGCCACCGACTGCAGTATATTCTACTCCTGCCATTCTGGTTTAATGAAATTTCTATTCATCAACAGCAGGCGAACATTTCCAGAGACATCACGTATCTGTTCAAATGCAACTTCAATCAATAAACAATAGCAATAGTTAATTTCCCAGTAAGACTCTTCTACGAGAAGAACGCCATCTTTGGATGCTTGTATTTCCGGATTCTATTTTACACACAGCTGTTACGCATGACGCACAGCGAGATTCATTTGAATGCCGCTGGAAGAAAGACCAAAAACGGACACGGATGCTGTGATAGAAATGCGAGAGAAACTTTCAACTACAATCCTTTTGATGACTTGCGCGGTGATGGGGGACTATGACAGTAATTTAGCAGATTGAATTTGCATGCCAAAATGGTTTGTTCATCTTGCAAATAAAAAGATGACAAATTCACAACAACAAAAAACAATTAATGTGATTTATTTGGTGTGTAGGCCTGTTGCTAATGGAAATTATTGCCACGAATTTAACAAGAGTTGTTTTCTTGCCAATGTTGTTTATTTGCATGATATGCTCCATTCAGCTGTCGCTCTGTCACATCAGTACAGTAGGCCGCGCCAACGAGCCATTTCTTCAAATAGGCAAGGAAAAGGCTACATAAGGGAGGTAACTACCTATGTATGGAGTCAACACGTGCGTTTATTATTTACAGTATGAAGGAGTCTAGGTTTTTGCGTTTATTATTTACAGTATGTTTTTTTTTACCTCAATAAAAACGTATTTTATCATAATGGGAGAACAAATTCTGATAAATAACCACTACATTAAAGCTATACGCTTGCAAACCAGAGGTTCATAAAGTTGTCTTCCAATGACTGTTCGTCTATCCACCACAACATACCTGTGACATGTGTAATGGTAGGATACAGCAATGTGTTAAATTTGGGATCGGCCTGTGCGTTGTACTTTCTATGGTGTTATTATTAAAACTGGGTGGTAACCGGGCCACCCTGGAGACAGATCACCATAATCTGATGCCATTCAGTCATTTTTGACGTTGATTAATGAAACGCAAGCTTTGCTATTGTGCCATACAGTCCTACGGGCATTTGACAGGCCCTGCACTGCGTCACAGTCACTGGTTCCATACGCATTCCCTGCAATTGTAGCTTTAGGCAAGGTCAACAGAGGGAGGGTGTATTGTGCCTGTGAAAGACGGGATGAAAATATTTGTGCCCACCAATTTTACACACGGGGATCACGCCTGTACACCTGTTCTAGATGAGTCATGATGAACTCAGTTGTTAAATGAAATTACATTCCGAGGATTTGCATACGGGACTGGAGAAAAGCCATGGTCAAATATAAATAATAAAACAAAGGTGAATGATGGAGATGGATACAATAGGCTAGCTATGTCACATTTATGATAAGATTAAGTAGACTATGTTACATGTATGATACGATTAAGTAGCCTAACTATGTCACATTTATGATAAGATTAAATATTTCAGACAGAGAGTCTGTGAGGATGCATTACTTAATGTGAGGATGCATTACTATTTGTTATTTGTGGTGAATAAGCAAATAGATTACATGTAGTCTATATTTTGTATTTAGTTTGTTGGGAAAAACATGCAATATGTCCAGTAGAGGGAGTACCTTTCCTGGGCTTCATTTTGTAGACTTTGATCATGGAAAGTGTCGTCCTTACCTTGAGTAGGTGAATTCCATTATAAACGCAGACAAATAAAACTATATATATATATATATGATTTGTATAAGTGATACTTACAGCCCTGAAGCAACCCTTTAAAAAAAACTAATAACCAGAACAACTCGCCTCTTGGATATTCCCTCACATGGGGACACAACCACACGAACTGAGGGAATTGATGTGATACGTTGTCAATTTGCAGTTGGAAGTGTACTATCACTTTGCATAGAGAGCAGAGTTTTTAGTCAGACGGGAAATTGCCAATAGACTCACTCAATCATTGGGGACATGTAGCCAGTGTTGACAATAACTGACAAAGCCCATGGCAATGAAGCTATGAGACACAGTGAATAACAAACTCAAATTGGCACATTGACATGGATGAAAGCGAAGGGAAAAGGAGGAGAGCGCATAGATGCCAGAAGGAATTATACAATAAGAAAATTGATCATGCTGTTCGTATGTGGCTGCTATGAAAGTGAACTGTGTTTGCGTGTGATCAGGGGTGTATTCATTCTCAAACGGAAACAAACGGAACGAAACAGGGATAATCATACCTGAATTTGTCCAATAGAAACTCTCGTTTGCAACTGTTGGTATAATGATTACACCTTAGAACAGCTAGATGCAGGCAAGTGTGCAAGGCGGCATTGAATGTGTCACTGTCTGTCACCTTGATAACTTAAAAATGTCTCTCGACCTGTGTACCTACATTGAACACTTTCATTCGTAGGCTAGGTTGTTGCAACCTAATGATGTGTATAGGGAAAATTTGAGTATCATGTAGTAGCCTAAACCCATCGATGTTACATTGAGCTGGGTGAAGGGAATATGAATGACTGTCATCCAATAAGGCCATGGTCATGAAAATAAATTGTCCTCCCTCATCTTAAACTGCACCGCCTGACACGGATGTGTGTGTGTGATGCTTACTGCTTCCATTTTTACTAAACAGAATGTTCTAAATAGTATGTAGTACAATTAGTACACAGTATATCATTTTAGTAAGTAGGCAAGACAGATTTCGGACGTGATCTGTGACTATGAATGAATATGTGTGTGTGTGTGTGTGTATGTGCATATGTGAGCGTGTTTGTGTGTGTGTGTGTGTGTGTGTGAGTGTGTGAGTGTGTGTGAGCGTGTGAACTTGTGTGTGTGTGAGCGTGTGAACGTGTGTGTGTGTGAGCGTGTGAACGTGTGAACGTGTGTGTATGTGCATATGTGAGCGTGTTTGTGTGTGTGTGAGCGTGTGTGTGTGTGTGTGTGTGAGCGTGTGTGTGTGTGTGTGTGTGTGTGTGCATATATGAGTGTGGGTGTGGGGGTCCTGGGGCCATGCGCCAAAGGGGAGAGGGTCCATCTTACTCGAGCCCTTAGAGGGTCATACATACTGCATAGTGGACCGACCAGTTCAGTTTTCCACCTGTATCCGCCCACATATAATAACCGTTGGAGTTTCTACAGCTGTTGAGCTGTCTGGCTAGGATAACCCACAGGGGTTAAGGGAGGATCAATCGGCTACTCCAAAATAAATCCCCCAATATCTTGTCATTGTAATAGCTTTGAATGCTAATGACTCCCTCCTGGTTCTACAGTCGAGGATAAAGGCAAGCTGCAGGTCGTTTTACTGGGGGGTTGAATGGGTAGGACTGAGGACGGTTGTGGCGTTTCATAAGCCGCAGTAGAAGGTGTGGGTCTTGGATGTGGGGGGAGGTGCATAAAGGTGTTGGTCTAATGTGCTATGACGGATGCAGTGTCAAAGTAAAGTGTTGGGATCAGAGGTGATGTATAGGAGTTGGAGTTGGGATCAGAGGTGATGTATAGGAGTTAGGGGTTAGTGTTGGGATTAGAGGTGATGTATTGGAGTTGGAGTTGGGATCAGAGGTGATGTATAGAAGTTGGAGTTGGGATCAGAGGTGATGTATAGGAGTTGGAGTTGGGATCAGAGGTGATGTATAGGAGTTAGGGTTGGGATCAGAGGTGATGTATAGGAGATAGGGGTTAGTGTTGGGATTAGAGGTGATGTATTGGAGTTGGAGTTGGGATCAGAGGTGATGTATAGAAGTTGGAGTTGGGATCAGAGGTGATGTATAGGAGTTGGAGTTGGGATCAGAGGTGATGTATAGGAGTTGGAGTTGGGATCAGAGGTGATGTATAGGAGTTAGTGTTGGGATCAGAGGTGATGTATAGGAGTTGGGGTTGGGATCAGAGGTGATGTATAGGACTTAGGGTTGGGATCAGTAGGGGTATGTAGGAGTTAGGGTTGGTGCTGGGATCAGAGGTGATGTGTAGGAGTTAGGTAGTGTTGGGATCAACGGTGATGTGTAAGAGTTAGGGTTGGCGTTGGGATCAGTAGGGGTATGTAGGAGTTAGGGTTTGTGTTGGGATCAGAGGTGATGTGTAGGAGTTAGGGTTAGTGTTGGGATCAGAGGTGATGCATTTGAGTTAGGGTTGGTGTTGGGATCAGTAGGAGAATGTAGGAGTTAGTTTTGTGTTGGGATCGGTAGGGATATGTAGGAGTTAGGGTTGGTGTTGGGATCAGAGGTGATGTGTAGGAGTTAGGGTTAGTGTTGGGATCAGAGGTGATGTATTGGAGTTAGGGTTGGGATCAGATGTGATGTATAGGAGTTAGGGTTAGTGTTGGGATCAGAGGTCATGTGTCAGAGTTAGGGTTTGTGTTGGGATCAGAGGTGATGTGTAGGAGTTATGGTTAGTGTTGGGACCAGAGTTGATGTGTAGGAGTTAGGGTTGGTGTTGGGATCAGTAAGGGTATGTAGGAGTTTGGGTTAGTGTTGGGATCAGTAAGGGTATGTAGGAGTTAGGGTTAGTGTTGGGATCAGAGGTGATGTGTAGGACTTAGGGTTGGTGTTGGGATCAGATGTGATGTATAGGAGTTTGGGTTAGTGTTGGGATCAGAGGTGATGTGTAGGAGTTAGGGTTGGTGTTGGGATCAGGGGTGATGTGTAGAAGTTAGGGTTGGTGTTGGGATCAGAGGTGATGTTTAGGAGTTAGGGTTGGTGTTGGGATCAGAGGTGATGTATTGGAGTTAGGGTTAGTGTTGGGATCAGAGGTGATATGTAGGAGTTAGGGTTAGTGTTGGGATCAGAGGTGATGTGTAGGAGTTAGGGTTAGTGTTGGGATCAGAGGTGATGTGTAGGAGTTAGGGTTAGTGTTGGGATCAGAGGTGATGTGTAGGAGTCCTCTCATCACACCATTGTCTTTGTTACTGCATCTCATATTTAACATTGTTCTGTCTTTGGGGCAAGATATATTGTGTTTAGTTTTGATTGTTTGTGAGGTGAAGCACATGATTGATGGTGTGTGTGTTCTTGTTTGTGTGTCTGTTGGTGTTCATGCGTGCCTCCTCCGTATGCGTATTCTCCCTGTTATTCCTATTATGTCATATACTGTATACAGCTGTAACTATCTAATTATTATATTGTCATATTTAACTATCTATTATTTATATTGTCATATTGTCTATTATTTATGTTGTCATATATATCAAACTATTATTTATGTTATCATATAACTATATATTATTTATATTGTCATTTAACTATGTAATATTTATATTATGTCATGTATACCTATTATTTATGTTGTCATATTTAACTATATATTATTTCTGTTATGTCATATGTATCCATTTTTTTATATTGTCATATATAACTATCGTGTTTAGCTGTATGGATGTCACTCTTTCTCGTTTGCCATCCTCGGTTGCCATGCGTTGGTTGCCGTGTGTTGGTTGCCGTGTGTTGGTTGCCGTGCGTTGGTTGCCGTGCGTTGGTTGCCATGCGTTGGCGATGCCCACCTTCTCCGTAAGAATGCACATAAGTGTGTGTTGGTGACCAGTGTCCCTAAAGTACACTTTCATCCGACAAACCAGTTTCAAAAAGCAAACAATCCTGCAGGCAGCCAAAACATACGTCTCTAATCATGGCTGAAGAGTCCATGTACATTAGGAAGAAAAAAGAGGAAGGAAGGGTATTTGTTATTACCGAACAGCATGTCACTTTTTCAGGAAGGCTGTTTGGTTTCCTTTTGAGCAATGAGGTGGTACTCCATTTTGCAGAGGAATGTTGTGTCGTTATGAGGTAGTGGCAGAGCAGGACTTTCTTAAATCCTTTCTACCTGTCCTGACTTGTCTCCTTGCACGTTCAGGAATACAGAGGCTTTGATTCATAAAGGTGACGGTGACTGTGCCAGCAAGAACATTATAGGAATGGTTTGGGTGGGTGTGATTGTGCATACCTTTGCCTTGAGTGTGACATGAATTATGATTCTGCATTGATTGGATCATTATGTTTGTTTTAGGACAAGCACCCATCGGGAGCATTGCTTTCGGAAGCATGTGCCATTATAAAAATCTCGTAATCTTTAAGACACCCTAAATTCTCAGGTTATTTCCTGTTCAATGGGGCTTTTTTTGAGGTTGAGAAGTCGATAGCCCCATTGAGAGGCTGTTACTTACGCATCTACAACTGTTGATGCTCACTCTCAAACCCTTTTCCTTGAGATGTCTTTAAATGTGGAATTCAGGCGGTATGAAATCCTCTTCATAACATTCCTTCTATTCCTTAAATAGCTACTTGTCACGACTTCCACCGAAGGTGGCTTCTCTCCCTGTTCAGTGGGCGCTCGGTGGTCGTCGTCGCAGGTCTACTAGCTGCCACAGATCATTTTTCCTTTTCTTTTGGTTATGTCTGTTTTGTGTTTCACCTGGTTGCATTTTGGTTATCAGAGGGGGGGGGGGGGGGGTATTTATCTTCACATTTCCTTTGGGTTTTTGTGCGGAATTGTTTTCGTTTGTTGTCAGTTAGTTTTGGGTTGCGTTTAATTTAGTTAATTTTTAACAGGTGTTTTTTTCCTGGACTGTGTCTGAGTGGGGTTTTGTGGCTACTGTTGTAGTCCGGTGTCCTGTTATTTTGAGCTTGTTTAATAAAACGCCCTTCTCCTTCGGAACTTGTTTCTCCTGCACCTGACTCCACACCCACATCTCCTTGGGGAGATCTGACAGAATCCCGCACCACTAAATCATGGAGTCAGCAGGAGCGGACGCTCCCACCTCCATGGAGGAGCGCTGGAGTGGGCCAACGGTCTCCTCCTGCACCAGTTGTGGTCGGAGAGGACACACTGCTGACCGGTGCTGGAGGAGCTCGTCTGGGAGTCGAGAGGGCAGGCAGAGCACGGCTCGAACACCTCAGGTGAGTCAGCACCCGGCTCACCCAGAGCCCCCAGTTGGTCATATGTATGTGTTGATTTCCTGTATGTGTTGTTTTCCCCTCATTCCCGGCATAAGGCGCTAGTCGATTCAGACGCAGTGGGGAGTTTTATGGACAGCGGTTTCGCGCTTAAGTTAGGGATTCCCTTGGTTCAGATGGACCAACCCTTCCCCGTACCCGCCCTAGATAGTCGACCGTTAGTGTCAGGGCTGATCAGGGAGGCCACGGTTCCACTGGACATGGTGACGCAGGAGGGTCATGAGGAGTGGATTAGTCTCTTCCTCATTGATTCTCCTGCGTTTCCAGTGGTGCTGGGTATTCCCTGGTTGGCTTATCACAATCCTACAATTTCGTGGAAACAGGGGGCTCTTAAGGGGTGGTCAGAGGAGTGCTCAGGTAGGTGTGTGAGAGTGTCCATCGGTGCAATGATGGTGGAGAGTCCAGAACAAGTCTCAATCGTGCGCATCCCCCCGAATATGCTGATTTGGCACTCGCCTTCTGTAAAAAGAGAGCGACCCAATTACCACCACATCGACGAGGTGATTGTGCAATAAACCTCCAGGTAAACGCCGCACTTCCCAGGAGTCACCTCTATCCCATGTCACAGGAGGAGACGGTGGCTATGGAGACATATGTCACCGAATCTCTTGGACAGGGATACATTCGGCCCTCCACATCACCTGTCTCCTCGAGTTTCTTTTATGTGAGGAAGAAGGAGGGAGGTCTGCATCCGTGCATTGACTGGTCTAAATTCCATCACAGTGGGGTTCAGTTACGCACTACCTCTCATCGCCATGGCGGTGGAGTCAATCCACGGAGCACGCTTCTTTACAAAACTGGATTTTAGGAGCGAGTATAACTTGGTGAGAATCCGGGAGGGAGATGAGTGGAAAACCGCGTTTAGTATCACATCTGGCCATTATGAGTACCTCGACATGCCGTATGGGTTGAAAAATGCTCCAGCCGTTTTCCAATCCTTTGTTGACGAGATTCTCAGGGACCTGCATGGGCAGGGTGTAGTGGTTTACATTGATGACATACTGATCTATTCCACCACACGCACCACGCATGTGTCTCTGGTGCGCAAGATACTTGGGCGACTGTTGGAGCATGACCTGTACGTCAAGGCCGAGAAATACATGTTCTCCAAACAAGCCATCTCTTTCCTGGAGTATCGCATTTCCACATCTGGGGTGGTGATGGAGTGTGACCGCATTGCGGCTGTGCGTAATTGGCCGACTCTGACCACGGTAAAGGAGGTGCAGCACTGTCATGACTTCCACCGAAGGTGGCTTCTCTCCCTGTTCGGTGGGCGCTCTCGGTGGTCGTCGTCGCAGGTCTACTAGCTGCCACCGAATCTTTTTCCTTTTCTTTTGGTTATGTCTGTTTTGTGTTTCACCTGGTTTCATTTTGGTTATCGGGGGGGGGGGGGGGGGGTATTTATCTTCACATTTCCTTTGGGTTTTTGTGCGGAATTGTTTTCGTTTGTTGTCAGTTAGTTTTGGGTTGCGTTTAATTTAGTTAATTTTTAACAGGTGTTTTTTTCCTGGACTGTGTCTGAGTGGGGTTTTGTGGCTACTGTTGTAGTCCGGTGTCCTGTTATTTTGAGCTTGTTTAAAAAAAAGTCATTTTCCTTCGGAACTTGTTTCTCCTGCGCCTGACTCCACACCTACATCTCCTTGGGGAGATCTGACGCTACTCTGCCAGTCCAGAACATTCTATTATTAGTAACAGCGTGCAACCTCTATGTCCCCGTATCACTGACCTTCATACGTTTTTTATTCATTTTTAGAACCTTTATTTAACAATGCATGCTGTTAAAGGGGAACGGCAGATTTCTACCTTGTCAGCTCGGGGATTCAATGCAGCAACCTTTCGGTTACTGGCCCAACGCTCTAACCACTAGGCTACCTGCCGCCCCAGATTCACTACCTATCATATGCCAGGCCATCTACATAATAAAGCACAATTGTTTTCACTGTATTGAGTTACCAAACAAACCCTCTGAAGCCCATATTTCTAAAGGTAGCAGCACGATCCCAACACCTGGCCATATAGAACATGATATGGATCATCTCCGAAAGTGTAACCATTAGGACTTGGACAAAACCACTCAATCCCTGTCCTTCCATCCGTACCTGCTCAGTAGAAACAGAGGAGTCAACCTGCTCAGTAGAAACAGAGGAGTCAACCTGCTCAGTAGAAACAGAGGAGTCAACCTGCTTATTAGAAACAGAGGAGTCAACCTGCTCAGTAGAAACAGAGGAGTCAACCTGCTCAGTAGAAACAGAGGAGTCAACCTGCTCAGTAGAAACAGAGGAGTCAACCTGCTTATTAGAAACAGAGTCAACCTGCTCAGTAGAAACAGAGGAGTCAACCTGCTCAGTAGAAACAGAGGAGTCAACCTGCTCAGTAGAAACAGAGGAGTCAACCTGCTCAGTAGAAACAGAGGAGTCAACCTGCTCAGTAGAAACAAAGGAGTCAACCTGCTCAGTAGAAACAGAGGAGTCAACCTGCTCAGTAGAAACAGAGGAGTCAACCTGCTTATTAGAAACAGAGGAGTCAACCTGCTCAGTAGAAACAGATGAGTCAACCTGCTCAGTAGAAACAGAGGAGTCAACCTGCTCAGTAGAAACAGAGGAGTCAACCTGCTCAATAGAAACAGAGGAGTCAACCTGCTCAGTAGAAACAGAGGAGTCAACCTGCTCAGTAGAAACAGAGGAGTCAACCTGCTCAGTAGAAACAGAGGAGTCAACCTGCTCAGTAGAAACAGAGGAGTCAACCTGCTCAGTAGAAACAGAGGAGTCAACCTGCTCAGTAGAAACAGAGGAGTCAACCTGCTCAATAGAAACAGAGGAGTCAACCTGCTCAGTAGAAACAGAGGAGTCAACCTGCTCAGTAGAAACAGAGGAGTCAACCTGCTTATTAGAAACAGAGGAGTCAACCTGCTCAGTAGAAACAGAGGAGTCAACCTGCTCAGTAGAAACAGAGGAGTCAACCTGCTCAGTAGAAACAAAGGAGTCAACCTGCTCAGTAGAAACAGAGGAGTCAACCTGCTCAGTAGAAACAGAGGAGTCAACCTGCTTATTAGAAACAGAGGAGTCAACCTGCTCAGTAGAAACAGAGGAGTCAACCTGCTCAGTAGAAACAGAGGAGTCAACCTGCTCAATAGAAACAGAGGAGTCAACCTGCTCAGTAGAAACAGAGGAGTCAACCTGCTCAGTAGAAACAGAGGAGTCAACCTGCTGGAGATCCTTAATGACATAAGTACTATAATTAGGCTGAATACAAATGAGGAGGTTTGGGGCTTACGGGTCATGCTCCGTGTGTGTGTACGTGCGTGCGTGACAGACTTGGTGTGTGTGTCCATGCTTGTTTTTGTGCAGAGGTGAGTAATGTCCTCGTAAGTCACAGCAACAACGGGGCAGTGTTGCCATGACTGCACCACTGTAACATTATGATAGTGTTGCCATGATTGTACCGCTGTAACATTATGACAGTGTTGCCATGACTGTACCGCTGTAACATTATGACAGTGTTGCCATGACTGTACCGCTGTAACATTATGACAGTGTTGCCATGACTGCACCTCTGTAACATTATGACAGTGTTGCCATGACTGCACCGCTGTAACATTATGACAGTGTTGCCATGACTGTACTGCTGTAACATTATGACAGTGTTGCCATGACTGTACCGCTGTAACATTATGACAGTGTTGCCATGACTGCACCTCTGTAACATTATGACAGTGTTGCCATGACTGCACCTCTGTAACATTATGACAGTGTTGCCATGACTGCACCACTGTAACATTATGACAGTGTTGCCATGACTGCACCACTGTAACATTAATGTTTTGACAGCCCTGATCTGAAACAATGACCGAATCAAGGAAAAAGACGAGGGGAGAAAAGGAACTAATTGTCTTACCTTTTGACCTCAGCTAAGATGTTACACAGCTGCATATGCTTCTGGCAGCGTCCTTTGTACGTGCTGTAAGAAGTATGTTTTTACATAGTGGTCTGTGTTTAGACAATCCACGCATTCATCCTAATCTTAAATCTAATATTTTGTCATTTCTTCAGAACACTTCATTTTTCATAATGGTCATTTATGTATGTTTGTGTGTAGCAGCGTGTCAGCTAGTGCCTGATTTAGTATGGCTGTGTGAATGTATAATTATGTGTAATTGAGAGGCTGTATATTTATGTTTGGGAGTGGCGTGTGTGTGTGTGTGTGTGTGTGTGTGTGTGTGTTAGCCTGCATTGCTGCTTTGTGTGTGCCTTCTTGCGTGCATATGTGTGTGTGTGCCTTCCTGTGTGCCATCCTGTGTGTGTGTGTGTGTGTATGCCACAGCCTGCATGCTTGCTGCCATGTTGCCTGTATGATTGGGTACATTTTGCCACGGTCGTCCGGTGACAACTTGATCTTGTTTCTGCGACTGAAGACAGAGCGTTGGGAGAAACCCTCAGCTGAAGACAGAGCGTTGGGAGAAACCCTCAGCTGAAGACAAAGCTTTGAGAGAGAAACCCTCAGCTGAAGACAGAGCGTTGGGAGAAACCCTCAGCTGAAGACAGAGCGTTGGGAGAGACCCTCAGCTGAAGACAGAGCGTTGGGAGAGACCCTCAGTTGAAGACAGAGCGTTGGGAGAGACCCTCAGCTGAAGACAGAGCATTGGGAGAGACCCTCAGCTGAAGACAGAGCTTTGGGAGAAACCCTCAGCTGAAGACAGAGCTTTGAGGGATAAACCCTCAGCTGAAGACAGAGCTTTGAGGGACAGACCCTCAGCTGAAGACAAAGCTTTGAGGGAGAGACCCTCAGCTGAAGACAGAGCTTTGAGGGAGAGACCCTCAGCTGAAGACAGAGCTTTGAGGGCGAGACCCTCAGCTGAAGACAGAGCTTTGAGGGAGAGACCCTCAGTTGAAGACAAAGCTTTGAGAGAGAAACCCTCAGCTGAAGACAAAGCATTGAGGGAGAGACCCTCAGCTGAAGACAGAGCTTTGAAAGAGAAGTCCTGGGAGAGGAGGACTGCAGGAGGAACAAAGACTGTTTCATTTCTTCTTCTGTTTTGTTTGCTTGTTCCTTCCTATTTTCAGCACCCTGCAATCACTGGCTTTTGTTAGCTTTGAATTCAGGTTTAACCTGTTGCAGAGGAGAGGACAAGTTTTACAACCCCCCCTCACTTCCTCCTCCTCCTCCTCAGACCATCTCCTCTAAACCTTCATTCACACTCGATCTTGATTTTTAGTGTTTTACATAATGACAAGTTACCACCCCCTCCCTTCCTTCCTCTCCTCCTCCTCCTCCAAGTATTTTCCACCTTGTCCTCCTCCTTTTCCTTCTATCTCCTCCAAACCTTCATTCACACTCAATCTTGATTTGTGGTGTTTTACATAATGACAGTCCACATTCATCTTGAAGGAAGTCATCCTTCGCACCTCTTTTTCTTCTTTCTCTCTCTCCATCCCTCGTTCCCCCTTCCCTCCCTCTCTCTCATCCCTCTTTCTCCCCTTCTCTCCCGCTCTCTCTCTATCCCTCTAGCCCACTTCCCTCCCTCTCTCTCTCCCCCTTTGCCCCCACGCTCCCCCTTCCCTGTCTCTCTCTTTCTCCCCCTTTGCTCCCACGCTCCCCCTTCCCTGTGTCTCTCTCTCTCTCTCTCTCTCTCTCTCTCTCTCATCCCTCATTCCCCCTTCCCTCCCTCTCTCTCCCCCTGCCCTCCCTCTCTCTCTCCCCCTTCCCTCCCCCTCCCTCTCATCCCTCATTCCCCATTTCCTCATTCTCTCTCTCCCCCTTCCCTCCCCCCCCCCTCTCTCTCTCTCTCTCTCTCTCTCTCTCTCTCTCTCTCTCTCCATCCCTCATTCCCCCCTTCCCTCCCTCTCTCTCTCTCCATCCCTCATTCCCCCCTTCCTTCCCTCCCTCTCTCATTCCCCCATTCCCTCCCTCTCTCTCTCATTCACCTCTTCCCTCCCGCTCTCTCTATCCCTTGTTCCCCCCTTCCTTCCCTCCCTCTCTCGTTCCCCCATTCCCTCCCTCTATCCCTCCCTTCCCTCTCTCTCTCTCCATCCCTCGTTCCCCATTCCCTCCCTCTCTCTTGTTCCCCCCTTCCCTCCCTCTCCATATCTTGTTCCCCCTTCTCTCCCTCCATCCCTTGTTCCCTCCCTCTCTCCCTCCATCCCTCATTCCCCCCTTCCCTTCCTCTCTCCCCCATCCCTCGTTCCCCCCTTCACTCCCTCTCTCTCCATCCCTCGTTCCCCCGTTCCCTCCCTCTCTCTCCCTGACAGGTGCATTCAATCAGAAGGTACTTGAGTCACACAATAGTCTGCCTGTCTGTCTGATGCACCTTATGCTGGCTAGCGCTGGCTGCTCCCCTCAGAGTCAACTCAACTCAGGTAACCTACCTGCTCCTCACCCTCATCACGTTATTCACACAAAGACAATTTCTGTTAACTAAGTAGCCATAAATTAGAACATGTCGGAGTAGGGTTGTAAAATTTCCCCAAATTCCAGGTTTTCCAGGAATCCAGGTTGGAAGATTCCCAGAATTAGAAAGGAATAAGCAGGAAATCCAGGGTCCTCCAACCAGGATTTAAGGAAAACCAAGGAATTTCGGGAAAATGTACAAGAATTTTGCAACCCTATGTCAGAGTATTACACGACATGTATCCCTCAGCTGTGGATAAGAGACATATATATAGAGAGATCACAAAAATACTTCCTTACCCCAGGACACATCAATAGTTTGACTATACCAGACAAAGTCAATAAAGAGAAGCCTGTTTGTGTGCCCTGTGAATAATCAAACTTCTATATGGAGATTTCCTTTTGCTTTGGTTTTTCTACAGACATTCACCTGCTGAAGTGTCCTGGTTGTAAAGACAGATTTTTGGGATTATCAAGTCCCTGAGCTGAGCACCTGACTCCCTTTTTACTCAAGCTGGGCTGAAGCGCATTTGGGTATGCTTTCATTCTGTTCATAGAGATATAGATGTATATTACTCTGGTGTGAACCAACCCAAAAATATTCTCCATAATTCTGCTGGGTGAACTTTAGGAACTGCCATCATAAATGCAGGCAGCGAGTCAGCATGATCATGATTCTGACACGTGGAGCAAGTTGGGCAATTTCTTTTCCCAGATTTTCATGCTAGCCCTATGCAAGTAAAAAGGACAGCTATGCAGGATACATTTAGGCCATGAAGGCCTGATTCACACAGTCTCCTCTGAACAGTTGATGTTGAGAAATGTCTGTTACTTGAACTCTGTGAAGCATTTATTTGGGCAGCGATTTTCTGAGGCTGGTAACTCTAATTAACTTATCCTCTGCAGCAGAGGTAACTCTGGGTCTTCCTTTCCTGTGGCGGTTATTTCTCTTTGCTTATTTGAGCTGTTCTTGCCATAATATGGACTTGGTTTTTTACCAAATCTTCTGTATACCCCCCTACCTTGTCACAACACAACTGATTGGCTCAAACACATTAAGAATACATTCCACAAATTAACTTTTAAGAAGGCACACCTGTTAATTGAAATGCATTCCAGGTGACAATCTCATGAAGCGGGTTGAGAGAATGCCAAGAGTGTGCAAAGCTGTCATTAAGGCAAAGGGTGGCTACTTTGAAGAATCTCAAATACAAAACAAATGTTGATTTGTTTAACACTTTTTTTGGTTACTACATGATTCCATATGTGTTATTTCATAGTGTTGATGTCCTCACTATTATTCTACAATGTAGAAAATAGTA